>NW_026623078.1:39464735-40714735 GCF_023065955.2 Ursus arctos
TTGGGGCACCTGGGTGACTCCGTTGCTGAGGGTCAGACTCTCAATTTCAGCTCAGGTCATGATCTCAGGGTCCCGGAATAGAGCAAGTCTGCTTGAGCCTGCTTGAGATTCTCTCTCCCTCTCCCTCTGCCCCTCCCCATGCTCATGCTCTCTCTTTTTCAAACAAATAACTAAATAAATAAAATCTTTAAAAAAAGAAATTATTTTCCAACAGGGAATAATCTTCTCATTTCCATTTTTGTGGCCTCTAGGACATCTTGTCATTTGCTGAAATCACTGAGGCTGTTGTTTTTAGTCAGGAAATATGAGTTTGTTATTTGTTTGTTTGAGTTTTAATTCAAATACAAATGCTGGGGCACCTGGGTAGCTTAGTCAGTTAAGGGGCTGCCTTCAGCTCAGGTCAAGATCCCAGGGTCCTGGGATTAAGGCCAACAACAGGCTCCCTGCTCAGCGGGGAGCCTGCTTCTCCCTCTCCCTCTGCCTGCTGAGTAGGGAGCTCAACGCTGGGCTTGATCCCAGGACCCTGAGATTGTGACCTGAGTTGAAGGCAGACGTTTAACCGACTGAGCCAACCAGGCACCCCTAAATAGTTGCTGTTTTTTAACCAGCAAAACAGTATATAGATTAATCTCTCTTTAGTTAGGTATTCATTTTTTAATCAGTTGTTGTTGTGAACCTAAAGACATCATTTCACATCTTTTTATATCTTTGGTGTCATCTTTTACTAAGTGAGCTGATGGATTGGCACAGAGCCATTTAAAACAACTTTAATGTTCTTTTCAGCCCCTCCCTTAAGCGGAATGTCATCTATCTCATGTGAACCAAACGAATTTTGTTTCATCATCCGGTGTTTTCAAGGTTTCGTTCCTCCTCCAGCTATCTCACACCAGCTTAGAACGTGGCACTACAGGGATCCACCTTTGTATTTTCAGTCTGCAGATCCCACAACCTTCCTTGATTGTTTATGGATGGTGGGCTGTTTTATAGTTTTGTAGCTCACTAGTTGTGATAATTCTTATTTATCCAGAAATTCCCCCATATTAGTTGCCTATAAGATACGAAGTTATAGTTAAAGCATGGGATTAAAACCATGTCTTTGAACATACTCAGTTCTCTCTTTTAAGAGACAGCTAGAAAAGTGATTTGTGCATGAAACCCTTCATATGTGTTTATTCCGTGAGGTGCCAAAAGGATTCATTGAAAGGAGATTTTATCTGAAGTCAGTTCCTCATGCAGGGGTTCTTGGACAACATGGCGTCCTCATGATCTCAGCCAAATCGGTTGAGCATGGCACACTGCCCTTCGGCATCTATCTTAGTTTGTTCTTCCCCTTAATCAGGAATGAAGGTCTCCCTAGAGTGGTTTCTGCCTTTTTGTTATTCTACAGTCTTTCACAGTTGTTTGTGTATTTGGGACACTGTACTGTTTACAGTGGCAGAACATATAGGACCCCTTTGCTTTTTGCAGGACACCACTCGCAAGAGTGTAGTAGGTGTATTTTCTATTTTCTAGAGTTCCAGGTTCTCCAACCCTTCCCTCTCCCCTTCCTTCCTTTCCCCTACCTCAGTAACACCAACTGCCTCTCATTTTCATCCTCAGACATGTCTGGTTCCTAGTTCCTGTTCCTAGACAAAGCCTCTTTGTCCTCATTAAAACTCGCTATCAGCAAAGGACCTGAACATAATTATAGAAGGTAATACATGTGTGAATACTGCTTTAAAGAGTGCTGTTAAGGAGAATTTGCACTTTCAAGTCACAAAAAGTCTTCAAGGACAGTGATGAACATCTGACTGGGCAGTTTCAGGAACAACTGGTACTATCCTTAGCAGCAGGATTGTCACTGCAAACCTTCAGTTGACTTCTCCCCACCTCCTGTGAGCCTAAGCTTGTTTCATGGACTCTGCTACCAGCTGACATCTGACCTAAGGCTGCTCTCTTGCAATCCCACCTGTGGAAGGCTAGGGAGGAGCCTTGTCACTCAGGAGCAATGGTTGGAGTTTGCTCGGGCCAGAGAGGCTTGGCAGGATGGTCCAGAACATTCTATCTGGTGCTGTAGACCTTCCTATAGTACACCACAGACTACAAGTGGCCATGGTGATTGTCTTTGGCTTTTGGACAAAAGCAAATAGGTGGGTTCTGTGAAGAATGCATTATACACATGAGTGCACAGCCCCAGAACATCTATATTGATATTATATTTCCATTTATGTTTTTAAGGATTTTTTAAAAATAACATTTGAATTATGTTGCATACCTCCCTTTCAGCTCCATGTCGTTCATTGGAATTCAGATAAATACCCCAGCTTTGTTGAGGCAGCTCATGAGCCAGATGGACTAGCCGTCCTGGGAGTATTTTTGCAGGTGAGAATCCACTGATTTCATTTTAAATAATTCATCAGCCGTGTTGGATAAAGAGTTTCAGTTGTGGAAAGGATAGTCTACCATTTTTAATAGTAAACTCATTCTAAGTTTAATGTTTTCCTTTTGAAATTAATATTAAACATTTATGTATTAGTTTATGATTTCTCTAATAGCCCAGAACTACCGTAGGAGTATTGCCTTACGTCTCCTCTTACTGTCCATTGATCATTCTTATGTGAATAGAAACAGCAGCAGCAACAGCTGCAACAATAGTAGCAGGAGTTACAACTGAGATTCAGAGAAGAAAATCTTTATTCTAGGCTCTTCCTGATTACACAGTATTTAGAGATACAGGACAGGGTGAAGTTCAAGTTCCTGAATCCTGAAGCACTAGTTTTACCACCGTGGTTTGTTGTCTCAAACACACTGAACAGTTTAAAAAAATTGTTGTTGTCTTTTCCTTTGTCTCATATTCACATGTGGTGAAGCAAGTATCCTTGTTATAATCCCCGTGGGTGGATCGGGCCGTTCAGCTCCCACTGTGACCGCATTCTTGTAGGGCTGGGCGCTTTTGCTCTGCCACCAACTCTGTGTGTGATGTTGTAACTCGCTGGGGCTGGGACTGGGGGAAGTACAGGGCAGATGGGGGGTGGGATGAAAGGCAGCGGCTCCTTGCCTTTGGCCACCAAGTCTGCTGGTGACGGTGGAATGCAAGTGGGACAAGAGATTATATTTTAATCCTGAAGGATTGAAAATCTTAGGTAGATTCAGGACATCCGTAAAGAGGTACATATATTTTTCTGATGATGATTTCTAATCATGATAATTTATCGTTTTGGTTCAGGACCTTAAATCATTTTGGGTTGAAAGTGGGAGATTTTTTCTTTTCTTTTTATTTTATTTATTTGAGAGAGAGGGAGGGAACACAAGCAGGGGGAGTGGGAGAGGGAGAAGCAGACTTCCCACGGAGTAGGGAGCCCCATGTGGGACTCAATCCCAGGACCCCAGGATCATACCCCGAGCTGAAGGCACACGCGTAACCGACTGAGCCACCCAGGCGCCCCTGGAGGTATTTTTTTTAATGCTTTGATGTCACAAGAGTCAGTTTGGATCTAAGGTCTGAAGGTTACATCTGGTTGGATAGCATTATGTTCGAGTTTCCTAAGGGAGTTTCCTCTGAAGTTAACCTGCATCTTAAACATTCATAAAGCTGAAAAACTATGTCGCTGTTACTACTAGTTTTGGAATCAAGCTTAAAATTCAGCTGTGGAGCCAGTAACATTACCTTGTTGCTCAGATTCTGCTGGCATGGTAAAGCCAGCAGGTGAAAGACAGCTTCATTATAGAACAATCTCTGTTTGTTCTGGGCTGGCATACGTTTAAAAACAAAAAAACAAAAAAACAAAAAACCAATTCAAAACCAGTGACTGAAATGGAGTGAACCAGACCTGTTCTGCTACAGTAACCATTTCTTCTGAAATTTCGTGCTTTCAGATTGGTGAACATAATTCGCAACTGCAAAAGATTACTGACATTTTGGATTCTATTAAAGAAAAGGTAAGACGAAATATTATTTGCTAATGACTAATGGATTCCTTGTTCTCTCCTGAGTTTCTTACCTTCTCCTAATACCTTAGACTTTAGATAAAGCATATGCTATCTGCTTTGAAGCAGGTGTGGAACATGCTTGAAGGATAGAGCAGAATCAACCTATTACTAACATTTGTCTTTTGAAAATTATGAAGGGGCCTTAAATTATCTACAATCATTACTAATGAATCTATGCATGATTGATTTTTGGTATTGGGGTTTTGCACATCAGCATTTAATTGCAACACATTTAAAACAAATCTTGTGCTTCTTAAATAAATCTAGGTGATGTGCTACTTCACCTAAAAGTTTTAGATTAAGGTAGAAACTTTTTTTTTAAGATACAAAGACAGATACTAAATAATTCCATGAGTTAAAGAATTCCAGTAAAATGGTCTTTCATTGGCTGTAGGTTTCTTTTTGAGGGCTGCGTAAAGCTCTCCCATTGTAATTGATGGGAATTCTCTTTCTCCACCAGGGTAAACAAACTCGATTCACAAATTTTGACCCATTATCTCTGCTTCCTCCATCCTGGGACTACTGGACATATCCTGGTTCCCTTACAGTCCCACCTCTTCTCGAGAGTGTCACATGGATCGTTTTAAAACAACCTATAAATATCAGCTCTCAACAGGTATGTCACTTCTTCAAGGTTGATCTTGATTTACTAGAGGGAACTGGACCGAAACTTAAAAAAAAAATCCATCCTACCCTTAATTTCGGGGGCAAGTTAAAGCCTGTATTTTCCCTTCATTAATCAGATTGGTGGTTGGACCAGGTAAAACTTATGTCCCTTTCTTATTTGACCTTCTGTGATTAGATGATTTCTCTCCCCAATCTTTGAAATGTAATGTGCATACAGACACTGAGGAAAGTGACTTTAAAGGCTATCATTGTTTTTTTTTTGGGGGGGGGGGCTGAGATATAAACAGGCTGGTATATAAATGGGAAAATCAGGAGAAAGGCTACTCTTAAAAGGGGTCTTTCTTCTTTTTGACCTCAGTCCCTAGACCTGCTCCTCCTACAGACGATGTCGCAATCAGAAAGTGAGCAGTGACAACAGCAATGGGTCTCTTGGCTTTTGTGGACAAGACTTTTGTGGGGCTGCTTGAGGGGCTTTAAGCATTTACTGAGACATTGTTGGGTGCCTACCTGTGCTGTTTTAGTGAAGACATTCCTTCACTTGTCTTTCTGATAAACGTGTTGAGTCCCCGCAATAAGCAAGCCGTCTGCAGGCTCAGGCTGTCTTTGATGGCCAAAAGTCGGCTTGGGTCTACGACCTGTGTGACTGACCTAGCTCACAGGTGGCTGCTGTGTTTTCTGATGGATGCTGTACTGGGTGGGATTTCTTTGCTTTTTGTTTTCCTTTTTGAATTACTTGCTGCAAAATCTTAGCAAGATCATAGTCTACTAATTTTTGCAGCTAATCAAGCACTTCTGTTCTGGGCTTGCCCACCTGCGTGGCTGTTCATTTTATTTTATTTTTTAAATTTTTAAAAAAGATTTTATTTATTTATTTGAGAGAGAGACAGCCAGCGAGAGAGGGAACACAAGCAAGGGGAGTGGGAGAGGAAGAAGCAGGATCTTAGCAGAGGAGCCTGATGTGGGGCTTGATCCCAGAACGCTGAGATCATGCCCTGAGCCGAAGGCAGATGCTTAACGACTGCGCCACCCAGGCGCCCCATGGCTGTTTATTTTTTGCCCCCAAAGACTAGAGCTGGTTTACCTCTACCAAGGTCATGTCAGGTAACATTTTCCCTTGGAGTTGAACACATCTAACTTCTGTTGGCCTTATCTTTAGGATTAAAGACAAATAATAATCTGGGACATATTAATCAAAGCATTTTTGTAAAAGTCTGGATTGAAGTCCAGAGCTTAACTGACATGGAAATTCTTGTGACTTTTTCCCATCATAAATAAGATGCTTTGTGTCATGAGAAAAAGGACCTGTCACTGATTCAGTGGCCATACTAACAGAGCACATTTTTCTTTCCTTCATGTGCTAAGCTGTTCACTTTTACATTCTTTTGTTAAATTTGAACAAGATGGTGGTGAGAATTAATAAGTTACAACATCAAGGTAGTAATAATAAGAGATCATGTTTTTCCCTTGTATTTCAAAGATATTTTTATCTCTTAAAGCCACTTGGAAAATTATTTTTTTTAAATATTTTATTTATTTATTTGACAGAGAGAGAGAGAGCACAAGTAGGCAGAGCAGCAGCAGAGGGAGAGGGAAAAGCAGGCTCCCTGCTGAGCAGAGAGCCTAATTCAGGGCTCAGTCCCAGGTCCCTGGGATCATGACCTGAGCCAAAGGCAGATGCTTAACTGACTGAGCCACCCAGGTGCCCCGGAAAATAACTTTTTGAAATCCACCTGCCATTTGGAAGAGAATGTATTAAAATATATAATTTAGTTCCTTAAAATACATAAAGCTCTTAATCAAAAATGATGCGCTGTAAGTTTAGGAGTCATGCTTACCTAGCTGTGGTTTCGTTACTGTATCTAATTTGAGGCTCAATTAATTAATATTAATTATTAATGTGGTTTTTATAAGGTAGAGTATATAAATAATTATATTTTAGAGCTTTAGTATGATTGATAATTCACTGTTATCTACTTAAATTCACTTACATCTACTCTAGCCCGAATACTTTCAGACATTTTCATTCTAAAAAAATATTTAATTTATTTATTTGAGACAGAGAGAGAGAGTGAGAGTGCAGAAGGAGGGGGGAGGGACAGAGGGAGAGGGAGAAGCAGACTCCCCGCTGAGCAGGGAGCTGGACAAGGCTGATCTCAGGACCCCGAAATCATGACCTGAGCCGGAGGCAGACACTTAACTGACTCAGCCACCCAGGTGCCCCAGACATTTCATTTTTAACCAGATGGAAATGATTATCTGAATAATAATCCAAATTATTATAACATGATATTATGGTGATTTCAAGAGTTAAAGAATGAAGCCAAAGATAGTTCAGAAGTCCAATCCCTGTCTAACCATGAGAAAAACATCAGACAAAGCCCAACTGAGGGACATTCTACGAAATAGCCGATCAGTACTCCTCAAAACTGTCAAGGTTATCAAAAGCAAGGTAAATCTGAGAAATTGTCATCTTCAATAAATGCTCAAGGAGATATGACTACTAATGTAAAGTTGTTTCCTAGTGGGATCCTAGAACAGAAAAAGACGTGAGTAAAAACAAAGGAAATCTTAATAAAGGATGGACTTCAGTTAATGATAACATATTAATACTGGTTCACCAATTGTGAAAAGTGTACCATACTAACGTAAGATACTAATAATAGGGCACGTTGAGTGTGGGGCTTATGAGAACTATTTGTACTATCTTTGCAATAATTCTGTAAATCTAGAACTGTTCTAAACTAAAAAGGTTATTAAGAAAATCCAAAACATGAGAGGGTTGAGATGGTTATTCAGTTGTTTATCTCTTTTATGTAAGGTGAAATGAACATGTCTTTTGTGTATACCACTTACTTAAGGGTTACTTTCCAAAAGATAATTTCTAATCTCAATTTTAGCTGCTTTTTATTTTTGAAGTCCCTGGGACACATTGTTTTATGTATTTTCCAATTCTACCATGTAACGTCACTAGCTTTGAGATTAAATCCTTTTTTTAGCAAGTTAGTGCCAATTTTTTTTTCCAGGTTTTTCTACTGTTATTTCTTGCCCAGTCACTGTTTGACCAAAAGTGCAGACCAGATGGTTTTCATTTTCTTTTATTTAATTCAAGCCCATTTTTGTCCCCAGAGTCACTTATTGAAATGCTTAATTTAACTGCCAGACCAGTAAACAGATATGCTTTCGGATAGTTTTGATAATAGATCTGTCATTCTCTTTGGAAGGCTGACTGTTCTGCCAAGTTTCTTTGGGTTATCCTAAATTATCTAAATTGGCTTGCTCATCTGCTGAATTCAATGTGCAGAATACTTGGCTTTAATTCTATGTTCTTTTGAAAAAAATTCTCTTTGTCATTTGTTACGATATTTCCATACAATAAAATTCATGAGTTTTAGTGTGCAGTTGATGATTTTCGTTATTGTATATTACCATGCAGCAACCACTAGATCAAGATATAAAATAGATCCCTCAGCCAAAACATTTCCTTAAACTTCTGTGCTCTCCACCTCCTTCCTCACCTATGGCCCTAGACAGTCACTGATATGCTGTCACTAGGATTCTGCCTTTTCTAGAATTTTATTTAAATGGAATCATACAGTATGCAGATTTTGTGTTTGACTTCTTTTACTTAGCATAATGTTTTTGAGATTCACTGACAGTTGTTTTTACTGAGTAATATTCTATGATATGGATATACCACCTTATTTTAAAATCTACCAATTGATGGATATTTGGGTTGCTTCCAGTTTGGGACTATTATGAATAATAGCTGTACATATTTGGAAGTTAGGAATAATTGGCATATGCAATTTTGTGTGGACACGTATTTTCATGTTTTGTGGCAATACCTAGCACTACATGTTTAACGGTATAAGGTACTGCCATATTGTTTTTTAATGTGACTGTTCCTTCTTCCATTCTCACCAGCAATGTATGAGATTTCTAGTTCCTCCACATCCTTGTCAGCACTTGATGTTGTCAGTCTTTTGACCTTTAGCCATTCTGGTGGGTATATGTGATTTTTAAAATTTGCATTTATGTGGTGACTAGTAATGTTGAGCATTTTTTCGTAGTAGTAATTGGAGTAATCGGAGACAATCCAGTTAGTCGGGACCCGATGGTCCAGAAGCCAGACTAACTAGTTTGTTTTGGGGGCCTTATTAGAGTTAGAAATGTTACATATTTTGGAGATCAATTTTGAAATGTTTACACCTGAAGTGACATGATATTCAGCATTTGCTTCAAAACCATCCAGTTTGGGCAGGTGGGAGGTGGAAAGAGAGAGGGAGTGAGAGGATAGATGAAAGGAAGTGGGCTGTGTGTGAGTGACAGATGAAGCCGGGCGCTGAGTTTGTGGTGCTTTATGCTGCTGCTCTTTCTAGCTTTATGTATGTTTGGAAGTTTCCATAATAAAAAGTTCATGAAAAGAGATTAGGGGAAAATAGAAAAAAACAGTTAGAGATGCAATATAGTGCTGTGGTTAGTGCATGACTTATTTGCCAGATGGCTTATTTACTGAAACTTCCTAGCTGTCCCTCAAGTTCCTCATCTTTAAAATGAGGATAAGAGGGAATCATTGATGAGGTGAGGTATGTGTAGAGGATTCAGAGCAGTACCTGGGCCACCAGGTCCTGTAAGGGAGGTTTGACTTTTATTATTACCCAGCTTTGGCGGCATTGGAGTGCTGTTAGACATTTGAGCCTATGGTGACATAAAGCAAAGCTATTTACAAAACATTAGAAAAGAATATTCTGCTTACTGGGGTTGCTCTATAAGGAAATTAAAATTTCAGTGTTAGAGCCAAGAAAAACAGCAAAACAGATCATACCCATCTCAGCCTTCAGGCTGATCTGGGGAGACTCCTGCCGGGACTCGTGTAGATGGTATCAGCCTTCGTGACAGAGCGGCAGATTTTTCTGTTTGCAAGAAGCCCAGGGGCCCAGAGAGCAATGAGACTGGTAAGGGCCAGCTGGGGGTGTACATTTTGAGGTTAGTGGGGCGGTGGAGGACACCAGAGTCAAGAGGAGCAAATCTGAGCAGGGACTGGCAGGTGCAGGGTCTACGTAGCTAGGCTGAGTGATTGTGAGGGAAATCAGAGCCAAAAAGGGAAGGGGTTTGGTGAGGGATCAGTGCAGGTTCAGTGAAATCTCACCAAAATGTGCAGGCAGGTCAGAGAAAGATCTAGAGTAAATTCCGGTGAGGTTCAGGTGTTACAGAGGTAGGGAGCCATGATCAACTTGCAGAGGAGTCAAAGGAGGGTGGGAGGGGTGCCTGGGTGGCTCAGTTGGCTAAGCGTCTGCCTTCGGCTCAGGTCACGATCTCGGGGTCCTGGGATCGAGTCCTGCATCAGGCTAAGCAGGGAGCCTGCTTCTTCCCTGCCCCTTCCCCTGCTCCTGCTCTCTCTCTCTCAAGTAAATAAATAAAATCTTAAAAAAAAAAAAAAAGCCAAGATCTTCAGAGGAATGGGCAGCTTCCCTGGGAGGCAAGTCATGCTTGCGGAGGCCAGCGAATCGGAGCCCTGATTCAGGCCTTGGGATTCCTGCACAGCCTCCTGGAGAGGCCACTCCAGACAGACCTGATCCCCATGATCTGCGGGAGGCTGAGTGTTTTCCCTGTGGCTCCAGAGGTTAGATTTTATTTGCCTCTGCTGCTTGACTTTACCAGGGATTTATTTAAGTCTCGTCTGGCTTTAGCCATCATCTGGTCTAACGAAATATGAGTAATAGTAAGTGGTAACTATTTGTCTTATTTTGCCCACATCTGTACCCTTTTAAAAGACCCCTCAAAGTACCACCAGTGGAAAGACATGGCTGCTTGTATATGATGCATGAACGTGTCTCCGTGGACTGTGGTGACAAACTGTGTCCTCCTTGTTACGGAGGACCTCCATCCCCACTGCCTCCCATCCTGGCTAGTACTGTACAAGAAATATTTCAGACTTCAGCTAAATGATGATGACAGAAACTTAATAGATGTGTCCTAGTATGAATTTTTAAAAAAGATTTATTTGAGAGAGAGAGAGAGAGCTCGAGCAAGGGAGGGGCAGAGGGAGAAGCAGACTCCCCCCTGAGCAGGGAGCCTGATGCGGGGCAGGATCCTGGGAGCCTCGGATCATGACCTGAGCCCAAGGCAGAAGCTTAACCAACTCAGCCGCCCAGGCGCCCCTATCCTAGGGCGAATTTGCTTGATTCTGCGACTGGGTGACTAGCACAGCTTAGAGAAGGAAGCTTTAATTTTTTTTTTTTTTTTGTCAGAGAGAGAGAGCAGAAGCAGGGGGAGCAGAAGGCAGAGGGAGAAGCAGACTCCTCACTGAGCTGGGAGCCTCATGCGGGACTTGATCCTAGGACCCTGGGATCATGACCTCAGCCGAAGGTGGATGCTTAACCGACTGAGTCACCCGGGTGTGCCGAGATTGGAGGCTTTTATTCTCAATAATTTAATAATTTGTCTTTGCTCAAATGAAATAGCAAAACAAACACCAGAAACTTACTTAATTGGTAATATATTTTTGGTGAACGTTTTCAAAAAGTAAAATTATTCAGCTAGTTTACCCAGTCTTCCTTTTACTACTGTAGACCTGTGCTAAATCTTGATAACTTGTATTAAATCACCAAAGAATTGTTAAATAATTTATACAACATGCTTAAAGTAGAAAACTTCAGCAATTAAAAATAGTGGCATAAATTTATATTTATTGACATGCAAATATATATATATAGGATATATATTAAGTAAAAAAAAAGGTTTCTAAAGAGCATGATACTTGAGCCTGTTTTTATAATAAAACGTCATGTATGTGTGCGTGTGTGTTCATGAGTTTATATATATAAAAACATCTGGAAGGATATACTCTATAACGTTAACTGTGATAATATCTTGTGATGTGATTACTAGGAATTTCTTTTTCTTCTTGACGCTTTGTGTGTTGTATGAAGTTTGTAAGATAAGTCAGCATTTTTTTTTGTAATAAGAAAACTTAAGCCTGTTTGATGAGAAATATGCCTATATCACTGAAATTGTATTTAAACATTATTAGAGGTTGAAGGGCCCAAGCGTTTACCATGGTTAGTTGTTTGCAAGGCTCTAGTATGGTGAGAGCAAAATCACTGCTTAAGGAAAACAGTACTTAAAAGATCAATATTCTATAGGACGGGCACCGCAAGGTTGCCGGGAAAATTGAGGCCATGTTGTCCAGGAGTACTGGTACGTGTTCGATGTGATTCTGAGAGTCATATTCCAGTAGTACCTACTGAGATCATATAATTTAGTGCCTCACTTTATGGATGAGGTAACTGAAGACCGGCGCCCAAGGTCACCCAGCTAGTCAGTGCCAGACCCAGGACTCTGAAAGCCAGTACAGCGACCTTTCCACTGTCCTATTCTGCCTTTATAGGTGACATTCTCTGATTCCTAGATATGTCCTCTTTGAACCACATTCTAAATGTTCTTTCCTCATATTACTTTGATCATCAGATCAAGAATGCTTATGGAACTTAATTTTTGGACCCACAGGTATTTGTGTAGTGGTGAGAACTTAGCAGAAGTGGTGTTTTACTATATATATGACTCATAATTTAGAACACTTTTACTGCAATAGTTTAGTTCCTGGTAGAGGAAAGGTTACATGTTTCATAACTTTCTATGGAGGGCAGTTCACCAACACTGGTGTGACTTTCTACGCTGAAGCCAACTCTTCTCTTGTCTTCAACAGCTGGCCACGTTCCGCACTCTTCTCTGCACGGCCGAGGGCGAAGCAGCGGCCTTTTTGCTGAGCAATCACCGCCCTCCACAGCCTCTGAAGGGCCGAAAAGTCAGAGCCTCTTTCCATTAAAAGTTGTCACCAGCTGACCACCCCAACCATGTCTGTGGAGAAAAAACAAAACACAAAAATCCCTACTAACGGCTCTTTCCTAGAATTCTGATTTACGGGTACCTTTTTGCTCTCAGCTTTTTGATCTCAGAAGATCAGATCTCTGTAATCAAACTTAACTCACACGTCTCAGATGCACTCACGGGTGTTCAAACAGTAAACATTGTTTGATGTGTGTTGAGACCCACAAAATGCATCTACTTCAACCACAAAATGTGAAAACATGGCAAGCACCGCAAAACCTCCAAACGCATTAAAAAATTTTCCCTTGCCCTAGAGATTGACTCAGTCATATCTCTCAGTAGTGTTTGGTCAAAAAATTAAAATCTTTTCCAGAATGATAAGATTGTGATATCTTTTTCAACGCAAGTGAGTCTGCTTAATGTCTTGATTATCATTCCAATTCATAAAAAGTTGATAATATTTCCTTTTAAAGTGAATTTTTGTTTGGATTATGTTGTTGATCCTGATTGCATGGTACCTTTAATAAAATGAACAATATGAGCCTTAGGGGGGGTGGGATATAATTACTCACTGTGTCTACTCCTTAGCTCAAAATTAACCCATCCAATTAAGTCCTCAGGATATCAACGACTGTTTAAACTTTAATGAATCGTGCCCTGTATCACATTCATGCAGTAATGTTAATGATAAACAGGTTAATAATTGACTAGTTGCAATGCTTGCCAGTTTATTGATATGGTTTGAAACTAACAGATTGCAAGGTACCAGGCCCGCGGAGCAGCCCAAGGGCATGATAAATAGGTTGCTTACTTTTCTCCTGTGTTTTGGCAACAGAGCAGGGAGCAGTCCTGTGTAGGTCTCTGTTCTGTCAAGTGGTGGAAAATATTTACTTGGGTCTCGTATACATACACAGTCGGTCCATAAACCCTTCAACCCATTTCCATGGCAAAGCCTGTCTCCCCTTTCATACATGTCCCTCAATCTCACAAGTAATTTTGTAAGTTGGCTCTTGATAATTCATTTTAACCTATTGTTTCTTATATACTTTTGTTTGTTTTTGGTGAAGGTGGGTTGGGGAAGGTCTTTTGCTCTCTCTGGTGCAAGTAGAATGACACTATTAACCACATTGAAGACTTGAACACAAGGTACACTTCTGTCATCCGAGAGAAGTTTAGCTGAGTTTCCTTGATTTTGTCAGTTTGTTTCAGACACCGTTCCTCCTCCGGATGTAGATTTTGATAATCCAAATTATTCTGCCATAGTCTTCTTGATAGGATAAGTGAATATCAGTAAATTGTGTAATAAAGCCGCCCTCGGTTGCAGAAGATAAGCTCCTGAAGTCTAATGCTGATACCTTGCTCATTTTTGTTTTCCCTCATTGCATCTAGCTTAAGCCTTGCAGGAGATCGCCATCTAGTAAATACTTAGTGAATTGAATGTTTTAAAATGCTTTTATTTGATATCTTTGGTGACTATCTTGCTGCTTGTGATTAAATGCACTATCAGTTAATGTAACAAGTAAAATATAAGCTATCCCTTAAGAATGGTTTCTTCTAAAAAGAATAATTATTAAATCTACTTGTTAGCCAGATGTTTTAATGGTTTGAAAAATACCAGTGTTGAATGGAAGGGTGTTTCTTTAGTTTGGAAAGGCATGTTGTGAAGTATCCTAGTCAGAGAAAGAAGTCTGTTTCCTCAGAGAAAATGCGTTGTTCTGTTTGAAGGAGTGTGTGATGAGGATTTTAATTACTTTGCATGAGAGTTATTACTTTGTAATTTATGGTTTCTGCTACAGTATTGCATTGGTTCTGTGCTGCAAATTGGACCTTAATAGACTAAGAAAGTCTACATAGCACTGATGATCTTGAAGACTGTCTGTTAATTTATTTATCTCTTAGGGGCAAAAGGTCTAAGTGTATGTTGAAGTTGTTATCTCTTAAACAGATTAAAGAGTGTAAATACTAGTATAGACCTCTTTTGTTTCCCACACCTGTATTGGCTTTATGTTCATTTTGTATTTTAATTTAAGTTGGATTCAATCACAATAAAGAAAATGAGACAAACTTTGAACTGTATCAGGGACTCGTATATGCAAGACACAGAATGAGATTATATTTTTACACTTTCTATACAGAAAAATAATCTCAAACTCACAGAAAAAAATGCAAACACAGTACATTTTCTTTCTGAATTATTTGAGAATAAGTTGCCGACCTACGTTTCTATCATCGCACCAACTTTAGTATATATTTTCTATGAGGGAGGACATTGTCCAACGTGACTACAATATAGCTAAAACAACCATAAGAAATAAAAGGCATCCAAATCAGCAAGGAAGAAGTTAAACTTTTTGCAGATGACATGTTATTCTATATTGAAAACCCAATGACTCACCAAAAAATTCCTACAGCTAATACATGAATCAGTAAAGTCACAGGAAACAAAATCAATGTACAGAAATCTGTTGCATTTTTTTATACACCAATGATGAAATCGCAGAAAGAGAAATCAAGGCATTGATCCCATTTACAATCATACCAAAAACCGTAGGATACCTAGGAATAAACCTAAGCAAAGAGGTCAAAGATCTATACTCTGAAAACTATAAAACACTTATGGAAGAAATTGAAGATGACACAAAGAAATGGAAAAACATTCCATGCTCATGGATTGGAAGAACAAGTATTGTTAAAATGTCTATATTACCCAAAGCAATCTACACATTTACTACAATCCCGATCGAAATACCACCAGCATTCTTCACAGAACTAGAACAAATAACCCTAGAATCTGTATGGAACCACAAAAGACCCTGAATAGCCAAAGCAATCTTGAAAGAGAAAAGGAAAGCTGAAGGCATCACAATTCCAGACTTCAAGTTCTATTACAAAACTGTAGCCATCGAGACAGTATGGTACTGGCATAGATCAGTAGAACAGAATAGAGAACCCAGAAATGAACCCACAACTATGTGATCAACGAATCTGTGACAAAGCAGGTAAAAATATCCAATGGGAAAAAGACAGTCTGTTCAATAAATGCTGTTGGGAAAACTGGACAGCCACCTGCAATACAAAACTGGACCACATGTTCACTTCATACACAAAAATAAATTCAGAATGGATGAAAGACCTAAATGTGAGACAGGAAATCATCAAAATTCTAGAGGAGAACATAAGTGGTAATTTCTTTGACCTGGGCAGTAGCAGCTTCTTTCAAGATACATCCCTAGGCTAGGGAAACAAAAGCAAAAATGAACTATCGGGACTTTATCAAGATAAAAAGCTTCTGCACAGCAAAGGAAACAATCAACCAAACTAAAATGCATCTGACAGAATGAGAGAAGATATTTGCACATGACATATCTGATAAAGAGTTAGTATCCAAAATCTACAAAGAACTTACCAAACTCAACATGCCAAAAACAAGCCAGTTAAAAAATGGGCAGAACACATGAATAGATATTTTTTCAAAGAAGACATCCAGATGGCTAATAGACACATGAAAAAATGCTCAGTATCACTCATCATCAGGGAAATACAAATCAAAACCATGATAAAGTATCATCTCACACTGGTCAGAATGGCTAAAATTAACAACACAGGAAACAAAGGTGTTAGCAAGGACTTGGAGAAAGGGAAACTCTCTTATATTGTTAGTGGGAATGCAAGCTGGTGCAGTCACTCTGGAAAATAGTATGGAGGTTCTTCAAAAAGTTAAAAATAGAGCTACCCTATGATCCAGAAGTTGCACTACTAGGTATTTACCCAATGGATAAAAAAATGCTGTTTGGAAAGGATACATGCATCCTGATGTTTATACTAACATTATCAACAATAGCCAAATATGGAAGGAACCCAAATGTCCACTGACATGGATAAAGAAGAGGTGGTATATATGTATAACAGAATATTACTCAGCCTTCAAAAAGAATGAAATCTTGCCATTTGCAAGGACATGGATGGAGCTAGAGAGTATTACGCTGAGCAAAACAAATCAGAGAAAGACGAATACTGTATGATTTTACTCATGTGGAATTTAAGAGCAAAACAGATGAACATGGGGAAAAAAAAGAGAGGCAAAGCATAAAACAGACCCTTAACTACAGAGAACAAACTGAGGGTTGCTGGAGGGAGGAAGGCGGGGGGATGTGTTAAATGGCCGATGGGCATTAAGGAGGACACTTGTAACGAGCACTGGGTGTTGTATGTGAGTGAGGAATCACTAAATCTTGCACTTGAAACTAATATTACTCTGTAGGTTAACAAACTGGAATTGAAATAAAAATGAAGAAAAACAGACAAAACAAAACAAAACACAACCATAAGATTAACATTGCTTTATTATTTCCATCTGATCCATTTGAGAATAGCTGATTCATGTTGTCATGTTCCCTTCAGTTGGGCGCCATCCTTCAGTCTTTTGGTTTTCATTCCATGAACATTTTTGAAGATGATAAGCCAGTTATTTTATAGACTGTCCCCTAATTTGGGTTTGTTCAAGGTTTCCTTGTGATTAGATTCAGGTTATATATCATTGGCAGGAATATCACAAAAGCAATGCTGAATGCTGGACTCTTCTCATTCCATCCTATCAGGCAACGAATTTTGATTTGTTCTCTTATGGAGAATATTCACTTTCATCACTTAAGACAATGTCTGCTAGGTTTCTCCATTGCAAAATTGCTACTTTATCCTTTGTAATTAACAAGTATTTGTGAGGATGTGCTCTGAGACCATGCAAATACCCAGTTCCTCATTAAATCTTTAATTATTTTTTTCTAGCATGGACTTAGCAATTCCTAATTTATTCAGTAGGTTATAAGCTGTTATTATCATTATTGCTATTATCACTATTATCTCACCTATTCTCATTCACAATTTTTTCTTGATGTGGTCAGAAGGAGCATTTTCAGGATGACTTCTGTGTCCTTTTGACATGTCCCAGTTTCTGACAGCAATTTGGTATTCCTGGCTCATCTCAGTCTTTCCCTTCCCCAGGCCTGAGATCAATAATTTTCCAAGGAACCCTGGCTTTTTTTAGTGGAGAATAGTATTGAGAAAACCAGTTTGGGTACTAGATAATCTCATTGAGTGTGTTACTACTCCTAGATTTTCTCCATGAACAGAAGTTGGGAATGTGTACACACATATGTGCGCGCGCGCACACACACACACACACACACACACACACACACAAATATAATGTGTATATACAGGTGCAACACCTATATTTCTATATTTATCTATATCACACTCGTATGTCCAATTTCATTCCAACACTGCAGGGTTCATTCTAGTTCTCCATTTCCACGTATTTTTTTGAAGATTAGTTTAATTATTTTAGAAAGAGAGAGGGAGAGAACGAGTGGGGGCAGGGGCAGAGGGACAGAATCCTCAAGTAGACCCTGTGCTGAGCACGGAGCCAGACGTGGGGCTTGATCTCACAACCCTAAGATCACAATGTGAGTTGAAACCAAGAGTCAGCTTGTTAACTGACTGAGCCACCGAGGAGCCCCATCCCATTTCCGTATTTGTAATTCCTTTTTCCGAAAGTAAGAAACCAGGCTTCCATTATTCTCAACACTTTATTTATTTGGCCAGTTCTTCTGTATGTAACCATCACCACCTCTAGCCTCTCACCCCCACATTGCATGGATACCCTTCTCACTCAGCTTGGGCTGTGGTGTCCTGTGCTGGGCTGCCTTGACCCCTAAAGAGAAGGGAAGGGAAGAACGTGGAAGGAAAGGGAAGGGAACAGAAGGGAAGGAAAGAGGAAGAGCAAGGTTACATTTTGAAATACTCACTGGGCTGTTCATAGGGAAGTCCTTTATTTCTAACACAAGGTTATTGAAAATGTAGCATTACCTATACACATTTCACCATAAGTGGCAATGGAATAGAATATTTAGTAAAAAACTTTAATACCTTCAGAGTGGGGCTGCAGAAAATGTAGGCCAAGGAATAGTGGTCTTACTGCAGAGGTCGGGAAGGTAACCTGGGCCTTGGATAACTACCTCAACTTGCTCTCATTTCAAATTCCACTGAAGAAGATTACATTTTTTATATTAAGATTTACCCATTGAAATTCATACTCCTCTCAGAGGGTAATTGTTTAAGTTGCCACCAGTCATTTGCACTTGAAGGTAACTGATCTTTGGATGAGACAGGCTTTGGTGGGAATATAGTCTGTGACAGAAGGAATGTTAACATGATATAAGACAGCCAACGACCTGAGTGTTAGGATAATCAGGATGAATTTGCACTACTACACAATTTTACCTACGTGTCTCATACCTACTTGTACCCTGACACCGCACCCCATGACTGATGTATAGCAAGCCCTGGGGAGTAGAATGCGTTAGTTCATGCGTTATTGCATTAGTTCATGTAGATGGGCATCTCTGTGAATTAAATGGACAGAAACAATTTCCAATTGACCATGGGGAACTAGTGATGAAACGTTGTGAGAGGATGCCTCAGAAGTTTGCAAGAAGGTTATGCAACCTGACCCCGATGAATTAAGGTTCAATGCATTTGTTCTTTCTGCAACATAGTTTGTCCGTAGTGGAAACATCAAATACTGTATTATTTGTAACAAAAATTAAATGTATGCTGCCATACATTAACTCAAAAATTTTGATCTTTTTATTAACTTGACTGATTAAATTTTATGTGAATTAAGTTTTGACTTAAAAAACAGTTTATTGAATTGAATTACTTGGAGATTTTTCTGCTGTGGCTAGAAACTCACCTCTGCCTTCCTCGAGAGGCATTGTAACAAGCAGAAACCCCTTACCTTCTGTCATCTCATTGTGTCTCGGTGAGATCAGATGAACCAATGCTTGGAATTGATTACACAGGCAAGGGAAGATACTGAAAAACCAAAAGGACAGTGAAGCAACCTAGAAATTAGCAAGAGCCGGTTGCTCTCACCTTCCTTAGAAGGAGACAATATTCCTAGAGCTCAGGAGCCATGGCAACCCAGATGAAGTTGACACTAAAGTAGGTCTGATTAGCAGGATCTGGTTATTTTTTAGAGACACAGCCATTACCTGAGATCTGGTTTCAGGCAGAGAGAAGGGGAGAAATACTCTGGGTTCTCCTTTTATTTTGCTCTCCAAATTCCATTAATGCTCATTGGTGGAATGTAGCCAGATGCCAGATAATGTGAAAATATGAGAAATTCTCCCCTCTGCCACCCAGAGCAGATCAGTGGAAAGGTCCAGGAATGGATCTAAGGAGAAATGGGCTTAAAACCCACCAAGACACCAAGGGCTGGGATCTCTATTACGCACGTCAAGCAAATGACTGATGCTGGGCTGGAAGTCTCCAGAGATGGAAGACCTTTGTTAAACTTCTCTCCCACTCTGGAAATATAGTTTGACCACAGTTTGTCAGATATATGTGCTAAATGTTTTGTTAGGTACTAGAAATATAAGGATGATTAAGACATGGTTCCTTTTCATAAGAAATAGGAAGTTTGGGGGGGGGTAAACAGAAGGGGGGATGAACCATGAAAGACTGTGGACTCTGGGAAACAAACTGAGGGCTTCAGAGGGGAGGGGGGTGGGGGATTGGGCTAGGCCAGTGGTGGGTATTAAGGAGGGCACATATTGCGTGGAGCACTGGGTGTTACACGCAAATAATGAATCATGGAACACTACATCAAAAACTAAGGATGTACTGTATGGTGACTAACATAATATAATAAAAATTATTTTAAAAAAAGACATGGTTCCTTTTCTGAGCTCAAAATCTAAGACAAGTATAAAAATAAATCACAACATGAAATGTTATTAAGTATTTTAATATCAGCTCTCTGTAGCATGCTAAGGAAACATGGAAAAGAAGGAAAAATTAATTCTGGATAAATTAACAAAGGCATGAAGATTTGCAAGTGTGATATTTTGGAAACTGGATTATCTGGTTCTCTATGTAGATTTGTATCTGGTACTAGGGGGTGGGGAGATGTATCAGTGAGGACTCTTGCTTGAGAACAATAAGATCTCTAACACTACATGGCTAAAGCAATAATGTGAAGCCAGGGGCTAAGATCAGGCCTCAGTATCCCTCCTTCTTGGCTGTTTCCACCTCTGTGGGCTCTGTTAGCGGTCAGACTCTCCCTTCCTAATGGAGGGTTGGAAGCCTGCACCTGTATACCTGAACCACGTTCTGTAAGCCACGCCAACAGTAAAGGAGAGCTTCTTTCTTCAAAAACTTCAAGAAATTTTCTGGCTTTCACTCCCATTTGCCTAGATTGAGTCACCTGCCCATCCTTAATCAAGTCATCATGGCCAGCAGATAGAACATTTGTTTGGGGAAGCTGGTGACATCGGCCCCTTCCCAAGCTACACAGACTAAGAACAAAGAAGGGCTGGCTCCAGCAAAAGGAAACTGGGGGCTAGTCCTTGAGGAAGGGAGAAAAGATTCTGGGTGGCAAAAATATTCAATGTCTGCTCTGTACTGAATGAGTGGTCTGAAAAGAATAAAACTCATGAGCTAATTCAGACCTTTCAGGAAATAACCATCATCCACCTGAAAGAGAATGAAGTTTCTCAAGCCAAATGCAAGGTTAACATTTCAATAAGGGCACAGGATTTTTAAAAAGTGTTTTCTGCTAGTATCAACAGTGATAAATGGACACTTTGCCACAGGAATGAGGAAGGATGGGGATCGTTGGAGCTAGGGACCCAGCCTGGAATTGACAAACCCCGCAGCTTCAGCGAGGAGGAGCTACTTGTTGACCCAGTTCAGTCGGTGTTCCACTTAGGGCTCACACGCAGACACCGGATTCTGACCTTTGTGGTCTGTTTGATGCTGGCTTCTCTCCATGTCCAAGGAGGCAGAGATGTCTCTGTTAGCTTTCGCCCTCATCTCTCTCAACCTTCTTTGTCTGGCAACCAATGTGGATTGATCACGCCTACTATTCACAGTGCCTTTGTCTTTCCAGGTGGCTCAAGAAGTTATTTGTTGAAACATTAATAAATGAGCACATGAGGGGCGCCTGGGTGGCTCATTCCATTAAGCAGCCAACCCTTGGTTTCGGCTCAGGTCATGAGCTCAGGGTCGTGAGATCAAGCCCCGAGTGGGGCTCCACACTCAGCGAGGAGTCCGCTTGAGCTTCTTTTTCTCTCTCCCCCGCCCCCATCCCGTCTAAAATAAATAAATAAATCTTTAAAGATAAATAAATAAATAAATAAATAAATACAAACATACATAAGTAAACACATGATTGAGTAGTAAGTGCTCTGATTACATGTAAAATTAGCACGTCTTGAAATCCATTCTTCTCCAATGAAATAACAAGTGCCCACAGGTTACTGACCTAAAAACTCAAGCAATTTGTTCCCTAAAGAACTGTTAGTTTATCAACTGTGAAATTAATCCAAGATAAGTGGGGGTGGGGATGTGTATTGTAGTTGTTGCATTGTGATTAAACGGGTACACCCTCTCCCAGGATGGTCTCCAAACACATCATACCCTTCCTTGTCAGGGCCGCGGTCCTCCTCTCTTTCTCTGACTAAAACCTTCTGCTGCCATCATCTGGACAACCAGGTAATTTTCTTCCACAACCTGTGCTACGGACCAGGTATGCTGGAAGTAGTTTGCAGACCCCTGGGGCCCCTGAGACACTTCCAGGGGGTCAGTGAAGTCAAAATTATTTTATAATAGTACCAAGATATAAGGGGGCGACTGGGTGGCTCAGTCGGCATCTCGGGGTTGTGGGATAGAACCCTGTGTTGGGCTCCTCGATGGGCATGGAGGCTGCTTGGGCTTCTCTCTCTCATTCTGCCCCTCTCTGCCCTTGCCTTTTTCACTGCTCTGACATTTGCACTGATGGATAAAATTGTTGGGTTCTTGGCATAAATGAAGGCTGTGGCAGTAAATGGTGACAGTAATCATTTTTTCTTTACCACCGTGCATAGTTTTAAAATGCCAATTTTTCTTAAGAATGACCTTGTTGTTAAATAAAAATTATTAATTATACTCATATTATTGAGAATTAGGTTGCGATTAATAGTTAATCTCAACTCCTGAGTACACATTCTTTTAATGTTTGGTGTAACAGAATGGAAAATTTGGAAGAACTTCTGCTGCAGTTTTCTTTTGGAAAAGCACTTGTGCAATGGTTTGAGCTGCAAACTGAATTAGACACTTTTTCTTTTTCTTTTTAAAGTAAGCTCTATGCCTAATGTGGGGCATGAACTCACGACCATGAGGTCAAGAGTCACATGCTCTACTGACTGAGCCAGCCAAGTGCCCTGACACTTTTTTCATCGAGCACCATTTTTACTTTAAAGAGCAACTGACAAACTGGATATTCAGACTTGGATCAAATATTTTCTTGGAAATGAGCAAAGTGAGCTTCTCATTTCAAGAAAAACAACTAAAAGCATTTGTTGGCAATGATAAAATTAGAACTTTAAAGAGAAAATTAGGATTTTGAAAAACATATCTACTCTGTAAGCGTGCCAGCTTTTCAATGCTTAAAGACATTTTTGATGAGACCAGTGGTAATTTTTTAAAAAATGTTATTTTTTTGATATTGTATAACAAATTGTGCCAACATTTTGAAGATATGCACAACTTGGTGAACCAGTATTTTCTAAATAAACAGTGCATGATGTTACAAATTCATGCACAGATAAAATATCTATTCACAATGCAAGAAAGACCAATAAATTTTAGTGGAACACAGTATGACAAGTTGATTCACAGAGTTTATTTATACATAACTTTTAAGAAAATATTTTAAGAAAACATTGTTAAATTTTGGTGTTTTACTAAAGAATATCCACAATTATCCAAAAAGGCTATTAATGTACTCCTCCATTTTCTTTCTTTTTTCTTTCTTTCTTTCTTTCTTTCTTTCTTTCTTTCTTTCTTTCTTTCTCTTTCTTCTTTCTTTCTTTCTTTCTTTCTTTCTTTCTTTCTTTCTTTCTTTCTTTCTTTCAAGATTTTATTTATTTATTTGACAAAGAGAGAGAGACAGCCAGCGAGAGAGGGAACACAAGCAGGGGGAGTGGGAGAGGAAGAAGAAGACTCCCAGCGGAGGAGCCTGACGTGGGGCTCGATCCCATAACGCCGGGATCATGCCCTGAGCCGAAGGCAGACGCTCAACGACTGAGCAACCCAGACGCCCCTCTTTCTTTCTTTCTTTCTTTCTTTCTTTCTTTCTTTCTTTCTTTCTTTCTTCTTTCTTTCTTTCTTTCTTTCTTTCTTTCTTTCTTTTTTTAGGATTTATTTATTTGAGAGAGAGAGAGCACAGGTGGAGTGAGGGGCAGAGGGAGAAGCAGGCTCCCCGCTGAGCAAGGAGCCCCATGTGGGGCTCAATCCCATCCCTGGGATCATGACTTGAGCCAAAGGCAGATGCTTAACCAACTGAGCCATCCAGGTGCCCCGACTCCTCCATTTTCCAGCCACGTATATATGTGAAGCTGGATTTCCTTCAAGTAAATGCAGAAACAGACATAAGGATCCAGCTGTCTTCTATTTAGCCAGATATTAAAGAGATTTACAAAACTGCAAGTGGCACTTTTACATGTTTTGTTTTAGAAAATATTATTTTCATAAAATCTGTTATGTTCATTTATTATTCATTATATGAATCCATCATCTTGAAATGAACTAATAAATAAATACTTAACAATTTATCAGTTTTAACTTCTAATACAGTGACTATCAATAGATAGAACCCACAGTAACAAAAGTTGTTTGGGTTGTTCAGTAACTTTCAAGAGCTAAGGGTCCTGAGACCGAAAGGATTAAGAGCCACTCCTGTGGACGATGCCATGATGCGGTGTCCCATCCTTCATTCTTCTCAGCATGTCTCTCTCTAAAAGAGCTGTGATCTAAATACTAAGTAAGTAAGTAGGTAAGTAAATAAGTTGTGATCAGATCTAGTGAACAGTAATTAAGCTCTATTAATGCTATAATAAAACCAGATGTGGATATGCACACGTATTACCGAGATGTAAAAAGATAAATTCTCGTCACACAGTCTCCCATTATTTGACACAGGGTCACTCATGCCACTTCAGGCAGTTCTGGACGTACTCTTTACTTCCCACCATCAGATCGAAGGCCAAGCAACTTGCACTCATTTGTGTTTAGGTGCTGAAGGAACAATATAATTTCCTCTACGTTTGGGTTCACTCCTTGAATTCAAGTCCAAATGACTTACTGTAGTCACTTGAAGTCTGGCCTCGTAGCTGCCTGGGTTCTGCCGACAGAAATTTCCCACCTACTCTTGCTCTTAGCAAGCTGTCACTCCTGCTCTAAGCACCCAGTTTTGAAAAATTTCTTCTTAGCCCTTTGTCTTTTTCTTATTGTGTATTATGGATGGTTCTCACCAGGAACTCCAGGATTCTTTATCCTTTCCCAATCTCATCTTTTACATTGATTGACCTTTCCCTTGCCCTGATCCCTCCTCTTACCTCCCCAGTTACCTCCCCAGGGTCCTGACTTCTAGTTCTTGCCTCTCCTTTTGGAAAAGAGCAATAACCTATCTCGGCAGAGTAGTTACAATCCGGCATTCTTGCCAGGTCCTAGCAATGCAGAAGGGTATGTGTGGCCAGGTGCAGGCCAGATGGCTACTTTCTGAGGAGTCCCCTGAGTTGATACACCTTAATAAAGTTCTCCAGGTCTAGAACCAAACCTTCAAATCTGCAAGTTTAGAAGCTTACTTTGTCACTGCAATGAACTCCCTTTTCATGTGCAGGCTCATAAGGAGTGAGGTCATAAGTGTGATATATAGAGCAAAAAAGTCAAGTTATTAATTTATAAGGAGTAGTACGCTTCTGATATGAGCTGAAATAGTCAGATCACCATGACTACATCCATTGAATTCCACTAGGAAGGTCCCCACACATAGGAAACCAAATCAGAAGTTTGCTCAGTGAATATGGAATTCAGGACAAAGAAGATAAATAGAAGAAGTAAAAGTCTTATATCAGTAGACCTGGAATAGTTTAGCACATCCAGCTCACTGAAAGGGGTGATTTTCAAAGTGAGATGATAAGAATAGAATTTTGTTGGCTGTACCACCCAGCCGTTATCTCCAAAATATGGATAATTTTGCCAGGAGAACTAAAATACTTGATCTGCTGGCTACTGTTTTCTCAACATTGGATCATGTTTGGACAAACTCTTCTATTATATACCTCTGTAGTTTTCATTTTCCATTTTTTGGTGACAAATCAACCTTTCCCCCTGTTGGTACATCCTTTCTGTCAGCATGTCAACATTCACCAAGTAAGAGTTTCAGATCTGAGGGCCATTCTGCTCCTTAAGGAGAGTCTTTCAATGTCTGTTCTTAGCCATACTGTGCAGATTACAAAACCCAACTCTTAGAGCTGTGTAGCTGATATATGGAATTTTAAACTTACTTTTCTTATTCTCAAGTTTTTGTTGGGAAGTTCTCAGTAAAGCTTCCTAGGACTGAAAATGGTATTGTTTACATCTACTCATTGAATGGATAAAAAAGAATACAAAGAAATTGAGACAAAGTATCTAAAAGAATTCAATAGAGCCTGTTTCTTTGTTTCATCCTGTTTCTTTCCATGTGAATTTTCTTTTAGGGAAACTTAGCTTTTGATGGAGGTAGATGCAGCGTTTCCCCAGCCAGCTGGGATGAGAAGCAAAAGAATAAAATCAGGGTTGCAGCTGGCAGGCACTGGCTGTGAGAAATATGAGTCAGACTAATCACAAGTCCATGACGAAGTAGAGGTCATGCAGTGATAAAAACTTTGGAAGACGATTTTCAGGGCTGTTATATAATGAAAATCTTTGGGATCCATGAAGCTCCTGGAGCCCTGATCCCCAAGGGTCTCCCGAATATCATTTCTCTAACAGAGCCCGTTTCTCTTGGCGTGGGGACTAACGTGTGTTGGGTTTCTCCATCTGTCACTTGGACATCCTGAGATCAAGCAGTGAAACAACAGTTCCTAAAGCCACATCATTTGCTCCTTCTATTTGTTGTGTAGTTGATACACTTTCTGTATTGTTTCCTTAAGAAACTGGGGTCTGGACAAACAGAAGCTTGAAGTGCTCCTTCTGAAACAATGGAATGTTCTGTGTTCTTTGCAGCTACACAGAGGCACACTTCAAGCTGACTTTGCTCACTCATCACAAGAGTGTGAAATCTGAGCTCCAATTATTCTTTTACTTAAAGGATTCTATTAAGAAAACACAGAGCCAAATCTGACTTTCTAGCCAATATTAAGGAAGAAAGGGAAAGAGAGCTGTATTCACTTTCTTTATTATGAGGATAGGCGTCATTCCTATCCAGCAAAAATGCCTTGGTGTATACAGTGAAAATGTATCTTTCTTAAATTCAGTGAGATTGCGAAGGTTTAAATATTTAAATTTTTTTTTAATAAAGGAACTCTCTCAGATATATCTATTAATTGCTGACATCCAATTACAGATTAGTTCTCTAATTAGCCCCTATAATTGATGTTTATTGTAAATGTGTCATTTTATCACCAGGTCAGATAGTATCTTTCAAATGACTTGACAAAATTTAATCACATGCTATTGTTCTGTAATAACTTCATTCTTAGGAAAGCTTACATGTGAATATTCACTAATTAAGTCATAAATCAAAGTCAGAAAGTATCTTCCTCTCTCCCACCTTCCTTTATTCTCCTTTAGTCTTGGCACTGAATCAGAGAAATACTAAGTGCTCAGTTATGAATTTAATTGTTTAATAGATGTGGATACACTGGACACACACACACACACACACACTCACACCTATACATACACACCCACAGGTATACAGGCATGTATGTACATGTGTGTTTCTATCTCCTCACTTTTCTTCTGAGACACATCTCCTGGTTTCTTCCCTCCTTTCCAGGTGCTTTTTTCTAGTCTGTTCTCTCTTTATTTCACTCTCTCTCGGGTGATTTTTTTCTAGTCCTATGACCTTAAACAACATTTAAATATACTGATGATATCCATATTTGTATCTCCAGCCCCAACTCTCCCCTGAAATGCTAATATAGCCAACTGCCTAGAAGACAACTCCATGGGATTCCTGACAGACATCTCACAACGAACATGTCCATGAGCCCATGTGCCATCCTGTGTTCTTCCCGGCAGCCCCCACTTCCCAGGCCTCTCATCTCATCTCTTTTATTATTTTTTAAAGATTTTATTTATTCATTTGACAGAGATGGAGATGGCCAGAGAGAGAGAGAACACAAGCAGGGGGAGTGGGAGAGGAAGAAGCAGGCTCCTAGCAGAGGAGCCTGATATGGGTCTCGATCCCAGAACACCAGGATCACGCCCTGAGCCGAAGGCAGATGCTCAACAACTGAGCCACCCAGGCGCCCCTCTCATCTCATCTCTTAAATGGCACCACCAGCTACTCAAAACACACTCATGTCTCACCCCTCTCTTTAAACCATGTGAACCTGTTAGCAAGTCCTACGGACTCTGCTTTTAAACTATGGCTCCCAACTGGTCTCCGGTTTCCAGTCTTGCCCCCACAGACTTCCCCACACAGCAGCCAGGGTGCGTCTTTGAAAAAGTAACTCAAAGAGCTTCATTGCCTTGAGCTCCATGCTTCAGTGACTTCCTCTCACTCTGGGTAACAGCCAAAGTCCTGATGATGGCTTGGAGGGCTCTATGTAATCTGTGCCAGCTGCCTTTGTCCCCAGTCCCCGCTGGTGTCCCACCCACTGCTCTCTGGTGGAGACACTCACTATTTCCCCAACAGGCCTTTTCAAGCCTTTACATTTGATATTCTCTTCACCTGGGATGGCCTTCCCTGGATCTTTCCACAGATCACTCCCTCATTCATTCCAATGTCACCTCCTCAAAGAGGTTTCCCTGACCATACTCTCTGAAGTGTAGCGCCCTGTTAATCTCTTTCTCCTTACCTTGCTTGGCTGTTTTTGTCACAGCACTTAATCTAACATAATAGCATTTATTTCTAATGTTATCTGTCTGCTGCTCCTACTAGAATGTAACCTTCCTAAAAACAGGGTTTTTATTTTATTAGCCAGTGTTTCTAGCACCTAAATAGTGATCGGCACGTGCTAGACATCAATAAATATTTATTCAAGGAACAAATGAATATATTTTTATGCACATTTAAAATAACACAGTTTAAAAAAATTTTAAATTTAAAAAATTTAAAAATAAAATAGCATAGCTGGTCAAAGTTTACAAACCTGCAACTAGAAGATGAATAAATTCTGGAGCTCTAATACACAGTCTAGTGATGAGAGTCAACAATCCTGTATTATACACCTCAAAGCTGCTAAAAGATTAGACATTAAATGTTCTCACCACAGAAAAAGAAATGATAATTATGTAATGTGAGAGAGGTATTAGCAAACCTAAGATGGGAATCATATTGCAATATATAAATATATCAAATCGACACATTGTATGCCTTAAAACTTACACAATGTTATGTCAGTTATATCTCAATAAGAAAAATAAATAAAATAACAGAGATTCATAATATAATCTTTGATTTTCTGGATCAGTTTTGTGCTTCTGTAGAAAGCTGGGTGTAAAATTATGTCAGCTTTGGTACTCTATACAGTGTGCATGGTTTCTTAAAGATTTTTAAAAAAAGATTTTACTTAGTTATTTGAGAGAGAGAGCGCGCCTGAGAGAGCATGAGCTGGGGGAGGGGCAGAGGGAGAGGGACAAGTAGACTCCCCCCTGAGTGGGGAGCCTGAACCCAGGACCCTGAGCTCATGACCTGAGCCAAAGGCAGCTGCTTCACTGACTAAGCCACCCAGGTGCCCCAGAAAACTTTTAAAAGATACTGCAGTCTTTAAGATGTGAGTTGATGTAGCAATATTCACAGACTATTTTCAACAGTGCTTTAGTAATTCAAAAAGCTTCTAAAAGTTTTCATGCAGTGTTCAAAGGTATACATTTACTGTCAAGTAGTTGATGCACTCAAAGACTCTCACTCACAATTTAATGGATGCCATATTTCCAAACTCAGGTGGTCGCTTTGCCCTGGACTCCGTATCTTCCCGAACACTGCTGGAGTGAGAGAAAGGAAGCACAGGAGAGGATGGTGAGAAAGAAAACGATGTTCTTGCAGTAAGTGGTGTTTGAAAGGGAGAATATACAGAGGAAGAATAAGAGTATTTTTACTAAAGGCATTAAAGAAATCTAAGAGGAAAAGTTTATGTGAGCATAATCTCTGTAAAAGGTGAAAAAAGGAGTTAGACAGCAAGGAGTTGTTCCTCCCGTTAACCACCAGGTGGTGCTGCTGGAAAAGAAAAGCCGATTTGCCTGCCAGGACGTGGACGGGCCAGTCCAGCCGCATCAGACACCACCGGGCTTGAAAATACGTGAGCATGCTTTCCTCCCCTCTGCTGGTGCCAGATTCCAGTACCGTCCAAAGACTCCCACTTCTTTACTTCTGCGTATTTCCAGAGAGCGTCTCACTGGTGCTCATGAATAAGACAGGTCAACTGACGCTGTCCTTTCTTCTGTTTTGTTCTTACTCTTTTCTCTCCTCCCCCAGGTTCATCTTCTGGACACCATTCCTCGGGGAGCATCTCTGCCACCTGCTCTGGGTGTTGCTTACTCCTCTGGGTACCATACAGATTCCACTGGGCCCTGTCTGTGCGCCTGCCAGGGGAGAGAAGGCTGAGAAATTGTTCAATAGTGAACATTTTTGTACCTACTCTCTGTTGTCTACCTCTGTTAAGCACAAAATCAGGGGAAGTGGCCCCAGGTGGAAGCAAGTTTGGATGTAAATTTCCTGGAGTCAAGGCTGCTTTAATGCTGGGTCACTCTTCACTTCTATAAATATGTCATCCTTTCTTATGTTTTCAAATGGCATAGAGTCTCATCTGTGAATGTTGTTCGTCTTTGCAAAGGGAATGGACTAGATTTAGGTCTTCAAGCAATGCTTATGTTCTATCAGTGGATAAGGAGGTCTTATTTATTAAAGGCTTTCTTATCAGAGACTTACAAACGTCTCTTTGTCATTTTTACCACACTCTCCTTCTCTTTGGCATGCCTCATTCTTGTTGAGATGCACAGTGGCATTAGGAAACCAGCTGGTATTCTTTCTTCAATCTTCATTAAATTCCAGGTTTTCTATTGGGTCAAGACTACACTGCCGCCTTCAAGGATGGGAGATTTCATTAAAGACAACCTACTGCCTTGCTTAGTCTGGCTTTCTTCCCTTCAGTCCCCTGTATGACCATCCATCACCCACGTGCCTCCACTCCTCGGAGTCTAGTCCTACAATTAGGAGAATCCAAAAACATATTTTATTTAAAACAAGTTATGGGAGCATGAATAGGATTTTTCTAGCTTTAGGATTCTAGATAAATCAGGTTACTGCTTTCTCATATCAGAAAAAAGTAGGGGCACCTGGGTGGCTCAGTTGGTTAAGCGTCTGCCTTTGGCTCAGGTTATGATTCTAGGCTGCTGGGATCAAGTCCCGCAGTGCGGGATCGAGCCCCATATTGGTCGGGCTCCTTGCTCAGCAGGGAGCCTGCTTGTCCCTCTGCTGCTCCCCTTCTTGTGCTCTCTCTCTCTGTCAAATAAATAAGTAAATAAATAAATAAATAAATAATTAAAATCTTTAAAAAAAAAGAAAAAAGTAATTTTTTTCTTTGTCTTTTCTCAAAGATGTGTCCTTTTATTTTTGAGAAGCCTTTGGGGTTTCTGGTCCTACCCTCTTGCAACTGAATCACCGAAGTCAACTCTGAGCACTTTTTTCCTGCATATTTTTAGATGGGAGGTTAAGGGCAGTGGCCCTGGAGGAAGTACTGATTCTGATCGGAAGGAAGGAGGACGAACTGCAATGGTGTGTAAGCATGGACAAGTGTCTTCACTTCTCCATGTCTTGCTTTTCTAAGCCACGCACAGACACACACACACAAATAGCATCAACATAAAAATTTGCTTACATCTTAGATGAGATTAGGCACTTAAAGGAATTACGACAGGTCCTGGCATACTCAATACATCTTATTGTTTGAATGAGCACAATCTGTCAACGTGGGAGATGCAAGTAAGAACAAATTCCTCTTCGATTCAGACACTAGATGTCGCTGCTGATGTAGGGTACTTTCCAAATGAAAGTTTAAAAAGTTCTAAAGAAAAAACGGGGCGGGGGTGGGAGGGGTCCAGAGATTGCTTTCTTGAAAACAGAAGACTGGAAGCATTTTTTAAACACCATATTAAAAGTGAGTAGCTTTACAAAAATTGTAAGGCTTTAATCAACATATTTAGACATCGAGGAACCCAGTAGGGTTTGCTGATTAACCAATTGAAGTTCATACAAAAATAAATGCTACTTGTGTATTGAAGAAGCTGCTACGTTGATGGAAGGCTGAAACACCAGAATCAGCGTCAGAAATCAGAGGCTTGGATGAGGGGGTGGAGAGGGGATTTTAGCTGACAGCATCCTCCTGACCCTATATTTATATGGCAGATAACATCCATGTAGATACGGATCTTTCTTTCCCATTTGGTCAATGTACTTACATATCAGAGTCTTTTAAAAGAATCTTCTCTGATTCTTTCTCTCTCTGAATTCCTGAATTCCCTCTCTGAATTCCTGAATTCAGTATATATGCAAGAAGAATGGCACTTCAGGTGTGCTGATTTTGTTAATCACATTACAATTTCCAGAAGGAATGTGCTGTTTTTATCAGGTATTTAAGAAATAGGGGCATAGGGACCTACATGCACTCCTAGTCACTGTTTTCTGGGATTTTCCACAGCTGTGGCGAGTCTTAGCTCAGCGGCAGCCTTGTGTAGCCAGTGCGGGTGGGCATTTACCGTGCTGAGCAGAAAAGCAAGCAGACCGACAGGTGGCTAAATCTGAAGTTTTCTTTTTCCCCCCAAACTTTCTACAACTGGGTGTGCTGGAATGATAATATTACTAAAGACAGCAAAAACTTGTTGAGGCACCGTTCTGAGCACTGTACACAACTCATTTGAGGCTCACGATAGCCCCACAACACAAACATCATAATGATTCCCATTTCACAGATGGGAATGCTGAGGAAGGCCAAGTTAATTGCCTAAAGCATCAGTGCTAATCATGACTTTGATAAACACATTTCCATCAAGGAGAGTTGTACGTTTCTAAAAAACCTTGAGCCATAAGGCCAATTATATTCAGCTATCCACCATTTTTCCAATCTTAATTATCCACGTTTATACAATTGTATGAATATAGGTGTGTATAGCGTGCACGTATTCCATTCTTCCCCTTCCATGTTACTTTATGCACATTGCCTCAAACATTTTGCTTATGTGGCTATGCACTTATTTTTAGTGACAACAGAAATGACGTCACAGTGGTTTTCATGTTACGTCATGGTGCCCTGTGAATTCTTCAGAGGTGGTTTGGGGGTGGGGGCACAAACAAGCGGGCCTCAGTCCTACTCTTATTTCTTATCTTACCTAGAGTACTTGCTCTTTAAAATATTTTAAATCCATTGACATTTTTAGCTTATGTATAATGTTTCAATGAAGACAAGGTCTCACTGTCTTGTCTAAGCAAAGTTTAAATATCACAGATTATATCATAATTTATAATTCCTCTCTTGTTGAACATTTAGGCTGGCTACTTTGCTTGTTAGCGCCATATTGATATGAGCATCTGCGTACATACACCACTATTCCCCCTTTTGTTTCCTTACTTTAAATTTCCTGGGGTTGATTCAGGCCCAAAGGGCACAGACATTGATCAACATTTTACACCAGCATTGCCATGCGACCCCGTAGGAGGCAGTGATCTCCATTGCCCAGGGTAACGTGAGCATACTTGTCCTTTGCCCGCAAACCAAAAGTAATGGCTTTGAAAAAAACAAAACAACAATAACAAAAACCCAACAAAACCCCAAACAAACTGCGAGTTAAATATGGCCGAGCCAGATTGGCAGTGCAGAATGTCTGCTCACTGAGAAAATGGGGTTACTCTGAATTCCTACTCTGTTGAAGTAGAAGAATTTACTTCATTCACAAAGGATAATGCAGGGACCATGGAGAAGGGGAGAGGCCTTAGCTTTTCTGGAATTTGAGGGGCGCAGGCTTGGAGAACCGGACCTCCCCAGAAGAGATCTTACCTCTGAAAGTCAGATCGGGCAGAATTTAATTGGTGCTGCTCATTCATCAGGTTCTATTAGGAAAATGGAATGTATTAAACACATGCAGAGAGTGTCTTTAGAATATACTTATTAAAGACAAGAAAAATAAAGATGAGAAAAAGTTACTCATGTTCTCACTTCCACACCAGTAACAACGCTGACCATTTTGCCTTTTAGGGATTACGAAAAGGAATCTCTAGTGTATCTTGGTCTTATAATGTTCTCATAATTTGTTTTATTTTTTATAAATTGAATAATGTGGCAGAAAATGGAAGGAATCAGATAAACTGGGTATCACTCTGTGCTTGTAAATCACAGAGTTGCGGAAATTTACAATGTACTTTATAATATGAACGATAAAGTTTGCTTTCCATCCAAAAGCAAGGATTTATTTTCCTTGGTCAAACATATAAACTCTCCAAATGGCATTTCTGCCCGCAAGCTCAGCAAAGAGGACGAGGAGCAAATTGTACCATGTCCTCACCTCCATATGACATCAGGCATTTCAGAGTGCTGGCAAATGGTTGAAGAATGTCACACTCTGCCCCATGATGCTAATCTCTTTTCTCATAAACGAGATAATTCAGTTTATGGTGTCACATAGATGCCAACATTTAGGTTGGAGCAAATAAGGACAAAATCTTTATTAAGTGTGTGCCTAAGGAGATGCTAGGATTTTAACTGTCAAAAGTCATGTGTTTGCCTTTCTGCATAGAGAAGTTCATTTTAAGGTTGGCTTTATGAGATGTAGTAGGGATTGGATGAATGAGACATAGAATAAATAGCTGAGCTCACCCATTCCCACACAGATCCACGAATCTGGAAACGGTGTGTGCACTGTGAGAGTCTGGAAGCAGGAACCCTTCTTCGTGCGCATTGTCCCAGTTCAGCCATAACCCCCCAGCTTTCTTGCCTTCAGTCCAGCTGTCTCACCACTGTACTACTCATCTCCCGAGATACAGTGGTGTTCTTTTCTGGCCACACACCTTGATGGGGATTATGCAGCCAACAGAGTAGAGCCCAAGCATTCAAGAGCTCCTGCATTCAAGACCTTGTGCTCTTGGCCTTGGCCCCCTTTCCAGCGCCATTTCCTGCTGCTCACTGGCTGGCCCCACCATGTTCTGGTCTCTCCACACATCCTTGCCATTCCGTAAGCAAGCTCTGTTCTTGTCTACCTTTTGTCTTGCTCACCCTTTCTTCATTTCCATTAAACGCCTTGCTCTATTTCTATGTCCTTTAATAGCCAACACAAATGTAGCCTCCTCTCTGAATCCTTCTTTGACCATCTCCCTCTTTGCTGGGCACAACTGAGGGTTTTTCAACTCTGCTCTAATGTATTTTGTTCATAGCACTGCCCACCTTATAATACAGATCTTTGTCTTTGCCTCTTTCACACCTGGCAGACTGCAGCTGTATTTCATGTATTTTTAATTTTAAAGTAATTTTATTAAAATGTATTTGACATAAAACATTGTGTAAATTTAGGATGTAAAACATGTTAGTTTGATACGTTTACGTATTGTGGTATGATTGCTGATGTAGTGATAATTTGCACATCTATCATTTCACACAATTGTCAGTTCTTTTCTATGGTGGGGATAATTAAGATCTAACCTCTTTGTAAGTTGTATAATTATGAAACAATATTGTTTGCCGTATTCACTATACTGTGCATTAGATCTCTAGGACTTATTTTCTTTTAATGTATCTATTCCATGTTTTTATCCCCAGAACTAACACCGTGTCAGAAACATAATAGGTGCTTGTTTAATATTTTGAACAAGTTCATCTATTTATTTTTATTTTTTATTTTTAAAAATTTTATTTATTTATTTGACAAAGAGAGACAGCGAGAGAGGGAACACAAGCAAGGGGAGTGGGAGAGGGAGAAACAGGCTTCCCGCTGAGCAGGGAGCCTGATACGGGGCTCGAGCCCAGGACCCTGGGATCATGACCTGAGCTGAAGGCAGACGCTTAATGGCTGAGCCACCCAGGCGCCCCAAGTTCATCTATTTATAAATAGGTTTAGTCACTGATAAATTAATAAAAAAGTAAGTGACAGTTGTTTACCAACATATGTTATTTATTTATTCAACCATCTTTTACCAGATCTCTACTATGTGCCGGGCATTGTGGTGGGTACTAGTACCCACTGAATAAGACATTGTTCCTGAGCTAAATGGGCCCACAGTCTTGTCAGGGAGATAGACACATAAGTGTGAATTATGTTCATTTATTTATTTTGTAGAATAGAAAAATTTCTTACATTTGGATGTGTTTTCCTCCAAGAAATTAGAGTGGATAATGGCATTTTAAGAGTGTAAGTAGCAAAAAGAAAAAAGGGTGTAAGTATCAAAACTATACAAATTATATCTAATTTCTGGTCTGTCCGACTCAGAAAAGGTATGTTTAAGAGTAATTCCTTTCTTTGCCAGCAAAAGTACAATCGTGGGTGTTTCTGTTGGATGCACTGGGGGTTTAGATTCTCCCTTTGATTCCCATGGTGGACCATCTTGCCAGGGAGGAGAGCTGTGGTGCTAGAAATAACAGAGAGAGGCTACTTCCTTCACTGCCAGAACCCTGCTGAGACTCTGCTGTCCCGGAATCCATAGTATTAGCAACAAAGCAATGGTGCCTCTACAAAAGTCCTCAGCCTTCTTCTGTAAAGTGAGAAGATAAAGAGTTCAACAAGATAACCAGAAGAGAGTCTTGCATCCATCTTTAATTTCAGTATAAGCCTGCCTCATAAGCTTGGGGGGGGGATTTACTATAGCTCTCCTCTAGTCTGGCCGAGGGAGACAAGGAGTCCCAGTTATTAATGAACCATGACATATAAAGGGACAACCTGAGATAGTCAACTGGCATTTTATAAAGGTCGGGGGTTACTATAAAAGGACTTGTGCAGAGAAAATGATTGTTCTTCCACTATACAAGGAGGAAAATCCAGATGCATAGGGTCATACGACTAGAAGGGACATCAAGAGGGGAAAGGTGCCCACAGCTAATCCTCAGAAGCTGGGAATATGGTACCTCCCATGGCAACAGAGACTCTACAAATGTGAATAAAGGAGTAGATTTTGAGATGGGAAATGATCCCAGCGGATTGAGGTGGGCCCAATCTAACTACAGAAATCCTTAAAAGCAGATAACCATTCCTGGCTGTGGTTTGAGAAAGAAATGTGACAGAGGAAGCAGGGTCAGAGAGGGGCTACCATCATGCACTTGATTTTTTTTTTAATTAAAACTTTTTTTTTTCTATTCCCCCCAGCTTTATTGAAGTATGATTGACAAAAATTATATATATTTAAGTTATACAATGTGAATTTTTAAGATCTACAATGTGATGATTTAATATATGTATTGTGAAATGATTACCATGATTGTTAACATATCCATCATTTCACGGTTACCACTTTTTTTGTAGTGAGAAGACTAAAGATTTATTCTTCTAGCAAATTTCAAGTATATAATACAGTAATATTAACCATATAACTATTACTAAGCATGTTGTACATTAGATCCTTAGCATTTATTCAGCATATAACTGAAAGTTTGTACTCTTTGACCAACATCTCTCCATTTCCCCCCATCCTTCAGCCTTTGGAAAGTACCATTACACTCTCTGCTTCCATGAGTTCAACATTTTTAGGTTCCATCTATAAGTGAGATCATACAGCATTGTCTTTCTGTGTTTGGACTCTTTCACTTAGCATAATGTCTCCCAGGTTCATCCACATTATCACAAGACAGGATTCCCTTCTTTCTTATGGGTGAATAATATTCCATTGTATAAATTATAGACCACATTTACCTTATCCATTCATCCATCGATGAATGTTTAGGGTGTTTCCACTATCCTGACTATTATGATTAAGGCTGCAATAAACATGGGAGTGCAGGTATCTCTTTGAGATACTGATTTCACTTCATTTGGATATATGTACCCAAGAGTGGGATTGCTGGATCATATGGTAGTTCTATTTTTAATTTTTTAGGAAGGTTCTATACTGTTTTCTGTACTGGCTGCATCACTTTATATTCCTACCAATAGTGCACAATTTACATTTGCATTAATAGTGCTCCATACCCCCACCAACACTTGTGAACCTCTTGTCTTCTCTATGATAGTCATCCTAACAGGTGCAATGTGATACCTTATCGTAGTTTTGACTTGCATTCCCCTGAAGATTAGCACCTTTTCATATGTCTGTTGGCCTTTCGTATGTCTGTGAGCTATAAAGATGGAGGAAAGGGGCCATAAGCCAAGGAATGCTGGTGGCCTCTAGAAGCAGGAAAAGGTAAAGAGACAGATATACTCCTAGAGCTACCAAAAAAGGAACTTATCCCGCTAATAATTTGATTTTAGCCCAATGGGAACCATGTAGAACTTCTGACCTAGAGAACTGTAATACAATAAATTTGTGTGGTGTTAGGCCACTAAGTTTGTGGTAGTTTGTTATGGAAGCAATAGAAAACTAATACAGGAATGTATTGTGACAATAAATATGACTATCTGACAAGAAGAGCTGAGTCTGACTCACAGAAGAAAGATGTAATGAACAACCATTGCTGTTCTTTATGGCGGCCATCTTTTGGGATGTGGCTCGCATTCAGTAGTGTGGCTCAGCCAGAGAGAATTAATGGCTTTGCTGGGAGAAAGAGAAAATAAAATCTTAGCTCCTGCCTAGGAATCTGGAAAAGATCATATAAATTCTCATGAGCTGAATCTCACTTGATGTTTTTAGTTTATTGATGAGAACTAACATTGATGGATCACTTGACAAAGTATTTCGTTTGAACTTCACAATTACCCTGACTTCTGTATTCCTATTTCACCTAAGAAAAACTGCAGGTAGGAAGTTAAGAGAAACTAGAGGTCAGATGTTCAATGATCTATCCAATAAATGGAGGAAGAAGGGTCATGCAGCTTCTCACTCATCCTCAAAACAGACGTATTATACTGTAAGCCCGAGCCATTCTTTTTCCTGGTCTTACTCCATATCCTTGAGTATTGAAGCACAATGAAGAGTTCCTCCAAAAGCTGGGTCTCGTTTTCCGCCTATGGAGCAAAACCGGCTATATATTATTTACCGCCATTTCTGAATACATTTTAAAAATGACCAGCCTCCGGTTAGCTGATTTCTGCTTGCTTCGTTGACAGTGGATTTCACCCTGTCACAGCAGGAAGCCCAGCTCTGGTGGAAACCATTAGCATCAGCTGCTGTTTCATTCAAATAATGTAAGTTTAGCAGTTGCATACAGAAATGCACACTCTTGTAAATAAACACACACAGCACAGGGCAGGTAAGGCATTTTTCTATACTACCAGGAACTGTACCTAGGAAAAAGGACAACAAGGCCCTGAAACATAATTCCAAAAAATATAAAATATATTTCAAATTTACTTGTGCCTTCTTTAGTAATTCAGATGCAGAGAGGGAGAATTTTTAGAAAAGAAGTTCAAAAACAGTTTTATTGAGATATAATTCATATACCCTACAATCTACCCGCTTAAAGTGTACAATGGAATGGTTTTTGGCACATTACATTACTGGTTTTTTTAAAAATTGTGATAAAACATGTACATATATATAAATTGTGATAAAATTTTAAACCATTTTTAAGTGTCTGATTCAGTGGCATTAATAACATTTACAATGTTATGCAACCATCACCACTATCTATTTTCAAAACACTTTCATCACCCCAAATAGAAATCCTGTAACCATTAAGCAGTAATTCCCCATTCATCCCTCCTCTCAGTCTCTGGTAACCTCTAATCTACTTTTTGTTTTTAAGAATTTGCCTATTTTAGATATTTCCTATAGTGAAGTCATACAGTATGTGTCCTTTTGTGTCTGATTTGTTTACTTAGCATAACATTTTCAAGGTTTATCCATGTTGCAGCAGGTGTCAGAACTTCGTTCCCTTTTATGGCTGAACAATATTTCACTTACCTGTTGTTGATGGATACTTGGGTTATTTCCACCTTTTGGTTATTGTGACTAATGTTGCAATGAACACTGGCATACAGGTATCTGTTGAGTCCTGGCTTTCAGTTCTTCGGGTATATACATAGTTGTGAAATTGTTGGCTCATATGGTAGTTTATGTGCAACTTTTTGAGGGATGCCAAACCGTTTTCCATAATGGCTGTAGCATTTTATGTTCCCACCAGCAATGTTCAGTGGGTTCCAATTTTTCCACATCCGCACCAGTACCATCCTGGTAGGATGTGATATCTCCTTATGGTTTTGTGTGAATACACTTTTAAACTTAAAAAGATTAGGCGCACCTGGGTAGCTCAGTCAGTTAAGCGTCTGCTTTTGGCTCAGGTCATGATCCTGGGGGCGGGAAGCCTGCTTCTCCCTCTCCCTCTGCCCCTCCCCTGTCTCACGCTCTTTCTCTCTCTCAAGTAAATAAATAATCTGAAAAAAAAAATAAACTTAAAAGGATTAAAAGTCAAATCATTTCTATTCTTTAATTTCCCTCAGTGTTGTTCATATTACATCATTTTTAGGTGTTTCCTACCATTCTTCAAGTTACTCCCAGATCAGGAATGTTCTAGCTCGTGCCCTTTCTTAGAAAGAGCCAGGTCATCTAAGAGGAGACTCAGACAGAGAATAAACTATAGATGGAGGAATTTTGTGTAATAGCGAAATGTGTGTGGAATGTAAAAGAGGGCAAGAAAGGAGTATATGTAGGAGGTATATAGTTTATAAAGGATTGTAAAAATTATGTGGGAGAGAGATAACATGGGTGTATTCATGGAAACATGCTGAAGAGCAAAGCGCTGTGAATAGAAGCCGTAACTGGAAGGCCCATGGTTCAAAGTTGTCATGTCTATGACTTGAGGCTTCACTGTAGAAAACGAGAGGATGCATCTGGATTCCTTACATTCCATTTGAGGAAGGATGACCAAGCTCCCCCTTCTTCCCTGAGGACAGGGAGGTAGTTCTTGAAACCTGTTAAAGATGGGGAACCCATTTCCCCAGGCTGCCTTCAGCTGCCACAGAAAATCAGACACAAGCACACCGTACGTTGGCCCAATGCGTTGGCTGGGTTTGTCAAGGATAGCTTGTGAGGTTTAGGAAAGCTAAAGCTTCCCTCAAGAGAAAGCAAAAGACTTGTGTTATTTTTCCTAAGCGGATTGATTCTCTTTATTAAACTATTAGATATTTATTTATCAAAATATTAGACCCTGCATTTGGTTGATTGTCCCTGAGCAATGGTAAGTGTGATCCCATATGGACAAGCACTCCTCACTGTGCCTGTGATACCATATCCGCCCTTCAGAGGAAATCATACACCAGGAGCTTGAAGATACCCGTACTCTTCCATATTTTGTAAATTCACACCGAGAAAAAGATCAGAGCAGTGTACACATATTTATGTACGTGTCGTGCAAGATGACCAGCACAAATCTGCCTGTCAAAGCTCTACTGACAGCAATCAACGTCTGACTTTAAGGGCTTTATTAAATAAATTTGGCTCACCTGACACTTGCTAAAATATGATTTCGCTATTCAATATTATTTTGTAGAAATGTATTACTTGATCCTGGAGAATATTAATAAATGATTGACAGTCAAAACAAGCAAATCACAAAAGAATGAAGTCTCCGTTTGTAGTACCGTCTGCCTATTCTCCCACCTCCAGATGCGTACATCTGGAAGAGTCTATGCCGCAGTAGTGGTCTTTGGGTAGTAAGATATGGGTAAGTTTTGTTCATTCAATAGGATCATTTGTATTTTATACTTTTTGTACCATAAACCTGTATTACAACCCCATATCCTCTACCCACACATCCTGGAAAATGCCAGAGGGTGGCAACTTCACGATTCTGTTCATGAGGGGGTTTGCTTCTCCTGCACATAACCAGCATCATACCTCCCCGTCTCCACATATTTGGAAGAGTAGCATGGCATTCTGGGTCTTCTTGAAAAAAAAGAGAGTTCTAAATTCTTCTTAGAGAAGACCAGCGAGATACAATTCTACAAGGCAGCAAATGCTTATGGGAGAGGAGCAGTGGAGATGGTTCAGCAATGACGAATCTTCCTGGTTTGGTCACAGAAAAGGAAAGTGTTGCCAGTTCCCGCTGTCGGGATGCCTTTTGTGTTCTGCATCTTTTTTTTAGCTCAGGGATTATCAGGGCAGGGTTTCCACGCCAGAGCATTCAATACGGCTTGCCCACCCAAATTCAGAGCTCAGCGTGCTTACTACCAGCTTTTAAAAACTTTGCTAGAAACGAATTTAGCTCTTGCCAACAGAATCTTTTCATATGGATGACTTGTTTGTTCCGGAAGCAAGCAGACAATGCCGTGGTGACATTAATGCACTACAAAGGCATTCATCCAGAATGAATTTCAGCAGAGGATAATCTTTCAGTTGCTTTGTTAATAAAATGTCCAAATCGTCTTTTTCCACATTGACCCTTTACATACTTGGCTTGCAGAGTCTATAGGTGTCATGGAGACTGACGGGCCAGATGATCTAATTACTGTCAGCAATGAAGAGTCATGAGGTCTGAGCTCAATATCTCTTAGTTCATCTATATGTTCATTTTTAAGATCTAAATAAAATATTAAAACTGAGTTTTCAAAATGTTACACCGTTGAGTGAAATGTGTAAGGTTTTAAAATTAGATTTTGAAGTTATTTCTGAAATGTCCCTTGAAAAATATTGGGTTGAGCAAGTGTTTGGTCCCTAAGTCTGTTTTCCAGAGGCTTCCACTAGCAAGGTTCTGAAGGGAATTATCACAGATCTAAAAACATCAGGTCACAGATTGAGAAAGCTGTTTAAAAACTGGAACTATGCACAGACAAGAGTGAGGTTTTTTACTCAATTAAGTTAAAAGCGTACAAGAAAAGAAGAATATCTTCATCCCAGTAAACTGGAAAATGATTGAAGAGTTTTTTCTCGGGTAGAGTGATTTGGGGAGTTCCTTAGCAAGATCTTTTAAAGTTTTTTATACACTAGTTAATTATTTAAATTCGAGACAACTTTCTTTTTCTTCTCTCCTAGAAATCTCACTTCTAAAAGACAATGATATTCATCATTGCTACTGAACCATCTCTACTTCTACTCCCCCCCCACCAGCATTGGTCGCGTTGTAGAATTGTATCTTGCTGGTCTTCTCTAAGAAAAATCTAGAACTCTTTTTTTTTTTTTTTAAAGGAGGCCCAGAATGCTGTGCTGTTCTTCTGACTATGTGGAGATATGGAGGTACGAGGCTGTGAATGTACAGGAGAACCATCCACCTTTATGAGCAGTGTGGGTCAGAGTTGTTATTGAATATGGATGCTGCGTTTGGCTCTTTAATATTAGGTGCCTTGGGATACTCTTTTAAATCATTGTGTCTCAAAAAAATAATCACCAATTTACACATAAGGAAAAGGTCCAGGGCTCCTGGGTGGCTCAGTCAGTCACTTAGTGTGCCTTTGGCTCAGGTCATGATCCCAGGGTCCTAGGATCAAGTCCCAGCTCAGTGAGGAGTCTGCGTCTCCCTCTCTTTCTGCCCCTCCCCCACACACTCTCTCTCAAATATATAAATAAAATCTCTAAAAAGAAAGAGAGAGAGAGAGAAGAAAGAGAAAGAAAGAAAGAAAAAGGTCCAGAGGGCTGATTTAATCTGCCAGCCAGTTGGTTTTTTCTCTTCCCGGCTTGTCTAACTACAACCCAACCTTTTCTTGCATGTTACTTCAAGTGAACTTGTTCTGTATATATAGTTTGGGAACTTGGAAATTCAGTGCAGTGCATTGTCTATGTAAGCCTTGCTACTGTGATATTAGAATTCTGGCAGACATTTCCTGTATGTTTCCATAAATCTGCTTTTCTTCTTCCTCGAAGAACAACAACATTTCACTCAGAATAGAAACAAAACACACTTGCCTTATTGACAAATGAATTGTCTGTTATCAATAAACAAATATTCATCAAGTACCGACGGCATGTCAAGCAGGTGGAATATGGCAGTGCAATGATAAGCAAAGAGCCTGGCCTCGTGGCAATCTCAGACACTGATCAGTAATTTTAAGTGTGATGTGCGCTAGGAAGAAGGGCAGTATGGGAGCTCTATTGCGTTCTCTCTGTTCTTTTAACAACTTCCCTTAAAAACTAACGTTGTCACTTGTGCCTCTGTGATCTGGGCCTTACGCTGAATATGTGCAGCCAATGAATTCTTGGAGTAGAACAGTGAATATACAAACAGTATAAAGTGTGCTCAGAGAATGTAGAAGCAATGGCCTGAGGCAGGAAGAATGCATTCTATTTCAGGCACCATGATCTCGGGTTGGGGGAGTGGGGGGCCTCTCTGACCCTTTTATCTACCCTTCTTTCAATTCTAGCATACCTCCTCATCTTCTCTGTTGGTAAATTATCACTCTATTTTAGTACAAATCAATGGCATTTCTAGTATGACATCATCATCTTGACCACATCGACCTCCGTGTACTGCTCTTTGCTTCCATAGGGCAAGTGGCTTATCATCTTCCTCTACGCACGATTCCTCCGCTGCCGCCTGCTGTGTTTCTTTTACGTTTTTCAGCCCATACTGTCTCTTTCAACCTGTGAGGGTGAAAACAGCCTTGTACAAAACCCCAGATTAATAAACTTAAATCCCTCCCATTTCTGACCATGTTAACAGGTCCATTTTATAAAACCTGTACCTATCTTGTTGTCCTATGAGATTATATAATCCTGGAGGGGAGAGGATGTCTCACGAAAAGTTTGTAAACTCAGTGGTACAAAACACAGCAGGAACCCCCTCAAGTCCTACGAAGTCACTTAGTAATACATGTCTATGGTACTACGGTGATTCCAATCTTGTTCTTGGAAGGAGCGTTAAAGCCATTGCCTCAGCTCCAAAAACAACCTGACGGAAATAATTTTATCTCTTTTTTCAGCAGGAAAAACTCTCATGTACTTCCTGTACCGTAGAATAGACACTGTGCTCCTAAAACACTTCAGTATCTGAGGTCATTTAGGAGCATGCTGTATTTCTAAGGTCTAGCGACTTCTTTTTGAGCTCATTGCTTTTATTCATATTTAGCAATAACATATTTTACCTTTTTTCATTTATTGTTTGCCAAACATCTATTTTTTTGTTGTTGTTGTTTAGATTCATAATACTTCTTCCTTTCAAATCTTTTTAGAGCATTATGACAATTTAAGAAAAAGTAAATAAAATTTAGCATTAAGAAAGGGTGCCGTATGGGTGCATTAGGCGTCTGCCTTCAGCTCAGGTCATGATCCCAGGGTCCTGGGACAGAGCCCTGCATTGGGCTCCCTGCTCAGCGGGGGGAGTCTGTTTCTCCTTCTCCTTTCCCCTGCTTAGGCTTTCTCTCCCTCACTCTCTCCCTCTCAAATACATAAATAAATTCTTAAAAAAAAAAAAAAGAGTACTATATTCACACACACACACTTTTTTCTTCACATACATATTTTAATAAAGCGATTGTATCTGGAAAGAAAGTTCATTTGGTAGATAAGGGTTCAGGCTCTGCCTCCACAAAAAATTAGAATTCCAATCCTGACTTTGCTCTGCTCCATCTATGTAGTTTTGGACAAGCTTCCAAAGTCCTTGAAACCTCAACTTTCTCATATGTAAAATGAGGATAATAACTGTGTGTAATTCATAGGGCTGTTGTGATGAATGAGATGACATCTAGTGAAACCTAAAGAAGTGTTCTCTAATTTCATTTAGGGATTTATTTAGTAAATACTACTAAATGTGCAGCCACAGTTCTAAGTCTTTGCAAATATGACCTCATTTATTACTTCATGTAATCCTTTAATCCTACTAACAACTGTATGAGGTGGGCACTCTTATTATTATTTCTATTTTATAGATGAGGAAACCAAGCACTGAGAGGTTAAGGTAACTATTCCAGGTTAAAAGACAATATCAGAGCCAGGATTGCAATCTGGGCAATTACATTAAAAGGTTGTCCTATTTTATTTATGTATTAATTCAACCAATTTACTTAACTCCTACTACGTGTTAGGAATTGACTAGGCACATGGGTTACAAAGATGAAGAAATCTCTGCTCTTGAGAAGATCATTGTTTAGTGGTTAAAAAAAATGTGAACAGATCATTATAGTACAATGTTGTACCTCCACAGAAGACAAAGGTTCAGTGGCTGTGGGAGCCCCTGGCCCATTATTAACATTTGCAGGACTTGGGAAGAGGGGTACGAATGAAGATCCACGTTCCATATGTTCAAATATTTAAACATTATAAATCAAGTTTCACAAAGCTGTTTTTATAATGACAAAGTTGAAAGTATGTGAATTTTTAATTACTAAAAGCTGGCATGATATCAAAGACAACTGAATTTAAATATTAGTGGGCATGTCTGTGTGTTCTGTTGAAGGGCTGGCAATGTTTGGGTGAGTAATAAAATAACACTATGCAGAACTCATAAATAAAATTCATTTACCCACAAGTATATTTTTCTGACCTTAGTTTTATCAAAATGACTAATTACAACTTTATAATCAAGATTTTCATATAACTTGTGTAATATTAATAGTAGTAACCTAAGTGTCTAAATATATACCTTTCAAAGTGTATAAAATTTGAACATATTTTCATCATATTGAAAATTAAAACAAATGTACAGTTAAATTATTTTTATATTTTTTCAAACATTTCCCTTTATATAAAATATTCAGTTATCTACTAAAATAAAATAGAAAACAAAACATTAGAAATTTTTAAAAATTAACTAAAGCTGAAATTTATAATTCGGTTTTTAAAATATTTAATTAAACTGTATTAAATACATGTATTTTTTATTCGAATATATTTGACACACAATGTTACATTAGTTTCAGGTGTACGACATAGCGATTCAACAACTTTATATGTTACGCTATGCTCACCGCGAGTGTAGCTACCATCTGTCACCATGCAACGCTATTACAATGCCTTTGACTCTATTCCCTGTGCTGTACTTTTTATTTCCATGACCTACTCATTCTATAACTGGACGCCTGCATCTCCCACTCCCCTTCACCCATTTTGCCCATCCCTCTAACTCCTTCCCCTTTGGCACATATCAGTTCGTTCTCTGTATTTATAGGTCTGATTCTGTTTTTTGTTTATTCACTTGTTTTGTTTTTTAGATTCCATTTAAAGTGAAATCGTACGGCATTTGTCGAAGTGATATGGCTAAGTGATTTATTTCACTTAGCATAATACCCTTTAGGTCCATCCTAAAGTGTGTTAAATGTTTTTATACAAATAAAATGATTCCCAGTCCTAGTAACCAGTGTCCATGTAGTTGCTAATTGGACTGATGAGTCACACATGTTACATCTATTTATATACAGGTTTAAGAGTAATGTGAATTGTTGAAGGTTGCAGGATGTTCCTCAGTGGCCGTGTGTGGCTGTTGTGAATCCTTGCTAATTTGTGAGTAGTTCTGGAGCCATAAATTTGAGAACATAGACAAACAAGAAAATGGGTATTTGGCTCCACTGGGAATAGCAGTTTGCTTTGCAAGAATCTATTGCACATATGCTATTTGAAAAGCATGATTGTTGTTGGCCTTCTCTTGCCTAAACCCTATCACTGCTCAAATTGTCCCCACACTCTGCAGCAGGGTCTGTCTCCAACACCGGCAGTGGCATGACCCGTAAGCCTTTATGTGGTCCGGCTGCAGTTGCCTTTTGTCTCAAGGACATACGGCTAGAGATCCGGAGATGTATTTCTTTGGAGCCTGAATCATGTTAGTCGCACAATAGATGTTTAGGGTTATGAGTCTTGCTCTGCCAGTGCTGAACCCCAGATCCCGAGAGGAAGAGGTATCCATATTTTCTTCCATAAATTTATTTGTGTGTTTCTGATGTATGAGGCCCTCCAAAATGCAGGGTCCTTCTTGCTTTGGTCTTAGGGTGATACTGTGTAACTACTAGCTATAGGACCGAGGAATTTTTATATGAGGCAGATATTTGGTTGAGTCTTGAAGGAGTCAGAGCACTATGGGGTATGTTGCTGAAAGCATGTGCAAAGGCACTGAGGCACTTAGTAGTGTAGCTTGCTCAGCGAACTGCAGACATGTTTGCGTGGCTAGAGCATGGGAGGCTTGAGGGGAGAGGTGGAGGGTGAAGCAGGAGAGATGAGTGGGGACACATTACACAGGTCTTAAGAGCCATTTGGTGTTCATCCTGAAACAAGGAGGAACATTGAAGGGTTTTTTACAAGGGAGGAATTGGTTTAGATTGAGTCCTGATGTGGAACATACTTGGAGAAGGGCAAGAACTCAGCAACTGGAGTAGCAATCATCCCAGGGAGAAACAGTGCTGACCTTAACAAAGTTGGGGTAGTGGATATGGAAATGAGAGAAGTTGAGAGAGATTGGGAATGTGGCGAGAAGCTGGATGGACAGGAGGGCCTAGAACATTGTAGCTGTTTAATAAATGTTTGCTGAAGTGAATTGTGTTCCTGTTTCCAGTGCCTCCAGCATTTTAACTACACTATCACATGCCTCTGTTTAACCGTGAATTGATTTGAATATATTGTCTTAATACTTTGAATTGCAAAGTGGGTACATTCTTACCAAAGAAAGATTGATACCAAAGATAGCCATACCAAGGCGTTCTCAGTGAAACTGCTCTGATACTATTACACAACTGTGTTCATTTCCAATAGGAGCAGCTCCTTGGCTCCCCTCTCCTTGAGTCAGAGAAGTTCATCTCACAGGCCCAGCAGGTCATAGACGGTTGGGTTGTAATGTAGTCTGCTCATTACCAAGTGTTCTGTAGATTCCACACTGTCCTTCAGTTACCTTCGGTGAGGTTCTGTGTCTGCTTTGCACAGTGGGAAACATTTGGAATCCTTGAGTTTTCTGAATAGACTAACTTTACAGAATGTTCCCTTTGTTCTTTAAAGTGCTGACTCATTTATTTCTAAATCAAGGTTAACCTAAAATGACTTTTTTTGTTATTGTTTGGTTGTGCTTTATTTGACTTTGGGTAACCTTTCAAAACTGGTTGGGGACAGATTTATAACAAATGTAGCTTGAAAATTTGGAAATTAGACAGTCTCAGACAATGGGGATCGTACTGTTTTTATCTCTCTCTTTAAAGGTCCCTTTTTATTCATGCTTGTTGTATCTGTCTTTTCATCAGAGCTGGGTCGACTGGCCCACTTGACGCAAATTCAATCCTGCTTGTCTAAAACTTATCCTCACTTTAAATCGAGGGAGAAGTCCAGCCTTCGCCTGGGCCTCCACACCTAGCCAGTGCTGCTGCTGCTATGGGCTTCATTTCTAGTAACTGCTGCTTCTGCCTAGACTCTGTGTCTGAGTCTAGGCATCCGTAGCCTGCTTTTCCTAAGCATTCATGGACAGAGAGCAAGTTGCATTTAGCCATTTTGTATTTTACCCAGGACTCGAAGCCTGGCTCCACAACCTCACTTTGATTTTGTGACCACATTCTGGATTTTCCAACTGGTCCCGGATTTCTTTAGGACGTGCCGTTATCTTGTGTTTAGTGTAGGTCTAACTACTTTTTGTCTGCTGCCTTTCCTGTTACATATTTTACTTTGGAAAGCCAAGATGGCTATTCACTGAATTAGGTCTATTCTCCTAGCATATTCTTCATACCGGGAGACAAGGTTGACAATAGATCTCAAACCCTTCTATTGGGTTCCAACTTGTTGAAGTAGATTGGTTGTGTCCTGAAAGAGGCAAATCTGTAGCTCATATACAGGTAGAAAAACCTTGCTGGGTAAATAGCAAGAGGAAGTTAAGATTAAATCATTTCCCCCTCTGCCTTCCTATAGCATTTGCCTGCATGTATAACAGTATATATTTAATTCTATTTTGGTTTGCAGTTATTAACATGGATGTCTCTGCCAGTAGATCATAAGCTCCTCTGTGATTGGGTCTATTTTTATCTATTTCTGTATTCCCCGTAGCATTAGCATAGTGCTGTCCAAGTGGTAAACACATAGTAAACGATTGAAGAAATAAAGAAATATGAAACCAGAGTTCATAAGATGCTTATGAATAGGATCAAGTGTCTTCTTTTCTTTGTCTCTATTACACCATTAGTGTAATGCTATCCACACGGTAAAATACTTAGTATACATTTGAAATAATAAATAAGAATAGAATTACAGTATCATTTTTCAAATGTCTGTTAATAATTTATCATTTGTGATTTTTTTCCCTGCATAGAAATCAGAAACTGCTGTTAGACTGATCGTTTGTGCTTAATTTTCATAGATAATGTGTTATTCCTTTTTATAGCCAGAATAACTACATCTGTGTTCAAATCAGATACATTAAGCACTCATTATATGCTCTAACTTTTTGAGTTCTTCAAAGAGATACAAAAACGAGTGATAAGAGGAATCATTGCCTTCCTGCTTTTTTTCTCTCACTTGTTCTTTTTGCAGTGTTTATAGTCTGTAGGAAGAGATCAATGAGGTATTCAGGGATGATGAAACAAGATAAAGAAGACAAGTGTTGGACATGCCCTCAGAGTGTTCTGGGGGAACTGTGTGCTAGGGAAGGCTTCTACCACTTAACTCTCCTTCCCTTCGTTGAACCTAGTATTTCATTACATGATTTTTCTTTTTTTAAGTAGGCTCCACACTTAGCATGGAGTCAATGTGGGGCTTGAACTCACAACCCTGAGATCGAGACCTGAGCTGAGATCAAGAGTCAAATGCTTAAAAGACTGAGCCACACAGATGCCCCACATGATTTTGATAGTAAGATTCATTCTGGAACACAACTTAGCATTATTCATGAACAGATTGTACTACTTTATGCTCTTCCCAGCAATGTATGACAGTTTTTATTCCCTTGCATCATTGACAACACTATGTATTATTTAAAAAATATTTCCTAATTTTATATGTAAAGAATCAGAGAGTATTGGACACCTGGGTGGTTCAGTTTGTTAAGCGTCTGCCTTCAGCTCAGGTCATGATCCCAGGGTCCCAGGATTGAGCCCCAAGTCGGGCTCCCCGCTCAGCGGGGAGCCTGCTTCTCCCTCTCCCTCTGCCTACTGCTCCCCCTCTTTGTGCTCTCTCTCTCTGTCAAATAAATAAATACAATCATAAAAAGAAAGAATCAGAGAGTATTGTTTGTTCTGTTCTTCTTTGATTACCAAGATTGAGCAGTTTTCATATATTTATTGATCATTTGTCTTTCTTCTTTACTGATCGCTCATTCATATCTTCTATTTTCTCTTGAGAATTCAATTTTTATGTTAATAACATGTGAAAGCCACCCAGGCGCCCCCCCACCTTGTCATTTTTATTTTCATTATTTTTTTTTTTACTGTTGTTTGTTGACCTAGATAGTTAAGTTTTTCATAGCTCAATCAATTATTCTGTTATTTCTTGGTTTGTACTTTGGTGTTTTGAAGGTTCTTCAATCAGATATTTAAATATTTACCTATTTTTCTAGTATATTGATTTCATTGAAAAATTTAACCACCTTGGATTTATCCTGGTGTATGAATGAGATAAGGGTCTTTTTTTTCTCTAAGTAGCTAAACATTATTTCTGCATAGTGTGATTCTGTTATGCATGTTTGGTTTTGTTGACAATTTAGGTCATCTGTTAACATGACGGAAAATAACACATCCAAACAGCTTAATATGTATCTGCCTCTAAAGGGTATTAAAATACTTATTGATGATTTGAGGAAAGTATATTCTCTAGTCTTTGAGGGGAAAAAAATAAGGCCACTTGAACACTATTCCTCTCTGACATAATTGCTATTTCTACTTCTCATAGCAAAGGGATTAGCATCTCAGATGCCATTGTGAGAAACCTCTAGTAAGTGTACTTGTGCTGTGAGCATTCTAACACCTTCAAACATGACCTCTCTGTCCATCAGTTCACTCTTAGTATAGAGATACTAAGGATACTTGCAAAGATACAAGGTGAGATTATGCACATATCTTTTCCCCCTGGTTTAGGGCTTTATTCTTTTTTGTGCTTTACTTTTTCATTATAATTATATAATTATAATTGACATGCAATGTTATATTAGTTTCAGGTGCACAGCACAGTGATCTGGTATTTTTGTACATTACAAAATGATCACCTTGATAGCTCTAGTTACTATCTGTCACAGATAAAGCTATTACGATATTATTAACTATCATCTCTATGCTGTACATTACATCCTCATGACTTATTTATTTTATAACTGGAAGTTTGTACCTCTTAATCCCCTTTACCTATTTTGCCCATCCCCCTGCCCCTCTCTCAGCTGGCAATGACCAGTCTGATCTATGTGAGAGGATACAGATGTCTTTAAGACTCCGAGTTACTCCCATGGGTAGCTTCTCTATTGAAATCAAGATTCGTAAGCAAGAATGCTCGAGGTCATTTCTCCTAACTTGTTTTAAGCATGGTATATATCTATTAAAGTCTTTTTTATTTTATGTTTTTTCTCCTTAGCTTTATAAATGTGTTCATATAATTCTAGGAACAAATAATGAACGATATTCTTGTAATAGGTGAAATATCCATATCTGTGTTTCTATTTTGTCAAAGTAGACCAGTCCTGCAATAAATGAATTTATTTATGATATCTATGTGTGTCTGTCTGTCTCTGTCTACCTAGTGAGATTGAAAATAGCCAAATCTAGTAAGAGTAATGAAGAAATCCCAGTACAGTGTTTCCCAGAGAACAGTGTATAATTAAGCCTTTGTTATTCGTGGATAATCATCAAGATTATGCTCATAAAATAAGTATTTCCATATGCGTTCATGGTCTTAGGAATGTTGATGACTTTCAGAGTGATTTGGGGTCATTATTAAGCTAATGAGAACTTCTTCAATTGAATTTCTTTTCTATGCCTTTTTTACTCTCATTTGTAAGCTTTTGTTAGTTTACCAACTAAAAAATGAAACAATTCACTAAAGTTTGAATTCTCTTTCTTTTTGGTTTTATAACTTTTTTGCAGTGGGACCCTATACCGACTCAAAATAATATTTGTAAAGGAGAAAAACAACAAAAGATAATTCATGAACTACACTAGAAACATAAATCATTCCGTCTAGAAACCTGCTATAAAGAATGACATAGAAAAACAAAAATCAATGTTAAATTAGGAAGCAAATCGAGAGCCCTGGAGTCCCATTGTAGTTCTACCTTTTTTTGATTTTTAGAGCCAGAATCCTGTATGTGGTCAAGGATTGACTTTGTGAAGGGGAAAGGAGCAAAGGGTTGAGTTCCTAAGTACTCTAAAACTCCACGCTGAATTTTGATTATATCGAATTTTTTACATTTTCAGGGGAGGTAGAGAGAAGTTTCATTGCTTTACTTACATATTCATAGAAATCACCACAAAATGGTGAAGAACCACTGGATATAGAGTAACCAGAGTTACAAGAAATAGAAATTTCCTCTTTTGACTCATGTAAAAAAAATAAATTTAAAGATGTTTGTTTCCTTTCCTTTCGTTTTCTCTAATTCTGTCTTTGATGAATTTAATGTTCTTAGAGTTATTTTCTCAAACATACAGAAATGAACAACTTAGAACACATCTTGGTCTCACAAATCAGCAAAAGGATGCCATAAACGTTTAGCACGATATTTCTGAAAGCAAGGGTAAGAGTGGTGGGGCTGCACAAGACAGAAAATGGTATGGAGTAGAAGCACCTTCCTACCCTTGAGCCCGCTGCTGGGCCTTTTAGCTGCCATTGTCATTCTGGATGATTGGAAGAAGGTCAGCTGCCAAACATCATGGAAAAATCAGAAAATCCTTGCAGGATGTTCAAATCATTTACCTAAGTTGGCAAGGGAAGAGGGCACACAGCAGGAGGGTGAGTCAAAGAAACATATGAGTTGCTTTCTCAACTCATCCAATGCCTTGTCCTCATATCTTCTCTCAGCAGCTGCTTTTATCGGCTACTTCAGAGAAACGTGGAAAGCCCCCATAATGCACCTCGTGAGTTCTGCCAAATAAATGAAATTCTGGCAGAAGCAGTAAGGGGAAACATGCTCCCCAGCTGGCATTCAGCTTAAGGATAAAGTTTGATGGTCGTCATATATCTTCTGTCACTTCTTTGCCTTCTCCATAGCAAGACTTAGAGATTTATATTTAAATTCAAGAATCCATTTTAACCTTCTTAAAAAATACACGGGTCATTAAGTATTTTTCGAGTCTCTCTTGTGAAATTTGTTTTTTTTTTTAATTGCTCAGTTTCTTTCCAGAAAATATTTTCAAATACTGTGTGTTCCGAGCAGATACATTTTGTAGCTATCTTTGTGCAAAAATTTTTTATACCTTTTATACCTTATGCAGATATATGTCTCAAATTAAACTCATACCCCTTTTTCTTTGGCTCTCATGATGACTTTTGATAACTTTAGAATTAAAATCCTTTCAGTGTGACTCATGTGAAATGAGAGGATCGTAGGACAGGTTTAACAGTTTCAGGCTTTCTCGATATCTGGCAAATATATAGTAATATACACAGATTACTTTTGCAAAGAAATTGTTTTCTATTTATGTAATGCTTATGGGAGCAGAGCAAAAGTATTGTTTGTATCTATTACATTTTAATAAACAGGATTTTTTAAATTCTGGGCCCCAGATCAAAAATTCGAAAGAAGTCTTTTAGTATGGTTTTAACACAACCTTTATCCGAAAGCTCCTTCTGAGCAATGAAGAATCTGCTTTTCTTCCTTTCTTTCTTTCTTTCTTTCTTTCTTTCTTTCTTTCTTTCTTTCTTTCTTTCTTTCTTTCTTTTTCTTTCCTTCCTTCCTTCCTTCCTTCCTTCCTTCCTTCCTTCCTTCTTTCTTTCTTCCTTCCTTTAAAGATTTTATTTATTTATTTGACAGAGAGAGAGACAGCCAGCGAGAGAGGGAACACAAGCAGGGGGAGTGGGAGAGGAAGAAGCAGGCTCCCAGTGGAGGAACCTGATGTGGGGCTGGATCCCAGAACGCCGGGACCACGCCCTGAGCCGAAGGCAGACGCTTAACCGCTGTGCCACCCAGTGCCCCTGCTTATCTTTCTTTTTAAACTATGCTTATGTTTATTTAGACCTTTTGACCGATTCTGTAACATTAGACAACACTAAGACATTGGAATGGGTACGGGCTTTGGTCTCTAATACAATTCCTTACATTTAGTCACAGAGAAGGAAGCTAAAGTGAATCACAAGACTACACACTAGACACAAGATTTAGATTCTGGTTGTAGATATGGCTCAGAAAGAACGGACTGCAGGTTAAGCACACATCTGACTAAAAGATTATATGATGTTTCATATGATTCTAAGTCCAAATGACTCCATCATTTTTATAAACCATTCACTGGTGAATTTTCTTCAAGTTTTAAATTGCGGTTTCTCTATTCAAGCTAACTAGTTATAATAACGGGGAGGAACAACTAATGACTTTGCTAATGGGAGGAGGAAAAGTGGAAACAACAACCAGAAGCAACATCTTCCCATAAAAAAGATACCATTTTTATCACAGAGAACACAAGTGATAGCACTGTTGGGCCAGTATAGTAATATTAAAAACAGTTGTCATCTTAGCTGTATATTTGCTTCAAGAGTAAGAAATATTTCATCTCAAGCTGCTCTTAGGTAATTACGTTTGAGGCAAAATAATATTGCAAATAAGGCACTTAAGATTTTTGAATGTACATGTGCCAGAAACAATTAAATATTTAAAAAAACAGAGTACATAATAGACAAGAAAGGGGTAAAGTTATTTTACTGGTTCAACTAAACTGAACAAAAAGAAACAGATACAAATCACTAAGAAATTATTCAGTATACTTTAATTGCAATTATAAAGAATTCCACAAAATAAACTTGAATTTAAGCACAAGTTTTACAAGCTAATAGATTATTATTTGGGTTAAGCATTAAGAATAAAAATAAAACTTCACTCTAGAGATTGAATTTGCAGCTATGTTGCCTTGCTAGTATTGAAATAAATGTGTTTCTTAGGGATTGTTTTACTGGATTATGTCAGAAGCAGGGCAGTGTTCCTTGAGAAAGAAGACGTTCCTTCCTGGTCCCATCAGAATGAAGCTCTCACTATTCTGTCATTCAGAGGCTGGGGTGGTCGGTTGTTGCGCTGCATGGGGACAGCCTTGTCACCTTCAACAGTCGATAGAAGGCTTCGGAACTGTGCCAGCTGGGAGGCAGGATGAAATAGTTATCAGAGGCTATTGAAGTTACACAAAACACTTTATTTCTAGTATTATTAATGCACTGATATTTAGAAAACTAAGTTGCTGATTTTAGTGGTCTCACCAATGGGAAGGGAGGAAGTCAAACCTTCCTTCACATTTATTCGAACGAGGTATTTGGTTTAGCTTATTAGTGATGGGCTGGATTAGAAGGCCAACTCTCTCAGAATTGTCAACTGGGCTACCTTAGGTGAAAGATGTTCTGCCTCTTGCCTCAGTTTCCATACAGTAAAATTACAGGAACATTGACTATACTCACTGCGCTGTGCCTTTTATCCCCATGACTTATTCATTTCACAGCTCTACCTCCCACTCCCCTTCCTCTATTATGCCCATCCCCCCACCCCTTCCCATCTGGCAACCATCAGCTTGTTCTCAGCATTTACATCCTATTCTGCTAAAAATCTAGCCCATTTAGAGTAACTTAAGCTACGGCTGAAGGCTTATTTTGTGAAGCCAAAATGCGTGATAATTTATCAGCTCTCAGAATAAACACTTTCCCACCCCAAATATACCCCTACCTTTTACTTAAAATGTCACCTTATTAAAAAAACCTGTCATTAAATGTAGACGAATTTTTAAGAGTTCCACAAACACGTCAACTGGCCTAGAAAACTACTGACTCCACTGAAAGCGAAAATAGTGATTGCACCTGAAAAAAAATTGGCGTGCCCTCAACATTGCACTACAAATCATAGATTTAATATAGATAAAATTTTATATGGATAGAGTAGTGTGAAACAGACTTCTTAAATAGCTGACAGGAAAAATATTAAACACTGTCAGCTATTTACATTGGGTCGTGGTGAAGATTAAATGGGTTAGTACATATAAAGTTCTCAGAATGGTACACAGCATGTGGCATATGCTCAGAAGCATCTGTTACCAGGAGGCTCCGGACATTGCCTGTCCTATAGGTTTGTTACGAGAATTGGCTGACAAAACCTTTGTAAGGCACCTAACAAAGGGAGTTGCTCAATCAATGGTAGTTATTATTATCATAATTATAAACAATAATTAAAGACATATTTTGTTGGATAGCTAATAACTAGAGCTTCAAAAAAGAACAAAAACCCTTCGTCAGCTCTTGGGGTATGTCAGTTTCAAGCCATACTTCCCCAAAGTCTTAGTAGAACTTCCAGTAGCAATCTTTTCTTTGTTTCTGAAACTTTTAGGAAGACACTTAACAAGGTTGGATTTATCCTGAAGAAGGTGGAAAAGATAGCAGGAGGTTCAGAATCTCATAGTTTTTTTTTCCTATATAAAGTAAAAAGCAGTATGATAATACACATTTTTTTTTGATTATTCAATAGACCTATGTCAGAAATGAGTCTTTTTCAGTAGGAACGGAAAACAAACTCCTCAAAAATCTATTTGAAACCATAATGCCCCCAATAACACTACGAATTGAAGTGATATTATGGCTTTGTACTCCCAATTTCCACTCTTCCATCTTTGACACTCTACCTGTTGTGGGCTGATACCGATTTTTTCCTTACAGATGATCCAGGTTACACTCTCATGAAGGGGAGGATGAGTTAGAGAGCCAGAGTAGGTCCAGTAATCCAGGGATGAAGGAAGGAGAGCAGAGGGGTCAAAATTTGTGAATGGGGCTCGTTTGTTCTGGAAGAAAAAAGAAAATAATATATCAATATACCATGATTTAAAATACCTACATCATATACATATATTATACCTATGGTATATTATCTTGGCATATATATTGTCTTGATATTTTAGCTGAGAATTTAATTAATTTTTCCTATATAGTAAACACTGCTGTGTTTATAGATATAAACAGTAAAAGTAATAGAAGACTGAAAATTTGCTACACTGACATTTTGACCAAATAATCTCCTTCCTTCCTCTTCTGGTTGAACATAAACAAAGGTTAAAAAGTTTTTAAATAATCTATCCTCTCTAAAAGATATTTCACTTCCAGAATAAAACATTTATTGTTTCTTTAGGAATGAGGCCGGATACTGTTTCAGTGGCAAAACCATCACTGACATGCATATTGGTTATGTTTTAACCTTATTCTATTTATTCCTATTTTCTATTTTGATTGTTTGTGAGTGGCATATTAATGGTGTCTCAAAAGAATGCCCTTAACTCCTGCATTTTTGTACTGCTCAAGAAACAGATAATTTCCTTTGTGAAATGGGAAAAAAATCACGTTTTAGTTGGATATACTTTTTAAAGAAAATTTAAATGGCTATGGAACCTATTCTCTAGGCTTCATGCTGCTGAAATAGACACACACACACACACACACACACACACACACACACAACTGGGAAAAAGAAAAGAACAAAACAAAACAAATACCTGAGTCAGAGACCTTCTCAGAAGTGAGCAATATCTAGTTGTACCTTGATTTTCAGATTGGTAGCTTTTGCTCTAGCCTTCCTACTCCCCACTTCAAATATGTATTTAAATGATTTCAGCAGTTCTGTGGACTCCTGTTTCTCTGATTTTAAACCAGTGTATTTAGTCTACTGACCTTGGTTTTAACTGCGTTTAGGGCATCAAGTACTTTCTGCAGTCTTGGGTTGGCCTCATCAACCTGGAGATTAAAAAAAACAAAAATGTGAGTTAGAAATTGTTATAAAGTCAAACTACGGGGCACCTGGGTGGCACAGCGGTTAAGCGTCTGCCTTCGGCTCAGGGCGTGATCTCGGCGTTATGGGATCGAGCCCCACATCAGGCTCCTCTGTTGGGAGCCTGCTTCTTCCTCTCCTACTCCCCCTGCTTGTGTTCCCTCTCTCGCTGGCTGTCTCTATCTCTGTCAAATAAATAAATAAAATCTTAAAAAAAAAAAAAGTCAAACTATGTATAGCTTTTTTTTTTTTTCCCAATTAAAAACAGTAACTGAAGAAGGGTAAGGTATTTTCTGTCTGCTTTAGGAGAGGGAATTTTGCTGGGCGTATGTCCTTGCGGTGGGCCCTTGTCCTCTATAAATTGTTCATAGCGTGTAACCACTGTCAGCCTAAAAACGAGAAACCAGCTCTAGAGGCAAAGCATTTATTTGACATCAAAGAATTGCAATTCAGGGTACACAGATTGGGGTAGAAACCCAAAGAGCATTCCCGTTACAGGACATAGACTCAGGGTTTTTATAGAGGAAAAGGAAGACCATGTAAGTGGTTTTGAGTAGAGTTCATTGGTGCTACAAGCAGGATGGGATTCTTACTTCACTGATAGGTCAGATGAAGTGGTCACTATGCAAAAGTTCACTTTTTTCGGATCTCTCAAATAGGATTTTCTTGTTCTTGCTGACTTCTCGGAGTGTTGGTGGTTTGGCCCATTTCAAAGGTTCAGAAAGCAGGGTGTGCAAGGCAGTTCTCCTGCAATGGCTACTATGGCTCCATTTTAAAATGGTTCTGTGCATGTCATTTTTCACAGCACAGAGAAAGTGGCAAACAAAAAGCTCAGTTTTAATTTAATATGGCAAGATATTTAAGGATATACAAGTCAAAATCCAGGAACTTAGCAAAAGTGTGACCCAAGCACAACCTTTTACTTTCGGCCTGCTTTATTAGTTATAATTGGTGTGGTGTGTTGTAAGTGTTTGATAAAGGTTAGCTAGAATTACTATAATTCCAAAAGTTAGCCACCTAAGTGTGATATTTATAATGAGAAACATGTTTATGACACAGAGCTCCTAGAACCCTTGGAATTTCCGAAGTGATGACCCTGATAAAGGCGTCTTTTGTTATGTTAATTAGGGGACTTTTGGACTGACTCCAAGAATGAGGGCTGGTTGCCAGGAGAAGCAACCATGTGATTAGAGGGTTGGAACTTTCAGTTCTACCCTCAGAACTCTGGGAATGGGAGAGGGGTAGGGGCATGAGCTTGAATCAATTGCCAATGGCCAATAATTTAATCATCGTGTGCATAATGAAGTCCCCATAAAACCCCAAAAGAACTGGGTATAGAGAGTTTCCAGATTCGTGAATTCGGGGAGATACAGGGAAAACAGTGTGCCTGGAGAGGGCAAGGAAGCTCTTTGCCTTTCCCCATACCTTGCCCTATGCATCTTTTCCATTTGGCCAGTCCTGAGTTGTATCCTTGTATAGTTAACTAGTAATCAATAAGTAAAACGTTTCTCTGAGTTCTGTGAGCTGTGCTAGTAAATTAATCAAACCTCTTCAAACCCAAGGAAGAAGTCAGAGGAACCTCTGATTTATAGTCAGTGGGGCAGAAGCCCAGCTAACAACCTGGGTTTGAGACTGACATCTGAAGTAGGGTGGGGGAACTGTAGTAATCTTGCAAGTCTGAACCCTTAGCCTGCGGAACCTAATGCTATCTCTGTGTAGACAGTGTCAGAATTGAGTTGAATTCCTGGACACTCTGCTGGTGTTCAAGAGTTGCTTGTTAGAGGTGGGGGAGGGACGGGGAAACTGCATATCGGAATTTGGTGGGTAGAACCCAAAAGGCCCAGTTTAATAATAACTTCCCTACAGAACTTTTAGGGACACTCCTATAGAGGATTTAAACAACATCTGCCATTTTAAACATTCACTGAACCTTCTTTATGGAACAACAATCCTCTTAATATTTTTCCCTGATGATATATTAAATTGATAAATTCCTGAACCTAGGAAGTAGGAAGTTTAGAGGAAAGGGAATTTGGAAAATCTGGAAAATAGAAACTCCCTCCCACTCCAACACTTTCCTATTCTATCTCTACCTGAAACTTAACTCTCTCTTAAAAAGGGAAAAGCCAAGAGAAAACAGTAGCAAAGTACAGTAGCCATTAGTAAAATGGAACCTTTTCAAAAAGAAAGACTCAAATATCTTTCTGCTTTATTTTATACTATTTTGATGTTTGGTAAGAAATAGTGTCAGCCGAGCTCTATAACTCTGTAACTCACCTTCATCAAAACACCGATAATTGCCAAACCATCGGCCTGTGAGATAGCTTCGGCAAAGCTGGAGTACTTTGCAGAATTCCAGTGAACTAGGTGAAACTAAAAATGATAATGTGGTCAATTAGTTATTGATGCCATTGTAAAGACAAAACGTTATAAATTAACTATTACTATATGAAGACATATCTTGGCTTAGATAACATTTAGGTGAACCTTCATCCAGCGGATGGGAAGGGCTACATTCTTGCTCTTCAGAAGGGTTATACACATTGAGTAGAGCAAGCAATTTTCAATTTCCATGGAACCAGAGAGTAAAATTTCTTTTCCGAAAATATCTTAACTTTTCAATATTACTCCTTTTTAAAAGCTGCTTTGGTATGAAAAGATCAGGAATTCCAACTAACTAGTTTTCAACAAAACTGAAATAACTTCTGTCAGGCGAGGTCCTTTTTAGTAACTTTATGGGAAGGGGTTCCTGGAGAGTCTAGGAGTCTTGGCCAAGAACACATTTTCTCAAGCACATCTAGACACCTGTCAAATCCTTATCTCTAGCCTAACTTCTCTGCGGAACTCTAGATCCGAATATCCAATGTGTATGTATGACATCTTCATAACTTCTTGATATCCCCACATGGATGTCTAACAGGTATCTCAAACTTAATATGGCCAAGTACAACTCTTGATTTCCTCCTTGCCAAACCCGTTTCATTTGGAAGAGGTACCACTGTTTGATTGAGCCTGATTGCTCAATCAAAAAGTACAACAGTTATCATTAATTTCTGACTTTCCCCACTTATCAGTAGCCATCTCTCAGCACATCTTACTTGGTTCACATCTTCAAGTCTTTGCATTAAGTGCTGATTTTCTTTGTAATGTCCTTCCCCATAATCTGTCAATGGCAGCCTTTTGTCTTGAATTAGGGCTGAACACAAATGCCACTACTGAAAGAATCCTTTTCTGACCACCCAATGTAAAATGTTCATCTGGTCAATTGTATCACTTTAAGTTAACTAATTTTCTACATACCATTTCCTTAATCTCTCTCGCTTGCTCTCTCTCTCTTGCTTTTCTTCCTCTCTCCTCCTCCTTCCTTCCCCCCAACTCCAGCTCTCCCCCCCATTCTCCCTTCTGTCCTCAGTTGCATGTTGAATTTTGTGGCTGTGTGCCTCTCATCTCTAGCCTGGATTATTTTTATTTTTCTTAACTTAGATGAGGCAATCACTGACTTAGATGTCTTAGATGCAACCAGATATGCCTCTAAAAAGATAGTATTAATTTAGGCTCCCAGGCCATTTGACTTTAGTCTACTTTCAGTTTTTTGAGGGAGAAAGGAAAGAAACATTTAATGGATTTCTGTAGTATTAAAAGTTATTAGCCAAGCTTTACAATGTAACATAACGCCAATTATATTTATGTAAAATTCCCAAATCTTCTATTAAAATAAAAAATGCACATACCCTGTAGCCTAGCAATCCCTCTTATAAAAACATCTGCCCCACTTATGTGCTTTCACTAGAGCATAAGGTATATGGACAGAGGTATTTGTTGAAGCACATTTTGGTAAAAGTAAAAAAACCAATGGAATAAAAAGCAAAGGGCATTGTAATTGTCCATCTGTGAGGGCCAGTTAAATAAATTCCGATATATTCATACATTGAAATAAAATTTAAAGAATGAGAATTAAAAGAATGAGGTAGAATTACTCTGTTGACTTGGAAAATGATTATGATAAATTGGTAAGTAGGAAAAAAGGCACAAAACTACATGTATTACAAATTCATTTTGTAAAAGTAAAACAAAAAGTCAGCCTGTATATATGGGTACATATATATTTTATATTCATACATATAAAGAGCAAAATGTCTTCTCCTTCAATCTCTCAGAGGCTTTGTTGACAGTTTGATGTAAATATTCTTGATTTTTCTGTGTATATACAGACAAAACGTCTTGAGAGGGATCACAGACTTCCATGTGAGGGCAATTCAAGAGGCTGGAGGTTGGTGGCCTACAGCAGGAATCCTCAGACCCTCATTTAGGCATACACTACTCTCTGTGTCCATTCCTGTGATTAAACGTGCACTCTTGGTAGAGTCTTACTGAAGTGTTCCAGCCTGGCCACACCCATGCCATCAGTGTGTCCAAACTCAAACACTTGAATAAGAAGCAAATGGTGTGGTTAGTTTAGAGTCAGAGCTTTAAAGGAGAGCAGCACCTCCTCTTGAGGCTAGCCTGATGTTAAGGTAACGGTTATTTGAGCCATTTTGAAGACAGAGATGATTCTTGGGCTCAGGAGCTCAACTCCAAGTTGCATTTTTCACATGAAAAATTTCCTCCAATTACCAAAACTGGTATGTGTGTGTTTGATTTTAATGGGCACTGGGAGTTCCTTATAGGGCCGAGAATGCTCTTTCCTTTGGAGCCATTATAATGGTCACTTATGTAATAAAGCAGGTGCTTCTGAAAGTAAGTCTCAGCGTAATTATCTCTTCTCACTTACAAAGTTACGTTACCTCTCCAGAATATTTGACTCCATCCACTGTGTGTTCAGAACCATAATCATTTGTGCTGCCCCAGTGAAAATGGAACTGATAGAGCCTATAGCTTTCAGAAAGAGGACCACCTTTCAGCACTAGAAGAAAAAAGAAACTATTATTAGTTTTATGATCATAAGCTCCTGCTTATCGTTGCATTTAACATAAGCCAACACTAAACTAAATTGAGTAGAACTGAAAACAAACACCAGCGCCAGTTTTTTTCTTGTTGGATTTTCCTCCCCACATCCATGATGATGGTATTCACATGTATGGTGTGTCTCTGACCATTGCATTGAGTTATATACAGTTCTCAGCACACGAGCTGTAATTTTATCTTTTCCTTTTTGTCCTTTCCTTTTTTTTTTTTTTTTAAAGTAGACTCCATGTCCAATGTGGAGCCCAACATGGGGCTTGAACTCACAACCCTGAGATTAAGACTTGAGCCAAAATCAAAAGTCGAATGCTTAACTGACTGTGCCACCTAAATGTCCCTAATTTTACCTTTTTCTGCTGCCAAGGAAGTATATCAGAAGGTGAATGAATTACAGTTTTACAGGGTTTTCCTTGATTCTGCTTTAATGTGCAGGTTTATTCGTTCATTCATTCTTTCAACAAAGACTATATAGACAGTATGCATTAAGATCTTCAGTAATTTATTTTGAGTAACAAATTACACATCACATACTTTGAAACTAGTCAAGACACAATGAGTATCTTGACACCTTTGTTGAGAATGCCTGTCCGGGGACCAAGAGAAAGTGCCAGTGAGAAAATGGAGTCACTTTAAAAATTTTAACACTGAATGACTATGTCATTTTCAAAAGTTTATGTAATCACATGATTCATTAAACACACATAATACCAAATCTAATCTAATATCAACAATGGACATAGTCCCAAGGTGCCTAAACTTTAGGCTCAGAACCTTGTAGGAAAGTGCTAAAAAAGGTTTTGCCTTTTGTCAGTAGAGCTGTCTTATGAAATCGACATTTAATGAATTATTCAAGAAACATTTATGAAAATCTTACCATGTAGCAGGAAATGTGCTAAGTTCTGGGGTATGAAGAATTCAGTCACTACAGTCTAGTAGGGGAGGGGGAGATAGATAAGTATACTTATGCACAGAATAAATTTTGCAAGATATATGTAAGAGTCATTTTCTTACTGGTACCCAAGCACTTTACAATGATAGAGTCATTTTTCTTTTCTTTCTTTCTTTCTTTCTTTCTTTCTTTCTTTCTTTCTTTCTTTCTTCTTTCTTTCTTCCTTCTTTTTTTTAAAGATTTTATTTATTTATTTGATAGAGAGAGAGAGAAACAGCAAAAGAGGGAACACAAGCATAAGGAGTGGGAGAAGGAGAAGCAGGCTTCCCGTGGAGCCTGACGTGCGGCTCCATCCCAGAACCCTGGGATCATGACCTGAGCCGAAGGCAGACGCTTAATGACCGAGCCACCCAGGCGCCCCTAGAGTCATTTTTCTGGATGCAAAAAATATATTTTTCACTCCATTTCTCTTTCCCACTGTGTTCCTCTATCCTCATTCCAATTAGAAAATATTTGCCTTTTCCGTTTCTATATTCTCTATGATGGCTCATTAGAACTTCTTGGAAAAAATATTGTTTATTCAGAGAGTATGAAGTGAGTGTAAAGATATTAGAGACCGGAAGAGATAGGATAGTGTCATGGATGAGAAGGACTGAAAAAGACGGAGCTGGGGGTTCCAAAAATCATCTTTACCACTTGGGAGTTTTCAAGAAGTCCAAGATTCTTCACCAGATTGCAGGAAATTTATACACGTGCACTACACATGTGCACAAAAGACAGAGGATCGCATTTGTGTTTCTTAAAGTCCTATTGTTTAAATTTTCCTAGTAGAGTCGAAGAAAATATAACCAGAAGGATCTTATTGCTCACCTGATCGGTTATCAGTGTCCTCATAGTTTACATGGAAAGAATGCCCCACGTTGATAATTTCTTTGGCTGTGGCTGGATCGTAGGAGATACTGAGAGGTTTAAGAGAGGTGTCATGTTTCGTTTCACTGGTTTTAATATCAATGGGAGATTGGTTTTTTCCATTTGCGATGGGATACATTTTGCTCCATTGTTCAGGACCTACCAAGGCAAACACGTGCATACAATCAAAACTTCATCAAATGTTTGACTCCCAGTTTTAGGAATATAACCAGTTCTTTCCTTATTAGAGTATGATTTATCCAGGTATCTTAAATGGTATTCTGTTTAACTTAATGAAAATTCAACATTTGAGAATGCACCTTTTCTGTACTATCCTATAAAATAATATATTTGTCAACACAACTATAAATGTTTTACTATTAGTATTAGATTTCTAATATATATAACATATATATGTTATATACTAACATATATGTACATATATACACATATGTTATATACTACAGATATATATTAGTACTCTATATATTATACACTATATATAATATATCTATATATATTTATTAGTACTCTCTCTCGCTATATATATAGAGAGAGATTGAGAGAGGAAGAGACAGAGAATACATTTCGTAGACAACTGTATCCTGAAGGACAAGTGCTAAGAGTACATGCAAAGATGTAATTATTCAAGTCAGGCAGTTCAAACGATTAACCTATGACTGTACAGTTATCTTATTTTGTTTATTTTATTTATTTTTTTAAATGCTCAATACCCCTTTTACTGAAAAGGCAATGAGCTATTATTTGGATCTACATGAGCAGAAGAACTCTTACCGTTTTTGTCATCATATCCCCAGTCGGAGCTCGTCATGATCTTCCACTTAGTTTTCTCTTCTGCAAACAAAGATAATACCTGGAATAACTGACTGCAGGCCAGCATGCAGTAAACAGCTGAAACCGCCACTTGTGGGTTTCATAGGAACTTCTCTGCCTTTAATAGGCCACTCTTTCATCACCTCTGCCTATCAGGAAGTATAGATAAGTAAAAAAAAAAAAAAAAAAAAAAAAGCTGTTGTAAAAAAAGCCCACAGAGGTCAGATCAGTTCCAATTGTTTTATTTTCTATATTGTAAGAGAGAAATATCAAAATCATAGGTTTTATAAAACTAAGCTCTATTTCTCTCATCTTAGCAGATGATGTGGCCAAATATTATCATATATGAGTCATCGGGTTTCCTAGATTAAAAGTGGATTTGTGCACTTGGTATTTCCAGTGTTACCCTTGCTGGAACAGTATTTTAGTAAGGAGAATAATTTGTACATTTACGGGTTGATTGTAACTAGTATCATGATGTTAATTAAATTTTTTTAAAGATTTTATTTATTTATTTGACAGAGAGAGAGACAGCCAGCGAGAGAGGGAACACAAGCAGGGGGAGTGGGAGAGGAAGAAGCAGGCTCCCAGCAGAAAAGCCCGATGTGGGGCTCGATCCCAGAACTCCAGTATCACGCCCTGAGCCGAAGGCAGACGCTTTAACGACTGAGCCACCCAGGCGCCCCCATGATGTTAATTTAAAATCAGATAACAAAATTACTAATTCTCTGTAATGTATATTATCCATAAAGTACATTTCATAGACACACAGGATGAGAATAAAGTCCTTCATTTTAGAGCAATATTGGGATTCATAAGTGGAGACAGTTTTATTAATATTGAAATTGAATATAGCCCAATATTTATTTTACACATCAAATTCAGCTCTACTGGAATGGAAACTTTTCTTTTGTACACCTCTTCATGATTTTTAAAGCAATTTCACTACCATCACACACACACAAATCCTACTGAGTAAGAATTATCACTTTGTAGTTGAGAGATATTCAGGGGCTTCTCCACAACTAGCCAGAAGCCAAGACGCTATCTGCACCATGTCCGGTTGCTGTCTTCACTGGACCCACTGTGTGAGCTATGAGATGGGTGATCCCCTAATTCCCTCTTACACCTACAATTCTCTGAAGCCCAATGTAAGCCTGAACCAACGTGAGAATTGCCACCTGGTGAGTGATAAGAAGATCTGTGGGGCTTTCCAAGTAGGCAAAGAAAACCAACTAGGATGTGTCAGACTCTGGCTAGGTCCACACATCCAACACTCTAAACATGCTCAAAGAAAATACAAGCAGAAAAATGAGCTTCCATAGTAATGCTTTCTCATACCATGGCAGTCATTATCCTCTTTCACGTTCTAGAGTTGTCTGAGGTGCCTGGGCTCCCTGAAGGAAGTGGAAGATGAGGTACAATTTTTAGCAAGGCTGACTAGAGACACAATGTTTGTCCTCTTTTGGCTAATAAGGGCCAACTGCCCCAGATACGGAGTGGAGTATGGCTCATGAACATTGTGGGAAGAGGTCCAAGCTTCCATTCTACACTAGTAGGCAGAAGGAAGTATTATTTAGAGGGAAATTTTTTTTTTTAAGGTAGCATTGATTGAGGGCCCAGTATGTCTCAAATGCTGTGCTGAAAACTTTACATGCATTAATTCATTTAATTCTCACAATAATCAAATTAGACATTAAAATCTGTCTTTTGCGTAAGAAGGCTTTATACAGGTGAAGACACCTCCTGGGGTTACAAAGCTTGTAAGTAGCTGCTTACATCCCAGAAGCCTAGAGTTTAAATCTACACCTGTCTAACTCCAGAGCTTATACTCTTTCTTTACCGTCCATGGTCAATAAATGCCCAATGACCTCCTCTTGATTCTGTTTTCTAGAGGACTGGATTAGGTGATCTGTTCTGGTCTGGCTCAAGATGACCATTAGTCAGATTGTTGGGCTTACTTCATTCCAGAATCTCAGTTTAGCCAAAAGCTCATGGACTAGAAGGTATACTTTGCTTTGCACTTGCTTCTTAATATTTGCTATTTTGCTAAAGATAACTAAAAACAGAACTACTATATTGATCAACATATTTGAAAAACATATTTGAAAAAGATGACCTCCTTTCATTATATGATTATGCAATGATTCACCCCATGAATATTTTAACATTCATAAGGGATGGTAATTCATTTAAAGTTTTTAGCACAAAATTACTTTGAGCCCTAACTAGTACAACCTTTTATTCCAATACATACCCGGGTGTGTTTGTGTACAAGCAGAAAACTATATAAAGAAAGATGTAAAATTTAATGAATACCTATGGTTTGAGTCCTAACACCCCATCCATTTACTTTTATCCCTCTTTTTCTGCTTACAAACTTTACCTCTCTCAGCTTTATATCCTTATTCAATCCAAGATGTCTCATTTTGCACTCACTTCACTTTCGCCTACAGCCTCCCCCCACCACCCCATGTCCTGTTCCAGGGCTGTGATCTTTGGACTGCTTTTACATACCAAGAAGTTCAATCTTCGCAGCCTCTCTTCTTCTAAACTAACACTTTATTTCCTAAGGCCATCAAATTTTGATGTAGACTATTTGTTTTTCCTGATAAAATATTCCAAATAAGTCTAAACATACTTGAAAATGCATCAGGAGCAACTAGGCTAATGGAAAAATCTATTTTTTAAAAAAGAAATGCAAAAGTATGTAAGTAATTTTGGTAGAGAATTATTTAACTAATAACATTAAGAAGTATCAAGTTATACGTAAATTATATCTCAATAAAGCTGAGAAAAATAAAAAGATTTTAGCACTTTAGAAATTATTAAATGTTGAAAGTATGATGCACAGAAGGTTTAACTTTAATAATTATATTGATTCAGTTCAAAAATTTAGTGAAAATATACTAATGGGCCAAGGGGGAGAAAAGAAAGGTTTCCTTCATTACCTTATGAAATGGAATCAGAGGCCAAATATTACAGAAAAAAAATGTAAAGATGAAATGTTGATTATCCCAAGGGGATATCCATTATCCTAAGGGGATCCACCCTTAAACTCTATGTCACAGTTTTATCTCTTGACCTTCATAACAAATAAAATTCATGCAACAAACAAACAGAAATATCAAGAGTATTGGTAGATTGACTATTACTGGAAGAAGTGTTTCCCTGTGCATTCATGCTAGGGGGTGGTAGGCTGGCTAGAAAAGACTTCGGTTATAGAGCAATTTTCGTCTGCCAAGTCTTTAAAATAATGACCTCCTTCAGTCTTCACAGTAGACCCAGGGGTTAAGTTAGTCTCACCTCACTCCTTTTTTTTTTTTTTTTTAAAGATTTTATTTATTTATGAGAGAGAAAGAGAGCATGAGTGGGGGAAGGGGCAGGGGGAGAGGAACAAGCAGACTTCCCACTTAGCAGGGGGCCCTACACAGGACTCAGTCCCATGCGGGACTCGATCCCAGGACCCTGAGATCATGACCTGAGCTGAAGGCAGATGCTTAACCCATTGAGCCACCCAGACGCCCCTCACTTCACCCTTGAGGAGGAATAACTGAAGGTCACAAAACACAAGGAGAAGAGCCAGGATTTTAATCTTTCTGCTTACCTGGAAAGCCCATGTGTGCTGCCTCTTCTCTGTACCATCGTGCCTTTAACAGGCTGTCTATAAAACATTTGCTTTAAAGTCAGCTAATATTTATTACATTTATTTATTGAGTAACATCAATTAACTTTGCTGAAGATTTTTCAGTGCCCTGAAATGTTTTTCAAAAAAGCAGCATTTCCTCAGTGTTTTACAAAATCTAGAAACCATAATTAGCTGATTTTACATTATATTTAAAAGTCTGAGCATTTCTTATTTGGACTTTTCCCTTCTAGTTTCCTAAATGAACATTTTCTTCTGATTGCTCCTTTAACATTTTAAAGTTAAAAACATGAACTCTTATGTAGATGAAGAAATTACAGGGAGTCTCAAACTCAAGTCTGTGATTAAAAAGAATTCTCTGGTGTAGAAGGATGTAAACGTGGGAAAGAGGACTGTGCCTCGTTATGGTAGAGATCTGCTAAATGCCACTGAAAAGAAGTTCCAAAAGGAAATAGCTGTTCTCTAAAGCTTAGAGTTCCACAAAGACAAGTGGCTTCCCTGGGATCCGTATTTTCCCCCAAATAAGGAAAATTAATGTCATTTTTATTTTTTATTTTAAAGATTTTATTTATTTATTATTTGAGAGAGAGTGAGAACATGGTGGGGGGGGGCAGAGGGAAAGAGAGAAGCAGACTCCCTGCTGACTAGGGACCTTGATACCAGGGCCCTGGAATCATGACTTGAGCCAAAGGCAGACGCTTAGCCAACTGAACCACCCAAGTGCCCCTCAAATTTGGCATGACTCTCACATTGCTCTCTAACTTCCCTGCCCCTCCAGAAGGGGTACTGTTCAGGGTGGCAAGATAAACCTTCTATCTGGTGGAGAAGAGGGTCATGGAAGATGGTGATACTCGTTCAGACGTTTCTGTAGTAAGACAACTGGAAATTCTGATTAATTAATTTAAGTGGTTTATCTGGATCTTACAGCTATCATTTTCCCTAAATTGGTCTTTCTCTCCTCTTGTAACGAAATGTCTCACCAACTTTATTCTTTGTATCTTTATTTTCATCCATATTAAGCTGTTTGCCCTTTGCATCTGTTGTCCCCTCTGTCTAGATGGCTCTGTATCTAGACTTTTACACGAGATCACCTCCTCAGAGACTATTTTTCCTGACCTTCAAATCCAACATATCTCCCCTCTTCCCAGTCACTCTGTTGTATCATTCTGTCTTATTTCTTTCAAAGCATATTTGTTGCAGCCTGACATTGTTGGCATTCTGAAATTAATTTATTTATGTCCTTAATGTCTATAACCATCTCTATAATGACACCTCCATAGGGATAGGTCCATTTTATTTTTTAAAACCCACTGAGTTCACTTACAACATGTCTGGAAAATAGTGGTGCTCAATAATATTTCACTGAAGTGAAGAGAGAATGATTAAATGATCATTTTAACCTCAATTATTGTATTTTTATGAAGACTTAGAAGGGCAGAATGCTTAGCAGGGACTGTGCCTTCCCAAATGAACTGATCTGAACTCATGGGTGTGTGCCACCGAACTCATGTTCATATTTGGAACTAAGGAAAAGGGGCCTTTCCGCTCTCGGTTTTGTTAATGGGAGGAATTAAGTGACTGGTCTGTGTCTGTCAGTCATTACCGGGAGAGTGAGAACGTTGGTCTTTTTAAGTGTCAAAACTTCACTCTTCAGATGTGGTTTGAACTTTCGATGTAAAAATTTCAAAGATCCGTACTCTTTTGGCTTTTATGACTGTAATTAAAGAAAAAACTTTCAACCTTTTATTTCCTGTCTTGAAACATATTTTTGAATGCAATTTTTTAATGCACTAATGAATATTTTTTATTAACTAAGTCAACTCTACATAAGTAACCATGTTAATTCACAGCACACAGTATTTACAGTTTCTTACAATTTCATGTTTTTAAAAACCCTGAATTTTAAATACATCTAGTTGACTGTCATGCTTATCGAAATTACGGTTGGAAAGATATACTACATATACTAAGAACATAGGCTTGTGCACTTTTAAGCTAATGGCTAAGAAGCTCTTTTACTGGATGAGTGGGTAAACTGAGCAGGTTAATTGTACCTTAATTTTGTAACTGACAAAATACTATTTGTATCTTATCTCTTGTCACTGTTTGGGGGAATTGAGCCCTTCTATAACAGATGACATTTTAAGCAATATTTTTCACCTAAAAATAAAATAACATGAATAATGCTTTGTAAACCATAAAATACCATACAAATATAAATGATGAACTTCAGCCTCAAAAAAAAAAAAAAAAGTTTGATTTTAGGGACACCTGGGTGGCTCAGTCTGCTAAGCGTCTGCCTTTGGCTCAGGTCATGGTTCTGGAGTTCTGGGATTGAGTCCTGCATCAGGCTCCTCGCTCAGCAGGGAGCCTGCTTCTCCCTCTGCCTGTCGCAGCCCCCTCCCCAACCGCTTGTGTGTTCTCTTTCTCTCTCTGACAAATAAATAATTAAAAAATTTAAAAAAAGTTTGATTTTAACTTTCAGGTCAGTACATGATTAAGTAAAATAAAATAGTTCAAGTGATTGTGTGTGGCCTGAAATTCAAACAATTGCGTAACAGAAATCTGCTTGCCACAGATTAAACTAAATCCTACAGATAAATATGAAAGAAGGTAAGTTCTCAAAGGTAAATATTAAGGGAGGTCAAGGTCAGTCATATCAGTCACCTTGTCAAAATATCTTTCATGCAACCTTTTTTGGGCCCATCTACCTGAAATTTACCTTAAGATTTGAAAAAAGTTTCTGCCAACGCCCTTAACAATTTTGTTAGCTCTTAAGCTCTTTTATCAAAGACTAGATTTTAAAAATACATTTGCAGTTGAATATATCCTTTTTAAATAGTGTTTCTTAATGTAAAGTCTGTAGGTCACCTGCCTCAAATTCATGTGTGTGAATTAAATTAAATGCACATGTGCTTCTATCTCAACCAATCCCTTACTTTTGTGAGATGACCTAAGCTGATTTGGTTGTTAACAATTATCAAGCTCTCTTGGGAAGTATTGGTCAGTTTTTTTGTTTTGTTTTCAAAATTTATATATTTGTGTGAGAGAGAGGGAGAGAGAGTGAATGTGGGAGGGAGGGGTAGGGGGAGAGAGAGAATCTCAAGTAGACAACCTGTTGAGTGTGGAGCTCCTCAAGGGGCTGGATCTCATGACCCTGAGATCATGATCTGAGCTGAAATCAAGAGTCAGAGCCCTCATCTACCGAGAGGTGCCCCAGTATTGACAGGCTTTTTAGATGTACCTGGGGGCTATGTGAATCTAACTCTGCAATCTAATTACCAAAAGATATGTCTCAACGAGAGCAAGTCTCTGACCAATCTCCCCAACTGTACATTTAAGATTAGCAAACAGGCACAAAATAGTCATATGACTTGTCTGTAGTTTCAGGAAGGCCCAACTACAAGTGAGGCTCACCCACCAGCACCTTGTATAAAGGACTCACTCTATACAGGCTTCAGTGACATCGGGGCTGGTGTACTTTGTTGTTGGGTCAGGCAGTTGGGTCCACTGGGGCCGAGTGGGGCCTTGACTTACAAAGTACATCAGTGGTATTCAAGTACGAGACTTGTCCACTCATGTATCTTGTTTATGCAAGAGCTATAGGTCTAGCAAAATTTCCCTGGTCAATTAGAAATCTGGTACCACTAATTTCATGAGTACAAAATTATTTAATAGTAAATAACAAGCCTTTCAGTGTTGATTCAGTTGCAAATATGCTGAGTAGCCACCTCTGAAGATGCTAGATCCTAATTAGGATGCCGTCAAGCATTCCTTTAAGCATTAGATTATATGAACAAATACATTATTTATACTAAAAGAATATATAACACTTAATGAATCAAAATCTCTGCATATGCTAAAACACAGATTTTATTAAATTTAAGATCATAACACTTTGTTATGAACACATAACTCAAAATTTCTAAAATACTAATGAAAAAATAATTGCCTTAATGTTTTCTTTTCCAGACTGAGAAGATCCGTATTTCTTTTCCCATTAAGCTATCTATAACCTAGATCACTCTGGTTGAAGTGTTTCTTTATAACAAAGTTTAAAACATTTATCTTTTTGTCCCCACCTGATCCCTCCAGAATTCTATTAAAATTCTTGTTTTTCATAACAATGTATGTATTTGCATAAGTCCAATAAGTTTCTATTGGATGCCCAATACGCCTAACCCCTGCTTCTTTTTTTTAATTTTAATTTTTTAAATTTAAATTTGATTAATTAACATATAATGTATTATTAGTTTCAGAGGTAGAGGTCAGCGATTCATTAGTTGCATTTAATACCCAGTGCTCATTATATCACATGCCCTCCTTAATCCATCACCCAGTTACCCCATCCCCTCACCCACCATCCCTCCAGCAATCCTCAGTTTGTTCCCTATGATTAAGAGTCTCTTATGATTTGTCTCCCTCTCTGATTTCATCATGTTTTATTTTTAACTCTCTTCCCCTGTGATCCTCTGTTTTGTTTCTTAAATTCCACATGTGAGTGAGATCATATGATAATTGTCTTTCTCTGATTGACTTATTTCACTTAGCATAATACCCTCTAGTTGCATCCAGGTCATTGCAAATGGCAAGATATCATTTTTCGGGTGGCTGCGGAGTATTCCATTGTATATACATATCACATCTTCTTTACCCATTCATCTGTTGATGGACATCTGGGCTCTTTCCACAGTTTAGCTATTGTGGACATTGCTGCTATAAACATTGGGGTTCAGGTACCACTCAGATCACTACATTTGTATCTTTGGGGTAAATACCTAGTAGTGCAATTGCTGGGTCATAGTGTAGCTCTATTTTCAACTTTTTGAGGAGCCTCCATTCTGCTTTCCAGGGTGGCTGCACCAGCTTGCATTCCCGCCAACAGTTGTGAGAGGGTTCCCCTTTCTCCGCATCCTCATCAACATCTGTCGTTTCCTGAGCCGTTCATTTTAGCCCTTCTGACCAGTGTGAAGTATTATCTCATTGTGGTTTTGATTTGTATTTCCCTGATCCCAGGGGATGTTGAGCATTTTTGCATGTATCTGTTGGCCATTCGTACGCCTTCTTTGGAGAAATATCTGTTCGTATCTGCCCATTTCTTGATTGGATTATTTGTTCTTTGGATGTTGAGTTCGATATGTTCTTTATAGATTTTGGATACTAGCCCCTTATCTGATATGTCATTTGCAGATATCTTCTCCCATTCTGTCAGTTGTCTTTTGGTTTTGTCAACTGTTTGCTTTGCTGTGCGAAAGCTTCTTATCTTGATGAAATCCCAATAGTTCATTTTTGCCTTTATTTTGCTTGCCTTTGGAGATGTGTCTAGCAAGAAGTTTCTGCAGCTGAGGTCACAGAGGTTTCTGCCTTTGTCCTCCCCTAGGATTTTGATGGGTTTCTGTCTGACATTTAGGTCTTTCATCCATTTTAAGTCTTTTTTCTGTATGGTGTAAGGAAATGGTCCAGTTCAATTCTTCTGCATGTGGCTGTCCAATTCTCTCAACATCGTTTGTTGAAGAGACTATCTTTTTCCATTGGATATTCTTTCCTGCTTTGTCAAAGATTACTTAACCATAGAGTTGGGGATCCATTTCTCAGTTCTGTATTCTGTCCCATTGATCTATGTACCTGTTTTTGTGCCAGTACCATACTGTCCGGATGATTTGTAATAGAGCTTGAGTCCTGAATTGTGATGCCACCAGCTTTGGTTTTCTTTTTCAACATTCTTTTGGCTATTTGGGGTCTTTTCTCGTTCTATACAAATTTTAGGATTATTTGCCCCAGCCCTGGACTCTTGTTCGTAGGGTGATTTTTTTTTTTTTAAGATTTTATTTATTTATTCGACAGAGATAGAGACAGCCAGCGAGAGAGGGAACACAAGCAGGGGGAGTGGGAGAGGAAGAAGCAGGCTCATAGCAGAGGAGCCTGATGTGGGGCTCGATCCCACAACGCTGGGATCACGTCCTGAGCTGAAGGCAGCCGCTTAACCGCTGTGCCACCCAGGCGCCCCTCGTAGGGTGATTTTTGATTACTGCTTCAATTTCTTTGCTGGTTATGGGTCTGTTCATGTTTTCTATTTCTTCCTGTTTCAGTTTTGGTAGTTTATGTCTCTAGAAATGCATCCATTTCTTCCAGATTGCCTAATTTGTTGGCATATGGTTGCTTATAGTATACTCTTATAATCGTTTGTATTTCTTTGGCATTTTTGTGATCTCTCCTCTTTCATTTATGATTTTATTTATTTGGTTCCTTTATCTTTATTAATTCTCTTCTCATGCTGGGTTTAGGCTTTGCTATTCTTTCTCCAGCTCCTTTAGGTGTAAGATTATGTTGTATATTTGAGACCTTTCTTGTTTCTTGAAAAAGGCTTGTATTGGTATATACTTCTCTCTTAGGACCACCTTTGCTGCATCCCAAAGATTTTGAACAGTTGTGTTTTCATTTTCATTTATTTCCATGAATTTTTAAAAATATTCTTTAATTTCCTGGTTGACCCATTCATTTTTTAGTATGATGCTCTTTAGCCTCCACGTATTTGAGTTCTTTCCAAATTTCCTCTTGTGATTGAGTTCAAGTTTCTGAAACTAGTAGTGCAATTGCTGGGTCTGAAAATATGCAGGGAATGATTCCAATCTTTTGGTACCAGTTGAGACTGATTTGTGACCCAGTATGTGATCCATTCTGGAGAATGTTTCATGTGCACTTGAGAAGAATGGGTCTTCTGTTGCTTTAGGATGGAATGCTCTGAATATACCTGTGCAGTCCATCTTGTCCAGTGTGTCATTCAAAGCCCTTGTTTCCTTGTTGATCCTCTGCTTCGATGATCTGTCCGTTGCAGTGAATGGGGTGTTAAAATCCCCTACCATTATTGCATGATTATCGGTATGTTTCCTTAATGTTGTTATTAATTGGTTTATATAATGGGCTGCTCGTGTGTTAGAGGCATAAATGTTTACAATTGTTAGATCTTGTAGGATAGACCCTTTAATTATGATATAGTGTCCCTCCTCATCTCTTATTACCATCTTTGGCTTAAAATCTAACTTGTCTGGGGGTGCCTGGGTAGCGCAGTCGTTGGGCGTCTGCCTTCGGCTCAGGGCGTGATTCCGGTGTTATGGGATCGAGCCCCACATCGGGTCCTCCACTGGAAGCCTGCTTCTTCCTCTCCCACTCCCCCTGCTTGTGTTCCCTCTCTCGCTGGCTGTCTCTGTCGAATAAATAAATAAAATCTTTAAAAAAAAAAAATCTAACTTGTCTGACATAAGAATTGCTACCCCAGTTTTCTTTTGATGTCCATTAGCATGATACATGGTTTTCCACACCCTCCTTTGAAATCTGGAGGTGTCTTTGGGTCTAAAATGAGTCGTTTGCAGACAGCACATTGATGGGTCTTTTTTTTTTTTATATATCCAATCTGATACCTTGTGTCTTTTGATTGGGGCATTTAACTCATTTATATTCAGAGTAACTATTGAAAGATATGAATTTAGTGCCATTGTATTGCCTGTAAAGTCACTGTTTCTGTATATTGTCTCTGCTTCTTTCTGGTCTGTGTTACTTTTGGGCTCCCTCTTCACTTAAAGGATCCCCTTTAATATTTTTTTTCAAGTCCAGCTAGTATCTTTATAATCATTATTCTGAACTCTTGTTCTGACATCTTACTTATATTCATACTGATTAGGTATGGCCCTGGCAGTCAGTACTGTCCCTTGTTCTCTTTTTTGAGGTGAATTTTTCTTTTTTTTCTTTTTTCTTTTTTTAAAGATTTTATTTATTTATTTGACAGAGATAGAGACAGCCAGAGAGAGAGGAAACACAAGCAGGGGGAGTGGGAGAGGAAGAAGCAGGCTCCCAACAGAGGAGCCTGATGTGGGGCTCGATCCCATAACGCCGGGATCACGCCCTGAGCCGAAGGCAGACGCTTAACCGCTGTGCCACCCAGGCGCCCCTGAGGTGAGTTTTTCTGTCTTGTCATTCTGTCCAGAGAAGAACAGGTGAACAAGAGAATAAAATACTAAAATGGCAATAACGACCCCAGAGAAATATACACTAAACAAATCAGAAGAGACCTGAAACAAACAAAAAATTGAAAAAACAAAACAAAACAAAAAAAGGGAATATAATCAGACAGGTGAACAGAACAGAGCAATATACTATATCCTGAGTCTATTTTGGTCTGTTTGTTTGAAGAAACTACATCCCAAAATTGGAAGGAAAGAAAAACTGTGTGTGTGTGTGTATATATATATACACACAAATAAAGTTAAATACAATGAAAAGACAGGATGTAACTGTAAAGATGAAAATTTAGGGGCGCCTGGGTGGTTCAGTCGTTAAGCATCTGCCTTCAGCTCAGGGCGTGATCCCAGAGTCCTGGGATGGAGCCCCACGTCAGGCTCTTCTGCTGGGAGCCTGCTTCTTCCTTTCCCACTCCCCCTGCCTGTATTCCCTCTCGCTGGCTGTCTCTCTGTCAAATAAATAAAATCTTTAAAAAAAAAAAAAAAAGATGAAAATTTAAAAAGACTTCAACAAAAAAAAAAAGAAGAAAAAGAGAGAGAGAATATGATCAGACAGGTGAACAGAACAGAGCAAAATACTATATCTTGAGTATATTTTGGTCTGCTTGTTAGAAGAAACTGTATCCCAGAATCATAAAGAAAGGAAAACTTATATATACAAAAATAAAATTGAATACAATAAAAAGATAGAATGTAAGTGTAAAAATGAAAATTAAAAAAAGATTAAAAGAAGAGTTGATAAAATAAATTGGTTAAAAAAGGAAAGAGAAAAAAATTTAAAATTGAAAGACTAAAAAATCATGGGGAAAAAAACATAAATTCTCTATACTATCACCCACCCCCCCACCCCCGGCCCCCGCTGGAGTTTTGCTGTTCTCATTGATTGGTAAACTTAGGTCTTGGCTGGATTCTTGCTAATCTTCTGGGGGAGGGGCCTGTTGCATTGATTCTCAGGTGTCTCTGTCCCGGGTGGAATTGCACTGTCCTTGCACTGCCCTTGCCAGGCTCTGTAAGTGGCTCTGGGCTCTATGAGGCTTTTGTTCTTTAAAGTCTTTCTGTTACGCTTTAGAGGATGAGAATGAAAATGGCAGCCTTCCACTCTCCAGCCCTGGAGCCAAAAACTCAGGGCCCCACCCCTCAATGCACCCTCAAGGAAAAGCAGTCAATCACTCCTGTCTCCCTGATCTCTGTCTGCACTCTGTGCTCACCCAGCCTGTGACCCAGCGTTTCTATCTCAGGCACGTGAGCCCCGTTTGGAGTCTCCAAATCCTGTGGACTCCTGTGGTGCACACGGTGCGGGGGGGGGGGGGGGGGGGGGGGGGGGGGGCAGGGTCTCACTGTAGTTCTGCGGAACGCTGTCGTTCTGCCCGTCTTGGAGAGCAGTGGCCCTACTGTGCTGCGGTTCGAGGTTGATGGCAACCCCGAACTGAGAGCTCATTCCTGGGCTCATCTATTGCAGCCGGCGTCCCCGCTCCAATGCCTGGGAGTTCTGCCGCACTCAGACACCCACGGTCTTCCCGTGACCCCAGGGATCCTGAGACCACACTGTCCCACCTAGGATTCCATCCCCACTTCGCCATCTAAGCGTCTTTCAGGCCGGGATGTCCTCAGTGGAGCAGACTTCTGAAGTTCTGATTTTGCGCTCTGCCTCTGTATCACTTTCCGGTAGCTGGCTTAGGGAGGCTCCCTACCCCGCGGTGGTCTAGCTTCCCCACATATCGCCTCAGATTCAGTTCCCCACACCTCCTACCTTGCAGAAAGTGGTCGCTTTTCTATTTGTAAAGTTGCAGCTATTCTTTTCTTCTATCTCTGGTTGAGTTTGCAGGTGTTCAGAACGATTGGATTGCTATCTATTGCTATCTAGCTGAATTCCTGGGACCAGACGAAACTAAGGTCTCCTACTCCTCTGCCATCTTGGACTACCTCCGGAATCTGTATTTTTAACAAAAATTCCTGGGTGATATTTTTAAACGCATTTGGATTCTTTTACAAACACTTTTAAGACCTTGAATGCTGTTTTCCCAACATGCCTTCTCCTTTAGAAAAATACTGAATATTAGCAGCTGCTCCAGAATATACTATTTTATGAATTAGTCTTTTTTCGTGCAAGATTTCTTCAATCTTTTCATGCTTTTGCTAGTACTTAACTACAGGAAAGAAATTTTTTTTTTTTTTTTTTTTTTTTTTTTTTTTTTTTTTTTAGGGACACCTGGGTGGGTCAGTCAGTTGAATGTCCGCCTTCGGCTCAGGTCATGATCCCAGGGTCCTGGGATCGAGTTCCGCATTGGGCTTGCTCAGCAGGGAGCCTCCTTCTCCCTCTGCCTGCCCCTCCCCCAACTTGTGTGCGTGCTGTCTCTCTCTCTCTCTCTTGCTCTTTCTCTGGCAAGTAGATAAATAAAATCCTAAAAAAAAAAAAGAAATTCTTTTTTGTTAATTCATTTTGTAATGCCCCTTTATCTGTTGGGTCAACATGCTAAATACAGAGTGGTGACCTGCTCTACTGGGTTTTTTAAATTAAAAGCTCAGATCAGATCCTTAGAAGTAAGTAGAGACAGGTACATGTACGGAAATGTCTTTTAGTAGTGGAAATATTCATTGCTGCAGACAGGAGTTTGTTATTTTAATTCACTCTTAACTGGTCCCTATCCTAGTAGGTCTATAAAAGAAAAGTGGCAAGAGCACTGATGAAAGCAGCGGTTTGCAGAATGACTCATTCAAGGGCAGAGTGCACAGCAGTACATTACAGAGACCCTCTTTATTGATCTTAATAGAGGGAACAAAGACACGTAATGGGGCGAAATAATGTCTACAATGCTCCTTCAGTCTCTAAAGACTTGCTTTGTAGCTATTTTCAGGCATTAGCATTAACTATAAAATCCTTTATCTGGGCAGCCCAATTTATTTGAGTCATGCTATTTCTTTGTTGTAAACTGGGTTAATAATAACACTCACCTTGAAGGGTTTTTTTTTTTTTTTTGGTTTGTTTTTTTCTTTGAGAATATTATTTATTTATTTATTTAATAATTTTTATTTTATTATGTTAGTCACCACACAGTACATCCCCAGTTTTTGATGCAATGTTCCATGATTCATTATTTGCATTTAACACCCAGTGCACCATGCAATATGTGCCCTCCTTACTACCCATCACCGACCTATCCCAATCCTCCACCACCCCCACCCCGCCCCTCTGAAGCCCTCAGTTTGTTTCCCAGAGTCCACAGTCTCTCATGGTTCATTCCTTGTTTGTTTTTTAATGAGGATTAGAGATAAAGCCACTTAGCAGATACACAGTAACAGAGAGGGTTTTGTTTTGTTTTGTTTTTTGTTTTGTTTTTTTGTTTTTTCAACTGAGCGTACTACTAATAATGGAACACTGCGTGGGCTGTGGTTAAATAGGATGGGAGAGTTAAATACTGGGGTGAATTGAGGACATAGGGCTGGGTCAGAGCTTCTAAGACTTTGACTGATGAAGTATATTGGCCAGTCAGCCTCGAAACCATAAGACGCAATCATCCCAGGGCATTTTCTAAGAAATAAGTAAGGAATAAAGAATGAATACAGGTGTTTTTCAAGAAAGAAATTCTTTCTTTTAGAATAGCTCCCTAGAATGGGGGCTTTTATGCATATGATCTTACTTACAACTTTTAAGAAGTTTGTGACCTGGGTAGAACACATTTTATTATTTTCAGTTCAAATGAAGAAAGAGGCATTCATGGATGAGGAAATGAAATCATGTATCCAAACTCAGATGTAAGTGTTAGAACTGGCACATCTAGTCTTCAAACTTTGTGTCAAGTGTTCTGCCCATAATGACAAATTTTAAAATGAAATTAACAGTAGCTTTCCTTCTACTACTTTTTACTTCATTATTACGAGGGTTCACTGATACAGTGAGCTCCTACCCCAAAACAGTCAGTGTAGTTTCCCTAAAATAGACCCAATAATGTCGGGTTTTGTCTGGGGGTTGGGGTTCAGGGTATGATAAGGACCATTATCTCTCCTGAATAAAGGGATGCTGTGGTTTTTTGCATCCTACAGCCAGTCTGGTTAGGCCCCGAGAGCTATCCCACACACCCCTCCTCGGGCTCTTTCAATGCCCGCCTTCCCTGCATTTCTGTGGAGAAGCCATGCTAACAAGTGATTTAAATTCCCTGGTTTCAGTGTAACAGGTGAATGTATATTTCCACATTTCCACAAAAATTTACTTTATTTCTTCTAGTCCTGGGGGTGAAGGATCAGAGCACAGGGCAGAACATAGCAGCTCCTCCTCCCTTCTATTTCTAGAGCTGGAAGAAGAAAACAAGTAAATATATATTAAGTTCCCAACAGCAAGATTTTGGAAAAGATTCCTGTCCTTTTAGTTAAAGATGAAATAGCAAGATTTTAATGAATGTCCTTCTTGATCCTGTCTCCCTTTATACAAAAGGTTACTTGGGCAATCGATTAAGCTGGTAGAGGCCATATGTCTTAGTCTGAGTTTCCTCTGTTTTTCTTTTAAGATTTTTTTTCCAAGTTGCTCCCGGCAAGTGAGAGCTACTTAAATATACAACTTATACTAGGCTGATATCTAAGATGGGTTTGACTATAAGTAAGTGAAGAATTTTAAGGATTCCTAAAGTCTAGCTCTTCCTTCAGCAATGACTCCATAGAGAGAGTGCACAGGGTCTCTCCTATGCTGTCTGAGGGCTCCTTTAGCTTCTGAAATCAGAAAAGTGTGGAGAGGCTGCTCGCACTGTGACTTGAAAGCCCTTGGGTCTCAAAACACCAGGGTTAAGAGTGAAAGCCTTGTGATCGCATTCCCTTATACCTAGTTGCTCTGGTCCTTTGCTGGAATTCCTTAATATGCAATATTTGTCCATTGCAGTAATAGTCCTAAATCCTTTAAGACTGCCCCAGCCTCTGCAGTTCACTAGTTGGTAAAGTTCCACATAACGTTTGTGCAAGTGCCCAAGGATTACAAAATGAGAGGATGACATGTTGGCAAGTGCCTTAGTTTTCCATCATCACCCAGGAGGCAGCCGGAACCAGTCTGGTGAGAAAGAACTCCAGGAAAAACACCTCCCCAGGTTCATGTCAATAATGCTTTTAAAAATGGAGACCCATAGAAGCCAAAGGCGTTCTTAAGAGCCCTCCTGGCTAAGAACCAAGCTCCAGTTAGAATGAAGCTTGTGAATTTGGACTTCCTAGAACAAATAGGGCTGATTTTGTGCAGTGATTTGATCTGGGGAAGATGAATTCCTGGCAGTGTTATCAATCCTTCCTGTTGGTAATTCCTGGGGCACTAGCTAGCCAGGGTTGCATTCACCGTTCTTACGTGCGGTCTTTGTTGCTCCTGTCCAGGCTCCAGGCGTTCTCATGGCCTGCCCCCTGCAGAGCTGGACAAGATTCTCCTGTGTGGTTGCTTGCAGCTGCCACCAGCTGGTGATACACTTTTCTATCCTAATTTTGCTTTTTGGTTAAGATTGTGTCTAGTCCTCCCTCCACTTTTGATACCACACATATAATGCCAAGCTTTTTGCTGGTAAACACGCTCTTATTAATAAAGTCCAGTGGCTTCTTCCAAAGGAGCATTGACTGTAACATAAAGTCACTTCTGGGCATGGGACTGACTGTCATTTGTTTTGGTTACTATAATGATTTCAAAGGAATCTTTGTCACTTTAAAATAAAAGATGGCAAATAAAACTTGACTTAAGGTTTTAAGTCCTTAAAACATAAAGCTGGAGCAGTGTGGAAGAAAGGAATCATCTTTTAGCAGCAGCTAGACGTAATCAAGTTTGAAGACAAGAAAGATAGGGTATCTTTTATTAGATCAGATATTAGCAGCAATGTTCTGGCATGATGAACATACCTTCTGTATGAGATGAGTATGACATACACTCAAAAAACAGCCCAGAGAGGAGAGAAATGCCAACGATAATAGATGTGACCTTTCAGTGCCTTGGCCACTGGCATTGCACGAAGGTAATCCTAGATCCCCCATTTTTCCATTTGGATGTAGCAAAGACTGACAGGGCAGGTGTCCTGCCCAAGGCAACTGATGTATGATTTGCTTTCAGTCTCCTTCCTATTTGCCTCTTCCAAAGCGAGCTTGAAAATCCATTCCTTTCGCTAGCTCTGCTGAGAACCTAGAGGCGAGGACCTGATGTATTATTTGTTTCTTGTAAGGCTGCTATTGTACCAATGAAAAGATTGATGAGAAATGGACACACCTTAGAGATTTTTATACTGCTCTTCGGTTCAGAAGGATTGAAATGCAGCTGTGACAGATGACTTGAACTGCAGTGTCTAGATGAAGCTAAATTGAGCACAACTTAATCCCTTCATCATAATATGAACAAGGAACAAAACAAATGGCACCATGGCGGTCAGGCACGGCCTCAGGCACTGCAAGTCTGGTTGTTGAAATCAGTTGTGAATTTATTTTGTAACTCACGGTTATTCACCTGCTGCCATTGATGTCACCAGCCTGCCTCATTAAACCTCAGGGCTGTCATCAAAATTATTCAACCCAACTCCTTGTATGGATGGGAAAAGTTTGCTGGGAACTCAGTGACCTATCTCTCATATTTGTCCCCAGCAGGAAAAATGCTTAAAAGCAGTCCATTCTGCAGTGGCTGTGTGTGAACCCATCTTTTCTAGAAGCTGGACTCTATTTCCGGTGCCTTGCTTGAGTCAGACCTACACCTGTATGCTTGGTTTCAGTTCTGTCTGGCACCGTCGGGAGCAGCTTTGCTCCCTGGACCTCAGCCCCTGTCTTCCCACCTGGACTCTGACCTTGCCTTTGACTTGGGTTGATGTTCTATCATGGGCACTGACTGCAACCTGCCTCAGGACTCATGCTCCTGCCCTCCCCATCCCTGCCTGCCAGCTCAGCCCCCCTTCCAGCCCAGGATCCTCTTCTCCTACCCAGTTCTGTGACTTGACACCAACCATTAGTTGAGTTCAGGTTCAGGTGACCAGAGGCTTAGAGTTTAGACCGGGGAAGAATACTGTCTGGGGAGCTAAGTCACAGGAGAAAGCACAGGTTGTCATGAGCCAGGAACAGAGGCCAGTGTGAGCTCTCCAGCAATCAAAACTGTGAGGAAAAATGTCTTGCCTAAATGAGAAAAAAGTGCAAGTAAGAAGAACATGGGCCATTAATTATGGGACTGACATGAGGCTGTGCCCTTGTAACTCAGCTGATTTGGCTAGCATTTGCCTTTTGATTTTCTCCACATTGTGAAAAATCATTTATGAATATTTTTATTTATACCTTTCATTTTGGGGAGTAATATGTTCATGTGGTTCTAAATTCAAAGATATAAAGAGTACAGCATTAAATAAAATCCCCTTCCCATTCTCAATCCCAGAAAGAACCAAAGTCATCAATTTTTTCATATTCTTCTAGGGTTAGTTGATGCAGATATGTGGAAATAATTACATATATTTTTTTCTTTTTAAAGAATACAAATAGTGTTATACTATATGTACATTTTTGGCCCCTTTTCCACTTACTGTGTTGGAATTTGGCCACATCACTATATAAAGAATGTCTTTCTTGGGCTTTACAATATTCTGGTGCATGGACTGCCATTGTTTATTTAGCCATTCCCAACCGAGAGACATTTAGATTACATCTAGTCATTGTAAACTGGTAATATAATTACCTTATAAGTGTATAAAGTCATTCACAAATATGACTTACTACAGATTCCCAGTTGCTTATCTGAAACCCCTGGGGCCACATATGCTTTAGAATTGAGAATTTTTCAGATCTTATAAGAGATCATTTCAGATATTGTGTAAGTAATGGGGCCTGGAGGAGCACCCTGTAATCTAACACATTACAACTTTTCCAGCAAAATGTATGATTGTCATAGTAAGTGGAATGAGTAATAACTATAAATAGCTTCCCATCATTTCGGGTCAAGTTTTGCTCACACATGAGTTCTGGTCAAGTCAGGTCAGGTTTTTTGCCAAACAATTTTTGGTTTTCAGGAAGTTTTGGGGTTTAGGGATGAAGCAAGGCACAGAGGACCTGTACTCCGTCCCCTATGTTGTGTGTGTCAACACAACGGCAATATGGGTGTTGGAAGACAATCAGATTTAGACTTGGGGAGACTGCACTTGGGGACCATTTACTCCTTGTGTGACATTGTGGAAATTGCCTGTATCTCTGTAAGTCTCTGTTTCCTCACCTGAAAAACGCGGACAAGAATTCCTACCCAGTAGGATTGTAGTGAGGGTTCATGATACTATGTTTCATGTGTCTGGTACCTGGGAGGCACACTGTGATTGGTAGCTGCTATCATTGTTCATGGGAGGGGGTGTCTAATATGACAGAATTAAGTCATTTTTTTCCCATGAAAATTTGAAGATAGCAGGAGAAAGAAACAAGAATTTTGTATAAGAATCCTAGGAGAGTTTTTAAGGAAAGGACCAATACCCAAAGCTTTGTCTCTGGGGTTTAAATTTATTAAAAACTATTGGGCTGGACAGGGCAGTGCTGACCTAAGCTCAGACTCAGGGAAGTTCCAAAGGCCCTTTGAAAATGAAACTCCCAGAAAGAACCTGGGCAGTGGACTGGTCCCAAATCCAACCTGGAGAGAGAAGGGCAACAGTAGTCTAGGCCCATCAAGAACCGGACATAGGAACCTATCCTGCTCTGGGCATCACACTTCTAGCCTATGGGACTTTCTATGTTAATGCATTTATTTAGTCACTTAACAATTATCATTGAATATTGAATAATCATAGTTGTACGAGACTATTCAAGAAATTGACAGACATGGCCATATCTTCGTAGGTATTATAGTTTATTGGAGACTTAAATAAGTAAACAAAAAGCAAATCACTAAAAATGGTAAATTCTCTAAAGCACTAAACTAGGTGGGGAGGGGGAGGGGCAGGAATGGGCTACCGTAGGTTAGGCAGACCGAGATAGCCTATGGAAAGAAGTGCTCTTCAAGCCAAGAGGAGGAGACACCAGCTATGCATAGAGGAAACCAAGGAGGAGGAGGAGGCTTTGAGGGCAGTGGCAGAGGTGCGTGAGCCATTTCTTCTGTCTGGAACACTCCCTTGCCTACAACGTCACGTGATTGGCTCTTATCTTTCCAATTTCAGATCCAGTGCCATCCCCTCCGAAGGCACTCCTGACCTTGCTACACTTAACTTCTCCTCTTTTGCTAGTCACTTGCTAGCCACCATCCTGGTTTATTTCTTCAGAGCTCTAATCATCACAAAAATTTTCTTGTTCAGTTTTGTATTTGCTTATTGTGTGCTTCTTCCCTTTAGAAGGAAAGCTGCATGAGAGCCCTGAGCATTTTGTCCAGTATCTGTGGGTGTCTAAATATTTGTTGAATGAATAAAGGAAGAAACTAGGCAAAGATGCTAAGGTAGAAAAAGTCTCAGATCATTCTAGGAAACAAAATTAGGCCTTTGGGTCTTGTCACATGCATGGCCCCCAATGAACTCTGCTTCCTAGTGTCCAGGCCCTAATGCAGCCCCCTCCCATTACTGACTTTGGGCTTAGCCTTGTGACTTTTTTGTCCAATGGGACATCAACACAACACAAGCACAGGCTTGATAAGTACTTGTTTAGAACACAGATGAGCCATGAGAAAAGCCCTGCCTGGTCTTGTCTCCTCCAAATGGAAATACCACTTGGAGAGCAAAGCCCGGTCATCCCAGAGTCCCAACTGAACTTAGCTCCCTGCCAATCCTCTAATTAAATACAGCTGCATGAGTGAGTCTAGGCAAAACCAGTAAACCAACCCTCCTATTCCCTTCACCCTTCACTCCCACTCCATAGAATTGTGAGAAATAAAAAATAGTTAAGTCACAGAGTTTCTGGAAGTCTGCTACATGCAGAAGAGCTGAAGCAGAGCTAAGACTTAGTAAGTGGGGGAAAGTGGTTTGAGGTGAATTTAGAAAAGTAGATGGGAAACAGTCACTAGGGTCTCCCACGTGTAAAGTTAATTTATATTAAATGCAATGGGAAATTGTTAACAGTCTGAAGGAAGAAATTATTTCTGAAGAGATGAGTTCAGAGATTATCTACTGCTGCTTCCACAAACAGAAAAGGCTCTGAACCAATTGCCAGCCTCAGGCCTAGAAACTGACAACTTCTATTTCTTTTCTCTGGAAACACCAGGAGGCCTAGAAACTGACAACTTCTTTTTTTTTTTTTTTTTTAAGATTTTATTTATTTATTCTACAGAGGTAGAGACAGCCAGCGAGAGAGGGAACACAAGCAGGGGGAGTGGGAGAGGAAGAAGCAGGCTCATAGCAGAGGAGCCTCATGTGGGGCTCGGTCTCATAACGTCGGGATCACGCCCTGAGCCGAAGGCAGACGCTTAACCGCTGTGCCACCCAGGCGCCCCGAAACTGACAACTTCTATTTCTTTTCTCTGCAAACACTAGGAGGCCTGTGCCAGCATTTAAAAAGCTGATTGCCTTGCTGGAGAAATGTGGAGAGGCTCAAAGTCACAGAGCCCCCTGGGGTTTTGACAGGAGACAACACATTACATCTCTCTATGAGAAGATTCCAGTCTGCCATAAGCCCCCCCTCCCCATTATCTCTTACTCCTCACAGTAACACTATAGAATCATTGATAGTATTCTAATTTTAAAGGGTGAGAAAAATGAAGTTTAGAAGGATTATGCAACTTTGTTCACACTTTCACAGAGGTAGAGGCAGTATTTTAACTCAGATCTACTTAACCCCCAAAGCAGACTATTTTCACTATACGAGATGGGATGGGCTCTGGATTGACAATATAGGAGAGTTTTGGTGGCAGAAAAAGAGGAAGCAAAAAGTTGTGAGAGTTAGGGAGAAGATAAGAAGAAGGAAGGGATACTCTAGGAAAGCAACTCTGTCCTCCTACCACGCTCTTCCCAAACTCGGCCCACGTATTGTGACCTTCAACACTAAGTATGATCGCTGAAGAACAATACTTCCTCATTCGAAATTTTTCACACTTAAAATTGCTTCAAATCCCTTTACAAGGAAAAAGAATAATTATAGAAGTATTTCTGTAGTAGTTAATAGCTTAAAGTTTTCTGGAAATAACCTAAATATCAACCAATAGGAGAACAGACAAATACATTGTGACATTGTCATATGATGGAATTTAAACAGAACTATGTGTATCAACACATAAATCTCAAAAACATACTTAAACAAAAAAAGGTTAAATTGAAAAACAATGCACATAGTATAATATGAATTATACAAAGTTTAAAGCATCATAATAATGCAACATATAATTTATGCATCTGTACTATGTAGTAATCACAAAGAATATACTTGAGAAAAACACACATCAATTTCAGGTGATTGTGGTCAACTTTAGGAAGGAAAACAGGGAGAGGGAATGGGAGGTGAAGATTAAAGACTTTAACTGTATCAACAAGTTCTTATTTTCTTAAATAAAAAAACACACGAAAAACAAATATGGCTTGTAAAATCAAAGGGACTATCTTCGAGATGGATTTTGTGAGATTCACAGGCCAAAGCAAAGTTGTTTAAGGGCTCGGGTAACAAATTGCAACAATTCGGGGGACATTGAGCCCATCAGGTCACAAAACACCACATAGTAACTTGAACACAGGGAGAACTGAAAGAAGTGAAGTGTCAACGTGATACCTCGAAGATTCGTAGTTGGGAAAGAACCCCCGAGTGTACCCTAGTCGGGGAAGGAGCGCTCACAGAGGCGCTACCGGCGGCCAAGGTGGTGGGGTGGCACCTCTTTCAAATTGCTTTTGAGTTACATAAGCCTTAACAGGAAGGCCAGACGAAAGAACAAGAGCAGACTTGTGTCAGAGCATCCGAAACATCTTGAAGGACGCCAAGAATGAACAGCGGTGAGGTTTCAACTGGCGTGGAAGCGCGGAGGATCGAGTCCAGCGAGTCAGAGCAAGGGATCAGTGACTTAATTTGTCCTTATAGGTGGGTGGGTGGAGCCTGGGGAAAGTCAAGTTACACTTAAAAATAGAAAGTCCTGGAATAGCTAACCCAGAAACAAAAATGAAATTGAACCAAAGGCGAATGATGCCATCAGGATCTTTCTTATTTTAATGGATGGAGAGGGTTTGGAAGGAGAAAGACACTACTTGGAAATAGAAGTGAAGCAGAAAGGAAAGCTGGAGAAACAGAAGAGCAATTTTTTAAAGGGTTGTTTTCTGTTTCTCTTCATCTGTGCAAACCCCCCATAGAGGGTGCTTGCAGTGGTACTTCACGTCTTGTAGGCAACTTACTGGAGTTGCAGCCAAGCTCATCCCGCCAAGGCCCATGGTAATGTGGGCACAGACGAGCTCTCTGAGCCCTGGCCTCTTTTAGATATCCCGGAACATCCAGATTCTCAGAAAAAAATGAGTTCCAAGATAAACATAGCTGGCTCAAAACCCATTACTGGTATTATACACAATACACCAGTGAGGAGACCAAATTCCTCGGAGGAATGTGGAGAGTATGTGCTGAAGTTCCATACAGATTATGTTTCCTGCTTGTAGCATTTGGTTAAGAAGAAGAAATTAAAAAACAAAATAAGAGAGAAGGAAACAGAAAGAACAGTTTAAGTCCCATTGAATCTTTGTCAGCTAGTTTTGGGAGACAAATTCCATAGCCCTTCTTTCATAAATCCTTCCAGAAAGATAAAAAAAGATATGGGATTTTGCAATCTTTTATCTTCTTTAACCCTATAATAATTCTGAGGCTTGGGCCCCTGTAATCTGAACCCGTGATTCTCCTGCCGAGCCAAGACTGTCAAGGGAACTGAACTGTTTGGTGATGGCCACTGGCTACTGACCTCTCTGAAGGACAGATGGCACAATATAGAATTTAGGACTTCCACAAATAATGAGCTTACAATTAAAGACAATTAAAGACAATTAAAGACTCATGAAGACAAGCAGTAGACACCTCAAAGATACTTAAAAAGATAGTAAAGAGAAAAAGTTAAAGAGGTAACACGTGTAAAGCATTTAGCACAATATCCGAAATACGGTGGGAGCTCACTACTAGAAGCTGCATTTGGATTCCACTTCATCCTTTCTTCTCCGAACCAATGCCCTTGGCACCTGTTCCCCAGCTACTGTCACCCTGAGGTGCGCACTGATCATGCAAGTTACCTCTCTCTGAGCAGAGTCCACAGCTTTGTGGTCCAGGCCTTGTGGCAAATGATACATAGAGGTAACTTAGAAGTTTCCTATTGCTGCTGCAACACATATCAAAAATGTGTTGGCTCAAATCAAAGCAATGGATGGGATTTTATTCTCTTAACAGTTCTGATGGTCAGAAGACTGAAATGAGTCTTGGGGCTAAAGTCAAAGTGTTGGCAGGGCTGTATTCCTTCTGGAGGCTCTAGTGGCCATCTAGGTCTTACCTTTTCTAGCTTCTAGAAACTGCCTGCATTTCTTGGCTTGTGGCCCCTTCTCCATCTTTAAAGCCAGCAGCTTAGCCTCTTCTCTCTCACCACTCTTCCCTCTTATATGGACTCTTGTGATTAAAGCAGGCCAACCTGGAGAATCCAAGATAACCTTCCCATCTCAGGATGCTGAATTTATTATCACTTCTGCAAACTCTCTTTTGCCCTGTAAGATCACACATTCATGGGTTCCAGGAATTAGGGCATCGGCATCTTTGGGGGCCATTATTCAGCCCATGATAAGTAGGAGGCAGAGAGCACTTTTCAAAGAGTCATTAAGTAGTGGTGGAGATTGGGGGTGGTGGTAGGTGGGGTACTGAGGAGGAAACTGGCTAAATGGGAATGAATTTCAGCCCTGGGTATAATTGGATCGGCACATTTAAGAAAAAAGTTCAGGGAAATGAGCTTCATCTTGAGCTGAAAAAGATCTAGGAATTTTGCTTTTGAAAATGCAGGTATAACTGTGTGTGTGGGGGGGGGTAGGGGCAGAAAGGGAAGTAGAGGTAGTTGAAATAATATGATAAGCTAATAGTTTTATTACAACTGTAAAGTGTATTGTTCTTTGAATATTTTCAATTGACTATGGTTGATACAGCAGAAAGGAGTGGATTTTTCTGTGATTCTATCTGGTGATCTTACTGAATTTTCTAAGTTCTGACTGGTCACCCACTGATTCTATTGGATTTTCTAGGCAGATAACATGTCATATATTACTTTGAAGAAAATGTCAATGCTGATGTCAATAATAGACACACGAGACAGAGTGATTAAGAAGAACAAAGAACATGTGGTTTGGCAAAATGATTACCAATAAAATCATTCATGTGCACTGTTCACCTTTAATTCCCCTGTGGCACAATGGCATGAAGGAGAGTCAGACTGATTTTGATGTGAGTTTATTTTATAAGAGTTATTAAGTCTATATGGATTTGCTAAGTCGTCACGGTTGGTACTTTGTCGCGTGTCTGCTCACTCACAATTAGGAAAAACAGTAAAGGGAATATTTTTCTTTCTCAAAACTTTTGCTTCAAGTAGTCCCTTGTTGCTTTTACGACTAATGAGAAAAATTTGAAAACTAACCTTTGCCCATATTTTTCCAGCCCCTGGAAGAATGCTCTGCACAAATACACAGAACAATAAATATTTCTGTTCATGCAGATAGTAGGTGCTGTCAAGTGTTCTATCAACTAGTCACTTACGAAATGCAGATTTACATACTTTCAAGTCGTATCTGTGAGAATGTTCCTATTTTAACTAAAGATTCATCTCTTCCGTCCTTCTGCTAAAGCACCGACAGAGTGACTCACTAGTACTCTGAACTCTCCCTGCCTTTCAGTGAACTCATGATTGTTCTCCTCCTGCCTCCAATATGGCCTTTAGTCTTGTCACCATCACCAAGGGGCAGGGTCTAAGCCCACTATTGTCTGCCCACTAAATAGTAAGATTCTAGGATCTTCCACTACCTTTAGCAGATACTCAATCATACTCAATACAGATTTGTGAAGTGTTGGGATGGATAAATGAATGAGTCGAGTTTATTCTTTTATTTCCATGGGACATTTGTGATACTGTGAACAAGGAATTCGAGCCCACCAGAATAAGCCCCACCTGGAACTGGAATAACAGAAGTTTCAATCAAGTAAGACTGCTCTAATATGCACTAAGCTATGACACATCTCATCTCTGGAAAATGTGCCAGCATCTTAGTACACATTTTCGGGAAGAGATATCATCTCTCTACCTAAGACTTGGTCTAATCTTAGTACCAGAAACTTGAAACCTTCTAACTGGAGAATAAATAAGTTTCAATTTTTAATAGATCATAAACTGTGACACAGAGTATCGAATTAGCCCGAGCATTGGCCACCCTGCAGTGGCAGCCGAGGGGCCTGTGGACAGAGAGCTGCTAGAGAAGGCTGGGAAGGGGTGGGTGCTCAGTTTCTGCTCATGGTACTGGCAACAACAGCTGCTCCTGGGCTTTGAAGGCAGCCCTCTGCCCTCCCTCTATGGCCAGGAGATGGATGAGGAAAGCTCCAACAGCTAAGAGATCCAGGAGGAGATGGGGGTGGGAGGGCAGATGGGGCAGGGGCTCAGGAGGAAGACTGGTCTTGGAGATGCGGCTGAGCTGTGTGGAGCAGGATGATTAGATCGTTATTTATAGACTGATCTATAAAATGGTGGGAATCTCTGAATTGAGTTATTGTATCTGCTTGAGAGACTACATGACATCCGTTATGAGAAAGGACAACTTCTATTATCTGGGGAGTACACTTACTGTGCCTCACTTTGGAGTGACACGAAAACATTACAGGCACATAAATCTAGAATTAGATACCTTCAGCTCCACCATAATGGACGATGAAAGGTGAGATTAAGTGATTCTGAAACTTTGCCTGACCTGATAAACCCCCATGACTTAAGAAAGTGAACCCTGCTTGGCTGGACACAGCCTCCCTCATATTATTATGGTAAAAGGAATTTCTCACATTGCAGCCTGGGGAAGACAAATATGGTCTTCATGCCACAGTGTTCTGCACCCATCCGCACACCGAACTTTTGCTTTAAGATTCTCAGTTGGAAGAATTGGTACATCACTTAATAGACTTTGCAGGTGTTTTTTTAAAAAATATTTTTATTTATTTATTTGACAGAGAGAGAGACAGCCAGCGAGAGAGGGAACACAAGCAGGGGGAGTGGGAGAGGAAGAAGCAGGCTCCCAGCAGAACAGGGGGCCCAATGTGGGGCTCCATCCCTGGACCCTGGGATCACACCCTGGGCCAAAGGCAGGCGCTTAACAACTGAGCCACCCAGGTGCCCCAAGCAGGTGTTTTATTCTAAATAAATTTATAAGGGTTGATCCACTTTTCACATTTAAAAAGATGTCTCCCCTTTATCTTCCATATAGCCCGGACTTGTTAATTTATTTTTGAGTTCATGGGGAACTACTGTGACCATAATCTGAGCACACAGATGAAGAAAACACAGATATGGGGAAAGATGACAATCTGATTGCACATCCATGACCCCTCTCCAGTTAAGCCCGGTAGAACCGCCTTGGTCTTTGGAGAGAATTTGCCCTTGCCAGCTTCCAGTGTGGCCCAGGGAAGAACTGCGACTCTGAGCGGCACCTGTTAATCCCCACAGCGGAGAAGCCCACAGTCCCCTTCTTCCCGTGGAATGTATAGAGGTCACCTTTTCCCCTTTGCCTCCAAAAGGAGACTTTTTAGACCCTTTGCTCACCAATGGCCACCAGTGTGTGAAAAGATGTCCTATGTGATCATCGTGTAGGAAAGTGAAAATCAAAACAATGGCAGACCACTGTGATAGGAGCCAAAATTCAAAACATAGATAATACTCTTTAAATACTAAACATGAAGTGTTACAATCATTAGTTTATAGTACTTACTTAAATTATAAATGGACATAGAGTTGAGCCCCCAGATTTCATCTTTAGAACTCCAGGCTACTGAAACATTAACAGGAGTAATTTGAAATACAAGTACAAGGATGCTAATTGAATCAGGGTTTATACAGGCAGGCATTTTGAAATAACCTTAAGGCAGATGGACAAAATAATGACACTGGGCAATTGTGTTTGTATTATTATAAGTGTTAAAAAATGAATGGCAGACCAACAGCGTAATATGATCCTGATTTTGTATATAATTGTTTTCGCATATGCACATGCATTCAGTGAAGAGGCAGGATAAATGCCAATCTCATATCACGTGTTGCCTCGAAGGGAATATGACTGAAGGGAGGAGAGATGAGAGAGACAATGAACTTTCACTTGATTTTTTTGTGTATTGTATATACGAACACATATTATTTTTGTAATAAAATTATTTAAGAATTTTTAAATTAAAAACCTCATATTTAAAAATTCACAAAAAGAACAAGAACCATTTCTGCAGCTTTTATGCGTCCATATCATGTGAATTCAGCCGATGTACTTCCTTTTGAATACTATTTTATCACCTGAAAAAATGGGAAATCTCATCAGATGAACACATGGAAAACTTATTTTATTTCATGTGATCAACATGACAATTATACTTTTACGTGAGAAAAAAAATGTCTTTGAAAAAGCCAAGGTGAGAAAAATCCCACTCAACTCCACGAAATAAGAAGAGAAAATATTCATATTTAGGGATTGGGGGGAAAAAAGGAGTCATAGTTCTGCAACATATAAAATCTTTGTCCCATTGCTCCTTTAAGCCACTGGCTCTCAAGGGTTAGCACGCATCAGAATCACACAGAGGATATATTAGAACACAGGTTGCCTGGCCTCACCTTCAGTCTCGGATTCCATAGGTCTGGGGCGGAAGCTGAGAATTTGCATTTTTAAGGAGTCCCCAAGTGCCGATGGTGCTGTTCTGAGACTTACGCTTGGAGAACCGCTGCTTTAAAGTAACCCTTATATGCTCTTTGTCAGAAATGGCTGAGATTTCCAGAAGCAAGAATAGAAATAAAGGCAAGAGATACCCAAGTGCTATCTGATACTGGAGTGGAAAATAGGTATTACCCACAGTTTAAGAAAAAACAAGACTACCGCTAACACTGCATATGATACTTATGATACTATAAACGCACTGAACAAATCCAAAGATTGTAAGCATAATAGATAATTACTTATATGTCATCAAGTTTCATTTATTCTCTCTTCATTGCTTATAAGAGAATATTAACTGTAGAGTTTCCAAATAGCACACTAGAAAATAAATAAAAACAGAATATTGGAAGAAAAAAAAGGCAGAATATTTGTAAATTGCACTTGTAATTAAAAAAAAACTTCTGTCTTTCATTGTGGTACTTAATTGCTTTAAGCATAGGGAAGTATATTTTCCATTTCCTCTGTATAAAAGGAATCACAAATGCCTTTTTGATGATTGCATTTCACTGTGACTGAGACAACGGACATGCACAGTGTGCTCTCCTGGGTTTCTCTCTAATTTTTTGAAGACTGACCCTTTGTCTTTCTTAAAATTAATCTGTTTTGAAAAAAAGAAAAACACGTTAAATATAATTTTGTAATATTTTGGGCGGCAGCACCCTATCCCTAAGGTATGGCAAGAGCTATCCATCCAAGCCAAGAGGTTCCAGACTTGTCACCATCATGTCAATCTTAAAACTTTCCCAACAAGGTCCTGCCTCCCAGAAACGGAATCAGACTTTCTCCTTGGACCAATACCAAGTCTCTGGACAGAACTCCAACAGGAGGATTCGGGGTCATGGGTTTTCTCCAAGGAAGCTCAGAAAATGCTTCCCTTGCAGTTGGAATCGGAAATGTGCAGCTCAGTGGCAGACAAGGACACCTAGGAACATTTTCAAGCAAGTAGCCACTTCCCTTCTCCTCTCATAGCCTTGTCCTCTGATCTCGGGCTCCGCGCCCTGACTTTCTGCCCTGCTGCGATTAAATTGTACATAACCATTGCATGGCCATCTTAGATATTACTTTAAAATAACTTACTTACTTTGTGAAAACTCTTACTCGTTTTAGGAAAAGCAGAGGTCGGGGCGCCTGGGTGGCACAGCGGTTAAGCGTCTGCCTTCGGCTCAGGGCGTGATCCACGTCAGGCTCCTCCGCTATGAGCCTGCTTCTTCCTCTCCCACTCCCCCTGCTTGTGTTCCCTCTCTCGCTGGCTGTCTCTATCTCTGTCGAATAAATAAATAAAATCTTTAAAAAAAAAAAAAAAAAAAGGAAAAGCAGAGGTCAAGATTGCAGTTTGTTAACAGATTTGTGAAATATCCATTTTTATCTTTCAAGGTATTCTCTCTTTTACAGGTTCGCAGATTCCTAATGCTACCACTTGGCTACCCTACTCTGGAGATCACCCCAGCTTACCTATAATACATCTCTTCCAACTTCCAACCCATGTCTAAATTTTTCTAACCTTGATTAGTTAGCCATCTTGAAACAAATTCACGAATTCTGTATTAATGGCAGGAAATGGTTTAATAACCATAATTAACTTCTTCCAGTCACATCTGTGTTTTAGATGGTGATTTTAAAGGGAAGAAATACATTTAAACAATGGAATGTCATGAAATAGCATAGGATAACAAAGGAGAGATTTTTCGCCAGAGCAGCTTCCCAGGATCCCTCAGTACAACTTGACATGACGTAAGAGTTGTACTTAATAGGAAACAAATGAACAATGTTCTTTTTAAAAAGTATACTCTTAGCCCCTACCTGAAGGGGAGATGAATGGGCACCTACAGTACGATGGATCGATCTTTTTTAAAAAATAGATTTTATTTATTTATTTGAGACAGAGAGAGCACAAGCAGTCGGGGAGGGGCAGAGGGAGAGGGAAAAGCAGATTCCCTGCTGAGCAGGGAGCCTGACATAGGACTCGGTCCCAGGGCCCCGAGATCATGACCTGAGCTGAAGGCAGACGCTTAACTGACCAAGCCACCAGGGCACCCCATGTGATGGATTGATTTTGATGTCCTCCATTCATCCCAAACTCCTGTAACTCACGTTAGTATATTCCTTACTGTTTGCAAGTTATGTTTGCTTATGATTAAGAAACTGTTAATAGTCTCAGACCTTTATGTAGAGGTCAAGATTACAGATCTATAAGTAGCTTATATATGACCAACTAAGTATAAGTAGCTTTATATGATCAACTAAGTTAAGATCTCTGGGCTTTGGCTACATAGAGGTCAAGATATCCATTTTCTATATAGTGAGAAATCACATGCATTGACCCTTTTGGAATTAGGCTGGGAACAGAAAGGCAAGGGAGTTGAACCAGGTGCCCGTGATGCACCTTCCTTGGGGCTAGATGGTATGTAGAAGGGGTGAAGACTATTCCACAGAATGAGGGATGGTTGTGTGTAAAAATCTGTCACTTGTAAGCCCACTGGGACTTGTGTTTCTTGTGGCTCATGTTCATTTATATTTTTTCCCCTTCTCTTTGAAAATCGCTGCCTATCTCAGGTCTGCAGGGAATTAAGTTGGAAGTAAGCTTTGTTCAGACTTCATTCAGATTTCTGGGGAAAAGAATCACAGTGAGAGTGTTATCATAGGAAGAGTGAAAATCAGAGGAACCAAGTCGAAGTCCTCCAGACTTAGAAATTTTTCTTCCAGGACAAAAACCTCAGGAGTTCTTTAAATTTTTTTTAAAAATCGAAGTTTTTTTTCTATTTTATTTTAATTTTAAAAATAAAGCTGATGGGATCCTTGTGGTCACTTTGGATGATTTTACTGTCGTTAGAGAGTGAAATATCCTAGCTTATTTGTATAAGCATGGAACTGAGAAACCACCTCTCAGTCTATTTGGCGTGGCTTGCTTATAAAAGTACAGATGTTTATTACTTATACAGACTAAATAGAAAGTAACTTCAACTTTCTAAAAACATTAAGTACTATCTCCATAATATGTACAGATACACTATTTTTATTTATATCTTAGTTTTTCTTCCGTTTTAGTCAATATTTATTTTTTGCCTTTTTCCAGGAATTATTTTACCAATACTGTATGCAAGATGCACAATTTCATAGATCAATGGAACAGAATAGAAAACCTGGAAGCAGACCCACAGCTATATGGTCCACTAATCTTCAACAAAGCAGGAAAGAGTATCCAATGGAAAGAAGAAAGTCTCTTCAACAAATGATGTTGGGAAAATTGGACAGACACATACAGAAAAATGAAACTGGACCATTTTCTTACACCATACACAAAAATAAGTTCAAAGTGGATGAAAGACCTAAACATGAGACAGGAAACTATCAAACTCCTAGAGGAGAACACAGGCAAAAACCTCTTTGACCTTGTCTGTAGCAACTTCTTACTGGACATGAAGCCAGAGGTAAGGGAAACAAAAGCAAGAATGAACTATTGGGACTTCATCAAGATAAAAAGCTTCTGCACTGCAAAGATGACAATCAGCAAAAATAAAAGGTAGCCTAAGGAATGGGAGAAGATATTTGCAAATGACATATCTGATGATAAAGGATTAGTATCCAAAATCTATAAAGAACTTATCAAACTCAACACCCAAAAAACAAATGATCCAGTTGAGAAATGGGCACAAGACATGAGTAGACATTTTTCCAAAGAAGACATCCAGATGGCTAACAGACACACGAAAAGATGCTCAACGTCACTCATCATCAGGGAAATAGGAATCAAAACTACAATATCACTTCACACCAGTCAGAATTGCTAAAATCAACAACACAAGAAACAATAGGTGTTCGTGAGGATGCAGAGAAAGGGGAACACTCTTGCACTGTTGGTAGGAATGCAAACTGGTGCAGCCATTCTGGAAAACAGTATGGAGTTTCCTCAAAAAGTTAAAAATAAAACTACCCTACAATACAGCAATTGCACTACTGAAGGGGTAGTTTGCATCCCTGTTGAAGGGGTACATGCACCCCGATGTTTATAGCATTATCAACAATAGCCAAACTATGGAAAGAGTCCAAATGTCCATCGACTGAAGAGTGGATAAAGAAGATATGCTGTGTGTACTATATATATAGTACACACACACACACACACACACACACACACACACACACTGGAATATTACTCAGCCATCAAAAAGAATGAAATCTTGCTATTTGCAATGATGTGTATGGAGCTACAGTGCATTTTGCTAAGTGAAGCAAGTCAGTTAGGGAAAGACGAATACCATATGATTTCACTCATTTGTGGAATTTAAGAAACAAAATAGATGAACATATGGGAAGGGAGAGAAACTGAGAAGGAAACATACCATAAGAGACTTTTAATGATAGAGAACAAGTTGATAGTTGATGGAGGGAGGCGAGTCAAGGGTGGGCCAAATGGGTGTTGGGTATTAAAGAGGACACTTGTGATGAACACTGGGTGTTGTATGTAAGTGATGAATCACTGAATTCTACTCGTGAAGCCAATATTGCACTGTATGTTAACTAACTAGAATTTAAATAAAAAATTGAAAAGGAAAAAAATAAAGATGCACAATGCCAAATTGTGTTTTATCAGATCAAAACACAAAAATAGGTTACAGCATAAATGATATATACAAATAAAAGCCGTTTATATTTAAATGGATCTTAGAGGTGTTAATTTATGTTTTCATACTGTTTCTAATTTGATGTCATAATTCTATGATGTTTGCTTTTCTGCATCTAACATAAAAGATCTCAAGTGAGTGTGATTCCTGCCTGCCTCTTTGTATGGTTTCCAGATATTATGACCTAACTACCATCTCTAGGATTGATTTATAGGCTATGGATCAAACTTGTGTGTAGGTAGAGGGAGTTCAAAAGAGATTTAAATCTTCCCGCCAGTTTAAATGACACTTAGAACTGGTTAGCTAATTCTATGGCTTAGTCCTAGTAATTGGGGTTCTCTCTTGGCCAAGACCTGAACCTATATCACAGTTTGTATAAAGATCTTGCTTTTTCTGCCTAAACTTAAGGCTCTGGCTTGATAATGGGTCCAGTGTGCCAGGGCGTTTAGATCTGTCATTCTTCGTTCTTTTTTCATCATATACTCCTTTAAGATTATAGTGGAAGACATAGACACAACACACAGACACACACACCCCGATTCCGATACCATTTTGATTTTTATGAACCTAAGGCCCACCTAGGAATGGGGTATCTGAATATTGCAGGCTTTTTTTTTTTTTTTAAAGATTTTATTTATTTATTTGACAGAGATAGAGACAGCCAGCGAGAGAGGAAACACAAGCAGGGGGAGTGGGAGAGGAAGAAGCAGGCTCATACCAGAGGAGCCTGATGTGGGGCTCGATCCCACAACGCCGGGATCACGCCCTGAGCCGAAGGCAGACGCTTAACCGCTGTGCCACCCAGGCGCCCCTGAATATTGCAGGCTTTAATGTCACATGTAGTATACCCAAGGCGAGATCAGCCCAGCTGAGGCAGTATATTAGAACACATACCCTTAATTTCATCTTGCACTTTGAGCACGAAAATCTTGTCAGCAACAGTCAGGTAGAGTCCACCCAGTACAAATATTTGCCTAAAGCAATACTCAGAAAGATTCCTTGATTTACAACTTTATGAGAAAAATAAAATCATTTACTTGAGCATGAGGGAGCATTAGAGGAGAACAATAAAGACTGTACTATACTGATAAGAACTTAATTGCACTCAGTGAGTTACAGAGCAGCAAAGTTCTGATATATGCATTCAACTCTTCTAGACTAAGGAATTTGAACTCCTATAATCACAGTGGCTGAAAGAACTGTAGCTTGTAGTCTAAAGATTATTTTAAGCTCAACCATCAAGTATTTATTAAACCCTGACGGTGTGTCAGGCCACAAGCTAGGTTTTGTTCATAAAAATATGAGTGAGGAGCTCAAAATATAGTATGGAAGAAATATCTGTAAATAAATAATAATAAAGTGACTTCTATTTTCTAGGTGTAGATACCATGCTGAGGCTTTCACATATATTATATCACCAAATCTTCAAAATGATTCTAGAGACAAACTTATTATTACCCTATTTTATAAACAAGGAAACAAAAAGCATAGAGAAATTGAGTAAATCGACCATTTACCATGGTGGAGCTGAAGTTCAGACCTGAGTCCAGGGAAGACCCAGGTTTAGGGGGTTTTTCTTTGAAAAAAAAAAAAAAAAAGAATACACTTTGCACTCATTAGATGGATAGTTTTTAAAGATTTATTTATTTGACAGACAGTGCACGAGCAGGGGGAGGGGCAGAGGGAGAGGAAGAAGAAGAGAAGCAGATTCCCCACTGAGTGGGTGGCCTGACATGGGGCTCGATCTCAAGACCCTTAGGTCATGAACTGAACCGAAACCAAAAGTGGGACGCTTAATTGACTGAGGCACCCAGGCATCCCTAGATGGATATTATTAAAAGCAAAGCAAAGCAAAGCAAAACAAAACAAAACAAAATACACACCTTGCCCGAAAACAGAAAATAACAAGTGTTGACAATGATGTGGGGAAATTAGAACCCCTTGTACATTGCTTGTGGGAATATAAAATGGTTCAGCCACTGTGGAAAATGGTATGGTGATTCCTAAGAATTACACATAGAACTACCATATGGTCCAGCAATTCCACCTCTGGGTATATACCTAAAAGAGTTGAAAGCAGGGACTTGAATAGGTATTTGTACACCCATGTTCTAGTAGCATTATTCACAAGAGCCAGAAGGTGGAAACAATGCACATGTCCCTTGACAGATTAATGGATAAACAAAATGTGGCATGTACATGAATGAATGATTATTTAGCCTTCAAAAGGAATGATATATGCTACAACATGGGTGAACCTTGAAGACTCTGGTAAGTGAAAAAAGCCAGACTCAAAAAGCTAATACAAATATGATTCCACTTGTATGAGGCACCTTAGAAACGTTAAGTTCACAGAGGTGTGAAGTGGAAGAGTGGGCTGGGGAAATGATTTGGAAATCTGTAAGTGCTCTGAAAGATTGATGCTATTGTCACGTTTATTCACTCGGTATTATTCTATTAAGCACTTACTACATACCTGAGTGCTTACACGTGCAATTAAGTTTCAGATGGTTTGTGTTTTCCCTAAGATCAAAGGTAACATAAGAGTTGAATAAGCTGGAGCCAGGATTCAGGCCAAGACCTTTTGATTTCAGAAATACCATGCTCTTTGCCTCTCTTACCTCCTTCCACAAATGGTAGAGAAGGAATTCTTGAATTAGACAGAGTTGGACTTGATATACCTACAAACTTTGGGACTGTGTTCTGTGAGTAACATCACTGACGTGCTTTGACTTTAAATAATGCTTTGATGGCTTCTGACCCTCTTGGATGCTCCATCCATGACACCTGTCTGCAAACAGTTTAAAGATGGAGCAGTTGTTCTGAAAAGTTTCTGAAATAACTGAGCAGTGAGTATCAACTTTAAACATGCACAGGGAATGTTTTAATATCCTGTTCTTATGTAAATGCCAGGACCAGCCTGGCTGAAGGTCACTTGAGAGGACACTTAATTGGGCTGGGAGAATCTGACCTGGGCAATATTTGAGAGCCATAGACAACCTGCACTACTTACTACTTACGGGTAATAGCAATGCATTGGCCTGGAATTGAGGCAGACGCTCAAGGAAGAAAGGTCCAAGGTCAAGACACTAGGAGTCAGCAGGGGATGAACATACAGCTCCGAATTTACTTTAATTGATCTGCAGATTAACATTGTGTGTGTGTGTGTGTGTGTGTGACAAACTAGATTACTGATCAGCTTATCACCAAAATTGAAAAATGCTCTCCATTGATTTTACTCATTTTTTCTTTAGTCATTTTCATTTTTTTAAAAAAGATTTTATTTATTTATTCGACAGAGATAGAGGCAACCAGCAAGAGAGGGAACACAAGCAGGGGGAGTGGGAGAGGAAGAAGCAGGCTCCTAGCAGAGGAGCCTGATGTGGGGCTCGATCCCACAACGCCGGGATCACGCCCTGAGCCGAAGGCAGACGCTTAACCGCTGTGCCACCCAGGCGCCCCTTCATTTTTATTTTTTAAAGGGAAAGTGTGTGCTCCCTAAAACCCATCTTTATATGACTTTATTTACATTTTAGAACACAAATTTAGATAGATACTCAAATAAGAAACCTCTTTAAACTTTTTTATCAGAGGCTAACAGGCATAGGTAACAAACATGAAAACTTCAATTTATAAATAATTAGAATGCAATCATATTAATTACAAGTTCTTTTCTCTTTAAAAATCATATGCAGATTTTTTCCCTCATTACCTCATTCCTCATGCAGCTTTTGATAACTGGCCAACAGGTTTATAGGAGGGACACAGAGTCTAGATAATTTGTAAATTCTGTGTTCAGCTTTTACTTTTAGAGGTGATTTATTCTACCTTTTTGTTATTATAACATCTTAAATATGCATTGTTATGGAAAAATACTAAAAGCTTCCGAATTGGTCCTGAAGTTAGAGTGACACTAAAGCTATAAGTAAGAACGCTCCTCAAAATACAAGTATTTTCTGTAAACCTCAGAGGAAGGAGAGGTGAAAGTTGATTATCCTGTCATCATTGTGAAAGTAGCCGAGTCTGCAAACGTACAGTCAACCTCGCTCTTAGATTCAGTGCCATGAATCTAGAAGTCAGATGAGGCTCTTTCTGATCTCAGAGTTTAATTGGCCATTTGGAACCGTCACTCAAGATCCAGGGCTCTGAAGCTAGAGTCTAAAAATCCTTATTGGTGACGATGACATTTCTCTCAGCAGACAAGTGACTCCACCTGAAATTCAAGTCTGGCTTAAGGCTGTGTTTGATGTCTGGTATCATATCATTGCTGGCTTTCACTGACTACCTTGCCTTTTGGGAAATGTAATCATATATTCATATAACACTGAGGTTGCTTCTGAATAAAGTAAAGTTACATATACAAGAGGGACAATTTACCACAATATTTATCTTAGATCGTTTTATTTAATCACTTACCTTCTAAGAGATTTGGCTGATCTTTTTTCACCTCTCATTTACAAATTACATACAAGAAGTCATTAGCAAAATGTATCACTTCCTTCTACTTTATAACATATTCATATTCAGAATTTTGCAACAATGGATAAACATGTTCTTTTCCTAATACTGTATTTTTGTCTTAACAGAAATACATTTACACAAAGGAGAGTTACAAAGCCTCGCTGTGCTGCCTGATGTGTTGGTATAATGGAAGTTTGAATGATACCAATATTTTGGGTTGTCCTTTTTTACCTGGAGTGAAACATAATAAAATCAAGAAGGGTAAGAAAGATACTTTTCTTTTATAAAGTGAGAGATAATCAATTATGAAAGTGGAAATGAGAAAGAATATCAGAGGTTTCAACCACAGGTACATTCTTAGACAAATGAATGTTAGAAAAAGCACTGCTGAATGTAAGGATCTGGAAATTGAGTCCCCTAAAACCCTTATGTCCTTATACTTACTCCTTGAGTTGTTTTCATGTACCCCTAAGTGCTGTGTACTCCAGCTTGAAGACATGAAGCCAAAATACAATTTGATTAATTTTTCTTGTAAAATTAAAGAAAAACTTACAACAAGAAGGAGAACATAGATTGGAAATATTGCCTCTGCCAGTAAATTACGCAGACTTTGGGCAAGTGACTCTACCTTCTTAGGCCATGATAGCTCATCTTTAATAAAGTTGCAGGTGAGAGCCCAGGTATGACATAGTTATGTACATATTTCTGCATGGGCAAATTGTGTTCATTTAAAGAGGCCTGAATGGAATCAAGTCTTTTAAACAGAGGCATTGCCAGCATATGAGGTGAAAAGGTAAAACTGAAAACCTCAGCGGATTTATAAAGAATCGAGAATGAGGATGGGTACATCACTGAAGAGATTATAGACATGCCAGGTGGGCACAGAGCCGTAGATAATGTATTACACTCAAGAGCCTTTCAAATATGCACTGTCATCAAAAGTATTTGGGAAACTGAAGGAAAATAATATCTGGCCCAGAGTTGAGACAGTAGACATACGGATATCAATAAAAACAGCAATTTAGGAGAGAAAATGTGAGGACAAATTCTTATTTTACTTCTTGTACATATGACCTCTTCCATAGTTTTATCTATGTTTGGCTCATCTCAAGATGATTACTCTGATCATTTTGTGGTATTTTTATATCAGTTCATTTTACAGGACCACGGGAATTTATATCCGACCTTTGTTCTCTCTTAAAGCTGAATTAGAAACCAGTAGTATGCCTCTCCAATAGGATGCTGAAAATACCTATCCATCCAGTTCTTTCCTTCTTATCCATCAGGTTTCTTCCCTTTATGAAAATCTGTCATTCGTTCCCTTTTTCTAATACTTTCTTCTTATGTAATCTTTATTCAGGAAAAAAGAGAAAGTGCTACATTTCCTCATTTAATTCACTATAATTCTGAAAATAGAACTGTAATAAGGTAATAAATATTCTATTTTTGGATTTATAAATGATAAAATGTATTCTTTAATCAATCGAATAAAAATCAAATTGAGAAATGATTGGGTAAGTCCCAGGAATTAAAATCGTGTGTTTTTTCAAATGGTGAATTCAGTTTAAAAAAAAATATGTTATATTTGGAGAAAAATGACTTTATTGTTTTCCAGAAGCTTTTAGATTGCATAGCAGTTCATTTTTATGTTTTTCGTGTTTGGATAATGAAAATGGAACTTCATTGTATTCATTGTGGATAGTTGCTAAAATAGTTAAATTATTTGCCTTACCCAAACCAGCTATGCTTTGGCCTTAGTTTCCAAAATATACATCACTCATTAGGTATTTCAGTGACAGGTTACTGAAGATAAACATATTAGTTCAAAGGTTTCGGTCTGTTTGCTCCTCTGAAAATGAAATGCTATTGAAACAATGATTTCCAGCCTTACCCCACACTCTTCAAAATACTAATTTGAACTCTAGAACCTAGGCATATACAAAACCTTGTTATTCGAAATGTGATTAGTTTGGAAACTAACACTTCAGTTTATAACTTCTATTCAGGGGATTATAGCAATATAGATTTTTCACGAAAAGGCACCTCTTGGTCACTCTTTTTCCTTTTGTGTCCTTCTTTCCTTCCTTCCTTCCTTCCTTCCTTCCTTCCTTCCTTCCTTCCTTCCCATTTTCCTTCATTCTTTTGTCTTTCTGTCCCTCCCTTCCTTTTTAAATTTGTTTCCCGGAGTAGAACTCTACTAATTAGACTTTGATGCTTGGATAAGATCATATTTTCCAAATGTTTCTAAAAATAACACATCCTAATATCAGCTCTTACTCTTTTTGTTAATTCAAATCCCATCTCTTAAGTTCTACCTCAATACTCTACACCACGAGACTTTACCCATGCCAATTTAACCCCAAAATGGTTCTTTTCCTTCTCTGGAATTCTTTAATCCTCATAGTCAAAATTGACAGACTACTGTCTTGGGCATTACCACTTTCCTTACAGTAATTTCCCAATTACGCAATGTATATGATTCTTCTCTACTCAGACTTGAAGGCAAGAGTTCTCTTGTTCTAACTCTCTTGTTTCTTCAGAAAATTTTATTTAAGTGTTCACAAACCATTTATTGAGTGGCTTCTAGCAGTCAGGCAATAGGCTGGGTGCTTAATACACAAAGATGAATAAGCTCCAAGCTGGCCCTCAATGAGGGTACAGAGCAATGGAAGAACGCAAACAAATTCTTAAAATTCAAATATGAAAAATTTATTATGGAGATATGTTCCAGATACAGAAAAAGAAAAAATGAGAATATAGTCAATGCTATTATTTTCTGTAACTCTATCACTCAAGATGTGTTGGGACACAATAAATAAAATAAGCTGAATGGAAATGATTTACATGGTGAATATGACTATGTGTGGCTCCATATCAACTCGACAAAGTGTAATTATGGAAGACTTTCTGAATAGTGCTCATAAAATTACCAAATTTGTACTCTAAGTCCTGCCAAAACTAATAATTTTTTTTCATTTCTCTAGTTTCAGTCCTCTTGAGCCTTTCTGTGGCTGACAAGTTCTCAATCAGTTTTTCAAAGTTCCAGTCATTTAAATATAGTTCCATAGTTGTCAAAGGCTGAGAATGAACCCCACCTCACTTCTATCCAGATAATTTACATCTATTTGCTTTTCCTAGAGAAACCAGACACAAAAGATTTTTTTCCTTTGTTTACACTGGGGTAGTAAGAAGAGGGTAATGAATCCATTCAGGCATACTTGGACTCAAACTTGAAAGCAGGGGCAAAGTTCTGGGCACACAGTAAATGTTTAGTAAACTTTGGGCCAGTGAATGCCCTTAAAGCACGTGTCCCTTAGAATTCTCTCTCTAGATTACAATTTTTAAAAAGTCTATCAGTTCTCTTACCTCCCTGGTTTGGGAGTGCCAATGGTTGTAGGTTTAAGCTCTAGTCTAACGTAGCCTGCAGAACACGCTCAAATGTATTGGCACGAGGATCAGCTTTGTACTCGAGGAAGCTGCCTGCAGAGAGTGTCGTAGAGGTTGGAGAAATCAGATTTGTAAAAGGGAAAAGGAAGCTGCCAGCCCTGGAGAGGTTTCAGAACCACCCACAGTTGGCTGCCAATGGCTATATAGGGCATTGTGAGGGTTAGGGAGGGACAGAGAAATATCATCTAACTCCACAGAACGTGTCCATAAATGGCCCATGGAACAGACTCTTTCCTCTACTCTGGGATTGTTGAGGCTCACGGAAAAGCAAAAAGTCACATCAGATCCCTATACTGTTAGTTGTTAAAGGAACCACCAGCATGGATGCAGTGTATAAATATCATAATTATGGATAAATCATAATGCACAAGACATTGTGAAAAGAAGTCATTTCTGCATTTCTTAAAACTTTTCTGCTCTCAATATTTTGATTAATAAACATAGCTGCCAGGGAAATATGTGAAAATATTAACCTAATGTGTATACTGAAAGAACATATAGACAAGATTAATATCTGAGAGAAACACTTGCAAACTTTCTAAATGTTATATGTTGCAATTTTGGGGTAGCTTGGCCCTGAAGGATGAGTTTTGACTACTGATAGTTATGATTCATGTTGTACAGGAAAATATCTAGACATTTACAACAAAACATGAGCAATGTCCATGAATTTAAAGGCATTTTTTCATTAATTCAAGTTTACCACTAGAGGAGAAAACATGCTAGCATATGATAGGAGTGCAAATGAGCTCTGCTGTTGTAAAGACATGCCCTCTTTGCTACGGAAGTACCTACATCTGTTTGGGAGCAGAGGAGGTAGCGCCTGGAAGATAAGTAGGAGGACAAATGAAAATAAGGACTCTCTGAAGTGGCAAAATGGTGAACGCATGAATATGAGAGAGCATGTTGGGTATACCAGGCAGGATACGTTTTTGCAAGCAATAGAAACTGATGCCAGTTAGCTTAAACAGAAAAGTAGTGAATTGAAAGGATACTTGCGGAGCTTCCAGAATCCTCAGGAAGTCTAAAGTACTAAGCTCAGAATAGAGGAAAAACCAAAGGAGACTGGGTGGCTAGGGCTGGCACTGGTGGACCCTGGACACCCCACCAGCAGTCCTGCCATTCCTGAACCTGTCATTGGTCGCCATTACCACTTCCTCTAAGATCACTCACTGCTTCTTGACACTGGACTCCAGTGCCGGAGCCACAGCTGAAATGAATCCCGTACTGTCCCCTCTTCTGCCTCTCGTTCCAGGGGTGAACTTGTAGGAGGAACATTCATTTGGATCAGCAGAGGCGCTCTAGTTGCAGGGAGCTCAGAGAGAGAGGAGCACTCTTCCTCCTTCATCCTTCAGAGTAAGAAGCAGAGCCCCACTTCTCATCAGTCTCGGCATTTCCTCAAATAGGAACATCGTCTGGATGCTAATTATTCAGCTATTGTCCTTCCATTCTTTGCTTAGTGGTACCGGGGCTGGGACTCTGCAAACCACATTTCTCCATTGCCAGCTGGACTCCTAATAGATTAAAAGACTAAGAGAGGGAGAAAGGGCTCTTTCCTCCTCTTTTGCTTCATACTCCTATTGGCGTCACTCCAGAAATGGTTATTAAATCTGATAAGGACAGTCGATTCCAGTCTTGAGTTTTCTCCCACACTCTAGGAATCAGCCTCATAACCTCCTGCCTCCTGCCCTGAGATGCCAGCTCCAATCAGCAAATGTCCCCTCTTTAGAAATCTGGAACTTAGCTTAGTGGGGTTCACTTCTGAGCTACTAAAGCACTGGGAGGGCTGCACCTCCTGCTAAAATATCTAGATTTCAATTCTCGGGACCCTTTCACTAAGCTTCCAGTTACCATGAACCCACCCTCTTCTCTTTGCAGGTGCAGGGCTGGCAGCTGCCTCCTCCAACTACTATGTCTGTGTTGCTCACTTGTTTCCGCCTTTTCAGTTGCCTGGTACCCATTAAACTGATTCCCTGATTCCTCACATTAAATTCTTTCTATTAACAAAACTATCATGGATCTTGTTTTGTTTTGTTTTCTTGCTGCTTTCAAGATTCTGGTTTTTGGATCCTGAATACTCTAGCATCCAGAATGACTAACGTCTTTTAGAGCACATATGTGTAAGTAATTTGGTATTTCTGGAGCATAAAGTATGTGAGTGAGCGCAGCAAGAGATGAAGTTGGAGACTCGGGGAAGGGTCAGGGGATGGAGAAATTATTTGATCTCTAAGAAGTTTGTACTTCATTCTATAGGTAACAGAGGGCTAGTAAACATTTCTAAATAGAGAAGTGGCAATCGGATTTGTTTGTTAGCATAACAACTCTGGTGGTGCACGATGGAATGCATTGGGGAGGGTTAAGTTTGAAGAGAATGGTAAGAGAGTATTGCAGAAGTACTAAAACTATTGAAATGAAAACATAACTGGTTGGGATGACCAGAAATTCATTCATCAAGAAAGGAAATATTGGAGGAGGAGCAGACTTGAGGGTTAAAATGAGTTGATCAGTTTGGGACATGTCGAGTTTGAGGAGCTTGTGGGAGAACCCTGTGGGTGCTTCTGAGAATTGGAGATATAAATTTGTGAATGTCTACCTTATAAGTGGGAGTTGAAGTAACTTAGTGAGATGATAGAGAGTAGAAATAGCCTACTACCCCTTGGTAGAGCCAGGGTGTGCTAGACTGGAGTATCGTCCATGCAGGTCAATACTACACGACTTGAGCTAGGACTAAGCAGCCTTCCCAAGGCCCTGAGGAGAAAAAAGAGCAAGAGAGAGTTGTAACAGAGACTTCTATGAGCCAGCAGAGCCAAGTCACTGGATGAGACCAAAGGGTAGGGGTGGGGGATAAAAATTGGGAAAGAAGTTAAAACCCGGCACTAGAAGCAACTGGAATAGGTCCAGAACAAGACTGAAAAGTATTCATTGGATTTTGCAATTAGTGGATACAGCTGACCTTAAAGAACACGGATTCAGAGGAGTAGGAGTGCAAAACTCAGTGGGTGGAAGACTGAATGGTAAGAGAGCAAGTTGAGTAAAGGGGTAGACCAATTGCTCCTAGGGGAGAAACTGTGAGGGCAAGAGAGAGTTAGGGCAGGGTAATTGGGAGCTTATAGTTTTGTATGTTGTCAGACATGAGTGAATAAATCTTATTAACCTGCTGAGAAGAAATAGGTGAAGAGGAAAATGTTGAAGACATAAAAGGAAAACTGAGAAAAATATGTGGCTAGAGTTGTGGTTCAGAGCTCAGAATAATGTAGTGTACATGTGTGTGTGTGTGTGTGAGAGAGAGAGAGAGAGAGAGAGAGAGACAAAGGGAAAGAAGATAAGGATGGAAAGACAGGGCAGGTAATTTCCCTGCTAGGAAGTGGCAAGTAGTTGAAGAGGCTCAAGCCTGAGAGCCTCATCTCTGAAACTGCAGTCTTTGATGGAGATGAGTAATGGACAAGGTATGGTGATTGCAACATTGGTGTAAAGAAGAAAATAAAGGCAAAAGGGAAAGATTTTTATAGAGTGATTAGAGCACAGTTAAGTCATTAAAAAAAAAAGTCTATCTAGCAAAAAAAAAAAAAAAAAAAAGAAAGGTCAACCAATCAGGATCTTAAAAGTTCCTGTTCTTCTCTTTGAAACCAAGGTTAAGTTAATGAGTATGTAAAGCCCCAGAGGACATGTAAATTTCATCCTTCAGTCTTATGCTAACACAACATTCCTTTCCAAAAGAGTGAGGTAACCAATATCAGGGCTGGCCTACAGCTTGGGAGACCTGCTGTGGAAAGCTCCAGACAAATGTGAATTTGAATCCAGACAAATGATGCATATCTGTACACTGAGAGAGAGGAATAGAAATGGCTGGCTACTCTGAGAGAGGCCATGACGGAGTCAGGCCAAAGTCATGAAAATTTTAATTTCCATGTAAGCAAACAACTCAGGGCAGAGAAGAATAGAGTAAGTAGTAGTTGACAGCACCAGGGTGGGTAACTGAAATGGGGTTAATGTCAGAACCTACCCACTTCTGTTGCGGATGGGACAGATCATATGGTTATCACCCTTCCAGTTCCCTTCTCTGTAGCTGTCCTGTGGTTCTTGTTCTCACAGTTTTTCAAATAAGGATCTTGTTGGCTTTAGTCTTAGTATGCTTACAATAACCCTCCATCACTTGAGCTGTATGGATGGTCTTTATTCTATACATTCAAAAGAACCTGCTTAAAATGGGTTCCTTACAAAAGGAGAGAACACTGGAACACCTGGGTTACTCAGTCGGCTGAACATCCGACTCTTGGTTTCAGCTCAAGTCATGATCTCATGGTTGTGGGATTGAGCTCGTGTGGATTCCACGTTTAGCAGGCAGTCTGCTTGAAGATTCTCTCCCTCTGCCCCTTTCCCCACGCATGTGCATGCGTCCTCTATTTAAAATAAATAAATAAATTTTTTTTTTTAAAAAAAAGGAAAGAACACATTGTGATATTAAAGCAAATGCATAAATTTATCAAGTCATCTCTCCTAGCCAGAAAATATGCTCTTTGAGCAGGATTGTATGTAATTGTAAATTCGTTTGCCAAGACAGAATTGCTAGTCAATAAAAACATTTTCTTTTTTTTTTTTTTTTTTTTTAAAGATTTTATTTATTTATTTGACAGAGATAGAGACAGCCAGTGAGAGAGGGAACACAAGCAGGGGGAGTGGGAGAGGAAGAAGCAGGCTCATAGCAGAGGAGCCTGATGTGGGGCTCGATCCCGGAACTCCAGGATCACGCCCTGAGCCGAAGGCAGACGCTTTAACCGCTGTGCCACCCAGGCGCCCCAATAAAAACATTTTCTGCCTCATATCCTCCTTCTTAAGTGTATTTGTTCCAATAAGAATAGACCTTCTGGATTTTGAACGAAATAAGAATTTGTTAAATCAGATCATTTGGGGGTTACCTATCCCATAAATCTTTATGATGACCTTAACCCATCTCTTTCATAAGCTCAATTATGACTAACTTTACTTCCTTAATGCTAGCATAGTGCTAACACATGATTGAAAATTAACTTAACTATTGTCCTCACTTGTATTGTGTAACATTTCCATATCTTTATTTTGATAAGAAACAAACACTTAGTAGAAAATAAATACAAGGAAAAAAAAGAAAAGAAAAGAAAAGAAAAGAAAAGAAAAAAAAAGAAAAGAAATACAGTCATGCAACTAAAACATATGGACCTGTCTTCAGCCCTGGCTACTGAAGAATGAATGGAATACACTCCCCTCTCAAGGAGACTTACAGTTTAGTGGAGGAAACGAAAATGCAAAATAAGTTCAATATAATGTGACAACTGCTGGAAGGTAGATATGTGCGAAATGCTAAGAAGCATGGAAGAGAGAGTAACTCTTAGGTATGGCAGAGAAGGCGAGATAAAGGAGATTGTAATCTACCATACTATTGCTGAGCTCGGCAAGGGTGTTTTGAGCTGCAAGATGTTAAAAAGTAAGTAGGATTGTTCCTAGCTGACAAAGACAGGAGAGATGAATGCTGGGGAATGGAAGTGGCCTATACTCACTATGGACTAAATTCAGACTTACTCTAAGCAGTTTGGTATGTGTATCAGTTATCTTCGGTCACACTAAAGCTGTGTAACAAATCATCCCCAAAACAGTGGCTTAAACAACAACCACTTATTACTTACCATGAATCTATGGGTAGGCTGGGTGGATCTGGCTGCATTCTGCCCACCTGAGCAGGGTTCCCCCTTTTATCTGTGATCAACTGTCTAGTAGCTAGAAGCTAACTGGTCTAAGAGGGCCTCAGCCAGAATGACATGTCTGCTCTATGTGGAATCTCATCCTCAACCAAACTTGCCTGGGCTTGTTTTTGTGACAGAAGCAGTGTTAGAGCAAAAGCACATAAGGCCTTTTGAGAACTACACATGGAACCAGCACACCAACCACATTCTATAAGGCAACGCAAGTTACGAAGCCAGTGCAAATTCAAGGAGTGGGAACGTCAGTGGGTGCTACGTAGTCACACAGCAGAGTGTGGAGAGGCAGGAAATGAGGGTCAGTTTTGCTCTCAATCTATGTCACTGTGTAGGAATGCAAGGGTGGTGGGAGATGAGTCTGGGAAGCTTATATAGCCCAGGCCTTGTTAATGAAGATAAGAAATGTGAACTGGAGGGTCAAGCGAGACTTGGAAGGATTAGAGGCAGAGCCGCGATAGGATCACTGTCTCACTTTAGGAAAATATCTCTGGCGGCAATAAAGAGGGTGGATTGGAGAGATCAGACCTTTTCCTTGTAAACAAATATCTGAGATGGAACTCTGCGTAGTTATCTATTTATTTATATCCCACCTCATTCCAAAGAAGATACGATGCCGCAACTCTTCATGCTTGCCTTCAAAAATATATGTATTTATGCCCTGTCTACTTCCAAAAAGAATTTGAAGCAGCTCTAGTTGAATTCTGCCCAAAGGCCATCTTAGAAGTGTGTCGCTGTCTGTATTAACTGAGCTACCAGTAAGTGAAGCTCCAGAGCCTCTAGCCAAAGAATATTCCTGGAGGTGAAATAAACAGAGGTGAATTTGGCTGCTTGAAAACACACGTAAGCTCTCTATTTAGAACTCTGATTCCATGATGGCTGAAGAGAAAGAAAGGTATGGCAGGCAGTGTGAGTTCAAAAAGAATAGTTACCATTCCAGTCATCTTAGGAAACGCTGCAATAATTTCTGCTTAGCAGACGCAAAAATAGGCCCGTAAAGCTGATAGCCCGCCAGTAGAACGAAGCTGAAACAACCAAAAAGCCTGCAGAGATTAAACAAGTAACTGGCAAAGTCCAAGTGGCTTTCCAGCCTGTTGTTAACGTGGAAACTTGAAAAAGTCTATTTTGCATATGAAAGCAAAATAAAATAACAATGAGGGTGAGGAAAACGGGATTTTCATAGGAGGTTCTTTCTGAAATTCAATTGGTTTTGTTTTTAGTAACCAAAAGGGAAAATTCATTTCCTAAATTCAGTGTTTGTCAATGAGTAAATCCTTTAGTTTCCGGATTAAGAACCTAGATCCTACTGTTTCCGTTCACCATATATACTTTAACTGAAGACACGCTGTGCAGCTGTGTGCTGAGTACTGGGGCTACAGAGATGAGTTAGGTATGATCCTTGTTCTTCAGTTGCTCATGGATACACGCGGAATAAGACAAAGAGCCACAGATCTTGTTACGTGCTGGTACCTAAAAACACTGTGAGGCCATAGAAAGGAGGGCAAAAGCCTTGGTTTCTCTGCATTACTGCCCTTCTGTCTCCAGTCCATAGTCTTGGGACAAGAGGCAAAGAAGAACTGTGTTCTTGCTTGCTGTTCACTAACATGTCCAAAGGTTCATTTAATCACGAATTTCTGTTACCTAGACAATAGGCTACACTTCTAGCTGGTACTCACATGTAGACTTCTTTCATCCAAAATGTTCCCAGAGAGCTTGCAACCCTCCATGGTGTGTACAGTTTAGACGTTTGTCCTCTTATTCATAGAGATGATGCTGGCAGCTACGTTACCAGAAGCCTCCCCACTGCATGCAAGCCCAGTTCGGACCTGCTATCCCAGAGGATTTATAATCACACCCCCTCAAAAGAGTACTAGTGTGGATGATAAATTATATGGTCGCCATATTAATTCTAATGACAAGTCCTCAGTTAAACCTGAGCAACTGAGCTGGTGTTTTCCAGAAGTGATTCTTTTTTGTGGCTTCCAAGTTATCCGCACTGTCTTGCCCGATGCCTTTTCTGGTCAGCGATGTGAACTCTCATGATGTCTGGCGTAGTTTAGGAGTGTTGTTTGTGCTTGTGCAACCAGGTTTTCCTCAGAGCAGAGGTGGCTACTCTGTGTGGAGATCATGACCATGGGGGACCCATCACTCCCTTGCAAGGGGAAAGCTGGTCCAGTAACTGCGTGGTCATTGCAACCTTGACAAATGAGACACTCCCTCAGTACACTTTGCACCTGAATGAAAATCCACACACTAATCTTAAAATGTCACCACTATGTTATTTTAATACTTGCATATTTGTTAAACACTTGTGAGGCATCCTAAAATATGCTGAAAATAAAGATTTCAAAGAGAATTTTAAAAGGCATTAGGACAAAACCTTTTCTGCTGTGTGTGGGGGAGGGAGCGTGGGCAGGGATTTTGGCCTCTGTTTTCTTTTTCTGCCACAAATTATGCATCAATTTTTCATGGAAATTAATGGCTCAACAATGAACTATCTTTGGGCACTTTACAAATTGGATGTGACTCAACCATTTTTTTGTCTAGTAAGCTTTTATGGTTGGAATTTCTATAATAATTACTATTTAGTATGAGCCTCGCTTAAGTTCTATTATTACATGAACTACTGGAAAGACAGACTCTGGCCTTTAGACCAGTCCGATTTGGAGTTTAGCCAGTCTATAACCGTGTGACCCAGAGTAGGGAATATTAAGGTCTAGCTGCTTTGTTGTTGAGAGAACCACAATAGGGTTTACGTCTAGTAGATGCTCCACAAGTGCTAATTTCTTTCTCTTTGCGCCCTACTAAAGAGAATATCTCTCCCAACCTTTGACTCTACAATTTTATGGATTTTATCTTACCCCCATGAAACTACCTATAATTAAAAAAATTTATTTGACTATAAATATCCTTAGATAAAATGAATATCCTTGGAGAAATGACACCAATGTTTTGCTAATGCAAATGAAGATGTATATATATATATATATATTTCTACAGATTTATTTATTTATTTTAGAGAGAGAGGGAGAGTGCATGAGCAGGGGGAGGGGCAGAGGAGGAGAGAGAGAGAGGGAGAGAAGCAGACTGCCTGCTGAGCATGGAGCCCAACGCAGGGCTGGATCTCAGGACCTGAGATCATGACCTGAGCAGAAATCAAGAGTCAGATGCTTAACTGACTGAGTCACCCAGGTGCCCCTGAAGATGTCTATCTTAAGGAAATAAAAAACTGGTATGCTACTTTCTATTTGTATATAAAAAGTATTGAATTTAACATTTTTAAAGTAACTTAAACATAGCTTTCTAAAATTAGCTGAAATTATTTTTTTGTAAAAATTTCTAAAACACATAAAAAGATGGGTTGCTCTAGTAATAAAGAATCATGGTCCATATGTAAATAATAGAAACTGGTACCTTGTTCTGGAAGAAATACATGGCAGCATGTGAGGAAGATTTAGAAGGGTGAACTTGGAGAGCATGTCCAAAAGGGGACATTCTGTAGAGGACATATATCTATTATAAGACGCTCATGATAAAAGTCAAATGCTTTTTTAAAATGCCATTTAGAGGAACAAATATCTCTCCTGCTGGGAGGACACACCCTCCATAGTAAGCACATTGGAAAGATATTTGATGAGGGCTGGAGAAGGGACAAGTATGCATGGAGGTGTTGGAGGTGGAAGAGCAGGGCACACAAAAACAGTGGGCTGTTTTCCATGAGATAGGAAGGTAGGGCTCCATGTCAAAGGGAGGCTTTGAAGGAGGACATATGTGATGATATCAATTTGAACAGGGAAACTATGTCACGGAAATATCTTCTAGTTGTTTGTGCACATGTCAACCTTGCAGGGAAGAAAACGAGCACCCATTGTGAAATCATGCTCTCACACTTCTGTACTGTTGGCCTCGCACCTTTTTCTTTTTTTCTCCAAAGTACTCATCACATTTTAAGATGCTATACAATTCAATTAATTTTGTTTATTATCTATCTCCCCTTGCTATAATCAATGAGGGCAGGTGCATCTGTCTACGTGAAGAACAACATATCGACTATTCCACCTGACATATCAAATGCAATTGTAATAAGCCATGTTTCTTTATGATTTTTACTAATCTAGGTATTTTGCAAAGACTTTGACAATTTCTTAGAGTAGACGCTAAAATTTTAAGGGGATAAATGGAAAATGATCAGTTTCTGTTTTCCAGCAAGGGGAGTGATCTTCAAAATGTAAAAGGTAGAACAAAGAAAAGGATTATGAAGGAATACAATGAACAACAGTATGCCAACCAATTAAATAACCTAGACAAAATGGACACATTCTTAGAAAGAAATAAACTACCAAAACTAACTAAATAGGAAATAGAAAATCTGAATAAACTCAAAACAAGTAAAGAGATTAAATCCCTACTTGGTAAACTTCCAACAAAGAAAAGTTCAGGATCAGTTGGCTTCACTGGTGAATTCTACCATTGGAAGAATAATTAACATTAATCTTTTTCAAATTCTTCAAAAAGTGAAATCCTTTTCAAACTCTTCCAAGAACTTCCAAACTCATTCTGTAATACTGGTATTACCATGATATCAAAGCTGAAAAAACAAATCACAAGAAAACTTCAGACCAATATCCCTCATGAATAAAGATGCACATAAAACCAAAATGAGATACTACTTCACACTCACTAGGGTGGCTATAATAATTTTAAAAGAGTGGAGGCAGTGTGGCTCTTCTTAAAAAGTTAAAGATAGAATTACCATATGACCCAGCAATCCTACTTCTAGGTATATACCCAAGGAAACTGAGAAGAGACTCAAACACATAGCTATACACCATGTTTTTTATTTATTTATTAAAATCTTTTTTACACCAAACGTGGTTTTTTAAAAAAGATTTTATTTATTTGTTAGAGAGCACGAGTGGGGAGAGAGGCAGAGAGAGAGGGAGAAGCAGACTCCCTGCTGAGCAGGGAGCCCAATGTGGGGCTCAATCCCAGGACCCCGGGATCATGACCTGAGCCAAAGGTAGATGCTTAACTGACTGAGCCACTCAGGTGCCCCTAAAAAAAGGTTTTAAAGTTCTTGCCTAAATAAGACCAGAGATCATTACAAAACTTAATTTCTATTTTACCAAAGTGGCATCAACTGATGGGCAATAATGGCTAAATGAAATGTCATATAGTCATACAATGAAATATTATTCTGTCATAAAAAGGAATGGAATACTGACACATGCCACAACATGGATGAACCTGCAAACATCATGTTAAGTGAAAGAATCTGGACACAAAAATCCACACACCATTGTAAAATTGTACAATTCCATTTATATGAAATGTTCAGAATAAGCATATCCAGAGAAAGCAGATTCATGATTAACAGTGTTGGTAGGGAAGGAGAACCAGAAGTGACTTCTTAATAGGAATGGGGTTTCTTTTGTGGATGATGAGAATGTTCTGGAATTAGATAGTGGTGATGGTTCCACATGTTGCAAATGTACTAAATCACTAGATTGTACACTTTAAAATGGCTACGATGGTGACTTTTATGTTCAGTGAACTTTACCTCAATAAAAAAATCCCAAAAGGCTAATAGGGAAATAGAGTTAGGGATACAACACTCATAAAGTTCTCAGTGACGCATAAAAACAGGTGGGGATATAATTAAAAAAACCAGAAAATAATCCAACAGAATTGGTATTACAGCTTTACACCTGTGAAATGGTTAAGAAATGAATAAATATTATAATACATATGGTACTTCACCTCGAAAAATATCTGAAGTTTGCAGGTAGGCATGGGTGTTTGCAATCTCACTAGGCTTGCCTGCTTTGGCTCCATACCCACTACCATACAGGTACCAGAGGAAGTAAACAAAAGAATAAGAGACAAAAAATATGAAGAGAGAAAAGAAAAAGGAGGAAAAAATACAAAACAAACTGAGAGGAAATGGGAATATTAAAGAGAGTTTAGGGCAGGAGCCATGGGTATAGCTTGAGAGTATTTGTGTATTGGTGACAGGAGAATCACTTGAAATAAAGAAGAACCTTATAACACCAGATATGGATGGGTGGATGTGGTGGCCCAATATACTTATGAGGTGTGTGCCTGGATACATTTTACATATCCCTACACATCTCCATTCAGCTGGGTGCAGTTTTCTGCATTCACCTAATGGTTCCAGTGGAATGAATTAAGATTTTCAAAACATGCATTAAAGCAGAAATGACTACATTATAAAAGCCTTTTCATGTAATTATGAGGTTTTTAAAAATACTTTCCTAAAACTCAGCAAATTCTTAAAGGTTAGCTTCAGTGTAGAATCTTAAACTATATTAATAAGCTTTTCATACCCTGTTACATTAAAATTCATGGCCTATCTTGTATTTTGAATAGATTGTTTACCCATGCATGATTTTGTAATATCATCCTTTGGCCACTTGGAAAGTATTGGTTCATTGAGTTACTAGCAAACCAAATCCAACCACATTTTTTAAAAAAAGGATTATATTCCATGACTGAGTGGAATTTAACCTAGGATGAAAGGTTGTTTCAACATATGAAAATCAATCAATGTAATACACCATACTAAAAGAATAAAGGACAAAAACATCATGATCATTTTAATAGATGCAGAAAAGCTTTTGACAAAATCTGATACCCTTTCATAATAAAATAACATTCAACAAATCATAAATGGAAAGAAACTTCCACAGCTTGATAGAAGACATCTACAAAAATCCACAGCCAATATTATATTTAATGGTAAAAAAAAACCGAAAACTTTCCCCCAAATCAGGAAAAGAGCAAATCTGTCTACTCTCACCACTTCAGCATTCAGCATACAACTCAACATTGTACTGGAGATTTAGCTACCATAATTAAGCAAGAAAGGGATCCAAAATGGAAGGAAGGAATAAAACTATCTGTATTTGTAGAGGACATCATCTTACATATGGAAAATCCTAGGAATATACTAAAGAAAAAAATTATGAGAGCTAATAAACAAGTTCAGCAAGGTTTCAGCATACAATATAATTATGCAAAAATTAGTTATACTTCTATACACTAGCAATGAACAATCTGAACTAAAATTTAAAAAAATTCCATTTACAGTATTATCAAGAAGAATAAAATTGTTACAAAGAAAATCAACAAAAGGAGTTCAAGATTTGTACTCTGATAACTACAAAACATCACTGAAAGAAATTAAAGACTTAACAAATGGAAAGACATCCTATGTTCATGGATCGAAAGACTTGATATTAATTTAAGAAGGCAGTACTCCCCAAACTGATCTACATAGTCAATGCAATTTCAGTTGCCTTTTTTTTTCAGAAATGGACAAGCTGATTCAAAAATTCAGATAGAAATGGAAGAGACCACGATAGCCTAAACAACCTTAAAAAAGAGCAAAGATGGAGGATTCACCCTGACCAAATTTCAGAACTTACTACAAAGCTATAATATTCAAAACTATGTAATAGTGGTATAAGGATATTATAGAGCACAGGAAGAGAACTGAAATTGCAGGAATAAACCTCACATTTGCAGTCAATTGATTTTCAACAAGGGTTCCAAGAATATCCAATGCAGAAAAGAATAGCCCTTTTAACAAATCGTGCTGGTACTATTAGCTATCCATATGTAAAAGAATGAAGTTTGAACCCTACTTCACACCATACACAAAAATTAAATCCAAATGGATAAAAGATTTAAATTTAAGGGCAAAACTGTAAAACTCTTAGAAGAAAATATAGGCATAAGCCTTTGTAATCTTGGATTAGGCAACGGTTTCTTACATGTGACACCAAAAACATAAGAACAACAAAAATAAACAAATAGATAAATAAATAAATATTCATCAAGTGTAAAAATTTTGTGCTTCAAAAGAAACTATCAAAAAGCTTAAAAGACAATCCACAGAACAGAAGAAAATATTTGCAAATCATACATGTGATAAAGGACTAGTATCCAGAATAGAAAAGACCTCTTGTGACTCAACAATAAAAACACAAATAATGCAATTGAAAAATGGGCAAATACTTTGGATAGTCATTCTTCAAAGAAGATATATAAATGACTAGTAAGCCATGAAAAGATGTTCAATAGCATTAGTTGTTACTGCAATGCAAATCAAAGTCACAATGAGATACCACTACACACCAATAAAAGGGCTGTAATCAAAAAATTGAAAAATAACAAGTGTTGGCTAAAATGTGGAGAAATTGGAACCTTCTTCCACTCTTGTTGAGAATGTAAAATGGTGCAACCGCCTTTGAAAAAACTCTTCAAAAGATTAAACAGAGTAACCCTGTGACCCATCAATTCTACTCATATGTATTCATCCAAAAGAAATGGAAACATATGTCCATACAAAAACTTGTATGCAAATGCTCATAGCAGCATTATTTATAACAGCCCAAAAGTGGAAGCAACTCAAACGTCTGTCAACTGATGAATGGATAAATAATACGTGGTACATCTATACAATATCATTTGGCACGAAAAACAAATGAAGCAATGACACGTGCTACAACCTGGATGAGCGTTGAAAAGATTATGCTAAGTAAAAGAATATAATCACAGAAGACAAACTATTAAATGATTCTATTTATGCAAAATGTTCAGAATAGGAAAATCTGTAGAAATAGAAAGTAGATTAATGGTTGTCTAGGGTTAAATGTTTAAGAGGAAATGGGGAGTGACTGCTAATCGGTACAGGATTTCTTTTCTGGTGATGAAAATGTTCTGAAATTAGATTCTGGGGTTTGCACAACTCTGCAAATATACTAAAAGCCACCAGACTGCACACTTTAAAAGGGTGAATTTTATAATATGTAAATCATATCTCAATAAACAATAAAGACTATAGTGATGTTTGGAATCAGCACTGGATCATTTAAGAAGAAATAGTAGTTTACTAATCTCATTTATTATCATGTTTTCATAGGTGGACTAGACAAATAGATCAGAGAAATAATATAGACATGAACAATGTATCTTTATTTAAATAAGTAATTTCAGTTAATCATTGTTCATTTATTTATTCAATAATTTACTAAGAAAGTGCCTGAGGTATGCTGGCTATTTGAGACCCATTGATCGGTATGACACAATTCATTGTGGAATCAGCCTATTCCAAAAAAAAATATTTTGTAAATTAGGGAAGAGAAGCTCAAAGAGGTTAAATAACTGGTCCATGGCCCAACATCACACAGGTAGTAAGTAACAAAGCAAGGATTTGAACCCAGTTATATTGTTTCATTACATCACACTTCCCAACAGCAGAATGCGAATAGTTAATACTGTAATTAGGGAGATTCACAAAGTGTCGGATTAACTGTATGCAAAGACTATTAATCCATAGACTGATCTCAACCTGAAGGAATATCCCCAGAGGGGTCAAGGGTTCTTTCCATGGCTAAATTCTGTGTGATAGCCTTATCAACAACATGAATGGAGACCCAAAAGGCAAGCTGACCACAATTGCCTTTGACACAAAGCTGCAAGTGATAGTTGATGTGCTCAAAGAAAGAACCAGGATTCAAAAAGATTTCATCAGACTGGAACCATGGGCTGGTATTAATATGGGATGCAGGGAGAACTGGCTTAACAGGAATTCACATGAAAAAGATTTGGATATTTAATTGAGAGCAAGCCCACTATGATCCAAAGGTGTGAGCCAAAAAAGCTAAGGCATTCTTATCCCGCATTAAAAGAAATGTAGTGTCCAGGAAAAGGAATAGAATTGTACTTGTGGTCACTGCTCTTGTCAGACAAATTCTGAAGTATTTTGCTCAGCTGCTGTTAAGAAGAGTATTGGCAAAGTGGAGTATGTTCAGAGGGGAGAGATCAGGAGAGTTACACTGGGTCATGTGAAGAACTGGAGATGTTTAACTTAATCTGAAGACTTGGACAGTGCAGTGGAGGTGAGAGAAGAAAAGTGAAATAGCTATTTTCAAAGACTTGAAGGGATGTCTTTGGGCTGATGGTTTAATCTAATTCTGCTTACTCTAACAAACAGAATTAGGACTCGATGAGACAAGAAAATTGCATAAACTATTTGCAAATAATTGGATTGAGGAAAATAGAATAATCTACTTTGTAATTTAGTGAGCAGTTGCTCATGGGACTCATTCAAGAAGAGTCTGGATGACCACTTGTAAACTGGAGATTCTTGGAGTTTCACTGAAGTTTGGGCTCAAGGACTCACAAGATCCATTTGAACTCAAAAAAGCCAATAATATGTAATAAGAAGTCTACTATAGTAAATATTCTACATGCACTATCATATTTAGCCCTAACAAGATCTTAATGAAATATTATTCCCATTTTATCACCAAGGAAACTGGGGCCTTAGACAGGTAAAGTGTTTTCCCCAAAGATAAATGGCTTGTAGTACAGAGCTTGCACTCAAACTGAGAGTGCGGTGATTTCAGAGCCTCAGATCTTAAATGCTCTCCCCAAATCTCTTAATCTCTGTTATTTAATGAGTTATAATTGATTGTGATTATGAGAAAGTTTGGTCCAAATTATTTTTGTTCAGAGTGACTACGTATTGAAGGGTGTTGTATCGTTAGACATCTGAATAATTCAAGGTCAACAGGAACTCTTACCTTGTGGAGAGTAAATGCCTGTCCAGTGGAATTTCGGGATTGACACGTTCAATGTTTAAAAAAGCAAACAGCTTAGCTCATATTTTCATTCTTGGATTATTTTAAATGACGCAGTGCCAGAGTACACAAAAGCAGATAGCTTGGTTTCAGATTTTCATTCCTGAATTGGGACTCCAATATGCATGCCATGCTGGCAGATGCCTACCAAAGAATGGAAGGAGTAAGAGATGGAAATTACCGTATTTACTCTTGTGTTAGGCAGACGACTTTCCTGCAACTTGCACAACAGGTGCTCTCTAACACGCTGTTTGGAAAAACATGTGTTTAACCTCAACTTGTAGGTCCCACTACAAAGTTTAAGTCTTTAGAAGAGAGAAATGTCAGTAGTGGTTTGCTTCAATAAATTATTGTCTAGTTCAGAGTAACTGGGATAGTCAAATCAGAAAAAAATTCATTCATCTATTTTTTAAAAAAGATTTTATTTATTTGGGAGAGAGGGCGCGCACAGTGGGAGAGTGGCAGAAGGTGAGGGAGAAGCAGACTGTCCACTGAGTAGGGACCCCGATGCAGGGCTCTATCCCAGGACCCTGGGATCACGACCTGAGCCAAAGGCAGATGCTTAACCGCTTAACCGACTGAGCCACCCAGGTGCCCCATTCATTCATTCATCATTCATTTTAGGAAACAAACAGATAAATGAAATTATTACAGATTTTGATCAGTAGAAGGAAGAATATACATCTGGTGCTCTCACTAAAATTAAGGGGAATCTACTTAGATGGGGGTGACCCAAGAAAGGGCACTACGAATTGGTGACCTTTCTGCTGAAGCCTGAATGGTGGGAAAGAGCGCAGGGGAAGAGTACTCTCCATAGAAGACACAGAAGCTGAAAGGCCCTGTGGCTGGAAGAAGTTTAGCATATTACAGGCACACACAGAAGAGAATAGTTCAGATGAGAGATGCCTGTGGTTTAGACTGAGATGATAGCAGTGAAAATGGAGACAAGTGGATAAACTGGAGGCATATTTTGGAAGTTGAAATCAATCCCAGAATGCACTCTATACATAAATGCAACAATATCTTCGGTTCATTACACACACACACACACACACACACACACGCACACACACACACACACACACACACACACACAGCTCTAGTTCTATATAATCTCCAGAAATCTTCAACATGTTTCAGTCTTGTATCAAATAGTTTTGAATAGAAGCAGTTCCTTTTTCTTAACGGGCAAGACAGACAATTCACTTTTTTTTTTTTTTTAAGATTTTATTTATTTATTTGACAGAGAGAGAGACAGGCAGCGAGAGAGGGAACACAGGCAGGGGAAGTGGGAGAAGAAGAAGCAGGCTCCCAGCAGAGGATCCTGATGTGGGGCTCAATCCCAGGACTCTGGGATCACGCCCTGAGCTGAAGGCAGACGCTTAACGACTGAGCCACCCACGCGCCCCAACAATTCACTTTCTATTAAAAACTCTCTCTCTCTCTCTCTCTCTCTCCTTCTTCCCTCCCTTTTCCCCTCTTAATCCTTCCTTCTTGCCTGCCTGCCTGTCTTCCTTCAATGGTATTTGTTACATGGCTACTTGATGCTAAGCACTGAGTTTGGTATCGGGCCTATGGTTATAAACCCAATATATATGTAAGTCAGTCCTGGTTTCCGCCTTCATGAAGTTTCATTTAATTAACTAATTAACCCAGGACAAAATTTTATCTATTTTATGTTTCTTTGTTTTTTAAGTTAGTTACTGAATGCTTATTAACACCAGCCAGTATTCCTAAATGCTCTACACCTGTAATCTTAATTAATCTGTAAAACAAACACTTTCCCATTCTCCTCGTTCTGTGAACGAGGAAGCCGATGCTCAGGGAAGCTACTGGCTCCAAGTATGTGGCGGAGCTGGAGTGGGCGCCCAGGTCTCTGGAACTCTCAGCTCCGGCTCTTAACTGCAATGCTTTGTGGTATCTTTAATTCTATTTTAAAGCTAATTAACCAGATACATAAATAAAAGCAATCAAATGAACAAACAAACAAAAACATGAATTAGCTGTTTCTTGCTACAGCCATGCTTGCGGTCTTCCCTTAGTTGGCAGCAGACTGGAGAACTACTAGCTCCCTCTCTCAGGCTCCTCTGGGCTACTCGCATTTTTTAGATATTTTTAAAGATAAGTCTTAAAACGGAGGTCGCCAGGGCCAAGATCACGGGTCTATTAGGTACCCCGAATCTCTAACTGATGACCACTCCTTATCTCCTACTATAGAGGAAAGCAGTCACTGTTCTGTGCTTTCATTGTCTTGTTTTAATGGCGGTCCTGTAGAATTACAGAACGGAGTTTTGTGTCTTGTTTGTTCCTCCACGTGTAGCCGTACACATTTCACTAATGGTATTATGAGCGCGACTTGAGATTTGTAGATTCAGCACTTGAAGAAAATGTTTTACTAGCAGTGTAACAATGCCAGTTCGTGTTCCCGCTTGCTTCCTACATCTATTTCCGCTTCTTGTCAATGATCTGCAAAGGCAAATCTGGTCGTATCCCTCATCAGCCTCACACTCTCCAACAACTTGCCGTGGCACCGAAGGAAAAGGTCCACTCTTCACCGTGTCCTCCATGGCCTGACCTCTACCATCCTTTGTCACTCCATTTTGCAACATCCTTTCCTGGGATTACTACCCTCCCGCTATGGTGTTCTTGGAGTTCCCGCCACCTGAAGTGCTCTTTCTTGAATTCTTGCAATGGGTAATGCCTTTCCATGCTTTAGTTCTTTAATTTCGCCTCCTCAGGAAGCTCTTCTATAATTATCGTATTTACGGAAGATGCCTCTTCTCCAGTCTCTCCAGCGGATTATTCCCTAGAAGGCACGTGGTTATTGTCTTCTGGCATTTTGCCAGTACCACCAACTAGATTGTAAAGTCAACGAGGAGCACTCTCTCTCTCTTCCTCCCTACTATGTCTCCCGTGCCTAGACCACGTAGAAGGCATTATCTGTGTTGAATGCGTGAATAAGTGATATTTTTCCAATTACGTTCTTTTGATATATTTGAAAAACCTATTGGATTTTGATAAAATATATTGCATTTGGAATGTATTTGATTTGGCATGTCAGCTATACTAATAGGAACTTCAGAAGTAATAGTTACTATGATTAGCCACCTGTCTCACAGGCTGGGGAAAGTGTTGGACCAGTCACTGAACAAAATAAATACACTTCTGCAATGCAATGACTTAAAAATTATGGCGTGGAATGTATTAACCTCACAGTTTCTGTCTGGTGGTTGGCAAAGAAACCATTTCTGAGAAAGGGTTTATGCTAAGATTTTTTTTTAAAGATTTTATTTATTAATTTGACATAGAGAAACAGCCAGCGAGAGAGGGAACACAAGCAGGGGGAGTGGGAGAGGAAGAAGCAGGCTCCCAGCGGAGAAGCCCGACGCGGGACTCGATCCCAGAACGCCGGGATCACGCCCTGAGCCGAAGGCAGACGCCTAACGACTGCGCCACCCAGGCGCCCCTATGCTAAGATTTGTGACATGTTACTTATTTATAACTGTAGTAAAATCTACGTTGAAGATATATGCTGAAGTCAAAGTATATTAAACTTATGAAATATATTATTACAATTCGTATTTTCCATGCAGTTCTACACTTATACTTAAGTAACTTTTATTACTCTTTGTTAAAAGAACAATAAAATTCTTTACAGGGCAAGTAATAATGAACAACTCTTTCTAGTTTACCACTGCCAAAGAGAGATATTATTTCCTTAAATAATATACCTTTAAAAAATCAACATGGATTTTAGTAACACAATATTGCAACAACGTGAAAGGGTGAAGAAATGGGTTTTTCCTGATTCAGAACTGAGGAATTCATTTTTTTTAAGTTCAGTTTTGAGCTCATGCCATTGTTTAATTATGGCAAGGGGAGAGCCTGTATGAAATCAGACATGCTAGGCTGCCATTTGTTTCTCTCATCACCCTGTCCCAGACTAGGCAGTGCTGCTGGTTGCAATCTGAGTACCGAGCCCCAGGCAACAATGCCCATTACTCAACCTCTCAATCAAATATCAATGTGGGAAGTTTGTGACTTAGGCCAAAGATGAAAAGATCTGACCAGCTGTTCATCTCAGGCTCAGTTCTGATCCCTGTGTGAAAAAAGAATACCTTAGAAAAGTAATTGTGAGTCTGAATACAATGGTTGCCAAGCAAAGACTCTAGCTCTGTTTATTTTGGAAGAGCCATGTGCATCAATCTGGCTGTGAGCAAGGGATTCATGTGTGTGCTTCTGCCCAAGAGGGACAGCAAGATTCATCCATCTCATTTGAATGGAGGTTTCTCTGCTTGAATCGTCTGTCTTCTCTACCCCTTTCTTGGTATTTTCTGAAAAGAAGAACGTCTTTAAGGTCAATAATAAATGATTACTAACTGTGAAACTGAAAACCAAAAATCTGGTCAGAATGGTCACCCTTGAGGATTCAAGCTCTGGTAGTACAGAAGGATAAACTGTCCGAAGAGTTAATGTCAGTAGAACATCGGAGTTTAATGAGGGATTAACTGCAGAGGTGGCAGGAGAGATGTCTCCAAGCAGGAGCAGGACACGCTTCATCTCTGATGGTATTATTCTCCATCCAACCCATTGTTTTCCCACTGGTTTTTGTCTCTCCTTCTTATATATCAAGTCTAGATGGAAACTTTCTTGGCCCTGAAGTGTGGATATGTTTTCTAATTTTTCCATGTTGTTGACATTCATAAATATTAATCAGCAATAATTAGGTTCTCTTTCTGAGGAGTGAGACATGAAATGCCTTCATTGCCCTGAGAAAGAAACTCTGGCCCTTCCATACATTGCAGTTCAATTCTACATTTCATACAAATACTTTTCATTCATTTATATTCCTTTTTCAATAAGATATTCTGAAAAATTAAAATTATGGAGACTAGTTCTGGTTTCTGTTAAGTAACATTTTGTTTCAAGGTTAATATATATTGGATCTTATAAAAGAATTTATTTTACTGATATAAATAAAAAATATAGGGGCACCTAAGTGGCTCAGTTCGTTAAGCATCTGCCTTCGGCTCAGGTCATGGTCCCAGGGTCCTGGGATCGAGCCCCACATCAGACTCCTCTGCCCCTCCCCCTGCACATGTTTTCTTTCTCTCTTTCTCTTTCAAATAAATAAATTAAAAGTAAGGAAAGAAAGAAAGAAAGAAGGAAAGGAAGGAAGGAAGGAAGGAAGAAAGAAAATAAATTCCTTAAAGTCTTTTTAATTCACATGTACTTCTGATGTATGAAGAAAAACACATTTTACTGCAGCTAATTCTGATAGGAAACTATAATTCCAAAAGTTTCAATTCTAGTTACACACTCGATTGGCTCAGAATAAAGAAAAATATTTATTCTACCATGAAACAAAATGCATTTGTTTTAGACATCAATACTTATATTGATCCTTTTCAACACTTTTTGGTCTATGAGATTTTATATGATCAGCGATTCATATTGCATTCTGCTTTTCAAGGTCACAGAGCGAGACTATTATACTTTTTTCTTGGGGAGATGTTGAGAAGATACATTAAAATTGTCATAAACATGCATCTACTAAAACAAGGTAGCTAGCTGATGTACCACAGCACCCCAAAGCAACAGCTCAGGGCAGCTTTTCACTTCCCAGGTGGAACTTCCCCCTTCCTAACTTTCTGCTTCATACCAGTGAGTATGTATTATAATCACCTTGAGGAGTGTGTGGCTTCCCTTCTTGTGTTCCACAGGTGCGTTTCTCTCTACAGTGATTATTGTCAACTAAGAAAGTTTCTGTTTTTGAGAAAATTTACATCAAAATTTCATACTAGTTTTATTTAAATACCAGAGACCAAACTATATGCAGGGATTTCAGTTGACTGTAACTGTTAAGATAAATTAATATTATATCATAGCAAATAATTATTTTCCCCCAAACATCACAAATCAAGAGGACATATTAGATTGTGTAAAACAAAGTAACAATATTATAAAGCTATATCTAAACAGAAATTACAACTCTTTTACAATGACAAGATATTTTTTGTCATTAGAGGCAAAATGAGAAGTGTTCAAATAAGTTTTTCTAAAGACAACAGACAAGAATTAATCACATCTTAGTCTTAGGGTAGAGGCATGCTGACACACTATTAATAAGATTTTAAAAAATAGTGTGTGATGGTTTAATTGAAAGCATTTTTTTTTCTTAGTGGAACATAAAATAATAGTTCATCCTAGGGTCAATAGTATCTACATCAGAGGAATGGAGATATTAAGTAGCTTTTTTTTACAGAAGGAAATTTACTTTTAAAATACCACAAATTGGAAATACAGAGAGGTACAGAGAGGTACAAGGATACAAACTTTTAGCTATAAGATGAATAAATTCCGAGGATCCACTGTATAACATGGTGCTACAGTTAATAATACTATATTGAATAATTGAAATTTAGTAAGGGAGTAGACTTAAATGTTCTCTTACACACACAAAAGATAAATAGATGGGGTGATAGACATGCTAATTCACTAGATGGGAGGAATCCTGTGTTATACTGTATATGTATATCAAATCATCATGATGTACACTTTATTTTTTTAAAGACTTTATTTGAGAGAGAAAGAGAGAGGGAAGGAGCAGGGGGAGGGGCAGAGGGAGAGGGAGAAACAGACTCCCGCTGAGCAGTGGGGCTCAATCCCAAGACTCTGGGAATAGGACCTGAGCTGAAGGCAGATGCTTAACTGACTGAGCCACCCAGGCGCCCCATTTGTACACTTTAACTAGCTTACAATTTCATTTGTCAATTATACAGCGATTATAGCTGAAAAAATACTGAAAATCATGCAATTATGTCAACATAAAATATTTTAAGAGTAGATTATTTAAATTTCATTATTTATTTGGAATAAATATAATAAAATAGTTGCGTGGTGTATGCTGTTAATGCAAAGATTCCTATTAGTCTTGATTACTTAATTCTGGAAAAATAAATATTTACTGACATTAAACATTCAAACAATTGATGCAGATATTTTTTGGCTCTTTTATTCAGAAATTTGATGAAAAGCAATCTATCTCCAATGTCTTTAAGATGCCATGATTTTAGGTTTATCAAGCTTGTGCCTTACATTTCTTTAAATGATGCTTTGAATTTCTTCTTGCATGAAACACCATAGGTTTTTACTTTTTAAAATATTTTATTTATTTATTTATTTGAGAGAGAAAGAGAGAACTTGTGAAAGAGTGAATGGGGGGAGGGACAGAGAGGAGGGAGTGGGAAAGGGAGATAATCCCAAACCAACTCCCCATTGAGTGGGGGCGCTGAGGCAGAGCTCAATCTCACCACACTGAGATCCTGACCTGAGCTGAAACCAAGAGTCAGTTGCTTAACTGACTGAGCCACCCAGATGCCCCCAACGCTCCACAGTCCTTAAACATTTGTTCAATTAAATTTGTAAAGCTAGAATAATGATAAATGTGAGATGTTAGTTTCAGACGCTTACACATCTATTACTTTGTTTGCTGCTAATAACCCAGTAAAGTGTCTAGGGCAGTTATTATTCTGAGAGGTTATCTGACCAGCCCAGGGGAACCCTACTATATAGGAAGAGCCAGAAGAGGAATTGGGTTTTTCTAGCTCCTATAGAGGTGAGGCTGATGTTTGATTTTTTCCATGGAAGCAAATATAATTTACATCACACTGGAAAAAATACCCTGAACCTCCCCCTGAAAAAATTAAAATAACACATACAACCCCCCCCAATACAACTCTAACAGTGGTGTGACCTTGAATTGGAGGGTGGATAAATTTGGAAGGAAAGGCTAGGATAGAGCTAAAAAGTGGGGAGGATAGACTTCTGAAGACCCTGAATGTCATTTAGAGGAGTTTGAATTTCATTTTTAGAAACTTGTTTATCAAAAATATACTAAAGATACAAATCAAAACCACAATGCGATACCACCTCACACTGGTCAGAATGGCTAAAACTAACAAGTCAGAAAGCAGCAGAGGTTGGTGAGGATTGAGAGAAAGGGGAACCCGCTTCACTGTTGGTGGGAATGCAAGCTGGTGCAGCCACTCTGGGAAATAGTGTGGAGGTTCCTCAAAAAGTTGAAAATAGAGCTACCCTACGACCCAGCAATTGTACTACTAGGTATTTACCCCAAAGATACAAACATAGTGATCTGAAGGGGCACCTGCACCCCAATGTTTACAGCAGCAATGTCCACAATAGCTAAACTATGGAACGAGCCCAGATGTCCATCGACAGATGAATGGATAAAGAAGATGTGGTATGTGTATACACACACACACACACACACACACACACACACACACACACACTGGAATATTACTAAGCCATCAAAAATTGAAATCTTGCCATTTGCAACAATGTGGATGGAACTAGAGGGTATTATACTAAGCAAAAAAGTCGGTCAGAGAAAGACAATTATCATATGATTTCACTCACATGTGGAATTTAAGAAACAAAACAGAGGATCATAGGGGAAAGGAGGGAAAAATAAAATAAGACAAAATCAGAGAGGGAGACAAACCATAAGAGACTCTTAATCATAGGGGACAAACTGAGGGTTCCTGGAGGGGAGGTGGGTGGGGCGATGGGGTAACTGGGTGATGGACATTAAGGAGGGCATGTAAGGAGCCCTGGGTGTTATATAAGATTGATGAATCACTGACCTCTACCTCTGAAACCAATAATACATTATATGTTAATTAATTGAATTTAAATAAAAAAATAAAAATAAATGAAAAGAATTCATGTTTAAAAAAGAAAAAGAAAAGCATGTACATTTTATTCTAATGCATATATATAAATATATATAATAAACAGCATCTAAAAATGTAAAAAAAACCCAAAGAAGTGTTAAGTCTTATAGGAATTATATTCTTTTTAGTTCTTGTCATGGTATTTAGAGTTTCAGTTAATTTTGTTATATTAGATTAATACATTTTGTACATAACTGGTCACATATGGTTAAGAAGGTTTACTTTGACTCCCACCCTTGGAAGGGCCGGCTGGGCATTAGACTGAGCAGCTCAAGTAGTTTAAGGAGAAGGTGAGTGCTGTGGGTATCAACTTTATCTTACACAAGTTCATGCAGATGATGTCTGCGGCTTAGCACCTGTGCTCTTCATTGTGCACAGAAAGCAGTGTTTATGACCAACAAGAAACAAGGGTTAGAGTAGATGCTTGCCCAAAGAGAAATTGGACAAATGAAAAAGGCCAGAGAAGGGTACTAACTTTGCTGAGTACAAAATACACTGGCCTACACTGTAATACTTTACTCTATTATCTTATTTAAGCCTCATAAGACTCCTGTAAGGCAGGCCTTATTCTCTCTGCTTCACAGATGAGCTGCGTGAGGCCAAAGAAAAATTTAGGCAAATGGCCACCTAAATGCTATGAAACGGCAAAACAAAATACAATTCTACTTGTTAATTTTGCAAGCAAATACTATCATTAAGTTATTGAAAACTAGATCTAACAATCTAAATTTGATCCTAAAAAAGGTACCTTAAAGTTTAATGAGTTTCCTTCTGCTTAAGATGTTATTATTGAATTTTAAAAGAAAAATTTGAATTTAAAAGAAAATAGTTTAAATTTTAAACTCTAATGCCTCTCAAAGTAACTGTCTCAGATTGATACATTTTAGTAAGGGACACCAGTTGGGACAAGGCCTCATACAAACTTGCCATGGACAGGTTCAAATTTTAGGGTCCTACCCAAGAGGTTCAGTTGTTCCTGGTGACAAAGTCAGGGACTAGGGCTATCATGTTGCTCCGTAATGTGGTGACTCAAGCTTCCTGAGCCTTTTGGGAAAAAAACAAAACCAAAAAACATTGTCAGGGAGGAAGGTAAAAGTTATGTTATGTGTGAAAGTTAAATAGGTTAATATAAAGTTTCGATTTTTATTAGCCATTTTGGCTTAGTTGAAACTTCCACATTCAGACATTTTAACCCCCCAAAACTTTTGTTTACCTAAATTATCTTTCTTGGTTGCTCTGTTGTCTGTCTGTCTGTCTGTCTCTTATTTACTCTCTTTCTTCGACCTCCCTCTTCCTCTCTTTGTATAAGCACGCTCATTTTGGGGGAAAAATCCTACAAATTGCCCACTACATCAACTTTCCAATGATAGTGCTGAGAGAAATGCTGTCATGATGCTAGCGGATAATTTGTAGTTGATCATTCTGAGCTCTTTTTCTGGCATTATGTATCTCAGCATATACCTAATAGTTATCTTTTCAAAGCCATCTCCCGAAATCTCAAAGTCTTCAACACAATTTAAAATTCTCTCTTTGCACTGTTGACAGAGAATTTTGAAATTTATAGGCAAACATGCTGGAGTAAATCAATTAAGATGCAGATGACTAATTTGTGGTTTCTGAAAAATATATTATGGTCGAAAATAACATGATTTGATATTAACTGTTTTGAAATTCTCATTTTTATTAATTTTCTCATAGGAAAATACATTGAAAACACCAACCATCATTTTTTTTTGAGACCATGCACCTAAAACTATTAAGTATTTACTTTGCAAATTCTGCCTAGTGTTTATTTGAAATTATATGGCATTGTGTTCAGTCTTTATTATTTACTCATTGTGGAGAGGCTTTTATTTATTTTAATTCATGGCAACCCATTTTTACAATTCCTTCATTACAACATACAAATGGCCAACAAACACATGAAAAAACACTCAACATCACTCGGCATCAAGGAAATACAAATCAAAACCACAATGAAAAGCCACCTCAAAGAGTCAGAATGGCTAAAATTAACAAGTCAGGAAACAACAAATGTTGACAAGGATGCTGAGAAAGGGGAATCCTCTTACACATTTTATACATATATAAAACGGAATATTACTCAGCCATCAAAAAATGAAATCTTGCCATTTGCAGCGATGTGGATGGAACTAGAGGGTATTACACTAAGAAATAAGTCAATCAGAGAAAGACAATTATCATATGATCTCACTCAATGTGGAATTTAAGAAACAAAACAGAGGATAGTAGGGGAAGAGAAGGAAAAAGTAACAAGACGAAACCAGAGAGGGAGACAAACCATAAGAGACTCTTAATCATAGGGGACAAACTGAGGGTTGCTGGAGGGGAGGTGGGTGGGGGGATGGGGTAACTGGATGATGGACATTTAAGGAGGGCACCTGATGTAATGAGCACTGGGTATTATATGCACCTGATGAATCACTGACCTCTCCCTCTGAAACTAATAAAACACTATATGTTAATTAATTGAATTTAAATAAAAAATAAAATGAAATTCCTTCATTACAGGGGCACCCAGGTGATTCAATGGGTTAAGTGTCTGCCTTTGGCCCAGGTTGTGATCCCAGGGTCCTGGGATCAAACCCCCTCACTCCCTCTTGGTCTCCCTGCTCAGCAGGGTGTCTGCCTCTCCCACTCCCTTTGCCCTTCCTCCTGCTGGTGCGCTCTCTCTCTCTCAAATAAGTAAATAAATAAAATCTTTAAAATAATAAAATTCCTTCTATACATAAACAATGACAATAAGATAATTGTTGGCCTTGCTTGGTATAAAGATTTTATTAAACACTTTATCTGGACCAAAATAGACATTTTTCCAAAGAAGATGTACAAATGGCAACAGATTCATGAAAAGATGCTCAACATCACTAATCCTCAGGGAAATGCAAATCAAAAATGAGATACAACTTCACACCATTTAGAATGGTTAGTATCAAAAAGACAAGAAATAACAAGTGTTGTCGAGGGTGTGGAGGAAAGGGAGCTCTTGCGTACCGTTGGTGGGAATGTGAATTGGTGCAGCCGCTATGGAAAACAGTATGAAGATTCCTTAAAAAATGTATGATCCAGCAATTCTACTTCGGGTACTTACCTGAAGAAAACGAAAGCACTAGTTTGAAAAGATATATATATTTCCCTGTTTACTGAAGCATTATTTACAATAGCCAAGACATGAGACATTCTAAGTGTCCATCAACAGATGAATGGATAAAGAAAATATGGGAGATACACATAATGAAATATTATGCAGCCATAAAAAAGAATGAAATATTGCCATTTGTGACAGCATGGTAGACCTAGACTGAGTGAAATAAGTCAGACAAAGAAAGACAAATACTATACAATTTCACTTATTGTGGAATTTAAAAAACAAAGCAAATGGACAAACAAAACCAAACAGAAACAACTCATAAATACAGAGAACAAACCAGTGGTTGCTGGTGTTGAGGGATAGGGGAAAGGATGGCTGAAGATGGCTAAGGGAATTAAGAGGTATGCACTTCCAGTCATAAAATAAATAAATCACAGGCATGAAAAATACGGCATAGGGCATATAGTCCCTAATAGTGTAATAGCTTTGTACGGGGACAGATGGTAGCTAGACTTACACGGTGATCATTTCATAATGTCAATAAATGTCCAATCACTATGTTGTACACCCAAAACCAATATTATATTGTATGTCAACTATACTTAAATAAAGAATCACTTTATCTGTATTACTACTATACCAATAACATGAAATGTAGCAACCTTTGGTAGCAACCTTTAACTCCACATCAGAAAAAGAGAGATTATAACGATTTGATGAATTGAAACAAATATCATAGTTTACTGATACAAATAATTATGCTTCAATAAGAAGTAGAAAACACCTCCATGAACCACAAACCATAGCACCACAGTCTCACAGTAAAGTCGAAAATTGACTCCAGACGTCCCAAATCTGCAGGCTTTCTGATCAGCACTGACATATTTGAGCTCAGAGTCTAAGTGCATTTGCTTTGCTGTTTGCTTGGATTTTCCGAACTATCTCAGTTCTTGATTCCACATTGCTATTGTGTGGATCAAATGATCCCTGCTCACAAAAATACGCTGGGGAGTGACTCCCCTGGCGTCCAGGTTATGAGTGTGGTCAGTCATTCCACATGCCTTGGGGATGAGCTATCTTTACCATGATGAGAGATTTCCTTTTCAAGTTTAGTAATCCCCAAATACAAAATACTAGCATCAATAAAAGTCAAAGTAATTAAGGAAATGTATATTGCAACCTTGTTCACGATAGCACTGAAATTAGGCTTATGTTTCTTTGCTGTCTTTTTTATAAATAAAATTATTACTGACCTAGAACAAAGAAGAAATTTACAACATACTCTTAGAGTTATAAATTTCTACTACACGGACTTCTTCAAAGTAAACCATAACCAGACCTTTAAAAATTTACCTCCTGCATGTGTGCATTGGGTATGTCAGGTCTATTCTCCTTTTGCATGGATCATCATATTATGAAACAACTTGGAAGGGGGAGAAAAAATACAAGCAATTCTGGAAGCCTTTCCTCTTCCTTTTCTTCTAATCTTTCATTATGTCTTGGAGATTGAGTCCCTACGTTTTAAATAATGTGACTCACTTTATGTTTGTGGCCTTCCAACACTCCAGAATATTCTCGACTTCTCGTGAGCAGAGATACAGCTCACACAATAGGGGTAAGTCAGTCCCAGGCTCCAAACTGGGATGCAGACCTCTCCCGGATTCCCGGAGCTCTCTGAGAGATCTAGCCCTCAGCGCCCTGCGGACCAAAGGAACCCGCTAGGTTGGGAAATGCTGCCTGGTGCCGTTCCAAGAACAGGGTATTGCCAATCCCTTTAAGGATAGCGGAGTTATAGAACTTGCCCTCCCAGCCTCTTTGTTCCCATCCCCTGCTCCTAAGATCTTACAAGTTGCCTGCAAGGGAGTCAAACACGGGTCAGGCAAACAGACGTGTTCTTTCCAGCTACCGTAATCGGATCGCTGGAGCGAAATAAACTCGTAGAAGCGTCCAGAGACCGCAGCCAGACAACCAGCCTGCGCTAAAAGCAACTTCGAAGTGAGGCTGCAAGCGCCGCCGGGCTGCAGATTTTAGTTGGTGGCTAAGCACAGTTACGATCCCCCATCTCCTGCAAAAACAACAACGGAAAGCCTGGAAGAGGGAGGGAGGATGAGGCAAGAGTCGCCCGCATTTTTGCACGTCTGCGCCGCTCGTTAGAAAGCCCTGCAGCTTTGAGAGGCGGGAGGGAGAGGTAGGAGAGCCAGGAGCCGACGTTTCAGAGAGAGGGTAGGGAGGGGGTGGGGGCCTCCTTCCGCCCATCTCCCCCGCCACCACCCCCCCCCCCCGCCACCACCCCCCCCCCCCCCCCGCCAGACAGCTGTCTAGCTTTTGGAATTCATTGGCTTTCCCCACCCCGCCTCCCAAATACCACCCCAATCCAGTTTAGACCCCCTGCCCCACCCTCGCTGACCTAATAAGGCCATGCAGTGTGTGGGGGACCTATATAAAAGGCTCCCAGGGACGCTGCACGACGCCAGGGAGAGAAGTCAGCTGCGGTCCAGTGTCTACAAAGACTACCATGGCCAAGGAGTGGGGCTACGCCAGCCACAACGGTGAGTCCGAGCAGCCTCCTGCCCCCCCACCTACCCTGGTCCCAGATGGTGCCAGAGGATCCCCTGGCATTGCACAGAAAGTGGGCAACTCTAGGGAGTGAAAATATGGGTGGAGGAGTCCATGGAAACTAACATTTACTGAGCACTTACCAAGTGCCAAAAGCTGCTGACCCTTTTACCTTTATCTCATTTAGTTCTCCCTGGTATGGAGCCGTTATTACTTGCGCTGGAGGAAACTGAAGTGCAGAGAGGCTGGGTGACTTGCCCAAGATCACACTGCCTCTGACTGAGAAGTCAGACCACCTGAGGTCCAGTTCTGATTGTCCCTTCTCCAAGATGCTGGGCAAGCACTTAACCTCTCTGAGCCTGGTGTTGGTTTAAGAATCCTTGCTCTGCCTTCTGGCTTCTGCCTAACCCATAGTTTTAAAAACAAAAATAGGGGTGTGCTTCGAAAACCACATATGGTCAGTGTTATTTATTCCGGCTGTATGGTGGAAGATAGCATTGGTAAAATGTGTCTTGAAGTGCATTTCAAAAATTAGCCTTTGAGGCTATATTCTTGAGCAAGCAGGGGGAATACTCTGAGTTAAATATAATTTCTAGGCACATTGTTAACAAAACAATGAAAAGGTCTTAAGCGCTAAGCTTTGATTTGTCCAAACTGAAATCCAAGACCTTTTCATAATCACTGACTAGCCTCCACGTATTTTGCTGATTTGGTTGATTAGAAAGAAGGCTTGGAATGTGCCACCAAATAAATCAATCCCCTCAACTTGATTTCCTAGGTCCTGACCACTGGCATGAACTTTATCCCAATGCCAAGGGAGACAAACAGTCGCCCATCGAACTGCATACTAAAGACATCAGGCACGACCCTTCTCTGCTGCCATGGTCCGCATCTTACGATCCCGGCTCTTGCAAGACCATCTTGAACAACGGCAAGACCTGCAGGGTTGTGTTTGACGATACCTATGACAGGTCAAGTAAGTATGACACTTAGGTAGAGGCACATGGACATTTTCGATGCCCGTATTGGCAAAAATGAGGGTGATGACACAGTAACAGAACTAGTGGGAAGAGGGGTCACTTCATCTCTGAAAATGGAGATGACGTTCTGTTTTGCTCTCGTCATGAAGAATTATATTTATGCACGGGAGAAGAATGCCTCACACTCTAACCTTGGTCAGCTTTGCTGCTGCAAAATGGGCCCATGCCCAAGCTAAAAGCTGGCAATGCATTCTTGAAATGCAGCTTGATGGGAAGGTGATGGCAATGAGTCCAAATGAGTGTCCTTTTGGATGGTCTACACCTGAGGTTCTGACCGCGGTCTGGAGGGCAAGGCTGCCATTCCCATGTGGGGCGGAGATTCCATTCTGCCCAGCAAGGAACACAGCAAAGAAGCAAAGTAGGCACTTTCTCCCCCTGCTGTGAGTGGGGGCCAAACCATAACATAAGGTCATTATATGAGTAAGGAACATTGCCTTCAAAGCTTCAATGGGGTTCATCTGATTAATGCTTTTGGTGAGTGTTTTGGAAGTACCTGACAATTTCGTGAGTAGTGATTTGTATGCCATGAAAATGAAAAATCACATGTTTAAAAAACTCTTTATTTTACTACGCTACTAAGCAAATCAATGAAATAAAAGCAGGCTACTTAGAAATACTTTATTTCAAAATAAATGAGGTAAGAAAGACTCAACCTTCAATATTTCGGTGCTTGATGTACAATAATACTTTTTCTTATAACCGAATTTGTGAAAAAGTTAAAATTATCCTTATTAATGTACATAAATAAATATTCTCAATGCTGTTACAGTAAAGAGCAATAGTGTCATAATTCTTACTACTAGGAGGTTCCAAAAAACGAGCATCATAGTTTGTATTTTCTTAAACAATAATTTCATATTGCTGTTACTTTTTCCCTCTTCTCCATTTAAATCAAATTCCATTCTGAAGGATAAGCAACAAAATTAAACAGTACCAATTATGTTGAACCACATGAAAATACCATTTTTGTAAGCAAAAATGGTAAGATATTGACAATTCCGTATGAGTTACCCCAGTCAGTTGGACTCATACGTCCAGAAAGTAACCGTTCTGGTGCTTGGACAGGACAAACGCTATGAATCAAACCACTTACTTCTACATGACTAAGCGCATCCAGGTCTAGATCTATTGTTTTAGACTGACATTACGTGGCTCTCAGTGTGCCATTTCAGCACCAAGAGTCAGTCAACCCTTTCTAGAATAACTACTGTGAATTCTATTTGGATCTAGCTTATGTGGCTAAATCTTGTTTGGGGGGTTTTGCGTAATTTCCCATGTCCTGCAGAAAATATTTGAACCTCTAAATCACTCCTCAGGTGAATGAAGTGAGATCGAAGTAATGCGATGGGTTGAGGTATTTGGACAACAAACTCAAAAATTAATGCTACTAAGAATTACCTAGTTTGGCTGTCCATATTGATTGATTCCCTGGGAAATTTCTGAATTTCCCTTTTTATCTCATTCGAATAAACACAGTTTAAGTTAGATGTGAATGAAAGCTCTTGCTTATCATCTTAAAGAAAAGTGGAGCTGGAGGCAAGACACGGAGGAGGAATTCACATTCGCTCAGTGCTTGGTGTGCTGGGCAGTGCGATGAACACTTTAAAGTCCTTAATCTCATTTAATCCTCACGGCAGCTCTGAAAGGTTAATATTATTATCACCTTCATAGAGATGCAAAAACAAGTTCAGAGAAGTTTAGCAACTTGCCTGAGATCACACAATTAGCTAGGATTTGAACTCCATCTGTCTGGCTCTCAACGGTCATGTTCTTCCCACGGCACCACACAAGCGACTCATTTGTTGACTGTCTACATCCTTATTGCTCATCTTTTGTTTTAACTTTATTGTCATAAATGTTAAATTGACATTTTAAACATAATAAAACAAGCAAACAAAACAAGACAAAAAAGAGAAATCATTTTTTTTAGATATATCCCGAGACTTAGTGGGAAAGAGACCGGTGTGCTTGAACACAGTATCCTCTACCCAGCAGACTGAGCACTTTTGCCCCTCAGACTTTGGCTATAGCACTTGTTTAAGGTAGGACGCTGTAAAAGAAGCATGACTTCCCGGTTGACCTAGCTTCTCTGAATCGCAGTGCTGAGGGGTGGTCCTCTCACTGGACCCTACCGGCTTCGCCAGTTTCATCTTCACTGGGGCACCTCTGACGACCATGGCTCTGAGCACACCGTGGATGGAGTCAAGTATGCAGCAGAGGTAGGAGCAACTGTCTCCCGAAGTGAAAACTGAAAAGTGAAAAATAACACCAAAAAAGCATCTGCTGCCCTTCCTTCAAGCCTGAGGCTATGAAAAGAGCTGTAATAGTTTGAGGATAAGCTGACACTGCCGAACATTCTAGACTAGATGGTTAAGAGAGGGTAGGTGAGTTAGTGTCATGCATGAAAATTTTCAAGGTTATATTAAGAAATTGGATAGTGGTTTAATAATTAAAAAAAAAAGGCCAAGGTCCTGAATGGAACAGAAAAGATAAGGATAACTAGCATTTATGAAATGCTTACAAATATTAACTCATTTGATCCTCTCAGCAACTCTTTAAGATAGGTTACAGGAGAGGAAACTGAGGCATGGAAAAGTTACATGACAAAGTTACAGAGCTAAGCCTGGTGCTCTACCTTGAATATGTGGGCTTCAGAGTCTACCATCTTTTTTTTTTTTCAAGTTTTTTATTTATTTGAGAGAGAGAGAGAAAGAGAAAGAGAGTGCAGGGACAGGCGAGCAGAGGGAGAAAATCCTGAAGCAGACTCCCCGCTGAGCCGCTGAGCCGGGAGCCTGACAAGGGACAAGGGCCTCCATCCCAGGACCCTGAGATCATGACCTGAGCCGAAACCAAGAGCTGGCTGCCCAACTGACTGATCCACCCAGGCACCCCCAGAATCTATCATCACGTCCCGTGCCCTTGGCTGCCTCTTTTATAAGAACGTAGTGCTCTAAAAATAGCATTTAGTAATTCTGGCTAATGCTTGTGTTCTAGTCTCTTAATGAAGGGTGTGCATATATGTGTGCATGATTATATATATGTATATATACTTATACATACACACACATAGATGAACAGGTAAATACAGATCCACCGACAACTTAATATGAGCAAATACTACTGTCTCAGTTAACCCATTAAAGACAAGCATGATTTGTATCTCTGATCAAGGCAGCAAATTATAAGGAAATAAGACAAGCCTCCCACATATCGTTTTTATAAAGCTAAGCCTGTCAGGGGTGACAAATGCCCTAGAGGTGAGGATCATTCCATTTTTACTGCCACCTTGTTCCGGGGGTAGGCTCTGGCCAACACAGGAGCTGGGACGGGAACCTTGGAGGCCCTTGTGGACAATCTCTCAGGCAGAATCCTTAGGTAGCTTAATTGTTGGTTAAACTAAACTCTGGGAGACCCAAAGTACTTCACCATGATCATTCCACTTCTCAACAGCCCATCTAAAAGCCAGTGATGGGATAAATAAATTATTGAAAATGTCTTCTAGATACCCGAAAATGGGGAAAGTTTAGTGTATTTCTTAGAACTGTGGGCCCGGCTTGCAGTTTGACCTTTACACATGGGATGATCTCAACACTTTTGGTCTTGAATACAATAATTTTAACTGCTCTGAACTATTGTGTTCCCTTACCATTCTGTGTAACTTGATATGGGAAATTCGACTAATTTAACTGGTGCCTGTGTTCTAAATTAAGATAAGGTTTCCACCAGGTTGTTGAACACTGGCTGCCAAAAGGAGGTAGATATGAAAATGCCCAAGGATTTTTCTACTGTTTTCCCCCCACTTTCCCATTAATTGTAGATTTGGAATGTTATCAGCTTCTTGCTTATAGCTCTGTGTTTCACTCTTTGACTTACTAGAAAAGGGAGCGATGTTGTACAAAACTAAAATAAATATTTTGAATTAGTTTAACGAAAGTTCAACTTTCACTCATTGCTTATTACAAAGTTCTAGGTCTACTTATAATAATTTTATACACTTTTTATTTAAACCATTAAAAATGTCACTGAAATATCGCATGTTGATATTTAGAATTCTGTTGACTTCCTATGAGAGTGTTCAGCAACTTTTGATTTGTGAAGTTATTGGGCTTATTGTGAATAATTTTATACTTACTTTCTTACTCTAGAAATTCACCTCATAACTTGTATTCCATGGTTTCAGCTTCATTTGGTTCACTGGAATCCAAAGTATAACACTTACGGAGGAGCTCTCAAGCAACCCGACGGGATAGCTGTGGTTGGCGTTTTTCTGAAGGTGAGGCAAAAATCGATCATCTTTTTCTTTCAAAATTTAGTGTCTTATCAATGGTTAGGTTGGCATGCGTTCCCCTCCTTCCTTTTATTTAAAGGGGAGAGAGGAATGAATTTCATTATTCATTCCACTGATCAAGACATTTCTGGTAAGATCAGCTCACAATATTTAGCTCTCCCTTAAAAGCGTACATTTTGCTGAACTTCAGTCTCCCTAAGGCTTCTAAATTCTCTCAAGAATGCGTGTGTGGGCGAGTGTAGGGGCAATGGAGCCAGAGCTTTGCAAGGAGCTTATTGTGGTGGTGGGGACGGCAAAAGCAGCCTTGCTTCATTATCCTTTCCTGTTATTCCACTTCAGTTGCACTGGAAACCAGAAAAGCCGATGTTGGAAACCGCTGGGATGCCAAGTCCCTGGCTGGACATCCCCTCAGCTCAGGGCGGCTACTGCCCACATGATCCCAGGCTAAGATAGCACACGGAATGTGTGTGTTGTTGGGCCAGCTTTGGTTTAAAGGGGACTTAGTGTCATTAACACATGAATTCAGTGGTAACATAATCTAGATTTTGAGCCAGAGGTGAAAATCTAGCTTCCTTCTTTTTGAATGACCTAATTTGTTTTACGTCCTGAACTCATTGGGTCATTTTCAGGGACTGAATGCAACGCTGCAGGAAGTGGAGTGGGCCTGTACCGAAAGACAATAAATTTAGTTTTGCATACATGGAGTCCATCCTAGCTTTAATCCTATTAAAAAAAAAAAAAAAAAGTAGAATGACTGCAGAGAAGGTCAAGGACATAGAAATAAATCAACAGTGTAATTTTGTGGTTTTGAACTTCAGAGGCCTGGAGTCTAAATTTAGTTCAGAAAATATATACCCTAAAATCTTGGGGGAGAAATAAACTTATGTTTTTGCTTAGTACAAGATATTCTGGCAGATTTATAAACACTAGTTGCAGATGGATGGACCAAAGTTAGTTTTCAAGACAATCATAAATTATGGAGTAGGGGAAAATATAATTATTAGTTTTTGATTTTCTTACAGATAGGACATGAGAAAGGCGAGTTCCAGGTGTTCCTTGATGCATTGGACAAAGTTAAGACAAAGGTAAAAATAAATCACGTTTACTCCTAGAACATAAAGCAGGGTATGTCAATTTTCTATTATTACATTTTCTTTCATTCTTTTTTTTTTTCTTAAAGACTTTATTTATTTGTCAGAGAAAGAGAGAGAGCACAAGCAGGGGGAGCAGCAGGCAGAGGCCGAAGCAAGCTCCCTGCTGATCAAGGAGCCCAATGCAGGACTCGATCCCAGGATCCTGGGATCATGTCCTGAACCGAAGGCAGACGCTTAACCCACTGAGCCACCCAGGCGTCCCTATTATTACATTTTCCAGTGTATTTGTTCCACCTAAAATCTACTACTAAGTCTGATGAATATGCTAAGCATATCTATACAAACAAATGCTATTAGATTTGTATGGTTTATAATTTTTAGTGCAATTTTACATACATCATTTTATTAAATTCTCAGTCTGTCTGATAATGACTTTCTTACTGAGTGGATGTAAGAGAAGTTGAGTGGTCACCTCCTGCTCCCCAACCCACGCACACACACACACACACATACACATACACGCATACATGCACACACTTGCAGAAATACTAAATATATGGGTCCTGGTGTTGCCTTTTCTCTCCTGGGTGACACCTACATATTTTAAATCTTAACAGTAGACTCTTCTAATTAACAGACTCATTTTAATTGCCTTTGGAACTGTTCCAAGCAAATGCTATTAAGTTTTACCACCAGAGAAAGTATTCCGAGTATAATATTCAAGCGAGCCTGTTTTTTTTTTTTTTAAATCATTGAATACCTACGCATTAACTTATATGAAACGTTTCTGTTACAGTTAGGTGTGAGTTTTCTTCTTTTTTTGGGAAGTGAGGAATTATAGTTCTACTGACAGATAACAGGGAATAAAATGTTACGACGACTGTGCCAAAGTCATAATATAAACCGGCTTCCCCCCTTTGACCTTTATTTCTGAAGGGCATGAACTTTGTTTAAAAGTTCCATTTTCTTGGGGGCGCTGGGTGGCTCCTTTGGTTAAGCATCCTACTCTTGATCCCAGCTCAGGTCTTGATCTCACGGTCCTGAGTTCAAGCCCGGAGTTGGGCTCCATGCTGGGCATGGAGGCTAATTAAAAAATAAACAAATAAATAAAATTCCGTTTTCTCTATTGCATTTGAAATCCATTCTCGCAAAACGGTGAGACCCTTGGGGTGGGCGGTGTGTGGGCACCTGCTCATGGTGCCTGTGCCCTGCTCTCTCCCAGGGCAAGGAGGCGCCCTTCACAAAGTTCGACCCGTCCTGCCTGTTCCCCGCCTGCCGGGACTACTGGACCTACCAAGGCTCCTTCACCACGCCGCCCTGCGAGGAGTGCATCGTGTGGCTCCTGATGAAGGAGCCCATCACTGTGAGCTCCGACCAGGTGAGCGGCAGCTCCAGGCCGGGCCTGGAGAACATGCGAACTTACATCACTGAGTGGCTGTCTAAGAGAGATGCTAAATGGAAAATGTACATCTGCTAAGTGGATGCTTCCAGACCGGCTCTATGATTAGGCATTTCAGAATTTGCTCTGGTTAATTACAGTCAGTTTGTTCAACTTTCTAAAACTTGGCTTCCAAAAGTACCAGGATAAACACAGATCATTTAAAGGTGTTTGTGATACTGAACAATGACTAAGTTTATGCTCTAGAAACACTTAAGCATTTAGGTTATTAATATGAGTTAGCCTTTATTAATTTGCAGCTCCCTCAAATACTAAGTACTGGTTAGGAGATTGTAAATACAGGCCCGGGGAGAAGGATACTAATAGAAGGGATTTAACATCCTTGTAAGGTGTATATGATTTTCCCAGTTCTACAGATATGTAGGTTGTGGCTCAGAAAGGTTAAGTAGTTTGTCCATGGTCACACAGCCAAGTGCAAGAGCTGAGATTCCAACGTCTGTCTGCTTTCAATACCTCTTGACTCCTTTGCTGAGGTTTTTCTTCTTAGTGTTCATCTAAAGAATGTCCTTGCAACATTCATCAAAGAGACTTTCCAGGAAAGACACGGAAAAAATATGTAGGCTGGGATATGGAGAAGAACAGATTAAAGCAAGTGGACAACACAGAAACTCACACCGTAGATCATGGATGTCTACTTTAATAGTAAAGCCAGTTTCCTAGCACATTTACCTTACTTAAGGCAGTAGTTTTCATATTTCTGCCAGTTACAGACTCAAGTATATACGATCACTTTTATCAGAAGATCAGATTTAATGGTCAGGTTCACTCATATACATATTTTGAAAGAGGAAAGCAGTTTTCTTAAGGAGAAAGCTGAAAACATATTCATGTAGAAATACAGTACTGATGGTAATTTCCTAAATTCTTCTCCCTTAAGAGAAAAAAAAGCTTTAAAAATGTTCTTAAAATTTTAAATATAGTGTGACTAACTTCTTTCTGTTCTTTAAAAAAAAGAGAGAGAGACTCCGTAAACTTATACAATAAAGGCCAATCAAGCTTATTATTTGTGCTGATATTTTCATCCCCTCCTACATAAAGTATATGCTTCATACTGCCCCATCAAATTAAAATAATAGCTTCAGAATTCAGGAGAAACACTTGGACCAGAGGGCATGTGAACTTATATAAAACGAAGAAAAGAAAAGTGTTTTTACAAATAAAAGGCTTCTATTTCGCAGGAACTGGTAACCAGATAACTTTGGGCCAACAGGTTTCGTGGTTTGTTTGTCTTGTTTTAAAAGCCAGAAATTTCTAACTGTCACGTACAGAATATGTCCACTTGATCTGAATGTCATGCTGACAGTCTTCCCTTGCCCCTTGCAGATGGCAAAGCTGCGGAGCCTCTTCTCCAGCGCTGAGAACGAGCCCCCAGTGCCCCTGGTGGGGAACTGGCGCCCTCCGCAGCCGGTCAAGGGCAGGGTGGTGAGAGCCTCCTTCAAATGAGGCCTCTGGAGCTTGCCCTCTTCAGGAAAGGAAACCTGCCATTGGAGAGCTTGGTTCCTTGTCTCCTTTTGGTGCTCCTTACTCCAAGTATATTTCAACTTTCCACACTGAGCAATGAATGCAAGAGCACGATAACTGAGAAACCAAAGTCACTTTTGACAAGACGTAATATGAAAGCATTTGGCCTTTGTAATAATCATCTTTCCTATAAAGCGGCATTGTTTGTAAGGTTTCAAAGAAGAAACAGGTGGAAGAGTAAAGATATAGAAAAATGGGTATTGGGCACCATTTTTCTGTCATCTCAAATTTCACAGAATTTCAGTTTTACTATTTTCATATTTTGAGTTGTCCATCTTAAAGAAATAATGAGTAATTCTCTATGTAGGAGTAGACGTGTATGAAGATCATAGAGCAATTAAACATAAGCCAGAAATTAAAATGACTGCACACCAAGCCATGAAATGACGCATTTTAACCCTTAAATAAAACCAACAAGAGGTCCGTTATTTATTACAATTCTAGCTACCGTAAGGATTATCTGGTTTTGATTATCAGTGAAAGAAAAACACATTCAACTGGGAGTTTAAAAAATTTGATCCAGTATTTGAATCTCTTCTTCATAAAGATGGTTGACTTTATCCTAACATTTTTCTTTACCTGAAGGAGGGCCATTTATTTTTAATTTTACTACTTTTCTCTTTGCATGCTTATTAAAATAAAAATTGCCTCTGATATCTTTCTAACTTGAGGAATAGTAATTCCTAGAACACGAAGGAGTGAACGCACGTGAAGTGAAAGCCGTTGTACTGGCCATCAAAATTAATAAAGACACGAATGAAAAAACATCGTGTTGTGTTTTTGGTGAAGAAAAGGGTCATGAATGACAGAATGGAGTAAAACTAAGAATGGCAAAGTTTGTAGGTCTGTTTTTAAAACTGAAGTTTGATGATAACAGACTCAGGTTCTGATCTTAATCGGATGTTACATTCCTCCCAGAACGGCTGGGAATCAGTGAGGGCCCTCGGGGAAAATCGCAGACAAGACGAGGAGTGTGTGGTCATATATTTGAGAGTGTGGACTAGTTTCCAGAAGCCTCAAAGTTGGTTTAGGATTCTGGGGTCCATACCAGTACCATGGTTGTTACTTAGGGGCATGAAATCAAGTCAGATTGTAGCTTTTATGTCTTTATTTTTTTAAATGTGCATTGGGGTGACACTAGTCTAAAACTACAGAAGTCCATACCTTGAGACCTTTGAAACATTTAATATGTTTAGACATAAAGTCTAATTTTGCATAAGTGGCTTTGATATGTCTTTCATCACATCACTGGCTAATATGTTAACTCACCTTAGAAAATGACAGCAATAATTTCATCACCCTAAGGAATGAAAATGGTATTGGGTCAGGAGAGTCCTGTGATGCTGGAAGTCAAGTCAGGTGACGAAGCCCTAGGAGACTCAAGTTATTTAATAGATTACCACTTGGGTGAAGAAAAACCAGGTTGGTCAGTGCGAACTGGGTGTGTTAATTAAATCCCTTGGAATTAGGAGGTGTGGAGCTTTCATCAATTAGTGGTAATACACAAGCTGATTCTCTCAGGGTACTTACTTAGTAATGCTTAAAGCACCATAAAAATGCATCCCAAACACACTCTATGTAGGAGAGGAACATGTAACTCAATGCCAGCTACAGTGGTCCTTGTTCAGGAACACAGGCTGAACAAGGTTGGAACTGTTTTAAGGGAAAGATGTCCAGTCAAGAGGGGCTATCTTCCTCGACCATGATTTCCATGAAGGCACAGATGTGGGTCTTACAAACTGATATTCATTCTCCTTATTGCCTAGCAGTGTGTCTGGTAGTGAAACCACACTTATGTCCTTATTCAGTGGAGAGATCATCTTCATGATCACGCATAAGATTCCAAACAATTGCACTGCCGGCAAACACAGCATACACGGGAGACGAGGCTAGGAGCTGTGCTGAACGTGTGTCAGCATCTGCCAACTTTTGTTCTTTAGGGTGTAATCATCGTGGGTTTCCTGCACGGAGTCCCTCATCCGGCTCACGCTGAGCCCTGAGTCTGCTTGGGATTCTCTCTCCCTTTTCCCTCTGCCCCTCCCCCCACTCACTCTCTCTCAAATAAAGAAATAAATCTTAAAAATATGAAAACTGTAAAAAAAAAAAGAGAACTGTAAAACTTTTCAGATTTAATGTATGAAAATTTGATGATTTTTAAAAACTATCCCTAAGCTAGCACTTACAGATTTAAAATGAAAACGAGAAGGCAAAATCATGTTTGTCTTTAATTTTCATTTGGGTCACTAGATGGCAGCAAAATAATTACAAAAATGACGATGAAATAAAAAGCCAGCTGTTAGTTGCAGAGCAGTGAGGGATTTTGTTGGTTTGCTTGTTTTTTAAAATTCAGAACACTCCTTTTCCTTTTCTCACATGTTTAATATTAACCATTAATATCTATCCACAAAAGAAAAGATGGTGAGGGATTCTTATTTTTGAGCATTTTAATAAGCAAAAGTGAGGCCTTAAAGATTAAGGTTTCGTAGTTGTTGAACCAAAACTTAAAGAAATGAGAGGCAGGCATTTGATAGCCCTGTTCCGTTCTCTGGAGGCCTGGGAGCAAGTCACACAGCACTTGCTGGATAGGTACTCTCAGGCAAGTTAAGTTCCCTGGCCTCAATCTCCTCATCTGTGAGTAGGAATGATAATGGTTCTTGCTCAGACGGTTGTTTAAAGAATTAGATGAGTTAGTACCTATAACTTCTTAGAATAGTTATTGTAGCGTGTAATAAAACTCTCCATAGGAGTTAATTCTCTCCTGAAAACTAATTTTACTTTAACCAGGAAAAACTCCAAAGGCTTATTGGATACCTAAGGTCATGTTTTTTATTTATGTATCTATTAGTAACATCATGCATTCACATCTTAATTCAGATGATGGTAAAGGAGTGGCTATAAAGGGCTCCCCTAATTGATTTTCCTCTGTGCTTGGCATCGACAATAACAATAACTCTTGCGCCTACTGTGGAGCAGAAAATCAAGATGTGGCCACATTAGAAACCAGTGTGATGCTAGAAGGGGTGATTTGGAGGAAGACCAGAGAATTTTTCCTGAGGAAGCTTCTGTTCCAGGAGCTCTGTGTTCTTACCTGAGGAAGTGTATGGTTGGCAAGACATCCAGAAAATAAACTAAAGAGGAGTGGTGGGAAAACCATAGCATTCGTTCTGCTTTACTGACTTTCAAGTGTTGGCACATTAGAGTCCCTTGGAGTGCTGCATGAAGTGGAAAATCTATCCTAATTGTAAATACAGAAAGTCTTCTGCCATGAAATTAATTTGGGTCTTGTCTGGGCATGTCCTAAGATCAGAATCCTGAGTGAGATGCATAAGTTAACCTGGGAGAAGAGTTTATCCATTTGGGGGTGACTCAACTCCAATTATACAAAAGGGAAATCAAACAGGGTAGGCATAAAAATCTGGGATCAAGGGAATGAAGGACTAGAGAGCTGATGAATTACTTTAGATTCAAAGGTGTTTAATGGCAGCCACCTGACAACTTGACCAGGTAGATAATCGCAGGTAATCAGCAAGAGTAAGAGCGAGTCTAACTGTGCAGTCACAGGGGACCAAGTGCGCTGCAGAGGCGTAAAACCCAGTGATTTAAAAGCTAATTTTAGCCCGGTGAGAATCAACCCTGTGCAGTAAACAGAGAATCAGATTCTCCCTTGTATCTAGATCATTTCCAGGTAGAGAAGACCGGAAACTCAGGGAAAAGATTTAGGCCATTAAATGCACATATTCTCTGCTTCGACATGTCCATTCATTTCTATCATACTCACTCAACTCATTTGAAATTTGGATGGTTCCAAACACATTTGTTCAAGGGAAGTCATTCCCCCAAGGACACTTCACTCCCATGAAAGTATATTACAAATGGAAGCGTTTGAAAATACTATGCAACTTTGGCTTGTAAAATTCATGCTTCTGCTCCTCTGTGTGATTGCTTTCACGGAGGACCTAAGACATTTGCTGGAGACCCCAATGAGTGGGCGCGGCAAGGGTAGGAGGATACAAGCCAAGCTGAGGGCCCAGCCAGGGGGAAGAACTGGGAACTTAGGGGGGAAGAACTGGGAACTTAGGGGGAAAGGGGCAGGCAGAAGGTTACGATAAGGAGCCTGCTGCTCAGAGAACACAGAGGGGTCTGGGTCTTGCACCAGGAGCCAATCTTAGGAGTAACAAGAATATTAGAATATTTTTACGTTCTCTCTGTAATGGAGGCATCGTGCGTGCATACACATGTGTGTACATGTGTGTGTGTGAGATGAGCGATAAGGGTGGGGAGGTTTTAAGAGGATAAGAATTTTACCTGTCTTGTTATACTACTGAGGCCTCAGGACTAACACAGTATCTGGAACCTAGTCAGTGCTCAAAAAGTATTTGTTGATAGAGAGAGGAATGGACAGATGGATGGATGGATGGAAGGATGGATGGATGGGGCAATAAGAATCTTAAAATTCTGAATGTCGGTTGAAGACCATGAGTTGATGGGACCTATGCTCTCATCCTGGGAATGTCAGAGACTGGCATATCAAAGAGTTCTTGGAGGAATGCAGGAGGTTTTTTGCTGTAACCCAGGCTTCTCTATAAAGAAAGTAACGATGTGAGAAGAGAAGCAGTTTCACATTACATACATTCAAAACTTATCATTTGAAAATTTAAATTTTAAAAATGAACTTAATGTAGAAGAGACATGTTCTAAGAGATATAAAAAAGAGATCCCCTACCCGGATACTTATCTCTTTTAGCACTCGTGTTTCTAATGTGCAAATCGAAGAGGTAGGTTGGCAATGAGCCTGTGGCACTGGACTCTGGTGATACTGACTGGCATGAGTCATGCTAGTGCTTGAACTTTTATGAGTTGACCTTCATTTTCTCACTAGTGACTTCAGTTCCCCATTTCATTCATCTTTGTGTGAAGATACTCATAGTAATTGTACATACATAATAACAATAACTCTCCCTGACTCAAATCTTTGTAGCATGGCAGGAGATAAGCAAAGTGTGATAGTTTTGAAAAGTCAATAAACATTCTGAACTGGCACATTCTGCCTCACCCTAATCAGTAGATGGCCAACTCTGGTAAATTTCCTGCCCTGTACAAACAATACAGACATATACACCACACATGTGCTCATGTACTTATAATTATTTCCCAGAACTTACTTCATAGTATAGTTGAGAATTCTTTGAGAAAAACAATTACTCAGACAGTGAATTTACTAGAAATCAGACTCAGGGTCTATTTTGGTTGTTGGTTGTGGTTGGGGGTGGGTGGTATATTGTGGCTCAACTTAGAAATTATTATGTAAGTTTCTGGCTGCCTATTACAAATATTTTTTTATTTGAAGTTATTTTCCTGATATTTCATCAGAGGTCTCATTTCTTCCTTTTAGTTTGGTTTCTCTAAAAAACAGTCCTGTTGTCAAGATTGCAAGGTATACTAAGCCTCTCGTCCTTTGCAGCTTAATTGGTATGAAACATTGATTAGGCCCTCAGAGGGGTAGAGGAGTTTCAGAGGAATTATGAAATAACCACAAGGAGTAAAGAACAAAGTTTGCAACTTGCTAAGAGGGTAGAGCTTTTAGCCAGGCAGAAACATTCAGTATCTGATATATCATTTTAAAAGTATATGCGAGTGAGTAAAGAAACCCTCTTTTTGAAAGGATTTCATGCTTTTCAAAAGTGTGTCCAGTTAGAAAGAAAGAAAAGTAAGTCAAGGAACTACCGAGAAGCATCACGGAGAAGAAAAAAATAGAAAAGGGCGATGTCTAAATATTATTGGAAAGAAATTGTACTAAACATGGCTGTGACCACGGAAAGGAAGGGCTTATCAGGCATGAGCATGGTACCCAGCACCCTGAGCACGAAATATATGTTCAATAGTGATATCAGTGCCATTCGAAAGAAGGAGCAGATAGCAGAACCGAGGGCACAGGCAACCCACAAAGCAAGGCTCGGGGGCACCTGGGCCTCTAGGCCAGCAATGGACTCCAAACTCCTTCTGTTTGTTGGTTTTTAAAGATTTTATTTATTTATTTGAGCAAGACAGAGACAGAGAGAATGAGCATGGGCAGGGGAAGGGGCAGAGAGAGAGGGAGAGGGAGAAGCAGACTCCCCGCTGAGCAGGGAGCCCAACATGGGGCTTGATCCCAGGACCCTGAGATCATGACCTGAGCCAAAGGTAGACGTTTAACTGATGGAGCCACTGAGGTGTCCCTCCATAATCCTTTTGGATGATGCAGGCCACTAGGACATAGTTTTAGGGCATGAATCCCCAATAAAGGATTTCTAAAAATAAATTATGTACACACAGGATTGCACTATTATCTATATTATAAAATATAAGCAAAGTAGACATTTTTGGAGGGTGGAAAAATAACTATAAATAATAGTGCTCACATTTTGCTCCTGCTGTGGAGTGGCCTCTTACGTGTACCCCCGGGACAGATGCACGATGCCGTGGAGATAGCTGGTTTGGAACCTTCCACTCACAAGATCAGGTTATACAGTCTCTGGCTGGCTGTCAACTTTCTTCTGTTCTATGGTTCCACACTGAGCTGGGCCACTGTTCCATCCACTGTCTCACCAAGTGGGGGTTAGCTGAGGGTGGAGGTAGAAAGAGGATAATTTGGGGGGGGGATAGGTTTTGCCTCTAGTTTATGACACTGGTGAAGCCTGACACTTGGCCTTGACCAGGAGGAAAAACTTACTTGTAATGCCTACAGTTCCCCTTGCATGGAAAATGTTCAATTGTTCTTGTTTCTAAAAGGAAGTAAAAAATTCCACCTACAACATGGTGATGATTTATAAGCAAAAGAGAAGTTCAATCATGTGACAAAGCTACAATGAAGAAAATCAGGCTATCATGATTTTGGTAGGAAAGCCATAATTGGAAATATGCTGAAGCAAAGTGAATAAACAATCATCTTAAGGTACAGAGGTGGTATTTTATTCTTTTCTACCTCGTCTAACCAACAAAAAAATTGGTGAGGGCATATTATGAACCAAGCCCGGCCCCAGGGCTCCAGTGTTGCTGGACACACATATAACTCTTTTGTCAGACCTTCCACAAAAGCATAACCTTATAGATACTCTCAGGGCAGGGTTTCATGATCTTGGTACTATTAACATTTTAGATGGACTAATCCTTTGTTATAAGGGGCTGTTCTGTGCATTGTAAGATGTTTAGGAGCATTCCTGAATGCCAGCACCCCTAGTTGTGACAATCAAAATGTCTCCAGACATTGTCCATATCCTCTGTGGGGCAAAATTGTCCCCTAGCTGAGAACCAATGTTCTAAGATGGGATAGGCTTTTATTCTTATTAAACTGAATATTTCTTGGTGCTGCATGTGGTAGCTATCATGGAACAGAAAACATTTAAAATGCATTATTGACACTTTCTTGTGTAATTGTCCCACTTAGTATTTCCATTCTAGTTCTGGTTGAAACTGAAACTTGGTAGCAATGTTTGAATTCCCCAACAAATCTTAAAACCTAAATGAATTTAATTAATTATAGGAAAGTTTAAATGCTACTAGTTGTCATGAAAAAAAATACACATTGAGGAACTAAATTTTTTAAGTCTGAAAAGCTGTTTACTAAGGGAAGTGAACTCATCTGTTCATTAGAGGTAGAGTAAATGCTATTTCCTGCCACTTTAATGGTTAGAGGGGGTTTGGTAGGAAACCCCAAAAATGAGCAGTATTTTGATATAACTTTTCTGTTTTTACAGAGTAGTATTGCAGACATAATCCTAAGGCATTTTTAAGACAACGGCGGAAGGAGCCTTTACACACTTCTTAAAGGCACGTAGCCGGCCCTCAGTGAGGCTCATGGCTAAGAGCTCGAAACCTGAAGTAGGACTACTTGGTTTTACAGCTGGCTTCGTTACTTCCTAGTGGATACCTGGAGTAAACTGACTTACATCTATGGCTCAGTGTCCCTGGCTATAAAGTAGGCCAATGTGAGACTTTTAGAACCATGCTTGAAGCATAATCAATTTTCAGTAAGTGCTATTTTTTTTAAGAGTAGGAACTCCAAAAATGTTCACGAAGTAAATGTGATTTTTTAATATAAGTTAGAGAAACAGAAAAGCCAATCTATTATTTTACAATGGGAAGTACTATAATGATAATTATATTATTTATTCAATTTTTTTAAAGTGCCAGAACCGTAAGTGGTATCTTCCAGACATTAGTTCTCATCATAATGATTTGAATTTCCCCCTGGAATTTACAAATAAGGAAGTGAAGTTCAGAGAGATTTCTTAGCTTGCCTAAGGTGATGCCCGTGAGTGCTGAAGTAGAATCCGAACTCAGGACTGTCTTCCTACAAAGCTGAGTCCCATCACACAATTCTACGACTCTGCTGCAAGAACAAGAAACCCAATGCAGCAGCTGGTAGCGTACCAGGCATCAGGCTAATTTACATGACGAAATCACACGGATTAGTCCATTTAACATTTCAGCAGCCCAGGGTACCTTTTTTACATTTCAGATGTGGAAACTGAGGCTTGGGGAGTTGAAGTAAATCATCCAAGGTACTATAGAAGGTAAGTCCTAGAAGCTGAATCCAAACCTTAGCCTGAGGCTACTGTGTGATATGCCTCCCATCCCAGGCAGAAGAATGTCAAGAAACGCAGAGGCTGAGAGGAAAGCCAGAGACTAGATTAAAGTGGCTTATATGTCAGCAAGTGGAGTTTGGATCTTTTTTGAAAAGTCATTGTCAGATGATCAAAGACAAAGAAGTGGGGGCACAGCAAGAAGCATTCTGGGACCTTCTGCCCATTTCCTCATCTATAGCATAAAGAATTGGACCACATCAATCTCTCAACTCCCTTTCTTTCTGAAACGCTATATTGTTGCCGTTTGTGTCATTCCCTTTCTTACAGCCTCCTGGTGGCTTCCCTATGTAATTGGTATAAAATCCCTCCTGGTATCAAGGTCTGCAAGGCTTTGCAGCCTGCAGCCCCTGCTTGCTTCCGCCTACGCCTTCTTGTCTCTTCCTCATTCACAATGCTCCAGGCACAAATTTTTCTATTCTAGAAATGTCTTCAGTCAGGGCCTTTACACTTACTGTTTCCTCTGCCTGAAATGTCTTTCCCTAGATCTTTCCTGAAATGGCACTTCCTTCACTAAAGTTTCCATAACCACTGACTGTGTCTACAGTAACATCCCCCCTTCATAATTTTCTACCTCATTCCTGCTTTATTTTCTTTGTAGTAATTACCACTGTTGGAAATTCACTTTTCTGTTGCTTATTTATTTGTTGTATACCACCACCGCCCATCCCCATGTAAGCTCCACGAGGGCAAAGATCCTGTTCATCTGGTCCATGACTGTACTTCCTGGGCTGATGCCTGGCACATTCTAGTACTTGATAGATTTGTTGAATGAATGAATGGATAGATGACTAAAGCTTTTACTGCTTACGAAGTACCTAAAAACGTTAAGCACATAATTGGAGCTCAAAAATGTGTAAGAGTATAATCATAACTAACGTTCATCAGGCTCTCGTTATTGGCACTGCACTAAATCCTTCATATGAATTATCTCCTATAGTTTTCACCACACCTCAAGAGGTAGCATTATTAATATCCTAACTTTACACATGAGGAAACTGACCCTTCACAAGACCAAGCAATTTACCCGAGGTCAGAGGGACTAGTGAATTAGTCCAGATTCAAAAGCAAGTCTAATTTCAGCGCAATGTTATTTGTTAAGTGACTGATTTCTGTAAAGAGAAACTGAGGTTACTTCCATTTGGATTAGTGACTACATAATTTCAAAGAGAATTCTTGGGTAGTTACTACTTGTGTCCTAGGACTCGGGTTATAAAAACACGGTAGGTACCTAGGATACAGAAGTGAATAATGGGAGACAGTTCCCAACATCAGGGCACTCGGTTTAAATAAAAAAAATGAATATGCAAGCGTGCTAGTGTGGACATCGCCATGACCCAAGCACTCCTTTACCCCCAACAAAAACCCTTGTATCGCTGGAAGATCACTCTCCTTAGTTATTCCCTTGAACCTTGCCCAGGTATTTAATTCTGCCTTCATTACATTATATTCTAACTGCTTAGCACTGTCCGGGAGGAACCGAATAGCCACAAGTTACTGAATGCCTTCGTGCAGCAGTGATTTGTAGTAGTCACTGATTCCTCACAGCAGCTCTGAGCTGGGGGTCATCATTTCTGCTTTACACATGAGCAGCCAACAGGATGCTGGATGGAGTGGTGCATTACAACCTGATGATTATGATACAGTGTCTGATTAGAATGCTGTGTCACAAATACTAAGATAGAGGGCTGTGCGTGTAAAGACCTATAGGAGCCCCAAGAAGGGAGTGGCTCTTAGCCGCCATGGATGTTCGCTTTGATACTATAATTGTAACAAACAGGAGACAATTTGGCTCTTTATTATCTTATTGGTTTTGTGATTAAACATTAATAAGCCATGCATATCTCACTTTGTGGAATATATTAAAAATATCTTTACTTTTGGGGAAAAAAGCACTTTTCCATTTTATTTTATATTTTTACCAAGATTAATATGTTAGAAGCTTTTTTATTATAATAATTAGAACACAGGGGCGCCTGGGTGGCACAGAGGTTAAGCGTCTGCCTTTGGCTCAGGGCGTGATCCCGGCGTGATGGGATTGAGCCCCACATCAGGCTTTTCTGCTATGAGCCTGCTTCTTCCTCTCCCACTCCCCCTGCTTGTGTTCCCTCTCTCGCTGGCTGTCTCTATCTCTGTCGAATAAATAAATAAAATCTTTTAAAAAAAATAATTAGAACACAGACTTCAGGATTTTTGTATTATATTTTCCTGATACACAGCCTGCCATTTTTTTCCTCCTGAGGTAGAAAAAAGCACCTTACTTCAAGTATTATACAGTTTACTTACAATTATTCTTAAATGAACCAGCCCTTCCCTTTAGTAGAGACATGGGTGTACAAGATAATTACTATTTTTGTTTTAAAAATCCGGTATTAGACTAGTCTTCTTGGCATGTAACTAAATCACAACTGTCTGCTAAGAATGCTCTCAGTAAAATAAAGTTAGATTCTGAATGATCTACATGAAAACACAAAGCCATCACATCATAAAATAAATAAATACAAATAAAGAAAGAAATTTTAAAATTGGTTAGAAATAAATGCTAACACAATCACTGTAATACAAAAAATGTTAAAAAAAATATTTTTAGATCTCTGCTGAGTATACAAAGGTGAGCCACTCTCTGTCCTGCAGTGAGCACGTGACATTCTCCCCAGCAGCAGCTCTGTGGGGAGGGCCTGCTCCACTGAGAATTCATTCTCTAGAAGTGAAAGAGAAAGGGGAAACTTGAATAATAAGATTCTATTTGGTGAACTGCAGTTTGGTGGTGTTTGAAGTTTTGGAGATATTAATAATCAAAATATGCTCCTATTACCTCTATGTTAGTAAAGCCACAATCCAGCTTTGCAGAAATTGAGAAGGCAAGGATGCCGACACATCTAATAGCCTGGCTACCTTCACAGAATCTTTAGAACTCACTTTACTCAGCTCTGGACTCTTAGTACTTGTCAATTTTACATCACCAGGGCCTAAAGAAGAGTCTCATAGCAACTGTAAGGTCCTCTCCTTTTTATTTTTATTTTTTTAAAAAGATTTTATTTATTTATTTGACAGAGACAGACAGTGAGAGAGGGAACACAAACAGGGGGAGTGGGAGAGGAAGAAGCAGGCTCCCAGCGGAGCAGGGAGCCTGATACGGGGCTCCATATGGGGCTTGATACGGGGCTTGATCCCAGGACCCTGGGATCATGACCTGAGCCGAAGGCAGACACTTAATGACTGAGCCACCCAGGTGCCCCACGTCCTCTCCTTTTGAGTTAGATAAATATTTGGAGATCATGCAAAGAATCAAAATTATTTCACTGAGCCCCATGAGAGACTATGTAGTTAGAGAGGCACAAATAAAAAGTTTCTCTTAACTACAAACTACATTTCGTGATGGTCCTAGAAGCTACAAATAGTTCGTTGTTACTTTTGCCTAAGAATTCACTGTGACATCAACCAAAAGACCTCCTTTCCCCCCGAAACCAGAGGTACACACTTTTCTGGATTCTTAGGACAAGAACAAATAAATCTAAACATGAATCATACTTGTTTGTGTGGAATTGACTGAAATATATAGTAAATAAAGATGTTGAGATCAACATTACAAAAATTTATACTGTTATAATTTATTCCTTTATCTGTAAAAGTAATATGATGTCAAGGTTGATAGGATTATGCAAAACTGTTCCTGCTCTTCAATTTGAACTTTAATACAATCTCTCAAAGATCACAGAGATCTACAAGACAGAAAATCCTCCTCCCATTTTTGTGGCAAAGTCCCTTGAAGGAAATGAATTCTGTCCCCACCTAAAAACAGTCCTGACTTATCTATTAAGCACAGTAAGGACAGTGCTTCAAGCCCACAACATTTTAAGACGTCGGTAGAAATGTTTTCAAGTCAGCAGGTAAAAAAACAATACCTCAAAGAAAATGTTGAAATATGTAATGCTAAAATATTATCTTCATTCAATGCAACCATAAATATATATGTGTATGTATATGAACAAGGGGGCCCATTTTGCCCCACAAAGTCCTCTTAATTTTTTTTTTTTTTGAATTATTTCTTACGTATCCCAGATGACAAGTTCACTTTTTCAGCCAGGGAAAGTTGTCACCTCTTTGCAAGAAATACATTGCATAATATCCAAACTCTTTTACCTAATTTCTCGGAGAAAAGTGATTTGTTTAAAAGTTTTGGGGAACAAGTTTTGAATTAATATGTATTCAGAGAGGAAGTCTCTTCCCCAAAGTTAATTTTTTTAAAGAGAACGAGGAAGGTAGGAGGAGATGAGCACTTCGTACGGTACCCTGACAGCATGCAAGGAAATGCAATCTCCCATGCTCGCCTCAGTGTGGACTAAGGGCGGAAGAGACTCTCGCTCCTCTTGCTCGCTTTATTCCACGGCCGTCCAGCAGGGGGCGCGTGGCTCTCAGTACCCGGAGCTGCTCTCTCCCCAGAGCCTCAAGGACCGTATCCCTATTTGCCCCAAGGTCATAGCTCCTAACCTAGCCTGCCGGTCCCGGGCCGGGGAAAGCAGGGAGTAAGCCCTCGGGGCTGGAGACCCCGACGCGGGTGGGGCCAATGGGGTGGGGCGGGAGGGCTCTGAGGCCAGGGATGCGATCACAATGGGGACGACGGAGGAAAGGCACCAGGGGCCCGGGTCCCGAGCAGTCAGCGCGGCCGCCAGACTCCGCGCCCAGGAGGGGGATGGGGTGCTCCTAGACGCTTACCAGCCCCAGTCCCAACCAGGAGCCCGGGAGCCGCCGCCGCCGCCACCACGCACGCCGGGAGCTTGGAGCCTCGTTGCCAGCCCAGGGACCCGGGGCCCGGGCTGCGGGCCGAGGGCAGTCGGGGGCACGAGAGGAGGTCCTGAGCCCAGCAGAGCGCCCGCCGAGAGGGCGTTCTCCCCGCCCCCGGTGCCTCACCCGCCTGACCCGCCCCAAGCGCTGGGAGATCACCTCCGCCCGTCACCTCCTCCTCCCCTCATCCAGGTCCACCCGGGGCTCCCTCCCCCGGGCCGCCCCCGAACACGAAGTTGGCGGGAGCCTATAAAAGCCGGTGACGGCGCGACCCGCGGACACACGGTGCAGGCGCCCGAGCAGCCGCCGCTAGAACGGCGCCAACTCCTGCCCTGCCTCGACCTGCGGCACGACCATGGCCCATCACTGGGGATACGGCAAGCACAACGGTGAGTGCAGGCGCAGGGCGGCGCGGCGGCGGCGTCCGGGGCCCCGATCTCGGCCCCGGCCCCGCAGCGCCCGCACCTGCTGTTTACCGCGGCTAGTCGGAGCAACCGAGGCAAGTGTGCCCCGGAGTCCGCCCCGCCCGCTGCTCCCCAGCGCTGGGATGCCCTCGTTGCCCTAGCCCCCGAGGTCACTGTCGAGGAATCCCCAAGTCCAGCAGTGGAGCGCAGGGCCCGAGGGAGGAGGAGCGCAGCCTCAGCATCGGGACTGGAGGACAGTTGTCCCCGGGTCCGGAGCCGGGGGCTATCCTAACCCGACCTAGGAGGAAGCGAGGAAGGGTTGTAACGGGAAAATTTTAGTTGTTGATTGCAGACAAATTAGGGGACCCCCTCCCCCCCCACACACTTCATTCTCAGCACCACCTGTGGCTAAGGCACTCAACACGAACTGTCCCGGGGCATTTTCGTGGGCTGGTTTGAATCCATTGCGGTGATTTCTGAGTTTCCCCATCATCTCTCCTCTCCTAAAGTTAGGGGGTCGCCAGGAACCCGGTTTTATCATGGCTACTGATCTGGTTTCTCTAGAGCCGACCCACGCAACAGAAAGATGCATCTGGCGCACCTTGCGCATCTGGGTGCAGTGTGGGGCTTCCCAGGTGGTGGGAATCCTGACCATCACAGGAGAGGTGCCCGTGCCGAGCAGTGACTCGGCCTTTACATTCAGTAGGACACTAGGGAGAAATCCCAACCTGCTCTAATTATTAAATGAGCTTGAATATCCTAGATACTAACCACAAGCCCTGATGGTAGTGTCTGCCCAATTTCAATTGCTGAATTCAATAAAAGGAGCGTAAAAATAGCTAATATTTATATGGCACTCACTCTTTGTTCAATTACCTTTCATGTATTGATTCCAATTCTCACAACTTCTACGATGCAGATGTTATTACCCATAATACAAATGAGGAAACTGAGGCACAAATTAGTGTTTTCCCAGAGGTATTCAACTAAGGGGTGCCACGAAAATTGGAATGGAGCAGCTTGGCTCCAGAATCATTGTCCCTTTCTAGGGGTCTGGGTGTGCCCTTCCCCACACTGGGGGATTCACACGTCTCTTCTGAATGCTAGGACCTGAGCACTGGCATAAGGACTTCCCCATTGCCAAGGGAGAGCGCCAGTCCCCTGTTGACATCGACACCAAAGCAGCCATTCATGACCCTGCCCTGAAGGCTCTGTGTCCTACCTACGAGCAAGCGGTTTCTCGGAGGGTCATCAACAACGGTCACTCTTTCAACGTGGAATTTGATGACTCCCAGGACAGAGCAGGTCGGTGTTTAAAAAGTAACTTGTGCCTTTTACCCAGTAACTATTTTCCCAGCTTAATGGGAGGAATCAGGAGCAGTGGCTTAATACCACTGTTTGTCCCAGTGCTCTAAGATGCCACTTTGCTAATCTTCATGAGGTCCCAGGCTCTGAGAAGTAGGCTAATTACTTTGAAGTGGCCTGGGGCTGTTGTTCCCCTACAAAATCCCTGGTTTCTATGTAGGGCATTGAACAACTGTGATCTGCTTGTGAAAAGTCACAAAAGGCAAGGTCACCTGGAAGTGAAGATCAGCAAGGATAAGATTTGCAAAAACTGAAAATTTAAGATTCTTTCTAAAATATTTGTTTTCCAGAATTGATCCTATCCAATAAAAGTACATCTTAGTGCTCTCTTCTAGGCAGCAGTGAGGGGAGTGATGAAAACCTCACTATTTAAAATAGTGAAATTTTTTGAAACATTGTATTTATGAATAGGAATGTGATAAGAGGTGGCAGTATATTTTGGTATCCACCCAGAAATTCATTCCACAAATGAAGATGCTTTAGAGTTGGTGGGCATTGGCCCACCTGGCCCATTGCTGACAAAACCAATTACCATAATTTATCTGTAGTGGAGCTGTTTACAGGATGCCCGTTGAATGCTTCTTTTCTTCTTATTTAGAAACAGGAGAGCAATCCCATTCAGACATGGTAGCAGCTTTCTTTGCCCACTGGTTGATTTAATTGCCAGTGCCCTATTTTCCTGAGTGCTTTCCTCTGAAGGTCGTTGCAAACACATGATGAGTGGTGGTGGGATGGGAGCGGGGAGAGCGCTGGGGCAAAAAGAGAACACAGAGGAACTGGGATGCATTCAATAATGCTGTCAAAATTTTGGAGTAACGACAGAGAGTACTAATATATAATGTGTAATTATAACCACTATTGCCAAGTTGACCATTTTTTTAGTAGCTCTCTGATGTATTCAGTTCAGTTTGGAAAAAAAATCCCTTCTCCCCCCATTCAAAAATTTTTTTGACACTTGGATTTCTGAAATAGTGATTCTGGAAGACAATTTGATGGAGGATAATGTGGAGATCATCAGAGAAACGTTTTCAACCTACCTGTGCCCTGTGTGCACCTCCCCCCAGTACACACACATGCACACACACCTATTCTGGCATAGTGTAACGACTAATTAGACTTGGATTATTAGATTTAGTAGAGGATGTTCTCTGAAGGCACTCCTTCAATCATTCTGCTACACTGCCTTCCCAAGTAAGCCTCCCACTCCAAAGAAACAATGTTTGAGTGATTAGGCTAAATAGAAGGGAAACAATTTTCTTTCCTTCCTGTTAAGGACACTGTATATTTTGATTATAACAGGACAAGGCCGTAGGTCTTGGTGTTATTGTACGTATAGAAAGGATGCTATAAAATTTCATCTTTAGTTATTTAAAGACCAAAAATGTGAGCTGTTTTAGTCTTTAGCGATCAACTTCTATAAAAAGAGATGCAATGAATGTATGTTTCAGTGTTGCCAGCGAGATCATTGTTTTCAATGAGTGTTATGTCCACCGGTTATATACCTCATTGGATGCTACCTAGAAATTGGATAGTTTTTTTGGAGCAATGAGGAAACAAATATCTAACAAGTAGAACCTGATGAGATAATTCCCTATATTCCTTACAAATCTGATCATGAAATAATTGTCCCAGTAGTATATTATTAATGGAAAGTGGATTTCAGCTTTTAGTGTAGCAACTATGAGCATAGAATGGGGTCAGATAGTCATGGGATCAAGTTGCAGCTCTGCCACTAACTAGCTCAGTGGCCCTGGGAACAATAGCAGCTTAATCTCTCTAATTTTTAGTTTCCTTAACTGTAAAATTGGGGTAACAGTAGTATCTACCACAGAGGAAGGATTAAATGGGACAGCAGATGTAAAGCACCTAGCCCAACACCTGGCACATAATAATTCCTCAGTAAGTGACCATTGCTGTTTCCATGTCTTCATATCATTTGACTTTTTTTTAGGCAATTGCTGTAGGGATTGCACCTGTGATAATTTTCTGAAGAAAGTTTCTAATGAGCTGTAAGATTACCTGCCATCACTTGATGGGATTTAAAAATTTTATTTTTTATGTTCCCAAACATCCCCTTTATCATAGTGAAGTGTGTACTGATTTTATATGTGACGTTATTATATAGTTATATGTTTTAGCATGAATATGTCAAGTTTTGATGGATTTCTACACAAGCAGTAACTGCTTAGAGCTAGCCACACTTTTCTAACTACTTCTCCTGGTGAGTAACACATATATTATTAAAGCCATACTTAGATTGTGAAAAAAGTGGTTCCAATAGGGTCTCAAACCCATGTCTTCAGAGACACATGTGTTATTGACCCAGTTCTTATAAAACAACAGCAACAAGGAAACCCTTCCTAACACCAATTAAATGCAAGATCAGCCAGGTACCATGAAAGCAGCATAGAGGCCTGGTCTCTCTCCTGTATCCCTAGAACCCATGCTGGGGAAATCTAAAGTGGAAAGACACAGCAATAACAGATGCTGACGGTGACTTTGGCAAGCCCCACAAGGACATACATTGTTCCATTCCAAGGAACAATAGACACATGAAAGAGATAGGAGTCATCCTGTGTGAGTCAGGAAAGACTTTCCAGGGTCAATAAAACTTGGCCTGAGGCTTGAAGGATTTTGGCGACTTGGAGGAGACTCCAGGCAAAGAAAAGTAGGAAAGACCCAGGGATTTGAGAGCACAGTATTTACTCTGACAGACAAGGAAGAGTTAATGTTAGAATGGCCTGCTCTCCTTTATGTATGAAAGATCCCTTTGTAACTTTGCCCATACCTCTTCAACATTGTCAGTTGTTTTGGTTAAACAAGGAAGCATTTTTTTTTTTCTAGGACGCAGACTATATTAAAGTGTTGGCATTAAGGAAAAACACATCTATAGAATAAAACAGTCACACCATGCAGAGAAACACCCTTTAGACTTTTTAAAAAAGAATCTTAGACTCTCTGGTTAGAACAAATGATGGAGATACTCCAGTCAAATTCACTTACAATAAACATGAGGAAACAGAATGCTAAGGAGTTTAAATAACCTACTAGTCATCTCCTTTCTAGTTTGTTGCTATGAGACTCAATGCCCATCACTTAAAAATAGAAGTTGAGTAAGAGTCTTCGAACGATAACCACAGTTAATATTTAATGTGTACATACCATGTTTTTAAAAAAATGACATGCTTTTCTATACACTTAAGTCTAAAAATAATTTATTCATTTTGGCCACTCAGTATTTTAAATCAACAACTTAACATCTCTTTTTGTTAGGAGTTATTTTTATGGTATTAACATTTTTAGGTATCTTTTATGTCTTGTTTTCTACATTTAAGTGCTTCGATTCCCATCTTATTGATTTATTAATTTTTCTCTCAGTGAGATTTCAGCCTTCTAGAACTTCTCATAGATTTAAGTTTTCCCCAACATATCCTAAATATTATCTTAGATGCTAACTTAAGTGCTGAGGGATCAGGAACTGAGCTGGCTGAGTTTATTGGTATGCTTAAGCTTGAGAGAATTCTTTTTAGGCGTGGAGTTAATAAAAAAAATGTGGGGTTAATAGGCTTTAACTGGAAGCTCTCATTGATCTTCTAAATTCCTTTAAAAATAAACCACCTTTAATTAATGAAAAATTGCTAATCCTGTTAGGCTTTCAGAAAAGTTATTAAAAATAACTCTCCCTGCTTGAGTTCTTTTATTACTAGCTTTATCTGGGAGAAAAGAATACTAGTCAAATTATTAACTTCTGCTAACTCATTAACTTTATTAGTGAGTTTAAAACTCTCCTGCTTTATTGCAATGTTAGATGCAAATATTGAAAAACCAGTGCCCAAAATTATTGAGTCAATCCATATACAACTCTCATATTATGGCTGTTCTTTAAAAATGGAAATATTTTTATCTGTTTATATTATTTCAAGAAAAAAAGGAAGGAAACAGTTTACCTGTGCTCATTTCAAGCAGACCACTGTCTGTATGACATCATAGAACTTCATACGTGAGTCTTGCTTGATTTTCAAGGACTTGCTTTTGAAACTTTAAAATTATCCTTCCATGAATAATTTTGAGTTAAAAGGAAACATAATAGCAACAAGTGAGAGGGTTTGTCGTGCATACTGTTAATGGTGTAAGCAGAAACCTAAGTATTTATAAAACTGACCAAAGCATTCTAAATACTGTATTTAATTATGTTCGTGTCAAAAGAGTTTCTTTTTTCTTTTTTTTTACTCTCATATAATTTCCATAGACCTGAAACTAAAAACTTCTGTTCTCTTGATTTTTAATTGTTGTTTATCTAGTGAAAGAGACAGCTAAACATCTCACTATTTAAAAAACATGGATTATGGACATCTTTTCCTCATTCATTTTCTTGATGTTAGTATGTCAACCCTAGGATTATTGGCTACTGCTAAAAAAACAAAAGCAATGCATGATTTAATAATTTTCAAATTATTCCTAAAAGAAGATTGTTTACCTGCTGGAAAATGCTGCATTTTTAGTAGACTTAGTCCTTTACTTCATTAATAAGAAATCCTTTAATTTGAATTTTAAGCAAAAGATTATTGGGAATGGGTTATTTGTATTTTGGATTTAAGAGAGATTACTGATATTCACTAAGGTCTTTGGTTTGTTATTTGGATACATCTTATGTTAACTAATAATAAAGTGATTAGGAAGAAAAAATTTAAGAATGTTAAATTTTCAACCAGGGATGTACTGTATGGTGACTAACATAATATAATAAAAAAAATTAAAAAAATTAAAAATAAAAAAAAATAAGAAGGAGGGAGGGAGGAAGTGACAGTGGGAGGGGTCAAAACATCAGCAAAGTCATCCAATGCATTTTATTATTTTACTAAGAAGCTTCTCTCTTGTGATGAATAATAAAATAATGAATATCCATGAGATAACCCAAAAGAGGGGGAAAAAAAAGAATGTTAAATTTTCAGTTTTTAATTTGTATAGATAGTCTTACTCATTACCTGAGTGAATTTCTTAATTTTCACAAATAACATAATTTATGTAATTTCCCTGAGTAATATTTATAGGAAGGCAGATTATAATATAATTAGTGCTTTTTTTGTGTGTTGCTAAAGCCCTTGGTGTTGAGATTTGGATTTAAATTAAGTTTTGGGTATCTTGAAAAAGATACCCTGGTAGAAAACCCCGTTTATATCTCTCCAGCCCTGTGGAACACATTTCTGTGAAACAATAAATCACTGACTCTTCAGAGCCCCCACTAGCGGGGCTGGATTTTAAAGAGGAAAAATATACTCAGTCTGCAGTTTCTGCTATTTTTTCAAATTATTTTTTGCATCAGAAAAACAGACTTCATTTTAAACTGGGACAGTTTAGAAATGGCATGTAACAATCCAGATGAGTAAATAAATAAGTAGATCTGGAAAAAGTGCAAGCTCCTGTCTTTCAACCAAATGTCTCTATTATTTCCCAGGTAAAAAAATATATGCTACCTTTATTAGAGTTTGTGGTGATTTATTATTATAACAGTGTTTTTGGGAGGACTTCATTGACTAAACTCCATGGTAAGAATTTGCTGAGAAATAACTAACTAGCTGAAGAAGACGAGAAATGCTTCTTTTTGTAGCAACTACATTTTAAGACTTTAATAACGTCTCCTAGGTACGATGGGCTTCTAATCTACATAGCAACATAGCTGTATTTTAACGGGAGCTAACACAGGTGTCTGGTAATAATAGATTAGTGCTGAGTGTGTTTAATCATTGAACCTAGAGCATTTTTTTTTTAATATTAGCAAAGCTTATTTAATAAAAGCTCATATACATTCTTGCCTAATTCTAAATGTTCTCTGAAATAAGCAAATTAGGCTGGAATCTTAAGATCTGCAAGGGAGTGAAAAAGAATAAGATACAGCAAATAAGGTTTATTATTTTTAAAATTTAAGATTCTGATACGATTCTTCACAAGGGAAAGGAGATACACTTAGAAAGATAAGTTATCTTGGATGCTTAATATGGTTTTATTTCATTTATCTTGCCACTTGGTAGAATTAATGATGCTAAAGAGGATATTTGCTTTTTAGGATCAGCCAGTTAAGTAACTTTAAAGTTATTATAAACGAATTGTTTCAGTACCAATTTATTTCAAAAATATATATTTTGTTTTGAGAGTATATCATTATGAAAAATGGGAATTCTCTCACTTTTGAAAAAGCTTAGAGGAAGGGGCAGATAAGGCTAATTCTTTCCTTACAGAATTATTAGATTAAAAAAAAAACTTTTAGAATAATTTGTTTTTAAGTTTCAAAAGGTATGATTTTATCAGATTATATCCAAATTGATGTTTCTTAGCGGAACTATAACACCACTTCTAATTCGTTCTTTTTCTTTTTCTTTTTTTATTCCTTCTTTTTTTCTCCTGGCCTATTGTAAGGCAGAGCTGGCAACCAGAGATTGTATCAGGAGCCATAGGAAAGGCCTAAATGTCTTCCAGCCAGCTCTGTTTTTTACTTTGGGTAGATGAATGGGTGTTGCTATCGTCTATGCATGTTTGGGTGAAGTTAAGCAAACTTGGTTGTACAGGCTTTGTTGCTTTGTTTTGCAAAGTCAAAGTAAGTTTGAGCTCATTATTTTATAGAAATATAACCCAGAGTTAATAAAATACACTTATAACAACAGATTGTAGAACTAAACTAATTTTAAAAGCTTTTAAATATATTGGTAAAATTTCATTAATACATATAACTTAAATGAAAAGTTTTATGGAGAGGATGGGGGAAGCTGATTTCATACTATTGTAATTCTCTGTAACACACAATTCATTAATTACCTGCAAATAGACTGTAGTCTAAGAAGATGACATCTAGTCATATTCTTCTGTCTTGTGTTTTACTCTAACACAGTTTCATTAACACCAGAATAGTAGAATCATGAGACAGTTATTAAGGTTAGAATTTTAAGTTTTTGGAGACAATAGAGTACTGCATCTGTTAGATGATCAACAAATTCTTAGTGAAGTAAGAAACAATTGAACGTGCCCATTTTACAGATGAGGAAATTAAGGTCAGAAATGTTCAGTAAAAAATTTTAATGGGAGGGGTGCCTGGGTGGCTCAGTCGGTTAGGCTGCTGACTTTTGGTTCTGGCTGGGGTCGTGATCTCAGGATCCTGGGATAGAGCCAGCGTCAGGCTCCCTCTCCCTCTGCTTCTGCCCCTCCCCCTTCTCGTGATGGATGCACTCTCTTTCTCTCTCTCTCAAATAAATAAATAAATAAATCTTAAAAAAAATTTTTTTTTAATGGGACAAAGCTAGTTAGTACCAGTGAAAATCCAAATTCTGAAAAATTTGGAAAACCAGGGCAAGGAGAATTGGATATTGTACTAAGGTCAATAGAACGCTTACGGCTTCACAATTCTGGCACGTAGGGGCTGGCCCCAGAGGTTAGCAAAGCAGGTGGTAGGACAGCCCCTGGGCCGTGCAGAACAGAGGTTCCCACGTTTGTCAGCATGTGCCACAGACCCGCCTTGGCAAGCGGCTGCACGGGCACTTCCTCAGTGATTCACAGAGGACTTAATAATTCCACCTAAAATTTCCTCTCTCTCAGCCAGCACCTATGACTCCAGACCGAACCCAGCAGAGAAGTATCACTGTGCTCAGAAAACAGATGGGGAAAGCACCCATCCTTCAAGCCACCACAAGTGAGGAGAGAAGCCAGCAAATGATTTTGTTCAGCACTATAGACTAAACTTGAGTCTGGATTTAATTTTCACAGAGCGAAAATGTTGCTACAGGCATACATTTAGAACTATGAAACAGGAGTAAATTAGATTGTAATATTGAAGACTGTGTGTTTCATGTGCATATGCATGTATATGTGTGTGTGTATACACGTGATTATGTGTTTATACATTCATACACATACATACACTCATACACACATGCACATGTATAATATACCTGTACAAATATTATATATATATATTTTAAATTTTAGTGCTGAAAGGAGGACCCCTCACTGGCACTTACAGATTGATTCAGTTTCACTTTCACTGGGGTTCATCTGATGGGCAAGGTTCTGAGCATACTGTGGATAAAAAGAAATATGCTGCAGAGGTAAGATATGCTTTTTTGCTTTCCAGGGAAAGATGTAAATTGATATTCAGCATTAATTTCAAAACCTTAATTTTGTAAATTTGACTCAATCTACGTGAACCACTTTTTTTTTTTTACAAAGGACCTTCATATTTGCTTCTTATAATTTTTATTTGTGATGTTACAATCAGTGCTGCAAAACATTCTCTATGACTTCCAAGGACATCATTTGCAAAAAGTAAAATGAATTCAAATTGGAGGATCCCGTTTTAAATAGATCTAGAGATAAACTTTGTGTCTTCCTGCAAGAGTATGTAACTCTTTGTCTTAGAGTTGATGAAGTCACTTGCTATTGTGCCAAAGAGTGGGTAATTAGAGTTAAAATGAAAGAAAAGTTTGTATTTTAACTTACCCACATGCTCACTTTCCTTAGTAACCTCTAGCTACGAAGGAAAGACCACTGGATAGAATCTGCAGGTTTATTACGTGTAGCACTCATTGTGGTTCTGTCCCCCACTGCTTTAGCTTCACTTGGTGCATTGGAACACCAAATATGCGGATTTTGGAAAAGCTGTGCAGCAACCTGATGGACTGGCTGTTTTGGGTATTTTTTTGAAGGTTAGTTGATGGCCCAATTCTTATTTCCCCTGTTTTTGAGAAAGATTAACCAAAAGAACATTCATAATAAACAGGACATCCTACAAAGAGCTTAGGAAATGCCTTTGGCTCCAAAATATTTTCAGGCTTCTGTCCCCCTCCACATCTGCTAGTAGCAGTAGAGATGGAGGACAAAGAGAAATCTGAGAGGTATTCATTAGGTGCTATTTATATGTAAATGTGAAGGGTGTCTACATGGGAAATGTGAAAGGAAAAAGAGGTACACTTCAGATGACTACTGGTTTTTGTTTTAAAATTCATCCTTAACTAGATAGTACTGTTTCCTGATAGACTGCTACATTGAGATCAAGTGGAGGGCTCAAGGGCAGTAACTCGGTCTTGGAGAATTTCAGGCAACAGTAGGACATACAGGTTGAGCGGCCCTCCAGACAGTTGTAAAGCAAGTGGAGAAAGGTCTGGGCTGGAGATTCATGGGGCCTGACATCATATGTCAAGGTGGGAGCGACATGTGAGTACGAAATCATCCAAGGAAAGCCCGCAGAGGGAGCTGATAAACCTGCTGGGCAGTTTCCCGAGAAACTGCAGCATGTAAGACATTTAAGGCATTGGGAAAGATGCTCATGAAATGCCTGAAAAGGAATACAAGAGTCAAGGGAGATTGCTGAGGCTGGAGGGCAGAAGGAAAGCCAAAGGAAGAGAGAATTTCCAAAAGGAGACAAGTCAGTAGTATAAAATCCTGCAAGATTAAGGTAAGCCCTCGAACAGTGTTCTTTGTTTTGGCAGTTGGAGGTCAGTTGGAGGTCACGGGTGCTTTTGAGAGGGTAGATCAGGGGAACCATGGGGTGGGGTGGAGGGGCAGGATGCCGAGGGAAGTGGTCAGGGAAAGTGGGGAAGTTCATGGTGCCAGTGTAATCAGAGTAAGATGTCTGGGTGGCACGTAGCAAGTGGGAGACTTTAGGGCACTACTTGGAAACATTTTATGGTAGAGCCGCCCAAATCAAAACTGATGTGGTACCAACTGGATCACAGGATCTTATATACTGTGTCTTCCTATAGATTGGTGATGCCAGACCAGGCCTACAAAAAGTCCTCGACGCACTGGATTCCATAAAAACAAAGGTACGGTTGAATTTTTTGCCACCTCAATAGAGTACCTATTTTTTTTTTAAGATTTTATTTATTTATTTGACAGAGAAAGAGACAGCAAGAGAGGGAACACAAGCAGGGGGAGTGGGAGAGGGAGAAGCAGGCTTCCCGCTGAGCAGGGAGCCTGATTCGGGGCTCAGTCCCAGGTCCTGGGATCATGACCTGAGTCGAAGGCAGACGCGTAACGACTGAGCCACCCAAGGGCCCCTAGAGTACCTATTCTTTTTTTTTTATATCCCACTGGTTTTAGGAAATTTTTTGGAATAGTCTTGGTTTGACATGTGGTGTTTCGATGAGGAGTTCACAGAGGTAAAATGTTGCTTATATGTTCATTTAACTTTTCTTTATCCAAAGGTTGACCCTCATGCTAGTATAATTTTAAGACTTGCATTTAGTTACTCTTGCTTCCCCATCATTTGAACATTCATATTACAAGAGTCAGAGAATTCTCACAACTGCAAGGAAACTGAAAGATCATCTGGTCAAATTATCCTCTCATTCACACAGCAGCTGTTTGTCAAGTACTTGCTCCACGCCGGTCACTTCGTTAGTGTAGGAGATACGATGGTGAGCACGAAGACTAATCCAGCCCACGTTTCAATTCTCTCTACGGCAGAGCCGCGTTTAGGTCATTGAACATCTGCTAACTACAGTCACCAAGGGCAGCCCTGGCTTTATAAAGCTTATCCTCAAACTGAAGCCACACTTACCTTCTGAAAGCTTCACTCTTTACTCCTAGCTGACCCCTTTGAATCATGTGGAATAAACCCGATTCGAAAACGCGAATTTAAAAAGATATAAATACATTCATGTTCATTGCAGCATTATTTACAATAGCCAAAATACAGAAATAGTGTAACTGTCTAAAAATGAATAAATGGATAAAGCAATGTGCTATATATATATTTATATATATATATATATGTACAATGGAATATTGTGCAGTCATAAAAAAGAAGGAAATCTTGCATTGATGACAATGTGGATGGACCTTGAGGGCATCAGGCTGAGAGACATAAGTCAGACAGAAAAAGACAAATACCGTATGATCTCACTTACAGTGGAATCTAAACAACAGACAACAAAAACACGAAAAAGTGAGCTCATAGATACAGAAAACAGATCGGTGGTTATCAGAGGTGGGGGGAGGTGGGTGAAGGGGGTCAAAAGGTACAAACTTCCAGTTATAAAAAAATAAATAAAATAACTGAGACTGAGCCTGTGTGGCTCAGTTGGGTAAGCTTCTGCCTTTGGCTCAGGTCACGATCCTCGAGTCCCGGGACGGAGTCTCACATCACGTTCCCCGCTTTGCAGGGAGTCTGCTTCTCCCTGACTATACCCTGTCTCGTGCTTTCTCTCTCTCACTCTCTCTTAAGTAAATAAATAAAATATTTTTTAAAAAAATAAATAAGTCATTGGGGATGTAATGTACAGCATGGTGACTATTAATAATACTGCATTGCATATTTGAAAGTTGCTAAGAGTAGGTTTTCCAAGTTTTCATCATAAGAGAAAAAATATTAGTAACTAAGCATGGTAACAGACCGTGACATGTTAACAAGTAAACTTGTTGTGATGATCATTTTGCAACATATGCAAATATCAAATCCTTATGTTGGGTGCCTGAAGGTAATATATTATGTGTTAATTGTACCTCAGTAAAACAAAACAAAATTAAGTAAAAAATGTGATCCCTCTTTCTTTTGACCCCATTCTCTAACAATATCTTACCTGCCCTCAGGCTAGTTACCTTTAGTGCCCTTTAACTATTCCCATACAATAATTTTCTCTCTTTGTAACAACCTTGTCCCTATACCTGTAACTCTTGCTGTTTGCATCTGTGGCTTTAAAAGTGTAGCATCCAGAAAGGAGAGCGGTTCTTTAGTCCTGATTTCGCCATCAGATAAGATAGCAAGACAATTACCTCCTCATTAGAGATACTGTAGTTTTGTTACTGTGCCTAAAACTGCATTATTTCAGTGACAGCAGTTTCATTTTAAGTACTGGATGTGATCAGTTAATAACAATGGAAATTATAGGGGATGATTTGGGAGGACAAGATGAGAATTGGACATGGGAAAATTACATAGTTGGGCTCTCTTGCCCATATCTGCTCATCTATATTTCCAAGTCAAATGTCTCTGTTAATTTCTTTTTTACTTTGCTTTCTGGTAAACATGGGACCTCTCTTTAAAAAAAAAAAAATTCTGGCAACCAGAGGGGAATATTGTTTCCTACTCTCCTGCCTTCCTCGCACTCTGATCACGTGGCATTTGGAACCTGTGTGTTTGCCTTGTTCCAGGGTAAGAGTGCTGACTTCACTAACTTTGATCCTCGTGGCCTCCTTCCTGAAAGTTTGGACTACTGGACCTACCCAGGCTCACTGACCACTCCTCCTCTTCTGGAATGCGTGACCTGGATTGTGCTCAAGGAGCCTATCAGCGTTAGCAGTGAGCAGGTCGGTTTTCTAAAGTGAGGTGGAGCGTTTCGTCCAGGCAGAGGAGCTTGGCTTTTGGATGCAGACAGACCCCGGTTGAATCCTCCCTCCTGCTGCTTCTACCTGTGGAACTAGTGTCTATAACAGTGCTTAGCAGATAAACAGCATTCAAGAAATATTTGCTGATTAGCCATAACTTAGGCAGTTTGTTTGCTCTGTAAAATTGGATAATCATGAGGATTAAGTGAGAAAGGTGTCTGTCACCTAATGAATGCTCTTATGTCAGCTACAAGGAAACCGAGGCCCAGGACAATGAGATTTCATAGTCAGGGTTCCATAGATATCCGTGGTAACTCACAACTGACCGCTCACTCACGGGGGAGCTTACGGCAGTTTTATTTCTATCAGAATACATTTCGGAATTCTGACAAAAGTAAAAGCCATGCCTTGGAGAAAAATATCTATCAAAACTCACTCCAAGTTGCTTTAACAGCCCTGACCACGGACTCTTTTACCTTTCTCATACAATATAGTTTATGAGGTTTCAGTTACTAATGCAGCTTCCAAGTCACTGATAGTCCCCACAGATGGTCTCTGCTCCCCCCACAGTTGAAATGTAGGAAATGGACATTCCTCAGTAAGATCCACAAGAACTTGGACCCTGGGTAATTTAACTAATGTTACAGTAGCTGCCTGACATTGAAGTTGACTTCGAGGGGTGAGACTGAGGGAATATTACTGGACCAAAGAGATCGTTAAAGGCTATTGATTTGTGGGTTGCTTTATTACTGCCCCAAACACCCTTCTTCATTTAGATCAAGACTCGCAAAGGGAAAGGGAAGTACCACTTTGCAAAAACAACCTCAAAGTAGGAGACTGGTTGAGGCTGTGTCACATCATTGGGCCAGGGAACTAAAAGGAGGCTAAAAGGGAATAAAAATCAATCAATGCCAAGGATTCGAAATCCCAGTTTGGGCAAATTCGTTTATGTGTTTCTATACATTTAAGCAGAGATGCCCGCCAATCACTTATCTCCTGGGGCTTGCGGATCCTGGACCACTTTATCTAATAGTTTATCTATCCAGTAGTTTATCTTCCTGGGGCAGAAAACAAAACTCTATAATTTGGATCTAGAATTTTTATTATTATTTTACATCTCAGAAGTGTTTCATAGGCTTTTGATGTTTGATTTTAAAATTAAAAGAGGGAAAAAAACAAGCTCAGTGCAAATTTCCTTCCAGATGACACTAACAATCTTGTGTGTATTTTCTAGAAATTGATTTGTTATCTAAAGGCATACATATATAATGTTTATGTGATTGTATATTTCTTGGGAACCAAAGTGAACTTTGAACATTGATACATACATACTACGGTGAATATTGGTGAATATTGGAGAATAAGCACATAAATGAATACTATTGGGAAACTTGTATTTTAAAATTTCTTAATCTTTTGTCTTTTAGATGCTGAAATTCCGTAGGCTTCATTTCAATAAGGAGGGCGAGCCTGAGGAACTGATGGTGGACAATTGGCGCCCAGCTCAGCCGCTGCACAACAGACAGATTAGCGCGTCCTTCAAATAAGATGCCCCCGAGCCCACGTCCAAATAGTGGATCTTTGGGCTTCCCTTAGCTAAGCACAAATCTACCTTGGTGAATCGGACCTTGGCTGCTTTGCATCTGGTTTTCTAGATCCTTTATCTCTCACCTGTTGTGCTTATTAGCAAAACGTGAAGAACTTGACCAGTTGTCATGCTTGACCGAATTGCTGTGACTGGTGCTTTGCTTCTGGTAATAGCCTTTCTGTACTAGAGAATATAATATAAGGAATAGGAGAAAAAAGCATCTTGACTTTGTTCGTAGCACATGGGGAGATGAGCACTGACAATTGTTCACAAAAATGCTAATTTTAAAACATAGGAAAGTAGAATGATTGAGTGCAAATCCATACCATGAGATAAGTTGAGCTGTGCAACGTAAATCAGGTGAAATAGTCATGATTCTATGTAATAAATCAGATTAAATAAATGTTCATGATTCTGAGATGTTATATTAAAGAAAAAAATTTAAATTCTTATATATTTGTAGCAATGTTATCTTGAAAATGAATTATGTTGTAATTTAGTGACTTTTGAATTACAGAGATGTAAATGAAGTATTATCTGTAAAAATTGTTATAATTATAGTTGTGATACAGAGTATATTTCCATTCAAATAATATATCATAACTTAATAAATATTGTATTTTAGATATATTCTCTAATAAAATTTGGACTTCTTTTTTGGCTTATTTTGTTTTATGCTGAGCATTGGGTAATAATGGAAGAGCAAAATGTGTACTTTTGTAACTCCTATTAATTCATTTTTAATAATAAGTCATCATAATTGGGTACTCATAACCGTAGGAGTTTCCGTAAAAGGAAAAACCATGTACTATTTGCCAAGAGCTGTTTTAAGTGCGTTCTGAGCACTCACTCGTAACCTTCATGACAAGCGAACAAGAATGAATCCTGCAAGGCAGAGAGGAACTGGTTAGACTAAAAGCAGCAAGGTAGAGAAAGGTGTACATGCAGGATCAATATATACTCCTTGGAAATAAAACCAATGAAACCAAAGAAGAGAATTCAAGTGGTACCCACAAGTAAAAGAGCAATTTGAGTCTTAGAAAGGTGAATTATACCTTTTACAGATAGAAAGAGAAATGAATACATGAAATCAAAATATCCCACTATTATAGCTGTTCTGGGTTTAGCTGTGTGCCTGGACCATGGAATGAATTTTTGGCTGATGAGTTATTCTGGAAAGCCAAGTTTAACACATAACTCAAGTTCTACCCTTCATAGAATAAAACCTCTTTGTTTCCTGAGATTAAAAAAAAAAAAATTCTCTAAACTCAAGGCACCTAGGTGGCTCAGTTGGTTAAGTGTCTGACTCTTGATTTTGGCTCAGGTCATGATCTCAGTGTAATGAGACTGAGTATAGCATGAGGCTCTGAGATGAGTGTGGGGTCTGTTTAAGATCTCTCTCTCCCTCTGCCCTACTCACTTTATCTCTCTCTCTCTCTCTCTCTCTCTCTCAAAAAAAAAAAAATAATCTCCAAACTCATTTATACACCTCACTTGCTTTACTAAAGAAATATGCTAAGTTTTGTGTAAGAGAGAGATCAAAAGCTTTGGAATTTGATTTGTTTCAAATCCCAGCTCTTCTCAACCTCTCTGATCCTGGCTATAAAGAGAGGGATAACACCCAGACTGTGACAATTATATGAGGTAAGGTCTGGTGTATAAGAGGTGTCGAAAATACTTTTTAATCTTTGTGTGTGTGTGTGTGTGTGTGTGTGTGTGTGATTCTGTTAACTGTACCATCAATTTTTCTTAGTTTCCCAGAATGAGGTTTCTCCTCTGATTGACCATTTATTGCTTTGGGTATGGAACCCAAATAGCCAAGCTTAACTAGAATTGTTTGTAAACTAGAAGTAAACCTACTTCAGGTGGATTGCTGAGGACCTCTTCTAAGCATAAAACGAAGAGTGTAGTTTGTGCATATTTTTACATATTGGTTTTCAGTTCTATACTGAACCAGAAATTTATCAACAACTGAGTTCTATATACAGATGAATTATTATACGCCTGGCACATAATGGATGATCTCCAAATACTGTAATGAAAACATTTATTTCATTCTTGGCTAAAATTAAATTTAACCAGGAGATACTATTTTCTTGATTTTTTTTTTGAGAAAGTTTTTGTCATATTTGTAATCTGCCACAAACTATGCTAATTTATGTAAGTGCTTTTCAAGTGTTCCATCAAAATATTCCTTAAAGCAGAGAAGTATAGTCTTTGAAACAAACCATTGCTTCTTTAAAGTTTCGTTTTTTTACTAAATGTTTTCAAATTTTACATTCTACTCTATATTATAGCCACATTCAACTTTAATATAAAATGTTTCAACTGGCTTATTATAATTACTGAAATTGACACTCTGGCAATGTTTATCCTGAAACTTATTACCTCTGGTCATCAGGTGTACCTGCCGAGACCCTGGAAGTCCCGGTTTGAGAAGTGTAACCTAATATTAAATATTGAGGATTTTCATTATATTTGTTCTTCAAGGACAATCGTTCGTTTTAAATAAAGTGCGTACCACCTTAATGGATACCATAACTGGTATTAGCATGTTTAAAAAATGTGTTTGAGGGACGCCTGGGTGGCTCAGTCTGTTAAGTGTCTGCCTTCAGCTCAGGTCATGATCCTAGGGTCCTGGGATCGAGTCCCGCATCCAGCTCCCTGCTCAGCAGGGAGCTTGCTTCTCCTTCTCCCTCTGCTGCTCCCCCTGCTTGTGCTCTCTCTCTCTCTGACAAATAAATAAATAAAATCTTTTAAAAAATGTAGTTGAATTCCTCTTCTGCATTTCATTGAAGGGATCCCATGTCAGTTATTCACACTCTGTTAGAAGGGACAAGACGTAAATGATGCTGTGGTGGGCAGAGTGACGGCCTTCCAGAGATGCCTATATCCCTGTCCCCAGAACTTGGAACTACGTTAACTTGGCTGGTAAAAGGGACTTTCTAGATGTGATTCAGTTAAAGATCTTGAGATGAGGCGATTACCCTGTGGGTCCAAAGTAATTACAATGGTTCTCAGAAGAGGGAAGAAGGAGGTCAAAAGCAGAAGGAGATTGGACGACAGAAGCAGAGACTGGACTGATGTGGCCACAAGCAAGGAATGCTGGAAGCTTCTAGAAGCTGGAAGAGGCAAAAACCAGATTCTCCTCTGGAGCTTCTAGAAAGAACCAGCCCCACGGACACCTTCATTTAAGTCTCAGAAGACTCCTTTTGGACTTCTGACCTCTAGAAAGGTAACACAATGAACCTGTAATATTTTAAGCCCTTAAATTTGTGGTTAATTTGTTTTGGCAGCATTGGGACAATAGTACAGACACTGGGTTAACAAGAGAAATCCCTATGAGAATAAGCTGTGGGTAGCCAGAATTTACCGGCCTCTGGGCCCTGGCGGTGATAATTCCCTTTGCCCAGAATGTCATTTTTCTCCATCCCTAATTGTGAAATCTTAACCGTTCCTGGATGCCGAGCTCGAGTATCAGCTCTTACCACTGACCCAATCATTCATTCAGGAGAGTTTGTGCTTTTGTGGCTTCTGACACCAGTGACTTCCTCAACTTGGTGCTATAAATCTGATGGCAGCTGTTTTCCTAATGGTCCTGCAGCTCCTGGAAGGCAGCTCGTGTTTCACCACAGGGCTCTGTGTCCGTAGCTGGTGCCTGGTACGTGCGCATTGGGTGGAATTAGGAAAAGCCTTCTGAGGAGAGTAAACTTTGTCTTAGATCTGAAATAAGAGGAGTGGGTGAAGGGGGAGAAGCCTTGTTTCATACACGCACTCCGTGCTTTGTGGGCAAAGACAATGTAGTTCTATTTACTACAGCTCATCTCATCTTCCCCAGGCTCGCTCTCATCTCCAATCCTACAGGTAGTGTGGGACAGGGGGCTTGAAAACTCAAACCTGTCACTAAATGGCGTCTCAATATACTCTGGTTTAAGCAGGTTTTTTTAGATTTTTAAAAAAGCATTTTGTTTATTTATTTGAGTGAGAGAGAGAGAGCATGAGCGGGGTGGAAGGGAGGGACAGAGGGAGAGGGAGAAGCAGACTGCCCGCCCGAGCCACCCGGGCACCCCTAAGATTTCTTATCTCTACTCCCACAACAGCCCACACAGATGGTGCCTAGGTGACCGGGGGCCAGGCCTGGATGGGTAAGTTGTCCCCTAGATCCTTGTTGGCCTCTGCTGGGGAGTGGCTGGCCTAGGTTGGCCCTGTACCAATCTGCGTCTGCTGACATGTTTCATTGGGTCTTTGGAGATGCCTCTAGCTGAGCTGCTCCCCATCATTGCCTTGGGTTACACAGTCCTGAACTCCCCTATTACACAGGAGGACACAGGGACAGCCTCTCTCTCTTCTGATCCTAGGTCCTGGAGCTCTAGATTTACCTCACCACCCAGATTTGGCCCTGAAAGACTGTATGTGTGGAGGGGGCAGGGAATTACAACATCAGCACCTGACGTCTTTGCTTCCTCTCCCCTTGCCACTTTATGCTGGGTCAGAAAAGGCAGTTGTCCCTTCTTCCTGTGTGACAGGAGCTGCCCTTACACTCTGCTTCCTTCTGGAGGCCACATGCATCTGGACCCTGCTCTAGGGTCACAACAGCAGACAAACTGCTCAGAAAGAAAATTGGTTTCATGATAGGGGAAGACCCATCGGAAAACATTTTAAAATTCCTATATACATTACACCTAGCAATATGCTGCCGTGAAGGCTCCAGAGGGTTTCTTTAGTCTGTTTGGTGAAATCTGGTAGAAAGGAAGAAATTTAATTTGTGTTTCTTCCCCTTTTCTCCTCATCCTCTCTCTGCCCCTGATCCCTACCTTCATTACAAGGGAATATAGTGCTTAAATATGTTAACGAAGGTCGTATCATTACCTCTCACCTAGTATTTGTAACAGTTTGGTGGAATGAACCAAAGAGAACTCTGAATGCTCTGATACTGAAAAGTTCATGTTGCACAAAAAGAGAATTACTCAATTTCCTTTGTATGTGTGAAACTCCAGGGTCGGGATGATGCTTCTGTGGGATTTGGGGGGAGAACCACACCACACTGGCTTGAGACGACATCCAGCCCCTCTGATGGGATTCTGTTCTGCAGAGCTGCATCATGGCCTCATCATCAAGGACTTGGTTTATAAGTGGAGATGCTTGGGAAAGGTTGAGGAACAAACTTTCAGCCCTCAGCTGACAAGGGCCTGCAGTTGCCTTTGTAGAGAGTGGGTCCATTGGCTGGAACTGCCCGCCTCTGCCGTCCAAACCTGTGTTCCCAGGCATCTGAAGGTTTTCTCCACACAGCTTGTTTTTGGAAAGAGAAATATCCCTAATGTTTTTAGAGAAGTTATTGTTCCTGGTCCTCCTCTTCGAAGGATGTTTCTGGCTTATCTGACAGGGGTCAACATGCTCGCCCAGGGCAGGTCTCTGCAGTGCTCAGTCACCAGTCCTTTCTCTCCCTCCCTTCACTCCACCTGGGTTTCCATTTTCTAAAAGGTTTCAAGTTTGCAGGTTTTGTCTGGAGTCTATTCTCAGAGAGTTCGGGCAAGAAGAATGATGCCTTTCAGTCCTGAGATCTCTACGTGCAACACATATATGTAGAGCTCCAAAACAATCTTCTGTTACACGTACACACACACACACTGGCTGGCAATGTGTGTGTTCACTATGTATCCGATACTTTATTTAGAGCTCTTTTAGTGAGTCACCTGGTTCTTTCAGGAGCCAATAATGCAGTAGAATTTAATGCTACATCTTTTCCATTTCACTCCCCTGGCCCATAACCTCAAAAGTAAAGAGAAAATTCAAGTATTGCTGAGCAATGTGGACTGAAGTTATCATGGAACAGAAGTGAAGTTTTTTTTTTTATCATATCGTGCATAGCAAGAAAAAAGGGACTCATCAACTCTATCCTCTTTCCCCTCAAAGACTCTATCTCCCTGGACTGTGGTCCCCTGTCCCTGGAGCCTCCCTGGGGCCTCATTTTCTCCTCTCTTTCTGAGTAATTTAGTTTCCATCTTCCTCTCCTCCTCCTTCCTAATACACACATGTGCACACTCATATGTGTATGCACACACACGTACGCATGTACACGAACACACACTTGCACACACGCGCACACACACACACACATCCATCCCTTGATACTAAAGGCCGGCAAAGGCAAGTGCCTCCAGTGTTAAGATCTCCTTTTCATGAAGGTGGCAGGAGAATTATAAGTACGTATTCATGTATTTATTCATTTATTTTTAAAGATTTATTTATTTTAGAAAGAGAGAGAGCATGTGTGTGTGTAAGCAGGGGGAGGGGCAGAGGGAGAGGGAGAGAGAATCTCATGCAGATTCCCCATTGAACGTGGAGCCTGACTTGGGGCTTGATGTCACAACCCCGAGATCATGACCTGAGCTGAAACCAAGTCGGATGCTCAACTGACTGAGCCACCCAGGTGCCCCTATAAATATTTATTTTTCTTGTCACTAGTATTTTTAATTCTTCTACCATACCTGTATTACTTTTCATGTTCTCAGCAGAATAAAGTAAAAAGTATTTCCATTTTACAAATGAAGCCTTGGGGACTCAGAGGGACTAGGAAACATCTAAGTCCCCACAGCAAATGTGGCAAAAAGGGGATGCAAATACAAGCTTTGTGCTTCTGCTCTCCCCTACACAAGGCGAAGGATGATCCTAGATGGTGCATGGCCTGCTCTCTCACCCTATCAACTCCCCAGCCCCAGCCCTGCGCTTTCTCTAAACTGCTGGTTTGGGGGCCAGACCACGAGGAATAGGGCTCACCAGCTGGACTGGTCAGAACTGGGGGAGAATTTGAGAATGCAAAGTGGGCCAGGCTTTGTCCAGCACAACGCCTGGTTCAGGGCACAAGCTCAGCTACACTTCGAATAGATATTACCGAATGAATGAATAATGTAGTTTAAAGTCCAATGTAATGAAGAGTTCTAGAGATGGATGATGGTGACAGTTACACAACAACACGAATGTGCTTAATACCACTGAATGGCAAATTTAAAAATGATTAAAATGGTAAATTTTATCACAGCTTTTTAAAAAACTCATATGTAAATTACTTTGGTATTATCCACTGTTTTGTTATTCACTTCCTCCGTCAGTTGAATAGAGGCCCGGTTTGCACAAAATGGATACTTACAAATCCCACTTAGAAGTCGGATAGCGCCTTCCCCAAGCCTGTGACACCAGCATGAGCCCGAAAGAAGCGGGGCAGCAAACGCTGTGGTTGATTGTAACGGGGTGTGGAATTGGGCTATCTATATTCAATGCCAGGCTTCTTGTCTCTTAGCCGCATGAACTGGAGCATTTCATCTCTTTATTTAATCTCTTTAAATCTCCATTTCCTCCTCTGTAAAATGAGGATTATAATGCCAGCCATCACAGAAGATTCTTGCGAGCTAATCCATGTCAAACAAATACTGCCATGCTTAGAAAGCACCCCCAAAATATCGGCTACGACGGTAAGAAGACCCCAAAAGAGACTAAGAATGAAAAGTCTTCTGTATGAGTCCAATTCAGATTAGGCAGCAGCCCTCAGACAATTGTGATGGACTTCACCTACCACTTCTCCTCTCCGATCCCTGGAGCCTAGAATACCATCTACAGTGCATTCTTGGATAAACCCCCAAGAATTTATGCTGTGATCCTTCTGTGAAGTCTTTTGAAGTGCAGAAACCAATAAAGACTAGACGAATAAAGAACAAGCATTTTCCCCATTTGCTTCAAAGTCTAGAAAACCCTTATGTAACCAGAAAATAAAATCCAATTGTTTTCTTATTGTAGTGCCTTCTGCAAAATATGTTGAAGGGTATATTTTAAAAGCGGTTATTGGTCAAGTAAGTCACATTTGACTTTCTCCCATTGGAACCAGCAGAATGATTCCACGGATCCTAGGCAAGGTGGTATCAGAGACAAGCTCCAAGCATTCAGGATTTCTTCTCCTTTGCTCTCATTTTTGCCTTTGTTTTTATTTTTTTGAAAGGGAGATGATGAATCTGTTTCAGACTGACATGTTTTACTTGTCTTACTTACAGACTATTGTGCGGGAAATGACTACCGAGAGTTCTTTCTTAGCTTATCTTCGTCTTGATGTGACATGAAAATATAAACGTCAGCTGTGAGGCAAAAGGTATTTCATATGCATCATTATTACCAGCAGGGATTAACAGCTAATGTATCAAACAAATAAAAATAAATTTTTTACATAAAAAAGGGCATTTAGAGCAGGAAGTATAGCCCTCAGAGTCAGGCTGAGAGACTTATGGTCCAACCGTGTGACTCTGAAAAAGTTGCTTAGTGGTTCCGTCTGGTCCTTTGTGTATAACATGGGGATAATGATACGTATCAGAGGGTTGATGTCAGAAGTAAATGGGGTATGGACAAAGAGTACTAGTGTAGTCTGGCTCATAGCAAGTGCTCGAGAGGCAGTTGCTCTTACAAATATACTCAAAATAAGATCTGTGTTTCCACCAAACAAAACTAAGGCCTTACCCTTACTTGATCAGCTTCCATCTGCTGACTCAGGTTGTGTAAGATGAAGGCTAAGAGTGTGAGGTCAGCCTGGTTGCTGATGTTTGAATGCTGGCTTTGCTATTGCTCGCTGTGGGATGGTAGTTAATGTGCCGAGCCGCCCTGGGCTTTAGTTTCCTCATCTGTTTGATGGAGATAGTAAGTGTATCTCTTTGTTAGAGTTGTTCTGAGGATTTAAAGAGATAATCAAGGCAAGACTCTTAACACCATACTTGCTCGTGACAAGTGCTCAATAAATGTTGGCTAAGGCTATTAAAAATTCAGTGATTCGGGGCTCCTGGGTGGCACAGCTGTTAAGCGTCTGCCTTCGGCTCAGGGCGTGATCCCGGCGTTGTGGGATCGAGCCCCACATCAGGCTCTTCTTCTATGAGCCTGCTTCTTCCTCTCCCGCTCCCCCTGCTTGTGTTCCCTCTCTCGCTGGCTGTCTCTATCTCTGTCGAATAAATAAATAAAATCTTTAAAAAAAAAAAATTCAGTGATTCAACCATGCAGAAATCCATTTCATGATGTAGCAATTAGATTTTTTCCAGGCTTCTGGAAATGCATAACCAAATAGGTGAATATACGGCTACTTCCAACAACCACGTTGCGGTTTTCCACTTCAGAACAAACACTGGTCATGCTGCAAGCCCAGGGGAATGTCTGATTCTTCTAGGTGTAACTTGAGGAGCACCCACAGTGACTTCTCTAAGATGGACACCATCCAGCGGATAAATAGTCCATCACCTGTGGAATGGCAGTCCTGGAACGAGTTTGTGAAGACACAAGTATCTGACGCTGCCTTCTGTAGAGAGAGAGAGAGCTGTCAGAGTCTGACAAGCTCACCGTGTTTTGTTTTTTTACAACTGACCCAATAGAGCCGAAGCGACACTGTCTGGGGGGCGTTCTCAAGCTTTCCATAGCCTTTTCCACTACACCACTGAACAAGCCTTTGGTGTACTTGCTTAGCTTGGGTTTACCTGCCTTTCAGGTAAATTTACTGAGTAATTGCAAAATAGTTGCTATAGCCATTAGGTTACAAAAAAAAATTTTTTTAATGCCACTGTCCTTGAAATTCAACCCATAACACCATCCAAATATCCTTTTATATAAGGTTTGTGTTATATGGTAAAGCAAAATTACATTCTTCAGAAATTCCCGAATATCTCCTATCTGGGCCTACATTTTATCTATTATGACTTCCTGCTAAAGGATTTTATGGAATATATATGACAAGTTTTCATCACTTTAAGAGAAGGGAGAAATGCACAATTTACATTCCCCATGTATTTATATTGTTTGTAAATCTGTCTTTGACAAGAAGCAGAAATTTTTACAGCATATTTGTGTAGGTGCCAAACTGGGGAAAAAAAAAAAAAACCCACTTACCAAGCTATACTCATGTTCCTGATGTCTTAAAATGTATTTTATTAACAGCTTCGTTTTGGGGGGGAAACAATGAATTTCTTACCCCTATTCTGTGATTCACCAGCATGTTTGCTATTTTAGGGTCTTAGTTACAAGACATATTTTTTTTACCATGAGGGCAAAGCTACTTCTATACGTCTCAGAGTATGAACTACCACTGCCAGTGTGTCAAATTTTTGTAATTTTTTTTTCAGATCGAGAGAGAGAGAGAGAGTGCAAGTGCATGCATGGGTGGGGGGAGAAAGAGAATCTTAAGCAGGCTCCATGCCCAGCAGGGAGCCTGACATGGGGCTCGATCCCACAACCCTGAGATCATGACCTGAGCCAAAATCAAGAGTCAGATGTTTAACCAACTGAGTCACCCAGGCACCCCTGTAATCTTTAGGTAAAATAAAGCTCTAACAACTTTATTATTAGCTGTCAAAAATACTTGTCTTATAAAGTAAGTAGTGCATGAATTTGGTTTTGTGTCAACTCTAATCTTTGAGGAGAAACAATTCACTTTCGAACTACTTTCTTTTTTTAAATTTAAGTATAGTGGACATACAACATTATATTAGTTTCAGATGTACCACATAGAGATTCAACAATTCTGTACATTATGAAATGCCTACCACAATAAATGTAGTTACTGTCATTGTGAAAAGTTATACAATATTATTGACTATATTCCTTGTGCTGTAACTTTTATCCCTCTGACTTACTCATTTTGTGACCAGAAGTTTGTACCTCTTAATACCTTTCACCTATTTCATCCCCCCGACCCCCGCCATTCTGGCAACCACCAGGGGGTTCTCTGTATTTACAAGTCTATTTCTGTTTTGCTTGTTTTGTTTTTTAGATTCCACATACAAGTGAAATCATATGGTATTTGTCTTTTTCTGTCTGACTTATTTCACTTAACATTATACTCTCTAGGTCCATACATGTTGCAGATGGCAAGATTTCATTCCTTTTTCACGACTGAGTACTATTGCATTGTAATATACCATATCTTCTGTATCCATTCATTTATCAATGGATGCTTAGTTTGCTTCCTATATATCTTGGCTATATCTTATATGTCTTGGCCATTCCATACCTTGGCTATTTTAAATAGTACTGCAATAAACATAGGGGTACATATATCTTTTTTCGTTAAACATCCAGAAGTAGAATTCCTGGGTTGCACGATATTTCCACTTTTAATTTTTTGAAAAACCAACCTCCACCCTGTTTTCCATAGTGGCTGCACCAATTCACATTCCCACCAATAGTGCACCTGGGCTCCTTTTCCATCCTTGCCAACATTGGCAATTTCTTGACTTTTTGATACAAGCCATACTGACTGGTGTGGTTTCGACTTGCATTTCTCTAGTGACTAGTGATGCCGAACATCTTTTTACGCATCTATTGGCCAACTGTATGTCTTTTTTGGAAAAATGTCTATTCAGGTTTTCTGCCCATTTTTAATTGGATTATTTAATTTTTTGGTGTTGAGCAAACTTCTTTAGTCAGTGTCTAATATTCTGGCACATCTGGATTTCAGTTATTTTTCTTTAAAAGAATCCTCAGTTGAGGCGTCTGGCTGGCTCTGTACACAGAGCATGTGACTCTTGATTTCAGAGCTGTTAAGTTCAAGCCCTATATTGGGTGTAGAGATTATTTAGAGATAAAATCTTAAAAAAGAATTCTCAATCAACACTTCATATAATGTTCCTTTGCTCTTCAAGGACAAGAGGAAAAGCATTAAGCTTATCCTGAAATGACTTAGTCAAACTCCATGCTGTTGATACAAATCAGATTAGATCCTTAGGTTAAAGATCAGAGGAACTAATGCATTGGTTAAAAAAGCAGCTCTTGGTTGTATTCTGAGTTACCAATGAGCAGTTACTGGACGAAGGAGGGGACCCACTTGAACTTGGACCAAGTAATGGCCTGGAATAAAGATTTCTGCCCAAAAGAGTTAATAATGAGTAGGTAAGCCTATCAGGCAGACTTCTTTACAAACTAGACTAGAGCCTACAAGAGGATTGTCTGACAGTCAGAGAAAGGGGAAGAAAACAGCACACAGGGTCTATGACACAACGGCCTCAAAGCCCAGAAGAGAAGAGGGAGAAGCTGGTCCCCAGAACTGTCTTGGTCTCTGGGTCTCTGTCTCTGCCCTGTTTTTAGCTTCCCTCTTCTTCAGACAGCCGAAGTTATCCTTTCCTTTGTATAATGCAAAGTGGCTGACATACACAGAGATGGATTTATCTGTGAATATTTATTGAGCCCCTCCTATTAGGTGCTGAGCTCTCAGCTAAAAGCTTCCAGTCTTCCAGGAGTGCACAGGAGAAACCTTTTATGGGTTGTTTTTTTTAAAAAATCGAAACAAGAGACCATTTAAATGTGTCTCTTCCATGAATATAGGTACAAAACTATGTAGTTTTGATTTTTGTATTCCTGAAAGACTTTGTGAATGGATTACAAATGCATTTTGAATGAGAGGTACAGGGATTTCTTCCATCATGTGTCATGCTCACATGAAAGACATGAGACGTACAGTCACAGCTAAGATGGAATGGAACGGTATTTAGTAGAATTCTAAGATTTCCCACACCATGCTATTGCTTTTCTTCTTCAAAATAAACTTAAGCAAGAAATAAAGTGATACATTATCGTTCTGTGATGAAGTTTTGTTAGAATGGATAGTGATATTATATTTAACTGCAGGAGCTGGAATTTGGTTAGACTGTGCATTGGTTCCCTGATATATTAGGGAACTAACTTCTCTGAGCCTCCATTTGTTGCCACCTTGAAAAATGCAGATAATAACTTTAAAAGACCTTATATGAGAACCAAAAAAGATACTGCATTGTAAAGTGCTTAACACATGACCGATCAATAATGGCTCATTTCTTTGGTGTCCTCCCTCCCTTCCCTTCTTCTTTTCGAACTCTTATTATCAATGAAATCACATGTAGTCTTAAAAGCCTGCTTTTAAATTTTATCTCAAGAACCACATTCCCAAACTTACATGACAATATATTTTATTATTCTGAGTCAGTTCTACTTCATGTGACATTCATTTCCTATATTATATATGCTGCCTGACCTTAAATACAAACCAAAGAGAAATCATTTTCTTGGTGTGTCATAGATAAGCTTTCAGATGAAGCCATGATGAAATCACTTTTAGCTCTACTCTTTCTACACAATAATGCAGTTGGGAAATAGGAAATACTGCTCCTCTGAAATGGGACCCCAAAAGTATGCGATAAGAGTTACTTCTCCCCTGTGACAGATGCGGATCTCTTCAGTGATAAAATCTAGGCCCCATTTCAGCATTCCCTGGGCCCCTGCCAGCTATCTAGTATTCTCAGACCTCTTATCGAAGAATTGGCTCTCACAGCATCTCAGTATTAGGCAACGGTCTAATTGACTGTAGCAACATTTAGTTAAAGATGACAATTTTTTAAAAAATGTTAAGAAAATACTTCTAGGGGCGCCTGGTTGGCTCAGTTGGAAGAGCATGCGACTTTTCATCTCAGGGTCATAAGTTCGATCCCCGTGTTGGGTGTAGATATCACTAAAAAAAAACAAAACACCACACGCACACATACAAAACAAAACAAACAATTTTTAAAAAGGCACCATTTGAAAGAAGAAGAAGGAAATACTTTAAAAGATGCTCTTTAGGTAAAAATTAAGACACAGTATATTTGGTTAAGAGGTTGTCCTATTTAGGGTCAGAACATCTCAGGTTCAAAGCAAGGATTTGCTTGCTTACTGTGCCCACTTGGACAAGTTACGTCAACCAGATCAGCTACAAATCTGTGTCTTTGCTCAAACAAATCTCCTCAAAGTGGTGTCTATACTTGCTGTCTCCATTCCCTTCTCTCCTTGGTGATCTCCAATGAGGTTGTCGTGTCCACTGGACCATTGAAATGACGCTGTTTCAGACTACAAAGACGGGATATAAACAAAACAAACTCTCCCTTCTCTGTTCTCATCTCACTTGGCATCTTGATACGTTTGATATAATTGGTTGCTCCTCCTTTTTGTTGTTTTTCGTTTTGTTGGATTTACTGCTTAATTCAGTTGGCTTCAGTGATGTCACACTCTGTTTTCTTCCCAGTTCACTGCCTATCCCATATTTGCCTCATCTGCTGGCTGCTTTTTCTCTACCAGACCCCCTTTTGAGTTCCCAACAGACCTAATCATTGTTCATTTCTCCTCTAGCGATACTTTCTACCTATGTGATCTCATTCAGGATTTCAGCTCTAAAGGCTACCCACATTATAAAGAACACCAATTTTTTATCCCCACTCCAGACCTCTACCCTGAAGCACAGCCTCTCCTGTCTATTCAGCTTTGCCACTTGGAGATCCAAGAGGCACCTTAAACTTTAATATGAGCAACAAGACCAGTTGAGCTTGTCCCTTCAATCTTCTCTGTTCTTAGCTTTCTCTAGATCAGCAAATCACATCACTTCCCTCCCCGTTGCTCAAACCAAACACTTAGATATCTTGTCTGATTCCTCCATTTCCCTAATACTTTCCACGCACCCTTGTCCAAGCCATTGTTTTATCTTTCCTGAACTACTGCAATAACATCTCAACCTGTCTCTCTCCCTCTGTTCTGGCTACTCTGCTGTTTATTGTCCATGTGGAGACCAGAGTTCTCAATCTAAAGCATAAATCAGGAAGCACCTGGGGGGCTCAGTTGGTTAAGCCTCTGAATCTTGATTTCAGCTCAGGTCATGATCTCAGGGTCCTGGGATTGAACCCCACGTTGGGCTCCCTTGCTCGGCAGGAGGTCTGCTTGAAGATTCTCTCTCTCCCTCTGTCTCTGCCCTGCTCACTCTTTCATTCTCTCCCTCCCTCTCTAAAATAAATAAATAAATAAATAAATAAATAAATAAACCTTAAGAAAATAAATAAAGTGTAAATGAGGTCATATTACCCCGCTCCAAGAAATCCTCAAATAGCTTCCCATAGAATTGACAAGGAAATCCAAATTCTTTACCCTGTTTTCAAGGCCTTTTGTGGTCTGGTTTCAGCCTTCCCTTTTGAACTTATTGCCCTCCTTTTCCATTTCACTTTATTCCAGGATATTTCCTTTTTTGTGTGTGCTTCAAGGACTTTACACTTGCCATTCCTTACCCTTGGAATGCTTTTCTCTGAGATTTTCAAATGGCTATTTCCTCTCATTTGAGGTCTCGGCTAAAATGATGTCATTTTATAAAGACCTAGCCTTACTCTCCTAGTTAAAATAGCTCTTGCAATACCCTGTGATAGCTCACCATTCATTTCTTCTATCAACTTTATGATCCATGGAAAGAAAGTACAGATGATCTAATTGATTTCTAAGGTCCAATCTGTCCGAACATTCTGCAAATCTATAACTTTATGAGTAGGTGGATTAAGAGCATATAACATCTAATACAATAGAAATTTATCTAGGACCAATCCAGAAGGATAAAAATTTCAAATACCTATTGCAAAACAGTAACCTCACATAACAATACTGCATAATTACTACATAGTTGTCATCCAAACTCCAGAAAACGTAGTTTTATATTAAAAAGTAAAATTAAAGATATTCTGGTTGTAATGGAACACCCCTTTTTATTTTTTTACCAACACACTCCAGTATCACATTTCTTTATATTCCAACAGTTTTTGATTCAAGTTGGTAGCCTTAGAAAGAGGTGATTTATATTTGTACAGGATTCAGCAAGGTTCTTTTCCGATGGTACTTAAATGTCCTCATCCTGGAGGGAAATAAAATGATAGACCCCTATAGAAGCATTTTCAGCTGCAGAGATTAGAAATGTGTCCTCCAAATCATTTGTTCAGTAAGGTGTTCATGGAAAACCACAAAAAACAAAACAAAAACAAAACAAAAAAAAAACTCCAACAGCAAAATTTGAGCAAGTCTTCATTGTTTTTGCCTGAATATATTTAGCACACAACTTTCTGGGAAGGTAGCCAGGGTAGGAGTTGCCATAACTAACAACACATCTCCTTTAAATGTAAAAGTGGAAGTGATTGCAACAATTATTTGTAAGGCTCCAAAGAGATACTGGATATTGCTGCATAATGCATTTGCCCCATGGAATTTAAAAAGTTTTCTGACCTGACCTTATTATTTTGCTCATCAATTAAATACAGCTTAGAACTACACTCTGCTCAACTTCAAAATGTGCTTCCTTGACACTGATTATCCCATTTACTCATGGTAAATGGAAGAATAATGTCTGTTTAACATGTTAGTCATGTATTGGTTCTTATATGATTTTTTCTCATCAGATTAATGTTTTGAAGTCATCAGGGGTAGGCTTTCTCTCAATTTAAGAGAAAGACTTAGCAATCTGCAGAGACCTTAGGAAGAACTGTGGACATCTATGGAACTGCAGGTAGAGGGTGGTGTAAAGGCTTCCAGAACTGCTGTACTTTCTACTATGTAGAACTTCCTTGAGAAGCCGTGAGTGTAGACGAAGATGCAAAGATAGTTCTCTTGTATTAAAACAATGGAAAGTTGGAAAATGTTACACTATGAATCAGATTTTAAATTTTCATTAAATGATCTATTAGAATGGGTCGTCTCCAGCATATCTAACTCACAGGGAAGCACCAGCACCAGGAGTTAAGGCTACAAAGATTTACTGATTAAGTATAAATACCAATAGAGATTTAACTGTGTTTATATTTGTATTAGGATTGTTAATTGCTCGTTAAGGCTCTGGTTATGAAGTCCCATAGCTTTTGAAGGATCTACCCCTATCCTATTCTTTCCATAAGCTCTCTTATTTTTGTCTGCTATTTTGCAGAAGGTGAACATGTGTTATAATAGAAACACCTAAATCATTTCCATTTTATAAACAGGAAAATCTAAATTAAAACCAAAATTAATGCAGGTTAATCCAATGCAGATGCTCAGTAGAAGTTAGGATTTATGATTATTAATTCTTATAAGACGGTTTTAAGTAGTACTTGTTCATTTATCCATAGCATTGGAGATACGTGGTTGCATAAAAATTAAGACTTTCCAACTACCTTAATTTTCCTTTGTTTTATTTATTTATTTCCAAAAAGATTGATACATCACTGTAGAAGAACTCAATGTTAAATGACTTCTCAGGGTATCCATGTTATACATTTTTAAATAAAATTTATGCTGTTGGAAAATACAACACAGCTTTAAGGTTGTGTTCTAAAGATAAATGCCAATGTTCCAAAGATTTTCTACTGAATGGAGACATACACTGAGCATCAGATAGCAAGCTGGCCTGCTAGTGGTTGGTGCCTTCATGGTGGGTGAGGACGTGAAGTGTGGTGGTGGAAACCACTGTCTTAGAGAACACAATGACATATGGCCAGGCAGCAGGTGCGTGTGATACCAAAAATCAACTCTTAGGCCATTTTGCCACGCCCATATAGGTTGTTGAATATCTTTGCATGTGATGCTTCTCTACATTAATTAATATGTTTTATCCAAGAAACATGTATTGTACATCCACGTTATTCTAGGAACTTGGCTCAGCATGAGGGAAAGAGGTGAAAGACTCAAAGTCTCTGCTCTCAAGCAAGTCCACAGCCAATTATAGTCCAGCACAGTAATGAGTATCTGGTACTGTGGGAGCAGAGAAGGCACTTCCAACTTAGCCTGTGGTTGGGAAAGGCTTAAAAATGTGAAGGTAATGCTTGAGTTTAGACTCCTAGAAGACCTGGGAGCCTACTAGGTAAATACAGGGAGTAGGAGATTTTCAGGCAGAGAGAATGGAATGTGTAAAGTCATAAAGTCATGAAATAAAGAATAATACTGGAGTTTGTGGAAAACACAAGTGACTACGGCTAGAGCATGATGTGTGTGTGTGTGTGTGTGTGTGTGTGTGTGTGTGTACACACAGCACATGGGAGTGGAGGGGAAGAAAAAAGAGGTTGGAAGTTAAAATTAAAGGCAAAGAAGCAGGCAAAATCCAAATCATAAATGATCTTCTTTATCAAGAGAGACAATCAGTTCATTCATCCTAAGTTGCCTCCATTATCTGTTCTCCCCCACAGCATTTCCAAACTTTTACTGGTCATTTGGCTTCATGAAGGTAGTGGTCGTGAAGATCTACTCACGGTGATATCCCTGCTGATAAGCACAATAGCTGACACCTGGGATTCCACCACATTACAGGTGGAATGAATGAAGAAATTTCTCTCTCTTCTCAAGCTTTCAGCTCCATGCCAACTCCTTCCTCCCAGAACATGACTTGAACTTCTTAACGGAGGAAATAATTACAGGCATTACTTTAGTTTTCTAGCACTGCCGTAACAAAATACCACAAACTGAGTAACTTAAACCAACAGAAATTTATTGTTTTATCGTTCCGGAGACTAGAAGTCCAAAATCAAGGTGTCCGCAGAGCTGATTCCTTCTCAGGGTTGTGGGAGAAAATCTGTTCCATGCCTCACTGCTAGCTTCTAGTGGTTTGCTGGCGATCTTCGGTATTCCTTGCTACACAGAAGCATCACTTCAGTCTCTGCCTTCACATGGTGTTCCTTCTCCCTGTGCGTGTCTTTTTCTAAACTTCCCCTTTTTATAAGGACACCAGTCATATTGGATTTGAGCCCATGCTAATGACTTCATTTTGACTTGATTGCTTCTGTAAAGACCCTATCTCCAAAAAGTCACATTTTGAGGTAATGGGGGTTAGGGCTTAAACATGTGATTTTTCTTTCCCTGGGGAAGGCATGATCCAACCCATATCAGGTATAATCTTCAAGAACTATCTTTATCACTTAACAGTTTGCTCTGTGAATAGAATTCACTGTTACTGTTTTAAAAAAGAAGAAAACTGAGGCTTGGAGTTGTTGTGTGATTAGATCAAGTTTCTACAGCAAGTAAATGATGGAGTTTAAACATTGTCCTAACTGGCCATATTGAATCAACCCAAAGAAACATTTCAGGGAAGAATTACTGGTTTTATTTGTGTGTGACATTCAAGGTAGAAATTGTTCATCCATTATTTTGTTGATCTGGTATTTATTGAATCTCTCTGATGTACAAGGCACTATCTGGTGCTGGGGGAAAATGATCAGGAAAGCATAAAACTTGACTTTAAAGCAGTTTGTCATTTGCAAAGCCAAAATTTCAATGTTAGTACATATAAGCATTGATTAAGCACAGGAGATGGTTTTCTAGATTGACAAAAATCTCAAACTACTTCCACTGAAAAAAATTTCTCTTAGATACCTCAATAATAAAGGAAAGAAATGTGTTGAGTTAATAATGCCATATAATTTGAGAAGCTTGGCCTCAATCATGCTTAGAGTTTTAAAAAATGGCATACAGTTCAATATTCTGTTCAGATAAAAGAACAGATTACTTACAAAATAAATACATAAATAAGCCAGAATGCTTGTCAAGCCTCATGTTTACTCATTTCGTATGGTAGGATCTAAGAATGCTGAAAAGAAACAGTATGTCTTAAAAGGCAGTATTGTTTCAAGGTTCAGCAAGCATTTACTGAATGTCTAGCATGTATCAAATGTTTAGAGACATTTTCCATTCTATTTGTGTAATAGTAAGTAATTAACTCAATCTCTATGGGTCTCAGTTGCCCATCTGTAAAATAGAGATGTTAATAATACCTTCTTCCTCCTACCTTGTTATGGAGATCAAATGAGAGACCATGATAAATCACTTGACAGAATGGTTGGCATATAGTAGCTTTTCAATAAATGTTTGTTGAATCTGAATCTGAATCACATAATTTTCCCTGTTATTTTTAAATAAGACTGGAGGACCTTTACAACATTTTATGTGCTTTAAAGCTGAGAGTTCGTCTATAGCTTCATTAAAAATACATATTGTTAGAGACAGACACAAACTTTTTTTTTAGCAGAAGAACCAATATAAAAAAAATGATAGCAAAAAGCTGAAAGTAAAAATAAATTGTAGCTTGAATTACAACCTTTTAGACAAATTATTCGTAAATGTATTTGAAAGGACTGTATGTTCCCCAGGCACTTAAAAGGGGCATAATTCTTCATTTCTTTTCTCTATTATACACTGCATTAAGATCAGAGCTATTTAAATGAAGCGGTCAGGCACATTCTCCATAAGGTAATAAGGTAAAAAGGTTTAAATTCATCCTATAGGTTAAAATCAATTATTTGATTTCATAAACATAAAACAAATAGACCAACATATTATGTGGCATAAGTGTTGACAATTCTGTAGTTATATATAGATTAAATTATACTTCTATTTATTTTAAATTTATGTTCCATCTGTTTCTGAAGGATTTGAGTGCATAGAATACAAATGGCTTAAAGTTGCAATAAAAAACTGAAATATAACACAAATAAATCAATAAGTCCCATCAAAAACCTAAGTAACCTGTGCTTCTCAGTTTCTGGGGGAATGTCTAACTTGTTTTCTTGAGAAGGAAAATAGACTCAGCTTCTTCTCATCCATTCTAATCCCCTTGGAGTCTCTTAGGGAACATAAAGCTATTCAGGTTGCTGTTAATAAAGTATAGTAACCCATGCGGGGTGCGAAGGTGGAGGACCCACATGTCGTTCACGTGAAAATGTGCCATTGAAACCCCACTGAGGCGTGTTGTTAATGTGGATTTGATAACAATGAATAATAATATTTTAAGATTGTGGATCTAGAATACACCTACTTAAGAAAATAGGTTTAAAAATTAAGAATTTAGGAAAACTATTAAAAGATTTATGCAAACAGCTCTAGAATTTTATACTTGACTAGAAGTCATTTTCTACCATGGTTTATTATAGCCAATTACACTTCAAATGATGATTCTTTTATTTTTTTTCTGGCAGAATCCTTTTACTAAAAAAAAAGGAGAATTGTGTATTTTTCATTCATTCCCTCAGCCATTTCCAGAACAAATACTTACTAAACACTTAGTATGTGCTGAGCAATGGGAAACACACTGAGGACGCAGCGATGAGCAAAGCATGGTCGCTGACGTCGGGGAATTTTTGTCTGGTTGGGAAATGAAGATGTCAACAGACTTTACAACATCACCGGTTAGTGCTATGGGAGCAGGGGAGGAACACTTCATGGAAGCTCAGGACTCTAAATGAGAGGACAATTTGAAGAAAAATAGACGGTGGGAAGTTAGTTTTCACCAGGAAGAGACGCATTGGCCAGTCATCCTAGCTCATGCAACGAGTTCAAAATACTATGGTGGCAGAGAGGCAAGCTGGAGTCAGGTTTAAAATATTCTCCTAAGTTCTCCTACTAAAGAGATAGCCTTATCTGAAGTCAGTGAGGAGCCCCTGGAGAATTCCAACATGTTCATTTTTGAATTTTTGAAATATTTCTCTGACTGCAGGTAGGTAAAGTGGAAAACATAGGAGTTAAGGAGAGTCAGGAGGGGGCAGTCACAGAAATGCATGGGGGAAATAAAAACCTTAAATAGAAGAATGGCTGTAGATACGGAGATTGGTAAGGCTGGAGTCTATAGTAGGTGAAACAAATCTAAGATTATTCATTAGGCACAAGCCCATGAAGAATTTTATTCTTTTATAATTCCTGGATCCTGAGATTAACTCTCCTATCATTAACGTCATTCAGTCTAAATTCATCAAGTATCATCAAGCAATAAAGTAGTTCCTGAAGTTTTTGTCCTTATCAACATTATCTTACTCCTTTGCTCATTTGCCACCAGCTGCTCCCCACCCCCAACCTCTTACCACTATGGTTCTGAAATAGAAAATCTGGAAACATCAAAACAACTAGTACTTATCTCTTACTGAATTCCCACAAGGCACTCAAAGATGTGATGCTGTGAAAAAAATATGGTACATTTTTACTTAAATTGACCTAAATTTTTACTTAAGAAATCTAGATCTAATACTTGTGATAAAAATAAGGAAACTATAAAAAGGTAAATAGTGTTAGAAATGAGAGTGATCTTACAGGTAACATCAAAATAATTACCAGTTTATGCATATAATTTTTTTCAGCTCTTAAAATTGTCAGAAGTAGGGCTGGATAGTAAAGCAAAATGGACAAAATGTTAATAATTATTGAAGCTGAGTGGTGTGTATATGGGAATCCACTATCTTATTTTCTCTGATTTTGAGTTTGTGTGAAGTTTCCAGAATATAACGTTTTTTGAAAGTGTTATGGTAGTATTCTGTGTGGTGAGTACTCATAATTGGAAAATCACATTTTAATTTTGTTAAGTCACTTGATCAATTTGGATTTGTGGGTCTGTGGGATTCACATGGTAAGATTTTTGAAGAACACCATTTTACATTTATATATTTATGTAAGTCCCAATTTGTTTTAAAATTATTGATGTGGCCCATGACATATACTAGAGTGATCTCTTAATTCTAAAAAATGAGATAGATTGCCCCAAATAAAGTAACTGAACATCAGAGAATAATTTTCACAAATAACTAAATATATAATTGTATTTCCCATTTTGTTTACTAATGAAATTTTTGAAGTGGAGATGATTTATTTCTACTGCTTTTTAAGTCAAAAGGTTTATGAAAAAATTCAAGGTGGAAGTCATCTTAATTAAAACTGTGGAGAAGATGGTATGAATTATTTTTTCTCTTTTTGTCAGAAAACATTTTAAAGCAATTAAACAACAGTGAAGACTTGTAGACCCAGCACTAGTTAATGTGAATGACCACTCTCAAATGTATTCTACCAGTGGCAAGATTCTATATACATTGGAAAAGAGAGAAATGATAAACCAGATTCTCTTTGAGGCCTAGAAGATTCAAATAGTCTATAATTGTCCATTTTCCAATTTTTTTCAACAAGAATAAAAGTAAACAGTGATGTAATATTGGGACAATGCCCAAGCCAAGGGAAGATCCCCAGCCAGGTTACAAATGGATCAGGTCTGAAGAGATTGTGCTGGAACTCCGTGTTTTGTCTGGAATTCAGAAAGCATTTTCTCGTGGATGTAATCTTTCTCATGGTGGTTTGGATCCCAGAAAAGTCCACAAACTTATTTAACATGGAATAGTTTTACAATATGGAATAAATTTGCAATATGTTCTGATGATACTAGCAGCATACAATGCCAGTGTGTTGCCAACACAGTGACTTCCTGTTACCCCAGGAGTAAAATGCAAGCCCCTTACCCTCCCACATGGCCTTTTGTGCTGCACCCTCTGCTTCCTCTCACACCTCACATCATGCCACTCTCCCCTCACCCTCTGTGCCCCAGTCACACAGGCCTTTCTTGTAATCCTTGAATAAGTCAGATTTGTTCCCACCTTAGAGCATTGCCACTCGTTTTCTCACTTAGATGCTGTTCTTTCTGATTTTAGCAAGACTGGTTCCTTCTTGTCTTTCAGACGTTCAGAAAAATGTCACTGGGCCCTGTCTAGTAGGCTCACCTTAACTATTAGATCTTTTCTGACACCCAGTGTAAATTAGCCAACCTAGTCATTCTATTCTGTTACCCTGTTTTAATTTGTTGTATAGCTCCAAATATCTACCACTTGATACTTTCTCGTTGATTTCTTTGTATATTATATGTGTCCCCCTGCTAGTATGTAATCATTGCTTCCCACAGCCTAGAAAAGTGGCTAACAATAGTGGGTTCTCAATGCATGAGTCCATGAATTCAAAAAATTAATTCTACAGAACTACTGTAGGTAGTAATAGAGACTCTGTTAGCAGAATATTCATTCAGAGTTACATCCTAGGGAGCCAAGAGCACATCTTCTGTTTTATCCTTAGTGGTTTCAAGGCACTAGAGTTGTCTCCAACATTCTGGGATCAAGAAAGCAGGGCTAGAGACCTGCCACTGACTATAGGGTTGGTGGTGGGATGGTGTGAAGATTTTTTTTTTTAAAAGATTTTATTTATTTACTTGAGAGAGAGAGAAAAGAGAGTGCACAGAGGGAGAGGGAGAAGCAGACTCCTCCCTGAGCAGAGAGCCCGGTGCAAGGCTCCATCCCAGGGCCCCGAGATCACTACCTGAGCTGAAGGCAGATGTTTAACCAACTGAGCCACCCAGGCGCCCCTGGGGTGGTGTGAAGATTAAGAACGGCACTGAGGCTGACTGAGTGGGGAAGGTAGAGAGCTCTTGGGCAGAGTTTTCTCTCCTTCTCATTCTGCTTCTGCCTTTTTCTCCCCTCATTCTCACTAAACAAGAGGATGGCCCGACAGAAGCCAGGTACTGACATTAACTGGCCATCAAAGGATAAATCTTCTCCCCTTTTTCCTTATTTCCCCCTTTCCCTTATCCTATCCTTCTTCTCTTTCTATCTTCCTTCTCCCTACTTGCCTCCCCTAATTTCCTCTATTCCTCACTCCCTTTTCTTGCAACCTTCAGTTGGTGCTGCTGGTGGTAATGTTGGAAACTCAGACTGCACCAAGCACTATGTCTGGCATGCAGTAAGTGTAAAAGAATGCTTGTTGACTGACTAAATTAATGAATTGACAGATTCCATTCTCCAGCCAGTGGAACTTTAGAAGCAGATTATTACAGTATATGCCAAGTAGGACAGAGTCTAAAACTTTGCCTAAGACAAAACGGATTACTTCTCTGACTTTCTCTAGGTACTAACAGACTTGCCCCCTGGCTACTGAAAAGCCTTGGATTAGTTGGGTGTGATGATTTTTTTGTGAAGCTGACAGGATTTATTAGAGACTCAATTTTAAGAGACTTAAAACGAAAAGTTCTAAGTAGAACACTGTGAATTCTATTGTCTTAAAAGAATAACTCCTCACACTAATAGGTAATGACTACTGTTCCTAAATTTCCAAATTGACTAGTTTGGTTAGGTTAAGACATCTTTTTCCTTTCAGGAGAATTCCTTCACTAGATGCTTACATACTATTACAGTCTTTTCTAACAATAATTGAAAGAAGGAAAATTCAATGATAACGTCTAGTGGTACAGTTGACTATGTTTCTGTATCAGAAGTAATCTGCCTGGTATCCAAGATCTACAAAGAACTTCTCAAATTCAATACATGAGAAACAACTAATCAAATCAAAAAATGGGCAGAAGATATGAACACTTTTCCAATGAAGACATACAAATGGCTAATGGACACATGAAAAAATGTTCAAAATCATTAGCCATCAGGGAAATTCAAATCAAAACCACATTGAGATACCGCCTTACGCCAGTTAGAAAGGCAAAAATTGACAAGGCAAGAAACAACAAATGTTGGAGAGGATGTGGAGAAAGGGGAACCCTCTTACACTGTTGGTGGGAATGCAAGTTGGTACACCCACTTTGGAAAACAGTGTGGAGGTCCCTCAAAAAGTTAAAAATAGAGCTACCCTATGATCCAGCAATTGCACTACTGGGTGTTTACCCCAAAGATACAGATGTAGTGAAGAGAAGGGCCATACGCACCCCAGTGTTCATAGCAGTATTGTCCACAGTAGCTAAATCATGGAAGGAGCCGAGATGCCCTTCAACAGATGACTGGATTAAGAAGATGTGGTCCATATATACAATGGAATATTATTCAGCCATCAGAAAGAACGATTACCCAGTATTTGCAACAACATGGACGGGACTGAAGAAGATTATGCTAAGTGAAATAAGTCAAGCAGAGAAAGACAATCATCATATGGTTTCACTCATTTATGGGACATAAGAAATAGCAGGGAGATCTGTAGGAGAAGGAAGGGAAGAATGAAGGGGGGCGGTAAACAGAAGGGGGAATGAACCACGAGAGACTATGGACTCTGGGAACCAGACTGAGGGCTTCAGAGGGCAGGGGTGGGGGACTGGGATAGGCCGGTGATGGGTATTAAGGAGGGCACATATTGCATGGAGCACTGGGTGTTATATGCAAGTAATGAATCATGGAACTTTACATCAAAAACTAGGGATGTACTGTATGGTGACTAACATAACATAATAAAAAATTATTATAAAAAAATAAATAAATAAAAAGGAAAAAAGAACAACAAAAAAGAAGTAATCTGCCTGTATGGACTCATGAGGCCAGACTTACTCATTTGTTCAGATGCATGCTTCAATGTATCTGCTTCTATTTTCTAGCACTGCGCAAGACAGGGAGTTGCTAGTTTACCAGTCTCTTTGTTTCCGAGCTGGTGACAAGGATGTATTACCTGACTCTGAGCCAGGGAGAAGACTCTAGCTCACTTAGCAGCTTCTTTGCCTTTGGATTCTCACACAATGACATCACTGAGAAGCAGCTGCCTCACGGAAACTGTGAGGCAGGTGCGAACCCTCATGCCTGCTGAGTTTTCTGGAATAACGGGCAGCCTAAGGGCCAGTTGCAATAAAGTCTTGTGTGCAAAATTTCTCTTAAAAACAGTGGGAAAATACTGGGGCACCTAGGTGGCTCTGTCAGTTAAGCCTTGGACTCATGATTTAGGCCCAGGTCATGATCTCAGGGTTGTCAGATCCAGCCGCATCAGGCTCCACGCTCAGCACTCAGCAAGGAGTCTGCTTAAGATTCTTTCTTTCCCTCTGCCACCCCCCACAATGCTCTCTCTCTAAATAAATAAATAGAATCTTAAAAAAAAAAAAGTGAGAAAATACTATGAAAAGTCACATTTACTTTGACCTAGAATTCAAGCAAATTTCAGTGTTTCAGAATTGGGTAAAGTCTCACAAATTGGAAATTGAGACTCATCAATTTTTAGGCTTCTATCTACAACAATTTTTAAAAACTGCTCTTGTGTATGCTTGGGTTTCAAATTATGCCCCCATTCCTACCCTGCGAATAAAAGAACAAAAGAACTCTGAAAGTGATCACCTGAGGGTCAGCCCCGCACCCGTTCCGCTCTTGCTCTGCGCAGTAGCCTGCGCTCTGCGTAGGAATTACTCTCTTATCAGGTCCGGTGGGGAGCCCTGATTGGTCAGAGCCAATCGGGGGGGTCAATCCCACCCCCTCACCACAACGATTGGCTAAGGCACCCAGGCATAGGCCAATCAGGACATGGCATTTCTCTGTTCACAGGGCTTGATTCTCAATGGGCACATGGCCGGATTCATTCTAATGAGATGAGCGTTCTTGTTAAGGAAAGGATTGCTTGCTTTTCAAAGGGTAACAACAACAATAACAACAAAAGATCGCTTCCTGAATACTGCGTTTGCCAATGTGACATCTGGAATGTATGAACCATTTTGCCTCTGTGAAGGGAGCCATCTGAAGATAAAGCCAAAATATAGAGGACACAGCATGGACTGGAAACGGGGAAGCCACCAGCACCTGGTGATTGATTCAATCACCTGTTACTGTTTAAGCCACTTTTGGAAGGGTTGTCTGTGCTCATAACAGAAAACACTCTAAATGTCATATATATAAACTGTGATTATAATACTTATCTTAATTTTCATTTGTCATTAACATTGATCAGAGTTGCACAAATGATTCATGCAAGGAAATTCTTTTGTTTGAAAGGTCAATCTATCTTGAGTAGAATTTAAGCAGGGTCATAATTTAATATTCAATGACTCTCATACAGAATTCTGCACATCAGTAAATATATTTTTTAAAGATTTATTTGAGAGAGAGAGTACAAAGTGGGGAGGGGCAGAGGGAAAGGGAGAGAGAAACCCAAGCAGACTCTGAGCTGAGCACAGAGCCAGTGAGGGGCTCGATCTCACAACCCTGAGATCATGACCTGAGCCGAACAAGAGTGCACACTCAACCGACTGTGCCACCCAGTACCCCTCAGTAAAAAGATTTTTAATTGAGTTTCTCTTGTAAGTGTATCTCAGGTTTTTTCTTGATATAAATATGTAGCTCACCTAATTTTTAAATTGTTATACCAGGCAACCAGAGATACAGCCAGAACATTTAAGAAATGGTTGAACACATGTTCAAAGAGCAACAATTCAGGATCTTTTAGGAACTTTGTTTTGCCTTGACAGAATCAAGTATCAATCATCTCTGGAAATAACTATGAGAAATCAATAAGCATATTAGTTGGAAGGGTCTCTATTAATAGAAAAACAGTGGATAATGTTGCTGTCGTGTTAAAACAAAACATTCAAATGCATGCTTTACAAGTAAATAGTCAAGTTTAAAACATCTATCTCTTCTTCGTGTAGAAAATTAAAGTTAGATGGGAAAATGAATCCTAAACTGCTAATTCAGCTGAAATATAGTCAATAATTGAAATCCATTGAAGCTTTAATTGCATCTTATTCTGTGAATGCATTTGCTTGCATCATTGCTCTTGGGGTGGAAAGAAAAAGCTGACTTAAGTAGCTTTACAGAAATTGCTTAATAATTAATTCACCTTCTCAAAAGTGGCCAGAGCACTCAATGAGTGAGATAAACTCAGAGGATAACAAAACGGAATTAAACATGTCTGTTGTGGGTAATCCTGACTGATCTCTTAGTTTGTTTCTTCTTTTCTCTGTAGAATTGGATTAGTAGTCATAACAGGCAACTCTGGCTAGCGTTTGGGTTCTGTTGCTGCATTTCATCTTTGTCTAATGAAAAGGGTTATATAAAGTATAATTCGCTCACCTTCTCAGGCCTAAAGGGCTGTCATATTAATCAGATGAGAAAAAAGTAGTTTGAGGATTCATTAATATCCCTAATGATGTTGAAGAAACTGCCGGTGCTTTGCACTACTGCCGCTGTGTTTGTGAATATGTTTTGGTTGAGGCTGATCTACACGCTTCATGCATTAAACGATTCAAACTGATGATATTCAATATAGTTAACAGATAGATTAAAATTTCGTTGAGTATTATAGTACAAGAAAGCAGAATACTAGAGTCAGTATGTTCCTGTGAGTCCTAGTTTTATATTTTTGGCTAGACACTGCTTGGCCAGTTGAATAAGAAGTCGAATAGGAAGTTAGATTGCAAACACCAGGATAATATATGATTATGTTGCTGTTTTTATTTTGGAGGTTTCACTAAACATGTAGTACCTACGATAGTTCTGGCACAATACGCACTTAATAGATTCTTACCAAATAAATTGATTAGAATCACAATGACTATATTGCATTTAATATACTCTACCTATTTTCATCAAGGATTTGAGTAGGCTTAAAAAATTCATACAATAATAATACACTATATGTTAATTCATTGAATTTAAATTTAAAAATACATATAATAAAAAGTAACTGAAATAAGTAAATGAGAGAAATTAGGGCAAAGGCAAAATACAGGCAGGAAAATAATAAATCTGTGGTAAGATTGGTGTACGGAAATGCATATGCATAGTTGCTAGAGGTTGGCAACAGTTGTCTCTGTGCTTCCTAGTGACCAAAGCAAAGAAGGAAACAGGAGCAAGTACATAGACTTCGGTGTCCTTGAGATAAAACAAAACTAGTTATTCGAAGAAATCTCAACCTTTTTTGACCAAGAGGCCTTGGGATAATTTCTGATGGGTCCTCATATATGTAATAACCATCATCAACATTGACAGTTTTGCAGTTAAGTAAAAATAATTCATAACGGTCCAAAACAACACAATTTTAGCATTTGGTGTTTTGATAAAGAACACTTTACTATGATGATAAAGGGACCCACTTTGGGGTCAGATACGTTGAAACAAATACTAGTTCATATCCTAGCTATGCCTCTTCTGTAAAATGATGATATTAACAATTATATATGACATCGCTATAAACACACAATTAGGTAACTGTCTTAGCACAGTGACATGAAATAAGCACTCAAGAATTGGTTGTTTTTATTTTTATCTTCTGTTTTAGTCTGGAGAAAACATTTAGAATAACTGGAGAATTGGGTATGTGTCTGTCAGGCATTTCTTCGTAAGTACTAGCTCTCGTAATGAGGCTTTTATTGAGGAGTTGTACAGAGAAGGTTGGAGTTGTCGTTTCTGCCAAGAACCTGAAGTTCAGATGGGTCACTGATTATTGAGCAAGAGGCAGACAGTGGGGGTAAAGTTCTCTTACCAGAAAAATGCCTGATAGGAATGGCCATCCCACAGAAATGCAGCAGAAAGGTGGGCAACAGAAATACCCACCAACAGGAAGCAGTGTCAAATTCTCCTCACAAAACAGCTCTCCCTCTGTTCCAATGTGTGGATCAGCAGTGATGCAGTCCCCAGAGTTCTGGGCCATAATTATGACTGCTGACGGTTTGTCCTGGATCCTTTTCAAAGCAAAAGTTACATCATAGTTCACGTGGCCACAGAAATACTTCACAAAAAGTCACCCATAGAACCTCAAATTCTAAACAATGTAGCTAACCAGCGAAGCCTCTCAGATAAGAGATGGGCTGGATACAAATCGGTATGCATTTGTTTGTTAATTTTTGTCTTTATGGTCAGCCTACAGAAGGCTTGAATATAGAGGCACTTATAAAGGAAGGGTAAGTGGCAAAAAAAAAAAAAAAATTTTTTTTGTGTGTGTTCCGATTTCAGTTAACTCTACCCACATGTCCACGCAATTGTTGGAATAAAACTTGAGACCTCTGGATAAAGTGCCCTTTGACCTTCCTGAGGCCACACTATTTCCTAGTCCCCTGCCTCCCTTGTGCGAATCTCTCTGAGACCCTGACTCTTAGCTCTTCTGGGCAAAATGGACATTTTGAACTGGGATATGGGTTTCAGATCTCAGCTTTAATCCTGATTTGGATAGATGAATGTAAGCAATGTGTCACACACAGTCTCACAGAATCTAAATCCTGGGGACAGAGTAGGCAATTCTTTCATAGTGAAATTTCTGAAGAAAAGGTGAAAGAAAACTCACTGAATCCAAAATGTTGGTTTTGGTAGGAACAGAGCAAGTACAAACCTGACTTAGAGGGAGAATCAATCATAATGAATGTGGAAACAGTCTCAGAACAGAACACATTTGAGTAATTTGCAATTAATTGACTTTAAAAATCACAAAGATTCAAACTCATCCAATGGCCTTTAAAAATCAAATCAGTGACTTAGAAAATACTATATATTTACATGGTACAGGTAAATTGGCTTTCCAAATGGAGGGGTCTCTCAGGGAGGTTTATTATCCTTTGAGAAACAAGTGAAACTCTGTGCACAGATCTTGCAGTATTCACTCAAAGGTATTTGGCATAGAAGGAGGACCCGCGAACTAGCTTATAAGAAGAAAGCGAGCAATCACACCCCGTTCCTCAGCATCACTGAAATATTTATTAGAGCTGTAGGAAAACACAGGGCCAAGCAGCAACACATCGCTTCAGTTACTTTACAAGAAGAGCTGTTTGGGGTAAAAGGGCAATTTTGGTTGAAGAAGACTTTCTTACTATCTGTTACGTTGCAGAATATTTTGTTCCCTTTCAGCCACATCGAACGACCCCTAGATGACTTCCATACCGTAAGGGGTTTGTGGAACAACGGCAAATATGCTGAATGGAGAAAGCATTTGGGGTCAAAGGTAATAGCGACCCAAAATAGTTCAGGAGAGTTTTTAGGTGAGAACGGAACAGAAAAGGAGAGCTCTAATTTCCTGCATAGTGACAAATCCCAGAGGAATCAAAAGGGGCTCTGAATCGAGATAATTAGAGCCAGACCGCCACTTTGTTTTTAATCAGGATTAAAACACAAACTAAGTTTTGTTTAGCATTCTATTAAACCTCATAGAGAATTAGTTCTTAGGTTGCTTTAGATCACTCAAAAATTCAAATAAGAGAATTTAAAAATAGAGGTTCTATTCCAAGCAATTCTGTAACACTAAAATGCATTTCTACTTTGAAATGTCAGGAAATAAAGTCTGACCTTGGAATACTTTTCAGGAAGTCTGATTAAAATGTGATCTTAACAAATATTTGAATGATAATATTTCCTTTTTTTCCTTTTTTAAAAAAAGGTTTTATTTATTTATTTATTTATTTATTTATTTGAAAGAGAGAGGGAGAGAGCACAGCGAGCAGGGGTAGGTCCCAGGAGAGGAAAGAATCTCAAGCAGACTCTCTGCTGAGCGCAGAGCTGGGAGTCAGGATTCTGGAGCCTGGATCCAGGAGCCCGGATGGAGCATCAGTGCAGGGCTCCACCCGGGGCTTGATCTCATGCCCTGAGATCATGACCTGAGTCAAAGCCAAGAATCAGACACTTAACTGGCTGAGCCACCCAGGCACCCTGATAATATTTCCTTGTAAAAAAGAAACTGGTGCTCAGTTAAGCAGTTAATTATAGAGAATGAGTGTATGAATCAATAGATCTTGAAACAGTCACTGGAAAAATTGGTTATCTTTAGGTAAAAATGAAACTTCACATTTAGGTGTGTTCTAAGTGTAGCAAATTGTGTGGTTTGCAAACTATTATGCCCCAGATTTTGTGTTTCTTTGAAGGATAGAAATGTTTAATGAGTTTTGGATTGATTTCAGAAACTTTAAAAGTGTTGGAGTAAATAATAGTGTACAATTACCTTAAGAAGAAAACCAGTAGCCTTAGATGTTGGTGTTTGGTTTCAGCCACAAGCTCTTCAATTAAAAAAAGAAAGAAAGAAAGAAAGAAAGAAAGAAAGAAAGAAAGAAAGAAAGAAAGAAAGAAAGAAAGAAAAAAAGAAAGAAAGAAAGAAAGAAAGGAGAAAGAAAATGATTTCCAGAGGGCCAACAGGTGGCCACATGCAGAATTCTGGAGCATTGGAACTTACTATGTGATTCTGATTTTTGCACAGTAACTTTCAAAGAAGTTTTGAAACTACACCTTAACCACTGCCATACTTATCAACTTTCTCCCTTGGAAAAACTGGAGCAAAGCCTGACATCCTTTCTGCGATCCAGCATTGTTTTTGTTTTGGTCACATTCCAGTGGGAAACAGCCACTTAGCCAAATTGACATCAACACTTCCTATGGTAGCTATTGGAAACTAAGCACAGGCAAGAATGTTGCTATCTATTGCAGTTCTTGTCGCCTATAAAAAAGAAATAGATGTATTTTGACTCTTCCTTTCCACACTTTTCCCTATGTTTAAAAATATTTTGAGGAAATGATGAAGTGTTGGCATTTGCTCATCCTTAAGAATCCACTAAGTAAAAGACGTTGTATTGAGCTGTTTCCTAGGGCTGCCATAGCAAAGTACCACACACTGGGCGGCTTAAAACAACAACCAGGTGTTGTCTCGCAGCTTTGGATGTCTGTCCGAAATCAAGGCATCAGCAGGGCCATGCTCCCTCTGACAACGTTGAGAGAATCCTTCATTGTTCTTCCTTGTTTGGAGGGTCCGCCAGCGACCCTCGACGCTCCTCGGAGGTAGATATGCCCATCATTCTAACCTCTGTCTTCGCATAGTGCTCCCTAGTGTGTCTTCACACAATCTCTCCTCTGTGTGTCTATTTCTGTGTCTACATCCCCCTTTTTACAATGACACCAGTCATATTTGATTAGGGTTCACCCTAATGACCTCATTTAAACGTGGTTACCTGTGTAAAGATCCTATTTCCCGAGTAAGGCCATAGAGTAAGGTTAGGACCTCAGCATACTGTTTGGAGGAACACAAAATACGACCCAAAACACATACCATCTATACATCTTTCTGGATAATCGTGACACGCAAGACACTATGCTCAGATTTAAGGAATATGTACAACCTTTGGTGTGTAGCTTTAAGATGTTCTCTAGTTATAGAAACAGGTTGTAGGGCTTGATAAAAGAAGATGGATAGTTGCAGAGCTGCCCCCGTAATGCCGAATGTTCTCTGGTTGATAACGTCAGTAAGGGTCCATCAGTCAGTTCTCAGTCCCTCTAGACCTCTTCTCTTCCAGTGCTCCTGACTGCCCTCTTATCAGCCCATAGTCCTCAAATCTCATTATTTCTGTCAAAAATTTGAGCTGAGCCTTTAAATTACTGGTGGTTTGAGGCTAGGTGAAACTATTTGAGGCAGGGAAAATGGTTTGAGCATAAATATGTGCAGATCCACCTCTATGCGAACTGTAAGGGAGACAGCCCCTGGGCCAGCCTGGCTGAGGTCTGCGTGGAGAGCGTTTGGATGCTGGATATACACTCCCTTCTTTACTTGCTGCTTTCACGTCTATATGGTCAATGTGTGTTGTCTTTTGAACTGTGCTATAGCCTTCCACACCTCTTTGAATGGCTGTGAATTAAGGTGGAGGACTCAGATTTCCTTACCGTACAATAAAAAATCATTACTGTACAATATTTTGGCATGTAGGGATAGGACCACAGGGTTTAATAGCAAGGAGAACTGGGTCTTCATCTTTCCCTGTGGAAGGAAACTGAAACAATACTAAGTATTATCTTTCTGCTTTGAAGACCTAGAGTATTTTATTGTCTGTGACAGTCCTTTCCCTATGTTTTAACATCACTGAAAGCAGGATGTGTCTTACAATCGACAGGTTGTTGCCATGACTGTTGTGACAGAGTTGTCATTGGTGAACTTGGGTTCACATGGGTGAACTTGGTTGTAGCTCCTGATGATATTATCACATCAGCTGAGTTATGAGCATGATTAATAATACACATGTTTAATTTAATTGTCACTTAAAATGTCTATAGAAAGATTATGTCATAGTTCAGTGATAAAATAGAAATTATTTAAAGGTAGAAATGCACAGAAATAAAGAAGTAGGGTATAAATTTAATGGCAGTGAAATGGATATTAGTGATTGGAGTGATGACTACAATTTCATATTTTCTTGCAGAGCAACAATTAAGCCTTTTAAATGGCCTAGGAAAGGAAGAGGGTGACAAGTGGTTGAAGCTTGGTTATATTTTGTACCAAAATGTGGGCCAAAGAACTGTTTATCATATGCCAAGCAAGGCGATCGAAGAAGGAGACATTGCCAATTTCCTCCCAAAATATGAAAGAAAATTCAATGCAATGAGAATTGGTATGATCAGCTCATGCATTCATGCAATCAGTATGGCATTGTTTCATCGGTTATTTGGAAGTGTTTCTCCTATCTCAGTTGACGTAAAATTATAATGTTCTTTATAACTGAGAGCATCATGGAGTCAATGGAATGGTATTTCTTTGCTATCTCCATGAGTTCTAGTCCTTAAACTTCTTGGAAGACAGAAAATATTTATTGATTAATTGCCTAGGTTTATCTATTAACTAGAAAAGTCACCCCATTATTGTGGCTGGCAGGTTTGAGGCTGCCCCCATGTGTAAGAGAACAAGGTAGTATTGTCCTAGTCTGCTTGGTTGTACTCATCTTGAAAGAAAGGGTAAGCATGGAAATGGAATAGAGGGAGTGGTGGGGGTAAGAGAAGACTGAGGCATGGGAATGGAACAGGTTGGCAGTTAAAGCTGTCAGTCACCACCTTTCCAGCATGTTGTCACCCCCTGACCCTCAGTGACAGCACGGGAAAGCCTTGTCATGATTATTTCTCTTTCTATTCAAACTCAGATTTAAAGCCTCTACTTTTAGCTTAATCACGTACGTAAGTGCATTGGTTCAGTTCATTAGATAATTCTATCCCATTCACAAAATGACTTTTTCTTCCTTCCTTTCTTTTTTTTTTTTTTAAGATTTTATTTATTTATTCGACAGAGATAGAGACAGCCAGCGAGAGAGGGAACACAAGCAGGGGGAGTGGGAGAGGAAGAAGCAGGCTCATAGCGGAGGAGCCTGATGTGGGGCTCGATCCCATAACGCCGGGATCACGCCCTGAGCCGAAGGCAGACGCTTAACCGCTGTGCCACCCAGGCGCCCCTCAAAATGACTTTTTCTTAATATGTTTATTGCATCATGGGTTAGTATGATATTTCTAAGAATATCTCTTTGGCCACCCCTCTCTTTAGTGTCCTGTGCCCCTTTTCACATTCTTGTGTTGTATTGAGGGAGGATGTCTTCCCCACTCTCCAGGTGTACGTCCTGAGGCATCACAGCTGAAAGTCTTTATATTGTTTTCCCCAACATTCAGCGTTCATAATTTTGATGTCACTAATATCCATAAAACACTCACTCTTTAAATTGTTATTAAATATCTAGAAAATAATCTCAAATTTCATAAGAGATTGTAAAAGTCCTTCCATTTGGCTTGCTTTTAATAAAATGCCTATTAATTTCTTCTTGCCCTCCCATCTACAGGATTCATCAAAAAGTTCCATATGCTCTAACCTTTATATTTCCTCTCTTTTAAAGTCAATACTAAGCATTTATATTTGCATAACCCGGTAATGGAATTAATATTTATTTCAATGTATGTATCAGATACCTGTACCCTATGTTCCAGGGCCCTTAAATACTTCTTTTTATTTAATCCTGAGAATAACTATATGAATGATACCTAGGTATTGTGAATTATAGGATTATGAATTACATTTAAATTTTTTTTTAAGATTTTATCTATTTATTTGACAGAGAGAAAGACAGGCAGCGAGATAGTGAACACAAGCAGGGGGAGTGGGAGAGGAAGAAGCAGGCTCCCAGAGGAGGAGGCTGATGCGGGGCTCGATCCCAGGGATCCGGATGACCCCTGAGCCGAAGGCAGATGCTCAACGACTGAGCCACCCAGGCACCCCACATTTGAATTTTTTAAATACAAGAAAACCGAGACACAAAATGTTTTGCTATACTTGGTAGATGTAGGACTCTCTAACCCTAAAAGTCTGTTTCTTTGTTTAAACCTGTGTTAAACCTTATTACAGTGTGAATCGAGCAGTAAATATCCTAGAACACTAGAGAGTTCTAGATTATTAGGTCCCAAAATGAGTCTTTATGATAACAGTAACTATAGTGATAATTAAAATTCACTGAGTGCTTTTTTTGTGTGAGGTAAGGTTGTAAGTTCTTCATGTGTATTTAATGAACAAAAAAGCTGAAGCAGGGGAGGGGGAGCAGGGCCTGGCAGGAGAGAAGCTGCTGGTCAGATAATGGAAATGTTCCCCTTTCTGGTGGCAGCGTCCTGAGTCAGGTGAGAAGGCCACTTAACCCAAAATGCCAGGTCTCACATAACCGAAGGCTCCCTGGAGAGCTACTCAGCAGTTTGATGCATCTTCTGGGGAAAAATTCATCTGCATGGTATTAAAAGTGCTCAAACAAAAGAAAAACACATGTGATGGTGTTTGAAGCTGTGAAGGAGAATGTTCTGAACTGTGGGAAGAAAGCTCATATAACCTTCAAGCCAGCCTCCTCTCTACTACTTGGCAAAGCGTTAAAGACATTTTTTTCTTTTCCAAGGACTTTTACAAGAGGACTGATGTTTGACTAAAGCAGACTCTGGACTGTGCTGCCAGTTTTCACTGCCTACTCACTGTGGGGGCCGTGGAGCGATTCGAACAAAAAAGACTGTCTACTAAAAAGTAAGGTTACCAAAAATGTTATGAAAAATTGATAATTCATTAGAAAAAATTCGAGTGCAATGTATTTTTCACTGAAGAGGGGAGAAATGTCTCCCTCTGGATGTGGAATCAGAAATCTGGACCCGAACGTAAGAGCTCCTTCCTACGGGCCCTGGAGCAAGTTATTCAACTGCCTTGAATGTTGGTTTCCTAATCAACAAAATGGAAAATAATGCCTACGTCACAGGGTTATGATGAGCAAGTGAATTAATGTAAGAAAATAAAATAAGCTGATGTCTGAGACCAACTCAATAACATCTGTATCTTTTGTTATTTAGTGGAAATTAATAATTTAACTGTTTTAATTGCTTAAAAAGCTACAGTGTTTACCAAAACATGTCTTTTTTTTTTTTAGTCAATAATCTCAACCACAGTTTTAATCAAGTACACAATTAAATATTGGTTTCCTAATATGTTTTTGATATGGTATTTAAAATCTTTTCAGTATTTGTTGATCCTCAGCAGAAGGGGCTCAGTGTGGTTGGCTGGGAATCCTTGCACAGGGGAAAAGTGACATTACAAATACAACCCAGGACAGGGTCAGTGGCCAGATGATCTCACAGCTTGGACTCATTTTCCCTGGCATTCCTCAAAACAGGGGAAGGAAAGAATAATGTAACTCTGTGGTGTAGAACTCTTTTAAATCAGTGACTCTCAGGTTAAAAAGAAGAAAACCAACACAACAAATCCCCAGATGCGAACTCTCAGTTCTGAAGAATCAGACGCTTTGGGAGTAAGGCCAGGATATATGCATTTTTAAAAGGCTCCCTGGTGATTCTTATGATCCCTTCGGGGAGGCACTGTCAGAAGTCATACCCCAAGGAGGCACCGTGGTAATACTTGGAGATTTAGAAGCAGTTTTTTTCTGACGTCACTATTCATGATTCTAAAGCCCAAGGAGTAGCAAAAAGTATTTGTCAAGTATGTAAAATTTTGCTAGAGCTAAACTGTGAGAAATATTCATCAGTTACATAAGATGTCATTCTTCTCTTTCATTTATTAACATGTGATCTCCTTTTGAATCTTAATAGACCCTTAGTAATGGAATTTTAGAATTTCTTTTATGTTGGTGAACTGCCTTCTTCATTCAGGAAACACACCTGTGAGGAGGCTTTCTCATTACATTGTTTCCTATGTGCCAGGCACTGCTGAAGCTCTCTACTTCTGACACTTAATCTGTGCATCTCTGCAAAGCAGGCGCTGTTATTATCCCTGAGTGAACAGGTACGAGAGATTAATGATTTGCCCATAATCACCCAGCAAGTACCAGTGTCAAGATTTGAGCCCAGATAGTCTGGTTTTCAAGGCTCTTCACTATTACTATCATTAGAAGGAAAATTATTGGTTCAAAGTGTTTATTGCTCATGTATTATATGGCAGGTGCTGTGCTAGGTAGGCACTGGGAATGTAACTATGACTAAAACATATTCATGTCTTCAAGTTCCTTGCAATCTAGCGTGAGCGACAGGCATTGAAACAGGCAACCACAGCGCAGAGTTAAAAGTGCAATGATGAGGGAAGCCCTAGGAATGACAAGGGCATGTAGCAAGGCCTATAACCTGGACTAGAACTAATCATACCCTGGTTCAGCATTGGCCTTGGGGCCAGGCTACCTGTATTTTAATTCCATACATACAGTGTAAGAGCTAAGGGTATGTGACTATAGCACATCATGCCTCAATTTCCCCCACTCTAAAATGGGGTTCATATTGGTGTCCATGTCATAAAATTGTGATGAGAACTGAATACGATGGCACATGTAGGGTACAAAGCACGTAGTGAGTGCTCAATACACACAATACGAAAGCTATTGAAGGCATCTAAACTGAGAGCTGACGATTGTCTGAGAATGAGCCCTGTGTCTAGGTCTGTTCAGTCTGATCAGGTCTTGGCATTGTCAATACCCTTTTGCAATGCTAAAAGCCTCCCTTGCTAGAAACACACACATAATACAAACCCAGAAAAAAATTGAATTACTAGCCTGGCAGGGAACTGTAATAGACTCATCCTCTGTTGATTAGTCAATTGACAAAGTGAAATAAATAAGAATGAAAAACAATTTAAGTTTTCATGTAGACTTCTTGCATTTTTTTCTCTGAGACTATATGTACAAAACCATTGTTATACTTACTGACTTAAAGAAACAGAACACAATACATTCTGTAATCATAAGAGTCTCAAGAACAGCCTTGAGGGTACTTTTACGATCTATTTTTCCCTCCCACCTCTTTTTCCTCCAAGGTTTATCTATTCCATAATTCTATTTAGTTCAAAGTTTAAATCTCAGACTCATTGAAAGAGTTACCTAGATTTTTAATATTCCTTAGAGAAAAATCCTGGTCTGCATTTTCCTTGCTTTGTTACAGTCATTTGTTCAAGATTTTTAAAGCTCAATTTCTACTATAATGCTATTTCATGACTGAGAGAGGAACACCGCTCCATTCCCCTAGATTGGCCTGGATCAAAAAAAAGAAGTGAAACCTGAACAGTTCAATGACAGCATCATGGAATTAGTTAACTCTTACTGACATCTAATAATGAAGTAAGTTTATACATCAAGGAGAATTGGGTATAGCATTTATCAGGTGAATTTATTTTACCTGCACTGACAGATGGGCAAGCTAAAACTTGAGACTAGAGAATAAATGATATTGGCAGATGAAATCTGTCAAGTAACTGAAGTTCTGTAACGATGAACTGTGTCACCTCTTATCTCAGGCAACGTAAAATTGGGGTTTATATCCTTGGTGTCCCTTCTTCTCTTCTGGCCTCCTTATTTCTCTGAATCTCAATTAAAATGGACCATATTTGTTCCTGCCAATCCCTGTTTAAGTTATCAGTGATGACTCCTGCCAAATGTATTGATGGTGACGAATGGGGGAGACCCGGGGGCTACCCACTGAGGGTGTTTATTAGAAAGCCAAACCTGCAGCAATTCCTCTGTAAAAAATTGCTGCTTCCTTGGTGATGGACCGGATATTCTTGAGCAAGGATTCCTGACCCGCTTCCTACTCCAATTTCTACTCAAACTTCCTCAGCTGGCTCACCAGACTGCTGTGGCATGAGTTTTATTCGGGAAATAGGAAACTGTCTTGAGAAAAAGTGGCTCGTGAAATTATCTCAAAGATAAACGTTGCAAGAAAGCATAGGGTTATTTGATACCTAAATGCAAATTATTTGTTCAACAAACATTTGTTGTGCAGAAAAACAGACACAACAAATAAAACTCCTGCTTTCAAGTGGCTCACATCCTAGTAACACGATAAATTTTTAGGCAAATGGTTGAGTGGGAAAGATCTTTGTCGAAAAGCACAAGGAATTTACTGAATATTTACTTCTAGGTATCTTTTTTAGAGAAATAGACATGTGTACAAATAAATATATATAAGCTGTCATTGCAGCATAATTTCTAAGGTGAAAAATTGGAAGCAACTTAAGTATCCATTGATAAGGGAATAGTTACATAGTGGATATGATTTTTGCAAACCAAGACCCCAGATAAGAAAGCAAAATTGGTAACATTCTTTATTTTTATTTTTATTTTTTTTTAAAAGATTTTATTTATTTATTCGACAGAGATAGAGACAGCCAGCGAGAGAGGGAACACAAGCAACAAGCAGGGGAGCGGGAGAGAAAGAAGCAGGCTCATAGCAGAAGAGCCTGATGTGGGGCTCTATCCCGTAACGCCAGGACCACGCCCTGAGCCGAAGGCAGATGCTTTAACCGCTGTGCCACCCAGGCGCCCCACATTCTTTATTTTTCTAACACTCAAGATAAATGTTATACATTGAACTCCCATTTAGGCTGATGGCAGAAAACCTAATCTGGCCACTTCCAGACAAACTTGATCAATTCAGGACTTTTTCTTCCTCTTTCCTTCTGCTGGGAATGTCATGTAAATTCCCAGGTATGAAGAGAGCTTCAGATTTGGGGTGGGGTAGCCGTGGCTTGTCTGCCACAGTGGCATCTGCTGAAGGGGATGATACCATTCTCAAGGCTTGAACTTCTGATACACCTGCTTCTCAAACTTCACCCCTTCCCCCCCCCCCCCAGCACACTAAGCTTCCTGAAGATGGCCGTGACCTTATCTGTTTCTAGCTTAAGGGTGGCACTGCCTTCCTGTAGAGAAAGTCATTTCCTCTTCACAACCATGTGCCCCTTTATAAAGTGAAGTCTCTCTTGCACCCAAGCTCTCTCCTCTTGGCATATTTTCCCATCTTTTGAGGAGCATATGAAAATTCAGCTCTTTCAATTCCCCACTACAGGCAGGAGGCCTGAAAGGGCTACCTCAGGGCCGGGCGGGGGGAGGGGGGTTCTTCCTGTAACTACACTTGTTATCTTTGACCCCACTGCTACTGCATTTGCTGTGATAAGGCAGAGAGCTGAGAGGGGCTTACTGCCTCTCAGGTCCCAAACGGGAAGTGAGGTGCAAGTTCTCTCTACTCTCAGATGCCACAAAACTTATCCGAGGGCCTGCAGCTCTGTTGCTCTCTCCTGTGGCAGATTGCATTTTCCAAAGATAACCACTGGCCGTATCTCCCAACTCACATGCTCTTCTTACAATGGGGTTTGGACATCCTCTCACTAATCGGCCAGGTGGGTCTATGTTCTCTCCCCTTGAGCCTGGGCAGGACTTTGTAACCACCTCAACTGGTAGAGTGTGGTGGGAATGATGCTATGTGACTTCTGAGCTAGGTCATAAAAATGGCCTGCACTTCTGCCCACTTGCCTTCGGAGTTCTGAGCTGCCGTGGAAGGCAGCTGACTGACCCGGGGCCACCATACCATGAGGAAGCCCAAACTAGCACGTATGGAGCAGAGACCCGGAAAGGGAGGCTCAAGACTGCAAGAAGAGAGAGACAGATGCCTGGCCAGCCCCAGCTTCCACAACCTACCACGCAAGTCACCGTCTGACTGCAACTAAATGGGAGGATCCTGAGCCAGGAGCACCCGTCCAAAACCTTCTTGAATTCCTGATTTGCAGAAACTGTGAGAGATAACAATGATTGGTTTAAAGCCGTTGAAGTTTCATGATAATTTGTTATGAGATAACAGACGTTTGGAACCTCCTTCCCTCTATCAACAGTATCCAGTCAAGGCGTTCTATTCCCCAAGACCGAAGTGGACACCTGACCTTCAAATCCCTTCCTTTCCCAGTGCTAGGTTACCTGTGCTGGTGAGAGTGGGGATGGTGGGGGATGGACATTCTGACTTTTTCTAGGCTATCTTTTATGGCCTTTTTTTCCCCTCCTTTCTTTTCCTCAGCTCTGTTCCAATTTTACTTTTAAATATCAAAACTAAACACAAAAGCAAAAATAAAACAAACTTTCCTTTACCAAAAGAAAAAAAAGACCTTTAAAACTTTTTTTTTTTGCCATGATTTTCCAAAGTTTACTTAGAAACTTAAAATTTAAAAAATGGATTGTTTGGGGGCGCCTGGGTGGCGCAGTCATTAAGCGTCTGCCTTTGGCTCAGGGCGTGATCCCGGCGTTCCGGGATCGAGCCCCACATCAGGCTCCTCCGCTGGGAGCCTGCTTCTCCCTCTCCCACTCCCCCTGCTTGTGTTCCCTCTCTCACTGGCTGTCTCTGTCTGTCAAATAAATAAATAAATAAATAAATCTTTAAAAAAAAAATGGATTGTTTGGTTTATTTGGATGTATTAGCACGCCACTAGGCAGGGGATGCAGCTAAGTAAACAGAAGGGAGGGCCAGGAAATACGTGCGCAGGGGGACGAAACTTTACTAATACCTGAATGCTTGATCTTATTATTGTAAAAAACAAACAAACAAACCCCCCAAACCCAAACTACAGTGAGTCCATACTACAAACTAGTATGTGTCAGGTAAAAAGAATCAGGTAAGTCTATATGGATCCGGGAAATATCATTAGGTGAAGGAAACAAATTGCAGAAAAATAAGTATGGTATCATACCATTGAAGCAAAAACATTTTTTAAACAAAATTATGAAACAAATATGTAAATATATATTTCTATGTGTATATTCATAAATGCATATATAAACTCGGAAGTAATCATTTTTAACTATGGCAAGAACACTGTTTTGTAGAAAAGGAGCTTTACTTTGTATGGTTTGAGCTTTTTATTCTTTAGAGTATTAATTTTGTAATTAAAATTTTTTAAAGTTATATTAAGTTTAACAATAAAATGCTTTTTGAAAACTGAGCCATCTATCTGACACCAATATTAATAAATGTACTCTCATACCACAAACATCTAGCTATAGTTTATGGAGAAATATAACAAAGGTTAAAGTCCAAATAAATTTTTGAAATAATATAAAAATATTATGTAAGTTTTTAAGTTATAAGAAAAAAGTACATGTCTCCCAAAATGTCATGTCTTTTCGATATTGTTAGTTTGTAAGTATCATTTTTGTTGTATAGCCAGAATAATCATTTTTCTCATGAAATGTGACATAGGCATTAATTAACCCTGGATCTTTTAGAATTATTGCAACACCTCATAAAACTAGTCACATCGTGTGTGTGTGTGTGTGTGTGTGTGTGTGTGTGTGTGTGTGTATAATGGAATATTACTCAGCCATCAAAAAGAATGAAATCTTGACATTTGCAACCATGTGGATGGAGCTAGAGAGTATTATGCTAAGTGAAACAAGTCAGAGAAAGACAAATACCATATGATTTCACTCATATGTGGAATTTAAGAAACAAAACAGATGAACGTAAGAGAAGGGAAAGAAAAATAAAATAAGATGAAAACAGAGAAGGAGGCAAATTATAAGAGACTCTTAACTATAGGAAACAAACTGAGGATTGCTGGAGGGGAGGTGGATGGGGGGATGGGGTAACTGGGTGATGGGCATTAAGGAGGGCACATGATGTAATGAGCACTGGGTGTTATATGCAACTGATGAATCACTAAATTCTACCTCTGAAACTAATAATAAAGTATATTTTAGTTAAATTGAATTAAAAAAATATTTTAAAAATCTAACCACATCACTATTTATTAATTAAATCAATGTATAGTTAATGAGTGGCTACTATGTTCCAGGAACAGAATTGGGCATATTTTAGAATAGGGTTGGTCTCTATCTCTGTGGAATTTTTAGTCAAGTGGAAGAGGCAATGATTACTTATAATCACACAAAAAAGCATATAATTACAAATGTATGAAGTTTTTCAAATCAGTGATTTACAATCTCAATCAAGGTTGATATTGCTCCCCCAGAAGACTTGGAAATGTCTGGAGACATTTTTGGTCACAAATGATCAGAGTTGGGGGCAGGGTGGTGCTATTGGCATCTCGTGGGTAGAGGCCAGAGACGCTGCTCAGCATATAGGACAGCACCGGCTCCCACAAAGAAGAATCACCCAGTCCAAAATGTCAATAATGCCACGGTTGCAAAACCCTACTGCAAAGGAAAAAATATAGTGTATTTAGCAGCAAATAATGGTGGGGGACTGGTAATTTAGGTAAGGTCTCTCTGTTGTCCAATGTAGAAGTTCACAGAAAGGTAAATTACTCACCAAAGACAAAGGGCATACATGTTTTGCCCTGATTTTTTTGCTTGCCAACATACATAGACGCAAAGACTTCAAATAGGGAAGACTGCATTCCCTTTTCTAATGAGGAAGCCAGAAAACGAGAGGCTATTTGGTGAGCTGCAACTTGAGAAAAGAAAACAGGACGAAACTAGAAACCATCTCAGTAATATAATCAGCCTCACAGAGTAAGGACAGTGATCATTAAAAAACTCAACTTTGTTTCTTGTTATTTCAATTGTCCCCAATTTTCTGAAGATTAAAAGCAAAGACAAACAAACAAACAAACAAAACAAACAAAAGCAAAACCCAAACCCAGACAAACCAAAAGAGCCTATATGGTTGACTTTGAATGCAACATGGCAGAGGGGAACCAAGCCGACTCAGTTCCATTCTGCAGGCAGTCCTGGGGAAGAGCACTACAGAAAGGGGCTATAACTCTATACATCCAATGCCAGCTGACCAATGCTAGGAGTTTCTGGAAAAGGAGAAAAGACATGAGAATTGACTCAGGGTTCACAACGTAAAGATCCACCTGGAATTTAGCCACAGTAAGTAAGCAGTGAACCTAATGGAATTTCAGCTGTGCCTGTCAGCCTCTTCTCTTCTAGCTGTTGGTGAGATCATAGCAGTTAATGTTTGAGTTCACCTACTCCCTTATGTAAGATGTTTCAGTTACCTTTCCGAAATTTTCCATCTGTATAGGAGAAATATGGAAGAACAGAATCAGAAGAACATTCCTAACAGGATAATATGGTGTAAATCTATCCAGAAACTATAAGGTCATTACCAATCCAGACATGAAATGACAAGTAGTATATTTATCCGTATATAGTCAAAATGTAGGCCAGTGGGGTTTTGTAATTCTTGCCACATTCCTGCTTGGACAGGTCTGCTCCAAGTTCTCTCAGTAAAAGGAAAACGTAGCCTCTCCCCCCCCCCCGCTTCTTTATACATGTGATTCAGCACCTCTAGGATTTTCCACACATGGCCTGTAAGCTAAAGGTATTAATATCCCTGGAAAATGGGAAAGAAGCTAATTTAGCATAAAAATCAAATAGTTGATTCTTTTTCATTGTGATGAAAAATTTTCTACATACTTGTGTTACATGGTGGCAATTTCTCATGAAAACCATGTTGGGCCACATTTGAGTTAAAAACGTTTGCCAAAGTATTTTCTTCTTAGTTTGAATTTTTAAAAATGATATATAGTGTAGGCTTATTTATTTTCACGAAAATAACATGTAAATACTATAGAAAATTTGGAAAATTCCAAATAACACAAGGAGGAAAATAAAAACTCCTTTAACTTCATTCCAAGGCAATAAACATTGTTAATATCTTAATTCTATCTTATTTCTATCTTTAGTTTGTGGATATGTTAACAATCATTTTAAAATGAGATGAAATGGATATAAAGAATTCATGTTCCAAAAATATATGCAGGACTTCATTTTTGAAAGTTACAGGTTACCCTGACATAGTTCTTACGCCCTAATATATAAAAAAAGCAAAGAAGCTTGAGAATGGACACAGAATAAAGAATATGATTTCCAATCATATGATTTCCAAGGTGCTAAAATATGGTCAAAATCATTTCTTCTGTGATTAATCTGGGGCCCAGAGTTTTTAATATTTAACATTTCTATAAATGGACTATATAGAGATAGAAAATTCTGTCCCTTTTCCAAGGAGAATTATTTATTGATTAGCCCTAGCTTTGCAACTAAGCACTTAGTACTTATTTGCAAATGAGTCACTTAACAGGACCACCTACACATAGTTTGATTATCTTTGTTTTCTGCCGAGGAAAATCAATGAAAATTGTATTTGTGCTAATCTGTAACCTATTACTTGAAATTTGTTATGAGTCTAAAACTATTAGTGAATAGAATAGCGTTCTATGTCTTAATTATTTCCTGACAATAGGTGATCTAGCCTCTGGTGCCCAGGTTTATCCTGGCTGATGCCATCTCTGATTTCAGCTGTGGCTGTCTACGGAAGCTTCAACTCACAGAGGGAGGGAGAAGGCCCTGACGCACAGGCTTTATGTGTGTGCTCCATGTGCACTCCACAGGCCCCAACTACTGGCAGGATCTTGCTTGGTTAAAACATATATACAACTCACAACCTTGGGGCAGTTAATATCCCTGAGGGCAGCTCTCAACCAATGGGGCCAGAAGCTGATGGAAAATTCCCTCTTTCATTGGTCAGGTAGTAATTCTAGGAGGTCTCCAGAAAGTACACTTTTCTTGAGAGACTTGAACCCCGTTGTCATAGCACTGACGTAGTTAACACATACTTTTACGGGCTAGTTGTCCTTTGGTGAATCACGCTCCTCCCCACTCCTGCTCCCTGGGCTCACCTCCCAAACACATTCATTGCTTACCCACAAGCCCTTCATCAGACTCTGTGTTCAGGAGAATCCAACGAAGATAATAGGTAAGCGTAGTCTAATAATTTATATACAGTAACATTCTAATGAAATCGCACCATATTGTTCTGTATATGAGATCAGAAGTATGTTAAATGGAACCTTAGAATGCATGCCCTTTTGAAGAAAAATAAATTCAAACTTCTAAATCTGAATTAAACTTCTGAATACTTTATGCAAACTTCTAAAATGAATTCAGATCTAACACCAACAATTCCTGGCTGTATGACCCAAATCAGAGTTTTCAACATCACAGGACTTTATTTGATCATCTCTAGATTAAAGGTAATAATATCGACCTCAGTGGATAATGTCTACCTCAGAATGGAATTCAAAGAGGTAAGCTATAAAAGGTAAAAGATCATGAAGTACCTGCAAATCATGATAAGAAGCCTGGATAATATCTTGAAGCAATGGAGACTAGTGAAGGGTTTAAAGCCAAAGAATAACTGATTAGATTCACATGCTAGAATCACAGGCGATAGAATAGAGGATGGATGTGAGGGAGTCAAGAATGGGAAAGCTGATAGAAGACTGTCACTAAGCAAGTGAGGAATGATGGTGACATACTCACCTGAATCAGAAGTGCTAAAGTAGGGATGGTGAGAAGTGGGCAAATTTGGCCAAGAAACTTGGTCACCAGATAGGTCTGGAACAGGAACAGCAGAACCAAAGATGGCTCCCGTGTTTCTGTCTGGAGTCGCTGCAGGGATGTGGAGCCTTCAGTGCGCTGGGAACACAGGAGGACGATGAGCGGGGTTTGGTGGACTGTGGTGGGCTTGGATCTGTGCATGCTGAGTTTGAACTGCGTATGACACTTTGTAGCAGAGAAACACAGTTGAAGAGGATGGAGACAGAAAGATTTCCTACAGGAAGTGACAGCTATGGTGAGACCTGAGAGTGAGTGGAGGTTATCCAGAGGAAGATGGGAGCAGACGTAGAAATTTAAAAAGAAAGCTCTGGTAATGACAATGGGAGTTCATATACCGTGAATAAGGAAGTGGCTCGCTACGATGGAAGAACTAAAAGGCTGGCTGACATCCAGAACTGCTAAGAAATATCTTTCATTTTTAACACTGAGGCAGAAGACGTATCTTTGTAATGTTATCTCTATTTTTTTCAAATAGTTATAAACAAACTATTTTTCCTTAGATCCAGCCAATTTTTTTGCACCACAGCTTCTTTAAAAATATTCTTTGCTCCCCAACGCTGGCATTACAGTCCTCTTTCGTGCCTTTACTTCATAGCGGTAAGTGCCATTAAGCTGTCACATAGAGACTGCCAAGGCGGAAATGGTATGCAGAGCATTTTCCAGAGGCAAAGATAGGGGTGTCCTTCACTTAGAAATTTCATGAAGAATTACATACCAACAAGAGTATAGTGTGGAGCACTGAGTGGCACACTCTGAATTAAAATTGCTTCGGTTGTGAAATGGCTCTCTTGTTTAAAAACCACATCCTTTCAGAAGGACTCAGAGAAAGCCAAAAGCTTCGACCATTTTCTTCACGAATTTAAATATTTATAGCACATTCTTTTACTTAAATCTCTTTTATTATGCCGCCTCCAGAATTGAAACCTCCAGGAGATTTTAAAACATGTTTGACCCTTGGTTACATGATGAATCATGTAATAATGACATTGCAGTTAAGTTACTAGAACAAATGCAATCAGACACTTGGAGAGAGGGAAAAAGAAATCTCTTAGGTGGCTAATCTAAATAATGATCTAAGGGATAGTTGCCTGAAAAAGATTTGCTGATAAGGAAAGGCATCCAAGACACCCATCAGTAATAAGAATTCTTATTTCCCTTTACCTTGATCCAGCTACAAAGCACTGTGGATGCTTAAGTATTCTGACATGTGGTTTTTCTAGCTGGAGAGCCTTGATACAGCTTGGGAGTCTGGATTTCACTTTGCCTTAAAGAAGCATGAGTTCAACTTTCTTCCTCCTGTTTTTGTAGTTAAAGATATTTCAAACAGTATAGACACACGTAAATATACACATACATAAACACACATATACACATGTATTCTTACATACGTATATATGTATACATGTACACAGATATGTAAATATACATATATTTAATGTCATGGCTTCTGGGCAAATACTGGAAGTGACTTTATCATATTTAAATAATGCAGAGAATTTTCGTGTTAAATAGCTTTAATGTATGTTTGTGAAAGAACTAGTAGCTAATTTCCGGTCTGTGGGGATTTCTTAAGAATGTCGTAAGACAGTTTCAGAAGATCAAAGAAAGAATGGACTCTCTTAAAACATTTTTAAAAAGGTATTGTCATTTCTGTTTGATAGGGATTTAGTCAAGGTATAAACAAACCTGGTTTGGTTATCTTAAATATGTGGTATGATCTCTTGGCGTTTCTTATTTGGTTGTCTTTTCTAGATTTTAAGAGTTCTTTGATTTTTGTCAGTGTTGGCACACTCTAAAAGGTCATGCTGATAACGCTGAGGTTTCATTAGTGCTTAAGTTTGCTCTTACGAAAACATTTCCACCCAGGAAAGAGTTTTAGGTGGACACATTTTCTATACCTTTTGTGATATTTCCACATATTCTGAAATAATAATCATGCGGTTGTCCTAGGGTTTTATTAAACTTCACAGAATTACTAATTTTTTTATTGTTTTTATTTTAGCAATCACAAACTTTATTAGTTAAATAAAATATGTTCCACAAAGACCCTTGTGTTTTTACTCAACCCTTGCTCCTTGCTATCTTCCAGGGTAATAAATTATTTCTGAAGAGTGAATGTCTCATTTTTGTGGATATATTTTCATCTGCAGTTTTCATTTCTGAGGAACAAGATCTGATCCTTCAAGACGTCCCAGTCTTTCCACCTCTTCCCCTCTTTAGGAAATTACTCTCTGATGCATTTTCAGCAAATCAGGCAGAACTGAAGGAAGGATAATAGCAATCATCTGCTATTGTTGGTGTGTGTCTTGAGGGACAAAGATGTTGTCAAAGAAATACTGAAGAAATACCGTGAAATAAAATAAGTCAGAAAATGAGATGCATGAGATTTTTTTAAACAACAAAAGATTTTTAAAAATTAGAATCCATTCATGCAAAAAATGTATATTTATCTCCAGACATAAATCCCTGCCCTCTTAGTATGGTTAGGTTACTTTAGTGATACGGTTTAGGCAGGACTATGCTTTGCTTTTCTTGAACCAGTTATAGGGCCATGTCATTATATTCTCTATGCTTCTCACCTGCTGTAGCCAACTAAGTCCGTAAAGGGAAATTTGGCCTGGCAGAAAAGATCACAGTTGTGGAATCTAAAATTCCCGATGATAGACTGATGAACCAGGTAAAGAAGCACATAACTTTGTAAGAGGATCAGTGGCTTTATCTGGGAATCTTTCTAAATAAACAGAGTCCCTCTACCAGATCCAGATTTTGTAATTTATTATTAATAAGAATAAATATTTGCGTGTCTGGGCATGTTCATTTGCATATCTGAAGGGGTTAATGGTGAACACTTAAATCCAGTAGTTTGGTTTGGTTGTCGATTGGGTCGTGCACACATGCGTAAATAACTACACGTACATTCGCTTCTAAAGTCTGGCCCCCGGGCAAGACTGCACATCCGTGATTTCTAGAATAACATTCAGCTCAGTACCCCATTAATAAAAGAAATTGTTTATGCACTTTGGGTTTTCTCCCATCCCACCAGACCTAAGACCTATCTACCTAGCAGATTCCAGACTCAACTGATATAAAATATTTTACATTTTAGATAAGATTTGTTTCAGAACCTGGATTATTGGAAATACATTACTTTTTGCATGTCTTGTGTCTGCATAATTCTTAGTTATGATTTTTAATAATTCTTTGTTGTACTATAAAAGTAAGTACATTTTCTCCTGTTAAACCTCATGTATAGAGTTGATCGTGTCCTCAGTTTATGACATCCCATCATTGTGATGCAATCAGAACTTTCTCTTGTCCCCTTTTCTATATCCCCTTTTTCCCTGACCCCCAAGCACATTCTCTTCTCTGATAGACATCTACTTTTTGGATATGTGTGTACCCTTCTAAAGCATAATATTTGTAAGAGTTTATTTATTTATTTTTAAAGATTTTATTTATGTATTTGACAGAGATAGAGACAGCCAGCGAGAGAGGGAACACAAGCAGGGGGAGTGAGAGAGGAAGAAGCAGGCTCAAAGCAGAGGAGCCTGATGTGGGGCTCCATCCCAGGACCCTGGGATCACGCCCTGAGCCGAAGGCAGACGCTTAACCGCTGTGCCACCCAGGTGCCCCTTGTAAGAGTTTTAAATGTGCATTAAGTGGCATTTTGTTGTAGACACTTAAAATGCCTCCAGTTTCCAGGAAGCACAAATAATGCTGCAATGAATATCCTCGCATATGTCACATAATGGATTTTGAGAGCATTTCTTTGAGATTTATAGCCAAGAGTGAGAATGCTGGTATATCGGCTTTTTGCATGATGAGCTTCACTAAGTACTGTCAGATTGTTTTTCAGAATGACTCGAATCTTTTGCTCACATTAATAATCCATGGGGCTTTGAGTTCACTCACGTTCTCATCAGCATTGGGTAGCATCCAAGGTTTTAAAATTATCTAATTTGATGGCTTTAGAGTGGTGTCTCATTGTTGTTTAATCTTTCTGTTTCTCATTCATTCTATTTTCTTCTTTTGTGTAACTCTTATTCTGGTACTTGTCCATTTCCTTTTTCTTTTGATTTGCAAGAGTTTCCTATTATTAAGATACTAATCCTTTGGCAGTTTTAGATATTATTGGTATCTGCTACCATTCTGTCATCTGTTGACTTTGCCCATACCATTCTTATAAAAGACAGATCCCTAATTTTGGTATAAATTTGTCAATTTGATAAACATATCTTATATCCCTTAAGTATGTAGTTTTTCTGCCACAAGGTCACAAAGATCTCTCTGTATTTGCTATACTGACTTCATAATTTTACATTTAAATCTTCAGTGTTCATCTTCATGTATTACATAAAGATCCAGTTTATTGTTCTGTATATACTGAGATTTCCAAACATAATCTACTGAACAATGTTCCCCATGTTTTGATGCTACTTTGATCATAGATTAGGTTTATATACATGTAAAATTATATAGATAGATAGATAGATATTATATATAATATAAATGTGTGCATATTAGGTCTTTTTAAAGTTTCATTGGTTTATTTGTTCTCTGCCAATATTTTATTTTTATTACTGTGGTTTTATAGCTTTATTATCTAGTAGAAAAAACATCTCTCTTTGCTCTTACTGGACTATTCATGGATTTTATATTTCATATAAATTCTAGAAAAAGTATGTTTTTAAGTTTTTGTTTATTTATTTGAGAGAGAGAGAGTGTGCACTGGTGGTGGGGGGAGGGGCACAGGGAGAGGGAGCAGCAGACTTCCTGCTGAGCAGGGAGCACTGTGTGCTGGATCCCAGGACCCTGAGATCACGCCCTGAACTGAAGGCAGACGCTTAACCAACTGAGCCACCCAGGTGCCCCTTGAACAAGTATTTTTGTATTTTTTTAAAATGTCGCTCAAATTTCTATTGGGATTATAATAAATTCAGACATGAATCTGGGGAATATTGACATCTGTACAATGAAAGTTGCCTGTTTGTCAACATGGAACATTTCTCTACTTATTCAGATCTTTTAAAATATCATTATGGATGTTTTTAAATGTTCTCTGGAAAGGTACTATACTGTGTTATTTAAATTACTTCCTAAAGACTTTATAGTTTTTGTCGCTAGTGTGACAGGTAAGTACCTGTATTTAGGAATTAATTTAAATAATTTAATCACTTTAAAAATAGAAAAATCATTTGCTATTCCCTTTTCTGGTTGGTAATTGGGGATGTAAAACTGTGTTTGTCAAACTATGATGCAGAGGCCAAATCTGGCCCACTACCAGTTCTCTAAGTAAAGTTTTATCGGAACTTGGCCACGTCCATTCATTTACCTACTATCCGTGACTGCTTCATGCCGTCATGACATAGTGAGTAGTTGTGATAGAGACCTTATAGAGACCAAATTCATCATTTCCAATTTTTTCCAAAGTATCCAAAAATGCATCCATTTTTCTTGGATTTTTAATGTATTAGTGTATAATTATTCATAACTTTAAAATTTTTTATTCTATTTTATTTCTAGCTATTACCTCTTTTCATATTTTGATACAATGCACTATCCTTTTTTATTATTGATCAGTCCTGCAAGAGACCTACTATCTTTTTGATATTTTCTTTTTTTTTTTTTCCTTCCAAAATTTTATTTAAATTCAAGTTCGTTAACATATACTGTAGTATTAGTTTCAGGAGTAGAATTTAGTGATTCATCACTTACATATAAAACCCAGTGCTCCTTACAAGTGTCCTCCTTACTTTTTGAGATTTTCAAAGAACAATTTTTAGTTTTGTTAATTTTTTTCCTTTTCTTTTGTTCTCTATTTTCACAGATCTCTGCATTTGCTTTTATTATTTACTTTCATCTCATACTTAATTTTGTATCTCTTTTTCATTTATCATATCATAAATATTTTTTATTTTGCTGCATACTCTTCATCATAATTTTGAAAGACTACTTCATATTATTTCTAACTGCTGGTCCTGATGATTTTACAGTTATTACACATTTAGATGATTTCCAGTTTTTTATTATATCTCATGAAATACCAAACATCTTCATCACTTTATTCCTCTGCACTTTTTCTTCATATTAAACCCGCAGGACTAAACTACTGGGCCTAAAATAGAAACAAACAAATAAACAGTCATTTTTGGCTATTGTTAGGAATTGCGAACTTTCGTTTAAAAGAGATTTGCATTATTGCCACTAACTGTATAGAACATATCCCTGCATCATCACTACAAGCCCAACAGCAACGGATAACATTGACATTTGGGGACAAAAATCTGCATTTCATGTCTTTACATATCACGTGTATATTGAAAACACCTATATCACCATACAGATCACTACCCTGCGCTCTGGACTGGAGTATCTTCCTGTCTACTTAACATCTCCACTCGGACATCAGTTGTGCACCGAACAGCATATCCATCAAGAAATTCCTATTTTCTTTCCAACATTTTCCACCTCCTCACCCTGCCTCTGTTCTTGAAACTTGCTCCTTTAACACTTGTCTTTCCCCTATTGGAAATGGCAATGCTGTTCTTCCCCCTGCTTGAGCATAAATATCCATTCATCCAGAATTCTCTCTGTCACAATTCACATCTAATCTATCAACAAAACCGACACTTAAAATATCCATAGAATTAAAAAATATATATGGCCATAGAATTGATGACTTCCCATCCGCACTATCTTCGTTCTGGGGCACCCTCATCTCCCTGCTGAATTATTAAAACTGGTCTGTCTCTTCCTGCTTCTGTTTTTGTTCACTAGTAGTTTATCCTCCAATCTTACATCCTACATTGTACTCTACATGCAAACACACAAATTTAAAACAAAGTCACATCAAATCACTCTTGTGTTAAAAGCCTCAAATGATTTTCCATCTCAGAGTAAGGCCGATGTTGTTACAATGGCCTGCAATATCCACCAAAGTCAGTATCTTACCTCCTCATTCCTCTTTTCTTCCACCCCTTTTCTCAGGGCATGTGCACTTGCCTTTCCCGCTGCATGAAGCACTCTCTTTCTCCAACACGCATGCGGCTTTCAGGTCCCTCAGGACTCTGCTCAAGTGCCTTAGTGTGAGACCTTCCATGACTGAGGGTTCCCCTGTTCCTCCCCCGCTGTCCCCATACACTGCTTTCTTGGTACTTCTCATTATCTGACATAGTGTATTGACCTGTTTATATGTTCATTATCTACCCCAAAATGGAATATAAAAAATAAAATATATAAATTCCATGAGAGCAGCGGTTTGTGTTTATTTTGTTTAATTGTATATTCCTAGAACCTTGATGAATTCCTTACATGTAGCAAATGTTTCTATAAATAATGAATGAGGGGATTTAATCAACATAAAATATCTGTGATTATTTTCACTTACTTGTCTAATAGTATTCTATATGTTTGCTGTTAACTTTTTTAATATGAATTGTCTGCTTGTATTCTTTTATGATTGGTATTTGAATGATTCTTTATAATATAAATCTAAACAATTTTGATATATTTTTTTCAAATTCTTTAAATTCTATTGTTCTCCTTTTATTTTGTTTGCATTATTTTCTACATATTTTAAATTTGTTTTTGTTGTAGCTGTGAGTCCTTTTCTTTGTAATTTATTTTATTTTATCATTTCCGTTTTCTACTATTTCATCTTACTTCCCTACAAATATAATGCTTTAACCTATCTGCAATCTATTTTTATGTACAACGAAAAAGATGGAAGACCCCAAAATATTAAATTTCCCGACCTCCTTGAACAATTATCTTAACACCATTTATCAAATGATCTTTCCTTTGCCCATTGTTTGAAGTTGACTACATTCTTAATTATAACTTAATATAGATGTTTGGCTTCCACATGAATCTAAGCTCCTGTATTTGCTATAGCCTATTCTTTTCTTATTTTTCTTATTTTTCAGAATATATTTTGAGATTTTGTATTTATAAATTTTAAAATAATTTCAGAATCATTTTTTGGATTTCATGTTCCTTTTTTTTTTTTCCCTCAAATTAGATTTTGTCTGGGATTATGTCAACTCTACACCATCCAGTATAGTAGTCATTAGGTGCATGGGGCTATTGAGGACTGGAAAAGTGGTAGTACAAATTGAGATGTGCTGCAAATGTTAAATACAAACCTAATATCAAACACTCAGTACAAATTAGAAAGTAAAATACTTCATTTTTATATTTTATAATATATATTATATATAATATAATTATATAATATATAATAAATACATTATATAATGCATTATATATAATAAAATATATTATATTAAATATTACATATTTTTATAATGTTATATGTCAAGATGATAATAGTTGAAATATTGACTTAAATAAAACATATTATTAAAAATAACTTCACTTGTCTCTGCCCTTTTTCTGTCTTTTTTCCACTTAGTCACTTTCATTGTCATATAAATAAATATGCATTCCCATGCAAAGTGATTCTTTGTATTTTTTCTTAAGTGTCTCATAGAAAGTTTAAAATTATACATGGGTCACATATTATGTATAGAGGACATTGTTAAGTCACATATTTAAGTGATTTAGGAGGAGAATTTGATATTTGCTTTCCCCTTGAAAGAATATAGTATGGACTTGTATTTAAGCCTTCTTGCATAGAAGCAAGTAAAGATTCAGCACGTTTGCCTCTATCATCTTCACACATACATATGCAAAAACTGTCAGGATTCTCTTTGAGTACATAAGTAGATGGCAGGCTATTTCAGTGCAGTAGGGAATATAGAAGACTTGGAGGAGAAAAAGATGACCTGGGTTTGGGACATGTGTAGTAGGAAGGGTGTGTATGGTCAACATCTAGGAGGAAACGCTTGCTTTTGCATACATCGTACCTGTAGGTCTGAAGCTCAGGAGAGAAGTGTGAGCTGACAATACTGAAGTGAGAGCCATTAGCCCATTATTTGGCATCCAGCATCTATGCGGCCTTGTCTCAACTATTTACTGATTAAGATCTTTCCTAGGAAGCCTTCATATTTTTCAGGAGCATTTACATTTTAATGAAATACTTTAAAGACAAAAAAAACCTTAAAGACCTAGAAGAAAATCTATTTTGGGAAAAAGGTGGGCAATGGAGTAACAATTATTTTAAGACTAACCTGCTCCTAAAAGGGGTGTGCCTGCAAAAAGTGCTCTGGCAATCCCTCTCCATGAATGAGTCAAACCAGGGAGGAATTCAAGGGTAACCACACTGTCTAAGCAAGAGGAGGAGAATTCAGCCAAAGGACAACCAGCCATTCTACTGAAATACTTGTTTTTATTGATAGAAGCACATTTGGAGTAAGGTGGAGTGGTAAGACGGTCAAGGTGAAGGCAGGACATAAGCCAAGGAATCCAACTTACGACAAGATAAAAATAGAGGAGATGTTGGAGACTAGTAAGCAGATGGCAAAGTGGACTATTACTAAATAAAGAACGAACAGGTGCCCACAGCTCTTTGCCTGGCTGGAGTGAGCGACCTTGCTGGAAAGGTGAGACTCCCTCCCGGTGGCTTAGAGGGTGATCTCATTCAGCCACCAACACAAGAGAAAAAGGCCTATTCTAGAAACTACGGCTGGCTGGGATATTCTGACCCGTCTTTGGGGGCTTTCCCCCCTCAAGTCTTGGTCTCACTTTGTAAGGCCTGCTGACTAGTGTGTGACAACACAGACCCAATTCTGCCACAGCCTAAGCATCATCATGTGGGGTGCATTCTAAGTCCACACTATGGCCTTCTTGCTGGACTCTTTAACTGATGGAGGTTACCTGGAATCTCAGTGAGTCTCATGTGAACAGCGACCAATTCCCTAAGAGATCTTCAGGCAATTACTTAGGGATTTGAAGAAGGAGTGTTCAAAATCTCTTCTGAGACCTTTCACGTCTCCTTTAGGAATTTCTGGCTGAATTTGATTGCTCTCTGGATGATTTCATATTATGTGGATGATATTATATGGATGATTCCCATATTATGAGAACTGACAGTGTTAAAAGACTGAGAAGATTCTGATAGAACATGTAGGATAAAAGCTTTTTAAAACTTTTGTTGTTGTTGTTCTTGGTTAAAGACTATGTTATCCTTAGCTCCTTCACCGCTTGGCTTTATATGTCATGAAGATGAGAGACAGTGAGTCACTTGTCAGCAAGTGGAGAAAAGTTGAACTATAAACAGGAGCTCTGATTTTCACCCTGTCTAATTTTAAATATGGATAGTTTTTCTTTTTTATACTTCCTTGTGAGAAACCCAAATCAATGTATAGAAATTTCTCAGTAGAATGTATACACAGATATTTAAGCAGACAGACAGATAAATAGATGGATAGACGGTAAAAGAAAATGAGAAAGAGAGGGAGAGCGACTAGTACTAGTATGTACTTCTTTTCAATCCTAGGAGTGACTTTTGTTAGGAAGTATTAGCTGATCCAGGAGACTTTGTAGGGAAATCACATTTTGAAATCTGGAGTTCCAGGTCTTTCTGATTGGTTACCAGTGGCTTGCAGCCTGGAATCCTTACTCTTGTACACTCCTTGGTAAACCTAAGAGAAAACAATTGTGATTGAAATAAGATTGGCCCACTTTAAGACCAGTCCCAGTTTGGTAGGACATGAAGAAGAAGGAAGAGGAGGAAGAGGACGAGGAGGCAGAGTAGGAAGGAGAGGAAAAAGGGAAAGAAACACAACTCCAGCTCTAAAAATCATTGAAAAGTGTTGTAGGCCTCTACTGAAAAACTCTTGAAGACCTCCATGTGGGAATTATACAGTGGGGTTTACAAAGCACGTAATAGTTTACATAATAAATTAAACTTCCTAAAAGCCCTTATTAGACATCCCTCCCTCTCTCCCAATTTCTCTGTAGTTATATGGATCTCTGCGTGTCCCTTTATGAGCCTGTCTCTTTAGATGACCTTTCTTTGTATAGAGCAACCCATGCCCTCCCTAATAAGTACAATAGCATGTGTGGGGGGAGGGGATTAGAGAATTGTAATTACTTATTATTGCATTTGTCATACAGAGATTGACCTTTCCTTTCTCATTAGGAACAAAAGTTAAAGAGGTATGGAAATATAAAATTGTTTTTGTGATATTAAACATTTCTTTCAAAAGTTATGAGTGCATGCCTAACCCGTTGTCCTCCTTTTAGTCCTGAGAGCTGGCATCTCTTTGGCAAGGAGAGAGGAAGGAAGAGGAAGCTAGGAATCACCCTGGATTGCAAGGGAAGTGCATACCTCTCTCTCATGGAGCAGTAGAATCCTCACAAGATCAAGTCTGAAGACTTGGCTTCAGGCCCTGACTGGCTGCTTCCTGCTGGGAGGGTCTTGGGCAGATCACTCATCACATGGTGTCTCTCTCCCCATCAGTGAATGTGGAGTAATGGTATATTTATCCTCATCAAGCCTTGGCTGCTGCCCCCTACAAGTGAATCAAGAGGCTTTGGTGCTGATACTTAGTCTGTCATTGAGCAAGGTAAACCTTTGCTCACCTCTTTTATATCTGGAGTATGAACACACTCCAGACATAAAAGACTTCATAGAATCAAGAGAAAGAGTTATAGTTCTCCTTTGTTGGTATGAACTTTTGGGGAAGGATTTTTGGTGTAAGGGGACCGTACTAGTTTGCTATAGCTATTATTACAAATATCATAGACTGAGTGACTTAAACAACAGAAATTTATTTCTTCATATCCTAGAGGCTTAGAAAGACCTCTCTCCTTGGCTTATAGATGACTGCCTTCTCCCTTTGTCTTCAATGGTCTCCTTTCTTGTGTGTCTGTGCCCTATTATTCCCTTCTTCTTCTTCTTCCTCTCCTCCTCCTTCTTCTCCTTCTTCTCCTCCATCTCTTCCTCCTCCTCCTCCTCCTCCTTCTTCTTCTATAAAGATTTATTTATTTATTTGAGAGAGAGAGAGAGAGCAGGGGAAGGGCCAGAGGGAGAGGGAAAAGGAGAGAATGCTCCAGCAGACTCCCTGCTGAGTTGGAGCCTGATGCAGGGCTCGTCCCAGGACCCTGAGATCATGCCTGAGCTGAAATCAAGAGTAAGACGCTCAGCCAACTGAACCATCAATGCACCAACCTAATCTCCTCTTCTTGGAAAGACACCAGCTATATTGAGTTTGAGCCCACCCCCTATGACTTCTTTTGCCTTAAAGGCCTTGTCTCCAAATACAGTCACATTCTGAGACGTGGATGTTAGGATGTAACATGAATTTCGGAAGGGACACCATTTAGCCCTTGACAGGGACTGTCACTTTTTTTCTTTGGAGGTGTTAATTTTTCTTTCAAGATTTTGTTATATTACTGCCTTAAGTTATTTTGTGAACAGTTAGGCTAATGTCCTGATTTCTTTCACATTTGTCCACTCAGAATTTGAAGAAACACTGAAATTCTGAATTCTATATTTTCAGGTTTTGAGTTGTTTAAGAATTCAGGCAGGAGCAGTATGTCCTTGAGACGTTATTCATCAATCTCCTTTGAGATTTGTTTATGGTTTTCCTGACAATTTACAAAAGTAAACATTACTGGTGATTCATCTCAGTTGATAACCAGTTTCCAAAAAAGAAAGGACATTTTCATTAAATAAGATCTGCTTTAACATAGTAATTCATTGTTAATTGTAATTCCCCAAATCATCTTCTGGTGACCAACTAAACCTAGTACTTTTCTGTACTTTTGTAGATCAAAGATAAAGAAGTGGAATCTATAATTTTCATTAGTTCAACTAAAATTATATAAAGTAATGAAATACACAGGATAATTTCCTAGGAAATGTTTACCTTCTATATTTATTAGGGTGGCAATGGCATAATATATTTAATATGTATTTCTAATATATATCTTTTATATATACGTATATGTATGTGAGATTATTTTTTCCAGATCTCACAGCCTAGAGTACAAATGGAGTACCTTGGGGCGCCTGGGTGGCACAGCGGTTAAGCGTCTGCCTTCGGCTCAGGGCGTGATCCTGGCATTATGGGATCGAGCCCCACATCAGGCTCTTCCGCTATGAGCCTGCTTCTTCCTCTCCCACTCCCCCTGCTTGTGTTCCCTCTCTCGCTGGCTGTCTCTCTCTCTCTGTCGAATTAATAAATAAAATCTTTAAAAAAAAAAAACAAAAAAAACAAATGGAGTACCTTACCAGAAACAATTCAAATTCCACTATTCTTAAAGCTAGCCTCTGATCAAGAAGCTCAGCTTCCACACAAGGTGTTTAGGGAGACTTGAGCCCAGCTGGGAGTTGAGTTTGAAAAATATGTCATTGTATTAAACTGAAAATCAGCCCTTCTTTCTGAAGACTAAAGTTTCCTTACTTTAAGGAGTCAAGGGCCTTGTGTCTGAATATTCCACTTAATATGGAATCTCTCTGGGAAGGCTTTTCAGCCCTCTTCAAATGGATTTTAGTTGGGCTACATGGCAAATCAGACACACCCATGTACTCCTGCGTTCTGGCAAGAAGTCAAATAGGGACTCCTGCCACATATCAAATATATCGAGAACTTTTGAAAACGTGCTTCCTTTTACATTATCTTTTTCAAATCTCAAAGTAGAGATGTTGGCTAAGTACAATTGTTCTAATTTTGGAGTTGAGAAAATTGAAGTGTTACAAGGGCAAGTAATTTGCCAAGGTTCCACCTCTAGTAAGTGGTGGTCCTAAGATTAGAAGCCGGACATTTCAGAACCAAGTCCAGGGAACTGAGAGTCCCTATATATATTGGGAGAAGGGATTAAGTGATAGGCATTTCTCTCTGTTACCTAGGTTCATTGGCAGACTTTACAGAGGTTGAGGGAATTGTGAGAAGAAGTAGAACCTTGTCTACAGTTGGGATCCAATATGTATTTGTGTCTGATTAACTAGGAGGGGGTTAAATGACCGAAGACAAATTATAAGAAGGAACTGTAGGGCCCCCCCAGAAAGAACTGATCTGAAGTAAGAATAAGAGGTGAGTAGGCAACCTGGACTCAGTGTGTGTTGTCACTGGAACCCAATTTTATTGCAGACAATCTGGAAGTCTCCTCATCCCATGGAGAGGACGGTTTGTATTTGAACTTTGTGAGCTCTCATAGTGTGGGTCACACACAATGCTGCCGGCCCACTAGGCTGAGAGAGCTAATCCAGAGAAAGAAGAGACTGTCTCCTCATTTTCCAAAGAAGGTTTGTAAACAGGTCCTCGGGCGATGGTTTGTGGTGAGTAGCAGCATGCCAAAGAGCAGTGCTCCTGAGGACGTTGCAAGCTTGCACCTGGCATCTGCCGAAGCAGAGCGTCCTGAGCCCTGGCCGGGGCACACCACGAGATGATGGGTCCAGACTGATTCGTGAGCGTGCAGACGTAACTCCTGGACACTCTCGTAGATAAAGGAGAGGGAGGAGGCCCTCAGAATTTGGCTGAATGGTGTCACTGAGCTAAAGGATGAGTAAAGAACACAGTGGCTTCCTTTGAATCCACAGGCTAATGAGAACAGGAGGCAGATATAATATTTCTGGTTTTCAGAATAACAGTTTACTGTTTGTGCCTGGCTAATGAGTCCAAGGATGACGTTAGAATAGACCTAGTTTTCTCAATATGAATCTTGTTCATTCTAAGTCTTAGCATGACTGACAAACTCTATAACTGCATATGCATAAATTCTGTCTTTATTTTTAATTTTTCCCGTGGCCTAGGCTGGTCTGAAGGCCGGTCTAACTGTAAAATAATGTTTTTTCTCCAAATAGTGCTATAAGTTTAGAATACATATTGGTGCCTTTTTATTTTCAGAAAGAGCATACCTGTGAATCCCAAATGTCCATGTGTAAGGGTTACATTTCAGATGCCCTTTGAGATGTGTCAACATTTGCCTACTGAAGGTTTAGGGACTGAGAGCTTTAAGACTTTCCATCGCTTTATTACTCAATATTGACTGAGACCACAAAGAAGCCTTCTTCCCAGAGCTTCAGAATTGACATTTGTGTGAGGCAGTTAGTTGCCTTCCCGGCTGCTGGCGCCACTGGAGAGATTTTCTAAGTATGGCTTTGAGCTCCAGACCCAGAGTCTCTGAGCAAACCCATTTCTTTGAGCAGAAAAATGTGAAAGAAACTCTTCTTCTTTCTGTCTGCCACTACAGATATCCAACACTGGGAGCAGCTGGTTTCCAGGAGAGATTTTCTACATTGAAGTTGGTACGATGAAATATTTCTGTTTTTTTCCTTATAATTTAAAGGAGAAATATGAGATCCCTGGTGGCTCAGTCGGTTCAGCATCTGCCTTTGGCTCAGGGCATGATTTCAGGGTCCTGGGATCAAGCCCCACCTTGGGGTCCCTACTCTGCAGGGGGAGGAGGGGTTGGGGGGAGGGTTCTGCTTCTCCCTTTCTCCCTCTCTTTCTGCCCCTCCCCCACTGCTTATGTGCTCTCTCTCAAATAAAATCTTTTTAAAAATTAGAAAATAAATGAGAAATAAAAGTTATACTACAAGTATCATCTATTCTGTGGATCTTTCCTCACACTGCAAAAACTAATTGTTGGGCCTCTGCTTAACCCATTTCCTCTTCAAGCAAGGGGAAATTCAAATTCAGATTAAATAAACCTCCTTTCTGCTCCATTTTATTACAGAAGTGGAAAATGAATAATTGAGAAAATATCTATGTATGTATAGAGGTTTTTTTGCATTCAGAAAAAGGTTTTGTTTAATTTTCAATGCTTTAAATTAGGAAAATCCTTCGTGGAAAAAATTATTTACCTCTGTAGCTAAAGTTGGGGGAAGGAAAAAACCATCACAAACTTCAATTTGAAAAATCAAAATTTTGCCATTTCTGAGAACAATATTTCAGGAAGGAGGAAGTGAGTGCTTACCAGTCAAGAGTGAGGGCTCACACCTCCCTACCCCTGATACTTGAGAATTGCAGAATTCATAGGTCCAACCTCCTCCCTTTATAATCAACACACATAGTTCATTACCGGAATTGCTTTGTAAGAATTGCTTCATGATCTCAAGGAGAGGACAGGCCTTATGCTCACAAGCAAATAAATTTTAAAGCGAAAACTGATAATATAAATTTGAAAATGTGGGCACATTGTTTGTTTAAAAGAACAAAGAGGAGTATGACACTAAAGTTCTGGAATGAGCTCCCAATAGTCTGTCAAGGGAATAAAACATAAAGGATATCTTTTGGAGATTGAATATTTGTTAGGTCATGTAACATAAAGTTCTGCTGGTTGTGGAGAGATTACGCCATTTCACCAACCATGTACTGAGTGTTTGCTGTATGTCAGACATACAAGACAACTATGGATTCATCTGATGCCCTCAAGGAGCCAATGGCATAACACTATTGTCATCCCGTTTTTAAAACAAGAAAGCTCAGAGGCGCCTGGGTGGCTCCGTGGGTGAAGCATCTGCCTTCAGCTCAGATCATGATCTGAGGGTTGTGGGATTGAGTCCCACACTGGGGGCTTCCTTCTCAGTGGGGAGTCTGCTTCTCCCTCTCCCTCAGCCCCTCCTCTGCTTGTGCTCTCTCTCTTGTTCTCTCTCTCCCTCAAATAATTGAATAAAATCTTTAAAAAAAAATGAGGAAACCGAATCACAGAGAGATTAAGCAACATATTTAAGGTCACAGAGGTTATAGAATAGAAGAGATTTAGACAGGACTTCAAAACTGCTACAGTCCACCACCTTGAGATAACTGTAACAGACATTTGGAAAAAGGTCCTGTCTTTTATTATATTATTAATCTCAGACATAGTTTCAATACCAAATGGTTTGAAATTCCACCTATTAGTAGAACTGTGTCAAAACTTGTCAAATTTAAAAAATCATGCAGTACTGTATATTTGGTGAAGAAGATAATATATTTATAACTATTTAACCCCATGAAAATTCATAATTGTATTAAGTATATACTATTTTATTTTTGCATAAAAAATCCAGTATTAATTTCTTCCAAATACTTAAAATTTATCTTCTATCATTCAATTTATATGTATGTATACATAAGTATATATATTTAATTTATAATTATATAATTCAAAATGTCAATTAAAAATTATAGATTAGATTTTAAGAATTTAAAGGCTAATTCAATTGTTGTAATAACAATGTTGAATACCCGCTTATGAAATGAGAAAAAGATCAATGGGGTTTTTGGAATTCACTAGGCAGAGAAGCCAATATTTTTGTGGTTATATAAATGATTTTGTGAGAACAAGCAGCCCACGATTCACCATTTCTTCTTTCTCATATTTTTATATTCCATTTACTTAAGTAAATTTAAGAATTGTGTCTCCTTGGGGAGCCTGGGTGGCTCAGTCAGTTAAGAATCTGCCTTGAGCTCAAGCCATGATCTTGGGGTCCTGGGACCAAGTCCTGCACCAGGGTCCCGACTCAGTGGGAAGTCTGCTTCTCCTTCTCCCTTTACCCCTCCTCCCTGCTTGTTCTCTCTCTATCTCTTTCTCAAATTAAGAAATAAAATCCTTTTTTTTTTTTTAAGATTTTATTTATCTATTTGACAGAGAGAGAGACAGCCAGCGAGAGAGGGAACACAAGCACGGGGAGTGGGAGAGGAAGAAGCAGGCTCCCAGCTGGAAAGGGAGCCCCATGAGGGGCTCGATCCCAGGACCCTGGGATCACACCCTGAGCCAAAGACAGACACTTAACGACTGAGCCACCCAGGCGCCCCCAAATAAAATCTTTAAAAAAAAGATAAAATATTTTAAAAAGATTAAGTATTAAGAATTGTGTCTCCTTTTTTCTTTCTAAAATAAATTCATCTTTTAAAATGGAAACACAATGGTTTCAGAATTAAAATGATACTAACTTGATCAATAGAGGGATTTTTTAGAAGAAACCAGTGAGCTTAATGAGTCAGATACGAGTCAAAGAAAAATACAAGTGGTGCACATTACCTTAAAAAGAGATTCCAAGGAGCTACTATTGCAAAACATGTTCATCCTTGTAAAGAAACAGGCATAGCTCCATGAATCAGGAAATTAATGGTTATACTTTTAGTACGTCGGATATTTAGAGAAAAGCAGGATTTGCTTTTGTAAAATAACAGTTAAAAATAATGACTAATTGATTCACCAAAGACTAATTTTGGGAAGGAGAAGGGATGATACAGAAAAGAGAAAAAAAAATCATGTGAGGATTATCACTAAATATTCTTAGTTAAATTAATAGAGACTATTAGAAGAGAAGAACTATTTGCATGAAAGTGATGAGTCCAAGAATCAGGGAGCTGGTGTTACAGAAAACAAGACTAACAAAATGATCAGAATAGTCTACTTATCATGGGAGAAGGATGTGAGATTAAAGTCTTAAAAATTGCAAAAAACAAATTTCTTACGGTTTTACAAGTATTCTTTTTTTAAAATTATGTAAGCATTAGGAGTTAGTTCTCTTTCCTAATAGGAGTATAGGAAGCTTAAAAAAAAACAACCTTGAAATTGTAGAGAACTCAAATTCCTAGAACTTATCTATTCATTTAAAACTGTAAAAGGAAGTATTTTAATTTAGAATTTTAAGAATCCATTCATCCAAGAAGCGTGTGGATCCAGTGATCTGTTTTTAATTGGGAGACTCAGACTGGCTCTCATAACTAAGCCTGAGAACACCTCTTGGACACAACACAGTTACAGCTTCCTTAACTAACAGTCGGCTAGCCAACAATTTTTTAACTCCTTCTATGTGCATGGCACTAAATAGACATGGAAGTATAAAAGAAATGAGTAAAATACAGCCTCTGTCTCAAGGAACTTGCAAACATTGCCAAATTTCCTATGGATAATTACTTGTATCTTATTTCCTCTAATGAGCTTTGAAAAAGAAAGCAAAAAATTCAGGTATTATGAATGACAAAAGGAAACAATTGGAAATAGTTTCAATAAAATCTTGTTGCTTATACTTTTGAGTAGAAAATATTTACTATTAAGTCTATTTCGTCAGTAGAGTGCGTATTACTTATACTCACTTTTGGGCCACTATGATCCAGGACCCAAAGATAGTTTCCCACACAATATAGGGAGATTGCAATATGAGGGGACTCTGAGAGTATCACTAAGTTGTAGTTTGGATCACTCACAAGTTATCATATCATGCTTTGTGTGAATTGAGCTCAGGCTACTCAACAGTCTTGCTTTAGGCAGTTGACCCATTTCCTGGCTTAGAATCATCCTGGCCTGTGTCATGGACTCATCAACCCACTTGGTCTTGGTGTTGGCCCCTCAATCCACTCTCCTGGGATCTCCCTGCCTTATCTTCTTCATTTTTTTCCTGGCCTCCTTTTGTTTTGTTGTTTGTTTGTATGTTTGTTTGTTTTTTCATTATTCCTTCAGCTTCCCCCCTCCTTTGGTCCTCTATTCCTGAGTTTTTAGTTTCAACATCTCTAGCACTCATACTTTAATTGCTCCTGAATCTAAAGTGGAATTCTAACTATGTTCACCCCTGGAGATAGCATATTTCCTTATAATATTCCTTTATTTAAAAATATAAAAATTACATACTGAAGATTTTACAATTCCCACTGATCTCAATAGCTCTGCTTTCCTTTTCGTTCCTCTATCCTCACAATGATACAGAGTTTATTTCCAGAACTCTGTAATCACCCTATTGTGAAAGAAGGGGCACTTTTCTCATAGCACATGACATTACATAGTCTGTGTGGGCAATGCTTAAGTAAAGCAGAGCCTCATATAATTATCTAAATGCACTGTCTATCGAAATAATTCCACCCCAAATCTTTCATTTCCAGAATTAGCAGGTTCTCTATATCAGCTTCAATGCCTACCCATTAAAAGTGAAGAAGCCAAATGCTAGGAAAGAGAATTCCAATGTCCAGGCTCCTACCCTATTTTGTTTCTCCCAGAGACAGTCACAAAGGTCCTTAGCATATATGAGAAATGAAATGCCTCTAAACCTAAAACTAACCCCTGTGATGAGAAAGATGCAGTCTATGAGGATGGGGAGGGAAGACCCTCATTCCAATCTTTGGTTTTTCTGTTCTTCTCTTGAAGGACAAATTCCCAGCTCTACACCACTCGCCTCTCCCTAAGTGGGGGGCCATCCAGCTCTCATCTGCAGGATTAATGCTGTCTATCTACTGATATCAATTACTCTTCTCAGTAATAGACCTTGAGTCATCAAGTCAAATCTGATCTTAAGTACAATTACTAGGAAATTGGCTCTTGCTTTGCTATGTTTCATGACCAAATTCCTAACTGCCTTATTCCTTCAGGCTTGGGGCATTGGGTGGATTACTGAGAATCAGATTATTTTTCTCTATGACTAATGATTTGTCTTGCCATTAAGTTTAAAATCGGAAACAAACCTCCCAGGGATAATCATCCTGTGCTTGAGTGCTAAAATCTGAACTTGCTCCTGTGCTCTGCCCATTGCAGCAATGAATGCTGGAATGTCCATCTTTGTGGGGACTTCTGAGGCTACATACCTCATATCACTTCCTTATTCCTTCTGTCGGACTCCACCACGCATGATCTGCCTATTCAGACTTTTCTCTCCTGGACCTCACTAAGCTCTGGTCTGATGCTACTAGCTCTGTCCATTTTTGGCCCATTAAGGCCTGGTTCAAGCAGCCCATCATTGCACTTATCACACTCCTGCCAAATTTTTGGAGACCAGAACTAATATAAATCAATGAAAATGGAGTCACATATTGTACAGGAAGCTAACAATCATAATGCATGCTGAATGAAGCAATGTTTCTGTCTGTGCTGAGAGGAGTTGGTTCTTATTTTCAACTGAATATTTTTAATGTGTTTGGCACTCATTTGAATGTTTTGTTTCATTTTCCTGGTTTAATGAAAGTAAGATTCGTTTCTTTTTTTCCAATGAGCCTTTATCTCAGCTAAGTCAGAAAGTTCAAAAAAAGCATTGCACCAGATAATTGGATTTCGTGGTGAAATGAGGGCTCAACAAAACACCCTTTTAGTTGTCCCCTGGTAGAAACATTTCTAAGATGTAATAGATTTTTTTTTTTTTTGCCTTAGTAAACCAAATATAATGAATGGATTGGCTCTTATGGGGGGGGGGGTTGGTTCTTGCCATGCTTTAAGGCACTGGATCATTAAGCCCAAATGTATTCATTCTTTCAATGTTTACTATGTACTAGGCCCTTAATGATGAATAGGCTCTGTCTTAAGAAATCTTAGAGATTAGCAGGGGAGTATAATATATACAGTAATGCTTATGTGGAGCAGAGGGCAATAAATACCCTAGTAGAAAAGTCAATGATTTTTCTAAGTACAGGAATTATAGAGATTACAGGATATTGGGAAAACTAATGAAGCATGACCGCCTCTTCATTCAAAGATAACTGAACACTTACTATATACCAGGACTTTCTAGGTCCTGAGTACAGCAGTGAAAAAACAAAACAGTGTTTCTTTCTTGAGGTGCACTTTCTAGAGAGGTGGGGCATAGACAGTAAACCAATATATCTCGGTGTGTTAAAGGGTGATACAAGCTATGCAGAAAATTAGAGCTGATGAAGGGGTATAGGGACCCAGTGAGGGTGAGCCAGCTGTTTGACACAGATGTTCAGGGGAAATCTCAGGAGTGGTGTCATTGGAGCAGTGACCTGAAGTAAAAAGGAGTGAGCATATAAGTAAGAGAGAAAAGTGATCCAGGAAAAGTGCAGAAGTACTGAGATGCAAACTTCTCAGAGATTTTAGAGCTTCTTGGTGGTGTTTGAAGAAGAGCAAGAAGGTCCAGTGGGGTGCAGTAGGGGAGCAAGCCTGGAGGGGAGCACTAGGAGAGATCCAAAGCCTGGTGCACATCCAGCAGGGCCTTGAAGTCTGTGTGCTATGCAAGTCTCCCCTTCCCCGCCACCCATCCTCCCACCCCACCTCCAACTCTCTCATTTTGTTTTCTTGTTAGTTGTCATTCTCCTATAAGTGGAAACTAGAAAGGAAAAAAAAGTTCATTAAGGGTTCTGGTGAGCTGGATTCCATTTACTAGAGGTAGAACTGTAATCATATGTTGTTCTTTATTTAATTCTTAAGTCATTTCACATGGGCATTTTTCTCTACCAAATTAAATAATATATGATCAAAATCACAGTTTTCTGTTTTGTTTTTGTTTTTGTTTTTCCTATTCTCCTAGAGCTCCTAGATACTAGAAGGTCTCATAGTCCAGTGCTAAAAGAAACTTTTCATATCGTGTTCTATCATAGGCAATGACTACCGAGAGGTCATTCTTCCATCCTGCCTGTGGATCTTGTCTCTCTTTCACGAGGGCTAGCTTCTTCACGCCGTTGTAAACTGGCCTGGGATTGTAGTGAGGCTGTGGCCATGTGTAGTCTAAGAGAGAGAGAGAAATCTAGAGATATGGGAAAAAATAGGTATTAACATTTTTTTCTCTCAAGAGTAGTCTTTTGTCTTTGCTTTTGTCTATGAGTATATCTCAGGTTCGGGTAGTCATTTGGTGAGTACTCTGTATCAGATACTACACAAGGGAATGAGTTACCTAAAGTTTAAGAATGTCTTTCCTTGGGCACCTGGGTTAAAAGTTAAGCATCTGCCTTCGGCTCAGGTCATGATCTCAGGGTCCTGGGATTGAGCTCCGATGTCCAGCTCCTTGCTTGGTGGGAAGCCCGCTTCTCCCTTCCCTGCTCCCCCCGCTTGTGCGCGCGCGCTCTCTCTCTCTGTCAAATAAATAAATAAAATCTTAAAAAAAAAATCTTTCCTTAAATTCGGCTTGGCCTACTTGCCATAAATAAGCCAAGCTGGATTTTCTCTACAAGAGAAACAACCAGGTTATTAAAGTCCTCTGAATTGACTTAATCTAGGATAAGGAATAACATTCCCCTATTTTTTTAAGTTTGAAATAGTTTCAGACTTAGACAAAATTTCCAAAAATAGTACGGAGAGTTCTTGTATACCCTTTACCCAGTTTCATCAAATGTATATGGCCATAGTATAATTACTGAAGCCAGAAAATTGATCCTATTAACTAAATACAACACCATTAACTAATCTAAAGACCTTATTAAAAGCTCTGCAGTTTCACACTGATGTTTTATTTCTATTCCAGGATCCAATCCAGGATCTACACATTACATTTATTATCATGCCTCCTTAGCCACTTCCAATCTGACAGTTCCTCTGGTTTTCTTTCTTTTTTTCTTTCATGACTGACATTTTGTTTTTTAAATTCTAGTGCAGGTAGCATACAGTGTTATATAAGTTTCAGGTGTACAATTTAGTGATCCAACAGTTCTATCCATTACTCAGTGCTTATCATGATAAGTGTACTCTTAATTCCTATCACCTATTTATTTCATCCATCCTCCCACCCACCTCCCTGCTGGAAACCATCTGTTTGTTCTCTATATGTAAGAGTCTATTTTTTCATTTGTTTTTTTTTTCTTTGTTTTGTTTTTTAAATTCCACATATGAGTGAAATCATATGGTATTTGTCTTTCTCTTACTGACTTATTCAGCATTATACCTTCTAGATCCATCCATGTTGTTGCAAATGGCAAGATCCCATTCTTTTTTTTTAAGATTTAATTAATTAATTAATTTAGAGACAGCACAAGTGGGAAGAGAAACAAAAGGAGAGGGAGAGAGAGAAGCTCAAGCAGACCCTGTGCTGAGTGTGGAGCCTGACTCTGGGCTCCATCTCACCACCCTGAGATCATGACCTGAGCTGAAATCAAGAGTCTGACACTTAACCGACTGAGCCACCCAGACACCCCTCCATTCTTTTTTTATAGCTGAGTAATAGTCCATTGTATGTATACACCACATCTTCTTTATTCATCCATCTATTGATGGACACTTGGGCTGCTTCCATAATTTGGCTGTTGTAAATAATGCTGCAACCAACATAGGGGTACATATATCATTTTGAATTAGTGTTTTTGTATTCCTTGGGAAAATGCCCAGTAGTGAAATTATTGGATCATATGGTAATTCTATTTTTAATTTTTTGAGGAACTTCCATACTGTTTTCCACGGTGACTGTACCAGTTTATATTCCCATGACTGAAATTTTTTTAAAAAATATTATTTTGTAGAATGACCTTTGTCTTTTTTTTTTTTTTTTAAGATTTTATTCATTCATTTGAGAGAGAGAGACAGACAGCCACTGAGAGAGGGAACGTCAAGCAGGGGGAGTGGGAGAGGAAGAAGCAAGCTCAGCGGAGGAGCCTGACGCGGGGCTCAATCCCAGAACGCCGGGATCACACCCTGAGCCGAAGGTAGACGCTTAACGACTGAGCCACCCAGGTGCCCCTAGAATGACCTTTGATTTGGATTTATGTGATGTTTTTCTTGATTAGATTGAGGCTATGCATTTTTGGCAATCCCATCACAGAAGTGGCATTGTGTGCTTCTGGGTGCATCACATCACGAAGGGCATAATATCAATAGTTCTTCTTCCTGGTGATGTTACTTTTAATCTTTGTTTATGGCAGTGTCTGCCAGGTTTCTCCCATGTAAAGTGACTATGTTTTCCTTTGTAATTAATACGTCTCTTTTGAGACATACTTAAAGACTATGCAAATACCCTGCTTCTTCTTATTTCTTCACTCACTTTAGTATACATCTGATTTTTGTCTGTAGCAAGTACTACTGTAGTGTTTGCCTGATGAAGATGTTCTAGTTCCATTACTGTTTCTACACTTACTAACTGTAGAACTGTACAGCAATGAGAAAGAGCCACCCCTTATCCATTTCTTTACTTAGTCAATTATTTCTTTCTAGGCTAATTAGTTAAGATTTATAGATGTTTATTTTATTCTATAGGCTATAATTCATTACTATCATTATTTATTTTGCTACTCAAACAAGTGAGAATTCATTGTGAGCAGACCATAAATCTAAGAGACCAAATGCACAATATAATAAACACCAAAACAGGCATATAAATTCCTTTTTCCTATCTGACTAGAGATGTTCTCTTCATTCCAAGCACTGTGCTTTAATCTCTTTTACCTTCTAGCACTCGGCCTAACCCAGGGTGGGTGTGCAATAGATGTTAATTGAAAAACATAAATGGATTGATAGAAAAATAATGTGACAAAATTAGATTTCATAAAAGGATTAATTAAATGAATCTACTAAATTTTCTACTCTCTCTTTTAAGTAGGCTCCATGCACAGCATAGGGCGTGAACTCATGGGCCAGAGATCAAGAGTCGCACGTTCTCCTGACTGAGCTAGCCAAGAGCTCCCTAAAAGATTCCACTTTAATTTGGTCCAGAATTCACCACCAAAATCCAACAAAGCTAAATGTGAGTCTCTGTGTGTAAATCACATTCTTTGAAGCGTGACTAAGTTTTAAGCAATTTTGATATTGGGTTGGATTTGCCATGGTATTGATTGTGTTTGCTGGTACCACATTGTTTCAATTTTTGAAGTCACACACACACACACACACACACACACACACACACATCAGGCTTTCCTTTGTGTTTAAAAAGTAATAAAAAGGATGACGCACACACAATCACTTGTATATGATACATATATCACTGTATATATGTACATATAGAATAGGAAATGCACGCAAATAGTAAAAGAAAGACGTAAAACTATATAGTGAAAAGCAAACTACTGTAATCCATTTCCGTATATCATGTTGGATACTCTATGCACATACAGGTGTGTGTTTGTGTGTGTCTGTCATCCTTTTTATTACTTTTTATAAACACAAATGAAAGCATGTTAGACGTACTATTCTTTAATTTTTTTAAAAGTTAACAATATGTCTTGGAGAGCATTCCTTATGTATTTATTAAGATTTACCTTATTCTTTTTAGTGGCCAAATAATATTCCATTGTAGTGATGCACTAATTTTTTTTCATGAGTCTTACCGAGTTAAGAGTTTATTTAACTGTAGGTGATGGGGCTTAAGGAGTGCATGTGTCGTGGTGAGCACTGGCTGATGTGTGGAATTGTTGAGACACAGTATTGTACTATATGTTAACTAACTGGAATTAAAATAAAAACTTTTAAAGAAGAGTTTATTGAGGTATATTTTTGATATTTTGTTTTAAATAATGCTTCAGTGGATATCCTGGAATATACTTCTCCATGTACATGTGAATGGGATAAATTCTTAGAAGAGGAATTGTTGAGTTGATGGGAATATATATTTAAAATTGAGACAGATATTGACAAATCATCCTTTAAAAATGTTGTGCCAGCTTATTGTCTTACTGGCGATTTGGGAGGGCTTATTTTTCTGTGCTTGCCCCAAATTCATGAATTTTGCAATCAAATAGGTAAAAATAGTACTTTCTTATTATTTTAACATGCATTTATCTTACTCTGAATGAATCTGAGAATTTTTTCACATGTTTAAAAGTCATTTATCTGCAAAATTGTTTTTTAAATATTCTTTGACTGTTTTCATTTTTATCTTTTTTATTCTTTTTCTTATTGATTTATAGAGTTTATATATTTAGGAAAATTATCAATTTGAGCATAATAGATGTTGCAAATATTTGTTTCATGTTGTTTTCTATCATTTAACATTAAGCCTTTACTTTTACTATTTTTTGACAATGAAGAAACTTGTAATTTTTATGTATTAAAACTAATGACTCTTTTATGAATTCTATCTTTGGTTCATACACAGAAATGTATTATCTACTCTAAAGCTAAAAAACCATTTTCTCTCATAGTTTGGTGAATTTATTTGCATTAAAATATTAAAGCTATTTGAAATTTTGTTTTGGTGTAAGAAATAAAGAAGTAAGAGTTTTGTTTCCAGAGTTCTTTACAGTATCAGAACCATTAATTGGTTCTTCCCCCCACTGAATAAACAGGTGTGTTTCCTTAGCAGATTTCCAAAAGGTAAAATAGTGCCAAGTACTCAAATGAAGTTGACTTAGTCATGTTGCCATTTATTTATGCAGATTAAAAGCATTTTCAGCTTCTTATAAAATGTCTTCTTTCTCTCCCAGGAATGATCCACCCCCATCCTGTTGGCAATTAACCGAATCATAGTGCTCTTGAGAATGAGATAACTTATGCAATTATAGGCTTACCTTGTTTTATTCCACTTTGCTTTATTGTGCTTTGTGGATAGTCCATGTTTTACAAATCAAAGACCTATAGCAACCCTGAGTTGAACAAGTCCATCAGAGCCATTTTTCCAACAGCATTTGCTTGCTTTGTGTCCCTGTGTCACATTTTGGTAATTCTGGCAATATTTCAAACTTTTCATTATTATTATATTTGCTATGGTGATCTGTTATCAGTGATTGTGATGTGTTGAAAGCTCAGATGACAGCATCTTTTAGCAATAAGGTATTTTTAAATTTAGGTATATATTATTATTTTATTTTTTATTTAAATTCAATTAATTAACATATAGTGTATTATTAGTTTCAGAGGTGGAGTTCAGTGTTTCATCAATCTTATATAACACCCAAGTGCTATATAAGTGCTGTCCTTAATGCCCATCACCCAGTTACCCCATGCCCCCCACCCTCCTCCCCTCCAGCAACCCTCAGTGTTTCCTATGATTAAGAGTCCCTTATGATTTGTCTCCCTCTCTGATTTCATCTTGTTTTATTCCCCCACCCCGCCCCTATGATCCTCTGTTTTGTTTCTTAAATTCCACATATGAGTGAGGCCATATGATAATTGTATGTATTTTTTATACATAATACTATTGTACACTTAATAGAATACGGGACAGTATAGACATCACTTTTACACGCACTGGGAAAAACTACAAAACTACATTTGACTCATTTTATCTCAATATTCGCTTTACTGCGGTGGTCTAGAACTGAGCCTGCAGTATCTCTGAGGCACGCCTGTGAGTGGTTGTTATTTACAGCTAAGCTGACACATGCACCATAGTCTTCATACATCGTTGGATCCGTTTCAAATGCGCTGTTCTATTTCTATCTTGGGCTTTATCTTTTTACTGCAAAGAAAATTAGGCAAACAGGATATTTATCTTCATTTTAAACCATAACAAAATCTATAACCAGTATGGTCTTTACCTCAGTTAGGTAGTGCTTGTAAACATCTCTGCGTGATCTTTCTTGCCCCGGCCACAACGGTGCAGGGGAGAGCTATTGTGGAGGGCTGCTTCGCTTCCAAAAAGGGCTCCTGATAATCTACCTGCTGGTATTCACTTCCGGTCAATCCTTCTCCTCCCTTTATATGTGGGCTGGATCTAGTAATTGTTTCTAATGAATAACGTGTGGCAGAAGTGATGGGAATATTACTTTTGAGATTAAAGTATAAAAACTTCTGAGATAAGGTAAAATGTCCTTCAGGCATTCTCTTTCTATAATGTCTTTGTTCACCTCGATGAAGCAATCTGCTATCTTGGAAAGATCCACGTGGCAAGGAAATAAAGGCAGCCCCCAGCCAAATCTTATAAGGAACCAAATCCTATCAACAACCACACCAGTGGAAGTAGATCTTTTCCCAGTTGAGCCTTGAGATGAGGGTAACCCCAGCCAGCACCTTGATTTCAATCTTGAGAGTGACCTGAAGCAGAGAATCTAGTTAAACTAAAACCAAATTCCCGATCTACTGAAGTTGACATAATAAATATTTTAAACCCTTAGGTTTTGAGGTAATTAGATGTGCAGCAATGGGTAACTAATACAACAAATAAGAAGCTGGGTAATAATATTGAGTAATGTTGTTGTTAATATTATTAGAGTATTAAGATAATATTAACAATGGTACAAAAGAATATGTTTTGTTCTGGTATTATAATATTAGGAAGCTAATAATAATAGTGAGTTTCATATGGAAAAATCATTATTCTAAGAATTTTGAATATGTTACTCTACTTAATCTTTATTTTAACCTGTGAGAGAGTTAATACATTGATCTGCCTTTTACAGCTAAGGAAACAGAGGTATTAAGGTATACAGAAACAAGATTTGAATCCAAAGCCAGTATTCTGAACTGTGCTGTAAGACTGCAAGGACGAAGAAAACAGCCTCTATCTACCAGAATCACTGGGTTTCCAAGAGTTATTATTGTCTTTCCTTGCCATAGTAGGGTTCTGCTTTCATCTGTGCTGGGGTCTGACTTGACCTTGGCCTTGACCTAGAAATATAGTAACCTTACTCTAAGCTGCTTTGGGGTGTGTATCACCAGGCACATAGTACGGGTGAAATAGACATCTCTTAAATGTGTGGATCGATGCAGATGGCATATTCCATCTTTGCCACCGAGATAACCTTTGGTGCTGTTCCTATGGGTCCAAAGGAGTGTGGGGGTTGGTGAAGCGTTGGATCTACAAACATCAGGGGCAGATTACCTCCGGCACAGGGGCATTTACTCATCTATGCTTCCTTACAACGATTCCCTTGCGTCGTTCTAACTCTAAGCTCTCCTTAGGACAGAAGAATACATGACAGTAATTTATCATCTTGTGTTTTTACTCCATTGTCACTATGGAAGAAGATAATGGCTGCAATTTCTAGATAGAACTGAGATACAGAGAAAATGTTTTTTTTTTTTTTTATGTAAACGATGCTTTTGCTACCATGTACTATTTGTGGGGGTATAACTGAGAAAATCCTCTATGAAGGAAAATTTTGCAACATATAAATCAAAATTGCTAATGCACAGACCTTTTGATCTAGCAATTTTACTTCAAATAATTTATTTTACAGAGAAATTTACATGTGAGAAATGATAATAGTTTTGAAGCAAAAGATTAGAAGCAACTTAGTTGCCCATCAGTAAGAGGCTGATTAAATAACTTATGGTATATCAATCTTTATTAACGAATTCAGTGCAACTAAAATAAAATAAAACAAAGGGATCTCTTCATATGTGGACTTGGAATTATCTTCAAAATGTATTGAGTAAAACAAATTAAGGAGAATAGGTACTAAATTTGTTTTAATAAAAATAGATTGTATATGTGAAATGGCTTTAAAGTGTGTAGACAAATTCCTTGACAGAGTTTCCTTGAAAAGATGGAGCCCAATTCTTCTTTCTTTGGATGTGGGACTACAGTAGCTACTTGCTTGTGTAACCATAAAATATGTTTAGGATATTTGAGACCTGCAAATTTTGAGTACCTCTAGGAGAGACAGTTTGGTCACTGGGCACAGGATCAGAGGATCTATCTATTCCTCGTGTATATATTATCTGTGCCTCTTGATTTTTAACCATGTGAGCTATTACCTGTTTAAAAACAAAACAAACAAAATACTAACAAATGCAAATATAGGAACTCTATTTAATAAATGAAATAAAGTGGTAGATCCAATTTTTTATTTCCAGTTTCACTTATAAATGTCTACAGGTGGTTCACAGACTTAGAACAGACTGACTAAATGGTTCTGATGAAATCAGAATAGAAGAATGTTGGTAGAGACCATCTGGGGGGGAGATGTTCAAAAACCACTATAATCACTTGTTCTTAAATTCAAATAAAGAGGGAAGAGGGCTACCACAGGAGGAGGAAGGACTACCGGAAACAGTGATGGAGGGATGGTCTTATCTTGCCAGGTGTTGGTCACTTGGACATGGACAGTAGACCAGCAAAGGGGAAGCTCTTGAGTTGGAGTGGCAGGCAAACACGATGCCCTGGCACACCAGAGGTGAAGCTTCATGATGGGCCGGTCCCCCTCAGAGGCTGTGTGGGAGGCACTGAGCTTGGCTGACTGGACCGAGTACTCATGCCACTGTGGCGAAGCTGACAGGCAAAATGTAGAGGGAAGAGTGATGAGACATCTATTCTTCATCAGGGGTAGCCTCAAGCTATTAAGTAACAGATTTGTTTTCTGCTCTTTTTTCTGTTAGACACATATAGTCCATTTGCTTTGCAAAGCAATTTTAGAATGTTGTTTATGGTAAAGTATAAGGTTCCTTATGGCAACCCTTCCCCCCAAAAAGACACCTCTCTCAAATTCATGTGCGCATTTAGAGCTATTCCAGTCCTAGAACATTGTATTCAATTTTAGAGATAACTGTTCCTCCATTTGTGATATTATAACAGTAATGTCTTCCTCGTAGGCTTGTTGAGTGGATTTAATGGAATAAAACTGAGTGTCAGAATCAACCCTCCTTCCCTCCACAGCCCTGGCACCCCAAGCTCCTCTCCTTGAAGCAGTCCCCTGCTACCCACACTCACACTGCCTACTGCCCAGCATAGCAGTCTTCTTGCTCAGTCCTGCAGAGTGCCCAACATTGTGTGAAGGAATCTTAGAATACAAATCCTACTCAATTTAGGGAAATTTGGGGGCTTCTTCACAGGTGAGCCACGTGAAGGTTCACACAACTAACCCCAGGTTGCATAACACTAAGATGCAGTGCCACAGTGCAAACCCAGGCTTCTGCTCTTCTACTCCTTGGCCCTCTGCTGCCCTGGATGAGGACATCTGAAGGTGATGTAGGCAACTGCAAAAATAACTCAAAGATCTTCCCTTATGACTGCCCTTAGCTGTGTTTCTCTGTGGAGGCATCACAGTAAAATGGATTAGATGTCTAGGTTCAAGGTCAAGTTCCATCATTTACGAGTTTTGTAACATCGGGCAAGTACCTTAACTTTTCTGTGCCTCTATTTCTTTACCTTTATTTTTTTTTAAGATTTTATTTGTTTGTTTGTTTGTTTGACAAAGAGAGAGACAGCCAGCGAGACAGCAAACACAAGCAGAGGGAGTGGGAAAGGAAGAAGCAGGCTCCCACTGGAGGAGCCTGATGTGGGGCTCGATCCCAGGACTCTGGGATCACGCCCTGAGCCGAAGGCAGATGCTTAACGACTGAGCCACCCAGGCACCCCTATTTCTTTACCTTTAAAATGGGATCAGACGGTCATAGTGAGGAATGAATGAAGTAACATGTGGGAAGTCTTAGAACAGTGTTTGGTGCATGGTCAATATTCAATTAACGATAACTTGGTTTCTTTTTATAATATAGTTCATAATAGGAATTCATAAACACCATCTCATTAATACTGATAATATCTCTATGGGCACATAATTAAAACTCAGTTTTATGCTTACAAAACTGTGGTTTAAGCTCGCCTTAATTAATAATGATAATAATGAAGGCTGGTTGCTTGCTTATTATGTACTTGGTACTTGACACATATTGACCTTTTCAGTCCACACCACACTTATGAAAGAAATGACATTTTTATCCCCATTTTACAGGGGGTAAATGGAGACACGGGAAGTAAATATTTTAGTCAAGGTCATACAGCTAGCGAGTATCACAGCCAGAATTCAAACCTTCACAGTCTGGATTCAGAGACTGCACTACCTGACTTCCCATGTGCATCTACAGTAAGAGTCAAAGTGGAGCCTGCCACACAGATTTAGCAATTCCAATGTCAGAATAGTCAGTAAGCTTCCACGTGGGGTCCAAAAGAGAATTAACCATAATGACTCTCTGCATTCATGTTCCTACTTTATGAGTCTTTACTGAGTGATTAGACACTAATAACTAAATTTGATTAACTGTACCAGAATAAAGCTTAGTAAAGCCCTGGATTTCCACTCTGTCAGACAAGTTTTAGGAAAGCACTGGAGGCCAAAAACAATCGGTATTTATGACAAATGCTACTATTACTGGGATTTTATATTCTTTATCGCTCAGATGTGTTCTGTGGAGATATAATTAAAAACTTTCTAATATAAATTTGCAGTTCTTTCTTCACTCTAAACAAACCTTTAGAGAACACAGACATTCTAGACTAAGAGATGTTGCCCATGGAAGTTGTCTAAACATCTGAACAAATGATTAAACAAATAAACATTAAAATTATTTTACATGTAAAAATCTGAACCATGATCTCAAACAGTGTAAGTGAACTATAGATACCCATTAAATTTCATCATGAATACACACACACGTACACATATATACTTACACTCTGGTGAGAGAGAGATTTCCCTCCCTTTTGAGTGTATCCTGCTCAGGAGTGGGCAGGCGCACACTTGCAGCTGATCCAGTCATAGCACGTCACTCCCTCTGCACCCAATAATTGTCCCAAGTGGTGAGCACGTGATAGAAGCTGGCCAATCAGAATCTACCCTCGGGCTTTCCAAACGAAATCAGGAACAAGAAGGAACAAGAAGCTTCTTTTCCTTCTTATGTATGGAACTGCTGGGTATGAGCTCAGATGCCGTTTCTTAAGAACTGCGAGGAGGGCTCACGTGGAAGCCAGACAAGCTAATGCAGCATGCCGAAAGACATGATGGGGGCGGTAAGGCTCGAGTGCTTTCTGGTGACATTCAAATCCCCAGTTATAGACTTAAGGCCAGTATAACTCTGCCCCTCTCAAATTTGGCTCAGTGAAGTCCTCCCTTTATGCTTATTTTAGTTCCTGTTAAGATTCAGGAACTTGCTTCCTATAAATACAGAGGATGATGCAAATGCCGTACTTGATCGTGTTGGAGAGAGTTCTCACATTCACTGTGGCTGGGGTGTAACCTTTTTTTTTTTTTAATTGGATGGTAATTTGGTAATATCTACCAAAATTTACATCTAAAATTTACAATGGCAAAACCCTTTGACCTGGAAATTACCTATTTAAGAATCTCTACCATAGAAATATTAGCATGGCTGATAAAGAATATATGAAAAAGATGTTTATTGAATTTTTTTTCGTACTTGCCATCCATCAGGGACTGTTGAGAACAAGTGATGGCTGCCCATCATGGAATGTTCTGCAGATAAAGAAATAAGAATGTATTCTTATTTGTATATATATATATATATATATATATATATATATATATATATACACAAATATATATATATATATATACAAATATATATATATATATATACAAATATATATATATTTGTATATACGGAAGGCCCATAATGTACTACTGAAGGAAAATGAAATTGCAAAAGTATGATCCCATTTCGGTAACAACAAACAACAGTCAAATTAGTATACATATGTGCATGAAAAAAGATCTGCACGAATACAATTAAGAATGAGGAAAGGGATGCTTAGAGCTTTAATATTTTACTTTACAGATTTCTGTATTATTTGTTTTCAACTCGTATGTATCACTTTGTTAATTATTAAAAGCAATTTTAAAGGAAGATAGTTTTATCTACTTTGTTAGGCCCTTTTCTTAGAAGAAAAACCCCTTAGGAAAGGCAGAAGGGCATACATTGGGCTGAGACCTCAGGGTTAGGCTTCGGCTCCACCTCTGACATGCTTTGTGACTTGGATTGAAGAGCTCCAACTCTCCGACTTTGTTCACTCATCTGAAAACTGAGGGATTAGACCTATATGGACACTAACATCCCCCTCAGTCGTAACAATTTACAAACACAGATCTATTTTTTAGGCTTTATAATATGTACAAACACAATTCTGAGGATAGATTGGCATTTGGAAGATATACGTTAAACAAAATGCATAAGAATTAAATATATCTTAAGTATAGCATACTGACCAATATTTTAAACCAAAAAGGTTTAATCTTTCTCTTCTCTCTAAAGAAAGATTGTTTTTAGTGAAATGATTACTGCATTAACTTTACTGTGAAATTAAAGCCCATAATACCTTTATTTGCCTTATATTTCGAGATCTCCCTCCTGGGTGAAATTTCTGAAACAGGAGGGATTGTGAATGGTCAAGTCCCCGGTACCACAGGAAAGTTCATGGTAGCTTACTCTCCAGCAAGACAGGGCTCCCAATCTACCAGGAGATCCCAGTGCACTGAGAGTAGAGCCCTAGTCTATGACGTTTGTTTATGTTAATCAAGGCTAAGAAGCTCTCATAGGCAAACTAAATCAAGACTACAGATGTTTCTTTGGTCTCTGCCTCCTCCGCACCACCCCCAGGGCAATGTGAATACCTTTAGACAGAGCATTCTTTCTCCAGTTAAACTCAACTCCCTCCTTCTAGTTGCCTTATGGCTCGTCACTTCACACATTACCCTGTCTGTCCAGCTGTAGTAGTCCTGTGAGTTTTGTAACTTCTAATTAAGTGTTAAAATCACCTGTAGAATAACAGCACAGGTGGGGAAGGGGAAGAGGAGACACAGCAGCAGTTTCTTCGTGCTTAGTCATAAGAACAAGTAAATACAATGACCTTGGGTCTCATTCAAATGCGTCATTTAATCCTTTTGAAACAAATTTAACAATCTTGGACCAGATTATAAAGCTGCCTCCAGATACACCTTCTCACCTATTTACTTTTCCTTTTCATGCATTGCCGTTCTAAATCAGTACTTTTCTAAGTAGGACGCCATGCTAGAACAAATACTAATTTTATCAGATAAATAACTTCCTTAGAAATTCCTTACTAGCTTATTTTTATAGGCAACTATTTACAAGTTGGTGTCACCCACTAAACAATGAAGTTCTTGAGGTCAGAGTCTTGCCGTGATACCTAGTTCAAGGCTGGCATTTGGAAGAATCCAAAAAGCCTCGTTGCGTAACCTAATGAAGAAATAATACCTGGCTAATTCTAACTTTGAACTATGAAAGAATAATCCACTGACTGGCATATAATTTAAACTAGTCATTTTTGTTCAGTCTGAAGTTGAGGGAAATTGCTAGAATGCAAATTCCGCAAAGGCAAGGATTTTTGTTGTTTGGTTCACTGGTATATCCCAAGTGCTTGGGAATGACCTGGCTCCATCCCTACTCCCACACACATCTTCCTGACTATTACTAACATGACTTTACTATTCCATTGCTTTCATTAGCATGACTTTCCCAATCCAGGAGAATCTTGCCCAGGCACATAACTTGGCTGTTCATTATGTGAACTTCCAGAAAGACCTATGATCTCTTCAATAGGAAATACAGCAGACAGTTAACGGATGAATATTCTTTGAATTTCTTCGAAGATTTTCGCATTGCTCTTTCCACAAATTTCAAACTGTTATATTCTGATCCTTATCCCACCCTAATCAAGCCTCCTCCTCCCATTGAAATACCTGCCTTAAACCAAAATACTGATTCGCAGTAAATCCCGACCTTGCGTTCCTCATTAGAGACACCCCTGCAGCTTGATTCAGCTGATAATGCCACTTATAAATAAATTCAATAAACTCAGCTGGTCTTGTCAACAGATTGGGTTGGTGATATTTTGGGGAGCCAGCTTTCAACATACCTAGCCTAAGGTACAGAGTAGGCACTGAATAAGCATTTGTTGAATGAATGGGTGAATGCTATATAATCGTACACGAAGGGATTTTAAAAGCCCGATTAAGCCTAAATCCCAACGAGTCAGTCCCTGCAGATCTCCACTGAAAGCATGACTAATCTGGTAGAGACGCATTATGCCATAAGCATTGACATGTTCCAGGGTGGCTCCTTAGCCAGAATTGGCACAGTTACCATATCCTTTTTATTTTACATTTGCTTCTTAAGAGTTTGAGCCAAATAGTACGAATCACTGGTTCTTAAAAGAGCGTTGGATGTTTTCTGACCCACCCTTCCTTAAGAGTGACTGAAGTGACATGGTGGGATCCTACTTTATTCATTATTTGAAAATGTTTGTTAATTTACTTCAGGTTTTTACAGGGAACGTTTTGATTAGCTTTACTATTTTTTTCCCTAGGAAAAACAAGTTTTCCTGGAGGATTTTCTAAGCTCAAAAAAGGCCTTCCTTGTTCTGTCTTCAAGGCATCCTGATGACAGTGAGAAGCCAACTTATCTGATTTCAACAGCAGCCACTCCCAGTTGTAACTCAACCCACAGCTGCACACGGTCAACCAGTTGAACTCTCAACAAAATGTATTATTTAATAGAGGGGAAAGAAAAAGAGGCTAAAGCCATTTTATTTTACCTTTTAAAGATTTTATTTATTTATTTTTTGTGAGAGAGAGAGGGCACGTGCGCGCACGCTGATCACAAGCACACGAAGCAGGGAGGGGCAGAGGGAGAAGCAGACTCTCTGCTGAGCAGGGACACCCCCCCCCCCAATAACCTTAGCCAGAGGCAGACGCTTAACCGACTGAGCCATCCAGGTGCCCAAAGCCATTTTACAATAAAGAATTTAAATATGGTGGAGTTCCACTGTCCATTCAACTGGAATAGCAATAGGGAACAGCACTTAAAAATAATTTCAGAAAGGGTAAGATTATGTGCCAAATTCAAATTGTAGTACTAACCCCAAGTACAGGAGCAAGCTCTTCGGCTTTTCCAATATACTAACACAAGACAGTCAGATTTGCTTTTATTTTTTATTTTTATCTTTTTAAAGATTTTATTTATTTATTTGAGAAAGAGAGAGTGAGGGAGGGAGAGCACACAAGCAGAGGGAGAGGGAGAAGCAGACTCCCCTGGTAAGTAGGGAGCCCAACGTAGGGCTTGGGATCCTGGGATCTTGACCTGAGCTGAAGGCAGACACTTAATGACTGAACCCCCAGGCGCCCGTTTTTTTTTTTTTTTTTTTATTGGGGGGGGGGGTTGTTTGTGTGTTTTAGATATTATTTGCAGAATGTATAAAACCCCAGGAATTTAATCCAAAAATAATTCAAACTTGTGTTTTGCATTCTTTCTCCCAAGTTTATTCAAAACCAAAATACAAAATAAAAATGAGAACAATTTTTCTTTTTCCTTTCTTCAAAGGAACAATAAATACCCTGGTATTTATCAGGAGTCTGAAAAAGATCTTAACAATTAAGTATATGTTTTGGGAGGTGGTGAAAGAAGGAAGATGACTTAGGTCAAGATTGTTTGCTGAAGCTCCTAGAAATTATGTAATTATATTCTTCTCTGGACAGAGATTTGGTAACTCTGTTACCAAAATTGTAAAATAGCTTCTGTGTCTTTGAAAAGAGGTGGGGTTGGGACATCTACACTAAGCTTCACAAATTCCCAAGAGCCCAGTCTCCGGACAGATTCCAGGAACTGCTCATGTTTCCCAGCCTCCGGAGAAACCCAACTCTCTAGAAACAATTGATGTTTCTAGAGTTTATGGGAAAGTATAGAGCCAAATAGTTTTTTCTGTGCTTACTCAAACAGTACAGTTTTGACAAGAAATCTCTGACTTGGGTTCTGAACCCAATATATGTTTTGGCAACTGAAGGGGAACAGAGTTTGTCACCCCAAAATATGACTTTTTGGCATATGCATTATTTTTGAGCTGATTACTTTAAAGAAACTACAGACACAAGAGAAGCTCTGAAAACAGAGTGAAAGTTACCTTTTGTGAGGGAAATCTATATTTATAAAGGAAATTTACATTAGAAACTGGGACCTGTACCAGGAAGAGAGCTGTTACCAGAGATCACTTTTGCATCTGAGAGACCTACTTACCTGGCCAGGCAAACTTTGACAAACATTTCCTCTTTCACCTTCCAGGTGAATTACATTTCCTTCTTTAAAGCCCCAGACCCTATCCCTTTCCTTAGCTCAGGATGGTATACAAGCTTCAATTGTCTGGCTGTCTTTTGAGTCTCATATCTTTGTAGGGCTTCCACAGGTAATTAAAATAGTTTCTTTCTTCCTTCTGTTAATGTGTCTTTTATTACAGGAAAGTCTCAGCCAAGAACTCAGAAAAGTAAAGAACTATTTTTTCTCCCCCACAATAGATAGGTTTGTCTCTGAGACTTTCTGCAAAAAACATGGAAGATGAAAACTGCATCTTGAAAACTTCAGGGGACAAGCAAAACCATTCAGCTAACTTTGTGGCTACGAGCAAATTAAGCCTGCAGATCACTTTTGCAAGACAAAAACATTATTAAATTATTAGTTGCTTTGGGAACTGCCTGTGCTGGGCTAAGGATTAAGCTGCCTCAAAATTTCCTATGACACTCTGACAGCCATTATTATTTAAATATCCTTAGAATTTATGGGAGCTCCACAGGAGGACAGTGAAAACTCAAACTTGGTTTCTACTACTATAAAGAAAAATGATTGAAATGAACAAATTATTCTCCCCTTACCCCACCAGCTTAATAAAACTTGGTCACAGGTCACCTTGAAAAGTTGATTTCAAACAGAATTAAGTCACTAACTCCCAGCATGCATTTTTAAACATCTAGAAATTACAATCAGAATGTTCTTTTGCTGTTAATTTTAATTATTTGATGGGTTACAGTCAGCTTCAATTATTTGAGAGTAAGAGATGAAGAAGGGAAGAAATATGCCATTGCTCCTCTGGGATATATTTAACAATCTCTTCTCTCTCTCTTTCCCCTCTCAAAAAAAAAAAAAAAAAAAAAGTAAGAAAAGAAAGCCTAAATATCACTAGATATTGTGAAAGGATTTCAATCTAAAATGGAATCAGAGGATATGAAATGGAGAATCACACATGCAACCGCAGGAAAACAAAACTTAAGAACTAAAAGACTAATTTCCCATAAATGTCTGACTTCCAGAAAACCAGAATTTATCTCCTGACCAATGAATATCCACCGAGAATCTCTTCCCATCCTCGAGCCAATGAATTTACTGCTTGGACTCTGGCTGGACTTCTTTCTTTACATGCCTGGACCCAAAATACAGTTTACCGCAAACCAATGGACTCACCTGTAGATGGCTATCATTTGAGTCTCCCGAATTACAGTCCCTCTGCTATTCCAAAATAAACTCAGTTTTTGGTCGTTTAAGTTTGCCTTAGTTTACCTCTTCATTTCGTTTGGCCATGTACATGCAATAGAGCAATGTGACGTTGGCATGAGACATTTCGTGGGGAAAATACGGATTCTAGGTTGAACATTCTGTAAGGGGACCTACAAAACATGACAAATGATGATTTCTTTAAGTTGGTTAGTTTACAGTGGGAAAAATGTTAACATGCCTCTCTGTGGTGGATCTTATAAGATCTAGTGAAAATGGACAATGGTAACCTGAGATTTATAGTAAGATTCAGATAGAATTGTAATTTAATAAACACATGTTTTGTAATTTAGTTCTACTACATTTCAGAGGAATTTTCAGACAGAAAGAAAATCTTGAAAAGCTCTGTAATCTTTATACCTGAAATCGCGCCCTCAGATAAAAATCTGGAGGAAGAACACTCCATTTGGTATTCTAGCTCTATCACTAATGGGCTAAGACCGTAAGCAAGATATTTTTTTTTTAAAGATTTTATTTACTTATTTGACAGAGACAGAGACAGCCAGCGAGAGAGGGAACACAAGCAAGGGGAGTGGGAGAGGAAGAAGCAGGCTCCCAGTGGAGGAGCCTGATGTGGGGCTCAATCCCAGAACGCCAGGATCACGCCCTGAGCCGAAGGCAGACGCTTAACGACTGAGCCACCCAGGCGCCCCAGTAAGCAAGATATTTGACATTTCTGGGTCCCTTTTCAACCACCATGATGCTGTGGTGCTTACCTTTTACTCATCCTTTGGCACCTACCAGCATTCTATTTACCCAAGCATCTGAGAGCCACCTCACCTGAGGGCTCTGTGCACCCAGTTTAATATTATGCTATCAGCTGTGGTCTACTTCCAGGCTGAAAGAATAGAATGTGTTGTTAATTTTGGTGGCTAAAAGTGATGTCAACTTTTTCATCGACAATCTTCTATATCAGCAATTCTCAAACTTTTTGGTTTTAAAACTCTATTTATACAAAAATTATTAAGGATTCTCCAAATCTTGGTTATATGGGTTAGAGCTATCAAAATCTGAAAATTAAAACTGAGAACATTTCCCCCCGGTTTTATTGAGAAATGGTAGACATACATCACTGTGCAAGGTGTATCGCATGACGGTTCCATTTACCTGTATCATGAAATGATTACTACAGCAAGTTCCGCTAACATCCATCTTCTCATGTAGATAAAGTAAAAAGACAAGAAAGAAGACAAGACAAAAAGGAGAAAGGTTTTTTTTCTCCTTGTGATGAGAACTTAGGATTTACTCTCTTAGTGAATTTCCCATAGAGCAGCACTAGCTGCCGTCATCATGTTTATATTATATCCCCAGGACTTATTCATCGGGTAACTTGGAGTTTGTACCCTTTGACTTGCTTTTTCCAATTCCTCCTTCCCAGCTGAGAACTGTAAATATTAAGTATTTGTTAATTTGGTTTTTAAAAGCTTATTATATAAATACTATGTTTTATGAAAAATAGCTTTTTAATTTAAAAAAATGTAGTGAGAAGAGTATAAAAGATATCTCTGTAACGTCTGGCTCAATACATGATAGCTGGATGCTCATAGTTGCTTCTTCATTTAGTCTGTTGCAATATCACATATGTAGCTCCTAGAAAACCCCCTATAAACCCATGAAAGAATGAGAGTGAAAAAGAAAATAGCTTCCTAGTATCTTTATGAAAACGTTTTGACCTCTCAGTGCTTCTGAATGAATTTTGGAGGGCCCCAGGAGTCCCAGATTTCACTTTGTGACTGCCTTTCTATATGATGGAGTATCTGGTATAAATTGTAAGGATATGTTTTATATATAATATGTACATATTATATACATATCTATTGATATATATAATATATATAAAATACATATTATATTACATATATATGCACATTATATATAAAATATATATTATATATATAATCATGTAATTATATTAATTTTGAATCAAGGCTGTCAGTAAAAATTTTTATTTTTTATTTTTTCTGAATTGATCCTTAGAATAACCATGAAAATAAGACCTAACTCTCATAAAGAATTTCCTCACATCAGGCACTCTGCTGAGAGCTTTGCAAATATTATTTCATTTAATCCTCAAAACAAGCCTAGAAGATGGTGCCACCAATATTATTTACCATTTAGCAAGTGAGGAGATGGGCCTTGGAAAGCGTAAGTAACTCGCCAAGATTACACTAGTAGCGGACCATTAACTTGGCCTTTGAGCTTAGACAGTCTGACTTCAGCCTACACAAGATCCTCATTAAGGCACCTAATTCCCCTTCAAGAAAGATGGCTCAGCACTGGGAGAATTATCTCATGTAATCGTCAGAAAAATTCCATGAGGATGACTTCATATTCCTCATTTAACAGATGAACAGACTAAGGTTGCACAGTGGGCTTCAGGCAGGACCAAGATATGCAGTGTGTTTACTTATGCTCATTCTGTGCCACTAGTCACTGATCTCCAGAAATAATCTGGGTATGATCCAGAGACTGTTCAAGCAGTTCGCAGGTGGCGGGCAGTGGGGAGGAGAGACAAAATATTAGTACTCATTTTTATCTTTAATTTAAAAATGAGAAAAAAACCTGTTTTTTTCAATATCTACTACATAGACTGATGCCTGTCCTTCACTGAGCCATACTGAGCACTCAAGATGTGGGAGGGGTCCTGAGGAAAGAGTGGGCCGTCCTCAAGAGAGGATTTTTCTTCTCAGTGCAGACGATGAATGCCCAGTCAAGAGGCTTTACAGATTCAATATTTTTTATTTTGAATAAAATAATACTTACAGAATAGACAGTGGTGTACAAAGATTCCTGTAAGAAACAAAGCAAAACAAAACAGCAGACTGAAGCAGACACTAATAATTCAGGCACAAATATACAAGAAAAGGGCACAACTGACACTGTTCCTAGATTTATTACTAGTTTTTTATTAGCAATATCACACGATTTTTTAAAAAGTCTACTTAAACAATACTGGAAATAAGTTGGCCAAAATATTTGAAATTATCAAAAGAATAGTTGGACTATGGATTCTTGTCCACCATTGTAGTTATGAATCCTGAGAAGTGAATATTGTTCAAAAAATGATAACACAAGGCTGTCATGTTTAGCAAGACATTAAAAAATAGCATCTATTTCATCTTTAAAATGGTTCTGCTGTAATTTCTATTTTTGGTGTACTTTTATAATATATTCAATACATTAATAGAGCAGTAGAAGATTATAGTTCATTAGTTATATAGATACTTATTCAATAATTTTCTCTTCATAGAAGACCTTGATCAAAATGGTTTGAAGAATCCTGCACTATGCTTTACTACCTCTAATGGTACTTATATCTATAATGTAGCTCCAAACATTTCCTAATATCCTATAATTTTAATTTCTTGTCAAATACATTGAGTTTTTAATGATGGGTCTGAATGAAGAATGGGAGAAAAAACCCAAAATTCTATCTTATTCTATGGGTTATTGTAACACAGAGTAACACAGGAAATTATTTTCTTTTGAGAGTCAATACATTCAGAACATGGCTTGACAAATATTAAGTGCTCAGTCCATGTTAACTGATTGTTAGGTGACATGTTATCACTTACCATTAGATGACATTTGTTGTGTTATGGGTGCCTATTATCCCAGTTCATCTTTTTTGCTTGTTTACTAACACCCTAAATTTCCCATGTAAGCCATCCTTCCCCAGTGTTCAGTCCTAAAGCTCAGGGAAGAGCACGCTATCCATGCCTAAGTCAAGTGGGCATTCCACCAATCTAACCACATGACTCAACTCAGGTCTGTGAGAAGCTGGAATTCTATTGCATTTGCATTTGGAAGGTTGTAGGGTTGCAGCTACTGGCAGATGTTCTAACACCACATGGATCCTGATATCAAAGCTAATGAAGAAAAGAAGGGCAGAAAAATGGCAAAAGACTCCAACTAACATAATAGTAAAATTACTACCATGAAATTTATTATTCAATATTACTCACGCTTAAGGGCAAGCATATTCTCAAGACTTCTTTTCATAAATGAGCCAAAATTGACTAATGTTAAGCTCTTTAAGAAAGTGAATTTTTCCCCCTGAGATTCAGGTCATTATCTGCAGTGGCAATAGTCTTTCAGTCCTGGCAAGATAATTCTGAGACATAAAGTCTTTCATTGGCCTGGAGAAGGAAGAGAGTTTTTGTGTAATTTGGTTGGATATTACATCTCTTATCACTCACATGAACAGTGACTATAAGCTTCTCCATTCCTCTCCAAGGGGAAGAAAGTATAAGGAAAACATATTTCAAACTAAATCTGAACCAAAAAACAACCAAAAAGCTAAGGAACAAGCAGAACAATAGAGAAATCAAGCATAGTCTTTTATATTTTCAAATGTTCAAAATTCTATTAACCAGAATTTTCTACTAATCTGCATATATACAGGACCAGGTGCAGTAATTACTACTTTATGTAATAACAGTCCCGAACCACTACCATAAGACACCAACATGTTATCAGGCTTACTTTAGCTCTGATGACTTCAGTTTAAACATTTCTGACTTCACATCCTAACAATATATTCATATAAAGTGACATCTGCTCTTTGATCTTTCCAGCATAGCCATAGGAAAAAAATCAAAATGGAAAGAACAAAAGAACTGGGGTAGGCAGATGGGATTGATGATGGATTGAAGAAATAGCACAGAACTCTTGGGTGCATGCAACCTATTTAGACACAGCCTGAGACGATGACAGCATTTTTTTTCCTGGAGGACGAAGATACACAAAGAATTACCAGGTGCTGGTAGGAGAGGTGTGAAGCAAGCTGTGAAAATGGCACATCTACAGGGGGCTGTTGTGATGTGCAATCTTAATTAAGCATATTTTCTGCCTTTATGAAGTAAGAGCCAGATCCACTGTTATTATCACAGTTGAACAATCTTTTGGGAAACCTAGAACAAATGAAATACATCTAAGTCATTTATGATCAAAACAAAGCCATCTCATTAAGAGAATGCTTATTTTCTCTACTGGGGTTTTCTTTTCTTTGTCAATATTTGTTATTCCAATCAGGTAATTAAATGATAGTAGTAGTATCCCTGAGTAAATACATTGTGTTAACTTCACCAGTTAGGTGGTAATTTACTTAATGTTCCACATAAATAAATCAGTTTCATACTCTGATTGCAAAGTATAGTTATGTCTATCAGCACGTACCATTTTATGTTGTAATTATTTGTTTCATCTCTCTTTCTCTCTCTCCTACTGGACCATGAACGCCTCGAGGCATGCACTTTTTCATTATAAGAAGAAACAACACTTACCAGGTGTTTAATTGTGTGCCAGATTCTGTTTTAAGTGTCAGATCAGTTATTTGGTTTAAACTTCACAAAGCTTTATAACATGGGTACTGTTAGTATTTTCATTTTACCAATAAGGAAATTTGAGCTCAGAGACATTAATTTGCTTGAATTCACAAAGAAAGTAAAAACTAGTAGACCTAAGAAATGAACTCAAGCAGCTTGATCTGAGTGATCTTGCTCTTAACCCTTATGCGGTTCAGCTATGAAGGCTCTGGGTTGATTACAACCAAGAATGTTGTAAGAGTTAATGTTCACTCTATGTGTACTCTGTGCTGAGAATGTTCACCAAGCCTCTTATATTTATTAACTCATTTATTTTTACAACCCTATAAGGTAAATACTAATATTATACCTATTTAATAGGACAGGAAACAAACAAAGAGATGTGACGGAGCAAGGATTTTCAGCCACTTACCATTGTATGACATGCTACTATCACATGACTAGAATCTGTAAGAAGTTGGTCTATTTCTGAAGCAGCAGGACTGTAAAGGGTCTCTGGGGTATTTCAGGAATGAGCTTCTCCTGTGTAACTGAACGTGAGCAGTGCTCTTGCCATCAGTTATTACATCTAATCTTTGCTAGACCCCAATGGGAAAGACCTTGGCCTCTGCATTTACAGGTGAGGCTCAGATGGAGTTGAGTTGAGCACTGTTTAGCTCAGTTTCTTAGCAAATAAGTGAAAAAGGGAAATGGATATGATATTCATTGCCTGATAAAAGGAAGTGAAACTGACAAAAAATTTTTTTTGTCCCTCGATTCAAAAAACATACCTTTAAAATAAATGTTTTCCTCTCCCATACGTTAGCAGGCTTAGGGATAGTTCAAAAGGGTGACAATTCAAAAATACTTGAGACTCAGCTTTTAACTGGTTTTATAATTCTGATTCCATGGCTTCTGATTTTCCTCTCTTCATGGATCCTGGGCAACTCAAATATTTTGTCATCTGTTACTCCACTTCTAAAGTCATTTTGTGGTCTTATTGCTAGTTCTCATTCATTCATTCATTCATTCATTCAATAATTATTAATTGAGCATCAGCCATATAAGAGGGAATGTGCCAGGTGCTGGGGACAAAAAAAAGTGAACAGCATGCATGGTTCTGCTCTCTTGGAATTTATAACTTGACACTAGCTAATAACTGGGCAGAAGGACATTTGTGTAACTTTTTCTGCCTCACCCAAGTTCTGCTTGTATTTTGTGCTCAAATCTAAACATTGCTTGTTTATATTTCAAGGAGTAGAAATAAGAGAAAACTGGCTTTACCTCCTCAGCTCTAGCACAGTGTCCAGAACATAGTAGACACTTGATTAATGTTTGCTGAGGAAGCAGAGTGGCTTGGTAGGAAGGGAGAGAGAATCAGAAGAGAGGAAGGAAAAAATAAAGACTGAAAGGACTAAAGAAGATGGCAGAAAAGGAAGGCATCTGGGCGTTCTGGTGAGGTGAAAACTGGAGGGTTAATAATCGCCCAGTCTGACGGAGTGTAAAATCATCCCAAGGAAAGTGAAAAATGGGAGAAGTACATGGAAAGATAGCTGGAGCCAGCTTATGGACTCTCTCAATGAAAGACGGGGGGATTTGTTTTTAACTTAGCAGAAGCTGGGGAAACTACCGAACGTTTTTAAGCAGGCTTATAAAATGATTGAAATTCTGCTTTGGGAAAATTAATCTTCAACTTTGCAAGCAAAGACATCTGTTTTGTCAGTGATGTATCCCAAGCCCCTAGTAGAGCGCCTAGCACATACTAAGCCCTTCATAAATTTGCTGTTGAATGAATAGAAGATGCATGTGCTCTAGAAAGTAGCCATGGGGTTAGGAAGATTGGCAATTTCTGCTGATAATGTATTTTACCAAATCCTTGCACAGATGCAGGGCTACTTCCATACTTCTGCACTGGGTAGGTAAAATTGTCATGGTCTTCCTCATTCAAAGAAGGAGCCTAAAAATATATGTGGGAAAGTCAGGAATGAAACAAAGGAAATGTAAATTTAAGAAATAGAATTCTGGGGGTGCCTGGGTGGCTCAGTCGTTAAGTGTCTGCCTTCGGCTCAGGTCATGATCCCAGGGTCCTGGGATCAAGCCCCGTATCAAGCCCCGTATCGAGCCCCATATCAGGCTCCCTGCTCAGCAGGAAGCCTGCTTCTCCCACTCCCACTCCCACTCCCCCTGCTTGTGTTCCCTCTCTCACTGCCTCTCTCTGCCAAATAAATAAATAAAATCTTTAAAAAAAATAGAATTCTGTTTAATTTATATTACCCTGAAAGATTTTGACACTACTTGTAAATTCATCACTTGAAGTTTTCAGAAAGATTCACGTGAAGCATAAAACATTTCTCTTAACTTAAAGGGCAGAGTTTATTTTTAGAAAGAACTCTTTATAAACTTGGGCCTAGGATCTAATGGATTCCCACACAGGAATGGGTGTGAATGCCAACAGACCTGACTCCTGGCTTTCTTCAATCCTTTGATCATGTCCTGTGATCATTGTCCTGTGATTTTATTCCAAGTAATTTTGTTTTGACAACTTTTCATGTTCTAACATAGGGACTTCATTAGCTGGGCTAGTTTAGTGATTAACTTTTCCCCCTCTACTTCAGCAAGTATGACAAGTGATGGCCAAATTTGGAAGATATTCCCACGGAGATATCGGTGCTTATGTACAATTCTCCAAGTATAACCTAAGATACCACCTTTTTTCTTCTTTCAGGAAAGACTATAAGCAGTGAACTGAATGTGTTTTCCCCAAATTTATCTGTTGAAGACCGAACCCCCAAGATTAGAAAGATTAAGTGATAAGCCTTTTGGAGGATAATTAGGTCATGAAGTTGAGCTCCCGTGAGTAGAATTAGTGCCCTTACAAGAAAAGACAAGAGAAATACCATCTCTCTCTGAGCCATGAGAGGATATAGCCAGAAGCTGTCTACAAGTGAAGAAGTGGGCCTTCACCAGGCATTGAATCTGCTGGCTCCTTGATTTTGAACTTCCCAGCAAACAAAACCAGGAGAAATAAGTCCTTGTTGTTATATTGCTCAGTGTACAGCGTCTGTTACGCAGCAGCTGGAGGTAAGACACATATACTAATGAATTTTAGTGGGAATAACATTTTAGGAACAAACCTGAATAATTTTTTTTAAAGATTTTTTAAAATGTATTATTTATGTGACAGAGAGACAGCCAGTGAGAGAGAGAACACAGCAAGGGAGTGGGAGAGGAAGAAGCAGGCTCCCAGCAGAGGAGCCTGATGTGGGACTCGATCCCAGGACCCTGGGATCATGCCCTGAGCCGAAGGCAGACGCTTAATGACTGTGCTACCCAGACGCCCCAAACCTGAATAATTTCTAATTGTAAAAAATTCCTCTAAAATTTGATAATTTATTACTGGTAACAAATTATGACACTCTGATGTGAGGAAAATGTGATGAGAACAGTTAATCTAACTCGCACAGTGTATTAGGGTTCTTTAGAGAATCAGAAGTAATAGGTTATATACAGATTTACAGAAATAGATTTATTATGAGGGATATTATGGGGCTTACATGATTATGGAGGCCGAGAAGCTCCTTGATCTGCCATCTTCAAGGTAGAGACCCAGGAAAGTCAATGGTGTAGTCCTAGTCCAGACCCAAAGACCTGAGAACCAGAGGAGCCAATGGAGTAAGTCCCAGTTGGAGTTGGGAGGCCTGAGAACCCAGAGCACCCTTACCCAATGTGTAGAAGACAGATGTCCCAGCTCAAACATAGAGCAAACTCATCCTTCCTCCCCTTTTTGTTCTATTCGGGCTCTCAGTGGATTGGATAATGCCCACCAACATTAGCGAAGGTGAATTTCTTTACTTAGTCTACTGATTCAAATATGAATCTCTTCCAAAAACACCTGCACAGGCAAACCCAGAAATAATGTTTTACCAGCTATCTGGGCATCCCTTAAGTGTCAGTTTGACACATAAAATTAACCATCACACATAAAAATTAAAATATGCGAAGATTTAAAAATTCCAATATAAAAATGGTATCATAATATTTTCAGTTTTATTGATCTTTTCAAAAACCATTTTTAGGGCTTTATTAACTTGTCAATTTCTACTTCATTTCTTTTTGCTTTCATCTTTGCCATTTCCCTTTTTTTTTAAACTTCCTTTGTCTTTAATTTGTTCTTGCTTTTAAAAAATAGATTTCATTTTTATTTTTTTAGAGCAGTTTTATGTCCACAGCACAATTGAGCAGAAGATACAGAGATTTCCCATATACTCCATGCCCCCACACATGAATAGTCTCACCAATATCAGCATCCCCACCAGAGTGATATCTTTGCTATCATTGATGAACCTACATTGACACATCCTTATCACTGAGAGTCCAGAGTTTACATTAGAGTTCACTCTTCATGTTGTATATTCTATGAATTTGGACAAATGTGTGACATGTATCATCAGTATAGTATCAAAGAGAGAAGTTTCACTGTTCTAAAAATCCTCTTGCTCTGCTAATTCAACTATTTATCTCTCCTAAACCCTGTCAAACCCTGGAATCTTCACTATATCCACAGTTTTGCTTTTTCCAGAATGTTATATAGTTGAAATCATACAATGTGTAGCCTCTTCAGATTGACTTCTTTTACTTAGTAATATTCATTTAAGTTTCCTCCATGTCTTTCTATGGCTCAGTAGCTCATTTCTTTTTAGCGCTGAGTAATATTTCATTGTTTGGATGTACCAGTGATTTCACACATTCTTTACTCAAGGATATTTTGGTTGCTTCTAAGTTTGGGCATTTATAAGAAAAAAGCTGCTGTGGATAAACATATGTTGTTACGTATGGGTAGGTTTTTGTGCAGATATAAGTTTTCAACTCCTTTGAGTAAATACCAGAGTGCAATTGCTGGATTATATGGTAAGATTGTATTAAATTTTGGGAAAAAACTTCTAAACTGTCTTTAAAAATGGCTGTACCATTTTGCATTTCCACCAGCATTGAATGAGTGTTCCTATTGTTCCACATTTTTGCCAGCTTTTGGTGCTGGTGTTTTGGATTTGGGCCATTCTAATAGGTATGCAGTGGTATCCCATTGTTGTTTTAATCAGCATTTACCTGTAGACCTACAATGTGGAGCATCTTTTCATATGCTGATTTTTCATTTGCATATCTTCTTTGCTGAGGTATCTGTTAAGGTCTTAGACCAAGTTTTTAATTGGGTTGTTTTCTCATTGCTGAATTTTAAAAGTTCTTTGTATATTTTGGATAACAGGTTTTTTAAAAAGTATTTTATTTGTTTATTTATTTATTTATTTATTTATTTATTTATTTATTTGACAGAGAAGGAGAGCAAAGGAGCACACACAGGGGGAGTGGCAAAGGGAGAGGGAGAAGCAGGCTCCCTACGCGGCAGAAAGCCCCATGTGGGGCTTGACATGGGGCAAGAGGCAGGGCTCCAGGCTGAGCTCCAGGCAGGGCTCCAGGCGGGTCTTGACACAAGACCCTGGGATCACAACCTGAGCTGAAGGCAGAGGCTTAAACAGCTGAGCCACCCAGGTGCTCCTGGATAATAGTCTTTTATCATTTATGTCTCTTCAAATATTTTTTCCCAGCCTATGGCTTGTCTTTTCACTTTCTTAACAGTGTCTTTCACAAAGCAGAAATTTTTAAGGAGTCCAGCTTATCAATTCTTTCTTTCATGCATCATTCCTTTGGTGTTGTATCTAAAAAAGTCATCACCAAACCAGAAGTCATTGAGATTTTCCCCTTTGTTATCTTCTAGGAGCTTTATAGTTTTGTGTTTTACACTTAGTCTATGGTCCATTTTGATTTAATTTTTGTGAAGGGTGTAATGTCTGTGTTTAGATTAATTTTTTCCTTTGCATGTGAATGTACAGTTATTCTAGCACCATTTGTTGAAAAGATTATCTTTGATCCATTGTCTTGCCTTTGATCTTTGTCAAAGACCAGTTGACTATATTTATATGGGTCTCTTTCTGGGCTCTCTATTTTGTACCATTGATCTATTTCTATATTCTTTTGCCAATACCACAATGTCTTGATTACTGTAGCTTTATAGTGATCTGGAAGTCAGGTAGTGTCCGTCCTTCGACTCTGTTCTTCTCCTTCAATACTGTGTTGGCTATTCTGAGTCTTTTGCCTTTCCAAATAAACCTTAGAATCAGTTTGTCAATTTTCATAAAATAACTTGCCGTGATTTTGATTGAAATCGTGTTGAATCTATAAATCGAGTTGAGAAGAAATGACATCTTGAGAATATTGAATCTTTCTATCCATGAACACAGAATATCTCTCCATTTATTCAGTTCTTTTTTGATTTTGTTCATCAGGTTTTTGTGGTTTTCCTCATAGTGATCCTTTACGTATTTTGTTAATTTATACCTATTTTATTTTTTGGAATGCTAAAGTAAATGGCATTGTGTTTTTAATGTCAAATTCCACTGGTCCATTGCTGGTATACAGGAGTGCAAATGACTTTTGTGTATTAGCCCTGTACACTGCAATCCTGCTATAATCGCCTATTATTTCCAAAAGTTATTTGTTGATTCTTTCAGGTTTTCTAAATAGATGGTCACACCATCAGCAAAAACAGTTTATTTCTTCCTTCTCAATCTGTATACCTTTTATTTCCTTTCCTTGTCTTATTGTTTAGTTAGGACTTCTAGTACACGTTGGAATGCAGTAGTGGTAGGAGATATCCTTGCCTTATGATTATTCTTAATGGGAAGACTTCAAGGTTCTCAACATTAAGCATGATGTTAGCCGGAGGTTTTTTGTAGATACTCTTTATCCATTTGTAGAAGTTCCTATCTACTTCAAATTTGCTGAGAATTTTTATCACGAATAAGTGTTACATTTTTGTCTAATGCTTTCTCTGAATCTGTTGGTAAGATCCTGTCATTTCCTGATTGAGCCTGTCGATGTGATGGATCACACTGATTAGTTTTTGAACGTTGAACCAGCCTTGCTTACTGGGGATAAATCCCACTTGGTCGTGCTGTCTATTCTTTTTATACATTATTTGATTCACTTTGTTAATATTTTATTGAGGATTTTTGCATCATATTCATGAGAAATACTGGTCTGCAGTATTCTTTTTTAAAAAAAAAGATTTTATTTCTTTATTTGTCAGATAGAAGGGGAGAGAGAGAGAAAGAGAGAGAACAAGCAGGGGAGGGGCAGGCAGAGGGAGAAGCAGCCTCCCCACTGAACAAGGAGCCCCATACAGGACTTGATCCCAGGACCCCAGGATCATGACCTGAGTTAAGGCAGAAACTTAACCAACCAAGCCACCCAGGCATCCCGGTCTGTAGTATTCTTTACTTGCAAGGTCTGTGTCTGGTTTTGATATTAGAGTGATGGTGGTCTCATAGAGTAAGTTTGGAAGTAGTCCCTCTGCCTCTATCTTCTGAAAAAGATTGTAGAGAATTGGTATAATTTCTTCTGTAAATGTTTCGTAGAGTTCACAAGTGGCCTTACCTGGGCCTGTAGCTTTCTGTTTTAGAAGATTATTAATTATTGGGGCGCCTGGGTGGCACAGCGGTTAAGCGCCTGCCTTCGGCTCAGGGCGTGATCCTGGCGTTCTGGGATCGAGCCCCACATCAGGCTCCTCCGCTATGAGCCTGCTTCTTCCTCTCCCACTCCCCCTGCTTGTGTTCCCTCTCTCGCTGGCTGTCTCTCTCTCTGTCAAATAAATAAATAAAATCTTTAAAAAAAAAAAGATTATTAATTATTGATTCTATATCTTTAACAGATACAAGTCCATTCAGAATGTCTCTTTCTTCTTGTGTGAGTTTTGGCAGATTGTGTCTTTCATGGAATTGGTTCATTTCATCTCGGTTATCAAATTTGTGGGCATAGAATTGTTTATAGTATTTCTTGATTATCATTTTAATGTCCATGGAACCTGTAGTGATATCTCCTTTTCTTTTATGCTATTAGTAATTTTTGTCCATGGATCTAAGAATTGTTGCTTTTTCAGGTTGATCTGCTTTTTACTTGTTTTTAGGACAGAGTAGAGACTTCCAGCTTCTTCTTCTTTTTTTTTTTTTAAGATTTTATTTATTTGACAGAGAGAGAGCCAGAGAGCACCAACGGGGACAGGGGGAGGGAAGGAGAGAAGACAAAAGAAGGAGAGGGAGAAGAAGGCTCCCTGCTGAGTAGGGAGCCGGGTGTGGGGTTCAATCCCAGGACTCTGGGATTGTGACCTGAGTTGAAGGCAGATGCCCAACTGACTGAGCCATCCTGGTGCCCTGACTTCCAGCTTCTTACACGCTGGACTAGAAACCAGAGGTCCCTTTTATCTTTTTTAAAGATATTTAAGGTGGAAACCTAAGTGACTGATTTTATATCTTTCTTCTTTTTTAATATAAGCATTTAAAGCTATAAATGTCCTTTAAGCACTGCTTTAACTATATCCCATAAGTTTTGATATATTATATCTTCGTTATCAGTTCAAAATACTTTGTAATTTTCCTTGTGATTTATTCTTTAACCTGTGGTTTATTAGATTTTCAAATATTTGGGTGTTTTCTAAATATTTTTTTGTTATTGATTTCTAATTTAATTCTGTTCTGGTAAAAGAATATGCCTTGTATGATTTTCATCTTTTAAAATTTATTTCATAGCTTAAAATGTAGTCTCTCTTGGTATTTTTCATATGCCCTTGAATAGAATATGTATTCTGCATTGTTGAATGTAGTTTCTGTAAATGTTAATGAGGTCACATTAGTTGATAGTGTTATTCAAATCTTTTATATCCTTAACTCATTTTTTGTCACCATTTTCTAGCACTTACCGAAAAAGGAATGTTAAAATTTTCAGCTATAACCATGGATTTGTCTGTTCATCAATTCAATTTTATAAGTTTTTACTTTGTACATTTTAAATATCTATAATTAGGTATATACCCGTTAAGGATTGGCATATCTTCCTGATGAATTGGTCCTTTTATCATTAAGAAATTTTTTTTATCCTACTAATACTACTAATCTTGAAGTCTACTTTTTTAAATATTATCCTAGCCACTCAACTTTCTTTTAAGTGGTGTTTGCATGATATATATTTTCCTCCAATTGTGTCTCTAACTTATTTGTATATTTATATTTAATGGACTTTTTTTGTAAATAGCATGGAATCAAGTCTTGCTTTGTTATGTAGTCTGATAATTTCCGTCTTTTGATTGGAATGCTTAGTATTATTGGCATGTTTGAGGTTAACTCTACTATCTTGCTGTTTGTTTTCTATTTGTTCCATCTGTACTTTCTTTATTGTTTTGTTTTTTTCTGCCATTTAAAAAAATTAATTTTGTATTTTTACTCTTCCACTTTGTCTCACCTTGGCTTTTTTAAATACACATTTTTTGTTTGTTTAGTGGTAGCACTAGGTATTATAAAATTTATCTTTTATTTATCATAGCCTACAAATTGATATTATAAATTGACATTATATTACATCATATTAAATATAAGAACTTTACAACAACATACTTCCATTTACCCCTTCTTATGTTTTGTGCTGTTTTCACTTCCATTTTTGATATAAATGTCACAATGTGTTGCTATATTTTTGCTATAAGCAATCATTTATGTTTTCTTTTTATTTATTTATTTATTTATTTTAAGATTTTATGTTTTTATTTGAGAAGAGAGAGTGAGAGAACAAGCAGAAGCAGGCAGAAGGGCAGAGGGAGAGGGAGAGAGAAGCAGACTCCCCGCCGAACAGGAAGCCCAACATGGGGGCTTGATCCCAGGACCCTGAGATCATGAGCTGAGCCAAAGGCAGATGCTTACCTGACTGAGCCATCTAGGCACCCCTCAATTATGTTTTAAAGAAATTAAGACATAAGAAAAAATTTGTATTACTTACACACATTCTCTATTCCATTGTAGATTTGGGTTTGCAAATGTTTCATTTTCCTTCATTCTGAAGATTAAAATTTTTTTTTCTTATACTACAGGTCTGTGGGCAAAAATTTTTTTCACTTTTTGTTTGTCTAAAAATATATTTCACTTTTATTTTAAACATATTTTCACTGCATATAGAATTCAAGATCAGCAGTTCCCTCTACTTTCAGTACTTTAAAGAAATCGTTCTACTGTATTCAGGCTTGCATTATTTCTAAAAAGAAGAAAGTAGTAATATTTTTTACCATTGATCCCCTGTATATGAAGTGTCTTTTCCCCCCCTCTGGTTGCTTTAAAGATTTTTTCTTTATCTTTGATTTTAACAATTGGATTTGATAGGCGTGGATATGTTTTTCTTGTGCTAATTCTATTTGGAGATTGTTGAACTTGGGTCTATAGGTTAGTATTTGTTGTCCGATTTGTAATAAATATAAACATTACTTTTTCAAGGATTTTTCTGCCTCATTCTTTCTCTCTCTCCTCTCTTCTGGTATTTCAATCACAAAAATTTAAAACACGTGATATTTTTTTACAGGTCATGGAGGTCCTGTTCATTTTTTCTTAGACTTTTTCTTCTCTTTACTTGGGCTTAGATAATTTCTGTTATCCTGTCACCAAGTCACTGATCTTTTTACCTGTGAATTACTGTGAATTTTAAACTTCACATATTGAATTTATTGTTCTGGAATTTGTATTTTTAATAGGTTTTATTTCTTTGTTGAAGCTCCCCATCTGTTCACTTATTACATAATCTTTAAAATCTTTAAATTCTTGAACAAAGTAATAATGGCTATTTTAAAGTTTTGTCTCTCAATCCTGATATCTTTGTTATCTCTAGCTCTCTTTTTATTGACTTTGTTTTCCCTTTTTTTTTTTAAGATTTTATTTATTTTTGCAAGAGAGAGAGAGAGAACATGAGCGGGATGGGGAGGAAGGGGCAGAGGGTGAACAAGACTCCCTGGTGAGCAGGGAGCCCTAAGTGGGACTTGATCCTAGGACCCTGAGATCATTCTCTGAGCTGAAGGCAGATGCTTGACCAACTGAGCCACCCAGGCACCCAACTATTCGTTTTCTTGTATATGGGTCACATTTTCAGGCTTCTTTGTATGTCTAGTAATTCTTCTGTATGTAGGACATTTCAGGTGCTATATTTTTGTTAATCTGCTTTTTATTATCTTCAGAGCATTGAATTTAGATCTGACAGGCAGTTAATTTATTAATGACACATACTGATATTTTAAGCTTCATTTTCAGACTTCGTTATAAGGTTTAGAGGAAGAATCAATAAATTACACTCCTGGGCAAAATCTAGCTCACCAAATGTTTTCATAAAAAGTTTTATTGAAACACATTCATGCTTATTGATTGATTAATTGATTGTCTATGGCTGATTTCATCCTATGGCAGAGTCAATTAGTTGTAACAGAGACTGCATGGCCTGCAAACTAAAATATTTACTATGTGGTCTTTTATTAAAAAAGTTGGCTGACTTCTAGTTTAGAGTAGTTTTTACACAAAAGCATGGCTTTTCTGAAGCCTCAGTGAAATATCCAGGGTGTTTACTGAGATCTATCTATTCTGTATTGGTCAAAACTCCAGTGTTTCCAAGCATTATGTGACCTCCAGAATCTACATTCAGCTCACAGCTCCAGAATATTCTTTCTGTGCCAGTTCTCATAGAGTCTTGACCTACATGCAGAGTTTATTATTTAGCCAAAGACTTAAGGAGATTTTTATGCAGATTTTAAGCTTCTTTTCTGCACAGGTCTCAATTTGTTCTCTCCTGTTTCGGACTCCTCCTATCCGGGGCATTACTAGGACCCCCTCTCCCCCCGCCATGACACCTGTGTGAAGGAATGGCCTCGCAGGGCAAGGGAGCTAAGATCTATCTAAGGGATCTTCTGACTTCTGGTTCCATGGGGCTTATCCTGGTGGATTTCCCCTCCCTGGGCACCCTATCTTGTCCCTCCAAGAGTTAGCCTTTACCAAAATGATTATGTGGCTATGTCAGACAGAGCAATTCTACTAAGTCTAGTTGGTCATAGTGGGTACTCCTGAAGTCCTTTGGGCGGGGACTGAGGGGACAAAAAAAGGAAAGAGCGGGGGAAACCAGGGTCACTCTCTGGAGCTAAGGCCAAGCCTGGGTAAGTGTAACTACTCCTAGCATCTCGCAGAGATAGGGGAGAAGTTCTGAGAGGCAAGGACCACAAATAAGGAAAGGATACAGAGGAACTGAAGTGGGGGATGTCGTCTCTCTTCCCAAAAGTTCCTGAACAACTATAAGACATTAAGGTAAGGGATGCCTTTTCTTCTTTTCTTATAGATGGGCAATTCCCTGACCAAAACCCATACTCCTTTTGAATGCCTTCCTAGTTTTAACCGGAAAGAGTTCAGTCCGTGAACTTTGGTGCTTTCCTGGTTAAAACTGGGAAGAGGAGGCTCATTTTCTTTTGTTCTGAGGCATGGCCACAACACAAGTTGGAGGATGAGACATGGTCATCTGAGGACGTTGATACCTTCTTAGTTTTAACTGGGAAAAGGCAGCTCATCTTTTTTCTGACACGTGCCACAATAGAAGTGGAATCCTTTAGAATGCCTTCCGGGTTTTAACCGGGAAGAGTTTGACCTGCAAATGGCCACAATACAAGTTGGAGGATGAGACATAACCACCTGAAGGAAGTATTACAATTGGAAGCACAAAGGAAAATGGGAGAAGTACCGTATGTACAATGTTTCTGGGCCTTAGGGGAAAACAAAGATCTATGTCAGCAATGTAAGATTGATACCAGCCTCCTGGCTGTTCTCTTTCACAGCCTGAGGTGAGGGGCAGACGGCACAAAGGAACAAAACATCACATCAATAGAAGCCTTCCAAAACCTCACTTAAGTGTTTGAATTAAACTGGAAGGATGTAATGCTTCTGTTAAATCAGACCCTCTACAAGGCAAAAAAAACACAGGGTTCTGGCTGCCGTTGAAAGTTATGGGGATGAGATACTTTGTTATCAAGGGACAGAGGAGCCCATGGGTGGCTTCCAGTCTCCAACTGGAGCCCAGGCTGTACTTCCTCAAGACCCCAATTGTACTTCCTCAAGACCCCAACGATTCCCTTGGAAACTGGTATCGCCATCACTTCCAAGCCTGCATCATAGAGGGATTGAGCAGTACATGGGGGCTTCTGCTTCGTTCATTTCCTGGGTTAATGGCCTAGATATTAGGAATGCCTTCTATATATTTCATATATTTCAATAATTTAAATGTCTTCAAGTACTAGTAGGAAAATGAAAATATTCTTTTCCTGTATTTGAATATTTTGCCTTGAACTTATTACTACTTGGTGTAGTCACCCATTCCTTTCAATTATCATTTTCTTCAGAACACATGGAACTTTTCAAATAAGGCAATCTAGACTTATCTGTTATTCATCGCATTTTCATACTTCTCTGTAATGACCGGTTTGAGGCTATATAGATTTAGGTACTTTATAGCTTGCACACTTACTAGGTTACAAATAAGCCCATGCTCTAGGGTGGGTAATTAGCACCTATAGTGTCCCAAATACTAATTTTAGAGAACCCAAAATCAGAGCTAAAAATGTTAATTTCTGTGACATTTATTTACTACTTTTTAAAGAAAATGCACCCAACTCACCCTCTAATCTTCACAACTGAACTCTAACACAAAAATCTGACACCTACCTACATGTCTGTAGACTTTTCAATGACCTCTAACACTGACTGCTCTTGAGACAATGCTAGAACTTCTAAATATGGACGACAGAGACTTGGATGATCTTGCCTTTACCTCTTCACCTTTATCTCTGGTTCCTCCTTGCCCTCTGGAGAAACTGGCTGTGTGTCTGGTTAACTCCTACTTCTGCTTCATATCTTGTCTTTTTTTTTTTTTTTAAGATTTTATTTATTTATTTTGACAGAGAGAGACAGCCAGCGAGAGAGGGAACACAAGCAGGGGGAGTGGGAGAGGAAGAAGCAGGCTCCCAGCAGAGGAGCCCGATGTGGGACTCGATCCTGGAATGCCAGGATCACGCCCTGAGCCGAAGGCAGCCGCCCAACGACTGCGCTACCCAGGCGTCCCCATATCTTGTCTTATACATTCTTTCTCTGAGAGTATTTACCGACCTCCAAATTCCTTCCTGTCATGGGTTCATTACCAGCATTAATACCTACTTCCCTTTTGTAGCATGCCTCAGTGATCAGGATTCTTTGATTTAGGTCTATCACCACATGAGCTGAAAATAGAGACCATGTCTGTTTTTCCTCTCCGTAATGCTAAGCACAGTGAAAGCATACAACATGCACTCAATAAATATTCAACTGAATAGATAGGTAAGTAGGTAGATAGATAGATATAAATATATAGATATATCTTTAAAAGAACACTGAGCCCCCTTGGCCCCTTTAGAACACGCTCAGGCTCCAGTCTTAATCTTCCTTGAGCACATTTTATAACTAACTGCTTACCCCGGAACACTAAAAGACTGTTATCAACGTATAACCAACACACTTCAGAGGTGCATATCTCAAAACGTAAATTAGATCCTTCCGATAATCTACTAATATTTTTCTTCTCATGGTTTGCTAGTAGAGGCAGTTGGGTTTTGTTTTGTTTTACTTCTTTGGTTGTTTGCTTTGTTTTGTTTTTTAATTTTCTCCTAAAGACCATTGCTCATGTAATTTATGAGGATCCTTGGAGAGTAACTGAAGAAAATAATTGTTTGCTAAATAAATGCCATAAGGCATCTTGTTGGTTCTGTTTGCTCCTAAAATAATTTAATAATAATTTACTAGACATGGCAGGTGTTTGACTCCTAAACGAGCCAATTCTACATAGTCCATAGTAGAGAAAAAGGACATCCTAAGCACTTTTTGTAAGCAACTTTATTTTTTTACCCCGTATTTCATTGGGTACATATATTTTTTTCCCTTATTGTGTTAGGTACATAAACGTTTGGTTGTTACTATAGTGGAAATTGACTTCTAAACAGAACCATTGGCTAGAGTCATCAATAGATTGAAAACGATGTAAGCTCCTTGAGGGCAAGAATCAACTCATTTTGATTCTGTTCACCCATCTCATCCCCATCCCTCTTTTTTATAAGACAATGAACACAGTTATTTAAAAAGTGCTCTCTGAGTAATTGCCGAAGTAATTACTCATATCATCTTTATAAAAGCAAGATATGAGCAGAATAACTTCCAATATCTTTAAAACTGTTTTAAATTTCAAGCAAAGTGGGCTTTATTACTCATTTCATAAGGAGACAGCTGATGTTAAATGCATCCATTACAGAATGAGGACTTAAAAAAATAGCTTCATTATATTAAAATATTGAGCAACCTTCATATTCAACAGAAATGCTAAACCACCTATTAACGCGATCTTTGTTTTTCATTGCACCTACACTCATGTTGAGTATCACTCTGGAAACCAAGGAAACTGTCCTTGGTGAAACATAATGGGGCTTTTAAAAACGCATTTAAAATCACCTGCAAACAATGGCCTCTAAACCAAGAGCTCAATAAACAGTTTTTTCCCCTTTGAGAGCCCTAAACATAATTAAAATAATTCAGTTATCTAATACAGGGCAGTGAGCGGCTTTTGAATAAAGAAATTGACCCTCCATGTTTCTTTAGATTGGGACAAATGTGAATAAGCTTTTTTTTTTTTTTTTTTTGGTTTCTGTTTGTCTTTTTGATTATTCTGAGCTAAGACAAAGTGAGAATACACTGGAATACAACAATCATCTGAGTTCATATTTTCCAAACTCAGCTATAACCGGAAATGCTGAAAATCTCATGAGAAATTACTTACATATATTGAAGTAAAAGGATTTGGGAATAAACTTTAAATCGATTGATTTTCTTTTTTAGGATTACACACAGTGCTAATGTTAACTGATGCCGTCTGTATGAGATGGGCTGAATGGGCCTGTGGTTCGTTACATCTCGCGCGGGCAGTAGGTTGAAGCAATCTGCTCAGTTTCTGGAGGGTGAGAGACTGTATTCTGACTGTCAGTCTATTTTAAGTATCTAGTTGAGGTGTAGAGTATAAGTGTGCATAATGTTTATCTAATGTTGAACAAAAGAGTAAATATAAATATAAACATAAACAGAAGGAAGCTAAATTCCCAGTGTACATTCACTGACAAAGCCCATAGTTCCTCTAGCACCTGAGAAAGATTTGAGGGTTGTAGAGAAATGACAAGAAATGAAAGGATACGATGTTATCTTAGTTCTTGTTGATCTAACCCAGTTGGTTATTAACCTTGACTGCACTAGGGGTACCTTGAAAAAATAGGGGTACCTCCCGAAAATTGTACCTAAGTGGTCTCGGGTACAACCCAGGAATCTCTCTGAGCAACACACTTGCCTATCTTCTCTTTCCAAAGTGTTTTTACTCAGACCAAAAGAGTCCAATTCAACAGTTTCAAAGAATAAGAAACAAGAAAGTACAGTCAGTCCACTAGCCAAGATCCATGTCTAATGTTACAATACTTTCTCAGGGTACACAGGAAATCTCTGTCCCAAATGTAACAATATTCCATGCCAAAGTGGGTTGAAATTCCTAAGGGGGATAGCTCTTAGTGCTCAGCTCTTGTATTTCAAATACACAGTCATTTTATTCAAGCCAGGCTGAATCAAGTGGGTATATACTGCTCCTCTAGTCCTCCTCTCTGGCACCCAAAGCCTTGACATTGAACTCAGGTCATTCCATACAAGACCCTTTCTTGTGACGAATTTCTTCTTGGGGGTCCTGCTAATCTTGGATACCAACTGCCTCTGTCAGGAACACACCAGTCCATTGAATATTCTCAAAATACTGTGAACCTTTAAGGAAAGGCTTTGGAATTTACACCACTTGCTATGAAATGGCTCTTTTGTCCCAAAATCAAGCCAAAGTTTTAAACAGATGTTTGTGACCAGTACCTTATTTCACTCCCACCAATATTTATATCCCAGATCATTGCAAAGCAAAACAGTGCTCTATTATCTCTTACCCTTAGGATATTTTCCTTACCTTTTTTTTTTGTAAAGATTTTATTTATTTTGAGAGAGAGAGAGAGAAAGAGAGAGAGACTGCTAGCAGGGGAGGGGCAGACGGAGTGCGAGAATCTCAAGCAGGCTCCCCAAAGGGGAGCTCAATCTCACAACCCTGAGATCATGACCTGAGCCAAAATCAAGAGTCAGACACTGAACTGATTGAACCACCCAGGCACCTCCCCTTACCCTTTTTTTTTTTTAAAAATTAAAAGAACCATTTGTTGACTATTACTAAACAAATAAAATCTATGAAAAAGTTATTTAATTTCATTATCTCTCAAAATAGACTGTCAACAGTTTTTAAATGGTAATTCTCTCACATACAAATAATCAAAATTAAACCAGTCCAGAAAACCACAAATTTTGAGATGTTCTCTGCTGTGGTTTGGCATTAATAGAACCAATTTGTCAACTGCTAAAGTGTCTATGCAGAGTAATCCTATCCTGCAAAAGAACAGTGTTCTCTAATTTGTTTTAATTTGGAAGAAAAAGATATCATTATGGATATGGAAATGTAATTGTTTAAAAAAAAAAGAAGCCTATTTCTGAGAAGATTGTATTCATGTCACAGTATTTTGTGGACAAGAATGGCAGCAAACTTTAGCTTCACTTTGTATTTTTTCATTTCTCTTTTTGACGATTTTTTGTATAGTAATGATGCTGACAAGTTGCTTATAACTGTATTCAATCCTTTTTCACAATGGAATTTTATCTCTTTTAATTAATTGGCTGAAGTAAAAATTAGTGCCAAATTAGCAACTGTATTTGGCCCTGAGGTCTTGTATTGAGTTGAACAGCTATTACGTCAATTAAACAATAAATAACTAGGGACCATATTATCCTTCTATTTAAAAATTTGAAAAACCTGTGGGGGAGCAGAAAACTAACACTCTGACTTTTAAATGCATCAATAGCTAAAAGCAGACATGTGAAGATCTTCTAAATAGAAGATTTCTGAAATGTAATTTTTTTTAAACCAGGATTTTTTTCCCCACTCAACTTGCAAACTAATGGTAGTGTTCTCTGTTGTGGACGTGTTGGAATTTCACGCAGCTGTCCAGCCCAGCCTCCTTCTAGAGGGCTAAAATCCCGAAGTACATTTGCAAGGAACTCTTGCGGCAAGGCTTCTAGATGTGATTAGGTTCGGCTTGTCATTTACACCGCTCTTGAAAGGCAGAAAGGAGGCCTCGGCCATGCTTCCCTACTTCTGCTTCTGCACCTTGTAGAGCCATGTTTCCCCCTCTGGCAGCATTAGCAACGGTACAAGGCCCAGGTGGTTTATGGGAGATTGAGTGGCAGGATGGGCATCCGTTTTTCTGGCACGGAAGGCAGAGGGCGCCACGTGGTCTGCAGCTTCCGGCGGAAACGGCAGCTTCCTGATCACAGCATTACACAGCGGTGGCAGGTTTCCTCTTGTCGCGGTGACGGTTTGGTGCTGGTGACACGGCTCCGCTGGCTAGCATGACCACAGAAGAGTACCCAAAAAATAGATCTGGAGTGTTTCTTCAGCTCTCTCAATGATTCTGAAAGCCATTTAATACCCTGCAAAAGTCATTTTCTGCATAGAATACTTTTTTTGCAATGAACATTGACAGATACATTCACTCTAGATTAATATCTGGTTGTTATAAGATTTGTTGTCAATATCCTATTCTGCTGGAACCAGCTAGAGTGAATTCTGTTCTCTACAACTAAACCCTGACGAACGCATTCACTCTATATTAACGTCTGCTTAATACAGGGTCTGTATCGGTAGAGACTAGATCCATTTTCCCCCCACAAATCTAATCCCAGAGAATAGATATAACACAATGTTTGACACATAATAGTGGCTCAATAAGTATTTTAAGAATTCATTAGTATACTATAATTCTTTCAAAGAATTCCACATTCTTTTCACATAGTATAACAGCCAAACTTAAAGGATTTATTATCTACTTTAAGAGCTTTATGTTGCTGATTCAATAAAGTCTTCCAAATCCTTTCAATGAAAAATTTCATAAAAGTAAAAAATGAGGGGGAAAAAGGCAAAAAACAACAACAAAAAACTTTCATGATGGCATCTAACACACCAGCAAGACATATTATGCTTCCTTTCCACACTATCCTAACACAAGCTTTTTAAAATCCTTTTGCAGGAAATTGCCATTTACTTAGGTTTTTCATTCTTACAAATGACAGAAACAGAACTCAAAGTAACTTAAGCAAAAAAACTGAAGCAGAATAATAAAATATTAAACAGATTCATACATGAACGGAATTCTCAATTGGCTTATATAGCTGAGTTTCACCGTCTAGCTAGATGCAGGGCCTTCCTTTCTCTCTTCTAATGGATGGGCTTTCTCCACGTGGCGGGTTGAGATTGCTGCCAGCTGTCTCCGATCGGTTCTTACCAGCTGGCATCCCTGAAATTCTTTCTTGATCATCTTGGCAAAAAAGTGGCTGAGAGAACTCAACTGGCATAGCTAGGGTTAAACCCGATGTCTGAATATCACTGGGTGTGGAATGCATTAAATGGTTGGTCGGAGTCACGTACCCATTTTTGAGGCCGGGAGACTGTGGGCCCCTCCGCCTGACCCATCCGGAATAGGTACCTGAAAAGGATGCATAGCGGTGCGGCTATTAGTCCGCAAACAGGAGATCAGATTCATAAACTGTTCACTTAAGTAATTTAGTCATCGTTGAGATTACAGTACAGAAGTGTAGTGAAGTGGCATGGAAAGGGGATTGCACCACTTTGAAGATCCTGAGTATTTATAGAATCAGAGTACCTGGAGCGCCTGCCACATCAGACTGGCTTCTCTTTACACCTTTCTTCAGTTGTATGAGGCTCAGTTTGTATTTACAAGCTACACTTGATCCATTTGTAGCTTTAGGCAGCCGTTCCTATAGAGGTCATACTCTAGACAAACGTTCTTCAGTAAAAGCTTATTAATTCTATTACGGTTCCCCAAGGGAGAGCTGCTATTATCAGCAGAAAGGAAAATGGGTATTGGGTAGGCAGATAGAACAGATGTCAACAATATTGCCCCTCACAGCAACACAACATTTACATACATATACATATATATGTATATACAGATTTATATATATTTATTATAAGTGCTCCCAAAGATTTATATACATATATATCTTTATTTAATACATGCAATTTTAAAAAATTGCTTGCTTTTGCCACATACAAAATTGAAAATGCCTTCATTCATACTGCATATTTAAGGCAACTTAAAAGTCCCATCCAGTTACTGCATCCAATTCCAAGTTATCTCTGAATAATGTACATTTCCCCTTGGTTAGTTCAAATGAAGATTAACAACTTTAATTTACTGACAAGCCTATCAAGCAAAACCAGAACAAAAGCTCCCTTTTGGAAAAGGGAGGAGAGTATAGCATAGAAGTCTCCAGTCCATGGCATGGACCATGTCCCCTGGGATGGGAGAACAGAGACCTGCTCTGGAGGAGGAGTGAGTTTCTTGGCCGGCCGTGCTCTCAGCTCTGCTGCCTGAGGGGAGCTCTTTTTCCTATTGTCTGATATTGATTTGTATACAAAGGTGGTTTAGCAGGATTCCTCTTCTCGGGAATGTTCTGTTTTAGCAATTCCTATCAGTGTTGGTGCAGAAACCTGGAGGTGGCCTTAGGTTTGAACAGTCAGAGACTTCTGCTTACCGACTTTGGGTTTTATCTGGTTCTTCAATACTCTTAATGCCCCAGCTTACTGCTGACTGAATTGAATTCTCGAGATGCGCGTTAGAAACCAAAGCCAGGATATGCTGCTTGAATCTGAACTCTGTAATTTCTGCCTTTGTCACCTAGCTTCCACCCTTACCCTCCGCCTAAGGTTTATGTTGGCCCGCTGATACGGCCCAGCGGGCTATAGGGCCGAGGCGGGGCTTTCAGCACTGTAGTACCCAGCCTCCGGTTCATGGGACGATGCTTCATAACAGAGATGGTTATTCCTGGTGTGGGCTGGGAATGTTCAGCCAAGGGCTTGGGGGCACTTAAAAACCAGACTTTACTCCCTTCTCTAGCTTTTCCTGTGTTCCAGTCTTATTTTCCTCTGTTCTTCCTGATTCCTTTTGTTTATATTAACTTTAAATAACTTGGGTCAGAACATTCCACCATGGTCCATGATTATCTGACGCTCAGCCATCGTAAATGGCCTCCGGCAAAAAGGACTCCATCTTATCGTGCTGCATGCTGTTTGTTCCAGGTGTATCTGCTTTTAGGTATGTACCATTTTATGACTTGACTACACGCTGCAAGAGATGACGAACAACTCTGACATCTTGATGCTTTTTTCCTGTCTCCTGATGCTCTAACCTCAGTGGTAACATGGCCTATGTCACAAGACACAAGCAGCTTGTACATCAGCTGACATAAGCACAGCGTAAGACTTACCACCTTCCAAAATGCGGATAAAAGGATATTCTTTGTCCTTTATTGCAACTTAGTTGGAATAATTTCCTATTTTGATGTTTATCAATTATAACAGCCCACTCCTAATATTAATTTTGGCTAACCAGGACTCTTTTGGATTAAAGTGACAGAACTTTTTTTTTTAAGATTTTTTTCTTTTCTTTTTTTTTTTTTTTTTTTTTTTTGACAGAGACAGAGAGAGAGTGCATAAGCAGGGGGAGCAGGAGAGGGAGAAGCAGGCTCCCAGCTGAGCAGGGAGCCCAATGCAGGGCTCGATCCCAGGACCCTGGGAGCATGACCTGAGCCAAACACAGCTGCTTAACTGACTGAGCCTCCCAGCGCCCCAAAACATATTTAAATAGAAAAGGAAACGTGAACATACATAACAGCATGTATGACTTCAGGCACAGTTGAATTTAAGGGCTCAAGTCATGTCAGGTTATCAAGTTACTAACTCTGTATTCTTCAGATAGGCCCTCTTCCTGTGATGGGACAAATGGCCCCCAGCACCTCCAGACTCATATCCTATGAGCAAAAAGAAAGTCTTTCCCAATAGCTTTAATAAAATACCCTTAAGAAGGATCTGACTGGTTCAGTTTGTGTCAATTGTCAAGACACAGTCACTTACTGTGACCAGAAATAAAGGATAATCTGATTGACCAGTTCTAGCTGGATACAGATCCTATAGCTTGCGACAGGATGGAGGGTTAGCCCCAGCCAGCAGCACAGAATAGATTTTGTGAGGAAAGAGGAGGTCTGATCCCAGAAGCAGTGGGAGGTGATTTGTGCATGGCAAAAACAGCATATGTTCACTATATGTATATTAATAAGTGTGTATGAAATATTCTTTGTCTATATAAAGTCCAGATTATACCAAATTATTCTGAAAGACAAAACAATTTACTGTGATATTGTTACATAATCAATTTTATCATATTACTTGCATCGAGCATTCTAATAGATAGATATGTGTTAATGATCTCTTAAAATCTAGCTCACAATGATAAAATCCGGTCGTTGGAGTACAGGGCATTGTCCCTTTTATTCGCTAGGTCAGGGGACAGGAGAGACATACTGACTTCATCTAAAGGCTCATCTGATTAAGACACATATTTAAAGATGGTATAGAATATATCTGACTTTTATACCACTTGAAATGATTGTATGATCTTTCAAAAGACTATCACTCTGATTCTGGTTGTTATTACAATACACACTTTACTAAAGTAGTTTTTTTTTTTTCTTTTTCAATTAGGAGTTGTATTCAATTGCTAGGACCTAAAATGGCTTTACCAATAGAGGTTTATTTCCCATTACAGCAAAGCACATTTTGAGGCACTCTTAGAGCTGCATGGGGTTCCACAATGACAGCATTGTCTTGGGCTCCTTCTATCTCTATGCCTTGACAATCTCAGCACACAGCTTTGGTCTTCATGGTATCTTCCTGCTCAAGAACTGGTCACTGCCACTTTAGCCATAATTTCTCGGAAAGAAAGTGATAGAAGAAAAGGAAGAAATATGCCTTCCAGATTAGTCAGCTCCCTTTATTTTCTGGAATGCCCATCGAGCAGCATTTACTTATAATTAATTGGTTATCCCAACAACAATGGGAATGGGACATATAGTTTTGTATCTGGGAGCATTGCTGCTTCCCAAAATATAGGGACTCTTTTACTAATGGAGAAATCGAGAATGGATATTAATTCCGCAAGTGGTAGTTTTAGCATTAGCATTTTTAACTTGATATATCGTAAGCTCAAACATATAACCCACCACAGCTTCTATATAGCAAAAATTGATGAAAAATCAGTAAAAGCCATAGGCTTATGCACTTTTGTTAATTTCTCTATAAATTGAAAATATCATATAAATTAGCATCAACAACACTAGAGTTTTATGCCTGAAATTATTTGTTTCTCAATGTTAATATTGAACAAAAGAATCTAAACTTCAATTAATTAAGAAGGAAGCCATGATAAAGTTTGAATGAACCTTGAGCATTATAACAGATAAATAATTTAGCAAGATGGGTGTAACATTTTTAAGAAATGGAATAGACTTTATTTTAAATTCATCCAGAGGGAATCATATTTGAGGAATTTCAGGGATCAAAAACAAACAAAGAAAAAAAATGGAGGCTCATGAGTCAGAACCAGTGTTAGTGTTTATAGAGTAGTCTTGTTAGCCAGTGTCTGAAACATTTCCACCTGCTTCCACAAAGATGAGGACTTTAGAACAGAATGGTTGCTTCCATGAGTTGGTAGAGTCCTGATAAGTGCATTAGCGAACTCATCATAACAGGGCCAGTTAAAGTTAGTACAAGACATCTCCAAGGGGAGCTACCTAAAATCTAATTTTGCCAATCAGGATGGTTACAGCTGATTAGATTCCAGGTATAAAAACATAAAAGGATTTACACAGTTGTCTGAGGGCAAGTGAGCTGGAAAAAATAGGGCTCCTAAGCATGAGTGATATGTCCTTCTGAGTCTTCTGTACTCTGAGCCATAATATATTAAATCATATCAAAAATTTAATCATCATTAGAACTAAGAGCCAATGGTAGAGATTCACCCCAAATTTTATATGCCCTATCATTTTCATTTTTTGCAGATCTAGAGTTTATAGTTTTATAATAGGATTTATATGAAATAAATTAGATACTCATTGGTATTACCCTTAATATAAAGCCTACTAATCAAGTCAGGCATTTTATTTGCTTCTCAGAAATTATTATTAAAATAAGAATAGAATGGATAAAGCCCATATTTGTTCACACATGCAATAGCAGAAATTAACTTTAGGTATTCACTGGGTAACATGAGTTGTAAGGAGAAACCTATTTAAAGAAGCAATTAGAGATGAATATAAAAACTATTTAGTCAAAAAAAATTCTTTGGTCAACAAAATGTATCTCAGGTCCCTTAACTCTACATTTAGTGGTCCCACTATAGGTTTAAGCAAACTTAAGAGCTGCTTTGTAGAGAAGCAGTATGAGGATAAAATGGCCACTTTAAAGATCATCAAAACTACTTTTTCAAAGTTTTAAGCTAAGAGGAGCTGTCTTTACGTAACATGTTTAAATAAAAATGAAAACAGAAATATTTATTCATCTGGCAAGATTTTAGGTCTGTGAGTAAAGCTGGTTTTCTTTTAAAGTCCTACAATTATCACTAGGGAGGTAAACTTTGAGAAATATTCAACTGGGGTCCAGATTGTTTATGTATTAAGATTTAGTAGTCTTACTTATTACTTACTATCAGGCACATAGACAAAAGATGTCATGTTGAAATTAAATAGGTTTAGACTGTGGCAGGAAGTATAGGGACATTAAGTAAAATCACCCCCACTTTATTGGCAGAAAAGATTCCAAATGGGAAGAAACTCATTCCTGTTGGGAAGTTGGGACAATGAAGACCTCATGATGCATTTGAAAGGTCATTGGAGATAAGTTCTAAGCCAGGCTCTGACATTGACCTGCTGTGTGACTTTGGACATGATTCTTACGACCACGATAGTCACAGCCGAAAAGAGAAACCACCTAATTTTACAGGTAGCAAGTAATATAAACAGAGAATTCATTAAAAAATCTAAAATAGACACGAGAGATGCTCAACTTCCTAACGATTGGAGAACTGTGAATTAAAATTAAACAGGACAAATTATTTCCATTTTTTCTTTGCTGCAAGAGTGGCAAAATGGCCCAGAGAGTTGTCCATCAGACCGGGTCCTGAAGTAAACATGGAAACCTGGAGCACAGCCATGGCTGACCACAGTGGACATGCAGCAGGAGCTATAATGAATACACCCTGGTAGTCGTAAGTCACTAAAATTTTGGTAATATGAGGTTGTTTATTCCTGTATCATAACTTAGCCTACATTGACACAGAAATTAGAGCCTGAACAACAACAACAAAATAAACTAATCTGGTGTTAATGGCTTCAAAGCCAGGTAGTGGGTAGAAAGGAACGGTTCCTGAAGGTTGTTTACATGGTAATTCATGTTATGAAATGGTGAAATACTTTATAAAAACTGTGACCTCTAATAACTTAGAGGACAAATAATGTTCCTAATGAGCTCATTGCTCTTGTCCAAGAATTTGGGAAACAGTATCATGTGTCTCAATTGCTGTTGACTGCATGTGATAAGGTACATTTGAGCAAGAGCTCAGACAATATTGGACAGTTTGCAAGAGGAAATGAAAGAAAATAGGGAAAGACAAGACACTTAGGAACTTGCAGGGTTAAAAGATACAAGTATGATTCTTCTGTATAACCCATGAATGATAAAACTGACACAGCTTTTGTATGACAAAGGGAGCCAATGAAAATTCAGCTAGGTACAAATCAAGCACATGGCCATTATATCCTTTGTTAAACCCCTTGAATTGATCAATGTGACACCTAGTAAGTACATCTGGCATTGAACAAATAGCTCAGGGGAAAGAGACTAATGGTGTGGCATGCCAAGGGAGCATGATAGGCTCCAATACCTGGGTTGAGTGCAGAAAGAGAGTCATGTCTACTGACAAGCAGAGTTGTTGGAATCAAGTAGATGAGAAGCCAGCTACATTTCTGAATGAGTGGTACTGTCAAAAAAAAAAAAAAACCCACCACCTGGACTAAAGGAAACTGATTTCTTGAGACTTGGGCCCCTGTATTTCTATGGGTAAAAAGTGACTAAGGATATACCTCAGCTCCCAGTGAAATCATGATTCCCCAATATTCTCTTCAGATGTAGCCAAGGAAGAAACAGAAAGGGAGATGTCTAAGAGGGCAGAATTAGAGCCAGGGAGAATAATGAACTTCAGATACATTTCCAAGGTTGGAAGCAGAGAATTGTCAAGGAACATTCTCCACTCTCAGATTAGTGGCCACTGACAACTTCCCACTGTGATCTCAAACTTTTATGGACCATTGACTGCTGTAGCTCCCATTCATTCCTCTTTGAATGAAAATATCTATTATAGTTATTCTGATCCTACTTAGACATAGAGTACTGGATGAGTATGGGCTTGATAACCTGTTAATAGGTCCCCCGACCAATGTAAAGACCATCATGAGCCCCAGGATTTTGAGCCTAATCCCATGAGTAGTAGGATTATCTCCTGTGGGGAGTGGGTAAATATGTTCTGTAAGTGGGAGCTTAGAGAAGTGAATATTTGTGGTATTTGATGTCCCTTCCTGAAAGCAGATTATATTATCCCAGCCAACTAACATCAGGCTTATACATATGACTTTCCTTGGTCAATGAAAAGAAGTGACATGAACACCACAGCTGAGCCTGATGGACATAAAGCATGGGCAAGAAATAAACATTTGGAGTCATTTGTTACTGCAGCATAACCTGGGCTATCCTGACTGATATATATTCGTTAATTAATTTATTCAGCATTTACTAAGTAATTACCATATGTCAGGCACTTGAAATCCAAAGATGTGGTCAGAGGAAAATAATGGCAGTAGAGCAAAACCTGATCTGAGTGCAGACTACATGCCGAGAGTTCAGGATATGGAGTTTATTGCTTAGGATTAATTGTATATGTATTTGTGTGTGTGTGTATTCTTAAACAGTGGGGAGCAAGAAGAGGTGAGGAGTACTTAACATACGTAGTATGACTTTTAGATGTGTATTTTCTATCAAGAGTTCATGTTTTAGACTAGCAATAAAGCTTCATTGCACCATTTAAAAAAAAAAAGAAAGAAGAAAGAAAAAAGGAAAATCCAAAAGCATCCTCAAAGCCCTGGCTGCCTTTGTTGTTGCTATTTTTAGCCTGCCCTGCTTCTGTCAGACTGGGTCAGCGCTGAATGCCTCGGGCAAGATGGCGTCCTTGGCAGAAGCAAGTTAGTGTGGTAGGGATATTTTTAAAAAGCTGCATCTGAAGAACTCAGGGTGTGTAATGAGGTAATTCTTACTTTTGAGGGGATTATGTTGTGAACTCTTAAATGTCAAAAGACTTGGAATAGAAAAGATAACCACAAATGCCCTTGATCAAGTGAAATAAGCACCACGGGCCACCTTGGCCTTTCCTTCAAAGCATGTTAGTCTGGGCACTGGAGTGCTGATGGTGCACACTCCATAAAGGTCAGTGCTCACTGGACCTTAATTTGGAAAGATTACCTAAGCATCACAATGTCTTAGAGTTCAGTTTAAGTGACAGGGTCAGAAGCAAATCCTGAACTGTACATCAAAGGAATATCTCAGAAAGATGAGAAGGATTAATCTTGATTCTTGGGTTCTTACAGTCATTACACAGAATTGCTAATTAATCATGATACAATCTTCCAAAAAGGCACTGTTTTGTTGTTTTCTCTTACATTTTCGTTAAAGACTATCGTATAGTTTCTGGAATCCAGGTGAAGGGTGAAAGATGTGTAGTTTAATATTCTCGAACAGAAGGCTTCCCAGATTTAGCCCTGGCTGGGAGGGATCTGCTGTTCGGTTCCCAAAGTCCATTCCAGATGGTCGGAGTTAGACTCAGTCATCGTCCCGTATTCCTCCTTTGTACCCTGACTTCTCCAAAACTGGCCATCTGCACAAAATAACATATCTTCCTAGTCAGTCTTTTTTAGATTATCATTTCCCCTCTTTATAGCAGGTTGTGTCCTGAGACAGCACATGAGTCTGAATTTCTCAAGTTCAAACTGTCTATCAGGTTTCTTTCTTCAGCTGGTTCTGAAAAAGCCAAGTCCTTACTGACTGGTCACGCAAACCCAAACTGCAACAGAAATGACGTGTCTCTTAAATTTCTTTTTTTCTTCCCACATAGAAAGCCATCCTTTCCACTTTTCTCTTTAATTAGAACGTGATGGAAATGCGTTATTGAGTTGGCTCAAAGAAGCTATGACATTGATTCTGTTAAATAATATGCTACTTTGGCTATTGAATAAGAGTTTTTGTTTTTGAAAACCACTATGAGGTTCTAAAAGCCACAGCGTTTATCTTTCCTAAGGTAATTGTTCATCAAAGTCATTGTGTCATCGTACTCTATTGCAAGGGTTTCTCTACTTAGTTAGGAAAATCTTTGGGCAGAAATTAATTTTTTAAGAAGTAAAAGCTACTATGACTGTAATCATGAGTGTGCCCTAGATATGCTTATAGATTCAATACACACCATATGTCCTCTACACACAGCGATCTGTTCAACATTATACTCTTCCTTACAGGAGGGTGAGACACAGAACGTTAGCTATTTTGCTGTGATGTAGAGTGCCTTAGAAAACTGAGTGAAATAAGGACCTCCGGATCCAAGAAGGCAAATTTCCACGCTCCCTGTTGAAGGTGGTGTAATTAGACTGGCGTATTTCAAGACTTTTTCCAATAGTGACATTGGACAATGTAACATTTTTGTTATGCCCTCTTCTAAACACTTTGCATGTTTTATCTTGTTTAATCTCTACAAGTTTATTAGAAGGGTCTTCTTATTAACCCCATTTTTAAATAAGGAAATGGGGTATTGAAACAGTGTACAGGTTTAGTTAGTGGTCTATCCCTGATAAAAGGCGATAAAAGGCATGTTTTCAATTAATTGAACCAGTGGCTTAAATACGTTGTGAAGTTGTAAAATATACACAAATTGTGAAAAAGGCATCGTGCAACTCTTAACGATAGAGAACAGACTGAAGGTTGCTGGAGGGAAGGTAAGTGGGGGGATGGGCTGAATGGGTGATGGGCATTAAGGAAGGCACTTGCTGTGATTTCCATGTAAGTGATGAATCACTAGATTCTACTTCTGAAACTAATACTACACTATATGTTAACTATATGTTAACTAACTTGAATTTAAATAAAATCTTGGAGAAAAAAAAAGAAAAAGACATCATGCAAATGTCAGCATTTTTAAAAAAGAGGTTCTTTTCTGAAATATATAAATCTATTCAAGCCTGTTTTGTCGTATTTATGCACGAGTGTGTGTATCACATTTCACTCCACAGGATTACACTTAAGACTAGAAGCCAAGGACTCTGTACTTTAAACCTTTCTAGTACTCAGTAAGGAAATATTTTTAAAAAGTGGCATAGAAATTAATCCTCTAATTTGCCTCTGTTCGTTCACAAGGGAAATGAAATTATTTTCCAAAGTCTGTATGAAGGATAACGTGTAAGAGGCAGTAACCCAGGATAGACAGCACTGAGTCACAGGTTTAACTAAGCTTTGTTCTTAGAAAGCAGGACTGTGACCGACCTAGAAATCTATACAAATAATCCGTGGTTCACTTTACCAAGAGATATAATTACAGTCATAAGCCGTTTAAGTAACAGAGAGCTACTTTTCTGTACCGTGAACTGTATGTTATGGATACAGTTGTATAAACAGTTGTATAAACACACGTGTGTGTTGTTTTCCACTATCCATAAAGAATATGTCTACAGCTCAATTCAATGAACAGATGTAAACAGGGTAAGCCCCACGCTGAATGCTAACTCTTGGTGATGTATCTCCTTACAACGCTGGATTGCCCTCTTCTCTAAAAAGGCCTGGTTATGTAATGTGTCCTAATCTTTTCAGTGGGGTGAAGGTAGACCCTGTTCCACAGTCAGCCTGGAGGGTATTTCTTCTCTTTCCTTTTCTGCCTCTTTGCTGAACAATGCAGCCAGTTAAGCGTTCATCAGTCTATCCATTAATATTAGGTAGAATTTTGAGAGGTTTTAAAATCTCTCACTGTACAACTCACTCATCTACCTGTGAGGTGCGCGTGCGCGCACACACACACACACACACACACACTCAAGAGCGTGAAGTTTTCATAACATCCTCATGGGGAAGCATTACACTCTAGTGATTAAGGAAAGGGCTCTGTAGTACAATTTCCTGAGTGTGAGTTCTGTGACTGGCTTGGGAACCTCGGGCAAGCCATTTAAATCCTTTGACTCTTCAATTTTCTCATATTTAAAATTGAAAAATCAGTAACCATGGTCATCTTGATTGATTTTAGCTAACATGTTCCAAGCATTTACCATGTGCCAGGTACTGTTCTAATCACTCGACATACACTAAATCATTTAATCTCTGCCATAACTCTAACAAGTAGGTATTATTATTAGTATGAATATTATTTCTCCCATTTTAGATAAAGAAATGGAGACATGAAGACATTAATGTATTCAAGTTTACACAAAATAACTTCTTTGTCTTTATTTAAAATATTGATATTGTCATCACTGATTTACTTGGATTACTTTTGATTTTTTAAAATATTACATTAAAATATTGTTCATCTTGACTATCGAATTTTTTGTCGTCCCCTTAAATTTTGTATCTGATGTGAGTGCCTCACTTGCCTCAGCCTAATCCTGACCTTGAATTGCTTACCTCCAAGGGTCGCTGATGCGCTCAAGTACTTTGCACTGCTGGGGGCCTGTTAAATGGTGGCTGTCACTATCAGTACCATTCTCTCATATAAATAAAGACAAAGAAGGGCTAAGTAATTTTTCTAAATAAGCACACAATGACAGTGTGGGGAAGAATTTACCAGATTTACCTCTCTTCACGTAATAGTATATGACTTCAAAAATATGCTTTTATTGCCACAGTTACCAAAATTTATGTAACACTTTATCCTTTCCCAAAAACACTTTTATAAGTTATATATAATATTATAGATGCTATCTTTTATTAGGCATGTAGTATATATATAATATATACATATAATTTGAGCTTTACAACAAGATGAGATAGTAAGGAAAGTATTTTATCTCCTTTTTCATATGTGAAAAAACAAAAACTCAGCGGGATTAAGTGGCTTGCTCAAGGGATCTGGCTGACAAGTCACAGAAAGCTTTATGTTGTCTTTTGCACTCGTCTAAGGGAAATTCTTAGTGATTGCATGAGCCAGACACGCTACTGACTTAACATGTATTTAATGCCGGTTCAGAAGTTTGCTTCACACTCCTGCCTACTCCACCTCTGCTCTTCTGTAGACAAAGTGCTGGAGCGGGTAGAATCCGTGGGGAAATACTGGCAATTGCTGAATCCCACAGATCCCTTCTTTTCTCCTTGAAGGAACCATACACGCTTGCTGCTTTTATGGGGAGTCAGAGTAGCAGGAGCAGAGATAGAAGCGGTGATTGCAGTTACAGTGAAATAAAGAAGTTACAATTTTTATTTCTTCTTTGTTGCTTTTACGTTTTCAAAGTCATCTGTAAGAAACATGCATTAGTATTATAACTTTATTTGTGAAATAATATTCTTTTAAAGAAACTTCTCAGTTTTTAGTTTGAGGGTTCTCAAGCCCCATTATTCTTCACTAATATGCCTAGAAAACTTAGAAAAATTATTGCTGTTCTTTTATTCTCTTAAATAATTTAATTTTAAATGTTTTTATTTTCATCCTGTGCTTTATGATTAATCTGATCTTACCTCTTCTCATTTCAAATTTTGATTATAGTCTTCTAATTATCAAGTGCAGTTAACCACAGAGCAAAAGTTAATGTCTTTAATTTTCCAGAAATAACACACAGTCTTCTGACTTATGAAATCAGCTGTTTCACACTTGGGCTTTTGCAGGGAAGGGGCAGCAGCTCTTAGCACAAATATTTTTTTCAGGGAAAATGGAAACAAGCAAAGATCTAATGTAGAGCAACAATAAAATAGTCACAATAAAATACTGTTCTCTTATTTTTTCATCTAAAAAATAGCTTTAATTCTGATACTCTTCTTAAAAAATTATTCTAAAGCTATGAGATAAACTCTGTCACTGAAGTATTTTAAATTCTGAGATTCTTTTTTCTCTCATTATTTTCAATTAGTGTTTCTCATTTTGAAGTCAAAACACCGTGTTCATGAAATATGGAGGATTTAAATTACTACAGAAAAGTCAATGAATAGTTGATATATGATAAATTCTTTAAATCAACAGCCTTTCGTAATTGAATACTAGCTGCTATTCATTGAGCATTTCTTTGATAAGCAGTGTCACCCAGAGGCTGACATGGTAGACACTGGAGCCCGATTGCCTGGCTTCGCACCTGGCAAGCTCCGTGACAGTAGGCAAGTTACCTAATCTCTCTAAGTCTCAAATTTGTCCTTCACAAAATGGGATAATTCATACACATATCTCAGGATCTCTTAGAGGATTAAGGTATTAATCCAGAACCGTGTCTGGCACATAGTAAGTACTCTGTATCTGTTAGCTATTATTATGAAGTGGTTAGAAATGAATGAGCTTCGTGGTTGCTGTAAGGGAGCTCTAAGATAGACTGATGCCCTAGTTTTGTACGCAAGGAAAACTCACACTCTATGAAGTTTGTCTACAGTATGGAATAATAAAGAAAGATGTGACTCAGCTTTTGGTATGACCACCCACTATATCCGCTACACAGTCAACCAGTAATGACCTTATTCAGTCATTCATCTTTGTGTACTTAATTCAGCACATCCATATCACTATAAAAATACTAAAGAAATACCACTTTACAGACACAGACGCACAAGAATATTGAAGAAAATTCTTTTTTTAAAAAAGATTTTATGTATTTATTTGACAGAGAGAGAGAGAGCACAAGCAGGCAGGTGAGAAGCAGGCAGAGGGAGAGGGAGAAGCAGGCTTCCCGACGAGCAGGGAGCCCCACACCGGGGCTCGATCCCAAGACCCTGGGCGACCCCAGGCAAACACAGCCACCCAACTGACTGAGCCACCCAGGTGCCCCATGTTGGAGAAAATTCTGACGTCTTTTGGAAAGATTGGCATGGGATACAGCTTAAGTTATGTCTTGTGTGAAGTGTAGGACCTCAGTTGAAAAAGAAATGGAACGTCGGTGTGGGCAGAGAAATAGCAGTCCTAAGGCCCCGTGAGGGTATCAATATCGCCAATTTAAAGTGTGTCTTCCTCAAACTTCATGTATAGGGACTAGCCTCATCTTTCTAAACAACACATCCGCAGTGTTTACCGTGGGGATAGACATAAAAGTTAATGAATAAGTATTTATTAAGAGAATGAGTGAGAACAAGCAGCGTGTTCAGGGTATCCATAGCAGCACAGGCAGGAAAGTCCCTCCTGTAAGCTGACTTGTGCACAGAACGGAGGAGAGCTACGGAAGGATCCATAATTTCATTTAGAGAAATTTATCGGGCAACTCTTTTATCCCTATGGTTAACAACATTATTTTCAACTGTGTGAAATTAAGTTATAATATATACCATAATTTTTCTTAACTCTCTCCTTTCCTCAAACATTCAAAGAATTAAAATTTGAAATCAACTAAGCAGAGCAAGTTCCCTACCCAATATACCCTAAATTGATTTTCTATTGCATAAAGTATGGAACTGTGGAAAACATTTAAAAATTTTAATGTTCTTTTCAACTTAGCTTTTATTTCTATTAAATTTTTCTGTACATACTGTCCATTTTTTCCCTACAATATTCTCCCCCAATAAGATGTGAAAAAAAAAAAAATAGAGCAATGTCTTGAAGGTCGTCAACTTCATTGCATTTTTTTGTTCTCCCAAAATAACTGTTTTTAATTTTTTAAGATAATTATTTGGGAGTTTACCACCATTTCTCCTAATAACTGCCAATATCTTCCTTCTTGCTTTTTCGGATTGGTTTGTTATTTATGGACTTTCCACTGTGAAATATAAGGATTTGGCTCTAATTCATTTACCTTCCCATAACACTAACCTTGCTTCATGTACTGAATCCAGTTATATGGTAATTTTTATTGAATCAACATTCAGCGTATGCTGCATTATGACTATCGTTGCTAAACCATGTAGCATACCATGATCATTTTTTATATCTTGCATAACTCACTACCTCACCTCATGAATAATTACATATATTTTAGTTTGAATAGTTTTCTATGTAATTATCACTAATTCAATACTAAAATTTACCAATGCCCCAGCTGTGTACATTTTCTCTCAGTACATTCAAACACCTGAGTACTTCAAAGAGAAGACTCTGCCAAGAGACTTCTGACCTTCTCCAATCTGGAGTGGTTGCTGTGTGGGATCATTGACAGCCACCATTTTAGAATCTCCCTTTACAATGAACCTGTGAGTGCCCTTTGCTTCTCTTATGTTTGATCCCTTCTTTCCTAAATTCTGCCTGTATCTCTTTATTGGTTTACCTGCCCTTCTGATAAAACAGAACTTCTAGTAGGTTCCTTATAAGTGGTGCAGAAAATGTAAATGATTTGTATATTGCATATCTGAGAATATCTTCACACTCACAGTTAATAATTTGGCTTGAAATAGTTAAAACTATATATTTTTCAAAATGGTAAAGATATCATTCTATTGTCTTATATTTTCCAATGTAGTTGTAAAGATACTCTCCATTACTCTTCAAATGAATTCTATACTCTTTAGTTATTGAATTTCCTCCCTCTCATCCTTTTTCCTTGCTTCTATATTCATTATGGAATATTTACACAACATTGAGGACCCTATGTAAGAAAAAATACCAAATTACATATGAAAATGAATATTCCTTTGAATGAGAAAACAAATCACAACAAAATATAGGTAATAAAAAACTGTCCAATACCAAAATATAACCAAATCTAGAAAAATAATATAGTATTTTTATTCGTTAGGTGCCTGACACACGTCTAAAAGTTTTGTTCTACATCATTTGTCTGTAAACACATTGATCACCTACATACATAACAATAATTTTATAATGTCATTTTCTATCATGAGGATAATTCAAATCTTTCTTTTATTTGATCACATTATATTATTAATATTGGTCAGTTAGGAAAGTTTCTTTCAGATTTATAACTCATTGTAATGTCACAAACTTTTAGGATTGTCATCAAATTTGGGATAAACTTCCCTCAGTTTTCTTTCATATGTAAGCTATAAAATTTCAAGGCAGTATCAAGTATATTCCTTATGGGAGAAGACTTTTGACTATTCATTGAGGAGAACTGTATTATCTGCTTACGATCTATGCATCTGATAGCTGATGGAAGAATTTTCCACATTTTATCTTCAAAATCCACATTTGTCACCTCTAACTAGATGCCATAGGGTCTACTTATGGTACAAAGAATATTCAGGTCAGGAAGCCTTCACAAGTAAATTTTTCTAATTAATGAAGAAGTGACATCGATCTTTTACAAATCCTTCAGCAAATAGACATAAAGAGAATACTTCCTAACTTGTTTTATGAGGATAGTAAAATTTTTGCACTGAAATCTAACAAGGGCATTGCAAGAAAGAAAAATTGCAGGCATTCTCTCATGATTTAAATGTAAAAGTATTTAAGTATTAGCAAACCAAATCTAGTAATATGTAACAAGAACAAGTTGGGTTTATTCCAAGAATTCTAGGTCTTATCAAATATTGAAATCAATATACACATTAACGGAATAGAAGATAAAAAAATTACATGATTATCTCAATAGAGGGATAACTGCCTTTGTTAAACTATAACATTTACTCATAATAAAAAGCATGAGCAAACTAGGAAAAGAAGAAAACTTCCTTAATATGATAATGAGCACTTATAAAAATCTTAAAGCAAACTTCATGGTGAGATCAGGAATTAAAGAACGTCTGCTAGCCAAAATTGTACTTGAGGTCCTAACCAGTGCAACAATGCTAGAGAAAGAAATAAAAGACACAAGGATTTTAAAAGAAGAGATAAAACTTTTTATTCACAGATGACACATTTATATATGTAGAAAACGCAGATGAATCTACCTACATGTCATTAGAATTAATAAGGGAATATAACAACATTGTTAGATATAAGATCTCTATATAAAGGCAACTGTATTTTTACATAAAGACAACAATTAGATATTAAAATCTTTTAAGTAACAAATGCAGAAAAATAATCCCATCAAATATCTATGAATTAAAGATGTGTAAAACCTCAACAGAGAAAACTACAAAATGTGGTTGAGAAATTAAAGGTAGAATAAATTGAGGCATACACCACGTTCATGTATTAGAAGGCTCAATATTATGAAGGTTTGATTTCTCTCAAATCAATCTATGAACTCAAAGTAATCCCCATTAAAAAAAAATCTCTTTCACCTCTTGTATCATTGACTGACTAGCTGGGTAAACATGGACAAGTTAACTTCTGTGTCTCAGTTTCCTCATCAGTAAAATGGGCCAGTAACAGAACCTACCTCATAGGCTGAAGCAAAGTTATCACAGAGCTGACTCAGTACCCTTATGGTTTTGTAAATTTGCAAAAGTAAGAGATATAAAGCACCACCGACAACCAAAATCACAATTAAACATAAAACCCGTAATGCTCCAGGTATTTACCCATAATACCTCCTTCTTCATAAAATGGCACCTGAAAAGCAAAATTTTAAAAATAAGAATTTCTTCAAAAAAAAAAAAAGAAGAATTTCTTTTGGTGATAATAAAATCAGGGAAGGGATTTTAATTTGAGGAAACAACTCCTCTAACATCTAGGGAAGCTTTGATGAAATAACTCTGCCACCCATGAAGTTCTATCTTTTTAGTGAGAAGTTTATCTTTATTGCTCTAACCTCCCAAATGCACTGTCTCTCACTTGACTAGTGCTGTGTGAACCCTGTGGATCCTGTCTGTCAACATGCTGTCTGTCCTGCTGACCACTCCTCTCCTGAGATGCAGTCACTTTCTTTAGAAGCAATCGAAGTCTGCATTGGCCAGAGGCACATTGCGTCTTTAGACCTAGAGCATTTTGTCTTCTTTCATGATGTGCTGATTTAATTAGGCCATTTCTCAGAATTCCCTGACACCCGACTGGCAGAGCCCACAAAGCACGGTGGAATTCTTCACTACAAATCCACAAGCATTCAGCCGGCACCTGCGTAGACAATCGTTTGCAAAATGCAGCTTTTCTCAACTCAATTCCCATTTTAATATAGAAGGTATTATGTTTGAAACACTAGACATTGTTTTAATTATAGTTAGGAAATTTGCTTTCAAGCATTATTTATAACTTCCTTTAAAAGACGGCCTCATGTTGATCGTAATGATGAAGCAGATACACAAAGCAGCCTTTAGAGGTTGTAGAGAAAGGGTACGAATCCAGCAAAGACCGGAAGGATGAAGTGTGCAAATTACTCAATCAGCATGGCAGAGACAAAGGACTTGCCATGTTATTCTACCCACGTTGCATTTAACACAATAGTTTGATGCCAAAAAAACCTCCACACTGGGCTGCAGGAAGATATGGTCATCCCTGCTTAGGTCAGTCCCAGAGACGGAGCGGATTCCACCTTCTCCTCTTTGCCATTTGTTGCCTCTGTCACACACAACTTGGTTCAAAGCTTTTAAAGATCTAAATTATCTCTATTCTTCAGCTGGAACAAACTCTATGCTTAGTTCCTTAAGTGAAACCAATTCTATGTGACAAGTACTGACATCTTATTTTATTATTTGCCTCTCAAAGATTATTCATTCGTGTTCATGTTTCAAGAGCTGGTTGGCAAAATCTGTGCTCCCTTTATTCAAACTAAGCTTTGTTTTCTAAATTTCACCTTGGACCCCTCTCAGTCTTTTAGGTTACAGATCAATGAGTTATCAAGTTTTGTGAGACATTAACGTTGGTCTGTTGCAGAGAGAAATGCATGATAACTCTATTAGAGAATTTTAGGAAGTTTAAAGAGGGCGACTGTAACTAATAATTAGTAACTTTTTTTAATACAGCATAGAAAGTGAGCAGGTGGCTGATAATATTGGGAGAAGATGATTGTATCCCTTTTCTAAGAAATTACCACAACTTAGTGATTTAAAACAACACAAGTTTATTCTCTAAGTTTCTGTAGGTAGAAACACAGGCGTGGAATGGCTGGATTCTCTACTCAAGGTCTCATTAGGCTGAGATCAAGAGCTATGATTTTCATAGCGGCCTGAAGTGTCAGTAGTCATTGGGAAAGTTCATTTTCTTGTGGTTATAGGACTGAGGTCCCCATGTTCCTAGCAGCCTTGGCTAGGGATCATTCTCAGTTCCTCGAAGCTGCCTGCACTTCTTTGCTACATGGTCTCCGTAGGCAGTTCATGCACGGAGGTTTGATTTCTTCTGGGCTAGCCAGAGCACGTCTCTCTGATTTTCTCTTCTGTGAACAGCCAGGAAAACTCTCTCTTCAAGACAGGCTCTCCCAGGATAACTTTCTGATCTTGAGGTCAAAGATCTGAGAACTTAATTAAATCTGAAAAATCCCTTCATTTTGGTACATATGTTGATGTTTAATTGAATCACTGGGAGAAAGTGTGAGTATATCAGGGTCCCGGAATCTTCGGGACTTCTTAGAATTCTGCTTACAAAATGAGCTAGGAAGAAATGGAGATTTTTTTTAATGCTGCACATCTACAGTATAGAGAGAATGAGCTTATTCTGACTGGTGGGTGTAAATAATGGAAGTTGTGGTCTAGGTGTAAGTTGCCTCTCAGAAGAGGTTTGTGGGCCAAGGGAATTTCCTTCCCAATGGTCTTTCCACTAATGGCAAGTTTTACGCAGAGACTCCTACCTACAATGAAAATAGGGTCTTCAAGACTTCTGAAGTTGGTATGAAATTTGTAGAACTCTTAGCTGGCCCACTTTCAAAAAATAAACCTCGTTATCGAAGTATTACATGTATATGGAAAAGCGACAAGATCAAAAATATATATACCTCAACAAATTATCCCAAAGTGAACATACCCATTTCACCACATTCAGCTCAAGAAATAAAAAATTGCCAGCATCTGAAAGGCTCTTCAATGTCTCCTATCAGGCTCTATGCCCTCCTCTCTCTCCCAAATTAATCACTTTTTTATAATTAGAATCTCACAATAGGTAACATTTTGTGTGTGACTTCTTTTATTCAACATTATTTTTGTGAGTTTCTATTGTAAGAATGTGCCACAATTTATCCATTCTATTGCTGGTAAACCTTTGGGTTGATTCTAATTCTTGACTACAGAGAACGGCTTCGGTGTGCTATGCACACCTGCCTATTGTGTGTACTTCAAAAGAAGGAACCGCTTGGTTATGGAGCCCGGGTGAGCTCTAGTTTAGTAGTCACTCCCAAAGAGAATTCCCATCCTTAATGTGTTTAATGTCTCCCAGTTCAGAGACTCTCTCTTTACCCTCTCCAGAGAATAAACTTTCAATTTTCTGCTAGAGTGGGGAGGCTTAGTCATCCAGCCCATTGGAGTGAAGGAAACAATCTGATCCAGCTGCTTCTTAACTATAGTTTTAATTCATTCTCCTTATTTTAGCCAAACCATCTCTCTTCCCATTCCAGAGGTACCTGGTGCTGTCAACTCCAGAACTTTTGGGGTCTCACCATATAAATCAGATTGGTTTTCAGCTTTCCCTGCTACCAGTTTTAAATTTGCCTTCCTTGGGTCCACTGCCTTTTCCATCTTTCTTGTTTTCATCTTTCCATGCTCTTTCTTATTTCTTTGTCTCTGTGGGGTTTTCATCTTTAAAACAAAATCCATTGTCTTTTGTATTAGTGGGGATTTGGGAAAACACAAGAGAAGAAAATATATGTGTTCAAGCCAATCTATCTAGTAAGGTAATTTTCTTTAGGTGTTCAACGTTCTTCCCAGAGTAACAGAAGTTACTTTGCATTATGTAAAATGTGTCATGGCTTCATAAAATGAGATTCTAGCTTGCCTGCTCTGGTTTGGAATTTGTTTCCCTTTCCTCTGTCATTGTTTTGGAGGCATTTGTACATTTTTTGCTTGCTTGTAAAGTGTCATGGGGAAATATACCATCTGCATCACCAAGTCCAATCTTACATAACTGTATGTTGATAGAACCAAGGTATTTATGAGCTGTGACTTCCACAGTAATGTGTTTGTTTTTGAGATGTTCTGGAGTTATTTAGGATATTTTGTTTCTGTTTTATTTCAGTAGTCTGAGAAATGATGTAGTTTAGACAGCAATATAAACTGTTCTGCTGGGCAGATTTTAGGGGGAAAGATAACACTGGTGTGATTGGCAATATAGCCCAACTGATGGATTCACACAGGAAGTAAAGGATGTCTGGTAAAACCGAACTCTGAAAATTGTGCCAGGTTCTTCTATGTTTGGAGGCATAGCACCTTGAGGCAAAAATTTTTTCAATTATTTGGGGGGGGCAGAAATTAGTTATGACAATGTAAGCCAAATATGTACCTATTATCCTAGAGGGGGAAAAGAATAGAACTGAGTAAGGGACTGGAGGGGCTAGGTAGGGAGAGATAGGTAGGGGGCTACGGGATCAGGCTCACAGAAATCCCCAAAATGCAGAGCTGTAAGTAAACCAGAGATAAGGAAACAAATCAGACCATCCTGTCTTAGGTGTCAGAGGTGGGGTCTTGTTATAACAGCTACTCATGACCAACAAAGAATTACCGACCCTAAAAAGGAAGTAAGCCATTAAACGTGTTACCACTAGTCCTTACTCCACGGCGCTATCAGTAGAGATATTAAAAGGATTTAAGTTCCATGGTTAGTCTTCAATAAAAGACCAACCCTAAAAGCCCTCAGTGGCAACCCTGCGGGGACCCCTCTCACTCCTGACGGCTTTTTCTGTATCCTTGTTTAATAAAACTGTCCCTTTATGGGTGCCTGGGTGGCTCAGTGGGTTTAGCATCTGCCTTTGGCTCAGGTCATACCCCCAGGTTCCTGGGATTGAGTCCTGCATTGGGCTTCCTGCTCAGCGGGGAGCCTGCTGCTCCCCCTGCACGTGCTCTCTCTCTCTCTCTTTCTCTCTCTCTCTCTCGAATACACAAAATCTTTTTAAAAAATAAAACTGCACTTTACTGGCTCCTTTTGTCCATGAGATTCATCCTTTAAACCTCACTCTCTCGCTTTAGAACCATGTGTGCCATCCTGAAAGTAGCTCTCTAAATACCACATAAAATGGCAACTGGTTCCAGGAAGGTAGAAAAATTTATCCAGGCACCAAGGAAGTGCTTAGAAGGAAAGGAATTGAAACCCCGTTCTTTTTTTTATTTCAGCATTGGAAAAATCTCCTTACTGCGCTGGAATGCAGGGACAGACGTCCTCTGGTGGGAAAGGATATGGTAGACCTCAGAGTGGAAGCTGCCATGAGTGAAGGTGGAGCCTGTATAGTAACTTGGGTCTAGACACTCACTGCCTAGAGCTAATTCTAGCCCAGTGGGCAGATGAGGCCGACACCCTTGCAGACCCAATCCCCTCAGGCATATTGATCTTGTTTTGGGATCAGTGGTTGAGTAAGTGAATGTAAACTAAAGAGCCCAAGTAAATGGGTTTTCCAGCAAGAGTCAGGACCAACACAGGCTCCACTGACAGGCAGAATAATGTTGTTTGGACCCCGGGCCTTGGAAACATCGAAGTGTTCAATAGGACACTGTGGGACAGGAACGGACACTGTGGGAGAGTAGCAGAATCGATGACATGCATGGACCAGGCAGATGCTTCGGTTTTCTCTCCACCTGGCATTCAGAGGGAGGATTAATTGTTTTGAACTGAGTGGGTGTGTGGCTTTCTTGAACAGTTTACAGCGGGAGAATATGTATATTGACTCCTTAGGGGAGCAACTTTCTATTCATGAATGCATGTGAATTCCTAAAAGAAAAAAACTAAGATATGATTATATTTTCAGCTGGTGAAGCAGGTGTTACCGATCTTTATTACTGACAGCTCCCACCTTCCTGCCATATGTAGGCGTTGTGTTATCAGTCAGTGTTGGAAATGGCGGTGGTCCCCACACTACAGGACTGTCACTAGCATTAAAGAAAGTAAAGAATGCAAACGTTTAACGCACGGCTGAACACATAGGGAATGCTAAATAACTCTTTGCTGCTGCTGCTCTCCAAAGTTCTTTGTGGGAGCTACAGTGAGTGTGATACTGGGGTAGGGAAACATCTGGGTTATTGGCTCTGTGATCTTAAGCAATTTACAGTCTCTTTTTTTTGGACCTTGGTTTCTTGGTCTTTAAAATGGGGACACCACCGCAGTCTCACCAAGGGTGCTGCAAAGAGTAAACAAGAGAAGGTATATGGCAACCCTCTGAAATATTAAGGGTGGTGCGAATGGAAACTCTTCTGACTTTTAGTATCATTCCAAGGAAACGGAAAATCTGGTTCATCCAACACTTACAGTAGCTAATCCTGAATTTGACTTCCGCGTGGAAATTTTTCCCTAAGCCTTCAAAGGATTTAAGGTGCACTTGTACGCTTCATTTCTTGAGGAGAGTGTTATTTTCGGTCATTCTTCAAGGATTTTTGTTGTTGGTGTTTCCCCATCAGGACATAAAATAGTGGCCAAAAATAATTGGTAAATATTGTTTGAGTGACTTTGACCTGAGTCTGACTTTCTTGTCCTGCCCTGAATGTACTCCTGCGTGTCAGTATATGGGTTCCATTTCCTTGTTCAACAGCAGGAAGAGTTTCACCGTCTGGGGGGGGGGGGGGGGCGGAGAAAGAATAGTCAAAAAGAGACTGACTTAATGGCTCAGTGACAACCAATCGAAGGAGAGCCGATGAGTGGAAAATGTCCATGAAGGCCACTCACTTAATTCTTTGAGAGTACAGGACTAGCTCCATAAGTAAACCGGGCAAAATTCCATAAAGCAAGACTCCAAGTAGGGCAGAGGGCCACGGTAGCTCCATTTAAAAAAAAAAAAAAAAAGATCCTGAAAAGTGAGAAGGCAAGCACATTTCCCATAGGCCCTGCATGAATACCACACACCGTGCGAGAAGCTGCGCGCTCACTCCCAGTGCCCCAGGCTGGGGTGCGTTGGTCCGGTCCTCACCACAAAGCCGCCGTTCCGAATCCGGGTCGCCTCCGCTGGGAGACCCATGGCGTGCCGGCAGCACTGGTGCTCCTAGGAGGAGGACGCCAGCTCCACACCTAAGGCCCCCTCTACCACTCTGCTCATTGCCTAGTCTTTCTTACCCGCTATCGTTCCCCCTGATTGTTTCCCTGGCATCGGAATGCATTTTCTTACTGTTGTTTCTGCCACTGCAAGTGACTCCCTGCGCTTCAGAACAGCAGCTTATGAAGCCTGGAAGGCTGGCCTCCTTCCAGGCAGCCCCTTCCACAGAGTGATTTGTGTCCTCCAGCAGGCCCTCCCCTCCCTCGCTTGCACCATCCCAAGTGTCTGGCAATTAGTGAGTCAGCACAGCGTTCTTCTTTCTTTTAGCTGCTCTGCAGTAAATGGAGACTTGTTAACAGCTGCTGAATTACCTTCCAGAGACAACAGCCCTTCTGCAGTGGGAGCGCTGCTTTTCCTGAGTCTCTACGGGGTTTCCACACACAGGGTCTTGTGTAAATCAGGCCTCGTTATGAGTGGAATGGGCAATAATGAGAGGGGCCAACACTGAACACAGATGTCCAATACATGTGGGGATTTAAGGAGTTGTTATTCTTGAATTAGAGCATTGTGCTGTTAGATCTGTTTGATGTTTTATTCTAGGTCGAGTTTCACAGTGTTTGTCATACCAGGGCACAGAAAAATCCTCCATCTCTTGCGTCTACCCAGGACTCTGAGTTACCTCAGACACAGAAAGGGAGGAGAGTTTCAGTCTTCTTAATGGCAGAACCGTCCTCATTTTCCCTGTGCTTTCCCTCACAGGTTTCACCCTTTCTGTGGTATCTCACTCTATTGCTGGGTTTCTTAACTTTAACACGATTGAAGTTTTATGCCAAATAGATGCATTCCCAGTCATGACAACCAAATATGCCTCCTGAGGCAAAATCCCCCTAGTTGAGAACTACTAGTCTGGCAGAGGAGAAAATGGGGAAAGGGAAGGGATGCTGAGGGCTTGCGTCCAAGTCCTAGCGCAATGGCCCCTTGTGGTGTCTTCTAAGTCTACTCTTTGATTCTAGAATGGGTTGTGCTCCTGCAGTCTGAGAGCTGCCCAGTGCTGTTGGCAGGAGCTCAGGGAAGATGAACCCAAAGCCATTTGTCTGATGCTGAGTGGACCACCAAGGCCAGTCAGTTCCGTGACCCCAACCTGTGCCTCTGATCCCACACAGCTGTAGTTTTGAAAACTCTTTCTTTCCAAGGCCTGAAGTTCTTCGGTCTACTCTCTTTCTCCAACACTTCACCACCCAGCTATTGTCAGGAAGATCGCAGGTATCCTCCCAGAGTCTCTGTTTGAGTATACGAGCAAATGTGAGCAGAGATTATTTCCATCTATTTACCCCAGAAAGGGTGTATTATGCTGAACCTTTCTTCCTTATCAATGAATCAGAGAGCTCTTTCCATATCAGTCTATACAGCATATTCTTTTTTTTGGTAAACAGCTGCTTTGTGTCCCATTATGTAAATATATTACAATTTTATTTAACTACTCTCTCACAGATGGATACTTGTACTATTATAAAAAAAAGTGCTATAGTGGAAAATTTGTGTATACATCAAGAAATGGAATTGCCTGGTGAAATATAATATGCATTTATAGTTCTGATAGGTAGTGCAAAATCGTTCTCCACGGGAGTTGTAATAATTTACCACCCCACCAGCAGTACCTGACAGCACCTATTTCTCTGCAATCAGATCAACAGAGAGCCTCAACTTTGGATTCCTACTGATTGGTGGAAAATTGTGTCTCAGTGTAGTTTTCATTTGCATCTTATTGTTGATGAGGTTGAGCGTCTCCTCATTTGTTTGAATCACTTTAATTTACTTTCTGTGAACCATCTGTTCATTCGTTGCTCATTTTTCTTTTGAGTTATTGGGTTTTTTCGCCTGAATTGTTAGAAGCTTTTTATTTATTAAACGAATTAGCCTTTTGTGATATGAGTTGCAAATATTTTTCCAATGTGTCAGTTGTTTTTTGATGTTGCTTACAGTATTAGTCTTCCTAAACAGACTTTTAAAATAAATTCTTATAAAACAATTTTTCCTTAGTGATTTTTGATTATGAGTTATAAAAAAGTCTCCCACATTTTTCTTCTAATATTTTTAGGATTTCCCCCTTTATAACATTTAAGCTTTTTATTTTGTGGAATTTTGATTATGAGTTATAAAAAAGTCTCCCACATTTTTCTTCTAATATTTTTAGGATTTCCCCCTTTATAACATTTAAGCTTTTTATTTTGTGGAATTTCTCCTGGTAGCTCAGTGTGAGTTACAGATCCAGCTCTGTGTTTCCCAGGGAGTCACCCAGATGCCCAACACTATATATTGAACTATCCATTGTTCCTACATTTATTCGAGATGGCACCATTATCAGGTACTAAATTCCTTCTTGTTTTTGACTCTCTCTGTATGTCTGGACTTTTTATTCTGTTCTTTTATTCTATTAACGCAGTGCTGCCTCACTGTTTTATACACACACACACACACACACACACACACACTTTAAATACTTGGTCAGCTCTTTTTTTTTTCAGACTGTATTGGCTGTTCTCTTGTTTATTTTTTAAGGGCCTGTATTTTAAAAGAGAGCACACAAATATGATTTTTCATGCTTCAACAGCGTCTCCAGGAGTGGGGGGTAGACTGGGGTTCAGGACTGCAGGCCATCTCTTGCTACGTGGCCAGTCCCGCAAACTACTTCAAGGTCATTTACTTTCCTTTCACAAAATCCTCATGTATTTGTTCATAGGATTTGTGGGATTATATGGGGTAAAAAGCAGAAGCATGTAGAGTAGGGAAAACCGTACTCTTTTATTTTATATAAACTTGGTCAATTTGAAAAGAATGCCAAGCAGATGGAGAATTAAGAGTTAGTAGGCTCATTCTTGAGTTATTGACTGTAGCTTAAGTATCTCAAGCATTGACTTTCAAATGTTTGCCTTCAAGCAGAAGTACTCATTCCTCTGCTATTGCACTCTGTTCTTCTTTTCCCCTGTTAACCTGTCTTGCTTGAATAAAAGAGAAGATACTATAAGGATGGGTGGTTCTTTTGGGTCCTTGCTATTCTCAGGAAGGTCTCTAACCTGATACCCATTTTCATGGAAAGGAAATAGATCAGGATCCCACATATAAGTAGGCCCACCCACATCCACTGTCTCTTATAAAAGATCTTGCCATTCCCTTACCAATCTTTTGACACTCCTATTGTTGAGCTGGTCAAGTTCAATGTCTTCTGTGTGCATACCAAAGCCGGACTACAAATGTATCTATTACTCCTCCAGGCTCGTTTTGCTAAGCTGGTACAGAATAAGAGGGGGATTCTGACAGGTCAGCAGTATTACCCGCACACCTTGGCATCAGAGCGTAAGCACACAATTACTAATGTGAGAAAATAAGTACAGCCTAGGAAAAACCAATAACTCTAATGACTCATTATGATGGCATCATTTAACTCTGTAAGTCCCAGACTTATCCTGTATTTTTATATACTGTGTATTTGCAAATAATACTGTCCTTTCTTTTACAGGATATAAGTCAAGAATTCATAAGGCATGACATTTACTTTGAAAGCTCAAGCTCACCCTGATTCATGCCAAAATCGATGTTTTTTTTTTTCAAAAACTGTATTTTGTCTGACTTGAAGTCTAAAAATAATTGATTATCACTATCTTTAAAAACTATGGAAATAACAGCACAAATTAGTCCTTTATGTGTTCAATTTCTCAGGATGTTAGAACAACAAAACTAGCAGAACACTTTGATTTCCTCTGTTTTGACGATAACACATTTGCATCATTTGAAGCATTATCTTCAGAGAACATTAAGTGGTATAAAAATGATGGCAGCATGTATACATCGCCATATACACACGGCAAATCTAGGCTGCGCGAGCCAGAAACCTACGGGAATAGATATTTGGAGACTGCTCTGCGCATAAAATCTGCCCAGAGGTCCCAAGATCAGCACTCCGGTCACCTGTTAGTCTGTAAGCCTCAGGCTCAGCAGGGACACAGGAAAGAATGGGCAGGCTGGGGGTGTGCCGGCGAGGTTAGCCCCATTGTGCCCCTCGGTCTGCCGTGTCCCAGACGCCTCGACAGCTCTGCTCCTCGGGCAGCTACCTCTGCAAATGGAAGTTACCATGCTGAGCTCCTACTGTGCTAATGACAGTAAAGGAGACACAGTCTGTTGCCCCCATTAACTTATGAGCACCTTAAGGTCAGAGACCATCTTTTTTTTTTTTTTTTTTTGAGACCATACTTTCTTAATTTTTGCATCTTCCAATCCCACCTTCCTGCCCGCCACAAAATAAACTGGCGACACATTTAGAATCACCCTGATTCGCTGACTAGTAACATGGTTTCTCTTTACAGTGCCGGCATTAGTGTGCGGCTTCCCACAGTCCACAGTCATGCCATGTCCTAGATTTCGCCTCTACAAAGGAGCGCTCAAACTTTAAAGTGCCATAGAAAGCATTTTAAGCTTTCTTTGCCATGCTCTTACCATGATCGATTTTCTTAGAATTTAAGCTAAGAGCAAAAGCAATGTGTGTGTGGTGGAGGAGACTGGGTGGGGGTGGGGTGGGGCTGGTGGGAGATTCGTGGTGGATGAGGGTCGGGAATCAACCTAGGGGACTCTAGCAAGACCATCTGACCTCAGGGCTTTTGCATTCTGTGAGAGGTTTCTCCCAGCAAACAATTTAAAGACACGTTGCTCAGCTATACAGCTTGTCTTAATGTCTTAAATGTTCTTTGTGCCATTATCAGACTTAATGGATAGTTAAGAACCTTCACATTAACACTATTTATTAAAAGTCTGAGTTCACAGGGTAAATTTCTCATCTTTTCCTTGCTGTGTAGTTGGCTTTAAATATACAAACCGAAATCATGGTGTTTGCACCCGCACACCTTAATCCTTCCTCCTGGGCCATGACCCTGCCTGTTTCCCCTCATTTCTCTGGGGCAATTTGGTTGCTTCAGCTCCTTTGAGCTCATCCAAGCATTACCTCAGCATCATTACCGTGGGCCCTATTGCCCACATTAGAAAGATCTCTACGTTCTATTTTAGCTCTTCTTCCCCAAAGGTATAGCATAAATATGGAATGTCAGACTTGTGCAAAGTGCCTACATGCTGTTATTTATTCTCACTCCGTTGTTAGTGGATAGTTGGCTTAGGCCCCACGTCTCCCATCTATTAAAAAGAGAATTACACAGCCTGGACCTGCTGTGTAAGCAGAATATGTCATTGCCTACGTAATGCAGTTTCAAGGGTGAGAAGCTGAATTTGTCTTTCACCAGGGAATGTTGTCTAAAATTTGACTTTTGGAGTACTATCCCTTTACCTTTAAGCAATAATAAAACAGCAGAGTGTGGCGAAAGTAGGAAAGGAACTAATGTTTTTGAAATCTATTATGTGCCTGGTATTCTTTCACGCAGAATCATTTAGCATTACCTTCTTTGCTGACTTTACTCAAGAAACCGTGAAATATATATCATTATACCCATTTCATGGATGAAGAAACCGAGGCCTAGCAAGAGCTTCAGGTCACACAGTTAATAAGCATGGAACCAACACCAGTACACAGTCAGTAATCAGGGAAAACAGAATTTGAACAGTCCGTCAGACTTCAAACTACTTTCTCCTGTCATACTGGGGGAGGAATCTCAGCAGTTTTCCCAGGTAGGAAATAGCATCTCTAGGAAAGAGGTTATTAGCATGAAGAAAGGGAGAGAAATAACAGAACTGAGTTTGTGGGGTGACGGCTGCAGAGTGAGTCTCTCTTGGGACTCCAGTGAGAGCATGCTCTGCAAATATAGAATCAGACAGCACAAGAACTGTACATGTGAGACGCCAGAAAGCACCTAGTCCAGCCGCCTTCCCTCACTGCTCATGAAGAAACAGACAGGAAAGGACCTGCCCAGGATGACAGCAAGTGAGACGCAGAGCTCAGTCTATAGCTGTGCACTCCAAACTCCCAGCTTCTTCAGGTTCTCGAACTCTCTGCCTTCTTGAAGTGCTATCTTGGGTTGCTACTCTTGGTCCATACATCAAAGTCCATCACTTAATATGGCAGCTTCCTGCAACTATCAAAGTGAATTGTGAGGACTTTTTTATTTATTTATTTATTTATTTATTTATTTATTTATTTATTTATTTATACTTTCTGGGTGACTCAGACTCCTTTTACCCAGGAGTGCATTAATATATGTATAAATTACTCATCGTGTACATTGGAACATCTGTGCCTATCTTGTTACACATCTATCCCAATTGTACTTGTCACAATACCAGTAATGATACGAGCCTGGCTTCGTGACACGTGCACGACTCACAGAGGTCCCACACTTCTACTCAGCCTTCCTTTACTTATTTTGGAAGATATGAAGAGAATGTTTTCTTTATTCCAAAAGGAAGAGGATAGAACAAAGCTCCAGCTTAGAAAGTTAATTATAGCTTTTAATTTCAAATTTACCTCTTCATAAACTCGCTCAGTGACTTAGAACAGTCTTATCCCAAACTGCCCACAGCTCATATTCCCTGACAGCTTCCCAGGGCTCTGCTGACTCATAGCACGAAATCACTTCACCTTCCAGTGCCTCGGGTTTCTCGCTGGTGAACTGAAGTGGCTGATGCAGACCAGCTTTGAGGCATTTTTGTGACAATCAGTGAAAAATGATAGCAAGCTAAATTGTAGCCTTCTTGTACTCCGAGGATAAGGCTATTATTCTCCAAGATCCAAGTGACTGTTCAGTCCAACAATCAGTAGCTCATCTGATTTAGTATTTCTTATGTTTTTGTTTTATACTTCTATCCTATAATTTAATGTAAGAGGGGAAATGAACTTGTGGCTTCTTAAAAGACATACTGGAAAAAGGTTAATTTCTCAGTGGAGTCCCGGCCTGAAGAGGGGTTACATTACACCAAAGTAGATCACAAAATGATCAGAACTCTCACATTTCGCAGGGTCATCAGAATCTGTAAGGGAAGGAGAGGGAAATTGAATTATTATGCCAGGATTAAAAGACACCTGGAGAGTAGATATGAAAAAAACTTACATCTCTCAGCATATAGTCTCTGTTATTTCTTAGTTACACTTCTTTTGTTGTTGTTGTTGTTGTTATTTTTTGTTCCTGTATAGGAAAACTACCATAAAGTAGTTGTGGTGTGTGTACACAGAGGATGTTACATATTCGATTTGAAAGGATTGTGTTTAATGTTTTAAAACAACTTCTTTGCTGAATCATATTGGCAGGGATTAAAGTTACTTTGTGTACAAAATAATTCCTCCAGGAAGTATTCACAGACCATATCTATCAGGGTTAATCTCCGTGTTACCTTTGTGCCTCTTTTGTGGATCTATTCTTGCTGTTTACTTGGCAATTTATGGTGTTGGTTTGCAGGCTGTCTCCCTTACAGAATGCCTGTCCTTTGAGGATTTTTTTTTTTTTTCTGTGTAATCTTACTTTCAGAATTATATCTACTACAGGGCGCCTGGGTGGCTCAGTCGTTAAGCGTCTGCCTTCGGCTCAGGGCGTGATCCCAGGGTCCTGGGATCAAGCCCCACATCAGGCTCCTGTAATGGGAGGCTGCTTCTTCCTCTCCCACTCCCCCTGCTTGTGTTCCCTCTCTCACTGGCTGTCTCTCTCTCTGTCAAATAAATAAAATCTTAGAAAAAAAAAAAGAATTATATCTACTACAAAATGAATACTCAGAAAGAGCTGGTGATTTAATTACTGCATTCGTGAGCTGGCAGATGAATAGTATCAGACTAGAAATACAGAACTGACCACGAGAAGCTAGCGTTTGGCATGTGGAAAGTAAATGTGCTTCTAGTGTTACCAGAAAAAAAGAACTGACCAGTGAGATAATTGTGGGCATGAAGGAGGTGTGTTAAAGGAGTGCTTCTCAAACTTCCACATATATATGAATCACCTAGGGATCTTGTTTAAATAGAGATTCCTATCCACTACATCTGGGATGGGGCCTGGGAGTCTGTATCTATCTTTCTTTCTTTCTTTCTTTCTTTCTTTCTTTCTTTCTTTCTTTCTTTCGAAAGAGAGCATGCAAGGTGGTAGGGTCAGGGGTAGAGGGAGAGGGAGAGAGAGAATCTTAAGCAGGTTCCATGCCTAGCACAGAGCCTGATGCAGGGCTGGATCCCACCACCCTGAGCTCATGACCTGAGCCAAAATCAAGACTTGGATGCTTAACCGACTGAGCCACCCGGGCGCGCCTGGGATTCCACATTTCGAACAGCCTCCCAGGTGATGCGGATGCTGCTGATCCGTGTGTGAGTGGCAGGACCTCCCAGGACCTGTCTTAGAGAAGTAGATGGCAGTGTGACCTGGCAGCTTTGAGAATGGCTGAAACTGAGCACAGAGTAAGCAGGGCCCCGCAAATGGAATGACAGTGGAGTCTTGTAATTTGTGGTAGTTATGTTTTGTAAAGTCACTAAGCACTGAATTAGCAAATACTGAACCGTGGCTTCTAGGGGGAACACAGAACTAGGTTCCTGTGAGCCTCTGGTTATAGTATTTTTGCCAACCAATCAATACGTAACCTTATTTTATGTGTTTTTCTGTTTAAAGGCACCTTAATATATATTGTTGATTCATTAGTGTTAAACTCATGGCCATCAGCACTAGAACTCACGCCCGAGTGAAGCTTACCTAACACGTGTGTTTCTCTGTGAGGCACATCACCGCCCGCCCGCCCTCAGACAGCACTTCCGTGCTACGCTTGGGAGCCATGTAAACAGCAAAATCCCCAATAAAATGCACAAAAATCAGACGTGTTACAGTAAATACTCTGTAAAAAAGATAACAGACTTCCAGTATGAGAGCTGAACTGAGAAGGCAGATGTCACCTTGTTTGACCTCAGCTGGGAACTTGCAAATTGGGTGACTCAAATGTTTTGCCTCTTGGCACATGTCTGCTAGTGACTGTGAAAATGTCATGAATATTGATTTTGGGGTTACAAATAAATTTTAGTGAGTAGGTGAAATTACAAATATAGAATCTGAATAATGAGGACTGACTATATAATATTCAGATGTGGGATAAGCTAGAAAAGACATAATAACCTGAAACTAATGTAACAGTGTGTGTCAAGTATACTGCAATTAAAAAAAAAGAAGATTTTAAAAAAGACATCATAATTGCAGCAACCTCAGTAGAACAACAGCAGAAAGCTTCAGGACGTCATGCTAAAATAACCTGAATCTTCTGAGAAATGACCAAGAAAGTCTGAGAGTCTCACAGGCCAGCAGGCAGGGACTACTGTGAAATCCTGAAAGAGAACAAAATTTGTTAGTCTCAGGACAATGCAACAGGTGCAACACCAGCCACGTTTCAGACTTGCATGGGGGAAACGAAGGCACTACGATTAGACAAGGGGGTATTGTTGTACCACGTAGTCGTTAGTTACAGAAGTATCTCCCAGTCAGCGTTTCTTAAACTTTCCCAACAGAGTTCCCCTACTAGCAGAGGAGAGTCAAAAATGTATTCCCGAGAGCCTGCCTCAACAAGGTCCAAAGTGGTTTTCTATTTCATAAAATACCTGGGCTTGCTTTAATATAAAATTATTTCATAGTAATTACCACCAAATAAACTGACCGTCCTTCCATCAGGAGGGACTTCGTGCCTTTTCATGCTGCTGGCGCACATCTTGGCCTCGGGGGCCCATCAGTCAGCGTGTGCACTGGTCATCTGGACCAGTGGTTGGCAAACTACTCCCCATGGACCAAGTCTGGCCCACCGCCTGTTTCTGTAAATGCAAGTTTTGTTGCAATACAGCCATACCCCATCATTTCATCTTGCCCGTGGCTGCTTTCACATCGCAAGGGCAGAGTTGTAACAGAGACAAGAAGGCCCACAGCGCCAAAAATATTTGCTATCTGGCTCGTTACAGAAAAGTGTGCCCATCTCTGATCTCAATTATTACGTTTCTTTTTCTTAATAATTGATGTTATTACTTTCCCAATTTCTTAAGTTAAAAACCAGGCAAGCCTGAATTTGTTAGATCCAGCAGATGATTAGCTCAGATATTGATTTCTATGGAGGGAGCCAGATCTTCAATTAGACAGACTCAAGTAACTCAAGTGAAACCAAACAGGGACCAGGCTCACTGAAGTGTATCAGCTTTACTAGCCTGAGCTTGAGGCTGTGGCTCCTGACTGAAAGAGCCAAAGGTGGTTAATATCATGTAAATGTCTCTGTCTGTAGGTGGTTGTGTAATGGGTGATGAACAAGGGGAAATTAGTGTTTGGACTGCCTCATACTGCTAAATATGAATTAAAATAAGGAATTTAAACATACAGAGAGGAGAGGGCACAAAGAAAGGGAAGAAGTAGCCACATGCAGGGCTACTGGAGGCATTTGGCACCCCAGAGCCTGGCAGCCCAAGGCAGTCGAGAGTGAACCAGCTAGGACAGAGTTCAAGCAGAGCTTTGAGAAAATACTGAGGGCTTAATCTGGGATAAATGTGACTGACAAATCCAAAGGACAGGCATTGAGCTAAAAATAGCAGATAAGCCAAGGGAAAGGAAACACAGATTTGAAACAGAGCAAGAGGAAGGGTGACAGCAAAGCTAGGACACATCTAGAAGTCTGCATCATAAAGAGAGGAACACTGGCTTGTCTTCAGTGACTTTAGGATTAGTGATTGGAGTTTGGGCAACTTGAATTAGTGAGAAGAAATTGAAGGTGATTAGGAGGGTCATTTGTCCAATAAATAAACTTTTCAGAATGCTTCTGAAATTTTATATCTATGTCTGTATTTATATTCTCCTCAGCCCCTGGGATTTGGAGCAAGACTTAGAGAACCACACAGAAAAGACTTGAATCCCTCAGGCTTTGGGAGGTGGATATTCCCAGGAATTGGGGAGTGGAAAGCAGAATGGGATTTGTAAGATAAAGGACATTTTTTGGAGCAAAGCTTTAAAACTTGTTTCTGGAAGGGCTTGGCTTAAAGGAATGTAGAGAGAGATTCACGTTGGGGAAATCTCAGAAATTATTTTTTCTTAAACTGGGTAATATGGTTTCTATAATTATATATGTGAAATCTGATTGGCTTTATATATTATCTATCCCAAGAACTTCCACATCTGGGAAATGTCCAAATAGGTGTTCCTCCCTCCTGTTCCCTGCAAATAAAATGACTGGGCCAGTTATGGTTGTTGATTATCCACTGTTGACTAGAGGTACAGAAAAATAAAAGGACAGGGATTTCTTCTTGAACAAAGGGTCATGTAGTTCCCCTTGCTTCCCACAGACAGCCACGTTGATGAATGGAGGTGGCCTCAGGATGAAGATGACCTAGAAGGTAACTAAGTAGAGCTCTTGCTAGCATCAAGAAGCCACTGGTATACTCTATGCTGGACTTCCAGTTCTATGATAGGCTATATTGCTTTTTTGTTTAGGTCATTTTGAGTTGGAATTTCTGTTACTTCCAGCCAAAATCATACTGATATATACTAATATGTGCCGAGTTCTGCTCCAGGCACTGAGGCTATAATGGCAAATATGAGCCAGACAAGGGCTAATTGGGAAGACAAATAAACCAGATGATTTTAGTAGAATAATCTATAATGATTATTAGATCCCAAAATTCTGATTATCCTGTCCATGCTACCCTTGATGGAATGATTTGCATTTAGGGAAGGGGATAGATCCTGGGGGAGCAATACAAACCCATAGTAAGAATTAAGGTTTCTAAAGGTGAAAGGAGATAGATACATATGATGAAGACTGGGGAGACATCAGTGATAGGGGGATTTTATGGCAGGGGAAAAAAGACAGAGATGAAAGGGTGTTTCCACTACAGAATTCCTTTGAAGGAAGTTCAGAAGGAATATCCAAGAATGTGGATGAAAACCAGAAGAATATAGAATCAAGCCAAGGAAAGAGTAATTAAAGGAGGCAATGGTCAACTGTGTCAAAGGCAGCTAACAGAACAAGAAATGCAAACCGTGAATTGTCCATTAGATTTGACCACAAGGAGATCATTGAAAACCATAACAAAGGTAGTTTCTGTGTAGGGAGAGGGTGGGTATCAGAAGGGAGTGAACTGAACAGGGAAATGAGGTTAAGAAGTGGAATTGGGGAGTTGGTTATTTCTTGAAGCAGCTTAGCTGGAAAAGGGAACAAAGAGATATGGACCGTTGTATACATTTAGTGATAAGATTTGTAAGTTCCACGAGAAATTCTGTTTGGTACCTCTTGATGAAGGCCTTCCAAAATAGAGGAATGATTGAGTTCTTTTAGTCTGCTTAGGGGCCCCTGTCATACAGTTGGTGTTTGGAAAGGCCTGTTGTAAAAGGTCACCCTGCGATTCACATACTGAACAATGGGAAATAAATGGACCGGCCAGGATTTCCCAATAGTATACTCAATTTGTTGAGTTTGGCTGTGAAAGTCATGGCTTTTCATCCATTGTGTAAAATTGTTGTTTTAAGAACCTTTCTCAGCTAGATGTGCTTACTCCACAGTTTTAAATCAAGTTCACAGCTTATTCAGCAAAATTTAAATGTTTGTTTTTAATTGCTAATGTTTTATATATAGACAATGCGGTAATCACCCTGGTCCCACCACACACACAGAGAAAAACCTCTCTAAACACTTGGGTCTATTTCCTTTTAGTCTCTTTGCTATTCCTATATTCAGTAGTACCTCCCATGTAGTTCACTAGGCCTGAGAGCCACGGGCACCAGTTATGAAATGGGAGGGTTAGGCCCCTCTCCAGGAGCGGAATGTATTGAAAAGGTAACACATATGGAAACAGCGAGCGGTCGTTCAGGAAGGTGGACTGATGGTCGCGGCCAGGATTGGGGTGAGGCGAGTAGGGCCACATCATGCAAGTCCAGAAACAAATGCTGTCTTTGTTTAAAATGTTGGTAGTTTCTTCATTATGGAACTTTTGCACTAATTTTGATTTTTTAAAAATCCATTAAAATATTATATACCTTGATTACTGAGGTTTTTAGTGTTCTTAAATTTTGCCCAAAGGCAGATTCTTCCCTTACCTCACCCTGGTCCTGACCTGTAACACCCTGGCTGAGAGGCTTTGACCTCGGACAGAGGTCCCTTTGAACCCATCTCTCCCACTTACTAGAAGTGTCACTCGGGCAAGTTACGTGACCTCTCTAAGCCCAATATCCTCACTCGTAAAGTGGAGATCATTAGATTAAGTGAGTTAATACAGGTTAAGTATTTGGCTTAGGGATAACAAATATCCAATAAACAGAATATTATTCCAAAATAAAAATGAATAATCTAGATAATTACTATATAATAACCCTGTCCAATACACATACAAGCATGAGTTTAAGTTTTGTGGTAGTCACTTTTGAAATGGTGAAAAGAAAAGGTAAAAACAGTTTTAATAATTTATGTAACCCACTACACACAAAATGCTAATATTTTAGCATGAAATTAATATAAAAATTATTAATAGGGTACTTTATATTATTTTTCATACCAAGTCGGGGAAATCGAATATGTATTTTATACTTACCGGACACCTCAGTTTGGACAAAGCACATTTCAAGCGCTCAGCGGTCACGCTTTGCTGGTGGTTACCATACTGAATGCTCAGACACAGACGTTCTCAGATCAGTGCAGGCAAGAGCCATTGGGACAAGGATGCGGAAAACATAAGGCCTTTCTCATCCTTTTTTTAGTAGTGCAACTTCGGCAAGAGCACAACCTCCAAGTTCGGAGCAGTTTCTACCACCTTTTTAAGTAACTCTCGTGTGGTTTTTGAAATATGGAAGACTATGAATATTTGGGAATATGATTAGAAAAAATACCCAATATGGGGCGACTGGCTGTCACAGTAGGTTAAGCGACTGTCTTCAGCTCAGGTCATGATCCCGGGGTCCTGGGATCGAGTCCTGCATCACATGGGGCTCCCTGCTCAGCAGGGAGCCTGTTTCTCCCTCTCCCTCTGCCTGCTGCTCCCCCTGCTTGTGCTCTCTCACTGTCTTGCTCTCTGTCAAATAAATAAATAAATAGAAAAAATATCCAATAGGAAGAGTACATTACTTCCTCTTTAATTTCTACCAGTTGATCAAACACTATTTGCTTATTATCTTACTAGATTGGATTCTAAGAACGTCTTACTATGACTTATAAGCACAGTGGCCATGGATTTAAAATACTTTGAGTTTTAAATTAGTCTGTTCTCTGTGCCAAAAATTGATGAGCATTTGAAAACATAACACTCTGACACTTTACGGGTATTTTGAAGGCTCAAAAAATTCAAACTTAAAGGGAGGAAAAAAAGCTAAACTAAGATTTGGTAAGGACTCATCATTTTTAAAGAAAGTCTTATTCAGAAATTCCTATAAAGAAACAATGAGCCTGTGGTATGCTTTTATTTAAAGGGGAGAATCTGTGTTTGCTTAATCCACTTGTGTTAAGAAAAAAGAAAACATTTCCAAAAGAACATGTGCAATATTCTTAGGTATGGTGTATGATCTGAAACACTTTTTAAGATGTTAACTCCAAGTCCATCTGCTCCCTGGCCTCGCTTGGCTCTCCCTGTGGCCTCTTTACGTTCCTCACCACATATCTCGCACCTTATGTTAGCAGAACAGCCAGACTTATCAGGAACAAGTTAGTTTCTTAGCGTAAAAAAATTGCTGCTTTTTTGTGTGTGCTGATAGTTTATTTATGGCATTTAACATTTCACTTCAAGTCAAGACATAATTTTGGAAAGCGTGAATTAACTCTTTTGGGGCATGGTAGGGATGAAATTTCTTTAACTACAAAGTGTTTCCCCATGACCTATATATTTTTAAGGTAAATGCTGAGTCATTGATGATACATTAAAAAGCAGTCTTTCTTCTTCCAACTCCACCCTCCTGGATTGGAAATAAACGTGACAAATCTCACGTAGAAATCATTTCGGGAGGTTTCCCAGGTCTGAGAACATGGGAAAGGAGGCCATTTAAAATACTGCAGCCTACTGCTCCACGTAATATGCCTAGACCAGCAAATCAGCCACACCGTAGAAACAGAATCCCAAGCTCTGTTCAGACCAATTGTATTAGAAACTACATCGTAATAAGACCACCTAGATGACTCTTTAGCAAATCAGTGTTTGAGAAACACCAATCTCTAGGTAGATAGTCTCCATAGCTTTGTTTAGTCTTTGTTAAAAGATCATAATAAATTGTTGTGTGACTATTACCATTCTTCAAATTAAAATGAAAAGTTTTCCTATTTAACCGTTTAACTACCTTTAAGATTTCCTTTACAATAACGTATAATACCATGCTGCTATTTTGAAGTATCTGTAACTTGAATATTACTTTTTAAAATGTATTTGCGTGTAACCTACAAGTGTCATTGTAATCTTTACAGGTTGAAAGCTGTTGTTAGTACTATGCCTTTGTGGATAAGGCCTGGGTGTGGGTGTTTTTTTTTAAACTCTCCTGGGGAAGCTGATATGCAGCCAGGGCTGAGAGCCACTGCTGCCCCCAGGATATCCGATCCAAAGCTTCAAGGTCTTGGGGGGATTCAAAACCAACGCAACCAATGTCTCTCTTTCTCTCTCCTTCTTTCTCTTTAACATAATTTTAGTTCTGGTTCATTGAAAATGTGTGATAGTCCCCCTGGGGACTGATACAGGTAAGGGTTTCTTTCCTGCTTTTCCTTGTTTTCTCTGGTTTTCAAGGTCTCAGTCATACCCTGCACAAGCAATCTAGAGTTCTTCTGCCCCAACTTCACTCATTAATCATTTCCTTTTACACTTCTGGTCTCTTTCCAGCTTTTCAGAGTCTTTCTGGAATCCAGGAGCCTGAAAATAGCATCCCAGATGTGCCTACCTCCGTTTTCCTCCCTCCCTTCTCTATGATAGTCTTCGGAGACAGCCCAAAATAGCACTGGCCTTTTCTTGCTGGGACTTCAACATTCTCAGGCAGTTTTGCATTTTTAAAATGAAAAAAAAAAAAAAATCTGGAATAGCTAAATCAGATCTCTAACAATTCAGATCACTGATTGGTTTTCTGCAAAGCCATAAGTTATATTTAAAAACTAGAGATTCTATTGGAAAGGTAGCTGAGCTCGGAATGCAATAAGTTGCAGCCTGCTTCTGCTCTCCAGGCTGGGTCAGTGGCTGTGAGAAGCATCTCAGGGCTGGTTTCTGTGCTTGGGCATGGAGCTAATGATACCCTATCCTGTTATGTTTATTTTAAAAGCGTTTAAAAATGCTTTTTGGGTGAATACTATCAAAAATCCAAAGAATGATTAAAAGCATCCAAAGAATGATGAATTTAACCCAACTAAATAAATTCTATAAAACAAATTTTTAAATAATTAATATCTTCAAAACTATTCTAGTCAATTATCTTTCCATAATTTGGAAAACACACATATTTCACAGCTATGGGACCAATGTGGCTTTGAGAATATAGCTATTAGAGTGACCTTTATATTTCTATCTGCTTGATTTGGGGACTGTTTTGATAAGTCCTTAGTTAGTAAAGACACATCTTAAAGAAGAAAAAAAACTATTGCTTTCTATTTGTTATCATATGTCTACATGTTCCAGAGTGCTGGATTCTATTTCAGGAATGACTTTGGATCTTTGGCCCAAGCTTCCCCTCAGTTTAGGTTCCGGGCTGAAAGATCTCTGCAGCCTATAATCTATTTTTCCACTTGATCATTCTATTAGTTTGATCTTTAATAATTCACATCTGCATTGAGCCCTAAGACAGGAAGTCATGTCAAGTGGGCACAATAAGAAAACCAATTTAAAGTTGGGAAATCGTTCACCATGAAGAGAAGTGAAAGTGCCCACCGTCTCAGTTTCATGCAACTTCTTCCACCAGTATCTTGGCCAGCCGAAAGACCCCAGATCAAGTAGGGTGGTGTAATTGGCCAGGAAATGTACTTTTCAGGAAAGTGCCTTAAAGATAAAGATTAAAAGCACTTTGTGAGACCCTACCGGCAATATTATCATTTAAGGGCATGTTTAAAAGTTAAATTTTTTAAGTGCCTGCCTTCGGCTCAGGGCGTGATCCCGGCGTTACGGGATTGAGCCCCACATCAGGCTCCTCTGCTATGAGCCTGCTTCTTCCTCTCCCACTCCCCCTGCTTGTGTTCCCTCTCTCGCTGGCTGTCTCTATCTCTGTCAAATAAATAAATAAAATCTTTAAAAAAAAAAAAAAAGTTAAATTTTACTAGAAAGCTATATAAAAAGAGGCATTCCAGAAAACACACACACACATTTTAATATATTGGTAACTCATCATCATGTAGTTTGTCTTCCCTATGGATCAGCAAAGGCCAAGTTGAAATCCTGAGCTGACTTCCTCACTGTCAACCATATTGAATCTACTTCCAGCTAGCTTTTCCATTTCACCCAGCTGATATGTGCTCTTAATTCAGCTTTAATGCCAGCCAACATGAGTCTGCTGCTGAAACACACACACACACACACACACACAACACAAAAAACCCAGCAAATTTGACCCCTTACCGGTAACCCTGATTTCCCTAGACCAGGGCAATTACAGGGAAAAGTCAAGGATTTCAGTAATAACCACAGTGGATTAGCTCAAGTTCCACCGGCATTTGTTACTTTGAGTCTAGACCCCCAGCACATGCCCAATACTAGTGTTATGTAGTGGCTGGTAGGCCAGTGTGGGGCTGACCAGAGAGAGAAGTTCCCTACACCTGCTGCTGCTTCCAGTGTAAGCCCAGTTCTCCTCACACTGCTCCCCTACCCATCAGCCCCCCCGAAGTACTGTCTCTCCTTGCTGCTAACCCACCCTGGGCTACAGCCAGGCCGGAACTGCTCTCCATTTGTCCCACTGGAAGGCCAGGTGCTCTCGGCCCCAAAGAACAAAGAGATTTGATGGTCTCATATTTAGTCCTGGATAGTGTGATCAATCAGGAATGATAATTCTTTGATCTCTTTCAGGAGTATTTTGTGTTTCCATAGTTCCCTTTTGCCTTGTAGGGACCTGCTAGGACATGGAAATACTTAGGGAGCTTTTAAAAATCTGTTTAGACACAGGCCTGAAATTTTAATTTAATTGGCCTAAGGTAAGGCCCAGGGTAAGTGTCTTTGAAAAGCTCCCCAGGGATTTTAACACAGAGCTAGAGCTTAGCTTGGAAGGTACCCGCTTGAGCATTTCTGGGAGTCCACGGAAGATGTTGCCAGCGTGCTCCGGATTAACTGGTCAGCCACCAGTGAGCTCTGTGTTTTCTTCCTTCCTTTTCTGGTTGTGCCCCCTTCTGTTGGGTACCTCCCTGTCTGCTTGGCATTGCAACATCCCTGCTCTCTCCCACCAGAAATGTCTATTTCTGCCCTGTCACCGCTACCACTGCTACAGGCTCTGCTACTCACCCCTGGAACCACCGCAGAGTTGGCTAGGTGCCAACTTTAGGATTAGGGCCAGTAGGCCTCAAAACTAATAATAATACTAAAATGCTTAGCAATCCTGTTCTTATGTGCCAGAACTGTTCTGGCGCTTTACATATATTACACCGTTTAAGCCCTACAACAACCTCATGAACTAGGCACTGTTATTATCCCAATTTATAGATGAGAAGACTGAAGCCGAGAGGTTAAGTAATATGGCTGGCAAAATCCTAAAGAGGAACCCCCAAAATTCCATCCCCTGGTTATTCAGTCAAACACTAATATAGGCGCTACTGTTGATGGGATTTTATAGATGTACTTAAAGTTCCAAGACAATTTCCCTTAAGGTTCAGAGATCAATGTGGATAAGTCTGACCCAGTCAAGCGAGTTCTTTAAAAGAAGAGTTTTCTCCAGCTGCAAGCAGAAGGGGAAGTCAGAGAGAATTTAAGCGTGAGAAGGACTCAACAAGCTATTGCCGGCTTTGAATATGGAGGAAGGTTATGTGACAAATGCAAATGGGCTCGGAGGAAGGATAATGGCTAGAGGCTGACAGCGACAAAATGGCACCTCAAGACATATGGTCGGGAGAAACAGGGATGGCCTTGGAAGTGAATTCTTCCCCAGATCCTCCAGATTAGATAGAACCCAGCCTCCCTGACAGCTTGAGCTCTGTGCTTTGAGACCCCAGAGAGCAGAGAACCCAGTCACACCCTCCTGGACTTCTGACCTGCAGAACTGTGAGCTAATGAACGGGTGTTGTGTTAAGGTAAAGTAGGTTAATTTGTTACACAGCAGTAGAAAACTAATACTGGTAAAATTGCCCAAGGCGAGCCAGACAGTAAGCGATAAAACCAAGATTCCACCCCAAGTAATATGGATCAACAGCTCTTTCAGATTATTTTAAATTCCCACACCCAAAGGATCTGAGCTTCACTGAATGATAAATACCATACTGCGGTCTCCCACCGATGACCGCCTCACGAGGGTTTCGTAATGAGGCCGGATGTGTTCATCTGTCTCCCCCCTTCTGAAGAAGTCTCCCAGCTGGCTGCTTCATCCCTTACGCAAAACCTTTGGATAGGTTTGCATCATATTCCCCAGAATTAACTCCACTTGGGCTTGGGTTGAAATATGATGTCCTATGTACACAGATTTATAGTTCTTTTCATCAGGAATTATGATAATGCCAAAGAAGGCCAGGGCTATTTATGACAAGACCCATTCATTGCCCATACTTAGCCTGCATTTTGAAACTTGATGTGCTATTCAGATATAGGACCTATTTCTTTGGATTCTCTCCTACTTCCGTGTGCATGAATCACTGGAATATTTACATTTCTTTTTTCTTTCTCACTAGAACAGATACTGAGTAGTCACTGGTCATAAGAATGTAATAGCTTTTCCTTCTATAGCTCTAGAAGTTTTTATTTGCTGAATGGCAACTGTGTGCCAGAGAGGATGCTAACCGCTTGGTAACTAATGTCTCATTTAATCGTCCCAATAATCTATGATGTAGGTATCATAGTTTTCATGTTACATACAGGCGATTGAGATGCAGGATTATGAAGAATCTAAGGCACACACCTGAGAAGCAGTGGGGCTAGGTTTCAAATGGAGCTCTCCAAGTTCAAAGCCCCTCATTTAAAATAAAAAAGCTGCTACTTATCTTCCGAGCACCCTTGAAAGTTTAGACCCACCCCATGCATAGGGCTTCAGTATGATTCAGCTGAATGATTCAAAGACCCTCACAAAGTCATTGCTCATGCAACTTCTCCACCAGTGGGCTATGTTATTACAATGCCTACACAAGTGGTCCTATCACCAATATAAAAACCACCTCACTCACGGATGCTGGCTTAGGCGGGGTCTCACTGTTTCAAAGCTGATTAAGTAAAAATCCCAAGGTAAAAACATCTTTGCATGGATCCATTCTTAACCATATTTGGTTCGTTTGTTTAGACCAAATAAATCACACCAACTCTGAGGTGTCTTCTATACATTTCTTGTGGGTTCTGATAAATAAAATGTCTATCATATGCATTTGTAAGAGTTTGTTGATATTATCACACAACAAACCCTACATGGATAAAACATTTCTGGATGTTACCGTAAGTTAGTCACTAATGCTGTTTCTTGATGTCCATGAACCTGTCAATTAAACAATCCTCAGATTAAAATCTAGTTTATTCTTTCATTTGTGAGCAAAATTTTCACATTTTTCTTTTCTAGCATATCCTAAAGTAAAGTTTGTGAATTTTTAATACAGAAATGAAGGGTAAAGGAGTAGCTAGAAGAAAGACATCATGGTATGTTTGAATGTGCCCTGGGCTGGGAATTAAGATACCTAAATTACCCTTACAACGTCACCTCCCAACTACGCTTAGTTGGCTCTCTGAGTCCCAGTTTTTATATATGAAATGAAGATAATGCCTAAAGCACTATATGAATTTATTATTATTATTATTACTATTATTACAATTGAGAAATGACAGTGGGTAGCTATCTGAGACCCTGGAAGTCATAAATCCCCTGCAGAGGGCTTTTCTGATCTGGTCTCAATTTTTCAGGTAACTTCCTTTTTGTATTGCCAGTAGGGCCCTTTCCAGGCAATAGAACAGTAAGATGATGATACTATTATTGTGGAAATAATTGGTGTGGAGGGATCCAACACCACTGGCTGTGATTATCTGCCTACCAGGAGCCTTCGGATTTGAGAAAGTTCCAAAGTACAAATGTAAGCTTCACAAAAACTGGGAGAATGTCTCATTCAGAATACCCACCAGCACCCATCATACAAAAGTGCTTGATAAAGTGATTACTGAAGTAATAAATGAAGGAATGGCTTTTTTTTTAAATTTTTTTTTATTATATCATGTTAGTCACCATACAGTACATCCCTGGTTTTTGATGTAAAGTTCAATGATTCATTAGTTGCTTATACCACCCAGTGCACCATGCAATACGTGCCCTCCTTACTACCCATCACCGGCCTATCCCAGTCCCCCACCTCCCTCCCCTCTGAAGCCCTCAGTTTGTTTCTCAGAGTCCATAGTCTCTCATGTTTCATTCCCCCTTCTGATTAACCCCCCTTTCTTTATCCCTTTCTTCCCCTACCGATCTTCCTAGTTCTTATGTTCCATAGATGAGAGAAATCATATGATAATTGTCTTTCTCTGCTTGACTTATTTCACTTAGCATTATCTCCTCCAGTGCTGTCCATGTTGCAGCAAATGTTGAGAATTTGTTCTTTTTAAAAAGAATTAATGGCTTTTTATCCTCAAACAGAGCCCAGAGTGGATGATCAGGCTAAGAAATAGAAGTAGTTCCTCTTTTATTTTCTTTAGTTGACTATTAATCAGAATTTTTGTCTACAGGAAACCAAACCTCAAGTGTAACCTTCTTAACGTGTGAAATGCAAGTGTTAAATAATGTCAGATACTTCCCTTAACATGCAAGAATGTGTATTTTACCAGTAAGTATTTTTATTCATTCATTTATTCACTGATTCTACCAGGACATGAGTAAGGCTATTGATTTTCTCCTGAAGTCCTGGTACTCAGTAAATTTATCCATTTGATAAATATCCACTGGGTTCCAGGCACCTTGGTAAGTCAAATATTTACTCTGGTGAAGCCACGAATAATCTAAACATTTCAGAACTTCCTTTCATTTGTTTCCAGGCCTGAAGTATGTTAATTATATAACACCTCTCGGTCATGCAACCAGTGCACAAACACTGTCTAATCCAATCCCTGTAAGAACAAGAAGTCATCATGCCACATGTGCAGAGAGCACACCTAATAGGACCTCAAGACATAACTCAAGGGATAATTATTAACTATGTCTCACAAATGAAGACATGGAGACTTAAAAAAGTAAATGACTTTCACAAGGTCAACATCCTGGGTGTAGGAACTCCAACTCAAATTCTGATCCTCAATTCAGTTGTTCAAATTCAATGTACTAGTATCTTCAACAGTGACAAATCATTACCTTGGGCGATGTCTTGGTATTTTGAAAAGTTTCAAAATTCATCGAGAGCTAGTTTTTATAAATAAGGTGGGCAACCACACTGGATAATAATAGGGGGTTTGTACTGATTGTTCTGTTTTTAAGATTGAGTCTCTAACTACCAGAGAATGAGCCATATTTTCTCGGTTGGCTTATGAAGTGGCTCTATAGACAATTCTGGGAAAGTAGCTCTAAATTTTTGTGAACAGTGTCAGGCTGTCTAAGAGAAGTTCATCCGTGTTTCTACAGAATTTTTTTTGGAGGAGTGGAATATTTTTGCAGGATAGACGGGATCACAGTTCCAGGGATCTTGGTTCTTTATCTTTCCGTGAGCATACACAGCACTAACTGTTTTTGTTATTTACTTTTAAAGCAGACAATAGAGCATGGGACCTGAGGTTTAATTACTCACAAAGAGTAATATATATAAATAAGAAAACACAACTCATAATCAAACAAATCTAGGCCCAGTCAAGAACAGGGAATAAAGGTGGCATCATATACCAAGAAAAGTCTGCCCAGGCCTTCCCTTTCTCAAGACTGTACCACAAGCACAGGAATGAGACAGCTTAGACTAGCTGTAGGTAATTCTGAATAGAAGCCTGTCTCTCTTCTTTGAAGACCTGAAAGTAAATGGCATTAGCAAGTTAGGCAGAAACCTGTGGTTGTATTTTCTAGATAAGGATTGCAGCCCTCTGGCCTATCTGTGATAAGGCCAAGGAGAGAATGTTACATAAACAAAAGCCAGGAGGGATTTGGGCTTAGACATCTTTGTGGGGCCGGCTGATCAAGCTGAACCATTTCACCCTCAGGGGTAAACACAATATGCAGAGTATGGTTACAGAGCATAGGAAAGCTCAAATTCATAGTCTTTTATTTCTAAATTTTAACTCTTATGTCCATGCCTAAAATTTGACATATTCTCAAGTTTTCTATATCCCGTAGCTATTAAATAACAGCAAGTAATCTCTGACCGGCCATTTTGCAGTAGAAAGGAAATAATTTATAAAAATATTGAAAGTAATCTTTGACTCTTAGCATGCTAGTGTTCTTTTTTTTCCCCTCAGGTCCTGCATCAGGAAACTCCAAAGGTGAACTTTCACATTGCAATGAGGTTGTTAGAGGTCACATGGAGAGCCAGTTGAGTGCCAAAGAAATCACCAGGCCAGGTTTATCATCCATGACCTAAGAAACTCAGCTAAGGAAACAAACATTTCTAAATATTGAGACAGATATTGAAGGAAATGGATGGATAAAATAAACCTAGGTAAATATACAGTAATGGTTATCATCTGGCAGAACAAAATTTGGAAAGCCATGACCCATTGGAACAAAGCAGTCATTCAATGTTAGGTGAGAGATACATAACCAAGCATCAAAGCATACTTAATTAAGAGCTTTGCCTCATTCAGAACCACTCATAGAGCTTCCTCCAACCACACCTGCCACACTCAATACAACTCCCTAGAAGACAGGACCATGAGGAAAATGATACCTGCTTCCCCACTACAACGTACTCCGGCCCTGTTACCAAGCCCAAACACTTAGCATCCCCCAAAAGGAAATTAATCCACCTTTCACTTATTTCTGGTTTTGCCAGTTACTACTCATGAGAAACCTCCTTTGTTAAACCAGGCTATCATCTCCAGACAGCTTGAACCCCAAACTCTATTACTTCCTGTCTCCCAAGCACTTTGGCTACACTTTTCAGAACATAATAATTATATATTTCCATTTTCAACTTCCTCAGTCTCCCTGCCTTACCTGAAACCTGGCTGTTCTCTACACTTTCCACAACACTCTCAAAGGGAGACATTCCTTCTTTTACCTTTCATGTAACATAGGAGTGAAAAGTGGGAACAGTGACTTTGCTTCCCATACCGCTTTTAGATCTTGCTCCTCACGCCCATAGCAGTCCCCACTCCAACTCCTGGTTTTAAGAAGAAAAATAAATGGTCAGTTAATTTACAACAAAAGAGCCAAGAATATACGAAGTGTGCTGGGAAAACTGTATAGTCACATGCTGTGAAAGTGGACCCCTACCTTATACCATACACAAAAATCAATTCAAATCGGATTAAAGACTTAAACATTAGACCTGAAACCATGAAACTTTTAGAAGAAAACATAGGCAGCAAGAAACTTGACCTCAGTCTTGGTAATGATTCTTAGGATTTGACACCAAAAGCAAAATGAACAGGTGGGATTAGATTAAACAAAAAAGCTTCTGCATGGTGAAGGAAACGATCCACAAAATGTAAAGGCAACCTACAGAATGGGAGAGAAGTATTTGCAGATCATATATCTGATAAGGGGTTAACATCCAAAATAGTTTTAAAAGCTCATACGACTCAATAGAAAAACAAAAACAAACAATCCCATTAAAAGATGGGCAAAGGAACGGAATAGACATTTTTCCAAAAATGATATCCAAACGGCCAACAGGTGTATAAGAAGGCACTAACATCACTAATTATCAGGGAAATGCAAATCAAAACCACAAAGTGCTATCACCTTATACCTATTAGAATGGCTATTATCAGAAAGGCAAGAGATAACAAGTGCTGGTGAGGATGTGGAGAAAAAGGGACTCCTGTGCTCGGTTGGTGGGAATGTAAATTGGTGCAGCCACTATGAAAAGCAGTATGGAGGTTCCTCAAAAAAATTAAAAATAGAACTATCATATGATCCAGTAATCCCACTTCTGGGTATATATCCAAAGGAAACAAATAAACAAACAAACAAAAGATATCTAAATCCCCTTGTTCATTGAAGCATTATTTATAATAGCCAAGACATGGAAGTAATCTAAGTGTCCATTGATCAATGAATGGATAAAGAAAATGTGATACACACACACACACACACACACACACACACACACACAAATATTTTTTAGCCATAAAAAAGAAGGAAATACTGTCATTTTTCACAACATGGGTTGACGGTGAGGGCATTCTGCTAAATGAGGTGTCAGAGAAAGACAAATACTATATGATCTCACTCATATGTGGGATATTAAAACACCAAACTCATAAACACAGAGAATGGATAGGTGATTGCCAGAGGAAGGGATTGGGCCATAGGGGAAATGGGTGAAGATGGTCAAAAGGTAAAAGTTCCAGTTATAAAATAAATCCTGAGGATATAATGTACAGCATGGTGACTGTAGTTAACCGTACTGCAGTATATATTTGAAAGTTGCTAAGGGAGTAGATCTTAAAGGTTCTCATCATGAGAAAAAAAATAGTTTGTAACTATATGAGGTGATCGACATTAACTAAACTTACTGGTGACCATTTTGCAATTTATTCATATATCGAATCATTATGTTGTACACCTTGGACGAATACACTGTCGTATGTCAATTATATCTCAATAAAACTGGAAGAAAAACCACATCTATGTTGATGTTGAGGCTTCTACCACTGAGCTAAACCATCCTTTCTCCTCATTGCAATTATCCACTGACTCCCCAATCATATCCCCTTCATTTATTGTGGACTCTGTGTCTGAGACTCTGTGTCTTTCTCTACCCCAACTTTAGCCATCATCCTAGGAGACTTTAACTTTGATGTGGATATTTACATTCATTTCTGACATAGCCATTTCCTCCCATGGTTGCGCCAAGGAACTTGTCTTCCAAGTGAAACAGTACAACCTCCAAAATCACTCATTGAAAATCACCCTTCTCTTAACCTTCCAGCTAGCTTGCTCATTCAACCATTCATTACTGCAATTTTGCCTTCACCTTATTGGGTTCACTGATGCCTTGATCACTCCCTCTTTGCAAGGAAGCTTCTATTTTATCTACTCATTAATCCTCTTTGGTTTTCAATCTCTTGTTTAACTGGCTCTGATTCCACAATACGTCTGTTCAATGGCTCTCTTGCAAATAGTCTCCTCTCTTCTACTGCATCTAACTAGGAAAGAATCTCATTTCAATCCTCTTCTCATATCACTCTTCTCAGGCTCTACAGGTAATACCATCCATTCTTGTGGCGTCTCTGTGCTGACGACATCCACATTTGCATCTCTACCTCCATACTCTCTTCTGCACTCTGAACACAGACACAGTTAAATGTCTACTTGATACATCTCATTGGATATCTTGTAAGCACCTTGAAAGCATTATTGCCAAGATTGATCTGTCTTTCAATCCTCCTGGGTTCAGTAATTCAGTAATCTCAGTAAATGGCACCTCATTTTGCATTCACTCTTGACAATCAGTCAACCAACAAAGTCCTGTCAGTTCGATAATTTCTCTCACCTGTCCTCATCTTACCTCTTCTGCCGTCGTCCATCTGGTTCAAGTCTATATCTAAGACTAGAGCAATAGCTTCCTCACTGCTCTGACACAGCCCCTCCCAATCCTGCTTCCAAGTTCATGTTCCAAACAATAGCCAGAGTAACCTCTTTAAAAAATGCTGATCATGTCAGCCCTCCTTAGAACCCTGCAATGACTTTCCTTTGTTCTTAGTATAAACTTATAAGTCTCTAACATGACCCTTAAGAGCCGGCATCATCTGACCCTGCTATGTCTCCAGCCTCATCCGGCACCATTCGTTCAGACATGCTGGCTTCCTGTCCATTTCTCCACTGCACAGAGCACTACTCTGTCTTCATGTTACACTGTGCTGTTTCCTCTTACTGCTGCTCTTTGCTCGGTTAATGCCTACTTCTCTTTAAAGTCTCAGCCTAAACATTCCTTAGGGAAATATTCTCTGACCTACAGAACTGTTTTTCTTTGTTAGATTTATATCAAAATAAAATACTTTAAATTATCAGTTAAATGACTGTAACTAAATAAAAATACATATTTTGTAATTATAGTGTTTAGTGTGTGTTCCCCATGCTAGACAAAAGCCTATAAATTCAAAGATAGCCTTGGTCTTATTTGCCACTCTGTCCCTAGTAGAATGACCAACCATCTGGGTTTGGCCAGAACCAAGGTAGCTTCTAAGATGTGAGACTTTTTGTTTTGAAACCAAGAAAATCTTGGACGAACTGAGAGGGCTGGTTACTTCAGTGATCTCCAGTACCTAGAACAATCATCAGCACATGCTTGTGAAATGAACGTGGTCCTTGCTGTTGAAATCTTTGAAGCCTTTCCTATCATTTCCCTGTTATCTCTCTCTTTCAACCCAACTCTCTTAGGTTTTCCCTCCTCTGGGTTCCCACAATACTTTGCAAGGAACTCTATGTTAACACTTAGGACATTGCATTTACCTTGTGTATGTTTCTGTATTTATCCTCCCCACTGGACCTTGAACTCTGCAGATAAAGACTGTGAGTTTCTAATCTTTCTTTTTGCCATACCTATTACAGTGTCTGGTACATGGTAGACACTGATAAATACACGAGGAAGGAAGGGAGAGAGGAAGGGAGAAAGGAAAGAATATTAAATAAATGAAAGGAAGGAGGAAGGAGGTTGGAGGGACAAGGGAGACAGAAAGGAAACAAGGCAGGCAGTGAACCCTCCAGTCATTTGATGCAAATGTTTGAAGCCACATGTGGCCTACTTGATGTGCTCATTATGCCAGGTGGTATAATTCTCTAGCAAGAAGTGGCAAGCAGTGGAACAAACCAACAGAGCAAACGTAGCAGATAAAAACCTTCCCATTCACCCCAAATTGCCACCTCATGTGCTTCTACATATTTCCAGACCTGTATAAAAGCATTCTCCTCAGTTCCCACATGCTTAACCCTAACAGAGGCAATTATGATAAGGGCTTGGAAAGAAGCATTCTTTAAATGCTAGATCAGAGCATGTGGCCTTGATGCAACAGCTCCCATAACACTACCTGTCCCCAGTGCCCTCCAAGAAATAATCATGTTGGGTGCTAGTATCAATCTGCCTATTTACTGGCTGTGGAACCTAAATCTGAATTACCTTCCTGAGACATAATCAGTTTCTCTATAAAATGAGGATGTTAGATCAGGCACTCTTTTAAAAAAAAAACAAAACAGATTTTATTTATGTATTTGAGAGAGAGAGAGAGAGAGAACAAGAATTGGGGGAGGGGCAGAGGGAAAAACAGGCTCCCCGCTGAGCAGGGAGGCCAGGCTCCATCCCAGGACCCTGAGATCATGACCTCAGTTGAAGGCAGACGCTTAACCGACTGAGCCACCCAGGCACCCCAGATTGTGCATTCTTATCAAACTCTGAAAGTCCTAGGATTTTATGGATCTATTTTGCTTCTGTATAATTTCCCGTAACTGCCTCTGTTCTTTCTCATACACAATCTGATTATGAGCGTTGTGAGGCTTCCTGGGTATGTTAACTATTTAGAATACTCTAGAATGGTGAGAGGAATAAAAGGAAAGGGAGGGATTCTGGGCTGCGTTAGGCTAGCAAGTATCTACGTAAGGACTACTGATGAATTTTTAAGGATTCCTCTTTGGAATAAGAATCATACAAATTATTCAGCAGAGTGTATTGGGTTGGAAAGGTATAAAATGCATATCTATGGATTGAAGCCGAAATGCCCTTTTGTAGTCCCAGGTGCTTATCTCATATGGTAGGATTATGAACGCTGTGAGGTCTATTCAGCTGCCTCGTTATTGCAGGTGTTGTTAATTAACTCTTCAATTTCTTTGAAGAAAAAGTATGATTTTTTAAAAAAAATAGTGGCAAAAGAAACTACGAAAGGGATAGAATCAGTAAACTTTTAAGGAAAATTATAGTAAAGAGAATAAAGAGTGTGAGCATTTTATTCCCGTTATAACCTCCAGAAAGTTCACGTGCCATTTTTCAGAAGTTAGACCTATCAGCGGCAGTCTTGACATTGATGAAGCAATGGCTCCAAACTGTATTTGCCGTGAATGGGAGAAAGTGAGACAACCGCACATGCGCTTGTTAAGCCTGCATGTGCACAAGCATGCTCACACACACACACACACACACACACACTCACCATTCTAGAACTTCTCCCAATGACCGTAGCATGAGTTCACTTTTATAAACCTTGCTTGTAAACCTTTATTTGCTTCACATTTATGTACATTGCTGACTTCACACCTTCCTTAGATCTAAATAAACACTTTTAAAGGGGAGGACAGATGATAGTGCCATTTCTATCTTTTCTCTCTATATTTATCTATAAATGGTGCTCCCAAGTAAGTGATGAGATTAAGATGTTTCATGAAAATTATTAAAACCTATTTAATTATATGTCCAGAAAGCCCAAACTATACCTGCTATGTTCCCTTTTTCTTTCTCCTACGATATTCAATGAAACAAGGAGGAAGCATAGAAAATACATTAATAGTATTAATTAAAGCAGCAACCTATACCAGCAGCTTATACCTTTACCATCAGCCAGTTCCCTAAGCAGAGGACCTACAGTAATTGCTAGAGTACATAGAATTTTAAAGGATTCTGATAACCAGGTAAATACAGTATGGCATTCCCTGTCGCCTGAGCAATAGACAAGACTGGTTAGTGGTCTGAAAGAGACGGATAGGAGATGCAGGGAATTAACTAGGAGGCTGTTGCAGTACAACAAAAGTGGCAAGAGCTCGAGCTAAAGCTATGCGGGGAAGATGGAATGAAGGTTATGGATGCAAAAGGTAACAAGGCTCTGGGACCTGGTGACTGATTGGATGTGAGGGTTGGGGGATAGGAAGGCATCAGGGAGATGCCCAGATTTCCAGATTGGGACCCTGTAGGGCTGGTGAGAGCATTCCTGAGATGGGTATTCAGAACAAGGACAGGATTGACGGCACAAGATGATAAGTTCAAGTTTCACCAGGTTAGGTTAAAGGTCCCTGAAGAACTTAGGAGAGATGTTCCATTGGCAATTGGAGTTATGATGCTAGACTTCAGGGCAAAGGTCTGGGTTAAAGATGTGTATTTCAATGTCACCAACATATAGATGGTGGTTAAACGTTAGAGAATAAGAGGACCAAAGATGATCAGTGTGATAGTAATACATTTTGTGTACTTTTTCAGTCTAATAAGTGGACCGAGTGTGTTAAGCTTCCTCCAAACACCAGAATCACTTTATATCTTGGGATATTCTGACTCACTGTGTTGCTACAGTGTTATTAACAAATACAGCCAGTGCTTCATATACTTATAAGCTCTATGACTTCCTGCTTTTACAAACCTATTTCATCAACAGAAAAAAAATATTTGATTTGTCTACAGAGATTTCTGTAAGTTATCAACATGGTGTCATGGGGAAACCACTGGTTTAGGAATAAGAACATCCAGGCTTTGTTTTCATTTTTGCACCAACTTGTATGTGATCATGGGAAATTCCCTTTCTGTGCCTAAACTTCAGTCTCTGCATCTATAAAATGATGGGGTAAGACCCCCTCCAGTTGTCACATCTTCGATTGTCCATAACTTTCAAAAGGAAAGTATATGTCTCACTAGAGGTTTCAACTGACCGTTTATAATCTTTAAAATCTTTGAAAAATGTCCAATGTGCAAAACTCTTCCCAAAAAGAAAGCCTAGTGTAGTAAAGAAGGATTTCTTCTCTGTGCCTAGTAATTTTCTCAGTAGAGAATTTAATTATCATGTGGGTTCTAAAAATGAAGATAGGCTGGAATCTGCATTATACCTCAGATAAATAGTGATCCCAAAATAACATGTTTGTATAACCAAAGGAAAAAGAACGGACTGAGAATGGAAAAGAGCTAACTTCTGCAAAGGTGCTGCTTGGGAAATATTTGGGGGAGAACTTCTGACTCATACACAATTCATTCACTGATCCTTGTTTATTTGTTTGTTTACTTGCTTGGGGGGAAAAAATAGACCTAGGAAGAATTTTGCGCATCTAATTATAGAGCCAGAAGGCATGGAACTGTGTTTCTTTAAATATCTTCCATTAATTTCCGTCTCTTTACACTGAAAATGGAAACTAAGATACAATTTATTGTTAATTGTTCATTTTTATTTAGAGATTAAATATACAAGTCTTGCTGAAAGTATTTGGTGCATATCTAAGAAATGTTTGTCTTTTAAGGTTAATCATGGCGTTGCCTTATGATATGCAAAAATGATTAGTTAATTTAAAATAGAAACACTTTGCTCAAAAAAAATTCAACCACTAGCAGTTGAAATTTTTTTAAATTTATGTTCAGTATATGTGAAAAATTGTAAATGAGTATGGTTAAATTGATGTCAGTAGTATTTTAAGTAGTCATTTTTTTTAAATACCAAGATGGACATTTTCTTATATTCTAAAAGGAAGAACTTTTGTTTGACCCAAAGTAAAATGTCATTGAAGTTCTTAGTGAAATTTAATTCAATTTCACCCAATTTCCCCCATGATTTTGTAACAATCTAGAAGCTGATATATTCCAATATGTTTTTTAAAAAATAAACATTTGTGTGTGATTAACCCAATTAAATTATTAGCTACTAATCTGTTCCTTGGACATAGTGAAGTGGCCCAAGTAATGGACTGAGGAGAAAACACAAATAGTAATAAACACTAGTTTTATGTTTAAATATATTTGGACAAAAATTAGGCTAAACAAAGGTTTAAGTACCTTCCTTTACTATAGGACTTTTCAGAGCCCTTTTTTCTATGCTAATGTGCATGTTGAATCTTCAAAGAGAGTTTGCAAATCCAAATTAATTTGGCCACAGAAATCCCTCTCCTTCCCCACGACATCACCTCTTGTGAATAATGAACCACAGAATGCACACTGCTGCTCCCCAGCTCCTCAAATCTATCCCTGGGCTCACTGGCCCCATACAGAGCAGCAGAGCAGGACGACCTTGCAGCCCTCTAACATTACTTTACTGAATTGGCTTTGGCATGATACAAGCCCCAAAATATCGACCTTTAAAAAGTCATCTGTGTGACTGGCTTTTATAAGGATGTTGTTGAGAGCACTGTACATAGTTTATCTTCTTCAGGAGGGCCCATGGGAGAAATTTTCTCAATTCTCCCTCAGCGCTGAGAAATGTTACCCTTCACCTTGGTGCTGCTTGTTAGTCTGCCTTTTGGATACAGTGAATCAGGTTTCCCCCTAAGCACTAGGGGCTAAACTGCTCAGAGTCAAATTTGTGTCTTGCCTCTTAAATACCTGGGGGAAGAACCTCTTAATGCTTGTTTTGAAATTAACCTCATTCCTGACTTGTCTCTTTTATTTCCCCTCTAACTTGATTTCCTCAATCGCAAAATTTTACTTTCATTTGATCTTGTCATGTGGTACCATATTTCTTTTTTAAGATCTTTTACATCCTTTTTGGGTGGGGAGGAAAGGTGCAAAGAGGAGGGAATGAGAGAAGAAGCAGGAGAGAGAGCTGGGAAAGGAAGGAAAAATCTACCCTCATATCTATGCCTTGCGAGTCCTGACTGGGAGGTTTTTGCAAACAGAAGTTTTCAAGAAACTACTGGCAAACGGAAATGTATTCTAATTTTACCAAGGAACATGAAAGAGATTAAGCTAAACTTAAAGGAGTAGGAAGCAAAGCTCATTGACTGTAATAAGAGAGAAAAAATAGTTTTGCAACAGGGCAGATCGAAGATGTGAGTTCTGCAGCAAGGGCCCCAAACAGAGAAAGGTCATAGTTGAGGACAAGAGACCAGGAGGGCAGAGGTGACTAGGTCACAGGACAGCATAATTTTGGCAGAACAAGAAATGGGAATGAGGCACTTGAGTAAAAGAGATGACAAGACAAAGCTGCATCTCTGAATCAGAGTTCACTGCAATCAGGAAAGGCCAGGAACAAAAGCCTAGTAAACGCTACAGTAACGATGTTTTATGAGAATCATGCCTCGCTAATATATAATTTGGCCTTACTGGCATGTACTCCTAGCTTGTAATTCTACTACTGTTACGTCATTCCTTAACATCCCGACCGTCTCCTACACTGACATTGAATAAAGGGAAACATCGCTCCTTCAAACTATCATTACCCCAGGGTTCCCCAGACCTGGCTTCTATATTGAGCTGCGGCAGAGATAGATATACTTGGTAAAGCTTAGTTTTTTGGGTTTTTTTGTTTGTTTGTTTGTTTGTTTTAAGATTTTATTTATTTATTTGACAGAGAGACAGCCAGCGAGAGAGGGAACACAAGCAGAGGGAGTGGGAGAGGAAGAAGCAGCCTCATAGCTGAGGAGCCTGATGTGGGGCTCGATCCCATAACGCCGGGATCACCCCCTGAGCCGAAGGCAGACGCTTAACTGCTGTGCCACCCAGGCGCCCCGGTAAAGCTTAGTTTTACAAAGAACTTAATCACACAAATAAGAGACTAAAGGAGTAAGATAAACAGATATAAATCCCAACACTAGAAGGGATCTAAGTTGCCATTTAAACCAAACTCCTTAAATGATAATGAGGAAACTGAGCCTCAGAAAAGTGACTTGACATTTACTCAGCTTAGAAATTGTAGCTCAAAGCCATGTAAACAGACAATAAAAGGAAAGAAAACAAAAACCAACACAACATGTAGTTCAGTATCAGGAATAGGCTAAGATCCAACTTCCCTAAGGAGGTCCACAAGGCCCACCCGCCAACCTCACTGGCAACCACCATCTCCCTCCCTCTTGAAACCAATTTCCTTGCGACCCCATCCACCAGCAGCAGCAAGGCCTCAAGATGGTCCTTCATCTTGCCGTACGACACTCTCCACACATGCTATCCATCTCCACAGTGTCCTTACATTTCTTCTTCATTCCTTTGATGGCTAACCCTGCTCAGTCTTTATGGTTCAGCCTGAGCTCCATTTCATTAAGAAAGTCTGCCTTGACCTGCCTCCATCATCCGCTTGGGTAAGACACTGTGTCTGCAGTTCCCGTAGCGCCTCTTTGTATCACCGCATTGCTTTTCAGAGCATGAACTCAGGGTCAGAGTGCCTGCATTTAATCGTATCTCTGCCCCTTACTGTCCTGTGTAGCCTCGGACACGTCACTCTGGGCCTAGTCCCAGCACCTGTGAAATAGGGATAATAATAATTAATAATAATAATAATATATCTATCTTCAAAAGGATACCATTATATATTAAATGAACTTGTACACATAAAGTTCTTAGAAAACTACCTGGCAAATATTAAGTACTCAATAAATATTAGTACTGATGTTACAGAATATATTTAAGTTCCTTGAATCTAGAGAGAATGACTTAATCATTTCTATCTCCAGCCCCTAGCCCAGTACCTGGCACATAATAGATACTCAGAAAGTATCTTATAAATGAATAAATGGATTTGTAAAAACACAAATTTTTATCATTTAGTTTGCAGAAATGGTTTAGGATAAAACAGACTTGAGAGACGGTGGTCAAATGAAGCAGTGAGACAGGTCAGCTACATTTTGAGGCAGGCAAATCTGACTTCTACCAGGATGTTGAAGAATTCTATGAGATATTCTTTCATACAACTAAACCCAGAATCCAACTGACAAGTATAACAGAACAAGGAAGGGAATTTAAACCCTTTATAAAAAAAAAAAAAATGGGGGGTGCCTGGGTGATTCAGTTGGTCTGCCTTTGGCTCTGGTCATGTCTAGATGTCCTATATAAAATATTTTTAAAATATTATTAAAAGACATTATTATTGCTATATTATTAATACTATTAATATTATCAAAAGGCAACTTTAATACTAAATATTAATTTAATGTGTTGATTATGTTCTATTAATTTATTAATTTAATATAATATTAAATACTAAATGGTAAACCTTTAACATCAGAAAACATGTTTTTTAAATGGAACGAGTTCCAAAATCAAGCAAGAATCTGTTGATCTTCCATGTTCGAGTAAAATCTTTCCCACTTCTTCCCCACTGAATGTCTGAATGGATGTTTAGCAGCAGGAACGAAGGAAAGAGTTATGAGCTGCAATTGTCGCTAACTACCCTGTGACAGCACAGACAATGAGAATAATCTATAGCGTGTGTTTCATCCCCATTTAAAAGGGAAAAAAAAATAGTTTCTCTATTCTGTTGCAGTTCTAACACTGTCTCATGAATGAACTTTTGTCCTTCCCTGGCTATTGTTTGGTTTGTATATATGCAGGCTGGAGCTTTTGTAACCAGAGATAGAAAGTTCAGTGATCGTGAAGATTAACACTAGTGTACAGACTAGAGTCTGACAACACTGACAAGGAACAAAGGACAAATATCTATTGTGATTTCTAGTTTGGGGAACACAATACAAAATTGTAGCTTATTAGGATCTAATCCTCACTAAGCTTGGGATTTAAAGAAAAACAAAACCCAAAAAACTTTGTTTGTGGATCATTGGCTTGATTCCCCTTTGTCAGACAAAGAGAGCCTTAACTTTGGAATGGAGCCCACCCCGATGTCATCATACAAGTAGCAGGTGACTGACCTCCACTGTGGTAATCCCTGGTCTTCCTCTGCACTTTTCTGCTCCCTATCGCCCGTCTCTTAACCTTCCCTTGGGAGGTCAGTGCTCCTTTCTACTATAGCCTCCTGCATTTGGTTCTTCTCTTGCAGAGGAGGTGAGAAACAAGAGCTTATGTATACAGGCCCCAGATGACCTTAGAGCCTAGTGGGAGAATTGGAAAGAAGACACCTGTTAGAAACATCAGTGCCAAACCTATTGCAGTAACTTTGAACCCACAAAAGCAGTTTAAATCCATACCCAGAAGTCTTGAAGTGGAGCGTAACTTGTGATGAGTGAAGACTGGTTTCATGACTAGACATGGCTCGAGTCTCCTTTGATTCTTTGGTGCCTTCCCAGGTACATCAACCCAGGGGTTTTCCAGCTGCCCCCAGTTCCTTCTATGTCTCATGTAATCAGCCTCCTCCTCACCATTCTCACCACTACTATTAGGACTTCGATGATCTTTTCCAAGAATTACTTTAATAGCTTCACTTGCGTATTGTGTGACTTTAGATGACACAGGTATTCCTGTTAAACAATTTCTTTCTCTTCAAGATTGAGTTAGTTTTAGTATCCACCTCAGAGGGTGATGTCCAGATGAAATGATATGAGATAATCCCTCTCACAATGTTAGATGAGGCACAGAAACAATCAATGTCTGGTAACATACTAAAAATACAATCCTTCCAATACTTACTTCCATGTGCTTGATGGCATAACCATAATGCAAGTTTTAATTTTATGGATTTCCATAAAAGACTGATTTTTTTGTTGCTGACACAAAGTCTGGTTTTCCCAAACAAAAGTTGAATCATGCTGGAGTAGCACAAAAGCACGGGAGAAGCACATGACCTCGTAATTGTGTAGTAAGGAAGCTTTTGAGCAATGACTTCTGGTCATTTTAAGAACTGTAATCATAGAGTTTAAATGTTCACAGAGCAGTTCTCAAGAGACCATTTACTGAAAAGAACATTCGTCCTGGAAAATACGGGGAAGTTCATTCATAATATGGTTTCTCTTAATAAGAGTATGTTGATTAAATGCTGAAGGTTTTTATTTCTGATTTCAGAAGTTTAAGGTGGTGATGACCAGAAAGAGAATCAGAGCCCAGCTGAGTGAATAACTGAAGACCAGGGTAGTGAGGCCTCATTGGACTGAGTTTGGCTGAAACGTTTTCCTATGAGGAGCGGTATACACTTGCATACTTGTATCCATCATGCAAGCAGTAGGTGATTCATCTCCAATGTGAGTAGATTACAGTGATTCTTAGCTTACCTAATAATTGCTTTACTGTGTGACGGCTAACGAGTGGCTTAAATACTCTGAAATTTTTTTCAAAATTAAATGAACTCTAGGTGTGTTTCTAAGTGACGTAAGGAAACAGACTGGGATTTTCCAAGGTGTGTAATTATTTGGCCTATTTCTCAACTTTAGCGTGTGGGTTGGAGCTAATTAGAATAGAGGCAAGACTGACTGACTTCTACTTCTGGTCAAAACTGAATTTATGAGGTTAATTTTCTAGATAAAGTTTGTCAGAGCTCACTAAATTCTTGGCTGTTTTTCTCCCCTCTGTTTTTAGGATGAGCTTTGGCCTCTTCCTGAGTGTCAGTGCAGTATTGCATTTGGCAAGTTTCTCACATTCCCAGGTGATCCTGGCCTTTCGTTGTTTAGAATATTGATTTTAATTAGCACTAGTGGATCAGCAGCTCTCACTTCAGCTAAGCTAAATACCATGTCTAGATGCTTTTGCTTCACGACTCTTCCTTCAAAATGGGGGTGGGGGGTGGACATTTTTCCACCTTTGAAAATCAACAGGAGAGTTGCAGGCCAAGAGCTCTGTGCCAACAGGGCTGATCTGTGAACAACCGAAAGAATGGAAGCAAAAGAATGGTCGGTTCATTTTTGTTGTAATGTACAATTGCTTACAGGTGTGCCTGTTGAGCTCCAGACAGAACAGAGCGCTAAATAGCTCCTGCCAACAAAATGGCTTAGACAGGTAAATGGAAACCAAAAGTCGGCATATGATAAAGAAGAAAGCTAGTACTCGAGGAAAGAAATCCCAGGTAGTGTGACTCAGGAGTTGCAAATGTTTCAAGTTGCCAAGAGCCCCATTTGGCCTTCTCAGTAGTTTTCAATGGAGATGTTCCATTCAGGTTTCTTTCACCTACTGAAGTGATCTAAACCTGCCTTGCACTTCCTTTCTTTAAGCATTGGACATTCTATATTTTTCTAAGTACTGTAGCCTAAATATCAAGTTAATTTCAAACTTCAGAAGAATGTTTTTAGGTGGGTAGGTGCAACCTATTTTGTCATTAATTTCCTTGGTCTATTGCTTAGAACTTGAGTCATAGAGACGGAGTTTAAAACTACGAACAGATTTTGATATCTTTTCAGTAGGTTTATTTTTCATAGTGGTATATATGCAACATTCTGAAACTATTTTGTGAATATTATTTGACTGAGAAACTGAGAAGGGAGATCAAGCAAGGAAAATCATTGTGAGGTTGGAAGGAAATTGGAGGTATCAGTATATACCCATCATTTCTGAGCTACATGGTAGCTTGACTTCAAAGATGGTTGCTGTCAACCTCTTCCCTCCCTCTCCATACATGCCAGTCTGCCATGAAGAGGTGGTATCTATTTCTCCACCTACGTCAATGCACTCGCCTGTGTCTAGGATAAGAGGGTCTCTCAAGAAGATAAATTTTTTAATTTAGCTATGTTGTTGAAATGTCATCAAGTAAACACCAATTCAATCATTTTGATTGGTCAATCAGCATTCAACACATATCAATCCTTTCAAAATGGCAAAATAGCTTGAAAATAGCTAACCATTAATTTAATACAGATATTTGGTTAAATGGTACACATTTATTATAGCATTATATTTAACTATTGTGAAAGTATTGCAAGCTATTGTGAATTGTATTGTCATTCTCAAATATATTTGCTGCCACTCTCTGAGAGTGGAATATATTTCGTAGGCCTGTACCATCAAATTGGGCAATGAGATTTGCTTTGGCCAGCAATCTTTGGAATGAAAGGATGGGATGTGTGAAAATCCTGTCGTAAGAATTAAGAAATGGCTTACGGTCATCTGTGGCCTGCTCCTTCTAACTCCCAGCCCTGGTGAATGTGTGAACATATGTAAAGATCAGCCTCGGAGAGCCTGGGAGGCTCAGTCGGTTAAGTGTCCAACTTTTGATTTTGGCTCAGATCATGATCTCATAGGTCATGAGATCGAGCCCTGCATCAGGCTCTATGCTCAGCAGGAGTCTGCTTGGATATTCTCTCTCTCTGCCCCTTCCCCTGCTCTCTCTCTCTCAAATAAACAAATAAATAAATCTTTAAGAAAATAAGAAAGAAAAAAAGATCAGCCTCTATCAGCCTGGGTCCCAGAGAGATTACATGGAGGATAGCCCTCATGCTGACTCATTATGCATGTATTGCTTTTGTTTTAAGACCTGGAGATTTGGGGATTGTATACTACTCAGCCTATTCTGATTCATAAGCACTTGGTGAAAAAATAATAAAGTAGTTAATAATTAATGATGGGAAACCACTATCCTTTATCTCACTCCAACACACTTTCAGGGGTGACCAATTTTTAACTTTTTTAGCTATTTCCTCTGATCAACAGCTATCAATAAATTATATTTTTATATGCTGTTTCTTGACTTACCAATTTCAGACATTATTTATTTCCCACAATAGTGGGTAAGGCTTTAGTTCTCTTACATTCCCATCTCATTATCTATCTTCTTACTATGGTTAAATAACCACTTTGGGGTTGTTTCTATTCTCATTATTTCCTGGACCCTAGGTCTTCTTTTTCTTGATTTACTCCCTCAGGAAACTTCCCAGAAAAAAGATTTCATGGAGATGTTTTCTGAGCCCTTTCATATCTCAAAATATATTTATTCTACCCTCAAAATTAGATCGATAGTTTGGCTAAGTATAGAATTTGGATGAAAGTCATTCCTTCAGAAAAAAAAAAAAAGACAGCTCTACTCTCTTCTGGCGTCCTGCTGACAAGGTGCTGGCATACTATTGAGAAGTCCAGTGTTACCCTGATTCTCTTGTCTTTGTAGATTGTGTGTTCAAGGTTCTTTTCTTCTCAGAAAGCTTTTAGAAAATTCTCTTTTCTAATATTTCACAACAATGTTCTTTGTATCATTTTTTTTGTCATTCAGTGAGCTAGATACTTATTTGGGCTTTTCTTTCCGTGCATGTGTACTGTGTTATAATCTTGTTTTATGTGGAGCTTTTCTTTTAAGTCCATATTTTACTGCCATATTTATTTATTTATTTATTTTTATTTTTATTTTTTTTAAGATTTTATTTATTTATTCGACAGAGATAGAGACAGCCAGCGAGAGAGGGAACACAAGCAGGGGGAGTGGGAGAGGAAGAAGCAGGCTCATAGCGGAAGAGCCTGATGTGGGGCTCGATCCTGCAACGCCAGGATCACGCCCTGAGCCGAAGGCAGACGCTTAACTGCTGTGCCACCCAGGCGCCCCTACTGCCATATTTAAATCTATAATATAATCATTGAAAATATCTTTTGGCTATACGCAGTATATTAGAAAAATTTTTACTTTTCTTAACAGTGAAGTTTTTCTGAAAGCAGAAGAAGCTATGAGAATATATCCTTTAAATCCTGAATTTCAAGAACAAATCTGCTAATAAAAGTTTCATGCAAGAATTGTGGTAAAATGTGATCTTTAGGGGCGCCTGGTGGCACAGCGGTTAAGCCTCTGCCTTCGGCTCAGGGCATGATCCTGGCATTGTGGGATCGAGCCCCACATCAGGCTCCTCCACTATGAGCCTGCTTCTTCTTCTCCCACTCCCCCTGCTTGTGTTCCCTCTCTCACTGGCTGTCTCTATCTCTGTCGAATAAATAAAATCTTTAAAAAAAAAATGTGATCTTTAGATTTGGGGCACCCAAGAAGGGGTATCCTAGTCACAGTCAGACTGATACCCAAAATTTAGGAAGTAAAATATGAAAAAGTCTAAAAAAGAGCCTGACATAGATCTACTGTTAACGGGAAAAAGTGACTCAAGAGAACAGCAAGATTATTCTACATGTAACACCTTCTAATAAGAAGGGGCTTAAAAAAGAAGAAGAAGAAGGGGCTTACTGAATATGGTTACAAAAGGAGCTTTCCAGATTTTTTAAAAGTTGGGGAAAAAACATAGAAGGAAAAGTCAATATATTTTATAGCAGTTGAGAGCACAGACTACGAAATAAGATTGCTTATTTTAGTCGAGCTGTACTGCAGACCAGATTCCTGACTTGGTTAATGTCCTTAATTTCTTATTTGCAAAATGGGTTAATAGTACATACCTCCTGGGATATTATGAATATCAAACAGGATAACGGTTACAGATTTAAGATTATGATAAACAGATCTAATATGACAAAAATTAATAAGGCAAATACATATAGCATATAAATATGGAAACAAAATATAAAATAAAACTCATTTTTATATATTATATAAGATGGCTATATAAATAATATATAAATGTTATCTATTAAATACAGTAACACAAATAAATATATGAAGGACATAATAAAATATAAATTAAAAATTCCTCCCATCAATAATCACAGGATTAGGATGGATAGTCACAGCTCAGTAGTTCACATGTGAAAATCAATTTGTGTTATATTTGCCATCAAAACTTAAAAATAGTGAATAATACGATAAGTCTGGGCCGACAATTAATCTAGTCTAAGGAGTATACATAAAATTTTAGAGCCCAGAACAAGGGAAGTGATTTCCCCTCCTCAATCATGTACATATTAGAAGGTCACTGAATTTCTGTGTACATTTCAGGTAATCACATCTACAGGGGTGGTGCCAAATTTTAATATTAAGAAGGCAGAAGAAGAGAAAAATGTAAACTATTTGGTATGAAGAAGAACGGCCTTTGAAGAAAAAATAATATGATTGAAAGACTTTCTTAAAGATCACTGGATGTATAAATGCCAAAGATTAGACAAATCCTTCTGCAGCTCTGTAGACCAAAAAGGGAACAATTAAGTGGAAAATCATACCTCTGCAGAGATTATGGTTCTATCTACTTCACAGGGTTTGGGGAGGAGGAAGATAAGAAAGTTTATCAAAAGACTTAACAGTGACTGACACCTGTAAACCGCACAATACATGGTAGCTACTAGCGTTGTTCATGTCTTTATTCTTCGGGGTCTCATTGCCCACCCTTCTCCTTGATTTTCCTACTGATCTGAGAACAAATTCAATATAAATTCAGACTTCATGAATTAATTGTTAGATATCTCTTCTTAGAATCATATGGCAATGAAGGCAACAGATGAAATTATTTAGAAAGTCAATAAGAATAAAACTTTTTACTGCTACTCTGGTAATCACAGAAATTTGCCCAAATATATTTCTCCCAAGAGACACTGATTCTTACTCATTCGTCCACTAGAGACTGTAGCTGAGAAGAAGCAATTAATCAAGTTTTCTTTCAAATGAGAAGAGCTATTCTTATTTTCATTATTCCTGCATTCCTGGATTTACTTCTGGGAGCTATTTTAGACACTTGAAAGTGATGTTTCTTTATTGAACTAAATACTTGACAAGCCAGCCCCAGGCAAATTTGTTATGTTTATTTATGTAACCTAGTAATATGACTCTGGTGGCTGGGTATTTCCTACAGAAAACATCACTGAACCATTCTACAATTGGTTAATGAATGATTGTAATAGCTCAACTTTCCTGAAATAATTGCCTTGCATTAAAGTGGTTCCTGAGTCATTTCATTAAGTTTCAAGGACTTAACTCATGTTTTCTTGTAGTATTCAAAGCTACCTGTGACTTTTCCACAAGAAAATGAACTACATGTTTATAAAAGTACTTAATCATCAAAATTTATGGTAAGGATGATATATATCTTAACAATAAGCAGACAGTATCTTTCAAAAATATGAATTATCATCATCATTATCCTCATCATTAAAAAAAAGAGAAAATAATTCAAAATGACCAGAACTTTTATCATAATTAATATTCAGAGTTAAAACCAATTCCAACTTCAAGTGAAATCTGTGGGATGTTGTAAAAAGTTTAAAAAGTTGCCTAAAGCATGTGAATGCTTTTCTCTGCTTTGTCCTTTTTCTCCTTCATCTCTACATACTTTCTCCTCTTGTTTTCTCCCTTTCTGTTTATTCGTATTTGTCTCCCACTTTGTTTTTTCTCTCCACTGTTACTTACGGAAAAATCCAAAAAAGCCATAGTTTATACGTGAAATATCTACTTGTCATATAATAAGAAATATATTTGGTTTTTGTCCTGAGTTCTGGCACAGAGCTCCTAAAACCTTTGGAATTTCCTGAGTGATAGGAATGTCTTCTGCTATTCATAACAAACCCCTTTCGGTCACACCTGAGTTTCTAATGCAATGACTTAGGATGGGGCCCCTCGATAACCTCAGGATGGGCCTGATCACAAGAGCAGGAGATTAGAGGGTTGGAATTTTTAGCCCTATCCACCTGCCTTTTGGGAAGGGGAAGGCTTTCTGCACACTGAGCTCTCTCTGGAAAGCTCTGGGACAAGATTTGGAGAGCTTCTAGGTTGATGAACACACCGAAGTCCTGGGAACTTCGTGAGATCCGATGTAAGATTCGATGTTACTCCAGGAAGACAGTGTCAGAACTAAATTGAATTGTCAGACACCCAGCTGATGTTGGAGAATTGGAGAATTAGTTGGTGTTAGAAAACACCATACTACAAATGCTTCAAAATTAACAGATGATTAGATAATTGCTCTGGATGCTTGCCTATTAATAGAGTATTCAAGAGTTATTTATTACAAATGCCTTTTGTATTCAAGGACCTATTTTGCTCACTTTTCAAATGAGCTAAAAGTGGGACAGGTAGGAAATTCTGATGTAAACTTCTTTCTTAAAAGACACTGGATCGGCAAATGCCAAGCAGTATGAAGACATTTCATGCAAAGTTTATCATAATGGTTCTTATTGAATACACATGCAATATGTGATTATTATTGCACTAGCTGAAAGAATCTTCTCAAATTACAAGACCCATCGCTTAACTTGGGGGCAGTTCCAGGTGGCCAAATGTATGCCTTGGATGAAAATGAATTAATTATGGGGTCAGTGCACTTATTAAAAAAATATACCTATAAAAATTGAATTTGTAAAACACCTATATTGGGATGAGCTTTGCATTACGGATAATTTCTTCACATACTGAAACTATTTACATTAGATTCTTTATAAAACAATTTGAAAAAAATTCTTTCAATGGCTGAAAAAATGCAAATGCCTTTAGGGGTTAGCCAACTAACAGGCTAGATCTAAGATAGTGGGTAAGTGGTGAAGACTGTGACATAGTGCGTTTCTAAATAAAACATCCACAAGCAATCTATTAAGAAATAGTGAGAGGGCAAATGAATACAACTTCAACAATATTATAGAAGATACAATCTTAGAGCAACATTTATAATAGCAACAAAACATATGAAATTGAACAAACAATAAGAACGTGGTAAAGCTGTATGAAGATTTAAATTATAAACCCTCAGTCTAGAGAAGCAAGAACTGCAAACAAATCTTGATCTCTTCGCACTGTGTTTGCTTTTCGTAGTGACATGTCTGCAGCAATCCTGTGTTATGCACTATGTGATTGAACAACCGAGAAGCAGGGAGCTACAAACAAGGGAGATCACTGTGGGGTTGGAACAAAATTGGAGGTATCCATATAAATTCAACATTTCCAATATAAATATGGTAGGTTGTCTCCAAAGATGGCTCCTGTCAACCTCTTCTCTCCCTGCACATGCACAACAGAGGTGGTATCTATGTCTCCACCTGTTTGAATCTAGGCTTGTCTGTGTCTACTTTTATCAATTGAATTTTCAGGAAGGGACATGGGGCCAGTTCCAGACTCTGCCTGGAAGAGCAGAGGCGGTTCTGCTTCCCTCTCTTACTCCTGGGAGACCTCCTCTCAACATCCACCCATCATCTCTGGAAGCCTAAGCTGCCTGGGGAGGCCACGTGGAGGTGCGCTAGTGGAAAGTCCTGGCTGAGCTCTCAACTGACAGGCAGCTTCAACTCCAAGCTTCGGAGGTCAATTCCAGTCAAAGCTCCGGACAACTCGAGCCCCAGGCACCATTCAACTACAACTGCTTAAGAAGCCCAAGTGAGAACTGCCTCACGGAGCCCAGTCAACACACACAACTGGGAGAGACATTAATAAGGTGTTGTTTCAAGTCACGATGGCTTGCGGTGGTTTGTTACACAGCAACAGATAGCCAAAAACTACTGAAAGACCTTGGGAAAAGTACATTCCAGAAGCAATGATCATAATGCCCAGATCAGAGTTCAAACTTTTCTAAATATCATTCCACATGAAGAGGAACCGATTTTTTGTTTGCTTGAGAAATGGCTGATTCTGGGACTCATGCAGGGAAAGAACAAGACAAGTCTTCACATCTTGTGCCAGAATGTAAAGGAGTGCAACTAACTAACTAATTAACTAAGCAAATCAAAAGGACGCAAGTAGGCAGTATAAAGAGGACAGGTCTGGGACAATTTGAGAATCAAAATAAATGAAAACTAATGGATTCAAACAAAATTGAATAAGGGGTGCCTGGGTGGTTAAGGCCTTCGGCTCAGGTCACAATTCCAGGGTCCTGGGATGGAGCCCCACATGTGGGTTCCCTGCTCAGTGGGAAGTCTGCTTCTTCTTCTCCCTCTGCCCCTCCCTCCCTCTCATGGGCTGTCTCTCATATAAATAAATAAAATTTAAAAAAAAAACAAAATTGAATAAAAAATAATCCATGAGTTCATACTGATAAGAAACAGAGAAAGAGAGGAGAAAGGAGGAAAGAAAAGAAAGACAAAAGAGAAAAAGAAAGTCAAGCTCCTTACAGTATAATGCTGATTAATACAGAGAAGGAATATTGAAATTGGAAATTCATCACTTTATGACTATCATAAGGAAAAAAAAACTTTTGGGCAAGAATCTTTAATGAATGCTCAGTCGTGGTAGGGAAGGGAGTCAGATAAGGAAGAGGATACTTACACGGTGTCAAAACATCTCCCTGCAAATAACGTATTAATCACAAAAAGGAAAACAGTAACAATACAATGGAGAAAGCAGACAAAGCCTTGACAAGGTTTTGACATCACCGAGGAAGGGCACATGGGCATTTTATGCTGCCAGACATGGTTCCCTGAGAAAGATCCAACCTCTGTTTTGTAGCATTCCAGCCAAAAATGCAGACCCAAAATCCAATCACAAGGAAACATTTGAAAAACCCAAACTGAGTGACGTTGTATAAAAATAACTGGCTTGAATTCTTCAAACATGTGGTAGATGTCATCCCAAGGAAACAAGCAAAACTAAAGAAAGCCTGAGGAACTGTTCCAGACTGAGGAAACGAAACAGACAAGACAATTAAAGCCAAAATGTGACCTTGCTCTGTATTACGTGCTGGGGGGGCCGCATTAGGAAACATCACTGGGATAAGTGGATAAAAGTGGAATATGGAAAATAGATAAGAGAAATATATACATGCTAAATTTTCTAAATTTGATTGTTATACTGGGGTTACAGAAGTTATCACTGTATCAGAGTTAAATGTTCTTAAAAAATACACACTGACTGAAGTCTTAGGGAATAAAAGGGAATGATATATACAATCTACTATTAAATAGTTTTTTAAAAACATGAAAAACTAATAGTTGAACACTACATCAAAAACCAATAATGTACTTATATGTTAGCTAACTGAACTATTTAATAATAAAAAAATAAAAACAAATAAAGACAAAAAATTGAAAAATAACAACATGAAAAACTGGGGGGGTGTGTATAGAGAGAAAGAAAGAAAAGCAAATGTGCAAAACGTGTAAAAATTGGTGAGTTTAGATAAAACATATATTGATGTTCTTTCTCCAAATTTTCAAAATTAAATATTATTTTTTAAAATTTAAAAATCATAAGAGAAACCAGGTGGGAAATACAAAGACAAAAACTATCTGTAAGTCAAATTCTGTCCATGAGCTTCGAGTTTGTGGCCTCTGATTTCAAGTATCATTTGACATATCTGAAACAATAAGGAAATAATTAAACAAAACCCCCACCTAATCGCAGTAAAACTGAAATCAACGAAAACGAAAGACTTTTAAGCCTTCCACCTCAAGGCTGATTCTATGTTATAATTCCTGAGTGTGATTTTTTCCTAAAAATTAACTTTAAAAACAATGGAAGAGGTAACTTTCAAAACAAGAAAGTAACGTGTTATAAGACTTTCTGCTTACAGTCAGAGACTTGAAGACTGTCATGGGCCCCGGGAGTTGGACTATCTGCCTGCCCGGCTCCTTTCCTCTTATCACAGAACAGGAATACTGTTACCTGGTGGTTTGGAGAGTAAGGGGTTATGCTATAGGACAGTTTTCCAGATAATAAGCTTTCAGCTTAAATGCTTTTTAAAAATGATTGTTTTTTCTAAAACACTTCTGTCATTAGGGTACACTTTTACATATCTTCTTTTCATCATGCTTCAGTTAAAGTTATTTGGGGTTATCTGTCAGTGCCATGAACATAGGACTTATTGATGTTTAAGTTGCTGATGGAATATATTTTTTAAAATTTTATTTATTTATTTGACAGAGAGAGAGAGAGAAACCACAAGCAGGGGAACTGCAGAGGGAGAAGCAGAAGCAGGATCCCGCTGAGCAGAGAGCCTGATGCTATACTCGATCCTAGGACCCTGGGATCATGACCTGAGCCGAAGGCAGATGCTTAAGTGTCTGAGCCACCCAGGTACTCCACTGATGGAATATTGTTAAAAGCAAAGTGTGTCCCTGGGTAAGAAAAAAACATGTGGGCTTCTTGATGGAAATGCAAATGGATTATCCAGATTCTGCTCTTCCACCGACATGCACATCATTGATAGTCACTGGCTCTGGTTCGTCTGTAGAAATTGAGTTAAATGATACCACCTCCAAGACCCATCCAGATCTCATAATCTCCACCATCCAATTCAAAAATTAATCTGCTTCAAAAATCCTCTACTTGAGACTGAAGAAGATGTAGTTACTCATATCAGTTGTCCCCATGCTTTTTTAAAAAAGATTTTATTTATTTATTTGACAGAGAGAGACAGAGAGCACAAACAAGGGGAAGCGGCAGGCAGAGGGAGAGGGAGAAGCAGGCTCCTCATTGAGCAAGAAGCCTGATGTGGGGCTGGATCCCAGGACCCTGGGATCATGACCTGAGCCAGAGGCGGACATGTAACCGGCTGAGCCACCGAGGCACTCCATCCCCATGCTGTTTGACTGTGCTCCCCCCTGGGGAACAAGTTAATTATGGATCCCCAATAGATGTATATTAATCAAACAAGATACCCATTTACTGTTCCACCAATAGGTAAATTTTTTAAAAAACACATAAAAATATACATTTAAAAAAGAGGCAAAAAGCAAATTATAAATGGGACCCTAATGCTCCTTGCTCACACTACTTTGGATACCACATTTTGTAGAAAAAGTCTGAATTCTGACATGTATCATTTGAGGGCAGTCACGTTTACCCTCCTTGCTTCCCTCCACACTGCTCTCTTCACGCCGTCTACACTCCTGCCACCTGGGATTACTTAGCATTCTCTGGACAAGTCATGCACGGTCACACTTCCTTGTCTTAGCTCTTGCGTTCTCCTTTTTCTAGTCAGGCAGAAAACAACCCCCACACATATGCTAGCTAGTCTTGAAGACCTTGACCCAAAGTCACCTCTCTTGTGAAGCCTTCCTTCTGCGTTCCAGTTTTATTTCCTGCCTCAGTACAGAACGATCACCACACAGTGCATGCACCAAGCCACGTGTATAAATTGTGTTACGCCCATGAAGTACAGCACTCTGTAAACTCCTTCACAAAATGTCAGTGTGTGAAGACCAAAATTGTCTATTTTTACCTTTGCCTGATTTCCAGCAGCTTGTGCATGGCAAGGGCTCAATAAAAGCTTATCGAATTTAATTTCTTTAGGGAAGTTTTAACCTAGAGTTGAACTCTTCCTTTCAAAAGCCCCTGTTTTCTAGCACATCTGTGAAGGCAGGCATCCACCGCGGTGAAGGTTAGAAGTAAGACTAGTCCTCCGGCATCTGACGTCTGGAGAAGACCATGTGCTACCGAAGATAACGGTCATGATGAACTGTGTCTCGATGTCTTCTTTCACTAACAAAGTGTTGTTTAAAGACTCTATTCCTATGAGGTACGAAATACAGTAAAATGAATAAAACTACTGATTTAATTGTTGACTATGCCAGCTTAACTGGGTCAAACTAATAATAACACATTCCAGGAATAAAGTATGACCATTACTCTATTTTTTTCCTAAACCATGTTCAGCTCTTCTCACTCATGGCGAGGGGGGCAGAGCAGCTCGTGGCGAGGTGCAGAGACCAGCTGAACCCAGGAAGAGGGCGGTGAGTCAGGACCATGGAGTTCCTGGCTCACACCAACAACTGTGCTGCCTGGAGGGCGTAGGAAACAAAGCAATCCCAGTCTGGAGTCAATGGGTGATGTGACACAAAGAAGGAGGTGTTGCCTTTGTGGTTATGACTTATGACCTTCCGTACGTAAAAATAGTTATGGGTTACTCCAAGGACTAATAGAGTGTTTGTTGTTGAACTGGGTGCTAAGCTAATGATAAAAATAAGATTGATTACTTTTAGAGCAATGAGAGGTCCTAAACCAGGGGTTTTTAACTATTTATTTGCCAAGGATTCTTTGGAGAAGCTGAAGAAAGGAGCCATGAATAATTTACGAAGATGTGTCGTATGCTTGGGGAAAACTTCTATCCCTGGGATGTCAGGCTAAGAGGTTCCGGTGCTTCCTTTCTCTCCTATGGTTTCATGATTTTTGTGTGCAATTCATTATTTCTGTGTTGTGCTTTTTCAAAATCAGGACAGTCATTTGTGTGGTTCTTGAACAACTTCTTAAAAACTCTGAACATTCATGTAAGGTTTCTGGAAGCATTTTGGCAGAAATATCAGTGGCCGAGAGATAAGCCAAACTTCCTGGAAATTTTAGCAAAACTTTTTTTTTTTTTTACATAAATAAACAAAACATCTTGAATAACATAGTTTATAAGTTCCAAAATACACATTTTCCTAATCAAATGAAGAATGCACAAATGAGGTTTTAATATATACTAGAATTAAGTCAACTCTTCCCTGTGAAACCTGGGCCCTCCTAAGTCACCAGTTGTTGGTAAAACGATCAATGCAGATCCCTAATTACATGGCCAATATCGAAAGCTCACGTGATTATTCTAATATATTTGAATCAATATGTATTATTTGCTTTACAAAACCTAGACCAGCAGAAAGACTTATATGAATGATTCCATGTTATACGAAACTCTTCTATACAACCATGCATTCACTTATTATATATTTTCCTAAAAGAGAAAAGAAAGCCCAGGCCACAAAACTCAGCAAAAGGATTAGCAGTTCTAAGAATTCAACCAAGGATGATATAAATAAGGAAGGAATAATTTTCAAACCTTGGCCTTTGACCTCAAATTAGAATAGTAGATCTATAAAATCTGAAGCCTAGGTATGGTTCTGATTATTCCTTTTTTCTAGAGTAGACATTGTAAATTATTAGCTTTAAATCATCCATTCCACTTTTTAAAAACTCAGTTTTGCATGTCCTTATAAAGCAAAGGAAATCTTTCAGAATATTTTAGCCTGGTTTCAACAGGATCTGATTTAGACAGCTACTCTAAGAACAGGAGAGTGAGAAAAGAAAAAAAGCCTTCTAAGATATATAACTGACTTCTTCTAAAACTTAAAATATGAAAAAAATTGAACATCTCATCCAATTTTCTCTCTCCATGTCTCTTCTGTGCTGCACTGAAGGCTTTATAAACACAAGACTGGGGAGTAGTTAGCCAAGGTCTCAAAGGGCAGGGTATTTCTTACTCTGTTTTTTGTTGGGACTTTGAGCTTATCTCTTCTGCTTATCCCAAATCAAGCTCCTGTTGCCCCAACAGCTACTCCAGTTTGGGAACTGAGGAAAGCAAGAACACTCTTGACTGGAGAGAGACCAGGACCCGAGGGGTGGTGGCGTGGGAATGGGAGAGAGGCTAAATGCAGAAAGCAGGCCGAATGACAGCGGATGGGGCAGGCCACAGACATCCTGTCCCAGAGAACTTTGAGAACTGCCCCATGAACTCAGGGTTCAGTGGGAAACTGTATATTTAGCCACTGTTCCCACACAAGGATGTAAAAATTGAACCATAATAAATGGCTACTTCTTAATAAAGCTATTTTACTAAGATGTCTTACATAGTAATGCCTCCTTAATCATTTAAATTGCCCAGAACTAGAGGTGCAGACATGCAGGTTCAGAAAACTTAACTCTAGCTATCAGATGGAAACAAGAAGATATATTCTGCCATCTGTAATTCGTAGGGGAAAACAAGCTGATCCAAAGACTAACCTATCTAACACAACTTGACTGGAATTGAAGAAGCCAGCCTCTGATGCTTATCCAGTCATGGCGCAGATTACGTAGTGAACACGGTGATACGCCCTTACGATGTTCTTAACTCTCTCGTCCTCAATCTCCACATCCACTTGGTCACCAAGATTTACCCAGTTGAAATGACTCCTGAATAATGCCCCTTTTCTCCCATCCGAGTCACTGCTTTAACTATTCCAGATGGTCTGTACACAAGGCGACCCAGGGCGGCGTTCCAACAAGCACACGGCGAGGCCACTCTCTTTTGCACACAGGACGAAGCCCACCTCCTTGGCTTGGTCTGCAGGGCCGTGTGCAGACGGGCATCATTTTATCATCACCTGACTTCATTGCCGCCAAGCCTGCTCTCTAATCTATGCATAGAAGATTCCTGGGGCTTCCTCCAATCCCTCTCAGGCTTCTAGCTTTTACATAGACTATTTCTTCTCCCTAGAAAGACATTTCTTCGGTCTTCCCGTGGTGAGCTCCTATTAATCTTTCAACAACAATTCAAATGTCATCTTCTCTGTAAGACTATCTTCGACAGACCCACCCCCATCCTCACTCCCACCGGAAAAGTAAGTGTGCTCCCTTGCTGCCGAGCGTTTCCTGGGGCACGGTGCTCATGTCCCTATTAGGCTATCACATTCTCCTGTCATGGTAGGGCACAAAGACCAGCTTCAAAGTTGACTCTGTCACAAATTGCTGTGTGACCTCATTGAAACCATTGTACCTCCTTCTACTGAATTTCTTCACCTATAAAATGGAAATAAACCCAGCTACCAAACAGAGCTGTTATAACAATTCAAGAATGCATTAAAGCATCAACACAACTCCTGGCTGTAGTAAAAATTTAACAAATAGAGCTAAAATAATTATTATTAATAATAGTTATTACAGCATTAGTTATGTAGGTAAAGATCTAAATAAGGCTTATTAAAATTCTATGAGGGTAAGAACTGTGCCTTATTATGCAATCTTCATCACACATGTACTAAATTCAGTTTTTTGGTTTATCTCCTACATATCTGAATGGATTTTCTCTTTTCTGACATAATCCCAGTTGTTAAGACACATTCCTAAGTTCTTTTCTCTGGAAAAACCTGCCCAATCTGAAATGAATGTACCAAAGTCCTGTGAAACGATAAGACACAGGCCCTGATGGGGAATATAATTTTCAGTAACTACAGTGATTCAGTGATTATGTGCTGAGAATACTTATTCTAAATATTTATAGTTCCTTTCTTAAAAAAAAAAAAAAAAAAAACCTTTGGGGCGCCTGGGTGGCGCAGTCGTTAAGCGTCTGCCTTTGGCTCAGGGCGTGATCCCGGCGTTCTGGGATCGAGCCCCACGTCGGGCTCCTCCACTATGAGCCTGCTTCTTCTTCCTCTCCCACTCCCCCTGCTTGTGTTCCCTCTCTCACTGGCTGTCTCTCTCTGTCAAATAAATAAATAAAACCTTTAAAAAAAAAAAAAACCCTTAAGTATTTTTGAAGGAGATGGCAATAGGGAGGGAGGAGGGGAGGGCAAATGTTTGACTGTGTATGTGCACAGAATATATATTATTGTGGAATAACCCAAATGTTAAGCTATGTTTGTACTGCTCATTCCCAATACTTCCAGATGTCCTAAACCTTCCCTAATTTCCCTAAAGGGATTAAATTAGTACAGCTATATTGAAGACTTGGCGTGAACAGAATTTTCATCATAAACATCCCTTTAGTGTTTTATAGTTTAGATCACATTCAGTCCCCTGAAGAAATATGCCGTTTCAGGAACTTTATTTCTAACCTCCTAACATGTCCCTAAATTGTGATTTGTATTTTATAAACAGATGAGTTCAGGTTAATGATCACACTGATGAAAGCAGAACACAGCGTGTCTTACAGCTTCCCATTGATTTCTCTGCTGTGGTAACAATTATTGACATGAAAAGGTCCACTTCCTGCATCATCCAGAATTCTCCAGAAACTTTTAAATTGTATATTTTAATTATATTTAATTGTATGTAAAGGATATTGTATGTTTAATTATATACACTTAAATAATGTTTTATTTATATTATGTATCTTTTAATTCTCCATATATTTAATTTTTATTTTTATAATTTATAATTTATACTTAATTTTATATAAATTTATATAAATATAAATTTAATTTTATAAAATATAAATATAATTTACATTTAATTATACACATAATTATATATAAATATACATTTATATTTTTATATATATATATATGCCAGGAAGTTAATATATATTAGCTATTATCACCCATCCATTCTCCCTTCTTTCTGCTCATTCTTTGTTCATTTTTCCCAAGAACATCCTACTTACCAATCTTCATGTGGTCACTATGGTTATGATCTCTGCAGCAACTAACATCTCTCAAATCAGGATGCATTTTCAATAACATACTGTCAATATAATTTGACTTTGCTTTTCTTATTTAGTGGAACAGACAAGTAATAGTGTATGTATATCATAATCGAAAGCATCTTACATTCAATGAAAATTAATCTTGCTTGTTTTTGAAATGCCATCTTATTCACTGGCCATATCCTGTCTGTATATTTTACTTCCCCAACTTGTATATGGGATTATATTTTTGTATTATTGTACCCCTAACCACTAGAATGTTATTAATTATGTTTTAGAAATTCATCAAGAATTTGATTAAAAATTAATACTACACCATGACCCAAGGAACTGGAAGATTCTAGATTTCTGAAGAAACATTCAATTTTATTTTTTTTAAAGATTTTATTTATTTGAGAGAGAGGGAGAGAGAGAGAACACATGAGCCAGCGGAGGGGCAGAAGCAGACTCCCGCTGAGCAGGGAGCCCAACGTAGGGCTCCATCGCAGGACTCTGGGAACATGACCTGAGCTGAAGGCAGACGCTTAACTGACAGAGCCACCCCGGCGTCCCCAATTTTATTTAATTGTACAGTAGCATAATGTATATATTGAGGTAGACATATGGATATATTTTTAAATGATTCAATACATTTGAAGAGATTTTCAGCAAGGATTAAGTTAAAAGAATCCATCTTTTCTTTATCACTAAGATACAACCGGATGTTTTTCTTTTTCTTATGCTTTCTCTGACTTTCCCTGTATCTTAAAGATAATATTAATCTCGAAGAGGGCTTTGACCATTCCATCTTTCTGTGTAGGTCTTTACCCAGACTGCTAAGGGAAAATAAGATAAACTTTTAAAAAGTAGTCTTCTGTCTTCTCTGTAGTTCACATTTTAGTGTTTCTAGTCATGGTGAGAATTCATTCTGAGGTAGAAGTATTGATGTTCATTGAGTTTGTAGAACTGCCTAAACTGCCTGTCCCTTGACCAAGTCAAGTCCACAGTTAACCTACAAGACAGAGATGACATTAGATATCCATATTCCAAAGGACTGGGCAATAGTGGCTCACCTTTAAAAATCTCCACTTTAATGTATATCAAATAAATTATGGAACCAGAAATGAATTTTCTATCTTTCTTTCTTTCTTTCTTTCTTTCTTTCTTTCTTTCTTTCTTTTTTTTTTTTTACTACTTTATTTAGTCAGAGAGAGAGCACAAGCAGGGCGAGCGGCAGGCAGAACAGGCAGAGGGAGAAGCAGGCTGATGCAAGACTCGATCCCAGGACCCTGGGATCATGACTTGCACCAAAGGCAGATGCTTAACCGACTGAGCCACCCAGATGTCCCCAGAAATGAATTTTCAAAATTGCACTGAGCTGTATTTCTCTTGTGTTCACTCACTTCCACCTCTAACCTGCCATCATACAGCACTGGGGTTTACCTCTCTTCTTGGGCAAATAAAGATTCATTGCATAAACAAATGTAAACACTGGCTACGTGTGGATACTTTGCTAGGTCAGAGAAGATGCAAGAATAAATTACTTTCAAAGATCCTACAGTTTAATATAGATAGACAACACATGAGACCCCACCTACCTCTCGAGAATGTCACTGCTGTTTGGGAACAATGACATTGGAAGCTTTCCTCCGTATCAGCATAAATGCTTATATTGACGCTGTGATGAAGGAGACATGGCAGAAAACAGAATTTCATCCCCTTCACCTTACCTGGATGTCAGAGGCCTAAAAATAACACAGGTATCTTTAAAAGAACCAGTGCCAGAGGAAATAAAGATATTAAAAAATCAATATCCACTTGGCAGAGAGAACAAGTTTTTACAGTTCAGAAACATGCATTTTCTGAGCTCAAAAATAAGGCTACAGGCACTGAGATTCCAAGAAAAAGAACCCATTTTGGAACTCTGCGAAGTGTGAGGAGAGTAGCAATCTGCTCTCCCCTTCGTGCCGTCACAGGGGTGCAGGAGGAGAATGTGTGTTCTTTGGCCAGAAGCCCATGCGAGGCCTCGTCACATCCTCATCCTGGCTGGGCAGGATCTAACTGCTCTCTCCGTGCAGATGTGAGGCTACTCAGACATCTTCTAGAACAGCTGGGACTGACAGTAATACAGAGAGTCTGTGAAGACACACTCTGTGTGTGTGTGTGGGCGGGGAGGGGTAAATGTTTAGTTATAGTACAGAATAACACAAGAAGGGAATACATCTTGGAGGTCAGAAATCATTTTAGAATGAGAACTAATTATTCAATTAATCTTATTTTGCTTTGAAATTTACCTATGTAGTAATCAGGTCAAAGGAACATTAGCTACAAAAACGTGCAGTCAAATAAATTTATCACAGAATTCGGAAAAATAGGTCCTGCAAAATTTGGACTGCCAAGATGTCCTCTTAAATGATAAAATAACATTAAGAGAATGTTAGCTAAAAACGGGTAAAGATAGTGGCCATTTTAGGATTATGATGAAGTTAAGTCTAGCCCATCTACCACTCAACATGCATTACCTGGAGTGGTTCTACTGGGTAAAGAAAATAAAACAAATTGGGAGAGAACCACCTATATTGTGATTTTACTTTAAAATTTTCTCTTTTAAAAAATTCCTTTGATTAAAAAATTCATGTAACTATCCACACAGCTATAGTAATAAAATCGTATGGCTTCATAGATGCAAACATAGTTTAAATCTTACCAAACTGCACAATTTAGACACGTGCACCTTATTGTATATCAACTATACCTCAATTAATCTGCAAAAAATATCTATGTAGGTTACGAAGTTATACCAATACACAAGACAACACCGTGGGCACATTATTTAGGAAGTAGTGTTTCAGAGAGATTGGTATTGGTGCTTTAATCGAACCTTTAAAACCATTTATGCAGATACCTTTTTGTTCAGAAGTAGAACTGATCAAAGCAGCTGTGATGAAAGGATAATGATACTAAATGATTAGTGTGTGCTCCCCAAGCTGTGCGTGACTCTCCATTACTGTGTGAGCTGTGCCGTTCACAGCAAGGTAGCCAGGAATCGCTCTCATGAAGCCCAGAAGGACCAAACACCCCCGCCCCGATTTAGACCCGCAGGTGTTGCCTCATGACCTCCACCAGAGCCCATGTAAGGAGCTGAGTCCTTAAGGACTGAAGAAAACCGTCCTCTGAAAAAATAAATAAATAAAATGAAAATTATACTGCAGAAAAAAACTTAGAGATAATTGTAAGGTTGATGAATAATGGCAATAAAAAGATAGCTGCTCTTGCTATAAATCTGAAAATATTGCAAAGTATTGCTAAACTTCGGTGGAAAATACTAGGCAGAAATGAAAGACTGTAAACTATAGAAGAATCCGCCTACAAAAAACAGATATAACAAATAGTAAGTGTGACGGATTATTTAAATCTTAACCATACTTAATCCCAGCCTCCAAATATATTGATTATTTTATAGTTATGGGAGGAAAAATTCTCTTAAATTATGGACATTTAATTTATTACCTTCAATAACTTTCTGTTGAAGAGATTAAATAAATTTCATAGACTGCCTCTATTCTGAATTAATTGCCACTCATTCTTTTAGATAAACTCAGGAAGAACAGACCAGGAAAAAGTATGTGCAACTTACACTCCATCTTAACAGAAAAAGATATTAGGTTTAAAAGAGTTGTCCTTACAAGTGCTCTCCACCCTTGTGCATGTTTAAATATCATAAACCAAACACTAGATAGTCCAGTGTAACCAAGGCAGGGATATACATGTAATCAGTTAATAAGTCTGTTTTGGATTGAATAGGAGATGAAAATAAAGCACGAAAAAGAATGAGAGTACCAACAGGAGAAAAATTCCTCCTTATTTCTGATTTTATGCACATAGACACATATAAAAATAAAAATTACAGCATGTGATTTGAAATACAAGAAAAAAAGAGTGAAAATGTGTATTTTGTTCTAAACAGTTCACGAAGACCTTCAAGGCCACACCGTGAGGGCACAGTGAGACATGTTCACCAAGGGTAGTTCCATGGTTGCTGAGTGATACAGCAATTGGCGATACCAGGACTTAATGGCCTTCAGTCAGCGGCAAATTCACTGGTCTTCCGGCAGATTTAGGGCTGTCAAGTTATGTAAAGGGAGAATCTTTCAGGAGGCAAGAAATATAGATTGGTTCCTTAAATAGTCATAGTCCAAGAAGATCAACATCACACAATTAGAACTTTTAATTGCAAATTCCTTTAGTCTATAAAAGTGGTTGGGAGTACAGATGGTTTTGTAAAAAATGAATATCACACTATTTAATCCTTGCATATGTATCGATGAAAGAATAAGAGTCTACGACAGTATTATGTGACTAAAACATTAACTTAGAAATGTTATAGCTTGCTGTTTTTATGAAATGTGTTCCCTTCCTCCCCATCACCACCAAATTGTACTTTTCCTTGAGTAACATGTCTGGGCAAAGTAGACATGGAAATGACACACATATAATAAATGTTTAAATGGTTTTGGATAATGACTACTCTTCGAAAAATAGAGCATTCATGTTCCTTGAAGAATCAGTTTTTAACTTGGCTTCATCTTGGTGACTATTAATAATAATAAAATAATCCATCTGTACCCCATTCAGGGTGGTGGGTTATCTCAGTTTATGTTGTCTTTCCTCATAACCTTGGGAAATTGATTCCTTCACAGAAGGAAATGTGAGATGAAATTCAAGCCAGGTGATTTTTCAACCTAAGATGTAACTTAGGATGAAACTAACACTGTAATTAATAAGCCTATTGAGCAGTTGTTATCTGTAGAATCAGTCAGCAGGAGCAAAGCAAGCACTGCATCTGGGGAGTACATCCCTACTTAATCCACATTTCCCCTTTCTTGCCTAGTAATTGTGCAACCTTGGGCAATTTGTTCAATTTTGCTAAGTATCCTTTTTTTTTCCCATCTGTATAATATGGGGAATAATGTCTATTATAGAATTTTTGTGAAATTAAGGTGGATAATATTTTAAAGCACAATCCCTGGCACATAATAGAAACACAATAAATGGAAGGCGTTACTGTCACTGTTAATATTTTGATGCTTTCTGTGATATCCCCCTTTATAGTTCTCGCTGGTAATCAAAAGCTGCTTCATGAACAAGTCTACACAGCACTCATAGTTGGGTTTGTATGAGAAGCAAGTGAGTTTGCAAGTGCATGTAATGAGTAAAAGAATAAGGCTCTTTCCCAAGTTGTCCCAAGATAGCTAAGCCTGGATGTCAACCTTGAGAAAGAGTGACAACCAGAACTGTGTACTGAAAGATTATAATCTATATGATGTAGATAGAACTAACAGGAATATTCAGAGGTCTACCAATCTTCCCCTACCACCACCACCACCACCACCACCACCACCCATCCCTAGAAAAGAATAGCAGGAACAATTCTTCCTCTTAAAATGGGAATTCATTCAATATTACAGTCCAAGCTTTCAAGAGAGAAGTTCAAAACATATACCATCTGTCCTCCCACCTCCCTGCTGCCAGTCCCCAGGAAACAATAATCTACTTTCTGTCACTGTAATTGAGTTTCAATTTTCTGGACTTTTATATAAATGTTGTTATAGTATGCACTTTTGGGGGGTGAGGAGAGAGCCTACCCAGAGTCCTTCCCCAGCTGCTGCTGGATGTTTGAAGTTCCACTTTCGGTACATCGTCCCTATGCCAGGTCCTGTGAGAACCAGATAGATTCTGGGAGTCACTTTCTGAGAAATTACACACACACACACACACACACACACACACTGGTGTAACACTCCAAGAAAATGTTGCATAGAATTTCAGGGCACTCAGAGGAAAGAATTTGCTTTATCTTACAGCTTTTATAGCCATCAAAAATGATCAAACTGAAAATCTCCATCTATTTATCACACCGAAGCTGGAAGCACAAGAGAGCTGTGCATTTGTATTTTCAGTGTTGACCAGAAGGGGTTTTATTGCTCAGAGGATATTTTTTTCTCTTCTTTTTAAGGAAGCACGACACAAGATGGAACCAACTTTCTTCTATTGTTTAACAGAAAGGTTGTCTTAAAAAAAAAAAATCTATAATTGGTTTATTGTGTGTGTTTTGGAGGGGGAGGGATACTATATCAATGTAATATTAATGTGTACATATATATTTATATATGTGTTATATATGTTGTATATATTAATATATAAATTATAATTTATGAATACAAAGTGTAAGGGTGAGCTCACTCAACCATTTGTACACATATATTCTCTCGGAAAATGATGTATAAACTTGTATGCAAAACCACCCATCAGATTAAAGCCTTATTTGGTATGTCTCAAAATATTTCATTTTGTGCCTAGATGATACATTTTTTTCTCTCTTCCCTTCAGCAATAAATGCTGCAACATTGTTTATCAAAGGAACAAATATGAAAGAAAGACATTGCTTTGAAGTGAAGACAGATAGATCCCCTGGCAAACTACAGCTTGAGGTGCAATTTCCTAATGTTCACATTCCTAAAAAAGAAATGAAAGAGACTCAACTCTTGAGAAAGCTTTAATGCCGGCTTTGATCTCAATTATAAAAAGTTATTAACAGAAAGTGCATGTTTACATTTAGGATTCAAGAGGGGATATACTATGGAGTGTTTAATAAAAAGTTGAGCAATGAATGGCTTTGTACTATTGATTTGAAAAACTTAACTCTTTTTTTAAAGCAATTGAAAAAATTGTTAAGATTGATATGTCACAGGAGTTGAAACAAATGGTAATTAATCCTGTATGCCCGGGAGGTGAACAATATGGTGGAGCCCTCACCTGGAAAGCCGGACTCTGGGTTTCATCTTTAGCTCTGTGCAACCACTAGTGATATAAGCTTGAGCAAATTCCTTTACTCTCTGGGCCTCGACTTCCCTCCTCATAAAATGCACGGGATGGGCTAGATCATCTCTGAGACACTTCCTGTCTACAACAACCTATTTCTTAGTCCCTGTTAACTAAGCCATGCCCACAACTCTAGAAAACATAAGTAAAATCTTAGCCTTGATATAAATAGTTTTTTAAAAAAATAGATGAATAAGAAATAAATAGTAACCATAGGTCTGTTCATTTAATGAACATTATTGGGATTCAAGATATAAAAATCACACATACAAAAAAACACAACAAATTCTAGTCAGTTTTTGGTATTTGCATAAACACTATGTGATTGTAGATATCAAGAATAATTTTTGTCAGACTAAAATGTTATAATTAACGCATTCATCACCTTTTGCCTGTCAAATGTTTTATTAAAGTCAGTAAAGAAATTATTTCATATTCTCCAGGCAAATATTTTTGAGGTAATGGAAAAACATCTCAGAACAGTCTAGAGCAGCAAAAAGGAGGGAGGAACAGAGGGAGGGGGAGAGAGACAGAGAGAAATAATCCACAAAATGGAAAATGTCTCCTGCAGACACTGGAGAGAAGCTTATTTCAGGGAGGGGGGAAAAAGGCAGAAAACCCATAAATAGGCCAATAGCTTCAGCTACTAAGATATTTTGATTGCTGGGTTAAAATGGTATGAGACTTTTGTTCAGACTACAGCTGCCTTTCTTTTTCATAACAGAGGCTCTTTTTTCTTTCTTTCTTTCTTTCTTTCTTTCTTTCTTTCTTTCTTTCTTTCTTTCTTTCTTTCCCTTTCTTTCTTTCTCTCTCTCTCTCTTTCTTTCTTTCTGGAAAACATACGCCATGTCCAGACAGTCTGGGAATGAATATTCTTCTTATTCCTGCTCCAGTCTTGTTTTCTTTTCTAGTTCCTTCCCTGTTCTTTGCAGCCCAAAAGGAAAAGGCAGGCGGAGTAGGAGGTAAAGGAAGAGTATTCATCCAACATGACCCCTTGAGTCACTGCCCTGCATATCAGCTTCTCCAAGCCCTAAAGGAGTGAGTCAGATCCTCGCTCTGCTGTTTGGAGTCTCTGAAGTCTGAAGGAAAAGTGGCAGGTCATCTAGTCTAGTGTTTTCCAGTACAGAGCTCCTTGAATGCCATCATCCTACTTTTTCCATAGAGTATCGGTTGTGATATTGTTTGTTAAATATTTTTTAATGGCTCATTTTTTTTATTCAAATATTTAAAAAAAAAAACTCAAATGGTATTTTACTAATCAGTTTAACAAAAATAGAAGTCAAGTATTAAAATATTTACAATATGTACAAAATGTACAATGATCAACACAGTATTTTCAATCCCCAATAAATACCATTGACCACTACAACGGCAGTCTGATCCCTGCCCTCTCTTTATTAACGAAGAAGATTACTAAAATGATAAAGTCTTATTAATGTGGAACTGAGATCCTGTTCTTGACATAATCAGAAGGCATGAAAGATAATTGAGAAGGAAGAATTTTCTCACTCCGTGATTCAAGATTATTTAATGCCCTGTCTATGAATCATTTATAATCTTTCCACACAAAGCGGGGGTAAAACAAAATGGAAATAAAATATCTTTTGCTGATATCATACAAAGTAAAAAAAATTCATTTATTCCACAAGAATAACAAATTTTAGACTGATACATATGAATGTAATCTACTCTTCCTCTTTACACAGCATTTACTCTTGCTTCTGCATTAAATACCTCAAGAAGATTTAAAAACATAAAAACAAAAACAAAAATCTTTGTCTTTTGGGGCGCCTGGGTGGCTCAGTCGTTAAGCATCTGCCTTTGGCTCAGGGCGTGATCCCGGCATTCTGGGATCGAGCCCCGCAAGAGGCTCCTCCGCTGGGAGCCTGCTTCTTCCTCTCCCACTCCCCCTGCTTGTGTTCCCTCTCTTGCTGGCTGCCTCTCTCTCAAATAAATAAATAAATAAATAAAATCTTTGATGAAAATCCAATGATTTGTTTTTGGAAAGAAAGCAACCACACAAAGAATAGAGAACAAAGCAATCATTTGTTGAAGTGTCAAATAACATAGGAATAGCTGCCCTTTGTCCTTTTTTTTTTTTTAGAGATTTCTATTTTTAAGTAATCTCTACACCCAATATGGGGCTCAAATGTACAACCGCGAAATCAAGAGTCACACCCTTCACCAAGTGAGACAACTAGGCACCCCATCTTTTTAAGAATTATTTATTGGGATGCCTGGGTGACTCAGTTGGTTAAGTGTCCAACTCTTGATCTCAGCTCAGGTCTTGATGTCACGGTCATGAGTTCAAGCCCCAAGTTGGGCTCCACACCCAGCGTGGAGCCTACAAAAAAAAAATTATTTATTGAACATCTACTATGGGCCAGGCGTGGTGTTAAGTGCTTTACAAACATTAGCTCATTTAACCTTCTTATCAATCCAGTAAGGTGGGTACATTGCTCTTCCCCTTTCTGAATCAGGAAACTGAGGCTCAGAGAGGAAAATAAGCAAGGAAGCCCAGGATGGCATAACTGTAATGGAGAAGCAGGACTCAAACCGAGCCCACCTCAATTCTGTGCATTCTTTATTGGATAGGAAATAAAGGAGTCTAAAGGGGGGAGCTGTTTCAGAATCCCCAACATTTAGGGCAGTTTTAACCCCTGTCAGCTGCCAGAATTGTCAGAACTCTGGAGCTCAAATTCTGCAGGTAAATTTCTTATGAGTGTAGCCGAATGCAGTGTCCAGTGCTGGGAGGGTTCTGAGAGAGGATTGTGCAAAGATCCTTTAAGCTGCCTTATCTGGCTCACAGACTCTGAAATTAGCCCAGATGCTTCGTTTTAAAAGCAAAACAATGGCCTCGACCATCACCATTCTTCAGCCTGCATGGAGGGCCCCCCAAAGCATATTGCTTTTAAGGGTAAAAAAAGAAAAGTTTATTTCTCCAAAACTTCAAGCTTGTACTGATGTGTGACTCTAAATCGAAAGGCAAATTCAAATTAAAATCATGGACGAAAATATGATGAAAGGAATTTTATCAAAAAATCCACCAGAACACCAGGGTTGAGAAAGTTCAGATTGCTGCACAGGCAGCCACAGCTGGAGGCTATTATGTGAAGTTAAATCTCTGTCCTCGGGTGGAACCTCCAGGCACCATGCTGCCATGTTGTAGGAACCCCAGCAGACGTTGTCTGGAGTGGGACCAAACAAGAGTGGCCCCCTGCCGCAAACCGAATTACTCCCGAAACCATCCTAGGCATAAACGACTGTTCTTTGTACTCTCTCCTCCTTCTCTCTTCCAATGTGATCCAACCTCCTAGGTTCATATCATTTAGAAATCCATGTATTTAACAGCAAGTAAAAGCAGTATTAAGACGGAACGCCAATAAATACAGTGTTCATTCTGTATCAGGCAGCCTAACCTGTTTTGTAAGCTAATTTCTAACCAAGAAAAGTTAATGGTGTTTAGAAATTCAAGGGCGAACACATTACAACTGTTTTCACAGTTAAAGAATATGTCTGTTATGATGAAGGAACCAAGAATATACAATGAGAAAAGGACAGTCTCTTTAGTAGATGGTGTTGGGGTGTTGGGAGAACTGGACAGCCACACACAAGAAGAATGTAACGGCACCACTTTCTTCTACCATACACAGAAATTAACTCAAAATTAATTAAAGACTTGAATATAGGACCTAAAACCATAGAATTCCTAGAAGATATTATAGGTAGTAATTCCTTGACATCAGTCTTAGCAGTGATATTTTTTATCTGATGCCAAAAGCAAAGGCAGCAAAAGCAAAAATAAACAAGGGGAACTACATCAAACTAAAAAGTTTCTACACATTAAAAAAAAAATCAACAAAATGAAAAGACAACCTACTGAATGGGAGAAGATATTTGCAGATGATATATACAATAAGGGGTTTATATCCAAAATATATAAAGACCCCATATAACCAAATAGCAAAAAAAACCGAACAATCCTATTTAAAAATGGGCAGAGGAACTGAATAGACATTTTTCCAAAGAAGACATACATATGGCTCATGGGTATATGAAAAGGTGCTCAACATCACTGGTCATCAGGGAAATGCAAATCAAAATCTCAATGAGATATCACCTCACACCTGTCAGCATGGCTATTATCAAAAAGACAAGAAATAACAAGTGTGCGTGTGAAGAAAAGGAATCCTTGTGCTCTGTTAATGGGAATGTAAATTGGTGCAGCCACTGTGGATAACAGTGTGGAGGTTCCTCAAAAAATTAAAAATGGGACTACCCTATGATCCAGCAACTTCGCCTCGGCGTATTTACCCAAAGGAAATGGAAACACTAACTTAAAAAGATATATGCACCCCAATGCTCATTGCAGCATTATTGACAAAAGGAAAGACATAGAAGCAAACTAAGTGTCCATGAATGGACCCTGTGATCTCATCTCCTGCTGCTCTGCTCTTCCTCCCCTCTGTCCCACCCATCCAACCTCCTACTCTTCCTCCAACATTCCAGACACACTTTCTACTTGGGCTCCTGGTGCTTGCTATTTCCTTTGCCAGGAGACTCCATACTTCTCCCCCACCCCCCATATCCACAGTACTCACCCTCTCACTTCCTTGGGTCTATTCCGTAAAAGTCATCTTCTCAGCGAGGCCTTCCCTGGCCACCCTAACTACTATTTCAACTCCCTTCCCTTCTCCCACCCTTCACTTCCCTATTTTAGGTTTTATCATTATAATATATTCCTCATCACTCTCTATATACAATTTACTTTTACTGCTCACTGTCCTCCCAGACTAGCCAATAAGAATATAAGCCTCAACAGCAGGGGTTTTTGGAGGGGTTTGTTTGTTTGTGTCTTTTTGTTCAGTGTAGTGCAGTATCCCATGGCCTAATACAGAGTCTGGCACATAGTAGACACTCAATATCTATTAAATTAACAAATAGGTGTATGCCTTATTTCCCCAATTCGGTACTTCAGCCCAGCATAATAGAAGGATCTGACTATAAAAGGATCTCAATAAATATCTCTTGCTGTTTTTTTTTTTTTTTAAAGATTTTATTTATTTATTTGACAGAGATAGAGACAGCCAGCGAGAGAGGGAACACAAGCAGGGGGAGTGGGAGAGGAAGAGGCAGGCTCATAGCAGAGGAGCCTGATGTGGGGCTCGATGCCAGGACTCCGGGATCACGCCCTGAGCCGAAGGCAGACGCTTAACCGCTGTGCCACCCAGGCGCCCCTCTTGCTGTTTTTAATGACTGAATAAAACAGAGTTGTTTTAGCTTCCTAAACGTTGGCAAGAAACTGACATTTCATAGCTTCAGGACTCTCTTTACTGGCCATGGTGGTCCACTGCACTGAAAGGTATTTTAAGGAAAAAAATATGCGTGGCAGACAAACCAGTGAGATTTTTTTCTTTTACATATCTGCTCAGTTTTGCATGCATTTCCCCAGATTATTCTGATTAAATGGCATGTTGGTAATGACATAATTCACTCTCATATTCTCTCACAACCTAATATTTCTAAGAGTATTTAAAATACTAGATGAGTACTCTTATGAAATGGCTTCTTAAAGAAGTACCAAGAACCTAAAATGCATTATGGTATTCATACCAAATATCAGGAAAGGTATTTGCATCATTATCTGCTTCAGATAATCTTCTGAAAATCCAAAGATCACGCTAAGCCCATATTTCTGCATTAGCTCATATCACCAAATTCTTGACAATGCTTCTCAGAGACAGGAACACCCAATTCATTTCATTGGCAATTGCCAGAATTATTTCCTTTCATTTTCTCTTTGCCCTTCAAGATATCTCTAACTTTATAAACTTTTATCTTTTTTATCATTTCCCCAGGGTTTCTCTTCCTTCCTAGATCATTATTTTCCAGTACATTTCTATACATAAGCATGTTTATACATGAAAAGGAAAAAATAGTACGTTTGTATTTTCTTCTTATAAATACATGATGTGGATTTGGGAGCCACAGGAATAATAAAGAAAAAACCTAGTAAATATCAAGTCAATATTAATACAAAAAGCAGCAAGATAAATACATGATAAAGAGATACACCTTCTTTCCCTCGTGTCCTCAGAACTGTTTTTTTGTTGCTACTTCTCACAAGCTGAGAACAGCTGACTCATTTCTTCTTTACATTTGCTTCTAGCCATGAAATCATGCCAGTGGGACTCAGGAGGCTACCTGCTTTGGTCCAAAAGAAGAAAAAAAGACTCTCACGAACCTATAATTACCAACAAATAAGGAGGAAATTGATTTGGTTGACATGTCTAGAGCCATTTACTAACTCTAAAGAAAACATTATTTCATGAGGTTTCCAAATTTCAGCCTTTCAGTGTTTCAGGGTCTTTCCGTCCCTCAAAATGTGCCAGCGTCTCCCAATAACCCCGAGGTATATATTAACATCTCCAGGCTTTATAATGAGGAGTCAAAGCTGCAGATAAAATACTAGATGGTCAAGCAGGATGCAGGAAGGCTTTCTGACAACCAGGCCCACATCCTTGACCACGTAGCCTTACCGCCTCCTCCACAATTATGTGCTGCCCACGCAGAGTTCCAATTTGCCCAGGGCTTAAGGTGCTGCAAATTTGGGGTTTAATTCTTACTCGTATTTCTAGCCCAGCGTTTCTGAAGCTGTGATTACCAAAACTGTGATCAGTATTCCTGGGGGCAATGACTCTCTGTTAAAAATGTCAGAGTCCAACTTAACTTAGAATTTCATAAAGGCTTCAACAGGCTTCAGCACAATATGAATCATCAAAAGAAGCTTCTCTAATTTATTAACCCAAGCTTATTTATTAACCACAAAACTCTAAGTGTGTATGTGTGTGTGGTGGGGGAGAAGGAATGGTGATTGAAGAGGGTGAAAAATATTTCTTACAATCTCAAGAGACATTGGTGTTCCACAACATTTTTAAAATACTGAGAACAAATGTCACATTTATTTGTTTGTTTTAGTTCAGTGAAGTTTTAACTTGCATTTTTCATATTATGAAAAAACCTTATGCGTCCATTCAGATATGTAGGGGCTTCTTGCATTCCCCCCCCCCCCCCCCCGTAGACTTCCGTTCTTGTCTCTTCCTGTTTTCTGTTGAAGACCACCCATTTAATCTTAGCTTTAGCCCACGGAACAGCACACATTTCCCCTGATCTCTGTGATCATTCTGGGCGCAGCGCCAGTATTGTCCAACCCTGAGCCTGCATGTGGAAGGGGGTTGCTTTATTAAGGAGACCAGAAAATCGAGGTAATTCCAGGAAAAGCCAACCAAACTCAGGAACCTTAATGAAAGCCACAATGCTAATTAACGAGAAAACAAGAAACGTTTGTTCCCAGCAGCACAATTCCCTCACATTTATATTTTAATTTGAGAGAAATTTTTAGCGGCCTGGAACTTTGTTTCCTTCACCTTTCAGCACTCCTATTTTTTCACTTTACAACAGTTTGACTAGTTTTACATGAAATACTAAGGAGAGTAAGTGTTGTTAGGAAGGAAGGAATTCGGCCATTTTGCAATTAAATTCTTTCTTTTCTTTGACTTTCTTAATTGCCCAGGGTAGTGGTAGTGGTGAGAGTGTGGGAGGAGATGGACGAAGAACAAAAAAATAAAAATAGGCTCAAATGTGAGATGTATAGGGTGGGTGTATAGCCTGGGTGGCTCAGTCGTTAAGCGTCTGCCTTCAGCTCGGGGCATGGTCCCAGCGTTCTGGGATCGAGCCCCACATCGGGCTCTTCCACTGGGAGCCTGCTTCTTCCTCTCCTACTCCCCCTGCTTGTGTTCCCTCTCTCGCTGGCTGTCTCTCTCTCTGTCAAATAAATAAATAAAATCTTTAAAAAAAATGTGAGATGTATAAATTCAAGAAATTATACCCAAAGAAAAATGAGTTGTTTCTTTCAGGTAGGCTTCAACTCTCTGGGGTTATCAAGCTGGCAAAATTCTAACACAATTTTCTTTTCTCATTTGATTCATGGTGCTCTATGTTTCATTTGATCATTTTTATTTGCAAGAAACATCAGTGACTCCAGCAATCCCAAAAAAATTTTTTTTATTCCAAAAAATTTAAAAGGAAAATGATGATTGCAGTCTAAACACCTTCCTGCTGGAAGTCTGACAGGAAAGGCTGCCTTCTGCCAAGCCTATGTCCAGCTCTTAGAGGTAGAGGATGCAGAGAGAAGACGCAGACCTTGGACATTCATCTCCCTTATCAACAATGCTCAGACTCTTCCACCAAAAAAAAAATCAGCTCCGTAAATTCCAAATGTCCAAGAAGACTCTAAATGCCACTCATGGATGGAATCTTAAAGACATTAACACTCTGGATTTGATTTAGTTCCAAAAGCAGAGTTAAAGTTATAATTAGTCCTAACCTTTGACAAGCACTGTGTAAAGAAACTAAAGTAAGCTTTTCATGTGCAGAGAGGTGTCAGGAGCTCAGAACATTCCACAGAGAAACGTCGAATTTCAGAGTAAGTAAAGGGCAGGGCTTTACACTTATTTGTATTATGATAAAATATACTGTTATCACACCTGGAGCAAGGTACCGCCAACTTGCTGAGGAATTTTACTGACAAACTCAATGTGGTTAAGACTGAATGTAACAGGAATCAAGTCTTCCCTGTTCTACTGCTGCTCCTGTGGCAATCTTGTGTTCACATTGAATTGAAATTTGAGTTTTATGGGGATGTACTGTACGGTGACTAATATAACAAAACAAAAATTATTTAGAAAAAAGAAATTTGAGTTTTAGTGGAGAGTTGGTCATGATGCCAACTTTACAGACAAGTCGATAATAAGATTAAGGGGCAAAATATGAAGAAGTTCACTTAACACTTTTTTAAAATTGGAGTTTGGAAATGCAAAGGTAGAAGTACACAGCGGAGGGACCTAACGGAAGGCAGAAGTCACATCATGGACTGAAGCATCAATCAGAGTGGCATGGACGCCAGGAAGTCGGAGTTGACCCAAACCCTGGGGCTACTGATAGTCTTCTTCTAAAGGGAGAAATTTTAGGGTATTCAAGACGAAACCTTTACAATAACCCAAAGCCATAACAGATGGTGTGCCTGTGGCTCTTACAGGTCGTTTCAGGCATATTTGGAAATCCATTCTGCACTTTCCCCTCACGCGCTGCAGGGAGTCATTTCCCAGTTCAGTGCTGTCGGGTTACTAGACCGAACATTGCACACGCTCCGAACCAGCATGATGGGACCTGCTCTGATTGCCAAGAATCCAGAGCCGGCAGGAATTCTCACAGTCCCCTAAACCAACTTTGTTCAAGACCCAGTCCATCCTAAAAGAATCAACCTAACAGAGTTTTGCTTCATTTGCTGTGTTTATGTGCATGAATTTTCTCCAAATACGAAAAGCATGGGATTTTAAGTCCGAACTTTGAACTGCTCTGCCATCTACAAGGTGGTGATCTTGGACATAACACATATCTTCCCTGGTCCTTGTTTTTTTTTTTCTATAAAGTGGGGTTAGTAATAGCATAAATTAAAAGGATCTCAAGGAGGAATAAATGAAAAGCATATGTAAGTAGTAGTAGTAGTAGTAGTAGTAGTAGTAGTAGTAGAACACCTAATTCGTAGCAGATATTCCCTCAATGTTAATTCAACTTTAAAAGCTTTGTATATGGTTTCATTATGGGAGTAGAAAACTGGCTGGCAGTTAAATTCTTCTCATCCATAATTATTGGCTGAAAGATGAAACACCTGAGGTATAATCAAGAACATTATTTTCCATGGGACACACTGAGGAAGTCTTAGAAAGTACAATTGGAGAGTTATTCGAAGGTCACTCTGGTTAATAGTTAAATTGGGGAGTAAATCTATGTAGATTCAAATCCTCCTTCTATTATCTCTTAATTGGGTACTCTTTTACTTAATCTCTCTGTTGCCTGATCTGTAAAATAAAAATCATATTAATAATTACCTCATAGGGTAACGTTAAGTGTCTGACACATGGTATATACCAAGTCCATACCAGTTTGTATTAGAATTATTATTGTATTAGAATTATTAGTTGTTTTATCAGAATTATGAGTGGTGATTGTTACTAATTGTTCTCCCTGTATTAGTTAGAAAAGCTTAGGTTACACTGTGCTAAATAACACTCCCAAAATTTCAGTGGTTAAAACAGAAATATTTCTCAGTAGCATATGCCAATGACTAGTGCAGGCTGGCAGGGGCTCTGCTCATTGCTCTGTTCATCATAGTGCCTCAAGGACCCAAGCTAATGGATCCATCTTTACACACGCCTCCATTGTTACTGTGGTAGCAGAAGAATCCTCTGGAGTGTCTGGCACTGGCAATTAAATGTTTAGCTATGGAATTGACTGGAAATTCACTGGTTGGAACCAGTCACATGACCCCAGTCAAATGGAAGGGAACAGGAAGTGTAATCCTCCCATATGCCTAGATGCGTAGAGGTGTTTGATATTGGTGAATAACAGAACCTACGACATTTTTCAATTACTTTCTTGAAGAGCTTTTCCCATGTATGCTGACACAAGCAAGAACAATTATTTGGGGAAAGGGAAAGAGGATTATCTTCTCCTCAAAACTGGCATGAGAATTCTTAACAAGGAAGGCAGAAATGTATAAGAAAAGGATATTTATTCATTTATTTATTTTCATATTACTTAAAGAAAGGAAAATATAGAATAATTGAACTCCTACATTCTCATGACTGATGTAAAAAAGATGAAAAAGAAACTATTTTAAATCATCTTAGATAATGATCTTATGTAAATGAAATGGGAATAATTAATCAAAAATTCATTCAAGAAATATCCCTACCTTATTTATGACAGAAAACATAAATTCTTTATTAATTCCCATTTTACATTACCAAAAAGAATTTGTCCTTCAAGATTAAACTGTTTATTATGGACACATCAGAGTCCTCACCAATAACTGTTTAGGAAACTAGCTCTTCGATAAACACCATTATCCTGAAAACCAGTCATACCCACCTGACTTCACAAGAATAGGTAATCTTTTTCTGGAGTCTGACTAATATCACTGACTATAAAGGCAATAGTTTGCAAAATGGGAAAATCTATATAATATTGACATACACATATTATATATTTTCTGTGAACTTAGTCTTCATTACTAATCCATAAAATACCAAAAAACTTTCATCAAATTCACCTCAGAATTGTTTATCCATGGTTGATTAACCTCTGTGTAAAAAAAGAATAATGTGGAAAATTTCAGTTCAAACCTCCACAGATTCTTCTTTTTCCTTTTAACAGCAGTAAAATCTAAACATTCCTTTTGATTTCCCTTTTTTCCTGGCTCAACCATCAGACTCACTTGCAAAACTGAAATTTAAAAAAACCTTTAAAAGTCTCAGCTCAAAATCATTCAAATTCCTTATTTTTAGTTCCCCATTAACTCATGATTATTGACATGTTTAAAAGCTTAGTTTGTGGGTTTTTCATTTTGCCCACGCTTCTTTTCAACACTGAAGTTATTAAGTGGAAGGTGGCAACCGTCCCCTGCTGACAGTTAGAACAGACTTCTTTTTCTTGTTCAATAATCACAACATTGCAGGCTGTTCATGAACTACTTTAGAGACTGTGGCTTTTGAAAATACCTTTTATACATTTTTTTTTTAAATCACATATAAAAGGAATCCTGTCCTACTGAATGACTGCATCCCTTTCCTATCTAATGGGAGTGACAGTTGAGGTCTGCCTAGAGTTCTGCCTCTCCAGCCCTGCCTCCCATCTACAGATCTCTCTCTATCTTAGGCTCAGTGACCACTGTTGACAGTAGGCAGGTGGATTCATCCCTTTCATAGAAGTTTCAGTTATCTGCTGAGAGAGCGATCAATAAGTCAACCTCTCCACTAGTTGAGTTCTGACCTCATGGGCCTTTCCTAACAGCTGAATTTATTCTCCAGTTCTGACCCTACTTTGTAGACACCACTTATTCCCTGATCTTTTACTTCTTCTTGATAACCCTGTCCTCAGTCCCTCTGCCCTTCCATCCACCTTCTCTGAGGAAGTGTCATCCTTTCCCTGAAGCCCAGCTTCCATCTGAGATCTTTATCTGCTAAGAATCTTCCTTGCTGCAGCCTGCTTGGATGGGAGAGCACTGGCTGCTGACGGACTCCTGCTTGTCACTCAGTCTCCCCGCAGGAGTGCTCCTGACCTCAGAATTCCCTGACAGTCTCCGCTGGTGCTGCCTGCTGCCTGGGATGCCCCCTATGACCTGTCGGAGGTTCTCCATTCTTAAAATTCTGTTTGCTTAAATGAAATTGTACTTAGTACCTACAGCTGATTTATCTCTGAGTGTCTGTCTACCTCTAGGGATTGTCACCTTACACAGTCTTCATTTGCCACATGCTTCCTCAGGGCTAAGCCTTGCCAAGTCCTGTTTCCAGCTTTGAGCAAAAAAGCCTTGACAGCTAATGAGCTGTCTATTGATGCTTATCCGTTGCCCTTCAAAACTTAACAGCTTAAAACAACAAACATTTATCATCTCACACGCTTTCTGAGAGTCAGAAATCTAGGAGCAGCTTACAGGGTGGTTGCTTCTGACTTAGAATCTTTCCATGAGGTTGCATCAAGATTTGGCCATGGCTGTAATCATCTGAAGGGGCTGAAGGATCCATTTCCCAGATGACTCATTTACAGAGTTTCTGGCAGGAGCTCTCAGTCCCTCTCCACCTAGATTTCTCCATAGACCTACTTGAAAACCTTCACATCGTGACAGCTAGCTTCCATCAGAGTGAGGAATCCAAGAGAGAGCAAGGTAGAGTCCAATGCCTTTTACAACCTAACTTTGGAAGTTGCATGCCAACACTTCTGCCATATGATAATGATCACACAGAGAAATCCTGAAATAATATAGGAGAGAACTATTAAGGGCCACCACAGGACCTAAAATGGAAACAAAAGTTCTGTAAAAAACAAATAATAGGATACCCCCCACACACAAAACAACAACAACAACAACAACAACAACAGCAATTGCTCTTTAGTCAATCCCTGACCCCTTTATTCCTAACTTCTCTGCCATACCCAATTCAGCATATAAGCCTACTAGGAGCCATAGCACTTAGACAATTCCCAGTAGACTCCCACCCATTGACTCCCCACTTCCTTGCACTATTCTACTATTCTCTTTGTTCACAGATCTCGGACTATCTTAATGACAATCTTGGAGAGGAAACTATTGGCTCCATTCCCAGGCCCAGGGAAATCTCTAGTTTCTCATTATTAATCAGATATCACTCTGAGTGTAGGGAAATTAAAGGAAAAAGGTCATTGAAGAATATGGAGTACTTTCCTGCTTGTTGGAGCCATCAGTATACCTCATGATGTTGAATTCAGTGCATGATGTCATGTAGACATCTTCTCAAGCACTTTCAAATTGTTCCCAGTGTCTATTAGTTTTTCTGCAATTTTATTTAAGAATTCCATACATCCCAGAAAAGATTCTCAATGTAGCATTTGCTTTAATAATATTCAACAAATTAATAATAGTGCCAAAGGCAATCTTCTTGATTTGATTATGAATGTTACTTAACATATCTAGTCAATAAACCATCACTTAGTTGAACTTATCTATAGTACTAGTCCCTCTTTTTTTTCCTCTGTCTTTTTCCTGTGTGAAATGAGAATAAGAAAAAAACTTAGAAATCACATTTTCCTGAAATAAAACAGGAAAGTAGAGCCCAGAGAGATGCTGTCCATAATTTCTTTTGATCTTTTTGACAATTTTTTTTTGATGACCCCTTTACCCCACAAACTCAGCCTTCTCTTTCCTAAATACCTAAAAGGGTATCTCTCAGTTTAATTGGAAGCCAGGCGCAGGGGATGTGTACGACTGTGGAAGAACAATATTAGAAGACGGCTCGGACCTACGTAAGCCTGTGTCTTTCTGTTCTTCACCAACAGAAGCCGAGGTGACACACATGCTTTTCCCAGTTACTTAAGCAGATTCCGTAGGGTATCGCCTTTCTTCTTCTTTTTCTATGGCTGTTGTTCGTTTTTCCTCCTACATTTAACTTTTCAAAGCTAGTGTTTGTCATGCTTGGTCCTGAGCTCTGTAGTCTTCCTTTTATAATTCCCCTCCTAAGTTACCTCACTTTTCCCTGTGGCTTTAAGTTTCCTCTACCCCAACAATGCTCACCTTTGTATTTCCAGGCCAACTGCCTCTCTGAGCTCCAGTGTCATACGTGCAATGACCATCCAGTAATATCATTAGCGTATCCTACAGGTTCTCCAACATAACATGGCTAAAACCCAATCTTGATCCTGGGCCCTGCTCCCCAGCATTTGTTTCTCTCTCAGTCTTTATATCTCTGTAAATGATATTATCTGGCTGCATAAGCCAAACACCCCAGAAATTATCCTTGAATCCTTTTTCTCTCACACATTCCCTACACTTAATCTATCACAAAAGTCTGGTCATGTCTGCCCCTAAAATAGATGGCAGGTCCATTTTTCTCCAGTCCATTGCTCATCTCCTCTGTCCATGTACCATCAGTTTCACCTGGTTTCCAACATTACTCTTCAACATCTTCTTTCATCCTTATCAATCATTTCTTCACAAAGCAACCAGACTAATCAGTTGAAATTTTTAGTTGACTCTATCCAATGATGGCCTATTGCACAGAGACACAAGTCTGAATTTCTAACAATGGGCTGTGATGCCTGCAGGTAACCCAGAGCTGCATAGCCATACCTCTCTCTTCCTTCTCCCCTGGCCCTTCAGTCACAATGCCTTCTTTTTCTTCCTGAAACACAGCAACACGAAAGATTCTTTTTCCCCTCAGTGCTTTCAGATATATTTCCTCTGCTTAAGATGTTCTCACATTCCACGTCTGATGCTCAGAGGAAAGGGTATGGTGGCAGTTATCACTCTGCAATCAGCCAAGTTAGGATTCACAAGTGACCACCTGGAGAAGCCTGGGGGACCTTTTCTTCTTCCACAGTAAGGCTATAGCTGGGATCATAAAGGTAGCCCCTTTGTGGGGCTCCTGGGTGGCAGTGTTAAATCTTTTTTTTTTTAAGATTTTATTTATTTATTTCACAGAGACAGCCAGTGAGAGAGGGAACACAAGCAGGGGGAGTGGGAGAGGAAGAAGCAGGCTCCTAGCGGAGAAGCCCGATGTGGGGCTCGATCCCAGAACGCTGGGATCATGCCCTGAGCCAAAGGCATATGCTTAACGACTGTGCCACCCAAGCGCCCCATGCAGTGTTAAATCTTTAAAAAACAAACAAACAAACAAAAAAAGGTAGCACCTTGGCTGGGCAATATGTCATGAATGCAACCGTGTAATTACTTCATTAAATGTTATGGAGTCACATATTCCTCATTCCTCTTTCACAGCATTCCTGGCGTTAGCTGCTATGAGGAGGGACTTCCACTTTTGCAAACTGATGTGCAGCATAGTGCAGTGGTTAAGAGCCCAGCGGCGTATGGACAGGAAGGAGGCTGACAGTTGAATTAACCAGTGTTGGGAGGTGCCAAGAACTTAATAAACACAAGGACAAAGGGTTTGAATGAATATCCTAATAACTGGTTGAAATGGTTTGCTCTAGGAATTAATCTGGGTAAGTGATGGCATGAGGGGATGAAGGACATTGGGTCCTAATGAGTCAATGGATGAGGGGCACTAAATGAAGCCAGTGGGTAAGAGAGGAAGTGGAGGCAGAGAGCAGGGGGTTACAACTGAGGTTGTAAAGTGATTGTGGATGGGTGGAGGGCAAGATAATTGGATGGAAGGAGTCGAGGAACCAAGACACTAAGGTCATCGATGTGGCTATTGAGACCACAATAATCGTGACAAGAGTAAGGTAGAACAGAGTGACCCGAAGCCTTGGAAACTGAGAAGTGAACTGAGGCTCTGGCAGATGCTTGCCACAAGGAGAGGCCATGGGTCAACTTTATTCTTTTATTTTTTTTTTAAATAAAGATTTCATTTATTTATTTATTTGACAGAGAGAGAGACAGCCAGCGAGAGAGGGAACACAAGCAGGGGGAGTGGGACAGGAAGAAGCAGGCTCCCAGAGGAGGAGCCTGATGTGGGACTCGATCCCAGGACTCTGGGATCACGCCCTGAGCTGAAGGCAGATGCTTAACAAATGAGCCTCCCAGGTGCCCACATGGGTCAACTTTAACCCACAGCATTACTGGGGCGCCTGAGTGACTCAGTTAAGCCTCCAACTCTTAAGGCTCAGGTTTTGATCTCAGCTCAGGTATTTTCTTTTTCTTTTTATTTTCTTCTTAAGAAATGTTAATTTCTTTATTACTGCTTGTTCTGTTTTAACAGCTCAAGTCTTGATCTCAGGTCGTGAGTTCAAAGCCCTGCATTGAGCATGGAGCCTACTTAGAAGAAAATAAATAAATAAGTAAACCACCATATTATTGTAAAAATGTATATTTATATCATGCTTTACTCTCTAGAAAACTTTTGAATACACATCATCTCTTTTGATATTTTTATTAAGTCTGTGAAGTAGAATTTTGTGGGGAAAGGCAACTAACATTTGCTCTGTCTATACTCTAGACCAGGAACTGTGCTAAATTTTTCACATATTATACCTTTTATTTTCAAACCTACCCACTCCCTGGTAACTTTTGTTCTCCCAGGCATAGTCTTGGAATTAACAGCCTTCTTCACTGATTAACCAAGCTAATGAGAAGGACTGTTCTTTCTTAAAGACTTTTTGACTGTCGTTCTCAACTTTTCTAGATTGAGGGGATAGTAATTAAAATAGTGTTAGTTCTTTTGGGACTCCGTTTGGGAGACTCTGAGCAAAAGAGGTCAGACAGGTTGAACCAGAGAGAGAGGATAAAAGGAGAATGTCAAGTTATGTTGTCTTGCCTATTTGAGAATAACTTAAAAGAGGAGGTGAGAAATTAAGAATTAAGAGCAAGGTCTCACTACCATGCTCCTTGATAAGAGAGTTGGTAATCCATGTGTTTGGACAATCCTGCCTGAGTCCTGAATCTCTCTGAATGCTCCCTCCCCCACAGAACAAAACTGTTCCACACTCAAGGGAGTGTTCAACAATTATCCAGCAGTTATTATACACAAGCTTGGAGCCAAACACGTTCACGTTGTCTCTCCAGGATGGCTCTTCTGATATACAGTTACGATGGATGCTTTTGTTGAATATATTTTCACCCTTTCTTTCCCCTGCCCTTCTCTAAAACCTGAAAATCCCTACCCATGAAGATATTAATTACTAGTCTCTTTCCTGAGAGAACATAGAGGTCCGATATTGTTGAGTTTGGGGGAATTTTGTGAGCTTTATTTCACACAAGACACATCTCTTTGTCCCCAAAAGAAAACTGAGAAAGCCTGCATGTGAATTCAGCAAGGTCAAGCATCAGTAATTGCTGAGGTCAGGGCTCGCCCTTTGTATTCAGTGGAGCAAGTATGGGGCCTCTTGAGGGATAAAGACCCATCCCTCATTTGAGGTTGTGGAATGTCTGGGTGGAAAGAACAAAAACTTTGGGTTTAATTCCTTGTTTGGGTAGTTGCTAGCTGTTTGATGTTGGCCTATTTACTCCATCTCTTTGTACCTTAATTCCCCCACCCCTAAAATGCAGGTGTGAGTAATAATATCTGCCTTATTGAGTTGTTTTTAGACATGATGGGTTCATATATACCTTGTACTAGTACACAGCAGGTATCTGATTAACATAAATATACTTTAAAATCAGGAGGATCGGTGAATGCACATATCATCTGAATTGTATGTGCTTGTGGGATAAATGCGGATTCATTATCCCTCTTAGATGCTCCACACTGGCCACAGCAAATGCTATTTTTAAACTACTTCGTATGTTTTAATGTGGTTTTTTTTCCTCTCTCTCTCTCTCTTTTAAACAGAAGAGACAAGGAGATTATCCTACTATTTTTGTTTAACCTTTGGTATGCAAGATGTCTTTTGAAGCCAGCAAACAGTTCTTCCTCAAAGCTAAGCAAGAGTGAGGAAAAAGCAGCAGCTGTCCTTCCCTTTGGATCGGTCAGAGAAGCATGAACTGCACTGAATAAAAGAAGCTCAGTGGGGTTAGAAGCCTGGGTTACTGGGTCACCGCGGAATCAAGCCAGAACTGTCCAAAGAAGGATCAGCTGTATGTACCACTCCACAGTCACAATCCATCTCAAAATGCAGAAGACAAGGTGCTGGTTAAGCTTGGCTTGACCTCTCTTTCTCTGAAAGCAAATGCCCTCTGATTTATAGTCAAGTTCCTGGAAGGAATGAGAGAGAATACAATGGAAATTAGAAAAGTTTAAGTTAGATATTTGTTTCCCAAAAATGTTTTTCAAAAAAATTTTTTTTCTATTTCCAAAGACTCTTGTGTATTTGGCTTGTCTCTTTTGAAACAAAGATAGACTCTAAGGTCTATACATGGTGTTCCTTTGTTCCCTGAGGGCCTTATGGGGGTGTTGTTCCTGCAAAGATTGCCTGATTTGGCCACTTCGAGGCTGGGGAGATGGGGCCTCCCACTCCTGCAGCATCATCCTGGTGTCAGGTAGTTATGTCTAGAATCCAAAAGATGGGGCTGGAGCCATGGCACTTTTTTTTTTAATTGATGTATCTAAAATCTAAGCTGGTTTCTCTACCTTAATGACTGAGCACATTAAGTATTTTCTGAAGCAATAGAACAGGGACAAGCTCCTCTCTCCATGCACTCCGCAACATTTCCAAACTGTCGATTTCTTTCAAGTGAGAGCACTTAAGAGTCCGTCTTCTCTAGAGGGGTAAGAAAGCATCACGCTGAGGGAGAGCACTGCCCGCCACGCCCCCACCCCACCTCCCCCACCCCCGGGGAAAGTAGCAGACCCCGCTTGCAGACTCTGCTTGCCGTTTTCTATTGGAAAACTAATGCAAGCAGTCACATTGTTTGCTTGACCTGGGGAAACCAGAGCAGGAATTCAGCTCAGGCTTTGGGGAGTTTACTTCTTTCCACGGAGTTAATTTGGATGTAGACATTGTAGATGGAACATCAGCACAAACGTCTGTTTCATGGGCAAGTGATGGCATGCATTAGAGATGCACATAAATCCCTAGCATGTATTATTAAAGCTTAGTTTTGTGTACATTTCACATAAATATTCAAGTGTTTTGCAAACTGATGGTCTCATAGGTAGAACCTGGCCCTTTTGAAAATATGCCTTTGGGGGCGCCTGGGTGGCTCAATCAGTTAGGATTCTGCCTTCGGCTCAGGTCATGATCCCAGGGTCCTGGGATGGAGCCCCACATTGGGCTCTCTGCACAGTGGGGAGCCTGCTTCTCCCTCTCCCTCTGCCTGCTGTTCCCCCTGTTTGTGCTCTCCTGCTCTCTCTGTCAAATAAATAAAATATTTTAAAAAAAAAAGAAAGAAAATATGCCTTGGCCATTTTTTATTTGACGTTGACCCCTTTTAGATGACACTAGAGACCTAATTCTTCATAGCCTTCCCCCTTCCTCATTGTCTTAGAGCTCTGCCCCGCCGGCTGGAGTCCCTTTTTCTGACTCCTGAAATAATGGATGCTTGTGAAACCCTAGAAATGGTTTATTTTTGCTCTTAGCATCACAAATTTCTCATAGCCAGAAAAAAATTAACTTAATATGGCCTTATATGGTTACATGGATAAGCTTTTAAAACGCTCACGGCTCTAGACGCACACAGGCTCCGAGCTTGTGAAGGTTGTGAAATGAATGAAACGCCCGGCGTCAGCGAGGGAAGCCGGATGCCTTGCTCTGTCCTTCCCAGAGCAATTCTGCTGTACTGCTGCTCCGCAGAGGGGAATCAGTGAAGTTCAGCCCCACAGCGAGAGAAGGCAAAGACAGTGGGGCTGGAGCCAGAGGGGGCGCAAAAAAGGACTGGGCCTGAGTGGGCAGCAAGTTCGATGCGAGAATAACTTGTTCTTTTCCAGAGTGAAGCAAAAACAAATTCTTTGGGTAATAATGAACTTGGTTTTATTGATGAACACTTCTGAGTGTGAGGAGACAGAGTGTGTGGGCTGTCACCGGGGTAACCGAGCGGGCAGCACTTCGGCAGTCTGGTGAAGTTATGGTAACGCTCAGAGCGGATTCATCAGTACACTCGAGTCTCCATCCGGAGCGGCATCGGAGGCCGGGATTGTGAGCCCGACTGGGGGTCGGAGGGCAGGGTTGGCTGGCAACTGAAGAATCTAGCCTGAACCAACATCACTTCATCAGGAAAGGGGAAGTGAAGAGAGAACAGAGAGAAAATATGGGAAAAGTAAAGTAGGACGTGCTGAAAAAAAAAAAAAATTAAGTCTATTTTTAGACACACAACTACAGTGTGCAGAGTAAACATCTCTGCATGACAATGACCAGATACTCTCAAGCCATGTTTGAGAATAAATCTTCAGTCCTTTGTAACCCTGGCAGGAGCTTAAGCAAAAAACCACAACTTCTGAGGCTGTCACCTGATGCTTCGACCACACTAGCCAGTGGTTGATGGGTATGTAAAAGGAAAGTCCTTTACTGAATACGCTCAGTAAAAATAATTTCTCATTGAGAAAAATAATTAGCTAGGTCTATCAGATTGGTACAGAATATGAATCCTACAGACAGATTTGTAAGATCCTGAATAAGGAGTAACTAAATTATAACCTATTGTATTAGGAATTTCTGTGAAAAGAATTAAGACATGTTCTGATTAAGTATGCTCCTAAACGGTCATTGATCAACATATAGAAGGTTGTGCGTTAGCAAGATGTTCCAATTAACCAGCTCTTGGGGTTGGTCAGTCTTCTAGAGAGCCATAATCAAATGGTGTGTCTATGCATCATTCACAGTTTCTTATTTATTTTATTTTGTTAAAGATTTATTTATTTATTTTAGAGGGGGGAGTGCAGGGGAGAGGGAGAGAGAAACTGAGGCAGACACGGGGCTTGGTCTCTCGACCCTGAGATCGTGACTTGAGCAGAAACCAAGAGTCAGACGCTTAATTGACTGTGCCAGCCAGGCTCCCCACAATTTCCCATTTATTTTAATTTTGTAATGAGTTAATGTTTTAAAGCAAGAACTTTAACATATGACGGGACTCTTCCAAATTATCTCCCAAAGATCAATTTGGCTAATACTCATAAAAGGCTGGTGTTTGAAAAATATAGTTTCTCACCAACATGTGGGCCTCATGATACACAATTTCGTGATGACATATTGATTTTATGTCTTAGTAGAACTACAAATGCTAGTAAATGTGGCTGCTGAAATACAGGAAAGATTCTATTGACATTCTTGGAAAGAATAAAAAAAAAAAGAACAATGTCAGAAGTGGCAGGAAGATCTTAAAGGGTGGATCATCTGGAACAGATGACTTTCATATTATTTTCTCTCTCTTCACTGAAAACATGTTCTTCTTTTCCAGGAAATGGATGCTGAGCTTTACTAACAGAGCATTAGTAAGTTTCAGTGCTTTGTCTTCCTTCACCGCTCACTATAACCCAAGATTCTCTCACAGGAGTCCCCATTGCAATGCAAATTTGACCATTTTTTTTCCAGACCTCACATTCATGATGAAAAAGTGAAAGCTTTATTTCTCATAATGTTTGTTTTATTCATATCTCAAGGAACAAATTGGTCTTTAAGTTTGTCTACCACTTGTTAACAAATCATAGTAGATAAGACCCTGCTAACTGGTAGAATTAAGTAGCAGGGAATGGGAGGGGAAGATCAACTCTCTTGTTCTTCTGCAGCCTATATTTCAATGTCTATTAGCTATCAAATATTTTTGTGGTCTATTTCAAACTTTCCATATCTCAGCAATGATGTATTTGATAGTAAGTTTCAAAAGAATCCATGAAATCAAGATCTATCTTTTTATCCTAAAATTCCATGTCTTTCAACAACAGTTGTAAGCAGTAGAGGAAATTACAGACAAAACAGGGCCAAGGGGAGCATTTCCTAAGTCTTCTATTCAAGATGTGACCCTTCTTTCTATAAATGACCATCCATAGACATCCATGGTTTCCTACTGATATAGACTGCATATTTGTGCTCCCCACTCCAGAATTCATAAGTTAAATCCTAATGCCCAATATGATGGTATTAAGAGATACAGCCTTTGGGAGGTGATTAAGGCAAGAGGTTGGAGCTCTCATGAATGGGATTGGTGCCCTTATTTAAAAAAAAGACCTCAGAGGGGTGCCTGGGTGGCTCAGTCATTAAGCGTCTGCCTTTGGCTCAGGGCATGATCCTGGGGTCCTGGGATCGAGCCCCGCTTCGGGATCCCAGCTCCACCGGGAGCCTGCTTTTTCCTCTCCCGCTCCCCCTGCTTGTGTGTTCCCTCTCTCACTGGCTGTCTCTCTCTCTCTGTCAAATAAATAAATAAAATCTTAAAAAAAAAAAAAAAGACCTCAGAGAACTCTCTAGCCCCTTCTGCCATCTTCTGCCATGTGAGAACACAGTGAGTAAACAGCTGCCTATGAACAGGAAGCAAGCTCTCACCAGACACCGAATCTACCTGAGCCTTGATATTGGACTTCCCAGATTCCAGAACTGTGAGGAATAAATTTCTATTGTTTATAAGCCACCCAGTCTGTGGCATTCTCTTATAGTAGCCCAAATGGATTAAGTCATATTTGCTTTGGGATTAAGAGTCTATAAGGACAATGTGAAGAGTTAAACAATTGTATGGGGTGGCAGCCTAGCCAGTGTTGATGCTGCAAAGCTGTATCTTGAAAAAGGAAATAAGTCCTCATGCCCCAAGTCAAATGTATGTTTTCCTTATGCTCCATGAAAACAGTGTGGTGATTTCTACACTGAATTATTCTTCCATGGTCAACAATATGTCCCAGTCATTCCCATTAGTTAACTTTCAGGTTATGATTGCTATCATAAGGACTAAGAACCAAGATTTTTGTTTCCAGTAAATGACAAACTGGATTCAGACCAAAGTCCTGTTGGAAACAATTAAAACACTGCTTAAGATTTTTAAAAATCTTCTTAAAAGAATAAAATATTTGACAAAATTGTGAGGAACTACCAAGCCAAAACCTAAAGGAAAGTGGAGGAGAAATGGTGAACCTAAATGGAGGAGAAATAGTGAAATACTGAAGCTCCTTCTAGCCTGAGGACATTTGCTGAACCCAATACATTTGGACATAGGTGATGAGATAGTCAGAACTTGAGGCCCAGAGTCCACTCAAGGTGGTAAGTTTATTATGAGACCCTTCCCACATTAAGCTGCATGCCGGGGGTTCATCTCAGGGTAAAAACAAACCAGAGATAAGTTCCCTGCCTTACCTCCCACACATACACACCTCTCAGGAGACTGTAGAGAAGGTTGTCATGGCACTGAGTAAATGGAGGAGAAGAGACAAGAGGGCAGAGAAAGTCCCTGAGAACTTGTGGTCACCGTGGCCTTATGCTCACACAGACTTGAAGTTTGGATCACACTATTTGGGCAGCCAATCAATCTCAAGCCATAAACTTGGTTGATGGTAGCAGTAGTGCCCACTGGGGTCTACAGAAGGAAATGCAAATCATCTCTGCAGGAAAGTCTCAAAGAATCATTAAAAGTACTTTTTCAAAATCACTGAGTAGCCCACAGTAAAAATAGTCAAATACACAAAAAAAATAAAGACACATGAAAAATAATCGGCCTCCAAAAAATAACAAAGGAGATGCAAAATATTTGAGATATTGAGATGATCAGATCCAGAAATAAAACAAGTATGCTTACTGTGTTTAAAGACATTAAAGACAACTTGAAACTGTCTACAAGAGAGAACTATAAAAATAAACCTACAGATTTAAAAAAGAAAGGAAGAAATACTATAAAAGAAACACAAAGTCAGAAGAGACACATAAAAATTTATTTGAGGGGTTGAAGAGAAAATTAGACACAGTTGAAAAAGATTTAGGGAATTAGAAAACAAACTAGAAAATTAACCATAATGCAGCATACAGGGACAAAAATATGCAAAATATGGAGGAAAGTTAAGAGATGGATAACAGGGGCACCTGGGTGACTCAGTCGGTTGGGTGGCCAACTCTTGACTTTGGCCGCTGTCATGATCTCAGGGACATGGGATTGAGCCCCATGTCAGGCTCCAGCAAGCGAGGAGTCTACTTGGAGGAGTAGACTCCCTCTCCCCTACCCCTCTGTTTCTCCCCCCCAACATGTTCTCACTGAAATAAATGAATTAAATATTTTAAAAAGACAGAGATGGATAACAGAGAGATGAGCTAATTTACTTTTTTATTTAGTTTTTTATTTTAATTTCAGTATAGTTAACATACAGTGTTCTGTTAATTTCAGGTATACAATATAGTGATTCAACAATTCTATACAGTATTCAGTGTTCATCATGATAAGTATATTCTTTAATCCCCATCACCTATTTCACCCATCCCCCCCAGCAACATTTTTCTCCTATGTCTCTTGAGGCATGGGAAATAAAAGCAAAAAGAAACTATTGAGACTACATCAAAATGAAAAGCTTCTACACAGCAAAGGAAACAATCAACAAAACTAAAAGGTAACCTACAGATTAAGAGAAGATATTTGCAAATGACATACCCAATAAAGGATTAATATCTAAAATATATAAAGAACTTATACAATTTAACACCCAAAACACAAATAATCCAATTAAAAATTAGGCAGAAGACACAAACACTTCAAAGAAATGCTGATGTCCAAAAGACACATGAAAAAAAGCTAACTTACCTTTAATCAGTGTTCCATAAGGAAGCAGATTCAAAAGAGGGACAAGAACAGAAGTAATAATTAAAGAAGTAATAGCTGATCATTTTCCCAAAACTCAGAAAAAACAGATTCAATAATTGAAACCACATTTAGAAATGTCATCGTGAAACTGCAAAACCCCAAAGAAAATGTAACTATCATAAAGCAACCACAGGAATAAAAGCAGATCATTAGAAGAAGACAGAGAGACAGCCAGTGCTTTAAGAGCAACAATAGAAGCTGAAAGTCAGTAGTATGGTCATTTATACATGCAGATATAAAATAATTGCCAATCTAGAATTCCGTATCCATAAAAAGTATCTTTTAACAATATGAATGAAAAATTAAAATAAATTAAAAATAAATTTGTAAAAACCAGAAGAATGTGAATGGACTTAATACTTTGGGGGTTATCAGGTTTGTTTCTAAAAAAAGATATGCTCTTTATGTAAGAATAAGTTAAAGAAAAGAATGTAAAGAGGTATATTATGCAATTCTAGTAAACAACATGGCAGGTAGAGCTTTATTAATATTAGACAAAATTGCTCTTAAGCAAAAAGAATTACCAAAAATAAAGTCATTTCACTTTGATAGTAGGGTCAATTTTTCACAAAGATGGCGCACTGTTTAAATTTGTAAGTAATTAATAAAATGGTCCTAAAATACCAAAATCAAAACTTGATAAACACACAAGAGTAGATAAATATACAATTTTAGTAGGAGATATTTATTGTTGTCATTAAAGAGACTCCCTCCCCCCACGAACATTATGCGGGTATAATTTTAATTCAATAAACTGAGTCCTTTATAGTGTACAATTCAGCAAGTTTTGACAAATGGATACAGGATATTTCCATCTCTGTGAAGGTTTTCTGATGCCCCTTAACAATCCAACCCTTTCTCACTGCCTAGTCTGGGCACTGAGGGCAACCTCTACACTGCTTTTTTATCACTACAGGTTAGTTCGCATTTTCTAGAATGTATATAACTGAGTCATACAACGTGTATTATTTTGTGTTTGACGTCTTTCACTCAGCATAGTGATTTTAAGAGTGACCTCTGGTTTCGTGTTACATCAGTAGTAGTTTTTGTATTGCTAAAAGGTACATTCCTTTGTATGGATGCATCACTATTTGTTTACCTATTTACCTGTTGACAGACAGTGGGGTTATTTCTAGTTTTTTGCTCCCCAGAAGTTCCTTTTCCAGCAAAGAATGAAATTGTGATTGGGAAGAGAACCATCAAAACTTCCAGCATGTTAGCAAGGTTCTCTTGGTGGTTATACAGGTATTTACTTAATAATGATTTCCTGAAATACATATACAAACCATTACCTTCTTTGTCAATATGTTAGATTTCATCAAAAAAGAAGAAAAATTGAGATAAAGTAGCTGAGACAAATATGCGTGAAAGTGAAGCAGCTATGGCTTAGTAAAGAAAATCCTAGCACTGATAAAGTGAATCTGGGCAATGTTACTTAACCCCCCTCGGCCCCCTTCATTTGCAAAATTAGGATGATAAAACCACATAAGTTATATTATAGCACTTTATAATTTGTACCATACTATACCCATAGGATATATTACTACTACGACTACTACTACTACTACTACTATTACTACTACTACAAGGGAATAGATAAAATGACTTGAAGCAAAAGATTCCAGTTTACCTGTCTCTTGATTAGCCTGTAGGCTTTTTCCCACTGGGCAACCGTGAAACTGTGCCACTCAGATTCCTCCTTTAAGACAGAACCTTCTGCACAACCTTCTGACCCCTGCAGTGGCCACATCTCAGGATCTGCTGCAGCATTCCGGCTGAGGCAACACTCTCCCCAGTTGCTCCCACCAATGCCTGAGTATCACAGGAGTACTAGAATGGGGCCATCTCTGCCCAACACAGGATTCCTCTAATGGGCAATCTTTTAGTTCCAGAGCTTCACCATTGGCCAAGTGATGGCCTTCTCAGAGCTATGTTGTACTCGAGGCTCTTCCTCCCCAGTCTTGCTTCATCTACTCCTTCCGTTCCACGAATCAGAACCGCAGTGCTGTTTGAAGGCACTCCTCGACACTTCTGCCCTCTCTCCTTTAGTTTTCACAAGACTTTTCCCTAATAAATCTCTTACACTTCTAATTCTGTCTCAGCATCTGCCTAGCATCTTAGAGGATCAGAACTGACTAACAAATTCAGAATGGTGCTTTTAATTAGCAAGAACTATAAAAATTTTTAAAAATAAAAAAACCAAGAAATTGTAAGTTTACAGACACTGAGATTTCTGACTTGTAAACAAACAGCCTCATACAAATGGTACAAACCGATTTTTAATTTCTATTTGATCCTGTTGTCCCATGTAAGCACAGCCAGAGACATAAGGGATTAATATTTTTATCCAAAAAAATCATGAATAGAATAGTGAGACTTCAAAATTTTGCTTATTTTGCATAATGAACTACATTTTCTTCCTCTCCTTTACTCATTTCTACATTAGATCCAGATTCTTTTTGAAATAAATTGATTAAAGGCCCAATGAATCTGGATTTGCTAAAGTCTCTCAAAATAAAGTAACCTAATTAAAGGCTCTGTGACAATTTGAAAATGTTACTAAACTGTAGAATTCAAATGATATAGCGAATTTAAGGATTACAGTAAGCAGAGAATGTTAAAAAAATCTTTGTATCCATATTCTGCATTTATGTTCCAAATATTTACCAAGTCAGCAGCCAAATGAAAATGATTTTTGCATAAACTGTGAATTGAAAAATTTCAAGTAACAAGGGAACTGAATTTAAATTTATTTCATTTAAAAATAGTCATGGTTTTTACAAAACTTATCATTTTATAATTTAAAAGGAAACAATAGGGAATATCCTTTTAAATGGCTGGCTTTAAATTAATGGATTTTCCTAAAATTAAACATGATGTCTTTTATTTACCTCTAACACCATTACTCTAGGAAGTATCCAGTTCAAATCTAAAATCATGCTTAATTTCATTATTTGGGTACCAAACACGCCATTAAAAGGTCAATCCATAAAATGTACCCCTTCGATCATATGTAATGAAAGTACAACTGATTATCTGCACTTTTTAAAGTAATTTTTGGAACACTGGTGGGTAGAATAAAGTGCACTGTTAATCATCAAACCCGGGTAAGAGGTAAGAATTCTATCACTGATTCAGTGACGCAGGTAATGTCACCACTGGTATTTGCGCAAGATTTCATCTTGTTGACTCTGCTACCAACTTTCTCCCCTTCTAAATCTCATCTGATTCTTTACTTATTTCTTTGATTTGCCAGTTCTCCTTTCTCCTGCGTATTTGCTCATTTTCTTCCCTCATTGTTTATCTACCTCCTTTTTTGATCCAGAGATCAAATAGATTCTTAAGGCCAATATCCACTTCACAGTCTTCTCTTCCCTCTGTCTATCCAGCTATAAATCAACCCGACTTCTTTTCTACCTTCAGTGTATTCTCTCAAATGCTCCCTTTGGAGTTGTCCTCCAACTTTCTAGATCTTCTTCTGCACAAGCACCCTAAAATACATCCCTTATTCCACTGCCTCATCTCCTAGATCTTAGCCATCTTTTAAACAGTTTGATAACATGTCAAGAACATTGCACCCTAAAAGGATCTAACGAGTAAGTTTAATACAACTAAGGATACTTTAATGACTTCAAACAGAAATAGGTCTTTAATTTGATTTTTTCTAAGAACGAGATATTCAAATGTCTCTTCTGCTTATACTTAAATACTCTCTAAGCTAACTCATTGTTTCCTGGATCAGCTTCATTCTTAGATGGAGGGCAAAATTATAATCATAAGGAACTCTTAGGTGTTTACACACGAAGCCTCCACTTGGGCACAGCTAAACCTGGGAAACCTCCCTCTGGTCCTGGAATGTGTTTCTATTTGAAAAATATGGGGAGGAGGAGTTCCTTAAGTAGAGCTCGTCAAGACCTCAAAGTGATCTGTTCCTCTCGTTTTCAAAATTGCAGAGGCAGTTTTGTCTTCTACCCTGAAATATTTCATGGATACCCAAAACCATATTTTGAATCTCAGAACTCCTTATTCATTCATTCATTGCCTCATTCATTCATGTACTTTTTAAATGCTTACTATGTAGCAAAAGCTGTGCTAGCCCTTGCTCTGGTCTCAAGGAGTGACTCTTAAGATACATTTAACTCTGTCTTCTTGAATTCATTAGTCATCATAATTTTCAGTATGGTATCATACCTACCTAGATGTTAGTTAGGATCAAACGAATTCCCAAGAATTTTAACAAATTAGCCCAGATGGATCTCAAGTAGATGAAGTCTGAGAGGACTAACCCATTCCTATCACCAGGAACATGGACACTTCCGCTACATCAGAGCAGAGAAAATTCCTGGTCCTGCTCCCACACCAGTTGCTGTAAAAATCAAGGCTGAATTCTGCTGACATCTCAGGCCAGGATGATATAAATCAACCAACACAGACCTATTATTACTACTCTTCCTGCACTGGCCCCATTTCCTTCATAAGATGTATCTTCTCAATCCAGGCTAGGTTTAGTCATCACACCCGCTGCTCGGAGCACACAGCCAGAGAAACAAAACAAAACCCCACATTCATCCAAGGGACCGTGTTGCCATCTTAATCATCCTTTTTGCTTGATTCTTGCACTTTCATACTTTTTCTTTTCTTCTTGTCTTCAACAGATTGCTTCTCTTCTGGTTCACAAGGCCTTGAGCTCCCTCAGTCAACTTACTAATTTGCTTTTCCTGTCTGAGGAGCACATCAACTTCTTAATTAAATGAGACAAGGGAGGCAAAGTTCTTTATTAAATATAAAGGAACAACACGATGTAAGCTATCACTTTTAACAGAGATGACTGACCCTGGAGTAACATAAGAAAGGCAAAGACCGCCTCCCTATGTGTCTCTAATTCGGTTTGTCACTTTGCCTTCTCTGACAGCAGCTATCTGATGGGTTCTCAGCTGCAGTAAAATGAACTACCTAGTGTTAGCTTATCACATATTTTTTTTTACCTTTAAAAAACATATTTGTTTAATTCACAAGCTGTGCATGAGAACATTCTGATTGTGTTAAGTATAGACAAAGCCAAATTCTCCTCAGCTTTCACCAGCGTCCCTCCCTTTCCATTACTTGCTACAGAAAAGCTGCCATTGGCAATTTGGCTCAGATCTTCTCAGACCATTTTCTATATGTTTAGATACGTATATATAAGAGCTGCAGTTTTGTTTTGTAAAATTTTGTTTTGTCTTGCTTGCAAAAATAGGATCATATTGTTCATTTAGTTTAGCAATATTTTTTAAGTTAATATGTCTTGAAACTATTTTCCTATTTTCAAATAGATCATTCTTATTCTTCTAACTGCTACATAATTATTTCATATGAATATACATAATTTAGTCATCAGTCCTCTTAGGTGCTCAGTAATTTTCACTTGTCCCAATAATGATGGGGAATATGTTTACAAATATCACTTGGCATATATATAGGAATATTTTTCTAGTGTAGATAATTATTTTAATAGAAACTGCCAAATTTCTTTAAAGGGTACTTGACTAATTTGCATATCCTTCATCCTTCCATATCCTTGTGTAACACTTAGATAATCTCCAATTTTTTTGTGTGTTTCTTTTTAAATGTGTGTTACAAATATTTCCTCTGGTCCATTCCTTGGCCATTAACTTTGTTAGGGTTCAGGAGCTTTGTCATTTTTTTTTTTTTAAAGATTTTATTTATTTATTTGACAGAGATAGAGACAGCCAGCGAGAGAGGGAACACAAGCAGGGGGAGTGGGAGAGGAAGAAGCAGGCTCATAGCGGAAGAGCCTGATGTGGGGCTCGATCCCATAACGCCGGGATCACGCCCTGAGCCGAAGGCAGACGCCTAACCGCTGTGCCACCCAGGCGCCCCAGGAGCTTTGTCATTTGCACAGTTACATTACGAATATTTTTCTTCATGACATTCGTATTTTGCATCTTGATTAGTAGACTTTGTCCGTTTTAGAATTATAAACATATCTGCTCATGTTTTCTCCCAATTCTTTAATAGTTTTGAATTTTTATTTAACTCTTTAATCCACCTAGAGTTCACTTTTGTGTGTATTATAATTTAAATAGTTTCCTTTTTCTTCCTAAATGAATAGCCATAGACACAAAATCATTTACTGAATAGTTAATACTTTTTCTCTCTGATGTGAAGTGCTACCTTTATCATTTACTAAACTTCAGTGTCTATATTGTCTATTTCTGAGCTTTACTATGTTCAATAGATCAATTGTTCCATTTTTGTGTAAACACCAGACAGTTATAATCACTATAACTTAAGAAGATGCTTTACTACATGGAGATAAAATTCCCCTTAATTTTTAAAAAATAACTTCTTCATATTCTTGTGTGCTTTAATATCCAGATTAATTTTATATTTAGCCTGACAAATTCTATAACATTTCTTGTTGACATTTTTATTTATATTACTTTGAATTTATAGCTATTTGTCACATTTTTATAATATATAATTCTTTAACAAAATGTAAAAAGCAGCAATATAGAAATGATTTCAAGGAAAGAGAAAAATTTCTTTGCAGTCTTGAAAAACAGTATAGTTTTGATTTATGTATGAGGTAATGAGGAATCTTAAATGAAAGGAAGGATGAGATGAAAGACTTGCTGTTAAAAAAGCTTGTGCTAATTGCTTCAGAAGCTTCCTAAAGGGAAGGTTAGGTTAGGATTAGGGTTATGAAAGAGATAGTCTCACATATGGTGAACAGTTAAATGATGATGGGAATCTGGCGGTGAGGGGATGAGAACCTGGTAGGATAGTACCAAGGGGTATGCAGCGGAAAGGACAAATGTGAACTACTTCCGAGGAAGAAATGGGCTATACTTGCACCCTTCTCTGCTAATTAAGGCTCTGAGGCATTACAGTGAAGTATCTTGGCTTCTTTATCCTTGGGTCTCCACTCAGGACAGAAGGCCTTGAAGACCAGAAAAGGTTATTCCTATGCTTTACTTCATTTGTGTATCTTTAATATGCCTGATTTGTGTTCAGGGACATTGCAGCATTACAGTCCAATTTTTTTTTTTTTTTTAAGAGGGAGCACACAAGCAGGGGGAAGGGCAGAGAGAGAGGAAGAGAAAGAATCTTAAGCAGACTCCACACCCAGCACAGAGCCCCACATGGGGCTCGATCTCACAACCTGGAGATTATGACCTGAGCTGAAATCAAGAGTCAGAAGCTTACCCAAATGAGCCACTCAGATGCCCCCCAATCCAGTATTTTCTGATTGTCACTTTGAGCTGTTGCCTGGGGTTTTATATATAGTTAATCTTTTGACTGACTTTAATACATTTACACAACAGCCTGATTAATTTAAAAGGTAAAACCAGTCTGTATAGTCCCCATCGCTGTATTAAAGTCACAAAAACATAAAAATTAAATCTGTAAATTTTATTTTGCAGAATAAATGTAATCTTCCAGGGTTATAGGTACTGGGCTCTTAAGAAGATTTATTTTCTAAATGATGCTCATTATTATTTTCATCATCATTGTAGCTCTTAGCTTTTGTGGGGTAGTTACCGTGGTCCAGGCACTTTGTTAAGGGCTGTGTACACATTATCCTAGTTGATCCACTCTTCCAAGGAGTATCTTCCCAGGAGATAGACACTACTAATATTCCCACTTTACAGATAAAGAAACTGAGATGAACAAAACTTAAATAACCTGTTCAAGGGCAGGCTTAGTGCTAAGTGAGTGTGTTGAACACAGCAAAGTCCTGAGGCTAAACTTTTAATGATTATCCTAAATGGCTAAATCACCAACATCTTTGCCTAGACTCCGAGATCTTTAAGAAATTGCTACTTACCGCTCACCTTTTTTGTTACTTCTTTGAGAACCTATTTTCTTTTCCTAGTCATATATTTAGATGTATTGAGGTCACATATTTGTGTTCAGAGCTTTTATTTAAATGAAAGAGAAAAGTGAGTCATCGGATTTGGGATGCTTCTTTGACTCGAGTGTTCTAATTTTGCTTGTTCTCCCTGGAAATCTGCAAACATCCTGAATGTCTGTGTGACTGAAGCTTCTGAAGTTAGACAGAAACATCCTTACATCACTTCCCATTCTTCACTGGAAGGCTGGTCACTTAATGCTGCTGCAAACGCCATTCACTGCCGTCCTCCGTTCGCACCTAACATCTGGTCACCAAAGATAAAATTTGTCATTCTTCCGCTGTTTTGAAGCTAGCTTATTTTCCGTGCATTTGAGGTTTGAACAACAGTTACTGAAAGCCAGTTTCTCCCCTGCATACATGAAGACGGCCGTATTTGGAGGAAGTGGACCCCCAGCAAGTGATTTCTGGCTTTGAGTGGGTGGTATTTGATGAACTATAAGCTTCGAGTTCAACTTGGAGACAGTTGCAATCCACGATGGACCCAGAGATGCCGTTGATGTTCACTGTACTTGATAACGCCTGAGAGCTGTCTAAGGGGTTCAGCTGCATTTATCTAACTCCCTGGTGACAAAAGAACAAACTGTTTCTCAATTTGCCTTGATAGTCTAACTGTAACTGTAGGCAGATCTGGGAAGAAAATGGTCTGGGCTTACATACAAGTAGGTTTGAATAAGATAAAATGAAGACATTACTGCTGTTGACATTCTCACTTTCTTTTGGAGCAAATTTCTGACCGTATTGGCTTCAGGAAGAAAGCTCCTACAAACCATCTGCGCTAAGAGACCATTCAGATTCTCAGAGTGGAATTCCAAGCAGCCATACTCCACTCCGAGGTAGAACTACTGCAGAAAAACCCCGAGGTTCTCTGTTTACAAGAGGGTGGGAAAGTTGTGAAGTGCTCTGCTGATTGGATGCATGGTTCTGCTTCCACGAGCTCTGATGTCTGCTTCTCCCTCCGGGGTTATTTGCCGCAGGAGCAGGGAGACTCTAGGGACTGTCCTGCTACCCAGGCAGTGTTTGCTTCCCAAGGCATTTATCCCACAGGTAAGGACGGACTTATTTCACTCATTTGGAGGGCAGCCTTTCTTTGGATCTGCGCCCAAGAATCTTTCTAAAAAGCAGAAGGGCTTAAAGTTCAGCAAGCAGGATGAAAAACTAGCGCAACCCCTTCCACAAATTTTTGCACCCATTTTAGATATTTTCCTTCTTTCAATGGGGGGGGGGGCGTGGAGAGAATTTAAAGCCATATTGGAAACATGGTTTGAAAATTTAAAGTAAATACTATGCTAACATTGGAAGCAAATTGGGGCCAGAAACCAATCTAAGTGGACCATTTGTTGTGGGAGAGTATGCCTTCTCCTGAGCACGCATGAGGCGTGCTCACGTTCGAAATCAGAATGGAATGAAATAGATGACAAATACTGATTCCTCGCATCGAGATCAGAAGTATATTGGTAGTTGTCTATTACTAGAACTGAATTCCACAGCATCATATGTTCCAAGTCATCCTGAACACAATTACTAGGAGAGGCTGAAATACTCACATAGGATGAAAAAGAAACACATAATCCCCTATTTTAATTCATTTTTCAACTGACAGAGTCCCATATCTGAAAGTTGATTTATATTAATTCATAATTCAGGAATGTGTGGTTTCCGCCACATTTCCAATCAGCCCCACCAGAACAAAAACATTTTGAAAATAGCAAAGCACAAAGCATAAATCAAGGACTCAAGCCCCAGTTTCAGCCCTCTATGGTATCCCATAATATATGCACAGTTTTCTCACTTTCCTCCTGTGACTGTGAGATAAGATGTCTCCATTTTTTTGCTTTTTTGCTTCTTCTTTCAGGCAGCAGGATAAAACTTCTCAGAATCAACTTTTTTTTTTTTTTTTAGGTCTGTTGTCAGTGTTTGAAATGGTGATGCTATTACAAAGATCTGGGATCATTATTTTTCATGATAGAATAATACATGGCAGTAGTAAAGAAAAGAAAGCAGAATAAAGGTTGTATTTCCCCTTCAGTGTTTCATGACCTGATAGCTAGGCCTCCTTGACTTCTTATTTTTAGTTTCCAACTACCAATGCTAGAAGGTGCATTTTCATTCCGTCAAGAAGTTGGCAGTCTCCGAGGCTAAGCCTGCTCTTGCATCCTGCTCTCAGCGCTGTGGCAGCTGGTATTCTCCAAGGACAACCCCAACATTATCTCCCATCCCAAACTCTCCTCGAGGACCTAGCGACTCCCCCTTCAATCCTGAACATGGGCAGGCTGGTGACGTACTTGTAAGCACCAGAAGGTAGCAGGAGCGATGCGGTGTCACTTCTCAGCCTATGTCACCTTGTGAACTGGAATATTCATGCCAGAGTCCTGAGCGGCCCTGCGAGGAGCCAGCTGCCCCAGGGCAGTCATGCTAGGAGGAGGCCCAATTTAACCCACACAGAAAGATCACCCAGCAAGTCCTGGGATGACACGAAGACAGCCAGTGGCTCCAGTCCCAGCTTGTCCTATCCTCCGCACCTGCATGAGCACCCAGAGTTGGAACCACCCAGCCAAGCCCTTCTTCCCAAATAGTTGGCCCACAGAAATGGTAGAGATAAGAAATATTTCTGTCCTAAGCTACTAAGTTTTGGGGTGACTTGTTACATAGAAAGAATAACGAAAACATAGAGACTGAGAAGAAAGTAAATTACAGGGGCGCCTGGGTGGCTCAGTCGTTAAGTGTCTGCCTTCGGCTCAGGGCGTGATCCCAGGGTCCTGGAACCGAGTCCCGCATCGGGCTTCCTGATTTGCTGAGAGCCTGCTTCTTCCTTTCCCACTCCCCCTGCTTGTGTTCCCTCTCTCGCTGGCTGTCTCTCTCCCTGTTAAATAAATAAATAAAATCTTTTAAAAAAAAAAGCAAATTACAAATCAAAGTAGTAGTTCAGCTTCAGAAATTCATCAGCAGAATTTCTGGAGCAGGTCTATCGGAATATAGCCACTCTGGTAAGTTCTACCATTTCTCATTAATATGTTGAAAACTCTAGATCCCCGTTGGCATAGAGATTGAAACGTTTGAATCACACATCTTGTTTTCTTCTGTCTGTGACAAACTATCCCAATTGAAATTGCAAATGAGTCAAACCCAGAAAGAAAGTGGTTATATGACAAATACATTAGAGTCACTTTGAATCACCCCAAATTCTCCTTGAGTACTTACCTCTTGTCTAGTAGGTAAGTTAGCTCCCCTATTTTTTTCTTTTTTTCTTTTTCTTTTTTTTCCTCCTTTTTTTTTTTAGAGGGGGAGAGTGAGAGAGAGAGAGAGAGAAGGAGCAGGAGAGGAATAGAGAGAATCTTAAGCAAGCTCCACCCCAGCTCAGAGCCTGACCTCACAACCCTGAGATCATGACCTGAGCCAAAATTAAGAATTGGACGCTTAACTGTCTGAGCCACCCAGGCGCCCCTCTCCCCATTTTCAAAGTGGGTAAATAACAGAATGACCTCCTACTGTGTTTCCAAGATTTTATGCTTCTCCACGGGAGGGAGAGTTATGATTAAGAGATGAAATGGTCTAGGAGACAACATTTTAATCATCTTCCCTGAAAGAGCTGCGTCTGTCATTTGGCTGTCTTCACTGGTGCTTCCGATGAGGCTGCTTTGTAAAGAGAAGTGTTCCTCCACATTTCTCTTATACTGGTGCTGCTCGCTTTGTCTCATGAGCGATGAAGAGAGAGGAGCTCTGTCTTTTCCAGTACTCCGCTGGTCCCCACAGCACCTACCACAGCTCTGCACGCAGGAAGCACTTGGAGAATGTGATGCCTAAATAGGAGTATTTCAAAGAATTAGACATCCAGCAAGCTCTTTACAAATGTCTATGAGATAATAATAAAGGCCTTGATTATAATAATAATATCTAATATTTATTGAGTACTGACTAGTTATCAAGCACTGCACAAAATATTTTAAAGCATTATCTCATTTAATCTTCATAATATTCACTTAACTGACATAAAAATGGCTCTGGAGTGTGTGTGTGTGTGTGTGTGTGTGTGCGCACGTGTGCGTGTATGTGTGTGTATCCTGGGGCCCTCAGACTCTTGGCTGTAGCTATTTGATTTTCTTTGTGGCTTCATGAAGTACTGCAGGCATGGGAAGAGAATTGGTTTTTTTCTATAGAAATGGATGGCAGCCATGGGAGGATGAGGAAAGCAGAAACTGACGCAGCAGGAATTGCTATGAGCGTCAGGTCCATCTAAGCTAGAGTCTGCGTCAGTCACACGGATGGAAGCGAACAGGGGGATAAGATGAGGGAACATGTTACCTCCTTGGAAAATCTTCCCTGAAAATCCAGTCTAAAAGATTCTTTGTCTCTCCAGCCTCATAGCCCTTGCCTCCTGCCCCTTATAAGTCTTACACACACACACACACGCATATACGCACACGCTCGCACACAGGCACACTCACGCTGGCACACGATGTACTAATTGTTTATCATTGATCTTGCAGGACTAGATTGCATGACTCTTGAGGTCAGAAATAGCAGGGAAGCTTCTGTGTCCCCAGAGACTAGAAGAGAGGCTGGCACAGAGTAGGTGTTCAATGAATATTTGTTGAATAAGTTAGGTGAATAATAACAGACTTTAAGAAGAATTGAAAAGGGGTAGTTGGATGAAAGATTTTGGTGAAAGGAAAGGAGAAAACCATCTGCTTCCAGGGCTGAGACAGGCTCTTGGCTGAACGCACGAGATGAAAGCTGCCGTGGTTCCCCACCCTCTGTCCCAAAGTTAATAAGATCGAGCAAAGCAGCAGACACATGATGGGACATGATGTTTCTAATCACACAAGAAGCCTCATTTTTAAAATACCTTTGGCCAGGTCCATTTTCCTTCTCATGTTTATAGCATTGGTAGACATCATACATTTTTAGTAACCACTTAATTTGTTTTTGTTTGTTTGTTTTTAGTGACGAGCTCCCACCAGCATTTGTATCACGTAGGTACCAGAATCCAGAGACCAAAACGATATCCAATGCTCTTTAGGTTACTTATCCGATGCCTCTAAGATAACAGGTCAGATTATTCCCGTCCTCCTGCATTTCACAAACACCCACTACATAGACACGATCTGTGTCAGGCACGAGCAGGAAAACAAAGATGGCTCAGATATAGACCCAGTCCTCAGAAACCAGTATGGACCCCCAGCAGAAACCAGTATGGACCCCCAGCAGGCTGCACCATTTTCCACGAACACTTGTACCATGTTTCTTTTCTGTAGAAGCAAGTGACAGTTTACATTAAGTCACCGAGTTTAGTTTCACTGATCTCACCAGCTGCAGAGCGGCTTTCGTGATCTTCTTTAATGTCATGGAAAATTTCCTGTGGGCTGTGTTGTCCTGTCTCTTTCTTTCTTAAAGCAGAAAGTAAGAGGGGAAAAAAAAGTGTTAGGACATCTGGTTTATGTGCCTCTGGGAAAGGACTGAATTCTTGATACTTTTTGTTCCTTTTATTGCTGCCTTTACCACCATGATTTGGAATATCAGTCATTTCAACAAATATCCAGATTACAAGGTTTTTATTTTCTTTTTGATTTTCTGACTTTATGAAGACGTTTTTATAATCCCACCTATCAGATGCATTCACTCTTCATACATTCATTCATTCAACAAATATGTCTTGAGTTACTAGTACAGGCCAAATATTACCCTACTCTCAAGGAGCCCATCGCCTTGAGGGAAGATAGACAGGCAAACCCACAATTTTAGTACAATCAGAAATGTGATTTAATGAGATATGTGTAAGCCTGGGCCAGGACGAGTCACGGAGGGGGCAAAAGAAAGGAGCCTAAGCCTGCTGAGAGAATCAGGAAAAGATTCATAACAGAGCTAACCATCAGGCTGCAGGATGAAGAACAGGTAAGAAGCAAGAAAAGCAAGGTGTGTGTGTGTGTTGGGGCTCGGGGAGATGTTCCAGGGTCAAAAAAGTTCAGAGACGTGGAAATGCAACACAGATGCGGTATAGTTAGAGTGTAAAGTAAACGTGATAAGTAGCAGAAGAAACTAGAGAGGAAAATAAGAGTCTACTCATGGAAAGGCCTTGCATGTCATTAAAAGGAGTTGAGATATTTAACCCAGAGGGAATGTGAAAGCATGAGAAATTTCTGAGCAAGAGAATGATGGAATCAAATCTTGTTTTGGAAAGACGGCATCATGAGGATTGAGTTTCTGGTAATGGAGGAGCGGTGTGGGGAAGCCAAAGAAAGCCGGAGAGATAAAAGTAGGTAGGCTGTGGAGATAACATAGGTAGGAGATGATGCTGTTCTTATCAAAACAGATTCAATTTCGACTCTCGATTAGTTGAAATCAGATGGTCAGTATGAAATAATGAACAGAAAAAAACTGGAATCAACAAATTTAACAAGTACTTATTTAGAACATATTACCTGCCAAATGATGTGAGTTGCCAGGGGAAAAGAGATGAGTAATACAGGGTCCTCTTCTTAAGAAAGCTCCAAGTCTGGGGCGCCTGGGTGGCTCAGTCGGTTGAGCATCAGCTCTTTTGATTTTGGCTTAGGTCATTATCTCGGGTTGTGAGACAGAGCCTGCGTTAGGCTCCACACTGAGCGTGGAGCCTTTTTAGGATTCTCTCTCCCTCTCCCTCTCCCCACCTCCAATCTCCCCCTTTCGTGGCTGCACATTCTCTCTCTCTCTCTAAAAAAAGAAAGGAAGCTCCAAGTCTGAGAAGTGAGACAAATCAAGTCAGCCTTAGTATACAATGAGATAAGAGCCCCACTGAAGCATGGAAGGCTCTGGGAACAAAGAAGCTTTAGTAAGCCAATGATAGAAGGTTTACATTCTCTGATTATCACAAACACTAACTTCATAAGGGCTGGAATGTTTTTTTAAATACCCACTACATGCCAAATTCTGTGGGTGTGCTTTATGTACCCAATCTCCATAAATGGAAAATACTAAAAATTACTTTTAAATTGTCTGTCTCTTTTCCCTCCAAAAGATCTTAACTACTCCAACAATATTCTAATTAATTATGTGGTGGCTTATTTGGAGTACGTTCGTTTCTGTTTGACTAAGCAATCTTACTTTTGCAATTCCCAGTTCTCCCCCTCAGCTATGTTTATCCAAAACACACAATTACATTAATGAAAAAAAAAAAGACATTAAAGATAACCTTTTACAAAGGTACGCATTTGGACTGCTAATTACAGCACCTAATTTATTATTACTTCCATTAATGATGGATTTAGCCCTTACTTAACAAGATCTTAAGAAAACATTAACAGATTGCAAATCTTGTCCCTACTTTTGTACTCTACTTAATAGCTCAGCTGAATAGTAAGCACCGGCTGGTGGTTTTACAGGCCCGGGAGCCTGAGGTCACTCGGAGTAGCATGTGCAATCAATGTAGCTGACAGCACCATGCTAGTGGTCCTCCACAGACTGGTTAGTACTGGGAAACTGGATGCACTCCTCAAGGACGCACCTTGGCTTTCCCTGTGTACTTACAGTGCGTGCTACGTGGTGGTTGGGAAGACACATGGTCCTACGGATGCTATATGTTTGGGTGGAGGTAAATCTAAGTTAACAGACTATCTCAAATCATCTCTGAGACCCTTAGACAACAGATGTCTGTGACAGCACCTTTTCTCAGTCAAAATATTTTTGTCTTATAGTTACACACAACTTTATTCAATTCAAAGAAACAGGTTTCTATGAGCTTCAAAGGCTATATGGTCTGAGGACCGTGCTCCATGTACTATCCGTACAAGCTGCTTTCATGACATCCATCATTTTCCCAACTAAACTACAAGTTCCTTAAAGGCGGAAACCATGTCTTATATTTATTCTGCAAATCCCAATATGCTGCACATGAAATGTGGACAAAATAATTCTACATTTGGCTCTGCTGCTTGCCATCTGTGTATCTTAAGTAAACTTCCTTTCTGCTCCAAGCTTCAGTTTGCTCATGTATAAAAGAGTGAATAATATCTTTTGACCATTACTTAGGTAATAAATTTAAACAATGTTCTGTGGGGGCGCCTGGGTGGCACAGCAGTTAAGCATCTGCCTTCGGCTCAGGGCGTGATCCCAGCGTTGTGGGATCGAGCCCCACATCAGGCTCCTCCGCTATGAGCCTGCTTCTTCCTCTCCCACTCCCCCTGCTTGTGTTCCCTCTCTCGCTGGCTGTCTCTATCTCTGTCAAATAAATAAATAAAATCTTTTAAAAAAATGTTCTGTAAAACTACATAAATTACCAAATATAATCCAAAGTAAATTAATAATATGTATATTACCAAGCATAGGAAAATAATCTTGCCATTGATGATTACAAACCATCAGTGAAGACCCCCCCCCCCCATGTCTTATATGGCAAATCTCTTAGACAAGGAATTTCTGAAAGGGGGAAAAATTCATTTACGTGACTTGTGCAGTGATCTCACATGTGGCAAAGATCCTACATGTTCTTTTACAATGATCATGGCAATGCTACCAATATCCCCAGAGATTATAGTGCTGAGGAAATCTATGATGCTTACCAAGAAAATAATATATCAAAATATATAGGCGAAAAGAGATTTAAAAATGCAAAAACTATGAAATTAATATATTCATAGCAATGGTTATCTACAAAATAAATTCCTGTTTTTAAAATCACATCAGTGGAGGGGCACCTGGGTGGCTCAATTTGTTAAGCGTCTGCCTCTGGCTCCGGTCATGACCCTAGGGTCCTGGGATGGAGTCCCATGTCAGGCTCCTTGCTCAGCGGGAAGCGTGCTTCTCCCTGTGCCTGCTATTCCCACTGCTTGTTCTCTCTCTCTCTCCCTCTGACAAATAAATAAAATCTTTTTTAAAAAATCATATCATTAGAGTGAAAAGAATTGTAAACCTTGCGGTCTCTCTGGTACGTTCATTTGGTTTCCGTGCATTTTAGTGGTACATTTCTTTTTTGTTTTTTTAAAACTTGGGGGGATCTAAAACTCTATTAAAAATAAGTGATGTTTTTGAGAGAGCTTAGATCAAGTTGGAGATACTAAGTCCAAAACCCCTCGTTAGAGTGTATGAAGTACCTTCTTTACAGGCTTCCTCTCACTCTCTTTACATACGAAGTCAATGAAATATGCAGTAGAAATTAAAAAGAAGTCGTCCAGACCTTAGAAGGTAAGGCAGCCAGTAGGTTTATTCGCATCAATATATCATCTATATCCTTTAGGATTCAAAGTTCCACAGCCGCATGTCTTCCATTTAACCAACTCTAAGCAAGACAGCTCACTATCTCATCTAATTTAGTGTTCAACTGGGGCTGACCACTCCCCGCCACCGCCCCAAATGAGAGCACACCATAGTGAGGAGTGAGGCTGGTGGGAGGAAATGACCCTACATGGGCACGCCCTACGGAACATTTTACAAAAGTTCACAGGAATAGTCCTTTATGGACCTATCTTTCCCAGACTTGGTAACTTGAGGATTTTTTTTTTCTCTTTTATTTTATTTTTTTATTTAAATTCAATTAATTAACATACAATGTATTATTTGTTTCAGGGGTACAGGTCTGTGATTCATCAGTCTTACATAATACCCAGTGCTCATTACAACACATACCCTCCCCAATGTCATCACCCAGTTACCCCATCCCCCCACAATCCAGCCCCCCCTCCCCCCCCGCAATCCAGCAACCCTCAGTTTGTTTCCTATGATTAAGAGTACTAGAGGAGTTTCTTAGGATTTGTCTGCTAGGTGTTTCCTTGACTAGCCACTGTTTGTGTTGATTGGTCTGTTTATTTTCTTAGTAATGTTTTCCTTATGCAAATAATTTTCAACTATCATTGTTGTTTTTTATTAACCCTAACCAATGATATTATGGAAGTGTGATAATGGCCATAGTGTGCCTATCACCTGGCTTATTTTCCAGCACTGTAGAGATCAATCTTTTCCATTTTGGAGGCCCTGGGTGACCCACTTGGTGAATGGCCACAAAAGTTATAGTGTGTGGTCCCAAGAGATTGTAAGTAAAAGATAGTCTTGCTGTTTTTATTCAGGTCACAGAGTTCACCGCTTATATTTCCTTAGAAAAGAGGGCATTTTCAACACAGCCAGATTATGCCAAATGATATACATAGGTTCTTGGAACACTAGTTTTCATTTATAAACTAAACTTAATTGTTCAAGATTTGAGATACCAAGGTGGCTCTAAAAGGCATCTAAAAAGTCTTTTTTCCTTATCTTCTATCTACAACACCCAGGTACTTGATGCCAAACTATTGCCAACTCTGAAACCACATGTTAATCCTTTTTTCTGAAAAATTAGTTTTCCCCAAGTTTTAAAGAGAACTACAGAGGCTTAATATTGATCACTTTTGCTGAAAATAAAGCATCATATTCTGATATAAAATGACCAACACGATATAAACAAATGTTCTTTATATTTTTGATTAAGGATTGATTTCTTTCTAGGAGTAAAACTCTTGTAAAATAAATGAATAACCATTTACGCATCCATTAATGTACCCTAAAAACTTTACTGGATACTATCCATGTTCTGTACTAAACAGGTTATCCAGCACAACTCCACCTGGAGCATGTCTTGACCCATTTATGAACAGATGGAAGTGAGACTGATGATTAAGTAGGTAGAGGTTGGCTCCACCAGACCTTTCGAGATACTGAATGCAAAAATTGGTTGACTGTAAATATCAGAAGTCTTCAGAGAGAAGAAAGGCAGGTGGCTCTTTGATCTCCTATCTCTTTTCTACTCATCTACTACATTTCACATCCCTTCCCTAGTCCACATTGCTTAGAAAGCTGCTGTAAGGGGCACCTAGGTGGCTCAGTTGTTAAGTGTCTGCCTTCAGCTCAGGTCATGATCCCAGGGTCCTGGGATCGAGCCCCCTGTGGAGCCCCGTCTGGAGCCCCTTGTGGAGCCCCCTGCTCAGTGGGAAGCCTGCTTCTCCCTCTCCCACTCCCCCTGCTTGTGTTCCCTCTCACTGTCTCTCTCTCTGTGTCAAATAAATAAATAAAATCTTAAAAAAAAAAAAAAAAGGAAGAAAGAAAGAAAGCCATTTAAAAAAAAAGAAAAGTAAGCAAGAAAGCAAAAGTCACCCTAGATACCTGTATTTGGCAATTGGCTGATAATCTTAAGACTATAGGACCAATGTTACAATAAAATAGTGAGTGGCAACAGTTGCCTATAAAATACAGCAGAGTGAATGTAATCAACATGAAGCCAAACTTGGTTTTGCAGGTTACCAAAAAAGAATGGTGTGTCTTCACAGAGGATCCTACACTTCGATACCACTAGAAGAGGAAGAGACGTGCCTCTCCCCCAGTGACCATGCTGTTTCTCGTCTATGCAGTGTTGGCGCCCCCTTCCAGCACAGGACCGAAAATGGCAGCCCAGGAGAAGGGAGCAAACCCTGTAAGTACTCTGGTTTTATCTAAGCGTGGAAATAAGCATCACGGATAACAGGGCTGTTTCATGAACATATTTATTTCCTCCCCGTGTTTGTAATTATTGGGTCATTTTCAATTTTGATTTTAATCCGAAAACCTAAACCTAGTCCAAAATGAAATGAAAATGACAACTGGGTATTTTTAGGGTTTAACAGCTAAGAGTTGATCAAATATATTTACTCAAGGAAAAAAATTAGAGAAATAACTCTTCATATGGTGAAACATAACCAATCAATCTAGAAGTATCGTTACTACTTACAGTCTCATCAGCATCATTTCCTCACGAACAGGATCTGCAATGACTTGTGAAAGATAGGTCATGTAGTAGTACTCCCTTGCACAATACTTAATTCCAACCACCGCCACACCTATGTAAATGATGCTTCATTCTCCTTCCTCCTGCAGCAAATATAATGTTGTCATGTACCCTTAATGTGGAAACAGAACATAAATCTAGTTTAGAACTAAAACACAGGGCGTCTCTGTATATATGTGCGTTTGTGAGCACAAGCACCCGTATTATTCTTTTTTTATTTAGATGTAATAGACCTGTCTGCAAAGAGCTTTGGTGAATTACTTTTTCATTTTGCAGAAGTGAAAGTTCAAAAAGAGTAAGTGACTTCCCTTTAGTTTTAACATTTATTCTCAAGAAATTCCCAAGAATTTTTGGTCCTATTCATTGAACAACCCTGAATTGTACAATACCATAATTTTGGTTGGTCACATGGTTGCTAGAAAGTGGTTAACTGGCTATCGATGACCACTTTTATTACAGACTAATTGAAGACAATTAGGAAGAAATAACTATTTTCAGATCGTAGTAGATTCCAGAAAACACATATTACAATTAGAGGAAGCAGTTGTTTGCTGTATTAGAATTTGTTCCTCAATATCTTTTTCAAAATGCCAACTCTGGTTACGATTACAGTATATAGTTTCCTGAGAAAAAACTCTCAGGCAGCTTTTGACTATTATTCAAATCTTCTCTAACTCAGATTAAGTAACTATTAATGTTCGTTCTGAAAGGAAAAAGGATCTAGAAGAAAACAGGCTCCCACAATTAGAAAGCCACGGTGTCAGGCATTACTATCTTCACAGCGTCCAAATTCCACATTTATCTTTCTCTGCTGAATTTTTCTTCTTTTTGCTTTGGGCTAATTCCTCTCAAGAGATTTGGGGTGTTTGCATAATCCACACACCATCTAGTGGTAATAGATGGAAAAATCCACCTAGAAAAATAAAACATGAGAGCTCTCTAGAAAGTGAACAATTGACAAAGTACAGTACTTCCTCTTTGAAATTATACTTCGTAAGATATGCCTTTCTTATAAAGAATTAATTCTTTTGTGATAATTATTTTTGATAACTTTTGAACTATGCTTATCACGTGGATTACCTATGGCAAGGGGAAGGAGTACTTCTGGAGAAATTCTTTGGAGACAATTCCTATTGTGTTTTTGGTCGGCTAGCAATCACTTCTCATTCACACCCTTACCAGAGCAAGAGTAGTTCAGGGATTAAGTGCTCAGAATAAGGACTCAAATGAGCTGGGATCAAATTTCTGGCTCTGCTTTCTATTATCTGAATGACCTTTGCCAAAATTAACTAACCTTTCTGGCCTCCTGTAAATGTTTCCTGTAAAACAGAGGCAAAATTTAAAAAACACATGCTAAGCACTTACAAAAATGCTGAATGCATATTAACTACTCAATAAATGTTTGATATTATTATTAAGCAAATCAGAAAAATGTATAACGTTTGCATATTTACCCAGTTCCTCAATCAAGCCAATAAAAAATGCTAAAGCTTTTTCCCCCCACTAATACCATAGTCCTAATGTTAACGATGATTGGCTGCTCTCATAGGAATTTCAAAGGCTCAATAATCACTCCAGCTCACTTAGTAACTCAATAGCAACGCATCCTTCAGACAATGGATGTGGTGGGGTGCCAGTGAAATGGAATTTCTCTCTCAGTGGAGATGGGCCCAAAACATGCTCCTCTTCCAGTATTTTAATGGATATTGGCCCATTCTTGATTTTTTACTAAACTGTTTTTCTGCTTTCTGTTGGCTGTTTTTGAACCAGTCCACTATTCCATTATTACACAATAAACAAGGGAGTGATATTAAAATACATTCTAATTTATTTTATTATTCTGGCTGCATGAGAAGTCAGAGAGGGGGAAATATCCATCACCGTTGAAAGCACTGTATGTTGAACAAGACTCTATGGGAAAGAAACATATGGTAGATGAGTTTTGATCGATAGAAGGGAAGAACAGAACGCAGGTGCTGCTAAAAGCATTGAGCCCATGACAGATGTCCCAGGGGAAGGTGCCCAGGTAATGATGAGGCCACATGTGAGTACTGACTCCTCGGGTGTGAAAGACCTTGACATCTGTTCACTATATTCTGCCTCAGCCTGAGGCTGGCCATTGATAAATTGCTTCTAAAACACATTCTCCATGTCTATGGCTCTACCATCAACTACAAACGAAACTGGCAACTGGCCTTTTGATTTATTTGACAAACACTTACTGAACATCTGCTTCACAATCATCAGTAAGTGGCATCTTCATACATAGAGCGCTGAATCACTATTAAGTCAATGACTGCCTTTCTGCGCTTGGCTTTCTTAATGTTAAAACAAGGTCTGCCCATTGAAACATTTATTCAACAAATATTTTTGAATATCTGTTATGTAGCAACTGCATGTGTGTCCGACTTGTTGGGATTCAGTGACCGGGACGGGCAGAGCACCCGCTCTCAAGAAGCTTACATTCTGCGGGGAGACATACATTAACACGTAAAATAAGTAAACAAGAACAAAAGATTGTGATTGCGGATACTTTGAGTTGTGTGGTCAGGAACTAACTCTTTCTGAGGAATTTAAATTTAATCTAAGATTGGAACGACAGAGGCCAGTCATATAAACATCAGTCATATAAACATCTTTCTAGCAGAAGGAAGGGCCGGTGAAAAAGATAGAAACAAGGTTGGTATGTTGAAGAGACAAATTTCTCCAACTGAAAATTTTCTCCATTTCTCTTGCCAGATTTTCTACTTGTTCTTCATGAGAAGAGATTATTTGCAGCTAGTAGTTTCTGACAACTTGGGTAATTTCCTGCTGTAGTCTGAATATGCCACTAAAAAGAGTTGAAGTAGGTCTTTCTCAATATTGCTCTGTACTCAAAAAAATAGCCTAGAAAAAGCATACGGTTTCTTTACTCAGCTGATGGGGGTTTAGCAATTTCCTGTTGCTATGCTAGACACTTTATACACATGACCTCATTGGTCCTCACATACTGTCTTGATAAGGAAAGAAATATTATCTCTATTTTATAGATGAGTAAACTAAGACACACAGCTATTAAGTGGTAAAGCTGAGATTCAAATTCAGATTTCTCTGGGGCTTCCTTAAAATATATAGAAGCAGGGAAGCCATGGGTCCTGTCTCTGGGTTCAGTACAGGTGAAAGGTCAGCGGGGATCTCCAGCTATGCACCAGTGAGCAGCGCGAGCGCACACACACACACACACACACACAACTCCAGCAACCTAAACTGTCCCTATTCTTTTTTAATTTAAATTCAGTTAGCCCTATTTTTGATAGGTGCTATTCCAACATGATGGCAAGGGACACTAGCATTGCTATAGAGAGAGCAGTTGTTTTGCCTAGAAAATTGAGGGCTCAGAAGTTAAGGAAAATGTATGAAAAAAAGATGAAAATGTTTTAGGATGTAAAAAATAAGCAAAGAAAATGATCACTTAGATTTGGTATTTAGTAGGAAATAGCAATTCTGTCTTTTTAAAGCCAAGTATAATCTCTCAAGAAGTTTGTCATCTAAATGCAGAATAAATTAAGTATAGGGAACTGTCTTTGTTCACGTAAGGAATTGTCTGAGAATGGATTTACATGTTGGAAGAGGTCGCTGAGAAAATCCAGAGTACAACAAAGCATTGAATGATGCCCATGAATAGAGATCTTTATCTTATCAGTACAGAATGGTTCCTAGGCTAAATTTTGCTGAAATTTTTAAAACGAACGTGCCATTTTGTATGCAGCTGGATCTAGAATACCAAGTGTATTGTGGACACAGGAGTAGTTCTTTGAATAAAGGAAGCATCCAAATGTCCTCGGAGACTGAAATAAGAGCAATTTAAAAGAAAAAATCATACCATGGCAAACAGTTTCTTCTATTATTTGTTAAATATAAACTGATAGAAGTTTTTAAATTATCATAACTACCACCTCCTCTTTGATGTGAACCCCTTGATAAATTTATAGAGAGCTGGAAGACTGTATTGTATCACCAATCTCCAGATTAAAGCCTGTCAGTAACGATACATACTAATTCACTGCAGGGCTTCACCATACCTGTGTAATCAAGCAGGCAATCCATGGATCACTGCCCTATGTTATGCATCAATCACATCTTCTTCAAAGGAGAAATTATAATGGGACATGGCATTGCCACTTTTATAATTGCTCCTTTGAACCATGACTTACTAAAACCACAAAGCTTCTTCCATAGATAGCAAATCCCTTCCTGTATAAACTACCAATTTTGTTAGCTTTGGAAGAGTTCTCTTTCTCCAAATTAGAAATGCTTGATAATGTTGACTTAAATATCATTAACACTTAAATAATTTTGTTTATACTCTATTCATCAGATATATACTGCGTGGTTATATACAGAAACCATGTAAATGATAAACTATTCAAATGTATATATTTATGTATCTTCAGGAAATATTGGATATTGAATTAAGGAACAAGAGGTTTCTATTTTTTAAGAAAAGAACACTACAAGTAGATGCTCTTAGAAAATAAATAAATATATACATGTATATTATAGCAGAAGAATATTCAATGAAAGGACTTAAAGATAAACCTAAAGAACACCAATAGAGAGGTCAAATATCTATAATTGAAGTTCCTGAAAGAAGAAAGAAGGCAGATGAAAAGAAATTATAAAAGACATAAGTCAAGAACACTTCCCAGAACTGAAGAACTTGAAATCCAGATTAACAGACTTACAGAGTACACAATGTAATGATCAACCCCCAAAAATGATGTAGACAGGGATCATTGTCATGAAATTTCACAACACCAGGAATGAAGAGAAGATCCCAAAACCTTTGGAGAAAACAAAAAAGTCATCTATCAAGGATTAGATATAAGAATAATATTGTAGTCCTAGGACAACACTAAAAACTAGGGACAACACTAAAAATATGGGGCAACCTGATCACGTTCTTTGTGAAAAGGATTTTCAGTCTTGTACTCCATATCCAATCCAGCTACTAATCAAGAACGATGGTAGAATAAACACCTTTTTAGACATCCAAGGTCTTTCAGATTTCACCAAGGTATTTGGAACTCCAGTTCTGTAAGTTTCCTTGGGAGTTCCTGGAGCATATTCTCCACCAAATTCAGGGAACCTACCAAGAAAGAGGAAGACACAATATCCCAAAGGAAGAGAAGGAGATCTAACATGGAAGAACATCCAAGGGAATGCCCTTGATGACAGAAAAAAAGTTTCAGGGTAATAGCTTTAGAGTAGGCCAAGAAAGCAACCGGAATAGACTAGAACAGAATGACTGGAAGAATTGTCCAGAAGAAAACAAATAATAAAGAAAGATGGAGGTGATAGATTTTCTGATATATTTGTGAGGAAAAGTTCATTAAGAAACAGCTGGGGGACTTGAGTAGAACAAATACACAGAACAAAGTAGATAGAAAACTAAGCAAATAAAAAAAGAATAATAATTACTCAGGAGGAAGTCAGAAAGTTGTACAAGAATAGAAATGTAATCACAACACATTGTGTGAAAGAAATTAAATGATCATAATAATGTAACCAGTGAATATCGATTTAACCCAAAATTATGATATAGCTATTAATGGACAGGGAATGACATAAGAGAGCAAAATCCTCTCATCTATGTAGAAGAATTCCATAGATATTGCTCAGTCTTTACACACCATATTCCAGGAAAAGGGAGAGCTTCTTGGAGAAAGGTCTGATGTCAGGTCTGGTGTAAAAAATGTACAGGGTGAGCCTGGGACACCTTGTCATACCCGAAAGCAGAGGTGTTATCAAAGACTACTGAGAGGTGGCTATAGAGGTCCAATGTGATATTCTTCCTGCGTTTGTTGTGTTTGAAATTATTCATTATAAAAAGTAAAAATGAATAAATCAACATAAAAGTGAAAAAAATGGCTTGGGTAGTAGGATTGGGGGAAGTAAAGGGAACTTTACTTTTCTAGTAAATGAACTTCACTACTGTTTGAATCTTTTACAATAGAAATGTAAATTTATGTGTTCCTCATGCAATTTTTAATTAATTTTAACTTCAGGTTCAAATTTAGAAGGAACAATGGTATAAGCGTATTACTGAGCAGTGTGGAGTTAAATACCATTAAGACTAGTAAAGGTGGAAAATGTTGGCCAATGGGCAGTACATCTAAGGTATGCAGGGGTGAGCAGGGAAGTGCTGTTCTGTTATTTGTAAGCCCTGGTATTACATAGCTCTTATAGTATATGCACATTTACTTCAATAAAAACAAATTCCAAAAATATTGTTATTTTTAAAAATGATGGGCTTTAGGGTCATAAAGAGCTCTTCATTTGTCTTTATTCTTTATTCTGAACTCACACACACACACACAATTAATTCATGTCAGTCTAAATATTTATCTATCTGAAAGTTTTACCATCTATACTAGAAAATCAACTGCATTTGGAGTGGCTCTGATGAATCCAGTGGACTAACACTACCTTCTTTTCTTTGGCCACCTTCACTGCAGAGCCTGGAAGAGCCCACTTTAGCAGAACTCTTTACAGTTAGAATAGTCATGTGACTCATTTCTGACCAATGAAACCATAATGATAGTAAGAGGACGTTGGCTTTTGATAAGCTTTTTACTCTCTTCTCTTCCCACCTTCAGTGAACAGGGGGACATTCACAGGAGTAGACATCTTGAGACCACTGAGTCATGCTAACAGGCTAAAAGCGGAAGAAAAAGTGAACCTGGATATTTGATGACAGATTTGAGGAGACAAACATGTTTTTAACCCATACAGTGAAGCTTTAGGCTTCTTTTGTGTTTACTGTCAGAGTTTATTTACTTATTTATTTTTTACATGTACCAAGGAAACATGAAAATACAAATCTTTTATAAAAATTTAAAAGAATTGGGGCCCCTGGGTGGCCCAGTCAATTGAGTGACTGACTCTTGATTTCAGCTCAGGTCATAATCTCAGGGTCCTGGGATTAAGCCCTGCCTTGAGCTCCCTACTCAGTGGGGAGTGCTTGAGAATTCTCTCTCTCCCTCTTCATCTGTCTCTTCCCCAGCTCTCTCTCTCTGTCTCAAATAAATGAATAAATCTCTAAAAAAAACTTTTTTTTATAGAATGCCAAATAAATCCTCACAAAACACCCCTTTTAAAAAATAATGCCACCTTTTCCCCAAAGATGTTAAGTGTGGTAAAGGGTGTGCCACAATCTAATTTCTCCTCACTAAAAGGAACACAGGAAACAGAGAAGAGACTGGTTATATAAATTATATATGTATTAACTGAACTCTTGGTTGGAATACGGTATATCTGAACCAACAGCGTTTTGGTTTTTGTGGGGTTTTTTTCAGTTATGTGTACTGTATCGTATACTCATAAAACTGTTTATTGTTGGCTTACCTTTATTTTACTTACCATAAACTATACCATAAGCCAAGTGAGAGCACAGGCTCTTTGACTCAGGAGGCACAGAGTCCAGATTGTTGCTGACTCATATCTCTGTGACCTTAGACAAGCTACCTGATCACCTCAATCCTCAGCTCCCACGTCTATGAAATGGGGATAATGATAATATCAGCTTCATCGGGTTGTGGGAGGGTAAAGGAGCTAATAAACACACGTGCCTGGTGTAAAATTTGGGTTCTGCCAATGTTAGCTACTATTGTAATCACTACGACTTTACTTACAAGCACGTAGCATTTACTGTGTGCCAGGCACTGCTCTAGTGCTTGGCAAATACTAATTTACTCATTCCTCCTGAAACGTGGTGGTTATTACTGTTGTTATTATTGTTGTTGTCTCAATTTTATATTTGAGGACACAGAGGAATTTAGGAGCAATTACAGCAGCACACAGCTCAAAGGTGGCAGAGATAGAATCTGGAAAACAAAAGCCCAGCCCCAGAATGGGTGCCATGAGCCTCTGCTCTGTTTGCCCCCCATCCTTTCCCTTTCCCTTCCCTCCTCTCTGTTCTTCTCTAACAGTTCCTAGCAAATGATAAGCATTCAAGAAATACTTGTTAAATTGCATTTGTACACAAAAGAAACAGACATGGAGGTAACTGTGAAAGATCTTGAAGGCTTTTCCATCACCCTTACTTAAAATATGAATTTTGACTTAAAACAATAATATTTCTGTTTATTTAACTGAATATCAGTTGTCTGTGTTATAAAAGAAAGTTGAGCTTGAATAAACTATAAAATATTAAGATGATTGAGCGTTTTCAATCATCTTCCTTATCTCTTCACAGCAAGCAAACAAGTCTCTAGATGCCTAACGCAGGGAGACTCGCCAATAGCCTTCATTTGTAAGAGTGAAGAAGATACACATTTTGTAGGCTAAGGTATGAAGTAGAAGAAAATGTCCTGAGGTAATTCGTTTTCACTGGGGTTTGAAATTTAACATATTAACCCGGAATTTATTTGCAACTATTTCATCACCTCTGACCAATGACCTGCTAAAGATAGAGGCTGGTTCTGCTTTCAACAACCGGAAATCTAGTGTTCCCCACGTGACTCTTCATATGAGCATATGGGATGCGCAGTCTGCACTTGCCAAACCCTTTTCTGGACATCACCACCTAGAATTTGACATTGTCGTGTTGCATGTGGAACTGCTAAGCAGATTCTGTTTGCTTGTGATGTATGCCGTCTCTGAACCAGGAACTACTGAAAAATGGACCTCACGCATACATGAAGTCTCCCCTAGCTGACTCCATCGGGCTCTCGTTGCCTGTAAAATAAACATGACAGAAATGAACAGGAGGATTCGAAAAGGCATGTGTGCTGGTGGGATGGTATTAGCCACAGGTAAAAAGCGAAAGATGGGAAGCCAAAATCTTACTGATCATATCACTCTAACAAAGCCCCCTAAAAAGATGCTGTAGACTTTTTTTTCCCTTCATTTGTTAACTGAGCTAAGGTCACTCTTGAAGATACAAGCTTGCATGGGATAGCACTTCATTCAGCCTTAGCCTACTCCTCTGAAGAAATCCAGAGGGGCAGATGTGTCAATAAAATTAAATGCAGAAGACAAAAATAAAGATATGGTGTGTCTTGACTATGTTTTCCTTACAATACTCTAAAAATTAATTGTTAAATGATTATTTGAAGAGGTAGAGAATCAGCAAATCTGGGCAAATTATTTAACTTCTCCGAGATTCGTATTTCATGACACACATACTTTGCATTTAACTATACTAAATTATTTGCAGTTTCTCAAAGGAGTCACATTTGTTAAACATTTCTATTTATATCTATTGCGTGACTCGTAGTAGGCTCTTGGTGGTTATTTGTTTTTAGAGGTGAAGGAAAATCCACCATAGTAAATAATTGAGAAAAAGAGGAACACAGCTGCTCATTTGCTATTTTCTGCCTCTGTCTCTCATTACACAATTAGTTATGCTTGTATGAATGTACAAGCCCTGGGAAAATAAATCATTTCCAAGAATTTATTAGAGTTAGAGACTTTGCTTTGACAGAGGTCAAAGAGTTCTAGCAATGTCTTGGATGTTAATACAGTTTACCTTTACTTTGTTTCTGGGTGGATTTAATTTTTACAATGAAAATGAAATATATAGAGAAAATGCAGGAAATGGCCTGAAATAGACCAAACTAAAAAGTAAGTTATCAGGGGAAGAGTAGCACTTATTTTAACATTTTGTTTTCATTTGTTTATGTGTCTGTCCCTTCTACCAAATGGTAAGCTTCTTGAGAGAAGGAACTATAAGCCACTTATCTTTATATCCAAGGATGATACTCCAAATATTTAACAACCAGTATAGGAGAGGCTCTGACCAATCAGAATACAGATGCTGACTGTAAACTATCAATATGACCATATTGTGTGCTGGTTAAATATTACACCTATTCTATTCCCAGTGCCCAGCATAGTGCCTGGGAAAATGCCGGAGGCTAAATAAATGTTTGGCGAATGTGCAGATCAAGGAAAGAATAAGTGCCTAAATGCCACACCCAGATCATGCCACCAAAACCCCATTCTTCCAGGATTGTCCTACTATCCCTCTTAGAATCTCCTTTGAACTCAATGGCCTTGCACCATGTAGAGAAGAGCTGCAGGTATCATGGAAGCCATGTGACCTAAATTGCCCTGGAACTATTAGCAATGGGTTCAGTTAGCCCAGGGCTTTGTGATAGTCAACCGTGAGTCCTATTGAGAACATAATCTCAGTAATACACATAGAAAGCACATCAAAGCTCCCTGTGCAATGAGGATCATGGTTCCAGAACATAGGCTGATTGTCTCAGTGCTTTCCATATAGCCACACCTAATTTGGACACAGAAATAACTGATTTATAAGAGGTTTCTAATAGTTATCTTATGTTAAAATAAAATTTTATTGTAAATATTTTTTATCTTCCCATTCTTATTTTCGATAGGCATTCTTTTATGGTTTTTTTATAAGACTGTAGAAAAGTATTAAAAATTAGCATCAAAATTTGTAAAAAGATACTCTTTCCTACTAAATCAATTTGAAAAACAAATCTTAACCCTCATATCTGTTCATTAATCATCAACAAAACATCAAGTAGTTATTGAATCCTTTAAGGGAAGTTGTATCTGGAAGCCTCCCAGAATTCTTAAGAGATGTGTGTAGCTTTGCTGAGGAAATGCAGACCCTTCCATACCTCTCAAAAAGTCAAAGAATTGCCATGGGCTGTCAGACCCATCTCACTGTCCAGACACAGTGGAGAATAAGCATATAGCGTAACCTGTTCAATTACTATCTAGGCATTTTTGAATGATGGGCAATAGCGTAACCTGTTCAATTACTCTCTATCTAGGCATTTTTGAATAATGGGCAGAGTAACACAAGCATGGGAGAAGCAGACGGGGCTGACAGATTGCAGTGGCTGTGCCTATGGAAGATCTTCAAACGTTCCCCGCAGGTGTCCTAGACCTGACTATTTGTCCCGGGCTTACATCTGCAGCTCTCCTGCCAAGCATTGAAGCTCTTACATAAATGTTGAATAAATATAATTTTGGTTGAAGTTAAGCATGGTTAGTTTCTGTGGATTGCACTGAAGAACTGTAACTATGTTTGACATAAGGTCCTGGATTTACAAACAGGTGTGTGGTGCTACACTTGTCATCAGTGACTAAACAACCTTAGTTGAAGAGAAAGAGAACATGAGTGAGAGTACAAGCAGGAGGCAGAAAATGAGCACATGTGGGGTGGAAACATAAGGTGAGAATCCGAGTGAAGTTGGTAGTCAGGAGGCTGGGATAGGGAATCCTCCTCTTCACCATCTTCACTCCTTGGCTTTGTTAAATTCATTGATGGACAGCATTGACTGTCATGTGTCCACAGAGGCTGGATCATGGAGACAGAAGAAGAGAAAGTATGGCTGTCATGCTCAGAGGATGTCCTGTCTAGTTGGGGAGGTGTGTGTCATACACTAAAAATGAGAAAGTCATACCAAAGAGGACATGGCTCAGTGTTAGACTTGGTGACGATAACTTCAAGCCCTATAGGTCTTCCAAGAAGAGAGAAGGGACAGTGGTAAGATCAGATATTAGAGGGAACCTGGGGCATCATGAATTCAGAACAACCTTTAAATGTTGCCAATTCAATGAAAATAATCAGTTTGTTTCTTGGCATTATATAGACCAAAAATTAAATCCTCTGACTCACATCTTAAAAATCTTATTGCATTTGGTATTATGGATATTTGTAGCCTGCCTGAATTAGACTTAATTAAAAAGAATAAATTGCCTAGTTATCTGTTCAAAATACACACACACACAAACACATGCACACACACATACACACACACCCTAATAATAGAATTTACATTTAATTTTATCCTCTAGTGAGAGAATACATGAACAGAAAGAGTAGATTTCTTAAAATTTTAATTCTTAGAAGAAATATCTCCTATGAAGATGTATTTCAAAAGTAGCTGACTCTTATATAGACGTTGCAATGTACCAGCACTGTACTTTACACATAAATTAACTGAACTTTACATATATACTATACTTTACATATATATTAACTCATTCAATGTATGCCGGTGAATGTTAAACAGCGTTCCCCCTGGGTAGGGAGAAAGTGGAACACTGATTTGTAGAGTCTGTCCTTTTCTGTGGTGTAAACCCCTGCGCTCACCTGGATTTTAAGCTACCCTTGTGTTGTCGCAGGAGGCAGAATTAGAAAGATGAGCAGTCTTGGCTCTCGGGAGTCCCACAAATCAGCAGGAGCACACCACGTGTTCTGACATCTCATGTGTGGGAGCCGTTCCGTTAGGGTCATGTCCTCATGATTGATAGGAGGTTCTGAAAAGGGATTGAAGGGCTCAACTTGTCCAATATTCACAATTAACAATGTGAAAAATGAGGCCCCCAGGTAGGTTATTGATAAACCCAGGGTCACACTAGCGATTAAGAGCTGACCGTGGGACCTAGAGAGGCAACAGGCTGAATTCAAAGCTAAAGGGTCAAGTTTCCATTCAAAGGGCAGTCTAGCCCTGAAGGTGGTTCTGTTTTCTTAGTTGGGAGAGATGTCCCAATTTCAAGTCTCCTTTTCGTGTTTATACACCATTTCTGGTTGTTTCCTTCCCTGGAGAGTGCCTGGATAATCTTGTTGTTGCCTTCTGGTTTGTTTCTTGTACAATATATAAAAAGACAATTGAATTAGCAGCAACCTGACCACTTATTCCATGCCTATGTGACTACCTTTGGGATGGCCTTTAGTCCCAAATTAGCTTCCCCACATTCTGTCACCAGGCCTGACACTTCACCACTTATTCCTCTAGATCTTAAAGATTTTTCTGGCTTTCTAAGTCCAATAACCTCCAAAGCTCCCGGAAGAATTATTTTGCCATGTATATCAGGGAATGTCCACTGACAGAAGCTGAGAAAAAGCTATAGAAATCAAATATGTCAGAAATTCTTTAAAGTTCATTATCAAAAGCGGAATTAAGAAAGCCCTATAAACCAAGTTCATATATTTAACACTTTTGCTTATGTTTGGAGTTAGTATCACAAAACTTTTCCATATAACAAGATTTTAGTTGTGAAGTCTATTGAAATCTAAAATAAAACTCTTAGGTAACTTTCATGAACTATAAGAAACTATTTTTTCTTCTTTTTTGTCTCCCTTTTCAAAATAATGACTCGTTTAAGAAATACCTTCTGTGTTGCTTTGTTTCTCAAATGATTTTTTCCTTTTCATTATTTTTTTCAGGATGCTCAGTAAAGCAATTGTTTTGTAAGGGCCTTGTTACTAATGTAGAATTGTGCTGTTTTGGAAACTGGTTTAATTTTGGATATTCATGGTGGGGTGTTCATTATGCTTTTGAAATATTAGAGTGAACTGGCTGGTCATCAGCGCTGTGAAAGGCAATCCGCTCAGCTGCCTGCTTAGCCAGATTGCTTCCTTTGGCAGACAACATAGAGAGGATATTTGCTTTACCCATGAAATACATATTTAGCATAGACAGTAAGCATAACTTTACATCCCTGAGTAGAGGAAAAATGATCTATTTACTTTGAGACTCTCAAACCAATGACCTTACAGATCTCGATAAAAAGTACAAAACAAAACAAACAAAACAAAAAACCCCACAGGATTTGATGGACGTCATGGTAACCAGGATCATAGACTATCAGCTGAATAATCTCCTAGCACACCCCTCCCCCCACTCACAGAGTCAATCCTCCTCTGCTTCCCGCACACCCTATCCTACAGCTGCAGGAAAGACGCCTCAGATAGCCACCTTAAATCAAAACCAAGATAGTGCCCTTCTCCCATTTCGGGAGAATGATTTCATAACCCTTCACCAGCACCCTCCCTCCCATGGTGGACAAGCCACTGTGCTCTCCACTTGCAGACACCCACCCCAAGCCCTGGTTGTTCTTGGCATTGATTTCTTGATGGTTTGCTTTGCTCTCTTTCCACAAAAGAATTTAAAAAATCAACAAAAGTGAAGAGATGTCTTAAAATATATTAAAAATACATTAAGAATCTGAAGTAGTTGTGTTATCTCAGGACACTTTAATTTCTGCCCCGCATCCTTTCCCGACCTCAGGGAGTTAAGGTTCATAAGCAGGATTAGAGTAGAGACAGGCAGGGAGAGATTAGACGTGCTCTGAGACAAAAATAAGCAAAGGAAACAGGGCTATGCTTTCAGGCATGGATTAATTTAATTTTCTGGGAGAGAGGAGGGGATTGTTTAGGGGATTAAATCCATGGGGCATCTCAGATGCTGAAGTTTGACTTTTTTTTTTTTTGACAGATACATAAAGATAAGCAGAAAAACGACTCATCTCTTTTAGAAAGGAAAAACTATAGGGGTTTATTTTAATTATTTAAATCCTGTTCCCATATAATACTCTTGGCACAGACCATACCTTTTAAGCTCATTGTTAGAAAGAAGCTGATATTTGGTATGATTTCAGTTCAGGATCTCAATAATTAATTCCTTACAGATAATAAAATGTTTAACCACTAAGTGTTTATTTAAGGCATCTCTAATAAAAAATATTCTAAGCAGCCCAATTTTACAATTTACACATGGAATGAGAGGATATTCAATCAGGCAGGGGTTAATATTAAAATATTGAATAACTGAAATAAGTATTTGCTTATAAATAAAGTGAACTCCCGTACCTGTGAGGGGCTTGGGAAAAGGTGGGAGTGATGGTTTTTCCTCCTCCAGACACCTAACTTAAGTCCAAGTAGAAAAGCTGCCTCCCCGGGAAGCTTATCGTACAAAGAGCACTGGGCGTGGAGGTCTGGCAACCTTAAGTCCTCTCCTCCGCTGGTCTCTGAACAGCCTGTGACCTTCATCACAGGAAAGACTCCATTTCCAGAGGTGCAGGGGGAGGAGGTAGGGAGCGTGAGAAGTCACAGGGGCCAGTGTGGGTAAAGGGCTCTGAAATCCAAACATGTTAAAGCTAAGTGGTATTACCACAACTCCACACACCTTTAAAGAAAGTTCACTCTCTGTGAAGGAACTTAGCAACTTTAAACAAGATCCCAAATACATACAAAGGTGTAGTTGGGATACTCCTTTCTTCAAAGCTAAATTAGGACTGCTTATTAAGCAACTCAGAGAAATAGTACAAAGAGAAGGAAAGTGAATGACAAATCACAAGGACTTACTAATAAGCTACTGGGGTCAAGTCCAATGTCCTAATTGAGATGAAAATGTATGTTTTCCCACGACACACGCAGTCAGAGACCTCTAATTAAAGCGAGGTAATCCTTCTATGGAGATAGGAAGGACAGCTCAGGAAACCTTGCTTCTTTGAGACGCTTCGAATCTGAGTAGTTCCCAGCATGTGGCTCCGTGGTAACACAGCAGAGCAGGCAACTCAAACCATCTGGTCGTTCATAAGTCACTTCTTCTTGGTCCTGCCCTTTGCTTCCTCTGCTCCAAGGAAAAGTAGAATCTGAGTAGTTCCCAGCATGTGGCTCCGTGGTAACACAGCAGAGCAGGCAACTCAAACCATCTGGTCGTTCATAAGTCACTTCTTCTTGGTCCTGCCCTTTGCTTCCTCTGCTCCAAGGAAAAGTAGGAACTGTTCTCAAGCGTGACTTTCTGAGTCTGTGGAGCGGGCAACTGTCTGCTCTAGTTCAAGGAATGCAAAACCAGCTCCTTCTTACTGCGTCAAGCTTTCTTTGTTCGTTCGTTTAGTAACTCTGTAGGAGTGTAACTTGTATACAATAAACTACACATAGTTAAAGTGTGCATTTTGGGGGCGCCTGGGTGGATCAGTTGTTAGGCGTCTGCCTTCAGCTCAGGGCGTGATCCCAGGGTTCTGGGATCGAGCCCCACATAAGGCTCCTCTGCTGGGAGCCTGCTTCTTCCTCTCCCACTCCCCCTGCTTGTGTTCCCTCTCTCGCTGGCTGTCTCTCTGTCAAATAAATAAATAAAATCTTTATAAATAAATAAATAAAGTGTGCATTTTGATGTGTTTTGACATATGCATACAACCATGAAACCACCATCACAGTCAGGATACCGAGCATGTCCATCACCCCCAAAATCTGCTTGTGCCCCTTTATAATCTCTCCCTCCTGTCCCTTCCCACCCCCTGCATCCATCCCCAAGCAGCTATTATGATAGTTGAATTTGCACTTTCTAAAGTTTTACATAAATAGTATAAGATAGCATATAGTCTTTTTGTCTAACTCCTTTCACTTACCCTAATAATTTATTTTGATTTATCCGTGTTGTTACATGTTTAATAGCTCATTCCTTTTTATTACTTCATCAAGTTTTCCCCTTCAACCTCCTAAAACTTTTAATTTCACCATGAGGCATCCTTCTGAGTCAAGAAAACTTTTTGGTCTTTAACTTGTCACTCTTAGGGCCCCTGGGTGGCATAGTTGGTTAAGCATCTGCCTTCAGCTCAGGTCATGATCCTGGAGTCCTGGGATCGAGTCCCACATCGGGCTCCCTGCTCAGAGAGGGTCTGTTTCTCTGCCCGTCCCCTGGCTGGTGCTCTCTCTCTCTCTCAAATAAATGAATAAAATCTTAAAAGAGAAAGAAAATGCATTAGTGAGGGGAAAAAAAAAAAACTTGTCACTCTTAAAAATGCAGGTGTCTCCCCAAAATGTGTTGGCTGACAGCTTTGTTAAGGGTTTGGGTAATAGCTAGCTACGAATTTGGTACACATAGGAGGCAGGCTCCAAGAGAAGAATATGAGCATTGGGGCAGCAGGAAGCACCAGATAATAATTTGAATATTTGTTGCTTCTGTGATGACCACACTCAGCCTATCTCATAGGGATACTCTGATTAGACTGCCTGTTTTCAGTAGTTGAATAATTACCTCTCATTCTTTGTTGGTTTCACCACTAGCCAGGTTGGAGCTTTCCCCCACCATTCCCATTCCTTTCTGAGTATGGAGGATGCCTACCTTCTATTGCAGAGAGGTTGAAATATGTCCTGGACTGCTGAGACAACCCCCGGTCCCTGGCATCAACTGGCATCATCAAAGTCTCCTACAGTGAAGAGACAAATGGCAGACTTCCAAAGCCAAAGGCTGTGCTTCTCAGGGTTTGCCAGGACTGCTTAGTGCCTGAGGCCCTCAGCGGCCTCCTTGCTGCCCCCAGGATCTCACAGGGGTCCAGTCAATTCCCATTCACTCATCTCCCATCCCTCCAGTCTCCGGTAAGGGAAGATCCTAACTCCGGCTGCCCCTCCATAATCTCTCTTTTTCCTGGAAATCTTGCTTCTGATTGAAAGGGATGGGAAGACAGTGTGGATACAGCAATCAGTTCTTCTATTTCTTTCCAAATCCATTGTTAATCCGTAACATCTGGGATGTGTTTACCTCAGGTCTTTCTTCCTGATGATCATCAAGAGTACGACTTAAAAAACAAAAAAAATCAGGGGTGCCCAGGTAGCACAGTGGTTAAGCATCTGCCCTCAGCTTGGGGCGTGATCCCAGTGTTCTGGGTTCGAGCCCCACATCGGACTCCTCCACTAAGCTTGCTTCTTCCTCTCCCACTCCCCCTGCTTGTGTTCCCTCTCTCGCTGGCTGTCTCTCTCTGTCAAAAAAAGAAATAAAATAAAATCTTTAAAAAGAAAAAAAAACTAAAAAAAAATCAGTAACTAAAGATGGACAAACTATTTCTTCACCTTTTGTTCCCAGTAAAACAATCTTACTTTTTGAATTAATGTGGAAGAAAGGTCATGCATAAATAAGTAGAGGACAGTAAAAAACAAACACTAATATTTAAATAATTTATGTGTACTTGCAATCCCTTAGTATTAATGGATTCAGAGACATTTTTAAATGGATTTAGTAAAATATTTCCAAGTCTAAGAAATACCTACGATATAACAGTAAGATTTACCCATCAAGGCATGGCTTTTGACCCCAGGGAGCCTACTTAATTCAGGTTAAACTAGAAGATCATTTTGCAGCCTTTTAGAAGAGTAAAACTTGAAATTACAAAAAAAAAAAAAATCAATATCATTATTATCCAAAACCAAATACCAAATAAATGTAACACTGTGCTATTTTGAGCAAGGGCAGCCAACTTGGACTGAACCTGCAGAGATCCCGAGGACCATTTTAATACCATTAGTTTTCCTTGATGGGACCACTTTCAATCCCTCAACAAATCAGACGATTTGACGGAGGACAGGAAAGAGCTATTCTGTGTAAAGAAATAGCTTACTAGGAGACTTTTACTTTTTTTTCAAGATTCTTATTTTTAAGTCATCTCTACACCCAACATGGGGCTTGAACTTACAACCCAGAGAACAAGAGGTGCATGCTGTACTAACTAAGCCAGCCAGGCACCCCCACTGTGAGGCTTTTAACAAAACGTGTTCCAAGGTTTTCCAAAAAGAACACAGCTGTCCTTGTGCCGCTGACTGGTGAAGAGCTCCCCTCCACCTGGGAGATCCTATGTTTCACTGAGACCCCACTGGCAAAGGTTTGCATGTCCTAGAAACCTATCAAGAAAGTCATATCGGCAGATTCGGCTCCGAGGCTTAGTAGAGTGACTTATTTCATCTACAAATGTACCCTCACACACACATTTGAACGTTTCAAAGACCATTCGTTCATCAAGTGCTATCTCTCCTATAAGCTCAACCAGAAGCCGACAGGAAGTGGTATCTTGCCCTTCACAGAGTAAGTGTCCCTTCTTGTTTCAGAAGTAGCTTCAGCTCATGCCTCTTTTGATCAAAGGTTCTGTTATTTTCATTCAATCTACCTGAACTTGCCTCATCTTTCAGAGGCTAACAGGAGATTCACAGTCTGTGAATCATGACTAATACTCTTCCCATATATATTTTTTATGAAATAATTAAATGCCAATATAATAAGTCTACTATACCTGGAAGCTATGATATTTTCAATTTATTTTTTTCTTTTCAGAAAAAAAAAAAGACACATAGAGGGGCACCTGGGTGGCTCAGTCGGTTAAGCATCTGACTTTGGCTCGGGTCATGATCTCAGGGTCCAGGGATCAAGCCTGGATCAGGCTCCCTGCTCAGTGGGGAGTCTGCTTGTCCCTCTCCCTCTTCCTTTACCCCTCCCCCCACTCATGCTCTCTCTTCTCTCTCTCTCAAATAAATAAATACAATCTCTTTAAAAAATTAAAAATAAAAATAAAAAAAAACACCTAGATCTCCTTGAGATTTTGAAGATACTGACAAAAAATAAATAGTATTTGATTGGTTGCATTTATATGACATTCTGGAAAAAGCAAAACTATGGGAACAAAAAACAGATCAGTGGTTGCCAAGGATTAAGTATGGAGGGAGAGGGTGATGATAAACTGGCAGCAGGATGGAATTTGGGGAGATAGAGCTGTTCTAGATCTTGATTGTGGTGGTAGTCACAGGGCTCTATGTATTTATCAAGACTCATGAAAGTGCACACTCTGAAAAGCGAAGTTTTCTGTATGTAAATTTAAAAAGAAAGTGCACTGAGTTCTATTAAATTGTTTTCTATAAGAGATGGAATTTGGGAAAAAACAGTTGAAGTTATAAGATAGTTGAAATAGTTGAAATAGGATTCATCTCCTATTTCTCTCATAACTTCTGGGAAAATCATATGTTTCTGTATTACTGTTATTAAAATAATTCTTGATCATCTTCTTAAAAATGAATAATATGATATTATGGCACATAAAGAATAGCAAAGTTAAGTACAATGACAGCCTTGTTCAACGTTAATAGTAACACCTTACACATAATTCCTAATCCCCATAAAACCATCTCTACCTTTGTTTTACTAGAACCTTCTCAGCTAAAAAGTTATTAAGTAAAAGAATATATGTACTTTTTTTTTTTTCATCATGAAACTCTTGGTGTTTACCGGAAAGTCATACGTCTACCCTATCAGTGGAGACTAATTAATCACGTTCACATATCAGATTGTTTACTGGTAAAACTCGACCATCTTTGTAGTTCTTATTCACATCTGTGTCTCCAGAACCCCTTCAGCCGCTCATGTGTTTAGAAGCCAAAGACCTTCTTCCCCTTGGGTAGAAACTGCAAATTTGCTAGTTAATTAGCTAATTTGTTTCCATGCTTTGTGAACAGTGCTCATTTGTTCTTCCTCTTTCCTCGGATTCACACTGCTTGATTCTCTTCCCATTTGAGTGTCTTCCACGTCCCCGAAACGCCAAACAAGATGACTGTGGTCAATTAATTTCCTAAAGATTTCTTGAGTGTGTGTGTGTGTGTGTGTGTGTGTGTGTGTGTCTGGTTTAATAAAAAAAAAAAAAAATGAGGACTGAAGTAATCCGAAATACTTTTGTAAAGATCTCTCTGACAGAAGTAACAGTATCTTTTTTTAATAAAGGAAGTTTCCAGTTAGTATGTGGAGATAAGTAATGTTAACTAAGATCAATTTAGGGTGAGATCTCTCAACCAATTAAAAGGAGCATTTGTGAGTTCTAAACCAGGTATTCCTAAAGGAATATTCCTTACGGTTCTTCTGTTTAGTCAATAGAAACAAAATACTTACAGGTCTCCCAGCTATTACTCTTTCTGGCCCTGTCTCAACTCATTTAGCAGCCCATTAAAGAAATAATTTCACAGTGAGATTTATAATGGTAGAAATATGTCAGTAGCTTTTTATATTTTTTAAACCATAGTTTTTCCTTGCACTCTTCCCTGAAAACTACCTGAACTCTCTGTGATTATTTAGAAAGCTGTCCTTACATGAATAACTGACCTGTTAAGAGAGAAAACAGTTTGACTGGAAAACAATAGGGTAATTTTTGGGGGGTTAATAATTAAGAAACTGAAAAGCTATCTGTAAAAACAAATGACCTAAAACATCCACAAGACTAATTTGTGTTCTACATATCTGTATTCTTTCCACCAACTTCAGGGCTCGGATTGTATTTCTCCCTGGCCTCAGAATGCGTCACTGTAGCCTTGACTACAAGGGAGCCATTGATTCAGAATACAAAGAGGGAGTAGGGACTGTCCCTGCACAAGTGACTCCCTGCACCTGCTTATGTCTCTCCTGGACCTGAGCAAATCAGAGCTTGACAAACACTTTCTACTCTAAATTCAATCTGACATAGTTCTTCATAGTGAATAATTCAAGATTCACCAACTTTAGAGTACAGGTTTTTACAAAAGTATCAATGCATAAAAACAAACCTACAATGATTTCAGCGTCTATTCTTTTATGTTGGATGGCAGGGTGGCAGATTAGAAGATATATAACCAAGCTTCAAGGCTCCTTGATATCTCAGTAAATTTTTGAGCTGGGATTATATTCCCTGGCTGCAGGGGAATATAGTCCTAACTGATTTCCTACAATGGATAATAAATAAAAAACTGTTTGAATATGAGCTTACATATTTAAATAGTGAGAAATATATGGGAAAGACTCAGAACTGGAGGACAGGAATGATTTCCCACCATGTTTCTGAGTTTCTTCTATTGGTTTTACATTGGATTTTTTCATTTTTGTGGATTTCTAGGATCTGAAACTTAAAGCCATATCATCTTTTATTCTGACGTAAATACTAATAACTTTTCCAAAAATAGTATAACAGCAAAAAGAATTTCGAATGTGTATAGATATCTTAAGATCAATTTACGTTGGTATCTGGTCGCTGTCAAGTTCTACCTCCAATTTTCAAATATTCAGAGTGAGAAGTTGAAACTGATGTCTTCGTAATGTCCTTTTGTAAACCACTGTGGTTATTGTGTTTTATCATTATTAAATACAAATTTTTTTATATCTACAATGTGAGTCTATAATTTCACCTTCTGTGATCATGCTACTATGATCATTTTTTTTTTTTTTAGCCAAGCCTCCCCTGACATTTAGATCAAATATGAACAACCCTTCTTCTTCAAGATAATTCATGCCTCTTCCCTGGCCCACACATTTTGTTTTTTGTTTGCTTTAACTGCATACACTTTATCCAACTGAGATAAATGCAACTTTTTATTAGGTCCTTTATTTTTTCTCATTGTCTTACTTCGCTTTGTTCTTTACGTGAATATGGAGGAAATGAGCTCACAAGCTTGTTTCCTTTCCTTTTCTCATACTAATTCCTTCTCATACCTCACCTTTCTTTTGAGCCAGTTGTGGTCACCTTAAGGTTTCCAGGGTCCACCAATAATACATTTCTGTCTTCTGGTCTAGTAACAGCCCCTTGCCCTTAAGTGATTCCCATCCTTTCTCTGTGCCTTAGCTGTGTCCCATTTGGATTGTAAGCCCCACGGACAAAGAACGTAACTAATGCTTTGTTCATTACAGAATCCAGCACCATCAGTAGCAGCTATGACCATGACATCCAGAATTTTAATTAACTTTCAGACTATTGCATCAATATAGCTGTATCAAAACTCTCTTAGAACATATTTAACTCATTTTAATCATTGCTGAAGTAATAAGCATCAGTAAAAAGCTGATGCAATGTTGATAGCCTCCAGAAAAATCCTCTGGAACAATCTTCAAGGTGCTCTTATGCCTCAAAACACATAATCTCTATTGTTGCTAAATCATTTCTATTCTGGACATACTGCCATTAAGCAACCAAAGCAATATATTGCATATAGTCTCATGTTTTACAGACTGTGTATTAATAGATAAATATGCAGGTTGCTGTGTAGGTATTTCAATGCAGAAATTATTATATAATAATTATATAATTATTAGTGAGAATTATGTACTTCATTCTGTGTGACACTGAGAATCAAAATCTACAAACGTAATTATCACTGCCTTCTCTTTACATAAAATAATAAGGCAATCATTAAAGACTCATGAATCTTTGATTTTTCACCTTGAAGGGCATGTACAATATCACAAATGTCACTAGACAGTCGTGTTCTGTAGCTAATGCTAATAGAGGGCAGGAGACTGTGGGCAAATATGTCCTTGAATTACCTCTGAAAATGAAACTGTTCTCTTTTTTGTAAAAGTGTACATCTCCATCTGAAAGATAATTTGGCTTGTATATCAAGATTTATATAAAAGGATACTGAGGCTACTCCATGGGCAATATTTTTTTTTAAGATTTTATTTATTCATTTGTCAGAGAAAGAGAGCACAAGCAAGGGGAGCAGCAGGCAGAGGGAGAAGTAGGCTCCCCATTGAGCAAGGAGCCTGACATGGGACTCAATCCCAGGACACTGGGGTCATGACTTGAGTGGAAGGCAGACACTTAACCAAATGAGCCAGCCAGGCACCCCTCCATGGACAATCTTTTTCTTAATTTTCTATGTAGTAATTAAAATCCTGATGAACCAAACAAATTTTTATAAATATGTAAATAGTAAAATAAACACAGAGTGTTTAAATTCTTTTTATTAATATTAAATACATTTTAGCCATCTATTTCTATAAAGAAAGCAAAAAATTTTTTTAACTAAATAATATTAATTACTTAACATTATTCCATTAAATAGAATTTAATTCTGTCTAATTTTGAGTGCTTGTGCTAAGTGCTGAGATTATGGCCCTCAGTGATGCAAATGTGGGGGTCTTTGCCTCCTTGAAGTTCACAGTCAATCAAGGAAACCCCATTAAATAGGTAATCAACGGACTGCTGAATGATATACGTGGGGGAAAGCAGGCAACTATAGGAACGTGTGAAAACATGATTTAACTTGAACAGGAAGGGTCGCATGACCTAGAAGAGGGTTCACTACGGCTGATAAATGTTCCCATTCAACAGTGCCTTATTCCACATAGGCCAATGCAATACTGCAAGGGCCAATCTAGTTATCTCCATTGGTTAGAACCTGCAGTTCTTGAAGTCAAGAGTTAGTTCCATTTAGAATCACTAGGCTTCCCTTGTGAGGAATTTCTCTCTTCCCTTCCTCCCTAGCCTGGCTGGTTGCCCAGGTTTCTAGCAAAATGTGTGAACTGGAAATTGGGTCTGGAAATATGAATGATTTGCTTACACTCTTCTCCTTTACGGGCAAGTCAGTCTTAAAGAAAAAGGCTTGCTGATTGGGTCAGTAGTTGCATTTGCATGTGACTATGAACCCTATTATTACTCAGGCATACTTGGAAACAACCTTGGATACAAAGAACTTGAAACTTTGCCAGTTTGTTTACTAAAATGCAATTAAATATTTGAAATAAGGGAAGAAGTGATAGTTCATGGAGTCTAGAACCAAAAATTATGTATGTTAAAAGTCACACTGTATTTCAAAACTATCTTGCCACCTAAGCAAGAAACTGAAGGTAGATAGGTTTTAATGAAAGCTTTTTAAAAATGGGCAAACAGTATTTCCTTACAGAGAGTAGGCAGTCAAAAACGTTTGTAGATTGACTGAATGAACCACTGCAGAGCTAGATCAGTGGGCTCGGGTTTGCGTGTAAAGTGTCTTATGAAGAACCAAGTGTGCCTTCGAAAAGACTACGCAAAATCTAACTCTGTTGACAAGATGGCATTTTTCTCCAGTTTTCTCTTGACAACCACTTTTCAGTAGTCATTTCAGCTTTAATTTCCTTCAGTGTGGAAAGTGATAACATGACAGCATCCTTTGCAAACGATTTTTTCAGTCTTCGGTAAGATTCCTGGCTTGAAAGAGCACACAGCGACCCTGAGCGGGCATGAAGTAGCAGCTGCCCATAGGTCACCCCATCAACCTCCCAACCAGCACGCTGCAAAAATGGGCAAAGAAAAAGCAGAGAACAAAGTAAGAAAGGGTTGCTTGGTCTTATTCTGATATTCATATTCCCAGCTCAGGTCCAGTTGGCATCTCATGTTCTGTTCAGTGAATCAAAGAGCGCCATCTCCCCAAACTTGACTCTTACTCCTCAGAAGCACTGAGGCATCCTGACAAGGAGTACATAGCTCCATGCTTTTCAATCTAAACAGACGATCATAGGAAATTTTAACATGTAATTTTACCTAGAAATAAGGAGTTGTCCATATATCATTTGAGTTGTATAGATAGTTCCAAAGAAGGAATTGTAGTGGGATTGAGAGAAGGAAAATGCTACAAGGAGACTAGGTGCTGGTGTGAGCGACCACAATATTTTGTACCGTGTTATTCCTCCTACAGAGAGTTATTTCTGAAAACATGTAAATGACTAATACCCTCTTCAGACTTCTCTTTGGAGAAAAGCAATCAAGCATGAAATGCCTAAACCTTACACATATTCAATAGGAAATTTTTGTTACTGTGTGACCATCTGTATGCATGCTTCCTAATGGGTATTGCATCTGAGAATGCTTGCCAAATACAAGCTTGGTGTCATCGTTATATTCCAAATAAATCGGCCTTCGTGAGTCACACAAGTTTGACAGCACATCAGTACATTTAAACTAGGCACAGGGGACACAGATTCCTTTTGATAAAAATGTTCGTAAAAATCAGAATGGCGTGGACAATTCAGGTATTGATACAGGATATCTCTAGTTCTGGGGACAGAAATAAGTAATATATGGCTTTGATTAGGGCTTTTCTTAATAAATATTAAAATAGCAGGTGAGATTGTTAACGCTTTGAAAAATTTTAGATGTGTCGCTCTTCTTCATTCTCAGTGCCCTCATCCACTCTCCCTCACTTTTCTACCACTTCAATATATGGCGACTATGTGTTACATGGAATCAACACTTAGAAGCCGAGAGATTAGCATAGGATTTGACCAATGTAATTTTCCATCCCACTGAATGAATTCAGTCCATCTGACAAGAAAAGACAAAATGTGGGCATTCATAAGTCCAGAAGGTTTGGGGTTCTTTTCTGCAAGCAGAGTACAACTGGAGGCTTCATAATGCACCCAGATAATCTAATAAATTTTTACTTCCAAAAGGAAGGGTTTGAGGTTTCCATCCTTTCTCCTTGGGGGCCTAAGATTTCCCTTAACTATGCACATGATCTACTCCTTCAGAATTCCAGTTTCACAAGCCTAGGCATACTAATTAAGAAGCAAATGGGCCTGTTGGTCAGTTTTTAAAGATGTCCTATTCCCCCCTTCCTCTAGGATATTGAATGCTGCCTTGCTTTATGGCTTCATAACTTGTACCTATCTTCCCAAAACCCAAGCAGGCAGCTCCAAGGTAACTTGCTGTCTTTGATGCACTTCAATATTCAGGAGAGAACAACAATAAAAAATTATTAATTACAAATCTGAAATTGGGATTTTACCAGCTTCTTCAGCATTTTATGCATTAATATGTTCTTAAAATATCTGGAACAAAGAAAGACGTGGATTTTCATAGAGCCCGGAAGCACTCATGTAAATAAGATAGTAACACTATTTTCAAAGCATCCTGTCCGATTAGTAAACTAAACTCAGAGTGACTTCACTAAAGCCTTTGAAATGGGGCAACACCACATTTCCTGGAGCACAGTCGTCATGCCGGAAATATTTGTTGATTAAGAGATGAATGTAGGGGCAGCTGGGTGGCTCAGTCAGTTAAGTGACCAACTCTTTTTTTTTTTTTTTAATATTATGTTAGTCACCATACAGTACATCCCTGGTTTTTGATGTAAAGTTCGATGATTCATTAGTTGCGTATAACACCCAGTGCACCATGCAATACGTGCCCTCCTTACTACCCATCACCAGTCTATTCCATTCCCCCACCCCCTCCCCTCTGAAGCCCTCAGTTTGTTTCTCAGAGTCCATAGTCTCTCATGCTTCATTCCCCCTTCTGATTACCCCCCTTTCTTTATCTCTTTCTTCCCCTACCGATCTTCCTAGTTCTTATGTTCCATAGATGAGAGAAACCATATAATTGTCTTTCTCTGCTTGACTTATTTCACTTAGCATTATCTCCTCCAGTGTTGTCCACGTTGCAGCAAATGTTGAGAAATCGTTCTTTTTGATAGCTGAATAATATTCCATTGTATATATGGACCACAGCTTCTTAATCCAGTCATCTGTTGAAGGGCATCTCGGTTCCTTCCACGATTTAGCTATTGTGGACAATGCTGCTATGAACATTGGGATGCATATGGCCCTTCTTTTCACTACGTCTGTATCTTTGGGGTAAATACCCAGTAGTGCAATGGCTGGGTCATAGGGTAGCTCAATTTTTAACTCTTTAAGGGACCTCCACACTGTTTTCCAGAGTGGCTGTACCAACTTGCATTCCCACCAACAATGTAGGAGGGATCCCCTTTCTCCACATCCTCTCCAACAATTGTTGTTTCTTGCCTTGTCTATTTTTGCCATTCTAACTGGCGTAAGGTGGTATATTAGTGTGGTTTTGATTTGAATTTCCCTGATGGCTAATGATTTTGAACATTTTTTCATGTGTCTGTTAGCCATTTGTATGTCTTCATTGGAAAAGTGTCTGTTCATATCTTCTGCTCATTTTTTGATTTGTTTATTTGTTTCTCGTGTATTGAGTTTGAGAAGTTCTTTGTAGATCTTGGATGCCAGTCTTTTATCTGTAGTATCATTTGCAAATATATTCTCCCATTCCATGGGCTGCCTCTTAGTTTTTCTGACTGTTTCCTTGGCTGTGCAGAAACTTTTTATCTTGATGAAGTCCCACAAGTTCATTTTATCTTTTGTTTCTCTTGCCTTTGAGAAATGTTGCTTTGGCCGATGTCGTAGAGGTTGCTGCTTATGTTCTCCTCTAGAATTTTGATGGATTCCTGTCTCACATCGAGGTCTTTCATCCATTTGGCGTTTATCTTTGTGTATGGTGTGAGAGAGTGGTCAAGTTTCATTCTTTTGCATGTAGCTGTCCAATTTTCCCAGCACCATTTATTGAAGAGACTGTCTTTTTTCCACTGGATGTTTTTTTCTGCTTTGTCAAAAATTAGTTACCCAGAGAGCTGAAGGTCCATTTCTGGGTTCTCTATTCTGTTCCATTGGTCTAGTGTCTGTGTGTCGGGGACCACTTGTGACCAGTCTGAGGGCCGGAGCTTCGGAGTGCAGGGGCGGCTGATGGCTGGCGGTGTGAGGTGACCAACTCTTGATTTCTGCTCAGGTCATGATCTCAGGGTGGTGAGACTGAGCCCCACGTCAAGCTCAGCACTCGGTGCAGAGTTCGCTCTTCCCTCTCCCTCTGCTCCCCTCCGCACTAGCTCTCTCTCCCTCTCAAATCAATCAATCAATCAACCAATCAATCAAGTCTTTAAAAAAAATAGAGATGAATGTATAAATTTATGTCAATAGACTAAAGAGCTAAATCAGCGGGCCAGACTGTCCCCACAGACAAGAGACTTCTCCAGAGGATGAAGATGTCTCTGCCATCTACTCATGTTTCATCTACATAGGTCCAGTCCTGAGACAAATGACATTCATTTTCTCTCAGCCTCCCTCACTGCAGGGGTCAGTTTAGCTTTGGTCCTCCCAAGGAGGGTGACATAAATCCCAGAAATTCCCAGTCACCTGCCTTTGAACTCTGAACATGGCACTAGCTCGGATTAGAGCCCTCAACAGCCATGACTGTGGATCCCCTGGGCATGAGACAGCAGCTTCTGCAGAAAAGATGCCTGGCTCCACCCACAGCTGACTGCCCCTAAAAAGAAGGCAAGTAGAACCAGAGGAGGGGATAGAAAGAAACAGAGAGCAGAGGAAGAAAGTGCTGCTTGGATCCACTCTGCCGCCTCATTCCCTCTCATTTGTTGCTGGGCTCACATGTTCTGGGTCTCCTCTATTCAGAGAATCTGGCAGTGTCACCTCCCAACACTTAACTCTTACTCTCCTTAAACACTGAAGTGTCCTGGCAAATGAGCAGTCTGCCAGATGACCACAGAAAGTGTTAATGTGTAATTCTGCCTAGAAATGAGGAGCTGATCACATGTTATTAGAAAGTTGTACAGATGGTTCCCCAACATGGATCTGCCATAGAGTGGAGAAAGCAAAATGCTACCACAAAGGACAGACACTGGTCATATGGAATGACTTCCTGATGCTTGTACAAATAACACGGTATCAGTTTTGGTAGCTCTCACCAGTTGTTTGGCCAAAATCTGGCATGGTCCTTTACAGCCAGGAATCTTTATCAGCCGCAGATGACGGCTGCTTTGGGGACCACACATGTCCTTGAAGTCTGGTCCAGATCAGGAGGGTTGGAGCAGCTTTTCAACAGCTACTTTTGGAGCCACACAATGGATGTCTTTGGAGTCCTATGGATCCGGAAGGCTGGAGCACCTGTCAGTGCTCTTGTTACCTCACAGAGAATGACTCCACCTGCTTCCTCATCACTGCTATGATGATGGAGGCTTTGCCACTGCTGACTTAGTCAGAGTGCCTCAGATTGCATGTCAAGGATATGAGGATATCTTCCCTGAGGGTTAGCTGCGATCACCCCATGTAACCCCTGGTCTGAAAATACTCTCTTCCTCTTCTTATAAGGCCACTAATCCTATTGGATGAGAGCCCCATCCTTATGACCTGATTTAACCTCAATTACCTCCCAAAAACTACAGTCACTTTGGGAGTTGGGCTTCAACATAGGAATTGTGGGGACAATGCAGTCCTTAGAACTTTCCTCGTGTCTTCACTGTCCCTGGATTCCAACATTGCATTCTTGTGACTCTTGCTAAATTTTTCATGGCAATGCACTTATTTAACATCTAAATGCTAGGAGGTGGGGATGATGACAAATTAGGACATGGTATTATTGTTATTAGCAAATAGCAGTCATCTCAAGGGTATTATTTCCCAACATAAAGAACACAAATAAACTAATATCCTCCTAAGGACATGCACCCTCCCTGCATTTATTTCTATTAAATCAAAGAAATTAAAGTCAGAAAGAAAAGACCAATAAGGGAGAAACGGTGGCTACATTATTGGTATCTACACTTCCAGTCAATGAACAAACCTCTGCCTGTAACCTCAGGACCTCTCTGCCTCAGGGCAGAATTGATCAATAAGTAGATAAGTACAATTTCTATTTTCATTTCAAGACATTTCATTTCCCAGAGTCATCAGAAGTTTAATTTTAAATATTTTATATAAGGCAGATTGGTATAAATGAATAACATTCTTATCAATAAATATAATTATGCTTTGATTAGTTTACATTTTATTTTTCTAATAATTTAGAAAAGTGATTATTACTAAACAAACTTTACAAAAATAACATGACACTACCATTGGGAAGAAGGCCGATGTTGGTTCAGACAACCAGGGCCAGGAAGAGGCACAAGTTCCCTGACCACCTCTGAGTATATGCAATTCAATCTCGAGAATGTTAGGAGGTTGATGATGGGAGCAAAGACACCCCGAAGTTCAAATGTCATCTGGGAAATGGTAACACTAACTGGCTTCCGTAAATGGGGTTTAGAGAAGATAGTGACTATCCAGAAATACAGTGTCTTGGGTCACTGAGTTATTGTTTGTAAAGTGCTTAGCACAGGGCCTGTCACACAATGAGCTCTCTATCGGTGTTTGTTAAATAAAATAAATGGATACCTATACTCGGTGGACAGACTCAGTGTCTCAAATCCAACAAGTTTCTCCTTCTCCACACTAACAACTCTCATGATTTCTCCCATGCATCACTGAAACAGCTTCTGTCTGGCTCCTGACTTCATGGCGGGGAGGGACGAGGTACCGGAAATAAGGGCACACTGGACAAACAGTTCTAAAACTCAATAAAAAGGCAATGAAGAAAATCCTAACTGCCAAGCTGATGTTACAGATAGTAAGTGTTCTGAGTTCAGAGGAAATTGAAATTTCTATGGACGAAGTTATGATAAATTTACAGAGGATGAAAGGACAAAATGAGACATGGAAAGGATGTGAGGGGACCATTTCAGAATGCAGAAACAGTGGAGAGAAGACTGAGAAGCCGGAAGCTTGGAGTGATTCCAGACACCACCGTGTCTCACAAGGTTTCTGCTTCATAAAACTGCTGCCTCTCACCTTGTAAGTTCAGGTCAGAGAATGGACACTACTTCGTCAATGAGAGAGTACATCGATTTCCCTAAAAAGTGATGTTTTCGCATGGTCTTAAACTCAGCCTCTCCAATCTCCCATTAATTTCTCCTTTATATTGAAAACAAAGTCTCAATTCCTCAAGCCTCAGTCTTGACTGTTTTTAAGTATGCACATGACTGATTCTTCTAGTCTCAGAATTTCTGTTCCATGTCTGCTATCATTTTTAGGATAAGAATTATTTATAATTTATAAGTATCTTATTGGTTATATAGCCTTTTTTTCCGAGAGGAATAAAAACTCTTATTTTCTATTCTGAAAATACGACTTCTTTTTCCAAATTTCATCTGTGGGCACCTGTTCTTCCCTCGGTCTCCCACAGACACAATAATAGGAGCACTTTATGTTCTCTGAGCAGCCACAATGCGGGCACAGCTATTACAGATTTTATTACACTCAGTGGAAAAAAAAATAAGGCTCTTAACATTCTCTGGTATTGCTTTTGCAATTTATAAAAAGGTTAGTGAAATGGCACTCGGAAAATGCTCTCACCTTCCACCGTAGGCCGTCAACGTCCGTGGGGGAAACTGCTGTGAGCTTCATGGCAGATCCTAACTCCCTCAGTGGAAATGACACGTCCAGATGGGTCGTCCCCGGTTCATTTGGATTCTCTTGCTCCTTCACAATGCCTTAAATTTTTCCTTTCTCCCTATTACTGCCACTGTCTGTTTCAGGCTTCGGAATTTGAATATTTTTCAATTTTGTATGGCTCTCCAGAAAACTATGAACTAGTCATCTATTGTCTCCAAATCAGCAGCTTTCATGGATTGGTGCTGGGCTTTGATCAATCCATTTGATGATTCAATAAATTTTGATTTATTTAAATCAATCTTCTGCTTCTACCAGCTGGCTCCACGTTGCACTAGGTGGTGGAAGAAATGCATTTGGTCCTCCGTGCCTTGTGCTTCTCTACCTTTCCCCACTCTGACCTCCAAATGACAAAAAACAGTCCATAATGTTATCTTTGTGTCAGTATATACCTCGATGTTATTTTTTAAATGTTTTGCTCCTTTGGAAACTAAATGCAAGGAGTACATTGTGGCATTTCTCTTTCTTCTCAGGGATTCCTGATTCCTCTCAGGGATTTCTGATTCACAGGGAATCCAGGCCCTGAGAGTGCCTGGACCCACATAAGTCCAATGAGATCCTCACTCCCGCTGGGCTGGACACCTAGTTATTAACCGAAGTAGCCTTGTAGCGAGCGGTCCTCATTAAATGCATTCTTCCTCTTCTTCCTGGGCACCCACACTTGCAGCTAAGGGTGACCATGTGACTAAATTTTTCACCGGTGGAATGCAAGCAGAAGTGATGTATACAAATTCTGCTTCATTTGGTCAGTAGGAACTTACTTTCCCATGACTTGCTGTTATTCCTGTGCTAACTAGCCACAAATATGCCTGAGAGGCAACCTCAGCCTTCCAGATAAGCCAATGCCCTAGGAAAAGAAGAAAAATGCTGGAAGCAATGTGTCCCTGAATGACCACATAGAGCAGAGCTCTCCCACGTTGTCAACCACATAGACCACTGTGTAGGAGTGTTGCAAGCACTGCATATTGTATATCTGGGTCATTTTGCTTTAGCGACTTAGCCTTTACTCTGACTGTTCCTCTGAGCCAAGACAGATTTATTCCTTCTTCTCTCACATTATCCCACAGGGGATGCAAACACCCTATGGATGCAAAAAGGAAAACATCTCTGCTGGCCTCTGTTACAGTCATTCCACATACAGCCATTCAGTTGATGTTTAATGTGTGTGTGTGTGTGTGTGTGTGTGTGTGTGTGTGTTATACAACACCCTGGGCTAGGCATGGTACGGGAATTGATACCAGCCTTGCTTGCTTAGAAGAGAGTAGAAAACATGCCCAACAGGAGGGATCATGAGAGACCTCAAAAAAAGATGTAATGTTGGATGGGGCCTCATGGTTGCAAAGAATTTCACAGATGGAGATAAAGGAATGGAAATTCTAAGCAAGAGGGAATACACTAGCAAAGAGATAGAGGCAAGAAAATCCCTCAGCTTGGCTACAGCATTACAGGAAGGAAGAGAAAATGGAAGATAAAATAAAAAATATGTAGTTGGATCCCATTCTGGGAAAAGTAGCAGATCAGAATGACAGGTGTGGGACAAAGCATGGAGAGCCCTAAATGACAGGCTTTATCATTAGACGGTGGGAAGACACTGAAATCTCCTGCAGGTGTCATAATCCAACCAGGCCTAGGCAAATACTCTTTTCCTCTTTTTATTTGAAATGATTTTGTTGCTGATAGGTGACAAGTGGAACCATTCATTTAGTGAATTGCCTTAAAGAAATGAGGCACTTCGTAAATACTGATAGTAAAGCACTAATGTTATTTTCAGTTACTTAGTATTCCTACGAGAAAGACAACTTTTTCCAAATCTATTTTTTGGTCTGATTAGGGAATTATAGGAGAAATGCTAAGGTGATTGAAATATGCTTAGAACTATCTGATTTTCTCTATGCATTTAGTATGTGTTTTTCTTTGGTTGGTCACACTGTCGAATCAAAATGCAAGCCTACATACTTTTGACTAACATAATTGGTTTTTTAGATTGCATTTTTAAAAATGTAAGTGGGAGAAATGTACATATGTCCTATTTGTTTGTGTTTAGATTATACCATTAATAGTGATGGCTTCTTTTCTCCACCACTTGCAGAACTAACTCATTATTATGTCTTCATGAAAGTAGTGCTGATGGATTAGCATTTACAAGCACACCTAGCATAAGATTCATAATAAAACTCCTTTTTCTGCCTGAGTTACTGCACAATGATTGAAAGAATTATAAATGCATCAGGTGAACGTCCACTGAATATTTTAACAGGACTATGGAGAAGTGACACCTCACTGCAAAATTTTATCCAAAGATTATTCTTATTTTCAAGAATAAAATTGCTTTCAAAATCCTTAATTTGTAAAAATAAGTTACCATAAGTAGGAAGAGGAATCTATAGATATTTTAGAGAAATGGAGACAGAGAAAGATGATAAATAGATTTTTTTTTCTCAATTATAATAAGCTCAGCATAGCCAGAGACATATAATTTCCCCCATTACCCTGCCACACTCACCCCTCAAAATTGGGCATCTTGTCTATTATTCTGGTAATATAGAATAAAAGAATATGAGGGAATCATGATACTAAATATCACCGATAGCCTTCTCAGGGAAAAGGCCAAGAGCTATGTTGAATATCATTGTTCTTAACTCACTTTAGTTTTAATTATTTTCCCAAAACTCTAATTCTTAATGCCCCACCCATCCACGCATTAGTATGTCAACTACATTACTGCATACAACCTTGCCATTGCCCTTGGAAATATTCCAATTTCTCTCCTACTACAGGAAAAAAAAAATCATTCTTATCTTATTCTATTGAATTTTTATTCCCCCACCCCACCCCTTTACTTACTTAAACTAGGCTACTATTGTACTTAAGTTATTGGGTTGCGATGCACAGAATGGGCCATTATCCAAAGGACAAGTTTTAGTACACTGAGAATTGAGCATCTCAAAGTTCCTCCTTGGTAACTGACTAGAAACCCAGTCTAACACACTGACCCTTTTAAAAGCCAAACAAAAAGGATCTGATGAAGGAAAAAGTTAAGAATAGAATTAATTTGCTCAGCACCACACACCCAAGAGAAATTGGAGCGCCTTCACAAAGGATGGTGTAAGACGCGTGCACCTCTCCAAGAGCATATTACATCTCTGACAAATAACCACAGACTGATCCTAAACTCAAAACAACCACCACCACAACCACCTGCCCTGACCTATTAAGTTCTAGTATAACATGAATCAGTAAAATGCAATAAACAAAACGATATACCTAAGAGAAAAAGAGTAAGAGTTACGAGATATTTTCATTAATGAGACTAATTTGCTATTTGGCCACTTGGCACCTTTACATTTCCCTTCCTCTCACTGTTCCCTTTCTTCCTCTTTTTCGCCTTTTTCTCCTTCTTTTTCTCCTCCTCCTCTTTCTTCTTCTTCTTCTTCTTCTCCTTCTTCTTCTTCTTCTTCTTCTTCTTCTTCTTCTTCTTCTTCTTCTTCTTCTAAGATTATTTATTTACAGAGAGAGAGCAAGAGCATGCAGGTGAGTGGGAGAGAGGCAAAGGGAGAGAACCTTTCAAGCAGACTCCCACTGAGCAAGGCGCCCAACTCGGGGCTGTACCCCGCAGCCCATGAGATCACGATCTGGGCCAAATCCAAGAGTCGGACGCTCAACCAACTGAGCCACCCAGGTGCCCTGCTGTTCCCTTTCTTCTATTTCCATTGAAAATGACCCCCACTTGGATTTTAATAATGAAGTATTAATACTTTCATCAGCAAGTACATATTCTCAGCTGACCTAGTTGATTGTTTCCTTCTACAAAACATGTGCTAAAATCCCATGTTTCTTCACTTCCTTTGGTTCTGATTTACCCCAAATCTGAGAGCAGTCTGGCTCTTGCAGCTTTTCTTTGTGACTCCTACCATTACATCCCACCAGAGCCTAAATGCTGAGCTTTTGCCACCCACGCACCTGAGAGCCAGGTCCATAGTTAGCACTTAATAAATATTAGCTGCTCTGTCATTACCACCCCCGCCGCCGCCATCATCATCATCATCATCATCCTCATCTTCTACTTCTTCTTCATCATCATCTTCACCATCATCTGAAAAGTCCCAATTCCTTGTCTGGATTTCTGATCCTTTGTTTCCTAGCTAGTTAGCTTAGATTAGCAACTCTTTCTAATCAGTGGTTTGGAAGCTCAACTTTGTTCAGAAATACAGAACTTACGGGGCTACTCCATATCTTAGTCAATTTCCCTGGCCTTCACTTCCAAGTCTTCCTATGTCTTCATTATCTTTGTTTTTTCCTTCCATGGAATCACAGCTGGTTAGAGATAGAAGGTACCTTAAAATCATCTGGCCAACCCCTACTTTTTTTAAGGTGAGAAAAGTGAAATTTAGAATTAGTGGGTAGAATAACCAGAAGTACAACCCCCTCTTCCCTCTCTGAACACAAAGCACCTTTTCTCCAGCTATGGTTCTCAGCCCGAGATGATACTGACACCCAGGCCACGGCTGGAGACATTGTTTATTGTCACACCTGGGTCTGGGAGGGATATGCTACTGGCATCTATATTGTTTAGCGGCAGGCTTGGTCTCAACCTACATTTAACCATATAACTATTAAACATGTTCTTTCATCTAGAAAGAAAATGATGTTTGGAAATTAATCCAAGTCACTCAGCTAGTGAGTATAAGAGCCATCAATCCCAGGTCTCTCTGGCTTCTAGATACTACCCACTTTCCACTATGATTCCCTTCTGAAAAGAAATATAAAAAATCAACTAAAAAAAAATCAAATGTTGGTATTGTATATATTCTTTTTTCTTCATTTTCCCCAAATTGGACCATTTCTAATTCTGCTGAATTTTGTAAATATAAGCAGCCTCCCCAGGGGAAGAAAACTACTGTCCTCACTTGATGAGAAGAGGAAGAGGCTCCAATACGTGGTGTTGGGACCTCAGCCAGGTCTCAGGAGGAGTCCAGCAAAGATTCACCAGCTCAGCGAAGAAGATGAGGCCATCTTGCAAACAACACTGGCAGTCAGAATAAGTTACCATATTTTGTTCTCATTTGAATAAGAACTACATGAGGAAAGAGAGACATTTCCTGGGTTTGTATGCACTTTTGTTTCATAAGCTATTTCCTTTGTAATTCAATATGCCCCAGAGACCTTCTAGCAAAAAGCCTGGCCTTCCTGTGTGCTCTTCGGAGAGAGGCAGGGGGCACCAGAGCTCTGACAAGAGTGTGGAAGGACAGGAATAGAAAGGAAACAAATACGAGAAACAAAAATCTCCTAAGAATGCCTTTCAGAGTTTTATCCTGTCAACCACCTACAGGAGACAGGGGGAAAAAAACAAAAAATAAAAATAAAAACCCTTTGATTTCTATGATGATATTTTTATCGAGTGTGACTGGCAACTTCAGTGCTGATACTCTGACATTTACTATTTGTCAGACTCAGAGATCAGCACCCATGTTCTCTGTCCAACCCGGGGTCTCATGTTTTATTACGAATTCAAAGTGTACTCATGTTTTTGCCATATGTGCAATCTATGCACACAGACTTAAGTCTCCAAAATCATAATAATGTGTTTTGATGGAGTCAAGTTGCCTCTCGATGGAATCTGGTTGGTGATTTGGCTTCAATACTTATAATTATTTGAGTGACATAAAACCTGAAATAGAAAGACCGCAATTACCATAAATAATACTTTAAAGATCACAGCTTCATTTTTCCTTTCTCCCGCGCAGCGGTATTTCTGACTTAGCACTGATATCTTTTTATTGCTTATTTGCCTACCTGACTAATTCTTTTAGAAACTTATCATTTCCTTAAAGATAGGAAACACACCCCGGTTTTCTCTTTATCCCCAGAGCCTAGTATAGTATCTGACACAAATTAAGTGTTTAAGAAACATTGGTCAAGGGGCGCCTGGGTGGCTCAGTTGGTTTTAAGCGTCTGCCTTCGGCTCAGGTCATGATCCCAGGTCCTGGGATGGAGCCCAGCATTGGGCTCCCTGCTCAGTGGGGGGCCTGCTTCTCCCTCTGCCTCTGCCTGCCACTCCCTCTGCTTGTGGTCTCTCTCTCTGTGTCAAATAAATTTTTTTTTAATCTTTTTTAAAAAATAAAAACATCATCACTTAAAAAAAAAAAAGAAATATTGGTCAAGTTATCTAATGAGTGAGTGAATAGTTAATTGCATAAATGAAAGAATGAACGACCACTGGAGTTCTCAGCAGGTCTTTGCCATAAGTAAGGCCACAGAGCCCACATTTTGCCACTGTTACAGTATCAGAGAATGAGACCAGGGAGGAATCTCTGAAACATCAGAAAACTTTCTCAGGGACTGAAAGCTAAGCAACTTCTGAACACATTACTCAGAACTCTGAATAAAGATATCAGCTTTCTAGGGCTGTGTTGACCGTACGTGCTACTTACCTTGAATGTTACACTACTGAGGAACATATGCTCACTGTTCCAGACCTCAACAGGACCTAAGAGGAGCCAATATTGTTCAAGCACAAGGAGTTCTGTGTCTTTTACCTCCCAGAGCTTAAAAACTTGCACATTGCTGGCAATGAACTGGGTGAACACCGCGAACCCACTAAGCTCGAACATTCTATCACTACCAGAGCAAATGATAAGAGAACTCTAGAGATACAATCAGCATATCCATTCTATTCAATTCAAAGTCTGTGCGGGTAACTGGTAAATTGCTTAGCTTCCTAATCTCAGTGTTCTTACCTGAAAAATGGAGATTAACAAAGAAGTGAATTTGGGGCGTCTGGGTGGCTCAGTCCATTAAAGTCTGACTCTTGATTTCAGCTCAGGTCACAATCTCAGGGTCGTGGGATGGAGCCCCATGTGGGCTCTGCACTCAGTGAGGAGTCTCTTTCAGGATTCTCTCTCTCCCTCTCTCCCTCTACCCCTACCCCACCCTCTAAAATAAATAAATAAATCTTAAACACACACAGACACACAAATAAGTGAGTTTATAGTATTTGCCAGAGAACCAGACACACACTAAACAAATATTGACTGAGAGGGTTTATAACATAGTCCCTGATACTAAACACACAAAGAACAATTATCACAATGTGCTAAGTGCAACAAGAGATGTAAGTTCACATTGTTACAGAAACACAAAGAAAATACCAACCTCAATCTAGTACAGGACTGAGGAAGTTCTCCTGAAGATGTCACCTCTTCTGAGACTTTGAGGATAATTAGGAGTTTGGGTGTCATCGAGTAAATGGGGGAGGGGGCAGGAGATGGCATTGCAGGCATCAGGACAGTCTGAACAAAGACACAGAGATTAGACACCACATGGCACATAGACAGGAAACCAGAGCTCTTTGGTGTTTCTGGAGTCCAAAACCGAAGATACGGCAGAAGAGGTAATCAAGTGCCATCAGGAGGAGAGCCATTGAACTATGTTAAGCAAGAAGCCATTTGGCCATATCCATCATTCAGAAAGTGATTGTAGCTGAGGAGAGAATGGTGACAATGTTGAACTTTACCTGAGCCCCACGCTCTAGAAAATGGTGAAGCTTAAGAAGTCCCTTTGGGGGGGCGCCTGGGTGGCACAGTGGTTAAGCGTCTGCCTTTGGCTCAGGGCGTGATCCCGGCGTTATGGGATCGAGCCCCACGTCAGGCTCCTCTGCTATGAGTCTGCTTCTTCCTCTCCCACTCCCCCTGCTTGTGTTCCCTCTCTCACTGGCTGTCTCTATCTCTGTCAAATAAATAAATAAAATCTTTAAAAAAAAAAAAAAGAAGTCCCTTTGGGCTCTGAAAATGATGTAGTTTTGAAATATAGGTGAGGTTCAGTGGGGTGGAGTCCGGAGGCAATGACCAAGAAAGAATTCTTGAGACATCTTTGGTGCAAAATGGTGGTTTATTAAAGCGCAGGGACAGGACCCGTGGGCAGAAAGAGCCGCTGCACCGGGGTTGGGAGGGGTGGCTGATTATATACTGTGGGGTTGGGGGGGGGTAAGGAAAAAGGGATGTTTCGAGAAAGAACTTTCATATGTTAGAGAAGACTCACAGGATACCAGAGGCCTTGTTATTGTCAAGCTAAAGTTGTTTACCCCTCTAGTAAGGCGTTAACATGAAGATAGTTGGGAGCTTCCTGGAGGAACATTACACTCTGCCTGCTTCAATTACCTGTCAATAGGTTGCAAGTTATCAGGACATTTAATTGTATTTACATTCCCTTCTGCCTCAGCTTTCCTCAATTTTAAGAGGGGAAGGTGATGTTGGGGCTTCAGGAAACTGAGCTATGGGTCTCTGGAAGTTAGGCTACTGATAAGAAAGCTTCTTCCTTGTAAATCACTAGGACATTTGTAAACTGAGGGAGACTCAGGTCTTGCAGGATTGTGATTTCTGCAAGTTGACTATTTGTTTTTCCTTTAGGGCAGCCAGGAGTGCCTGAGGAATGTCACACATATGACACGGGGGTGGGAGGGTTGTGGGGTGTCAGCTTCTGCTTTGCCCTCAGCTTGCCCTCGGTTCCCTCATCAAAAATACTTACAAAGAAGTAAGTCCCCATATCCTTAGATAAGACTCATGGAGGCCCCCTTGTTTACCTATGACAAGGCCAGACACAGACCCTCCAAATTCCCATTCTTTGCTTCATAAATAATTAGCTAAACTGCTTTGTCCCCCATTGATGAATGAGAACAAAATGCTTGTTAATCAAATTTTGGTAAAGTGAACTTTGGCCCTTATCAGCTTGACCCAGCATGCAGCCCCTCCCTGACAGCCCCTCCGAAAGCCGAGTGGCCTCAAAGCGTCCTGGGGGATATTTTCCAATCATGCCTCTCCTGCTCGTCCCACTTGCCCACATCCAGCTCTCTCTAGCCTGATTTACTCCTCCCCTGAAAGAAAAACCCTTTTGATGCTTGCGATCTCGATCTCGTGGTCAGAGCATTCGCCCTGTGGCAATAATCCATTTCACACCCCACGCCTTGCCATAATCCTTTTAAATAAAAGCTCTCCTTACTAAATCCAGATTTGTGTGGACTGGGCAGGAACAAGGTGGAGACCACATGGCACCACTGCAACAGTCCAGACCAGGGTTGGGGCATCTGAACTGGGACACTGAAGTGGTATGGAGCAGCAAGAAACCGTTATGAGGTGAACCTGGTGGAAACTGGTGGTGCTCCAGACAAACTGAACTCTAGATGCTTCTAGAGAGAAGGAAGAGTCTGCATGTTGCCTGCACGCCTTCACCACGTATGTGACCTCTCCCTGGGAGGCCGCTTGGAGCTCCCCGGTGCCTCCTCTGAGCTCCCCATGCACCTGCCGCATCCCCGCATCACTGCACAGGCACTGGGCAACCACGTGTTCCTATAACTGTCTCCCCACGGGCTGCGGGCTACCTGAGAGCAGGGTTCATGATGAGTCACCTTTGTACTCTCGGCAGCAAGAGGAGTGCCTGGTGTCCTAGAAACAGACGCCAGGTGTTCACTGATTCACATTAGAGATGAACTCACAAAGCTGTTTTGATTTCTCAAGACATCCATATGTGCGCAAGTTCTCAGTAAATAATTATAAAGAGCGGAGGGTGCAAACCCTGCAGCCTCTGGATTGATACGAATGACTGGGAAAATCCCTTCAGACGCTGTGTAGTCCAGATTCACTGTGTGCCAGGCGTTGTGCTGAGCAGTTTGAGAGCATACTCTCCTCTCCTCACTACTAAACCCCTAAGAACTGGGTACAGTGATGACCACTCTTATTTTACTGAGGAGGAAAGTAAGACTTGAGCAAGTAATTTTCCATAAAGAATCGGAGCTGGGATTCTGACCTTCCGTCTGGCCCAAGTTCACACACTGAATCTCTACATGCGACTGCCTTCCTTCAATCTCCGAAACGGCTGTGAGCTCATCACAGGAGAAATGCTCATCTTCATGGACAGAGGAAAATCTGAATAATAATATGCCAAAGAGAAAGAGATGATTAAAATGAGCAGTGGAACTTACTCTTTCGGGCAAATGCCAGAAAGACAAAAATCATTTGAGAATCTGCAAGCCGTATTTATAATTCGATAGAAACACAGACTTGAGGGAGGAGATGAGATTGTGAGAGCCTTGATGTTCTTTGCTAACCGTCAGTCAGCATAAATATTACCTTCCAAAGAATTGCAGCCAGGGACACACACACCCTGAAAAACATCATCTTTGCAAAAATGTTTACTTTTCCAAAACACTCCGTTTGCATTGCATTTTCTTAACACATTCCTGGATGAAACAGCCCGAAGATGCAGAGATTTAGAACAGCCAGCCTGGTGCACTGTGGAGCTGACCGTCTGCAAATGTGACACTTCTTTGGAGACAGCCTTGCAGAGATGCTCTGTCACTCTGAGGGGGACCAGCACTTTAATTGCACCTGAGATATATTTTAAATTATCTAAGACACATTCTGGAGTGATGGCCATGTGCTGGACTTAAACATACAAAAAACATAATTAGCCTGAGCCTTAGCTTCCAGAAGAGAAGAGAGGCATTTAAGAACCAAGATGATCCTAAGATCACTTCCAACTGAGTTGTTTACTTCTGGGGTCCGTGGACAGAGCACCAACCTCACTGACTTTTTTCTAACCTCTGGGAGTTCTGAGGATCAAAGATAAGGGGGGAAGGACCGGGGTCAGTGATGTATGACATGGCTTAACCAATGTTCCTTAATTTTTCTTGCTGTGATGCAGGTTTTCAAACTGAATTTCAAATACTCAAGCTCATGCCTAGAAAATACAATCAATCGAAATTAGATATTCTGTAATAAATATGATGAAAACATGAAAGAAGGGTAATGCAATGGAAATAATTGTTGATCAATGACGTTTTCTCTGAGCAGGTGAGCATCAAGAGGCCCAAGTACCAGCTCTGGATTGGAGACCACTTCATGAGGTTGGATGTAGAGGCAGGGAGCCCGGGGAGGAGGCTGTGCAATATTTGAGACTGGAGCTGTGCCAGACCTGAACTGAGTAAGGGGTCTGGAGCCCAGCTTTCTAGCTGTGCCCTGTCCGGTAACCTCAGGAAAGTGACTTCATGCACTTCCGTCTCCTCATCCTTAATGAGGGGTTTGGACGGCTCAGGTTATTTATGAATCAAACATTTATATCACTCTCCTATACATACGCTCCATGAAATTTGCATAACATGGCAACTTGGTTCTGACGTCATTGAGATTCCAAAAAGCAAAAAAAAGAGAAAGAAAGATTGCCCTTGAGACTGTGGGTGGGACTCATCCAATCCGTTGAAGGCCTTTTGAGCAAACTCTGAGAATTCCCAGAAAAGAAGGAATTCTCCCTCAAGATTGCAACAGAGACATCCTACCTGGGTTTCCAGCCTGCCAATCAGCTCTACACACTTCCAGCTCAAACCTGCAACATCAACTTTTGCCTCAGCTTCCAGCTCATGGCCTGCCCTGCAGATCTAGGATTTGCCAGCCCCCAGAATCACATGAGCCAACTTCTTAAAATAAATCTATATCTATATATTTTTTTAAATCCCAAAAAGTACTCTTCTTGCTGGATTCCCTCTGTAGTCTTTTTCTTAGAAAACTATCTTTGCTTTTGATTGAACGAACAAATGAAGCAAAAAATCTCAGACAAACAAAACAGCAAAGGCCTTCAACTTCATATTTGTCTCCCTCATCTGTACCAGGCTGTGTTCACGATACCATTTACTCTATTTCTAGATCGTTTGCTTTGTGATTGCTTTCTGTAAAGTTACAACAGAACCAGGAATGAAAGCACAATCCTAACTGGTTCAATATTAGAATCACCACAACGTGTGCAAATACATGTAAGTCAAGCAATCACTTACCAAAACAGCTGACATTTCATTTGCTAGCCATTAATCTACAGCCCTGTGACTGCAGATAAGTTTTTGTATTAGGGAAAGGGCTATGAACCAGAAAGTTTGATTTCCGGTTTGTTTTCATCTCGGGTAACTTAAACAACCTTCCCTTTCATAGTTCTTTTTTTTTTTTTTTAAGATTTTATTTATTTATTTATTTGTCAGAGAGAGATGCACACACATAAGCAGGGGGAGCAGCAGGCAGAGGGAGAAGCAGGCTCCCCACTGAGTAGGGAGCCTGATGCAGCACTTGATCCCAGGACTGTGGGATCCTGACCTGAGCCGAAAGCAGACACTTAACCGACTGAGCACCCAGGGGTCCCTCATAGTTCATTTTGATTGTGAGCTAATGCCTGATGATCATATGTAGTCACAGTTGTAATGAATGTAAAATGAAGGGGTATGTACTGGGTATTTACTCCAAAGATACAGATGCAATGATCTGAAGGGGCACCTGCACCCCAATGTTTATAGCAGCAATGTCCACAATAGCCAAACTATGGAAAAAGCCCAGATGTCCATCAACAGATGAATGGATAAAGAAGTTGTGGTATATATATGCCATGGAATATTACACAGCCATCAAGATAAGAAATCTTGCCATTTGCAACGACATGTGTGGAACTAGAGGGTATTATGCTAAGTGAAATAAATCAATCTGAGAAAGACAATTATCATATGATCTCACTGATACGTGGAATTTAAGAAACAAGGCAGAGGATCATAGGAGAAAAGAGGAAAAAAATGAAACAAGATGAAACCAGAGAGGGAGACAAACCATAAGAGACTTTTAATCATAGGAAACAGACTGAGGGTTGCTGGAGTGTCGGGGGTTGGGGGGATGGGGTAACTGGGTAGTTGACATAAAGGATGTAATGAGCACTGTAATGAGCACATGATATAATGAGCACTGGGTATTCTATAAGACTGATGAATCACAGACCTGTTCCTCTGAAACAAATAATATATTATATGCTAATTAACTGAATTTAAATTAAAAAAATAATAAAGAAAATGAAGGAGTGTGATGAGCTGAATTGTGTTCCCCAACAAGATAGGTTCAAATCCTAACCTCTGGTATCTGAGAATGTGACATTATTTTGAAATAGGGTCATTGGAGATGTCATTAGTTGTGCTCATGTCATGCTGGCATAGCGTGGACCCTTACTGCAATATGGCTGGTGCCCTTATAGCAAGATGAGAAACAGAAGCACAAGGAGAACACCATGAGATGATGGAGGCAGAGACTGAGGTGCTGCAGCCACATGCCAAGGAAGGCCAAGGATTGACAAGAAACCATTAGAAGCTAAGAAGAAGCAAGGAAGGCTTCTCTCCTGTGGATTTCACAGGGACTGTGACCTAGATCTTGGACTTCCAGCCTTAGAACTGTGAGAAAATAAGTCTCTGTCGTTTTAGGCTACCCAGTTTGTGGGGTTCCATTACAGAAGCTTTAGAAGTAGAATGATAACAATGTTGAGAGGTTGGGCACTCTGACTGAAGGGTCCAGCAGTACATTTAGAAACAGTGAGCAAATACAGCACTAATGTCAGAAACTGTGATACACACTCGGATCATTTCATTAAATTATCACAACAACCAAATGAGGCTGGAAGTACTAATATCTGTATCTCACAGCTAATAAAACTGTGCACAGACAGCTTACAGCCAAGGTCACATCAGCAGTAAATATAGGATGTTGTGGGGACACCATGACATGTCTTTCCCTTAACAACTTTAAAATTTAGTAGGTAAAATCTAAAACATGTGCATGTTGGCTCAGTCATTCATCGGTTTTGTTTCTAATGTTGTTTTCCCCTTGAAATATTAACTCAAATGATCCAATGGAGGATTGAGAGAGAGAGAGAAAGAGAGAGAAGGAGAACTGGTAGTGGGGGCAATGCAATCCTCAACAGACCTAGAAACAGAAGTACAAGCCTGTCAGGTTCCTCACGTAATCATCACACAGGAGAAGAATTCATTTTCATAATCCTCAGAGTCCCATCAGAGTTCTGGTCTGAGGTGATTTTCTAGATTAACAACCATTCTTTTTCTTGGAATTCCTCAGTTCTTTGTGGATTCGGCACAGAATTGCCTCCTTCCAGTTTTCTGTGTTCACCCCTGCAGTGAGCGCAGACGGCTACGTGAAAATGATTCATTCCTTCAGGATAAAATGGGAGGAAATGCCTTTCACTCCTTTTGCCAAAAATCCTTCCTGCATATTTTGTTTGGTTTTCTCTTCTTTGGTAGACGTTGGGGATCTCCAGGACTTTTTCCTAGAGTTAGCATTTCTTTGGCTATGCTAAACCAGCTTCTTAAGCAGTTTCTCCCCACGCCGGCTCACCCTCCACTCCTTCCAAGGAAGGAGGAGACCGAGATTAACATCTGTTCTTACCAGCCTTTTCTTTCAAAGCTCTTCTATCACAGATTTTCTTATCCATGACCTTCTCCTCACCTAACTACAACTTTTCCTTGAATTTTCTAAGCCACATTGTACAAGCATTTGCATAGGATTCTCTGTTTACTTGCATGTCCTAGCTCATTTTATTCTTTCGGTATTATAATGACAAGAGGAATGACTGCTCCAAAGTGACTCCAATCTTTCTGCTTTACAGTGACCAAAAATATGATTTTCAAAGCTCTTAACTGTTCCCCAAAATAATCGAGACAAAACTACTTGTATTCAGATTTATGTCTTAATGAATTCAAAGTCTCAGGGTGACAGACACGCACAACAGCTGTTGTGAGTCATCCATTGGGATTTCATGTAAAGCCTGGGAAGGACTATTTAATAAGGCTCCTGAAAACAAGACTCATTCCTAACTTTAGAAGATGTCTAATGAGGCGCTCTGGAGCTGAACGATGACTAATTCAGGCTTCATGGACAAGGGACTGGATTCTGATTTGCACTGAATCCATCTTGGATAATAGCTGCATCTTTCACTAGCAAATATTTATTGAGCATTTCCCTGTACTAGACGTACTGAGCTAGGAGCTCTACGTGCATTATCTTAATCCTTAGGCAGCTCCATGAGATAAGTAATATTACCTTTATATCCATTTCACAGATGAGAAAACTGAGGTTTTAAGGGGTTAGGAGCTTCCTCAAGGTGGAGCCAGGACTCAAACCTAGACAATTTGAAGGCATACTTTTTGCTCTGAACCGCTATGGTCTACTGCTACCTGTCTTTTCCTAGAAGAACTCCGCTGAGGGACCAGAAAGCCTGTTACTGCATTCAAGACACTTTTAATTGCCAAAGTAACAAATGCAGTCACATTTACACCAAATAGTTTTCCTGCTGTATTTTCTAGTGTGAGAACCTCCAAAGGGAAGATTCCACCAGAGATATGCCAGCCAAGAAATGTATCTCCCTGAAAGTCATTAATTGCCATGCTATTTTTAAATGGGCAAAGTAAACTATTTTTCCCACTGCCAACCCTCAACGCTAATTCACACATTTCTCACTATGGCTTACAGGGTTCTTCACAATTCAACCACAGCCTTGTCTCCCAGGCTCACGTCTCACTACCCGCTGGCTGCCTCTACCCCATCCACATGCCAGGTCTCTCTCGCATTCGGGTAAGTGGTGGTCCCTAATACCTCCATGCCATCATGTATACGTTTCTTCTTCCAGGAATTCCCTTCCTTCTTGTTGCCAGGGTGCAAGCCCCCTATTCATCCTTCGGGACCTGCTACCATAACACCTGCTCTGTCCACCCTTCCTCGACTCCACAGTGCAGGACTAATCACTCCTCTTCCTAGCATGCATTTCTCTGAATATCACAATCGTTGCCCTTATTTGCTTTATTATAACTATTCTTTCAGTTATCTCTTGTCCCAAAAGCTTGTCAGTAAATACTGCCAATATTGTAAGCCCCACAAGAGCAAACCATGATTACGATTGTTGCGTTCTGCATTTCAGTTTCCCCCTTGCCAACATGTGCCTCTCTATTTTTTATGCCTGTGAAACATAAGTCTTATATCCGCAACATAACAGATGCCCTTTTTCCCTATCCCAGGTTCACCCAGTCTATTGCTTTTGAACATCAATTTTTCACCTTCAAGTTCATCACCAGCCTCCAATGGGTAGACAGTTCACTTGCAATTTAATAATTAGAACTCGGAAAGCCATTCTCTTGGCCAATAAGAAAATTTGTCCTGAGCTGTGTGGGTTTGAGTGGAGCCAAATAAATATTTTCAAATATTTCCCTATTCTCAAAGAATCATTGCTTTTTGAAGATAACCACAGCCGTTAGCTAGCAGAACAATTTATTTAAAGGAACAAGATTCATTAATGCCTTCATATAATAAATGTTTAGAGTGTCTGCCATGTGCCAAGCCCTGTGTGAGATCCTGGGGAAACAAGAGCCTCATAGTTCACAGTCTGGAGGAAAAGAAAGGTTTAATAAGCAATCACTCAAACATGTATTTCCAATTGTGCAAGCACAATAACAAGTAATATAAGTTCTCTGAAAAAGAGCAGCAGGGATTCTCATCAGGTCTCTCTCAGAAAAGGACATTTAAATTGAGGCCGGGAAAAGTGAGCAGTAGTTAACCAGGCAAGAGTGGGGAGAATGTCCCAGGAAAAAGGGACCAGCAGTGGCTCAAAGATGCTAATTGTACTCACATATATATTTAGCTCTGCATATCGGCATGGCCACTAAAATGCAAAGAGGTATTTCAAAGATACTGAACATAACTCATCTTTTTCTATTTTTATTTAAAGAAAATGTTTGTTACATTTAATCACTCCTTGATTAGGTGATTATTCAAGGTAAAAGATAGTTACACATAAAAGAAATGTGAGAAAGAAATGTAGGAAAAGTGACTGCAGAGGTGATAAAATAAAAGAAAAATTTTCAACTTTTTTTCTCTTTGTTTTTGGGAGAGAGAGAGAGAGAGAGAGTAGCGAGGAGGGGCAGAGGGAGAGAGAGAATCTTAAGCACATTCCACACCCAGCACAGAGCCTGACACAGAGCTCCATCTCACAACCCTGAGACCACGGCCTGAGTCGAAATCAAGAGTCAGGCGCTTAACCTACTGAGCCACCCAGGCGCCCCGATTTTCAACTTTTCATGTGTGTGGGCCCTGCTCCTGGGCTCCCATGGAAACTGCACTTCAACATTTACCGAGGTCAAAATGGAGGACGGTGATCATATTAAGAAAGCAGGAAGTACACAGATAAAGTATGGAGTCGTCCAATCGCCATGCTCTACACCCAAAACGAATGCAACATTGTGTGCCAACTACACTTCTATTAAACAAAAGCAGGAAGAGAGCAAGTTCAGTACAAAAACAGATACACGGGAGCCGAACGACTCTAGCACTGAATTATGGGGAGTCCCTGCTCTCGGCAGCTTTCAGTGCTTTGGTAACTCTGATGTTGCCTATAGCATCCTGGGGAATGTCTACATGAATTGGGAAGGGGAAGACTATTTCTAAAGGATAGTTTTAAAATACAAATTTATGTCATTGGATTAAAGAGAACTTCATTAAAATAATTCTCCTACTAGTGAATTCCCAAAGAATACAATCTTTTTTTTAAATTGAGATTATCATTGACAGGCAAGAGAAACTGTCCACACTTGATGTATACATCTTGATGAGTTTGAGCATGAGTATGCACCTGTGAAACCACCACCATAAACGCTATCATAAACATAAGCATCATCTCTCGAAGTTTCCTTTCCTCTCTCTTTTCTCGTAAAACAATTTTTATCTTAGGTTGTAACTTTTGGAGACCAGGAGGTCAGGACATGGGGATCAGAGTGCTGTAAGGTGGAATGTGGGGACTGGGCTGGGGAAAGGAGAAACTATTGAAAAGAGGGTGCTGGTGGTCCCTTCTGCCATGGGTCCCTGAGTGAGTAGCAATAATGGAGAGTATGTTGGCATTGTCTGGGACACGTTCTATGTAAGCCTCTTGCAGGCTTGGCAGCCACAAGGACCACACTCTGAGGACTCACAAGTAAGACTGTCTAACCTAAGTGGTCATATCACTAAGGATGGGAAGCAGAATCATAGGAGGAGAGTGTTTGAGGAAGGCACAAATCCTGCCTTTTCTGCCAACCTGTATCCTTAGACAGGGCGGGAATTCCAGGGAAATTGTTCCAACTGCAAGAAAAGAAAGTGCAAAGTAGCTGCAGGGTCATCCCTCACAGCTGACAACCTTCCAATTGTGAGAAGCCAGGCTGGCGAGGCCCTGGAAACCAGAGCTCACATCACCTGAGAACACCATCATTTCCTTCACTTCCTTCTCATTTATCTTTCTCAGTGGAGAATTTCTTTTTCAATGGTAAAAATGGACTTCCAGTCTAAATGGTGAATTGAGCAGTGGGGGAAAAATCACTCTTCTGAAAACCTGAAAATTCTGGATAATACATAAAAATGGAGTGTTTAGAATGCACTCCTGAGTGCAAAGGGTATGAAACACTTCTCAGGCACATTTTAATCAAAACCAAAAGTGGCTGCCAGAGCAGTGAGCAGAAGCAAAGCCAGAGAGGCCATTGGGTCTTTGAGCTAAACTAACGCCTCAGGTTGGATGTGAGCTTTGAGCTTCTGTGAGATGATAGTCCCCTCAGTATGGAGGGGATGGGCTGCTTGACTGAGGGATTTTCCAGTGCAAATCCAGGAGCCATGCAAGGCCACCCAGTCCCAAGAGCTAAGACTAGAAACTGACCTACTCACCTTTTGGGGCTCAGGGACATGGTGTGAAAGGGCGTTGGGTGGAAGAAGACTCACTCTTAAGGAATCAGACATCAAGCCTCCACCCTACAAGAGTGTGGGATTAGAGGCAGCATAGACTTGCACAGGCAAATGTGAATCTATCCCTTAAGGGCCCTTTCACAGCCCAGTGCACAGGTGGGACATCTAAAATGCCTATGTAACTTGTATGTCTCTAATCCACTTAGTTTTGGAGAATATAGGAAGACTTTATGAAAGTAAAAGAAAAAAAGGTTGATTTTATAAACTGTGCCTTTTCCTTAATAAAATTTTTCAACCTCAAGCTTGGGTTTGAACAAGTATCACGCCAGAGCGCCAAAATACTAACATATGACTATCTTATGGCGCCATCTAGTGTCTAAGGGTTATATAGCCAATCTGCTCTACTAAGAATAAGCATCGAAGTGATGAGTCACTGAATTCTACTCCCGAAACCAATATTGTACTGTATATTAACTAAAATTTAAATAAAAATTTTTTAAAAACAATAGCATCTCTATCATAGGTATCTAGAGATTTCATGAACCATTGTTTGGAAGGACCATGAATGCCTGCAAGTTTAGTTTAGCTGTTCTTTATCTCTGTTAAATCACCTTCTGTACATTTTACCTGTGGAGTCCATGTGTTTTTGCTGCCCCCCCAACATGCCCATTTCCACTGTCTGGACATGTCGGAATCCATTCTCACTCATGCCTGTGGCTGCCATTCCGTATACAGTACCTGGAACAAACCAGGAGCTAAGTCAATCTGGATAAGAAAAAGGTGTATCTTTACAGAGAATGGCAATAGTCTCTTACGGTAAAGCTATACACGATAATTTCTTCTGTAAATTGTTTAATTGAGGCTTTCAGCATTTTGAACTTGATAGCTTGATTGTGTTGTCAGGGATCCTTCCTTATTCACAGAAAATGCCTCACATTTGTATGGCACTCTAGAGGGACGAACCAAGGTCAAGGACAGCATTTGCCTAATCAGAGAAGCACATGACCCACATCCTTAGGGACGGCATGCCCAATTCCAGTGAAGAATAAACCCATTTTCTTTGTTTGCCTGTGTTTGCTTATTTGTTTTTCAGGGGTAGGAATTGGTTTCCCCATTATAAATTGAACTGTCTCAGATATTTCAACAAAATACAGTAAAAAATTAGTATTTTCATCTCTTGTGAGAAGTTGCCAGCTACTGGTAATAAGGATTTTATGTTTTCCATTTCTTTCATAAGCAAGTGCCTGTGAGAGACTGATAACTTCCCAAACTGAGTGAAGCCACTTGACCAAAGCTTACCTGAAATCATAAACAAATTGTCAGATCTACAAAACTTAGCGAGAACAGTGGCAAACACTCTGGAGTAACAATAAAGCCAATTCCTTTCAGCTCACAGAAACGTGGAAGCAATGAACAGGCTAATCCTGTGCCTGCCTCAAAGTGAAGGTCATAAACCTTTGCTAATGTCCCTCCAGGCCTGAGTTCAGACAGGCCTCCACCTCGCCTAGGAAGTGCCTCCTTAGCCCGCTCTAGGCTCGGAGGTGGACCTCAAAGGGCAGGGCAGGGTCTTACCAAGAATACTTCTTGAAAATAAACTATTTTGTACTATTTGTCAATAAATTATAGAACAAGCTGTTATGGGTCTGGATTTGTTTGTCTTAATTCTGGTAAGCTAAAGGGGGCAGAGGTTGAATTTTAAAAGCTTGTCAAAACAACACATTATCCTTGCACACATGCTCTGTTCTCTACCCTCTGATCCATCTTCGGGATCATTTGCAAGTGGAAAGGAAAGGAATCCAAATTAAATCAAGATGTAATTTTTCATCTATTTGAGTAGGATTATTTTTCAATTACCAATACCCAATATTTTGGCAAGGGTGTAGGAGGTATGAATTTACACGAGCTTTCTAGAGAGTAAAAAGCGCATGCCCTTTGACCCAACAATTCCATTTGGGGCTTTATCCCAAAAACAAACATGGAAAGAAGAACACTACCAGAATTTTTATTAAACTATTTATTTATAATAGAAAAGCTTTGGAAACAACTTGAATCCTCAAAAGTAGGATAATGGTTAACTAAGTTATGATATTGCTATATGGTAAAGCACCATGTAATCATTTAAAAAGTATATGGAAGATTATTTAAAGGGATAGAAAAATTTCACAATATAAAAATGGAAGGAGAAAAACATACTACCAAACAGTGTGTACATATTTATGAAATATGGTAATATGAGCAGTAGGTATCTCCAGGCATCGGTATGGGTAATTTGATTTTCTTTCTGGGGTTTACATATTTGTCCAATAAGTATGATTGCCTACTATAATCTGAAAAATAAACAAGTTACATATAAAAAAATCCCAAAGAAGGAGAGTCATGTGTTGGATAGAGTCACAAGCCTGAAAGAAGAAACAAAAATATCCATTGTTCCTCCAAAATAATCATGAGTCTGTAATTGCAACTCAGCAACTGTCACAGGGGCCAGCCAAGTGTCACTGCTCTCCATAATTTATGGGAAGAGATTCCAGGAATCTACTTCAGATTTCATTTGCATAACTTCTACCACTGTGGTCCTATGGCAGGACTATATGAAGCCATGCGCATGTATAACATCTATGCTGAGACAAGAAAGGGGTTCACACAATGGTGCAAAACCTCACAACTGGAGGGGCTGGAAGAAGTTGCAGTGTGAGGGGTGTGTTTCAGTGACCCAAAAACTACAGCATGACCACAACACGTGGTAAGAAGTACAAGCAGGGAAGGGGGAGGAGATCGGAAAGATGACTTCAAATGTCTTGGAAGACTAGAAAGATGGTGTGCAAGGATTTTAGAGTCTGCATACGCCCAATAGATTATTGGCAGGATGTTTTCCCCAGCATTTTAAGCACACTGATGTCACAATTAAGATCTGTGTTTCAGAAATGTGTGTGTGTGTGTGTGTGTGTGTGTGTGTGTGTGTGTGTGTGTAATATGGATGATTAATTGAAAGCAAAGAAACCAGAGACAAAGCTACCAGTATGAAAGCTACTGCAGTTAGAATTTAGAAAAATAAAGGAAAATTCCTGAAACAGTGCTAGGACAACAGAAATGGGAAGGAGGAAACATATTAGGCATCGTAGACATAGAAGGAACAGGGCTTGATGATCAAGTGGAAGCAGAAAGTGACTGAGGAGACACTTGGAAGGTGGCTGCTCGGGCTGTGATGGTGCAGTTGGCACAAACCTTGTATGTTTTTATCATTACTGTCTGTCCGAACAGACAACTTCCACTAGTCTGTTCCCCTTTAACAAGTGATAATGTGCCACTCCACTCCTAGTTTATTACAGCTACAAAGAGCCCCTTCCAACCTTGGAGGACATGGCATTTGTTACAATATGTTATTATAGATGTCACTATGTATATTACATACTATATGTGTTACCATATATGTACTATGTAGTCTAGCAACCTCTGCATTAAGACCCAGGTTAGAAGAGCAGTGGTATGGATAATTTAAAACAATATGTTTTTAAAATACAGTTTTAGAATATGGGTATGTTTATAAAGAAGCAAATTTTGACCTAGCCCCCCAAAAAATAATTCATTATATTTATATTTACAGTTTTTTGTTGTTGTTGTTGCTACTGCTGCTGTTGTTTTACTGTTAAGTGGTGTGTGAAGCAGACATTCTCAGCTCTTCTCTGAGCCTCACATCATCTCTCATTCAGGTGCAGACTTATCCAGTAGATAAGCCACAAGTGACCAGGAGTCAGAGGTCTGCCTCACTGGCTTCGTGTGAAATGGCAACCAAACCTCTAAGCAGAGTGTGTATTGTCATTGACTTTTACAGGCCACATCTCCCTTCTCATGTTCCTCTTGTCGGTTTACAATGGAAATGTTCACTGGCTGAAACAAATTCCAGAATTGGCATACTTTCAGAGCACAGATTGGTGGTTGCCAGATGTAGCATGTAGGGTTATATGAAACGGGTGAAGGTGGTCAGAAGGTACAAACTTTCGGTTGTAAAATAAATAAGTCCTGGACATGGTGACCATAGTCAATCATACTGTAATGCATATTTGAAAGTTGCTGAGAGTAGATCTTAAAAGTTCTCATCATAAAAAAAAAAAAATTTACAACGGTGTGTGATGATGGCCATGAACTAGACTTATTGTGGTGATCATTTCTCAATATATACACATACTGACTCACTATGTTGTACTCTTGAAACTATTATGATGTTATTTGTCAATTATATCTCAAAAAAAAAGAACTGGCATATTTTTTGAAAGTATAATATTTATCATTACTTGGAAATGTTACCATAATCCAATGAAGATTTAGAAATAGAACTGGTAAGCATACAGTTATATTATTCTTAAAGATTTAAAGTTGGTTTGAGCAAAACAAAACTTTTTAAGATAAAGTCTTAAAATAATAGTGCTTTGTATATGGAGAAGACTAAAAAAAAAAAAAAAATGATACTAATTGACTAACAAGGTGATATTCTGCTCCCAGAACTACTGGAGGAAACAGGCTTCTGCCCTTACCTCTTTCATCATCTTCATAACATCTACAAGTTGGTCCCTTCTCTCTACAGCTAGAGGTGGTCGTCCCCATTTATAAGAAAGCAATCCATTTTCTAAGTAGAAAACTATTGGTTTATTAGGTGTTACAAAGAAAATAATGCCACCTTCCATTTTCTCTTCTTGATAAATGTTAATAAAGTTGTGTTCATTGGTTCCCCCTACTTCAAAGGTTTGAATGGGTAGAAATTTTGAGGACTCAGTTCTTGACTGATTTTTCTTTCTTTTTCCATCCAGCAGACATAAAGTACTCTTTCAAGACTTTAAAGAAAGCCCTATTTCCAGGATCACCCCTATTTGAACATAGAAAACAGTCGCTCTGCCACACTGTCTTCCATGGAAAACAGTTCCCACAGGGACAACCCACGTTCCACCAAGAAGAGCGCTCTCTGCACTGGCTTGTGGGGGCACAGGACTTCTCAGCGGGCATTTGTGCACAGTCACGTTTCCAAACTGCCGCCTTCCTCCCTGGCTTTCCCACCAAAGACCCATGAGTGTGGCCCCTCCGCTGTTAGTGTCTCCTGCTTTGTCTGCAAACACCAGTTCAGACAAGCCCTCCCTTGGAAAGATGCCAGTCCCGGATCCTTTGTCTTGGCAGGACCCTGGATAAGTGAAAACCTCCAACCCGAGCTGGAATTCCCAAATCATTCGAGGACAGCTACTCCACTTTGGAGAGAGGCTTTGCTTCAGCCTGACTCTGGCTGGGAAAGAAGAGTCCCTTTGTTTCTTTAACAACATCGGAGTATACGCTAGGAAGGGGCCATGTCCTTGACTTTCTTCCCTTTAATTTCCTGTTTCCATTCTGAGCATAAATCTCTCCTGAAAGGCCATGAAATGCACTCTCACACACCACCCACGCCCTTCTCACCATTCTGCTTGTCCCTAACCCACACTGGTGGGTATGGATAGGTGGTATTTATTACAGCAGGGAATGTTCTTAGCAGTGAAGTGATGTGAATGCAAAGCGTCTAGCACTGAGCTTCACCGATCACTTTAAAACCGAGGCCAGCTCTGGCACAGCATGAAGCAAGCTCTTCAGAAGTTACTCTAAACTGTGGCCGGAGCCGGCACTCAAAGCTCTCATAGCACGAGAACTACCTGGGGCATGAAGCTAGCTAGGGGTAGTTTGCGAGAACAAGCAGAACTGTGCCTCTAGATCTAAAGGAGAGCTACCCAACGCAAGCCTGCAAGCTAATCCCCTGGACAGCCCACAAACGTGGAGCAGCCACCTCCAGGCTCTCTGCTCCATTGTTTTAATACCAGATATACTGGTAGTGAAGTGGGCATGAGACGTGAGTGGTCAAGGGCCCAACGTAAAAATCGATGATCCTTCCACTCATCCCAAACCTTTGCAGCATCATGGCAAGCAAATGGAATTGGCTTTTCTGTGCACCTGCTATGGCCTAAAGTATCCAAGAAGAAGGGTCTTGCTCTTTTGCTAAAACAAGGATTCTCCCTTGTCAATAAAGAATTATCTCCTATCTATAGCTAGATCGCTTATTTTATTAAGAAAATGTGTTAATAATTTGTAAGAAATCCAACATGAAATAAAATCAGGGGTGCCTGGCTGGCTCAGTTGGAGGAACATGCAGCCCTTGATCTCAGGGTTGTGAGTTTGAGCCCCATGTTGGGTGTGGAGAGTACATTAAAATAAAACCTTAAGAATAAATAAATAAAACAAAGTCATCCGTAGTCACTTTTTTAAATGTAACTTGAAAGGCTCTATTGTCACAAACTAGGTATGATTTTAATAGATAACTGACTCTACTACCTGATGTCTAGTGGAAAGAAGAGCTAGTGATCATTTAAAATCAAAGTCATCATTTTTGTCAGATGATCCTCAACTTTTAACTACGTAAAGATACTAATTCTATACAACATGCTAATGTATTCAGTTACTTTACAAATAGTTCTTGCTGCCATTTTACTTCAGAAGAAGGGACACTGAGAAGGAACACTACCATCCCCTCTTAGTGGAGACGCTAAGTAAAGATTCTATGAAACAGGTTGACATTTTTTTACATCTGAAGTAAATATTTTCCAAAGACATTTAAAGATTTTTCAAATATAAAAGTATCCACACCGTGTGCTGTAGAGTTTTGGTGGTCCTGTTGCCCTTTCCTCAGGGCAGAGTAGCGGGCTCCAGTTTCTGGAAAAAGTCCCGGTGGCCTTTCCTGTGCCTTCATCCTGTCTGCCTGTGGGGGGCAGCTTCTCTATGGCATGTGTGCACCATAGCCTGGCGGTCCAGCCCCTCTGGCTGCTAGATGGAGCATATGACAGTGCCCTGAGCTGGCACTTGAGGACAGTCACCCTCCAGCTTCTTGTCACTAGTACAGTCTGGAATCACTTCTGTGCAACATAAATCAAAATCATGTTGAAAAACAACATTTTGGTATACCCATTCCTTTAGATTTTCTAAAAATCCCTTTCTCCAGCAAATCAAACCAACAAGCTCTGTACCTGTTACCACAGGCTTTTGAGCTAGCTGGAGCTATTTTCACAAATTACTCATTGGCCTACATTGAGGGATATCATGAACAAGAAACTTGTTGAGTCTCTCAGTGTGTTTACTGTAAAGAGGTTGCTAATTTCATTGCATTTGCTAATTACATTGCACATCCTCTCCAGGAGATCCCACAAGAAATTTTACTTTGAGTCTCAGACTCAAAGTATGTTTCCTCTATGTAACTAATTAAAATTAATTTCTTTTAATTTTATTGTTATTTTGAAACATGTTATCTTTCTTCTTTGAATGGACTGCTCGAAAGCAGAGAGTCAGCTTCTTTTGAAGTTTATCCTTAGCAAGCCACCTTCTACAATATACGGTTTAAAATTTTTTTAATATTTTCTGCACAGTGAAGGAAACAATCAACAGAACTGAGAGGCTGAATGGGAGACGAGGTTTGCAAATGACATACTCAATAAAGGGTTAGTATAAAAAATATATAAGGAACTGATACAACTCAACAGCCAAAACCCAAATAATCCAATTAAAAGATAAGCAGAAGACGTTAACAGTCATTTTTCCAAAGAAGACATACAGATGCCAACAGACACATGAAAAGATGCTCAACATCACTCATCATCAGGGAAATACAAATCAAAACTATAATGAAAAACACCTAAATGAGATATCACCTCACACCTGTCAGAATGGCTAAAATCCAAAACACAAGAAGTAAGTGGTGGTGAGGATGTGGCGAAAAAGAAACCCTCTTGCACTGCTAGTGGGAATGCAAACCGGTGCAGCCACTGTGGAAAACAGTACAGAGGTTCCTCAAAAAATTGAAAATAGAACTATCTTATGATCCAGGAATCACACTACTGAGTATTTACCCCAAAAATACAAAAACACTCAATCAAAGGGATACATGCACCCCTATGTCTATCGCAACATTATTTACAATAGCCAAACTATGAAAGCAGCCCAAATGCCTGTCAATAGATGAATGGATAAAGAAGATGTGGTATGTATGTAATGGAATATTACTCAGCCACAAAAAAGAATGAAATCTTGCCATTTGCAACAACATGGATGGAGCTAGACAGTATAATGCTAAGTGAAATAAGTCAGAGAAAGACAAACACCATACGACCTCACTAATAAGGAATTTAAGAAATATAACAAACAAACAAAAGAAAAACAAGCGAGAGAGAGACCAAGAAACAGGCTCTTAACTATAGAGAACAAACTGATGGTTACCAGAGGGGAGGTGGGTGAGGGATGGGCGAAATAGGTGATGGGGTTTAAAAATTACACTTATCATGATGAAAATAAAGTAATAAAAATGTTAATATTTTTCATATTTTTATTTATAATTTTTATATAATAATATTACCTTCTAGCTTTTTCCTATTCCTTCCACTTTCATTTTAATTTTTCCTGCTTTTCTCTTCCATTCAATTCAGATTAATTTTTACCTCAGTTTTATCTTTTTATATAAGATAACTAAAAACCTTTGAAACACGGAGAAGAATGAATAAAGACTGGAATACCCTGTTGTTTCCCAGGGGCAAATAAAACATCTTTTTTCCTGAATTGCTATACCAGGAAACAGAATGCAATTATAGAATTTTATAAAGTTGGAATAATATATTGTTCCAAACAAACCCACTAGTAAATAGCCAAAGCACCAGTTCATGAGGGATTGAAGGGGGACCCAAAGCCAGAAGCAAATGCAACAGAAAGAGGAAGACAATGGTTTCGGAAGCCAGGTCTAAGGGAAGATACCCAGCATTACCTCCAGAGTCACAAACACATGGGTTAATTCCTATCAGTAGTGGGTTGAATAGTGACCCCTAAAAGATATGTCCAAGCAGAACCCCAGAATGTGACCTTGTTTGTGTTCAAATGAAATGCAAATGGAGACCAGACTTGAAAATTCCCTGAGCAGACCAAGCCAGCTTAGTCATACAAGCAAAGCTTAATTTAGCTTATTTTGCAAGACAAGCAAAGCTAACTTGACCTGCGTCACTTCCTGCCTGTGCCTGGGAGGATCACAAGTAACACTCAGATGTTCCCCAGAATTGATACGAGGTAACCACTAACCAATTCCCTTTCATTTCTAATACTGAAACCAGTCGCTGTGAAGAATCGACGGTCACTGCCTCCATATCACGTGAACTGCTTTATAACGATACACCTCCGAGCATCATTCCATGTTTTGGTTTCGGGGCTCCAGGTTTGCAAACTGTCTTTCTGGTGGGCGCACAATAAATTTTTTACTAATTACTACTTCAGTGATTTATTGGCTTTACATCTGTTTTTTCCTGAACTTTTGGGATAAGGGTGTTTTAAAATGTAACGAAGGAAAGGATCTAGTGAGGAGATCTTCCTAAACTAAGGTGGGCCCTACGCCAATGGCAGGCCTCCCTGTAAAAGACAGAAGGGGAAGACACAGAGGGGAGAGCTGTACGAAAACGGAAGCAGCAATCAGAGGGCAGCCACCAGCTAAGGAAAGCCAAGGATTGCCAACAACCACCGGAAGATAGGAGACAGGCATAAAGCAGATTCTCCCTCACATCCTCGAGAAGGAATCAAACCTGTCCATCCGGCCATTTTTTATTTCTGACCTCGACGAGAGAATAAATTTCCGTTGTTTTAAGCCATGCTGTTTGTGGTAACTTACTACAGCAGCCCTGGGAAACTAATGCACCATCTTAAGTCTCCAGATTAAAATTCACACTAATTTGGGGCGCCTGGGTGACCCAGGTCATGATCTCAGTGTCCTGAGATTGGGCCCCTGTGCCAAGCCCTGCATTGGGCTTCGCGCTGGGCATGGAGCCTACTCAAGATTCTCTCTACCACTCCCTCTGCCTCTCCCTGCCGCCACACATACTCCCTCTCTCAATAAACAAATATATAAGTAAATATCACACTAATTCAAGGTTTAGGTTTTAAAAACCTTATCTGTGAATTAAACTGTTGGTTAAAATGACTTTCTCAAAGTGAAGAAGCTTAAATATTTGGAAAAAATATTCTAAATATAAATCAGTAATTATTTGTCATATTAAGTTGAAGATGTTCATACTTTAGCCTAAATATTTTAACTTCCCAGAAGTTTATACACCTAACGACTATTCACCATCACATTTGTATTTTAATAGACAATGGTGTGAGATGCAATAGAATGAAGAAAATACAACTTGTGTGTGCATGATTTCTATTATTCAGATTATGCCAATCAAATATAGAATTCCTCAAAATATGGTTGTCAGCATTGTGCTTATATCACAGAATGTAGATCTTCTTGACAAACATTTTTAAAATATGCAAGCAAAGAGAATAGTAAGTCCTTACATAACCACCAAGAGACAAGGAGAAAGGGTAAGAGGGAATTTACTAAGACAAGAAAACTCAGGACATATAATAATACAAGACAAAATCTAAATGGATATTAGACAGTGATGAAAGACCAGTTAATACTATTGTTGAGGATAAACTTATTTTTCCTATTTTAGAAAAAGATAGTAATGATTTCATAAAAGTAATGAGAGAAGGAAATATGAGGTTTCTTGTATTTTTTTTTTTTTTTTACAAAATAATCTGGGTGTTCTTTTTACTCTATTCATATTAAGCTTGGTGGAGTAAAGAAAAAAATATCCAAATATTTAGAAATTAGTTTGCAATACCTAATTTCACCAGAGGATGGTAGAATAGGGTCAAAACATATGAAAAAGTGTACTTAATATTTTTCTCCCAGTTCTCACAACAAAGTCATATAATATATCTAACTTGTAGAACTGTCCAAATCTTTTTATTCAAAAACGAATATTAGCAGGCGCCTGGCTGGCTCAGTCAGTCGGTGGAGTGTGTGACCCTTGATATCAAGTTTGTGAGTTCGACCCCCACGTTGGGTGCGGAGATTACTTTAAAAAAATAAAATCTTTAAAATTAAAAAAAAATAGGTAGATAATACATACTGTTGGTTGTTAGTTTGGTTGATTTGCTTGTTAGCCTGTTTCATCTGGAGTAGGAGGAGAAGGGTGGGGAAAATTTCACCCTGGGACGTTAAAATACCACCTACAACTTCCTTGTCACATCAAATCAGCAAGAAATTAAGCTCATGAAAGAACATTTTTCAAAGAGATGGTTATAAACAAACTGAGTTGATTTGCAAGAACTTTGCAAAAGTTGGAGATAAGGGAACTTATTACCCAACCACAATCTTCCACTCAAAACCCTTAAAGGGTTTTGGGGACACCCTGGGAGCGTCCAGGAGTAGCCAGCACGAAAGAGAAGGTGGTTTTTCTTACTCATGAAAATTCCCAGTGTGCTCCCCACTAGGCCTCTTATGCTCTTCCCATCTCATCCACCCAACTTCTACCAAAAGATCAAGAGATTTTGATCTTCAACAGGAACTTTCGCTGCTGAGTGGGGGGAACACTTGCGGGCAAGGGCAGGCAGTAAATTTTCTTTCCAAACAGTTACTGAGGCCCTGCTAGCTGCAGACTACCACGTTCTGGAGTTTCAAAGATAAATAAGGTCTGGTCCCTGACCTTGAGAAGTTAAAAATGTTGAGACTTGGGGCACCTGGGTGGCTCAGTCGATTACGCATCTGCCGTTGGCTCAGGTCCATCCAATCACTGCCCCGCATTTGGGGGCCCCATCCAATCGAGAGGTATCCCATTTAGGCACCACATTCCTGACCCTTCTTGTCTGGTCCCTGCTGCTGCAGACAGCCTCCCTGGATAACTCCCTGTCTTTGCCCATCTCTGAGACTTGACCCATCTTCTAGGCCAGCCCTGCCTCTCCTAAACCTGGCTCTGCACCTTGCAATCAGTATCCTCTGTTGGCCGCAGTAACCTAGTCCTGACTTTGGACCAGAGGATGCCTGCAGGGGGGCTCCTTAATTCTGGCGTTGATAGAAAACACCTCAGGGTAACCTGCATAAGCAAAGAACATGAAAGTAAATTATTCGCGGAAATGACAAATATTTACATCATAACTTCAGGCAACAGTGTATCTCACTATTTCTTTATGTCGATGTGGACAAAATTGGAGGCATCAGGGCCTGCCTTTTGCATTCCTATCTCCTGGAATTGATCCAACATAGAGATGGAAGGAGGAGTTCTGAGCTTCTAATTCCAGATCTGCTAATTAGCTGCTGTGTGACCATGCAGAAGTTACCACACATCTCTGAGCCTAGGCTTCCTCATCTGTAAAATCAAATTAAGAATAATATTGACTTCATAGGTTTGTTGTGAGGAGCAAATGAGATAATATATGTTAAGGGTATTGGGCATAGCACTTGGCACAGAGTGAGTGTTCAATAAATGCTAGGCAGAATAACATGGCTGCATGTTAAAGCTTTTTTCTCGCTATTTAGGAAATCTGGAAGTACTAGCATTAGAATGGAGCATGACACTATCTGCTTTCCTGTAACCTTTCACCAAATGTATTATCCAAGTTTTAAACTGCATTAATCTGATAGATGAAAAATTATTATCTCTTTGTTGTTTTAATGTTCTTCTTTTTAATTAGGAGTGAAATTGAGCATTTTTCACATACTTCTTAGCCATTTGTATTTTTATAAATAACCTGTCAAAATACTTGCTCATTTTCCTATTTTTTTAATGACTCTAAGTTCTTTCTATAGTAAAGGAACTAACCCATTGTTCACCGTACATGGTGCAGCATTACAATTTATAGTGAAAATACTGCTGTCATTAATTATACATTCATATTTATATATCACATATAAATGTTCCACTTATGAAACCTAATAAAGAAAAATAAAATAGAAAATTAAGACTGATTTTATAGTTACAGGAAATGTCACTCTCACATTTTATTATTGTACTTCATTAAACAAATTAAGTGATGTCAACTGATGAACCATTATTTACTGTATCCATTCATACAAGTGTCCCACAGATATATGTATAGTAGTATTTCAGTCTTTGTATCACTTTACAAAAATTTACCGTACTAAGGATCAGGCCATATGTGCCTTGCCTGAAGAACAGACTTTTAGCACTTACTCCTTTTAATACACCAGTTATAATTATTCCATGGTAGGTATTTTGAGCCATCAAGATATTTGGTTAAATGGTTCTAGAAGAAACCTGTGCTAACCAGAAAGAGTTGACAGAAGAATGAAGCAAGATGATCACATACCATTTTGTAAACTATAGTGGGTGATAAAGGCTAACCCACAAAACTGAATCCACAAAACTCCCATTTTCCAGTGAATAATGCTCTTAAGTATCTTAAGGGGCACCTGGGTGGTGCAGTCGTTAAGCATCTGCCTTCGGCTCAGGGCGTGATCCCAGAGTCCTGGGATCGAGTCTCACATCAGGCTCCTCCACTAGGAGCCTGCTTCTTCCTCTCCCACTCCCTCTGCTGTGTTCCCTCTCTCACTGGCTGTCTCTGTCAAATAAATAAAATCTTTAAAAAGAAAAAAGAAAGAAAAGAAAGAAAAAGTATCTTAAGATTCTTTTTTAAAAATTTTATTGGGGTAAGATGAAACCTACCTTCTTAACAAAATTCTAAGTGTCCCGTACATTATCAGTGACTCTAAGTACTAAGTTGTACGGCAGATCTCTAGAGCTTATTCATCTTGTTTAATGAAAACATACTCATTCATTAGTAACTCGCCATTTCCGTTCTCCTTAGCCCCTGGCAGTCACCATTCCCCTTTTTGATTCTGAGTTTGACTATTTTAGATACCTCATACAAGTGGATCACGTGGTGTTTGCCTTTCTGTAGTGGCTTATTAAACTTAGCATAATATCCTCCAGCCCATCTGTGTTGTCACATATGGCAGAATTTCCTTATTTTTAAAGTCTGAATAGTATTCCATCACAAGTAGATGCCACATGTTCTTTATTCATCTGCTGATAGACATTTAGCTTATTTCCACTTTTGTGAATAGTGCTGCAGTGAGCATAGCCTTGCGAATATCTCTTCCAGATCATGATTTCAATTATTTTAGACAAATACCCTGAAGTGGGATTGCTAGATCATGTGGTACTTCTATTTTTAATTTTTTGAGTATCCTGTATATTGTTTTCCCTGGTGGCTGCCCCATTTTGCATTCCCACCCATAATGTATACGGGTTCCCTTCATCCACATTCTCACCAACACCGGTAGTCTTTTGTTTTTTTGATAATAGCCACCCTGACAGGTGCAAGGAGGTATCATTGGCCATTTGATCTCTTCTTTGGAGAAATGTCTATTCAAGTCCCTAGCCCATTTTTTGAGTCAGCCTATGAGTGTTTTTACTAATGAGTCTTAGGAGCTTTTGACATATTTTGGAGATTAACCTCTTATCAGATATGTGGTTTGCAAATATATTTTCCCATTCCACATGTTGACTTTTCGTTTTGCTAATTGTTTCCTTTGCTGTGCAGAAGATTTTTAGTCTGAGATAGTTCCACTTTTTTTACTTTTATGTTTTGTTGCCAAGTAAGTTTCTCTATACGCCCCATAATTAGCAATTTCCATTAATATTTGCAGACTAACTATAAACTTAACAGGTATTTGTAATTATCTTGAGTCTTAGCTAGTGGTTATTAAACCATACAATGGTCTTAAATCTAAATCAGTAATTTCAGTATCAATACACTTATTCCCCATTTCTAGCTATGCGTGCTATGTCTCTGACTCATCATTTCTTCATATACATATCCCTTATTCCTTTATCTCATATTTTATTGAATCCATCAATTCTCAAGAGATTTTCCTCACCTATTTCTAATTATATAAACATATTTAGTATTTACTATACTGCTTATCTTTTACAGAAGTATATTTTGGGGTATAAATATAGACATAGGAAACATTAAGGCCAAAAATGTTTAAAGTGAAGGTCAACATTTTCCAACAATAGCCACATGCTCCCATGTCCGTGGAGCTTTTTTTAGGCGCTTTAATCATGATCAAATGGTCCCTATTGACCTAATGCTATTAATGAAGTTAATAGATCTGCCTTAAAATCAGTTAAAGTGGTTTTGAAGGTTATCTGTTCACAAAAGTGCAGACAGCGGGGATTCTTCGACCCTTAAGTTTCTCATGCTCCACATATGCTTTGATTTGTGATAAGAACGTGACCTAGAAGACGGCGCAGATTCAGGACTCTGAGAGTGGGGAGACGCCTTCCGCCTGAGGTTCCTGGATATGACCCTCTGAAGATTCTTCAGGGAAGACCCGGCAGCCCTGGTGATGACCCAGGGATGATCCAGGGCCTGCCCAGCTGACATGCGATGACTAGCCTCCAACATAAGTAGTTTGTCTATAAAGTCCTTTGCCAAGTGGGAAATATTTGGCCAAGGCTAGAAAGGAAAAATAAATAAAATAGAATAAAATAAATAAAATCAAAATACACAAACACACATAGAGTATCATCTTCTTAATTACATAGATGAACGCATATCAAACCCGAAAGACCTTTTCAAGTAAGCAAGTTAAATACTATATCATTAAATATGTAGGGAACCTGAAAACCCACTTTCAAAAGAGGCACAAAACAAACAAACAAACAAACAAACATCTATTTGGTGAAAGGAAAAGACAAACACAAATTGTCTTCCAAACTCTCTGTTCAGTGAAGGAGAGTTCCTTTCCAGAAATCTGGCCAGTGTGCGTCAATTAGCAATGTGAGTTCCCACATCACATTTGTGTGGGCTGGAAAGGAAAAGCAGCTGTCGTCCATGAAGTACACCAGCACCCAGTTAGTATTTACCACTCTCTGGTCATCTCATAGAGCTTCCATGACTCCAAGAATCAGCTAGAGTGGAAAGTGGGATGGATTGAGAAATCATCAACTTTCTCTCCCTTTGAAAGCTTACTCCAGACTTAGGAGTCCTCCATCTGCACAGCCCCCAGAGAGAAAGGGCAGGACGAAAAGGGCACCTGGGTGAAGACTCCTCCCCCGGGACATTTCCTCCACACACTCAGGGCCCGCATGGCCCCCCATCAGTTGGCTACAAGCAGGATTCTGCATGTAGCAGAGATACTGCAGGCTGCGATGTGTACAACCAGCTATTCACTGTCTCGGGGATTTGTTCTCACAGTATTTTCTGCTTTCGCACATACTTTAAGTACAATAGCTGTAATTCACAGTGACTTTTGCGAGGATGGAGACGAGAGCTGTTGCTTCCACTTGTGTTCTGCGTTATCTACCAGCACATATCATAGACCTAGGAAAAAAACTACAGTGTTGTATCCTTTGTCATCTACAAAGGAGAAACACTGAGAAAGTTGCCAGTACATCTGCTGCATCTCAAACAACAATTTCTGGTTGACATGTGTTTTTAAAAAGTTGAATCTCCCAAGATAAGGAAATCCTTACAACCTATTGTCTTTGTCCTTGCGTGAGGAAAAATCAGACTCAATTCAGACATCACACTCTCCAATCTCTTAACACTCTATTAACCTAGAATTTGAATCAAAAGAAACCAGGAAAGGAATTGCTCTTTTTTTTCCTTTAGCTTATTTAGGTAAATGAGATATGAGAAATATTTATCCCCAAAATAAAATGCATGAAATAAATGAACACATTTGCCAAATACTCAAAGACAGGGAAAATAAAATGTAAACACTGCATGTCTAGACAAAGTACGTCAGTGGCTGACACTCACAATGGCATATCCTCTGCTTTGGCTAGACATCTATTTGGCTCTGAATCCAGACACATTTATCTAGGCTCAAGGTTAAATTAGATGTCTCCAATGGAACATTATAAGACAAGCAACTGAATCTTTCTGGAAAATATAAAATATATGTAGTGAGATTTATGGAGAGCTCATTAATATGACCCCAAATGAGCATACACTTAAAACGCAGTTGCAGAAAATAAGGTAACATAGAACGTTCTTCAGCTGAAGTGCATTATTCAAACACAGGTTAGAAATTACAGGATTCCTGAGCCATGAAGAACAACTGGAGAGTACCTAGCCATCAATCACATATTACACAGTAGAAAATGACAGGTGTAGAAAAAAATGTCAGAACTATTTTATTTTTATCTTCTTAATCAAAAATTTATTTTTGTCTATGTTGTATGAAGTATAAAATAAATAATATGCATATATGTATATATTCTATAAATGAATAAAAATTGAGTGTGCATGCTCACAACTTTTGGACTAATAGTGTTATAATATGACCAAAAACTATTTAGAGGGGCGCCTGGCTGACTCAGTCGGTACAGTATGCAATTCTTGATCTCGGGTTGTGAGTTTGAGTCCCACACCGAGCACAGAGATTACTTAAAAAATAAAAAAACGATTTGGAGACCACACATTGAATCAAATTCATATCGTGGACCAACTCTCATTTGATGACATCATTCAGTCCCTTCACCAGTCTGGACATCCATCTTGCCATTTCCTCTCTTTGCCTTGAAAATTCCTATTTGGCTTTTCTCAGCATTCTCGAAGAGACACTGCCATCAGTCAGCCTGTTAACCCATCTTAAAGTGGAAGAGCCTGGGAGGGAGGCAAGTGGATCTGGACTATGCAGGCTGCCCAGCCCTATACAGCTCTAAACACAGGGTCTCAGTTTCCTCATCAAAAAAATGTGGATCATATCTCTTTCACAAGATTGCTATTAGAAACAAATTAGATCAAGTATGGTTTTCAAAATATAAAATATCATGTAAGTTTTTGTTGCTCTTGTTCTTGTTACTATTAAATCATTATTTTACTCCTTCTTCAGTTCTTTTGTGGACACACCCACCTACTACACACAGAAAACTGGAAGAAGAAAATTATCCAAAACTTCTCGTACCGAGTCCACTTACTATTAGCATGACAAATGTGTGTCCGCAAAACAATGTTCTGCATTAAGAGGTAATGAATCAAATAAAAAGAAAGATAGCAAGACATACAAATGGCTAACAGACACATGAAAAGATGCTCAACATCACTCATCATCAGGAGAATACAAATCAAAACCACAATAAGATATCACCTCACACCTGTCAGAATGGCTAAAATTAACAGCACAGGAAACAGCAGATGTTGGCAAGGATGTGGAGAAGGGAACCCCTCTTACACTGTTGGTGGGAATGCAAACTGGTGCAGCCACTCTGGAAAACAGTATGGAGTTTCCTCAAAAAGTTAAAAATAGAACTACCCTCCAATCCGGCAAATGCACTACTAGGTATTTACCCAAGGGATACAAAAATACTGATCCAAAAGGATACATGCATCCTGATGTTTATAGCAGCATTATCAAGAATAACCAAATTATGGAAAGAGCCCAAGTGTCCATCGACTGATGAATGGATAAAGAAGAGATAGTATACGTATACAATGGAATATTACTCAGTCATCAAAAAGAATAAAATCTTGCCATTTGCAATGATGTTGATGGAGCTAGAGTGTATTATGCTAAGCAAAACAAATCAGTCAAACAAAGACAATACCATATAATTTCATTCATATGTGAAATTTAAGGAAAAAAACAGATGAACATCAGGGGAGAAAAAAGAGAGAGGCAAATCATAAAACAGACTCACCTATAGAGAACAAACTGAGGGTTGATGGAGGGAGGGGGATGGGCTAAATGGGTGATGAGCATTAAGGAGGGCACTTGTGATGAACACTGGTTGTTATATGTAAATGATGTATCACTAAATTCTACTCCTGAAACTAAGATTACACTATATTTTAACTGGAATTTAAATAAAAACTTGAAACTACAAAAAAAGAAAGAAAGGTAGCACTTTATTTTATTCTGAGGTCATTCAATTAATTTAGCAACAAGTAAATTGTAATATTTGTGAACAATTCAGTCCTTTTTATTCCCTTTGCTCTTTCTTCCTTTCCTCATCTGGTTCTTTGCCTATTTGTCTATCCTCTCCAATAGAAATTGGTCGAATGGTATAAAACAATAATAACAAAAAGAAGGTACAAAACTGAAATTTAATACTAGCAATTGCACTGTTTACTCTCTTTGAAAGAATAAAGGGAATTTAGAGGAATGGTATCTTATATTCTATTGAAGTCTTGATTCCTTCACCTTTAAACAGAGAAATAAGGAGTGATTTTAGTTTTTTGTTTTCCAACTTTTTGATGAATGATTTCTCCTAATGTAGTTCCTTCACAGAAATGCCCATAGAGAATCAGTAGTAAAAGTCATTATTAGAGTCTAGACACTACAAACACGCACACACACATGCACACACACACACAAGCACACACACAATATACACAGTTCCTAAAATTCTATATGCAACATCTCGAATTTTAAGGATTGTAATTAATGTTAAAATTTGCTAAATATAGAGCTTACTGAAGTACAGGGTAACAATTATTGATGGATTTAATTACAGAGTTTTCAGACAACTACAAGTATCTATTTTTAAGTAGATGGATAAACCACCACTCAAATGAGTGCTAAGAGCACTCAAAGTAGCATTTATCTCCTTAAAAATAGCTTTTAGGGGCACGTGGCAGCTCTGTCAGAAGAGTATGTGACTCTTGCTCTTGGTGTGGTGAGTTAAGCCCCCCATTGGGTGTAGAGACTACTAAAAAATTAAATAAATAAATAATTTAGAAAAATTTTTAAATAGTAGTATTTATTAAAAACTTCTACTGGGGGCACCTGGGTGGCTCAGTTGGTTAAGTGTCCAATTCTTGGTTTCAGCTCAGGTCATGATCTCAGGGTCCTGGGATAAAGCCCTTGTAGGGCTCTGCACTCAGCACAGTGTCTGCTGGAGATTATCTCCCTCTCCCTCTCCCCCTGCTCCTCCCCCTGCTCGCCCTCTCTCTTTAAAATAAATAAATCAAATCTTTAAAAAACAAAACAAAACTTCTACTGATGACAATTCTCTGACTAGCATTTCCCTTCCTTTGAACTTTAGTGTAAGGCACTGGTAGGATTTCACTTAAGTTTTGCAATTAAATTATATGTAAATGTGCCCCAAAGTACCAATTAACTCTCCATAACTTTATTACTTGTAGACCAGGAAAATAACTCTTCCTCGTATCAGAAAGCAGGAGATTCTGGGGAGCCTGGGTAGTGCAGTCGTTAGGCGGCTGCCTTCAGCTCAGGGCGTGATCCCGGCGTTCTGGGATCGAGCCCCACATCAGGCTCCTCCGCTATGAGCCTGCTTCTTCCTCTCCCACTCCCGCTGCTTGTGTTCCCTCTCTCGCTGGCTGTCTCTCTCTCTCTCTCTGTCAAATAAATAAATAAAAATATTAAAAAAAAAAGAAGTGCAACGTAATCAAGGAAACAGATAACTACCTTCCACTCTCATCACTACTCCTTATACCAAAGGTAACATCTACGCAGCCAAAGTGAAATGCACATGGTTTCAATTCCAAGAAACACTCACTGTGATTGAGGTTAAGGGAAGAAGATATATACCTGTACAATTGCAGTCAGAGAAGAGATGAAGAAAGTGATGAGTAGAAGAGGAAGTGCATTATGAGAGATTTTATAAACATTAAAATTATGTTCTGTAAAACTTCTAAAGTAAAAATATCACTTACAAAGTTGAGCACCACATTTTCGTGAGCGTAAGTTTTTAAGAACTAAATCACAGGAATGGGAACCAAATTACAAGAATTATGACCTAACTGAAATGTGGTTCATCTCATTATTGAAATTCTAGTCATGATGGAAAGAGAATAAAAGGGAAATAAAGAGTCAAATCTTCTGCTCTCCTTCCCCTTTTTCCTACTTCATAACCTGAATGGAAAAGAAATATAGCAAAGAAAAAATACGAGAAATTAATGGAGATGAGGATACAGAAAGAAAATCGGGGTCATGGCTGTTGAGCAAAATCCATCAGCTCTGTTACTTCTAAAGGAGTGCATCAGTAAACTTTCTCCTACCAGGACAGCAGTCATAGGTGAATCTCAGTACATTTTCTATCAATATCCATGTGGGATTTTTTAATACCAGTGTTTGTCTTTGCCAGCTGGCTAATATGGTTATAAGACTCATTTTATTATCGATTTTTTCACATCAAAAAAGATTACTGTGATATAGTGCAATATAATTAGACAATAATACATGATTTCCAACTCACTGGCAAGAGTGTGTAGCTCTTCACTAGCATTAAAATGTTAACACCTCACTTTTCTCTCTATTCCATTTAAAAGATGAAAAAGGTGTACTTGGCACTGTAAAATATATATATATATAATATAAATATATATATAAATATATATATGATATATATAAATATATATAATATATAATATATATAAATATATATAATATATATTTAATATATAAAATATATATAAATATATAAAATAAATATAAAATATATATAAATAAATATATATAAAATATATATTACAGATATATATATTATATATATATATTTTACAGATATATATATATATCTCTAGTAACTTATTCAAGCAAAGTTCAAACTTGTGGTCCCACTGTTCCCCGCATCAATAGTAATAGTAACAGAAATAGCTAACATGTATATAGTGCCACATACTAATATGTGAAACTATTCTAAGCACTTGACACGTTTTAGCTCATTTGATCTTCACAAAAACCCTGTTAGGTAAACACTATCATTATTTCTGTTTTACAAATGAAGAAACTGAGATGCAGAGAAGTTAAGAAACATGCCCAAAGTTACACAGTTAGCAAATGGCAGAGCTGGGAATGGTTCCAGCCAGCATTGCTCCAGACCGTGCCCTTGACCGTGACACTGCACTGCTTTACAAAACACCCACGTGAATATACGCTCACCTGCACACGATGCTCTAAAGTTCTTATTTTTTACTACTACAAAACATAGTCCCTTTTATGTGCTTTTGCATATGCTGTTCTGTCTACTTGGAACGTGCCAATCTCCCTTTCAGAAACTCCTACCCTTCCTCCAAGACACAGCACAAATGTCCTCTCCTTCATGAAATCTGACTCAAATTTCCTAAGCAGTAAGAGGCTGTCTTCCCTTGTTCCATGGACTTTGAGCTTTGTTCCTATATGTATCAGAGCACTTACATTTAAAGAGATACAAAAGAATACATGGTCTCTCAGGCACCTGGGTGGCTTAAGCATCCGACTCTTGATTTGGCTCAGATCATGATCTCAGGGGTGTGAGATCGAGCCCTGCGTTGGGCTCCATGTTCAGCAGGGAGTCTGCTTGAGATTCTCTGTCTCCCTCGGCCTCTCGCCCCTGTTCACTCTCTCTCTCATTCAAATAAATAAATAAATCTTAAAAGAAGAAGAAGGAGGAGGAGGAGGAGGAGGAGGAGAAGAAGGAGGAGAAGGAGAAGATCTGGTCTCTCAGACAAGACCACTTGATTCCACAGAGCAGGGACACTGAGCATTTTCATGTGGGTATTCCCAGAGCTGAACATGATCCCTGGCCGGAGGAAGGCCTGACAAGACGGAGGGTGAAGACCACACAAGGATGCTTTCCAACAGTCTCTGGGAGAAATGATGGATGAGTCTTTTACTTACTATCTCCAGCATGAGCCCTGCCACCAAGCTGAAAGCCATCATGATGGTGTTGGTAATCAAGTAGATAAGTAAAATCCCCCCTCACACAGTAGACAGGATTTCTTTTTTTTTTCACCATGTGCTGTGTCTTTCTCTCCTGGTTGTCTCTCAGGCATTGCAGGAAGCAACTGGAAAGGGGAACTCCTACCCCCACTCTGCAAAGCCCAGTGAATGGAGTAAATGTACCCTTCTAAACCACCCTAACATTCCAGAATGAATCTAACAAATTTAGCAACTAAAGGTATTAGTTATCTAAAATCCACCTTACTCCCCAAAGATACATATGTACTGATCTGAAGGGGAACCTGTACCCCAATGTTTGTAGCAGCAATGTCCACAACAGCCAAACTATGGAAAGAACCCAGATGTCCGTCGACAGATGAATGGATAAAGAAGATATAGTATATATATATATACATATATATACACACACACACATTTTGCAAGGATATGGATGGAACTAGAGAGTATTATGCTGAGCGAAATAAGCCAATCAGAGAAAGACAATTATCACATGATCTCACTGATATGTGGAATTTAAGAAACAAAATAGAGGGCCATAGGGGAGAAGAGAAAAAAATAAAACAAGATGAAGTCAGAGAGGCAGACAAATGATAAGAACCCCTTAATCACAGGAAACAAACTAAGGGTTGCTGAGGGATGGGGTAACTGGGTGACGGACATTAAGGAGGGCACGTGGTGTAATGAGCACTGGGTATTATATAAGGCTGATGAATCACTGACCTCTACCTCTGAAACAAATAATACATTATATGTTAATTAATTGAATTTAAATTAAAAAAATAAAATAAAAATTAAAAATAAATAAATAAAATCCACCTTACCATAAATTAAAATTTGTATTCTATGCTCAATGCAGTTATAGTTGAGATACATTTACTCATGCAGTTATAAATCAGAATCTCTTAATAATTTTTAAAAAGCAATTATTTTTACTAAATGCATTCTCTATGCTTAACTCTTCATGCGATCTTATTGGACAAAAGGGGGGGTGGGGCGCCTGGGTGGCACAGCGGTTGGGCGTCTGCCTTCGGCTCAGGGCGTGATCCCAGCGTTGTGGGATCGAGCCCCACATCGGGCTCATCCGTTGTGAGCCTGCTTCTTCCTCTCCCACTCCCCCTGCTTGTGTTCCCTCTCTCGCTGGCTGTCTCTATCTCTGTCAAATAAGTAAATAAAATCTTTAAAAAAATAAAAAAGGGGGGGGAATATGGTACAGTCCCAACCTTCAAAGAACCAACAATGTCTTAGAAAGAAGACATACAGATTAAATGTCAAAACATAAGAAATTTCGGGGCGCCTGAGTGGCTCGGTAGTTAAGCGTCTGCTTTCGGCTCAGGGCGTGATCCTGGAGTCCTGGGATCGAGCCCCACATCAGGCTCCTCCACTGGGAGCCTGCTTCTTCCTCTCCCACTCCCCCTGCCTGTGTTCCCTCTCTCGCTGGCTGTCTCTCTCTCTGTCAAATGAATAAATAAAATCTTAAAAAAAAAAAAATAAGAAATTTATTATAATCCTAAACACTATTCAGAAAAAGGAAAGAATAACACTAGTGGAATGGTCATCAAAGCTCCATGAAAAGGAATATATTTCACATCAAAATCAAGAAGAATTAAACATTAATATTATAGCCAATTTTTTGCTTATACATGGATGGAGTCAGATTATATATCTGCCAGGTGTCTACAAAATACTTGCTATAAATATTAAGCACATCATTCATCTTCATCATAAGAGATACAACACTTTAATCTCTGGTATTTGTCCTATTTATTGCACTTCTCCACCTGACTTCTAGAGAAAAGAAGTGATTCACACAATGTGTCATACTTGGAATTTTTGTCATAGACAAAAGGACTTTATAAAACAACCCACACTGAGATCCCTGGGTGGATCAGTCTGTTAAGCATCTGCGTTCAGCTCAGGTCATAATCCCAGGTCCTGAGATCAGAGTCCTGCACTGGGCTCCTTGCTCAGTGGGAGCCTGCTCTCCCTCTGCCTGTCACTCCCCCTGCTTGTGCTCATTCTCTGACAAATAAATAAATAAAATCTTTTAAAAAAATTTAAAGTAAAAAACAACCCACATTTCCACATTTATTATCTTACAGTTCTGCAGGTCCAAATGGGTCTTAAACCCTAAAATCAAGGTATCAGCAGAGCTGCTGCAGGGGAGAGTTCCTTCCTTGCCTTTTCCCGTTCTAGAGACCGCACACGTTCCCTGGTGCACGACTCCTTCCTCCTTCCTCACGTCTCCTCTACCTTTGACCCTCCCACCTTCCTACTGTAAGGACCCTTGTGATCACATTGAGTTCACCCAGATAATCCAGGGTAATCTCCCCATCTCAAGATCCTTAATTTAGTCACGTCTGCAAATTCTTTTTTGCCACATAAGATGGCACATCTACAGATTCTGGGTATTCGAGTAGGGACATCTTTGGGGAGTTATTCTTTGGGGAAGCACCTATGCTTCCAGAATTGATGGTCACCCTCGTATTTAAATAAAATTGGTGCATTTAGAAATTACTATGCTTGCTGATAAATGGCAGGTATACAATAATATGATGACAGAGAAAACATGATGACACACTTTTCTAGGGCTATCAATCTGTGTTTCCTTGATATTATGGAATGAATGTTTGTGTCCCTCTGAAATTCACATGTTGAAACCCTAATCCCTAGTATTGTTATATTTAGAGATGAGGCCTCCAAGGAGGTAATTAAAATTTTACATGAGGTCATAAGGGTGGGGTCCTGATCTGATAGGATTAGTGGCCTTTTATTTTTTATTTTTTTTATATAATTTTTATTTTGTTATATTAGTCACCATACAGTACATCCCCAGTTTTTGATGCAATGTTCCATGATTCATTAGTGGCCTTTTAAGAAGAGACACCAGAGGGGCTCCTCGGTGGCACAGCGGTTAAGCGTCTGCCTTCGGCTCAGGGTGTGATCCTGGAGTCCTGGGATCGAGCCCCACATCAGGCTCCTCTGCTATGAGCCTGCTTCTTCCTCTCCCACTCCCCCTGCTTGTGTTCCCTCTCTCGCTGGCTGTCTCTATCTCTGTCAAATAAATAAATAAAATCTTAAAAAAAAAAAAAAGAAGAGACACCAGAGTTCCCTCCCTCTCTCCCTCTCTCCCTCTCTCCCTCTCTGCTTCTCCCTACGCCATCTCTCTGGCCACACACACAAAGAAGAGGTCACGTGAGCACCCCACGAGAGGCAGCTGCCTACAAGCCAAGATAAGAGTCCTCATAATGAAACCTACCTTGTTGGCATCGTGATCTTGGACTTCTCAGCCCCTAGAACTGTGAGGAATAAGTTTCTATTGTTTAAGTCATCCATTCTGTGGTATTATGTTACGGCAGCTTGAGATGACTAAGACACTTGGTAATATTATAAGAGAATGTGAATATGATGGACATGGGTGCCTGACAAACACAGGAAAGAAAGCCAAGGGGATATAAACCCAGTATTACAAGCAGCCACAATCCTACTCTGTGTTGCATGTTGTCTGAAGCTACAAACAGGCATTCCCTCAAGAAGTAGAGAGTGCCACCATGCAGACAATGTCAGTGCCCCTGAGCCCCTTTTTTCTGTACGTACACACACCCCCTTCCTTTGGAGTGCTTTCCTTCTAAAAGCCAACACCTTGTTGTTGTTTTTCCTCAGTGACTAGCCTGGGGCTCCTGGAGCCACTTGTCTTTGGTCCCCAGAGAATGTAAAAATTTACCACTAGCTCCCCACCACCATCACCCCTATTGGCTAACAGAGAGCGGTAGGTGTGGAAACCCAGCTAGCCTGCCTCAAGTTGGAAGAATGCTGAAGAAGTCTTCCTTGCAAGATGAGGCTGACCCTTATGGCTCTGGCCTCCTCATCTTCTCTCCCCTCTTTGTCCCACTCCCTTAGCTGTCTTCTTGGAAGTCTTCCCTTACTTAGTCACTTGAACATGAATTGTCTTCTCAGGGGTTTCTTAGCTTTTTGGGGAATCCAACCCTAGAAACCCTCTGAATTAAATCTGACAAAAAGACTTTTTAAACAATATATTGCTTATTATTTTTGCACATTAAAAAAGTAATAGTGATATCTAGTCTAAACATGGCCCAATAAACCACACCCCCAGTAATCAGACTGTATGTGGACTCTTTCCACATTGAATCTGGGCTAGCCTAAGACTCACAGAACTCAATAGAATGAGGGAGAGGTAATGCTGTGTCATTTCCAAGCCCAGGCTTGAAAAGCACTGGCAAATTCCACTGTCTCCCTCTTGGAATACTCCTTTTGGGAAGGCCTAAACTACCATGTAAAAAGTCTGACTACCCTGCTGGGAAGATGCCATGGAGAATACCCCATGAAGAGAAGGCCCTATGAAGCATTGAGAGAGGAAGGTGAATAAGGCCTCATGGTTCTAGTGACCTAGCTGACCCCAGATTTCCCGCCATCCCCACTACAATGTCAGACATTTGAGGGACCACCATGGACATTCCATCCCAGTCAAGCCCCCATGACGGCAGTTCCTCCCAACATCATGTAGGACAGAAGAGTCACCGAGCTACAACCAAAACAGAAATATGTATTCTTTGTAAACAAAAGAACAGCAGAAACAGAAAGATATCAAATTATAAAGAAAAAAATCCAAAACAAGCCATAATCCCCAAACCGGGAATAAGTTCTGTTAACATACTGTATTTCTTTTAAGCCTTTTCTCTATGAATACATTTTTCCACATGATCGTGATCATGCTGTACACAGTTTGCATTCCGCCTTTTTCTTTTCACTTGGTAGCATGCTGTGAACATTTGCCAACGTCCGTGCAATTTTTAAGCATTCATAATTTAGGGACTAGCATACTCTATCATATGGATGTCCCATAATTTATTCAAACTTTCTTTTAGGGTTTTTTTCAATTTTCCACTTCTATAACTATAGCTCAGATGAGCATCTTTATACTGAAAACTTTGCTGCATCTGGTATTAGTTCCTTAGATTATTAGAAGTGGAATTACCAGATCAAAATTTAAAAACTTCCAGAAGTTCTAGACGCATATTTTCAAACTGCATCCCAAGAAATCTGTAAAATTTGCCCTCTACCAGCAGTGAATGAGATGGTTGATCTCTTAGTACTCTCAACAGCAATGAGTAGAGTTGAAGTGGGTTTTTTTTAATCTTTATTGATTTGAAAAATTGAAAAAAAAAAGACTTTGTTTTCATTTGTATTTTTTGGTTATTAGTGAGGCTGGACATCTTTTAAACTTTAAATAATCAATGGTATCATATTTTCTGTGAACTGTCCCCATCTTTTCCTACTTTCCCATGTAAGTCTTAGTTCTCAATTACCAGTTTGGATGAGTTTTTTAAAAATGTACACATGTACAATAAAATATTAAAGCTTTGTCAAAGAATAGAAAATATAATATTAAAATTAGTTGTTTAGCTTTTGATTTTTGCTTAAGATGATATACATATAGATGTTATGCCTTAGGTAGATAAAAATCAAACTATCAATATTTTTCTTCATGAGAAAAAGAACCCTTTCATAGTTAAACATATATTTGATCACTTGCTGAACATGAAATGGATTTCCCCTTTTGTCAGGCTTCCTACACGCAAGCACTGGCAACTTTCCTTCTCTACCCAGAAACAACAAGTGAACACATTCGGAAACGCTGGGAGTTCCAAGTTTAAGCGGTGGATAAATATTTTACACAAGCTATGAGATTAAACATTTCACTGAGGAAACACTGTATTACAAAAAAGGCTTGAATCACCTAGATTCAAGGCAGAAAATCTCACCAAACACCCAAGCGTCACGCCGAGCCTCTGAGTACACATTAGCCCTCTCAGCTGATGAAAGAAAAACTACAAACTCACTTGCCTACTTAATTATCAATGTCATGTGCTAACCACAGAGAAGTCAGTAATCAGGCCCTTGCTACCTTGAGACCAATGGCTCTCAGCCAGGGGTGATTCTGCCCCGCAGGGGACATTTAACAATGTCTGGAGACAACTTTTGTTGTCACAACTTGAGGAAGGTGTTGAATCTAACGTGTTTACTAGCTGTCCAGTACCTGCCAGTATCTACCAGGAGCGTATGGAGGGTGGAGTAGAGGCCAAGCGTGCTGCTGAGCATCCTGCAAGGCACAGGACAGCCCCACTCCCATCCCCTTCCTCCCCACGCCCCATAAAGAATCATCCAGCCCTGTCTCTCCTGCCCCCCACACAACCTCGCTGTGTGACTCTGGGCATGCCACGTATCCTCCAGGACTTGAGAGTAATAAATTAATAAATCTCATTTTTGTTCAAAGTTAAAAAAAAAAAAAAAAGAAGAATCATCCAACCCTTAATGTCAATAGTGCTGAGGCTGAGAAACTACACTCAATAGGAGTAAAATTATTTCTTACCTCTCCTGTATAATTATATCTGCCCTTCAGAATCTTCCTGTAAAGTCTTGTATGGCTTTCATCATCAAAAGGCAGGACTCCGCTAAGTAAAACATATGTGATTACGCCAAGAGCCCACATGTCCACTGCACTGGTATAAGGTTTCCTTAGCAAGATCTCAGGGGCTATGTACTCTGGGGTCCCACAAAGTGTCCTCATTGTCCAGTCTCCACGTTTGTTCCCAGAGTGTGCCAAACCAAAATCTGTGATTAAAATTTTCGACTCAGCACCTGGATGATAATACAAGAGATTTTCAGGCTTTAGGTCCCTGTGGGTTATTCGCAATGCATGCAGATACCTGATGCCATCAGCAACCATCTGCAGAATTCTGACAGCGTCCTGCTCTGTAAAGGATCCCTGAGTCATGAGTCGGTCAAAGAGCTCTCCTCCTGTAGCCAACTCCATCACCATGTAAACTCGATCCTGGGCCTCAAAGATCTCCACGAGCTGAACAATGTAGCGGTGGCTAACCCGCCTCAGGATGGTGAGCTCGGATTCACACGCTTCCCGGCCTTCCCTCACTCTGGTTTCCATCACTTTCATTGCAAAAGGTTTCTTGGTGGTCTTCTGCTCCACCCTGACAACCTTGCTGAAACTTCCTGTCCCAATAAGAGCCTTGATGTCGTATCTATCGGGAAGAAAAGCCAAATCTGTTATCCTCTGAACTGAAGATTCTTAAAATTATCTAGGTTGGGGTTTTATATCATCTCTTTTTATCTTTACATCCCCCATCCAATCCCCTTGCTTGTTGTTGCTTAATTGTATTTATTTTTGAAAGCCTCCCCAGATTCTTCTTTAAAATGCAGGTAAGTGACATAAAAGTAATTAGTTGGTGGCAAGATGACTGTTAAGACAACAGTCTTAATAACAGCAGCTACCATTTATTATACATTTATTGTGTGCCAGAAAATTTGTTTTTTGAAAAAAATTCTTGCAATATCCTTATTGGCTAACATAATACTATCCCCCTTTTTCAGATAAGGAAATTAAGAATCACAAAAGTTAAGTGATTTCCCAAGGCCACACAGATTGTAGTTGAAATGGATAGGATTTAAATCCAACCCCTTCAAATGCATTTGACCTAGTGAGCACACATGCCCCATCTTGGCCCCGGACAGCACCCTGATAGATGAACACTGATCAAGTAAACACATCTGGTGCAGACGGTGATAGAGCCACAGTTTCCTCCCAGCTACTCCCCACACTTGCAATTTCTACACAAGAAACAGAATTTTAACATGGCATATATGTTAATGCATAAAGTTATATTCTCTCTCTCTCTCTCTCTCTCTCTCTCTCTTTCTCTCTTTCTCTGGGAAAGGCCAAGAAGTCAGCTAGGATTTCAAAGCCTGGCGATCTTAAACTTGAATTATCTGTGTAAACTTAGTCTATGTCAATTTAAGAATTCTATCAAGTTTAAACCTCTGTTTAAGAAATGTTGAGAAGTGCTCCACTTAGAATCATGGTTTTACAGCTGGAAAGAATATTAGAGAATGACTTAATCCAACCCCTCATTTTACAAATGAGGAAATTTGAAGATCAGGTTAGCAGATTGGTTGTTTAAGTTCTAGAGTGAGGATGAGAACCCAGGTTGCCTTACTTTTATTGTAATTTGCTGCTCTTCCAAATTACTAAAACTTCTCCCAGGAAAGGATGCCGGCGGATGGAATGTGCTCAGGGAGTATGTAGGGAAAAGTAATGCTTTCAGTTGCATACTCAGTAACAGAGATTCAAATGCAAATGTCAATCTGGGCTCTAAATAGCCTTACTTCTTTTTGCTGAGTTTATTCTTCCAGTAATTGTCCCCGTACCTATCTGTTCCTTGTATTCCTGTGCTTCCTGAAGAAAAATGGCACTTGGCTGTACCAGCTTACAGAAATCACCTTTGTTCTCTGCAGTGCATTTAATTTTCTGGCCAATTACTTTATCAAAACAGATAGCAATTTACTCATCTTAAATAGATTCTGTCGCCTCTTCTCTTTCCAACTTTGCTTTTTTATTCACATGCACTTCCAGGTTGATTTTGAAGATAATCACAGGCATTTCAAACTCTATTGCTTTGCAGACCAACCAAAATTTACATTTACCTCTAATGTGGATGAAAGCACTTTGCAAATACTAATTTATCACTATGCCTTCAAAACTGCAGGCAAATTCATTTGCTCACGGAATTAATAATCAGATATCAGATGATTTACCATCTCTGAGGAACTACACTCTTTTGTTTAAAGAAAAGGAGCTTTATTCAATACTGCTAAGGGGCCTTCATATACCAAATATTTGAAAAAAAAAATGCTACTAATTTGGCAGTGAAGGGAACAGTAGGCTTTAAGCCAAAATGTAGAGTAGTGGAAATAAATGGCTTCAGATTGAATAACAAATGTCCCATAACAAATTCCTGTAACTGCAGCCTTGCTTGTGAGCCCTTGATGGCCATGAATGGTGACTATTTTTATGACTTGAGTGGCTCTGTCTTCTGCAGTGCCTGGCACAGAGGGTACAGCAATAAATGTTGAATGAAAGAATCATTCACTGAATACATATTATTTCCAAATGATCGCATATATTCTGAAAACATTAAGGATCGAATCAAGCATCGGAGAAGGTATTTACAAGGCCATTCCATTTCGTATCCTTCCACTCCTCCACTCCTACCCACCGCCCAACAGAGCAGCCTCAAAGTTAATTTTGTAGGTGGTGCAATTTTACATCATCCTCGAAACTGAAATGATTACTTTCACTTCAGCTGCTACAAACTGGGAATTTTTTTAATATGTATTAAAAAATGAAACCCAGAAACAATAATACCATCACAACTTATTTGATAGAAGCAATTGAGAAAGTGCATAGAGTCAGATTTAAATTCTGTCGTCTCTATTCTGCAAGAGTTATAAGTGGAATCACAATGCAGAAGAAAGACAACTGTATTCTAGACTCAGTTCTGCCACTAACTTGGACAAGTCACTTAATCTTCTGGGGCTTAACTCCTCATCAGGGAAAGAGCCTTGAGTTAGTCACTAGAGCCCTTACAATGTTGTGACCCTCCATCTCTATGACCCCTTCACACTCTGAAGGACTGGGACTACCCTGCAGGTGGAGGTTATGAGAGTGGGTAAGACTGGCCCACAGCAGCCTCATTTCTCTGGCTACAGATGACCGAGATGCCATCTAACCAATTCGGGCATGATAAGATCCCATGTCCATTCTGATTCAAGTTCCATTGGATCAGTGAACTTGGTGTCTGAGCTTAGCAGCTACTGGACTAATCCACAAGGTTCCTTGTATTAGAAGTTCCCAAGTAGGGGTGCAAGGGTGGCACAGCGGTTAAGCGTCTGCCTTCGGCTCAGGGTGTGATCCCGGCGTTACGGGATCGAGCCCCACATCAGGCTCCTCCTCTATGAGCTTGCTTCTTCCTCTCCCACTCCCCCTGCTTGTGTTCCCTCTCTCGCTGGCTGTCTCTATCTCTGTCGAATAAATAAATAAAATCTTAAAAAAAAAAAAAAAAAAGAAGTTCCCAAGTAAGCCAGGAAGTGGCTCTGCATAGACTGTTCACAGCACTGCAATGAGTGAGCATACAATTAGAGGGCTAGAAATGTCCCTGAGAAGCCAGACAAGCTCTGCAGAGTGGACGAGGATTTCAGGATTTTCTTCCTCTATATGTCCAACATGGTACACTCTGAAGAAGTTATTTTTCAGGTCCAGCCAACCTGTCATCCTTGCTCATTTCTTGCAGGGAGTCAGCTAGGTCTTATGGTGCTTTATGAAGGCAATACTAAGCACTGCACTAATATCTCAATGAAGACTTGTGTCATGCACTGCACACCACAATTTGCATATATTACTTTAGTTATCCTGACAACATTCGTATGGGGTAGATATTATTATTATCCCCACTTTACTGAGGCAAAAACTGAAGAAGGAGCAAGGCTAAGGAACATTCTCAGTCACACATGATAAAAGACACAAGAGTAGATCTCAAGCCTCGCTGATTCAAAGACTTGTTTCTATTCCATGATCTATGGTCTCCTTTTCCAGAATGTGGTAAAGATCCTTCACAAACAGGCCTTTCTGGACCCAGCCCCAGCACATTTGTGGCAAGGCCCCCCCATCAGCCCTGCAGGGGTTAGGAGGCCTTCCTCCTTCCCCAGCTCTGAGGTCAGGGATTCCCTCCCTTTCCTTGCTCCTGTTCCTCCTCTACTTTCAGTCTGGAATTTTCCCAATCCTCTGCCCTCCCTGCTCAGAGGTGCCAAAGAGAATTTGCCCCAGACACTTGTTAAAAACAGTGAAGATTTTATTCCAGACTATTACCACTGGAGTCACAACTATTGCAGTAGGGGAGAGAGACTGACTTCAACTCTGTTGAAACAAAAGGCAAGAGCGTCTCCAACACTGGGCAGGCAAGCTAGTAGAAAAGTCCTAGAGGACCTTAGTGGGGGGGGGGGGTGTCCACGTGACTGGGCCACCTGTGTTTGCTAATTGGTGCTTACTGAAGTTGGGCTCCTGCCTTCCCACAGAGACTGGGAGAAAGTGGCCTCCTGATGACACTTCAAAGGGATGGCACCTTTGTCCCTGAGAAAGACATTCTTGGGTTCTGGAAGACTTACATCTCAAAGAGGCAGAGAAAGAATTTAGGGACCTCAGAGGCCTGTCATCTGAAAGAAGGCTGTCTAAGGTTTAATCAAGCTGAAGGGAACGTTAAGGCCATCTTGATGGGTGCTTGGTTTATCCTCCTCAACGCAGTCCCAGGCCAGCCCCTCTGCCAGTGCTTCCCCTGGCTCTTTACCTGGCAAGGACCCGGGCGTCGAACCTGGCGCGGAAGCGGGCCACCTGCATCCTCCGAGCCGCCTCGGCCACCTCCTCGGGCCCGGGACCTATGCCTCTGGAGCTGCCCTGGGCTTGACCCTCCTGCTTGACCGGGGCCAGCACAAGTGGCTCTGGGACCACCTTGGTGCTCGCGCCGCAACCCATGCCTCTCGCGCTGCAGAGAGGCCGGGAGCTCTAGGTGGGGCTGCGCGTTTATCCCCAGAGCAGTCGAGCGGGGGCGGGACAGGTCCGCCCTCAGGGCCGGCTTGGAAAGAAACCCCCGCTGCGGGTCTTTGTTAGGAAAATAACTTTCAAAAGGTCCCGCAGCCCTGAGGCTGCCTTGATGGTCACTGACCACTTATCTGTATGTAATGTTTGACAGGGTAAAAGCAAAGGGGACAGGAGCCTCGGCTTAATTCTCTGGGCCTCAGTTTTCTCATCTGAAAAGTGAAGATGTGATCATAAAAAATTATGAGTCAATAAAGGATATCATCTCTGTAAAGGATCTTTATGTCTCCAAAGCTGAGCTCATATCCAGATGACATAAACATTATATATATATATATATATATATATATATATATATTTTAAACTCTAAGAGCCTATACTATTTAAAGTATGTAATATTATTGTACTCTATTGCATTAATTAAACACACTAGTCTGTTTCTGGTACTCCACTAACTCTCCTACAGCTGGAAGAGCCTTGCCTCTGGATGATTCACCTGAAATAGAAAGACTAGGAGAGGTGCGCCTGGGTGGTTCAGTCGGGTAAGGGTCTGCCTTCTGCTCAGGTCATGATCCCAGGGTCCTGGGATCCAGCTCCACATCAAGCCCCCTGCTTGGCGGGGAGTCTGCTTCTCCCTCTGCCTTTCCCGTTGGCTTGTGCTCTTCTCTTGCTCTTTCTCTCACTCTCTCTCTCTCAAATAAATAAATAAAATCTTTTTTAAAAGTTAAAAAAAAAAAAAAGAAAGACTGGGAGAAAACCAGATGTCTAGAACCCAGCTTAACAGGCTATGCAGTTACAAGAATAAAATATGTAAAAGTAATAAGAAGAAGAATAAGAAAGAAGAAGAAGAAGAAAATAATAAGAAAATTACATAATCTCTATTATATAGAGATTGTGTAATCTTATCAGATAATATATAATATATCATTATTATATTAATTATAATTATACATATATAATCTTATGCTTTATATATTTCATCTTTGCATTCACCGTATCCATATATGTCTGAATATGCATATTTTATATATCTGATAAATATTTCTTTTTGATAAGTTGTATTTTATGTATTGATTAGATATCAATATATTGATTATATATAATTTACATTGCTAAATTTTAAGTAAATGATGTGTGGAAAGTGAAATTCCGTCAAGACCAAAGCAAATCAAGATTAGGCACCCCTAGCAAGTTGCAGAAGCAGAACTGGAGGCCAGTCTGGAAACGTCCAGGGGGGTGTGCTTTCAGTTGTGCCATTTCTTTTATAATTTAATTTAATTCTTGGTTTGATTTAACACAATACCTGTGATGAGTCAATTAGTCATGGATTTGCCCAGAAGAACTGTATTTTGAAGGAAAATTTGAAATAGGACTTGGGGGTCGCTGAGAGAAAAATGAGCTTATCCTGCAAAGGGAGCTGAATCACTAAGTAATGAACTTTTCCTGATAAAGAGCCCCCAGAATCCTCCGAGTGCTAGGAACAAAGAGAGGAGATCGGTTTTAAGCAGGTTGTAAGCTGGTGCTGGTGTCTCAAGCTTTTGAAATAATTCGCAGAGTAAACAATATAAAGCAAAATGGAAAAGAAAAAAAGGCTGGGGGGGGACACAAAGGGACAGAAATAAACTGTCAAGGTGCTGCTCAAAGAACAATGTTTATTACTCAGAAAGCCCTAGTGAATGGGTGGTTTGGATACGTGTGGCCCAGCAACTGGGACGCATGCCCTCTAAATCCTGAGCCTGGGCAGCAGGGAAGGCATCCAGGAGTTAGGAGGCAGCCCTTCTGTGTGTCTGGGTTCCCCAGGCTGCACAGAGCTCTGGTGTCCTGGCCACAGCTGGCTGCACAGCAGGAAAAGCTTTGTCAAGAGCCTCTCACTCAGCCTGAACCACATTCCTTGAAAATTGGCTAATACAGTCACTGATTTTAAAGCCTTTTAAAATGAAAACAGTAATAGAAACCATTGATTCGTTCTCTTTGGGGAAAGCACCAACTATTAACTAGAAGTGTTACTGGTAAAATAAATCTCGTGCCTGGAGAAAAAATTAACTACTTAATGCATTCACACTGTTACTTTTAAAGCTTTCACCAAGTTTTGAAATGTTGAAATGTCAAAGTCACATCGTTAAGTATGTTCTTTTAGCCCAAGTAACCCTCGAGACAGGGTGATACCTAGAGTAACATGTGGAGTAATACCTTACCTACTACACAAGCTCCTACGTGTCTTACTCTTTATTGTGCATAATTGCTTCATTATTTGGGAGACCTCTCAAACATTGCTTGGGATACGTGCTACTTATACATGAATTAACTATTTATAGTTATTTAAATTACACATTTTATCTTAGTTGAAGTAATAAAATTGTTAAAATGAGCTTTAGACTTAAGGCCAGTTTTAAATGAATTTTTATTTTTATATCAAGTGTTTCACACCTATGAGTGGCTCCCTATAACACTCATACCAGCTGAATAAATGGAAATGGTGTTTAGCATCTGGTTCTGGGCTAAACTTTACTCCAGTGCTGTTTTCTGAAGAGTGTTAAATGAATTGAACCTCCAGCTTCCGAAGAAAAAAATCTTACCTCATTCTCAACTTCCCTTCATTGCCCAAAAGTCACAAATTCTTATGAAATGGTCAGCCATAACATTTATAACAATATGTAAATATTGCTCCAATCACTGTGCCAGGTTCCATCCTATAACTAGTTTTTTAAAAATCAGAGTTAGAGGGGTGCCTGAATGCCTCAGTTGTTAAGCGTCTGCCTTCAGCTCACGTCATGATCCCAGGGTCATGGGATTGAGCCCCGCATTGGGCTCCCTGCTCAGCAGGAAGCCTGCTTCTCCCTCTCCCACTCCCCCTGCTTGTGTTCCTTCTCTCGCTGCCTCTCTCTCGGTCAAATATATAAATAAAATCTTAAAAAAAAAATCAGAGTTAGAAGTTAAATCCTGAAAAATGGGGATAAATCCTAAAAACTGTTCTGGGCAATACAGATTCCGAACCCATAGAAACTTCCTAAAATAACCCTCTGGCTTATATTTCATAAATGGATTTATGTAACTTGACCCGTGAGAGCTATACCCCATGAGTTATAATCCAACTCTTAAAGAGTAGTCCACTGAGAGCATGGAAGGAATTATGCCAAATCAAAACCCATTAAAGACTCAGATTATCATTTAGAGAGAATTTATTTAACTCTTACATGAGCAAGATTGGTGGAAACCATGAAAAAAATTATAAACATTTTGTATTCTAGTCTACTGTCGATCTTCAGGACATTTCAGTAAAGGAGAGCAAAACAAGAAATTAGGGGTATTGCAAGGAGCAAAACACTGGGAAGCCCTACAATTCTATACCCTCCTGTATCTTAAAAACAATATCTACATATATATAAAAACAAAAGGCATTTTAAACAGATAACATGAAGAATTTGTTTCATTTAGAATTAGATCCTCCTGGAACAACTGCAATTTGGTTGTGGTTGTGTCTCAAGTCTTACTTCTCTTTAGAGCCTTCCTGCTGGGATCCATTTTCCCTCAAGTGATCTCACGCCTGAAACATCAGTTTGAAGGTGCTCATCTGATTGACTTCCTTTTTCCCAAGGTGTAGGATTTGTGTTGGTAATGACAACTCGCATGGGGCTCTTCTAAGCCAATTTCACAGACACAGCGACGCGACTGCATGATGGCAAGAGCGCCAAGCTGCTCGCTGAGCTTTGTTCCCATGAACAAATAATAAAAGAGTCTCAAAGTAGGATGCCTTTGTGTGAAAGTCAGAGCCGGGAGAAACTTTCCTGCTTCCCTTGGCAGACCCTTTCTCACTCTCACGACACCTTACCAAAAAAGAAAGAAGAAAAAAAAAAAAAGACCAGAATCCGGACAAGTCAGGAGAAATTTTCAATGACTGAAAATGTTTTTCCTTCACTACAGTAATGAATTATTCATGCTAACTTGAATATCTCTGCATTTGGCACTAAATAAAGAGTACTTAGCTTTTGTAGAATTTCTAATTTTAAACATTCTTCATCTTATAATTACAAAAAAGAAGACAAATTATTAGTATATATAGTATTATACTGTAGGTAAGAGCTCTTCTGCCCAAGTAAAAACACAAATTTCAGCTTTTTTATAGTAGTGAACCAGAGAGGTGGACAGCCGTCACGGTGAATGAAGTTTCCCTGTTTTAGTGCATCAGCTGAAGTGGGGAGTCTTTCACTCTTCTGAGTTGCCTAAAGAAATTCTGTCTTTTCAAGGTGGCAATTTGAATCCAAAGTCTTTAAAAAATGATGGTTAGAAATGTTGAGTTACATCGAAAAATATTTACAATATGTTGGTGGGCAGAAAAAAAGAAAGCCCTATATGGTGTGATCTCATTTTTAAACTCACTAATGAGATAAATTCCTGTGGCGAGGACGGAAGCCTCTGGCTGATAAACAGTAAGGAATTAGGCCTGCTGACAACCATGTGAGCGAACTTGGGAACAGATTCTGCAACCCCCACTGAGCCTTGAGATGGCTAGAGCCCCAGCCTACAGCTTAAGGCCACCTCCTGAGAGCTTGGCTCAGAAAATAGAGCTCCCACGTTCAAGTCCCAGTGACACTCTCTACCAGCTCGGTGACCTTAGGAAGGTTACTTAACCTTTGAGGCACCCCCCGCAATTTTTCTCATCTAGGAACCTGAAATAATAAAAATATAAATGTCATAGGGTCGTTGTGAATAACTTAACTCATGTAAAGCACTTAGTACCTGGAAGAGTATAGATGCGCAATAAATATCATTATTGTTACATATTATATATAATTACTCTACGTTACATTAAAAACAAATATAAGCAAATGACTTCAAGGGATATGAGTTATCTATTATTATGTAACAAGTTTCCCCTAAATTTAGCAGCTTTCAAACAACAAGCATTTATTTTTTCCCAGCTCTGAAGACGGGGTATCTAGGAGGGGTGCGCCCTAGCTGGGTGCATCTGGCTCAGGGTCTCAGGAAGTTACCGTCAAGCTGTCTAATGAGGCTGCAGGCATCTCATGGCTACACTGAGCCTGAATGCCCTTCCAATTTTATGTCTGTAACTATTAGCAGGTCTCAGTTTCCTGCTGGCTGTTGGACAAAGAGCCTCATCACACGCACTTCTCCACAGGTTGCCTGAATGTCCTCTCCACACAGCAGCTAGCTTCCCCAACAACAGGGAAAGAGAACAAGCAAGCATGCACAAGTGAAGGAGGAAGAGAGCACTCAAAACAGAAGCTGCATTCTCTTATAACTCCATCTCAGAAGTGACATCCCATCACCTTTGCCATTTGTTCTTGGTCACACAGCAACTCTGGTATTGTGTGGGCAGGAGCCATGCAAGGCTATGACTACCAGGAGGTGGGCATTTGAGGGGGCCATCTTGAAAACTGGCTTCCTCGGAGGTAGAACTCAGACCAGAGAGGGAAACTTCATTATAAAGAGGAATTTTGAAAGTCAAAAATAGGTAGAGATGAAATTGCAGGTTCTTTCCCTCACTGGAGTTAGTCTTGCAAGCACTTGGCCTTGTTGGGGAAGAGAATATTCAAAGTGATTGGACTTGATGAATATTCAAACCTCTTCCAAGCCTGGGTTTCTGTGATCTTCCATGTGGTCAAGTCTAATCATAACTAGATAATAAGTCTCTTGAGGACCAGGACCACTGTGTCCATCCAGCTGTTGAAAAAAAGAGAAGATCTTTATAAATTCTTGTTAAGTCAGTCCGTAGCAAATAGACATTAAAACTGTTAACAGACTGAATCAAAATGAATGTATGCACATCTGTATGTTTATACATTTTAATATATATTTATATCCATACCTTTGTAATCAAATGCTTTGATTTTGCCATGGTAAATCCTTTATAGTCACTTCTTTTTTTTTTTTTTAAGATTTATTTATTTATTTATTTGAGAGGGGGAGAGAGAGAGAGAGAGAGAGAGAGAGAACATGAGCAAAGGGGGAGGGACCAAAGGAGAGGGAGAAGCAGACTCCCTGCTGAGCAGGGAGCCAACGCTGTGCTGGATCCCAGGACCCCAAGATCACGACCTGAGCCTAAGGCAGACGCTTAACCAACTGAGCCACCCAAGCACCCCTTTATATTCACTACTGTTGCATTTCTCTAGGACTCCATTTTATAAACTTTTCAAAGGTCTGAGATAACTATGGCAATAATAAAAAAATTAAGCTGGGATAACTACAAACTCACATAATTTCAAATAAAACCCCTTGCAAGGAAAATGTGCAGTTGCTAGGAGATAGAGAAATAAAAATTTCAGGGGCGTCCGAGTGGCTTAGTCGGTTAAGCAACTGCCTTCAGCTCAGGTCATGATCTCAGGGTCCTGAGATCAAGCCCACATCAGGCTCCCTGCTCAGCAGGGGAGTCTGCTTCTCCCCCTCTCCGTGCTCATGCTCTCTCTCTCTCTCACTCTCTCTCTTTCAAATAAATAAATAAATAAAATATTTTTAAAAAATAAAAATGTCAAAAAGGATCAAAGATATTTAAGAGGAGAATGGAAATACAAAGGGGATAAATGACTACCAGTGGCATCTCAGCAGAGTATGACATTTTGTAATTTTCCATCCCTGAGGTCTAGACTCTAGCTCCATGTTCTTCCTTTATGAAAAAAAAAAATGCACGTGTACGCCTACACTTCAAATTCAACCACTTTAACCTCCCATCAGAATGCAATTCTTTTTTTTTTTTTTAAGATTTTATTTATTTATGTGACAGAGAGACAGCCAGCGGGAGAGGGAACACAAGCAGGGGGAGTGGGAGAGGAAGAAGCAGGCTCCCAGCGGAGGAGCCCGATGCGGGGCTCGATCCCAGAACACCCGGGATCACGCCCTGAGCCAAAGGCAGATGCTTAACAACTGAGCCACCCAGGCGCCCCTAAATGTGCAAGAATTTTATTCAGTGAAATGCTTGTGTGAAGGAAAGAGGGAGGCAGCCCAAAAAGACTAAAAGAGCCATTAAAAAAGGTTGAGTCCTAAAGTGCCATGCAGAGTGTCATCAGGGAGTCCTTGAGCCAGAGTCACCTGAGAAAAAGAGTCCCCCATCTGCCGGAAACAGGTCTTAGTATTCCTGCCACGCTGATGTTGGGGGAGCAGGTGGCCTCTGCACAGATGCAGCTGTGGATTTCAAAGCGCAGAGGCGGGACCTCAGTCACGTTCCCGGAAGTGAGAGGTTCTCAAGGTGCAGTTCTCACTGCTGCCTTAGATACCAACAACTATCAATACAATTATTAGGAAAAGAAAGCAGTGTTTGAATTACCCAGACGACCTATTTTCAGATGAGCATTTTAACAAAAATCAAAACTTGTATTCAAAGAATTTTTGTAAAGTTTTCATAAATATTTCAAACACCAGTCGCTTAGAGACTGATTTCTAACTTAAATAAACCAACGTTTTGTTACTATGTACTGAAACATGCCCTGGATTTCCTTGCTGTAATATTTAAGCCAAACCAAACTCTTTAAAAGAAGTTAACAGGGAAAAGAACCTTGGTTCTTGATTGACTTGTGGTTTCGAGGCATTTCCACAAGTACAAGATACAATTCTCACACAAGCCTTTCTCTCCAGGGAAATAGCTTTCTCTTCCTAGAACATCATCCACTGCATTCTTGGCAATACTTTTCTTTCCAACTGTTAGTCTGTGACCAATGTTTTCACGCCAACATTTTGGAGAAACCTGCTGTGGATTGAAATTGGAGGTCACAGTTTCCTTCCAAACATTAGTCTCAGAATGTAGGACAAAGACCTTCTGCCCAAGAGGAGCCCTGGTCAAGCTGAAGCCAGCTGTGAAAGCTTTCAAGACTAATTTTCTTCACTCTATTATCAACTCTTCTGGTGTCCAAATGTGTCAGGTGCTGCTGGGTTGCAGGAATAGCAGAGAATGTTTAAGTTCAGATTTTATTCCTCCATTATATGAAGCTTTATTTCTGAAATGCTGTTTTGTTTTATTTTGTTTTTCAAGACATTCTTTCATGGTTTATTCACTTCAATTTCCAAATCATGCTGGTGCTTTAATGAAGTAGTAAATTTCTGGGGTGGGTGGTGGGAAGATCTCAGGTTATTAAAATTACATCACTGGTTTGTCCCTGTATGTTTGTGCCTTTTAAAATGTTGAGTATATAACCACTTGCCAGAAAAAAATTCAGACGAGAAGTCTAATAAATAAAATACAGTGTTTAAAATCATTCATTAGTTCAAATATTTTTGCTCTCATTTTTCTCACCCTTGATCCTAGCCATTACCAATGGTTCTCAAACTTCATTGTGCATAAAAATAACTCAGGGAGCTAGTTTAAAATGCAAATTCCAGAATGCCATTCCCCAAATTTCAGATTCATTGACCCTGGGAAAGAGCCCAAGAATCTGCATTTTTAACCCAATGCAAATGCTCTACAAACCACAATTTGAAAATACTATTTTAGACATTCAAATTTGAAAGTCATTAAAATGTAAACCAAAGATTCATGGCCCCAAAAAAAGATGCGCAGCCATACTCAGTGTTATAACTCTTAAATGGCAGAACTGGCCATCTAAACAGTTAATTCCTAGACCCCAAATGCCTTCTATCTAGGGAAATGGGGATATGAGGCAGCCGCCACAGGATGGGGGTGGAGAAGAGTGGGGAGAGAGAAACAACTTTAACTTATAGATGTATACGAACGTCATTCATTTCCATGTTTGTATCTTATTATTTATTAAAAATATCATGTAAAGTAACATTTTTCTCTTATCAGTACCCTTATTTTCCCATGTCAAAAAAATACACGTTTACCTAAAGGATACTTTTTTAATTTAATTTAAATTTATTTATTTAAATTATTCATTTATTTTAAAGATTTTATTTATTTATTTGGAGAGAGAGACAAAAATAGCGACAGAAAGCACGAGCGGGGAGGAGAGGGAGAAGCAGGCTCCCTAACTGCGGGGTGTGATCCCAGGGCCCTGGGATCATGATCTGAGCTGAAGGCAGATGCTTAACCGGCTGAGACACCCAGGAGTGCCTCTAAAGGATGATTTCAAATGGCTGACCAGCATTCCATCATGTACATACTCCACAATGTTATTAAGCATTCCTTTGTTATTGGATATTTAGTCCCACTTTGTAGAGGACACTGGAATGTGCTACCATCATCCCCTTCAACACACAGGATTTCTGTTTTTGGGTTTTGGGGGGGGCGGGTAAGTACTAAGCCTGAGATCAAAAGTCTCCTGCTCTAGGGACTGAGCCAGCCAGGCGCCCCATTACATAGGTATTTTAAATATTTGCGTAGAAGTCTTTTCAGTTTTTTCCTTTATTGTTTCTGCCTTTTGCATTGTACTCAGAAAGGTCTTCTACGGTGGAAACATTCTGATGCTAAAATGCACTGTGTAATCAGTCTCAGTATTTTCGATTAAACTTTCTCATTTTCTACTCACCACACAGATGTGAGATCACCAAAGCAAATTGTATCTCAGAGCTCAAGAGTCATTGGAACTGGCTCTCACTGCTTTCCCAGGAAAGTGAAGTGGGGGAAATGATGACCTTACTCTGCAAGCAAATCCCATTCACCTAAATCTTTACGACTTCCTATCTTTTGTGACTTTGCGATTCACCACTCTTCAATGACCCTACTTACCACCCTAACCTATAGGAGGTCCTGTGCGTATTGTGGGTCGTTCAGTAACCTGCCATCTAGTGGTGTAAATAGAGAAGTATAAGATTTTCCCCCCAGAACAGTAACTCCATTTCAGAATATAGCTCTAAGGACACCTGAATAATAAACTCATATTTGTGTAAAATTATGAACGGTTTATAAATCACTTTTAAAATAGTGGAATGAATCATAAACCCGGAGCCAGAATATCTTTGTTCTATCCCCAGTTCTCTGCCGTTATTGATTTCTCGTGTCTGTTTAAAAAACAATCCTCAAATCTTTTGAAGCTGTTTCCCTTTCTTGAAGATGAGAAGGATGTTTTTTATGTTCCCAACTTCTCTGTCATTTCCCTATATGTTTTATACTTCTATTCCACGTGGCATTTCAAGCACTCTTACGTCAAGAGGTTTCTTTTCCAGAAAAAAAAATTATTTCAAATGTTTTTTAAAAGCCATTTTGTAATAATTTTTAAGAGAATTTGGTGAACCAAATAATCTTTAAAAATAAAAAATCTATCTTGCTGAAATAGAACTAGTGTAGTGGAGTTCTATGGAAGCATGCTTTTCTTTACTAGGAAATTGATTTTTTTAATACTAGGAAATATCTGAAAATTTAATGATTAGCCTCAAAAAACCATTAGTTCCTCCCTATTTCTGCAGTTGGTGTGACATTATGTCAAATGACATCCAAGGTTCCATCCTATTCTGATTGTAAGGTTTATTAGTACAAAATCTTTTCTGATTATAAATCTTTCTTCTCTGACATTTTTCTAGCCTTATAATAACGTAAAATAATGACCTTTCTACCTATAATAATTTATTTTTCTTAGTTCATACTTTCTCATAGAAATAGTGTTCTTGGCATAATAATGCCATTTATTATACCTAGTGGTGAATTTTCCATCATTAATTCATGTAATTACCATATGAGCTTACTGCTGAAGCAAGACAGGTCCTGGGATTTCTGCCATCAAGATAGAAAAAATTTAAAAATGGTAAATACTTATAGGAGAGAAGAAAACATTGCAAGGTTGTTACATTTTAAAATGCATGTGAATTCAAAAAAATATATAATTTCTTCAAGTTACAGATTGTTTATACAATAGTACAATATGAGTTTTATAACATTTAAAAATAATTAATGTTATAAATCAGGATTTCCCAAATGTTCCAAAGAATACTACTTCTGGTTGTTAAAGGCATAAATTACCTGAAGAAAGGGAGCCCTTGTCCAACCAATTGTTTGAAAAATGATGTTTTCAAGTTAAGCAGCTTTAATCACCAAAGCACTTCTCAGAGACTTTTTATGTCAATATGCACTTTGTCCAAGGTGGAATATACTTATCTATTGCATTTCTCAAACCCACTTGTCCACAGAGATTTCCTTCCCCTCCCTCCCCCAGAACATCTCTCAGGGATGCTGAAAACAAAATAGGGGCGCCTGGGTGGTGCAGTCGTTAAGCGTCTGCCTTCAGCTCAGGGCGTGATCCCGGCGTTATGGGATCAAGCCCCACATCAGGCTCCTTGGCTATGTGCCTGCTTCTTCCTCTCCCACTCCCCCTGCTTGTGTTCCCTCTCTCGCTTGCTGTCTCTATCTCTGTCGAATAAATAAATAAAATCTTAAAAAAAAAAAAAAGAAAAAGAAAACAAAATAAATTGTGGTGAACATAAAGGGTAAATAAAACCAGTTTGTGAAATAACAGATGAAAAGGTAAAAAAAATAATAATAATAATTTGTAGTCTAGAAAGAAGAAAAGAAGGGCTTGCATTTATGAAGACCAATGATGGCTTGGGTAATGGAATAAGAGACAGGTCATGACAGGATTCCTTGAACTTAGTGAGATGTCTAAAAGCAATCTTTTTTTTTTTTTTTTAAAGATTTAATTTATTTATTCGACAGATATAGAGACAGCCAGCGAGAGAGGGAACACAAGCAGGGGGAGTGGGAGAGGAAGAAGCAGGCTCACAGCAGAGGAGCCTGATGTGGGGCTCGATCCCAGATCGCCGGGATCACGCCCTGAGCCGAAGGCAGACGCTCAACCGCTGTGCCACCCAGGCGCCCCTAAAAGCAATCTTTTAACATGAACAACTGGAAGTCTCTTGTTTAGACTTTGATGTGACATTTTTCAAATGAAATGATTTACAGGTAAGGTCAATCAAATGAAAAGAGGCTTACTATAATGTTATGGTGACCTCTTGTGGTTCAAAACCAAAATGACCCTCTCCTTGAAAAATTAAGTCTGGCGCCGCAGCAGAAAGCATTTTGGAGCTTAAATAACATTTTCCCACGTCCACCCAAACTGTCTGCAGTGGTTATCTCTTCAGAGTGGTGTTTGAGGAAATTTCATCTCATGTATTTCTGTAATGATTGAAGTTTGGCAAAAAGTATGCATTGCTTTGCTGAACAGAAAAGAAAACAAAAAGAACAACATATAAAATATAAGAGGAAACAATTATTTTTCTTAGGTAATCATTCAGAATATAGAATTTGGATTAAAGTACTAGTTAAGGTCCACGAACTTTGGAAACAAGCAGCCATTCTAAGATTTTGAACTTTTTAACTTTGCATAGTTATACCTGTGTAAATATTGCATCTGGGTATTATTATGAGTGATGATTGATTTTTGTTCTTTTCTAATCAGATTAAGAATTTTTGCCATAGAGCAGATTTTATAATAAGAAATGAAATAGGACCACTGAAGAACAATGAGATATTATGAAGGAAGGCATATACTGTATTAGGGCCAGGTTTAATTAATATATGAAAGCAAAAATATTATTTTGTTAAAGTACAAAAAGTGAATCATTAGGGCAGACAGCACATTGCGAACCACTGACAGAACAGGTTCCATAGCCAGCCAGCCAACACCTGAAATACTTGTAGTTTTCTCTTCAGGAAGAAGAAAGTATTAAAATACCCTTAGGGGCGCCTGGGTGGCACAGCGGTTAAGCATCTGCCTTCAGCTCAGGGCGTGATCCCGGCGATATGGGATCGAGCCCCACATCAGGCTCCTCCGCTATGAGCCTGCTTCTTCCTCTCCCACTTCCCCTGCTTGTGTTCTCTCTCTCGCTGGTTGTCTCTGTCTCTGTTGAATAAATAAATAAAATCTTTTAAAAAAAAAAACAACACTTTGGATTATCCCAAATCAACAAAGTGTAGATAGTTTCCCTTCTTCCTCCTCTTCTTCTTCTTCTTCTTCTTCTTCTTCTTCTTCTTCTTCTTCTCCTTCTTCTTCTTCTTCTTCTTTTCTTCTTCTTCTTCTTCTAATCCTTTTTTTAAGATTTTACTTATTTGAGAGAGAGAGACAGAGATAGCGACAGAGAGTGCAACCGGGGAAGAGAGGGAGAAGCAGACTCCCCGCCAAGCAGGGAGCCTGATGCGGGGTTCGATCCTGGGAAGGCAGACTCCCAAAGGATTGAGCCACCCAGGCGCCCCCATAGTTCCACTTCTAATCTCAAACATAAAATAGCTCAGAGAAGTCAATGGTTCTGATGACAGTTCGCAAATTCTCCTGTTTATAAGAGGCAAGTGAAGCCCGAAGTGCGCTCGCGCTTGGTAACACCACGGCTGTTCTGAATCAACGCCCTCGGAGCAATCTTGGTTTGCCTGCAGTGTTCCTGCGCTGAATTCAGAATTCAGTCACATGCTCTCTATTTTTTTTCTCACCATAATCCACGGTAATCATGTTGAGATTTTTGAAGAACATACACAGGAGTTAAGTTCATGTGCCTTTAAAACTCATTTTTTTCAGGATGGTATTTTTCTTGGGCTGACATGGGAGGTTTGCTTTGTTTTGACAAGTTCTAATTAGAACAGCTGAAGTACTGCAGGGGGAATGTTAAGGAAAGGTAATAGCAAACCCATCTACAAAAGCACTGTCTCTACGGAGCACATGTGCTCTGCGAAATCCTCCACCCCTGGTTACTGACCTTAGCTTCCAGTGAACAGCGTGGGGTCATCACACCACCTGCTGTCCCACCCACTACACTGCAGACTCTTGCCTTTTTCTGGACGCAACGTTAAACCTGAGCTTTGGGAGAAAGGGCTGATTCCAGGTCTGGGCAAAAACTGTACAAAATGAGCATGGAACGTCCTGTCATTACAGAAAGCAAGGAAGCTGTCAAAGATGACCAGCGTTATGGCAAAAGAACATGCTATATTTAAATCCATAAATTAAAAATACTATTTTTTTAATAAAAATAAAACTCTTATTGGTGACTTTTGGAGGATGCTAGGGAACAAACTCATTACTTGGAAAAGTGGAACAAAGTAGTTAATTAAGCATTTATCCTGCCTTTCTATATAAGAACTGTAAGTTAGGGGCACCTGGGTGACCCAGTCTGCTAAGCACCCAACTCCTGATTTCAGCTCAGGTCATGATCTCAGGGTCCTGAGATTGAGCCCTGCTTAGGGCTCTGCACTCAGCGGGGAGTCTGGTTGAGATTTTCTCTCTCTCCCTCTCCTCCTCTCCCTTTGCCCCTCTCCCTCTGCCCCTCTCCCTTTGCCCCTCTCCCCACTTGAGCACTCTCTCTCTAAAATAAATAAATAAAATCTTTTTAAAAAAAGAACTGTAAGGGGCGCCTGGGTGGCACAGCGGTTAAGCGTCTGCCTTTGGCTCAGGGCATGATCCCGGGCGTTCTGGGATTGAGCCCCGCATCGGGCTCCTCCGCTGGGAGCCTGCTTCTTCCTCTCCCACTCCCCCTGCTTGTGTTCTCTCTCTCCCTGGCTCTCTGTCAAATAAATAAAATCTTAAAAAAAAAAAAAAAAAAGAACTATAAGTTATGGTAACCAATAATTGATAGTACAAGTTTTTTTTTTTTAAATAGAAGTATTCCAGCTAATAAATGAAGACAGAATGATAAACTAAAAAATAATCATTTTGTTACTCCAAATGAAATAGTGGACCTAGGTGGTAATCACAAATAGCTGCTGACATTTTTAAAAGTGAGACATGGGGTGCCTGGCTGGCTCAGCTGGTAGAGCATGCAATGCTTAACCTCAGGGTTTTAAGTTCAAGTCCCACGTTGGGCATAAAGATTACTTAAAAAGAAGAAAAAATCTTTAAAAAAAAGAAGGGAGAGATGTTACCTTTATCCTCATGGAAATATTCAATACCGCCATGAAGTGTTCTTACAAAACAATCTAAAGTAAGAGTGATCTAGCTTCCAGATCTAACTGCCAATTTATAGGAATTACAGGAGACAGAGCAACAAGTTAAATGACACCTCAGGAGCAATCACCAAATTCCAAACGGTGGAAACCTCTATAGAACATGTGACCCAGTTTCTTAAACAAAAAAATAGCACTAGTGGGAGGGAAAGTATACCTACAAGAAAGTCAAGAGACATATAAACCACTTGGTTTGTCATTCAAACAAACCAAATTAAAAAAAAAAATGCTGAGAAAATTTGAGCACTGGATATTTAATATTAACAAATAACTTTGGTACATAATAGAATTATATTGTAAAAGGGTCCTTATCTTCTAGATAAGATACTGAAATTTGTGCGTAAAATAAAATGATAAATTGGGTTTACTTGAAAATAATTCAGGGTGAGGAGCAAGTGGGCAACGTTACAGATCAGGTGGTGGCAAACTATGGCCCAGAGGCCAAAACCGGCCCATCTCCTGTTTTTGCAAATGAAGTTTATCAGAAGCCAGTCATGCTCCTTTATTGATGTGTGGTCTATGGCTGCTTTCCTGCAACAATGGCAGAGTTGAGTAGTTGTGGCAGAAACAATATGGCCCACAATGCCTAAAATATTTGCTATCTTGCCCTATGCAGAGAAAGCTTGCTGACACCTGGTACAGCTAAATCAAAATTGGCTATGAGTGGATTGTGAGTGAAGCTGGGTGATGCTTACATGGCGGTTATAGATAGTGTTATGGGACATGTAATGTTTTAAAATCTAAACCAACCAACCAGTAGGTACAGCTTTAGGAAAAGGCTTTGACTTTATCATTGAGGATGGCATCCTCGTTCCACTCCAAGGTGATTCCTACCCAATACTCTACCTCTAAAGACACTCCCAGGGACTGTTCAAAAGTGGTGTGGCTGTCCACCTTGAGAACTACCTCAGAGCTTAGCAAGGCCTTGGCCTGCCTTAGTCCGCTGCATCAAAACCTTCAGGGACACCTGGGTGGCTCGTCTGTTAAGCATCTGCCTTCGGCTCAGGTCATGATCCCAGGATCCTGGGATTGAGCCCCGCCTCGAGCTCCCTGCTCAGCAGGGAGCCTGCTTCTCCGTCTTCTTGTTCTGCCTGCTGCTCTCCCTGCTTATGCTCCAGCTCTCTCTGACAAATAAATAAATAAGATCTTTAAAAACAAAACAAAAACAAAAACGTCAGGAAGACTGTTCGCAGGAAGCATTCTGGATCTCCTCTGCTTCTTCACTGTCCTTTGAAGAGCCTACCATGTCTAGAATAACAGGATAACAGACACTGTAGCTCTATTTCTTGGGAAAATAAGTTGATTCTCTAATACTATGAAGCTAATGACACTTGAAAGCTCTCAGAATTGAGACAAAGTTACCATACAGCCTATATATCTTATAGATAAGCATACACACATGTATGTATCATGCTGCAAAACCCCCAAAATAACCTCATTCCTCAAATGCACTTACCAAATACAGGGTTTCCTAGACAAATGCAGAGCTAAGGATTGTAAGTGCAAGTTAGGTCGTTTTAGAAGTCCAGTCTGGTTCCTCCAGCAAACAGCTCCCCTCAAGGTGAGCTACTAAGCAGCTGAGAGACAGAAAGATGAGTGAGACCCTGCTCTGGCCTGAACGATCTAGTGTGAGAGGATTAGGACTGCAGTGGGTGGTACTCACAGGAGGAAGAGAAGAAGCCGTTGCAGCAGTTTTCTTTTATTACGGACTTAGTACACAGGCCTACATGAGTTAACCATTCTGAGGATTTTACCTCACTTAATCTTTAAATCAACTGTAAGGTAAGCATTATTATCCTCATTTTACACATGGAAGCCACCGGTGCTTAGAGAGGAAGTGACTTAAACCCATACTCTGCCATAGTCCAATCTGCTCTCCTAAACATCGTTGGTAGTTTAAACACTGAAATGAACCTTTTTCTTTTGCTGGCACCCTGAGGACGCATTTATAAAGAAGCTCCAGATACATGTCAATGCACTGGGTTTCCTCTCATCTCTCACGAGTTGGGTCTCATCTCTGACAAGTACCTTTAGCAGGAATGAGACATTTTTGTTTGTGCCAAGTTTGAAGGATTATGTGAAGAGAAGTACTTGGCCTGCCTCTTTCATGAATTTTTATAATCGCAGAGGAAGTTGGTATCTATCTTTTTTTTATTATTATTATTTTGTAGTCTTTTAAGAAAAAATTTTTAAGTAACCTCTACACCCAACATGGGGCTTGAACTCACGACCCTGAGATCAAGAGTCCGATGCTCTACAGGCTGAGCCAGCCAGGAGCCCCCGTATCTATTATTTTAAAGAAATATTGGAACTTGGCTCTGCATAGAAATGTAAAAGATGGGATATTAAAGAGTCTTTTTGCACACACATACACAAAATTCTTTTCTGAGCCTGTTGACATGCAAAGCCTCCTCTGGGCAAAACTGAGGATTGCGTGTTGTGCTGTAAGTGTTTCACAACTGGCTCTCCCCCCAGAATATGTGTGCATAGGTTTATTGTAAATTTTACTATTATAAAAGATATGTACCATCCAATTTACAAATAACAACAAAATAATACTCCATATTGTAAATTCCACATAGTTGATCAATTTTAACAGAAATCTTTCATTAATCTTTGTTCAACTCTAGTATCTATAGCCAAATTTTGTTTCAAACAACAAATAAATGTAGTTCCAAGATGAACGGTGGTTGATATTTTTATTTACACTAAAGAGTAGAATGAAATTGAAACAATAAAGATATCTATCAGAACTTCACTTGTCCCTTATTAGTGAATGCTATCTTTGCTGAATCAGATCGTGGTTTTTGAATATGGAAAGACTACTTCTCCAAAATTTGCAATTTACAATGTAATGGCTAGAGATACCACATACTTTTAAGTTTAATTTGCATTATTAACGTTTTCTCAAGTCTGGACAAACAACCAACTAATAGATCAAGCCCTGATTTGTACCATTTGCCTACTTCCCCATTTTAAGCACTCCCACCATGGTCAACTTCAAGCTACAATAATGAAATCATTAAACCCTTACTTGAAAAGAGATGTGTGGTAACAAGCCATTATACAGAATATCTATCCTGTATGTACAGTAGACGTAACCTCAAGTGCATAAGTAATAGTAATATACTAAAATGATTAGGGAATGATGAATTTGTTTTATAATTTATTTAATTGTAGGCTTGTATTAAATTGAACTGTATAAAATTACTGATAGGCAACCATTTTTTGGTCTACAAAAGTTGTAAGTTCATATGATTCAACCTAAAAGATCCTCAGGGAGTTTGGAGATGGTGGAATTATTGGGGAGGGTTGGATAATAATGATGATAATTGATGAGGTTGGGGAATATAGGTGAGGTTCACTGGGGTGGAAGCCCAGAGCTGACGACCAAGAAAGAATTCTTGAGGCGTCTTTGGTGCAAAACTGGTGGTTTATTAAAGCACAGGGACATGACCCATGGGCAGAAAGAACTGCTGCCCCCGGGTTCTGAGAGGTGGCTGTTATATACCATGGGGTTGGGGGAGGTAAGGAAAAAGGGAGGTTGAGAAAATACTTTCATATGTTAAAGAAGATTCACAGGATACCGGAGGCCTTGCCATTGTCAAGTTAAGGTTGTTTTTCCCTCTAGCAAGGCGTTAACATTAAGATGGTTGGGAACTTCCTGGAGGCTGCAGATTATAAGGACGTTTAATTGTATCTATGTTCCCTTCCGGAAGCTGGGTTATTGATAGAAATGCTTCGTACTTGTAAACTGCTAAGACATTTGTAAACTGAGGGAGACTTAAGTCTTGCAGGATTGTGGTATCTATAGGTTAACTATTTCTTTGCCCTTAAGGGCAGCCAGGAGCGCCTGAGGAAGGTCACGTACATCCCATGGGGGGGGGGGGGTTGCGGGGTGTCAGTTTCTGCTTTGTCCTCAGCCAGCCTTCTGTTCCCTCATCAATAATCAAAAGAACCTCTACTTTTTATTAAATGCTTTCAAAGTGCTGGACACTGGGCTAAACCAAGTGTGGCTCTCTCTGATTTTCAACAACTAAAGCAGAGTTTCTTGTGATTCACTCTTTCTCCCAGCTTGAAAATACTGAGACAGAGACTGGAGAATTTCTGACACTTTAAATTCAGTTAAGAATTGGACACAATATATATGAAAGTGAAATACTACATAGGTAAAATAGTTTTCAGGGTATTTGACACAATTTTTGAGCTAAGTATAGGAGAGAACAAGCACTCCTTTTTGGAGCATGAAACTCAATAATTAAGCCCTGGCTTAATTAAGTACGTGCTGTATTACCACCTGTGCATTTTGAGCTATCTCACAGTTTCTGAGATCTGGTTTCTTATCTGTGATTTGGGTAATAATACTATCTGCCCAGATATGTGTTCCAGTGATTGTGAGATTTAAATGGGAAAAAGAAAATAAAGAATGCCTTATAAACGGTCCAATTTAAAAAAGGTAGTGGCTTATTACAGAATCACAGCTCTATGTATTTGCCTCCAGGATTGCTTTCTGGGCTCTGCTCCCAGACTTGGGGCTGGGGGCAGGGGGGTAAGGGGGCAGGGGGCAGGGAGGGTGGAGGCGTGGGGGTAAACAGCTATCAGTCTTTGCAGTGTTAAGACATTTCTAATCATTTGTTTTACAAACCACTGCATTGCTGAATTAGCTTCTCAGGATTCTTCAAACTGCCTGCTCCCAACTGATCTATTTACAAAACATATTTTTTTAAAAAAGAAAAAAGCCCTCCGTTTTTTCATATTAATAGTCCTCAAGAAATTTAGGACAAATGCAATTCACAATGGAGAGCTCAGAAGCTCACACGGAGGGAGGAATGTTCACAAAACCTTCAGGCGTTTCAGGACTTCCAAAGGCAAAAGCTGGGAGGGGGCCAGTCGCCCTGGGAGGGAAAAAGCAGAGGCCTGACCCTCCCTTTCTCCTACTCCGCTTCTCCCGCTGGCGGTTTGCTCCCGGGTTTACTTGGCTTATCTCGCTGATTCACTGTTGCTGTGAAAACAAGGCTGAGCATGCTGTTGAAAGCCACAGAAACCAGAGGAAACTAGTCATGAAAACCCTGACTATCAGCTGATAGATTTCTTCCTGATAACTGTTAGTGCTTTTTTCCAGACTAGAGCCAATCTTCAGGAGCGGACAAGGATCCGGAGCTGTTTCAGCCCAAATTGGCTGTGATCTCTTTCCCCATGCTTGAGGGCGCCGAGTTCTACTTTAACGTGGACCATGGCTACCTGGAAGGCCTGGTGCGAGGGTGCAAGGCCAGCCTCCTGACCCAGCAGGACTACATCAACCTGGTCCAGTGCGAGACCCTGGAAGGTAGGTGCTGCTCTTCTCACCATTTACAAAGGGAAAAAGGAAGTGATGCTGCCCACTGGAAGCGTGGAGAAGGGACTGTGTTCCCGGGGCCCGAGAGTCCAGGACAGGTTCTTATTCCCAGGGTCCGGATTTCAGGGGTCCACGAACTTGGATGAGGAAAAAAATTACATCTTTCTTTTCAGTTTTCTCTAAGTAAAATTTAGCATTTCCTGGTATCCATGAATGTAGGCAACAAATCACAGTGGTTAGCACTTTGTCAACAAACCATAAAAATTCAATATTTTCATATCCCTATACAATTCTTGCAGATACTTTGAAATATCTTTTATATTTTCATGATTACACAAGTATACTAGGTTTTGCACTTATTCTTTAATCTTGGTGTTTAATGTCTTAATACAGAAGTACAGATTTACACTTTTTTTTATTTTTAAAATTTTTTTGAGAGCGAGCACGTGTGCAAGAGTAGGGGAGGGACAGAGGGAGAGGGAGAGCATCTTAAGCAGACTCTGAGTAGGGCTCGATTTCACCACCCTGAGATCAGGACCTGAGCCGAAATAAGAGTGGGACGCTCAAACCACTGAGCCACCCAGGCACCCCACAGTGTTACACATTTTAAAACATCTTGATAACTATACTTTAACATATTTTGTTTACTCTGTAATCCTATGTATTTTCATTTTATGTATTTATAAATAATATTTGGAGAAGGACTTCATCAAACTGCCCAGGGATGAATGCACCCCTCCACCCCCCGTCCCCTCCACCCCCCGCCCCCCCCGTCAAATGCTAAGAAACTTGGTCTAGAGAATTTTAGTCTATACCCAGTTTCTCAGTATGTATTGATACGAGATTTATTTGAGGTTTACCTTTAACTGAAGCTTAAGAAAAAAGCCAAGAGATGGCTGGGTGGTGAGGCCAGCCCTGGATTCAAAAGTGCTAACTTTGACCTCTGCCAGGCCTAGGTAGGTGGCCTGAGCCTCACTGCCTCTGAGCCGCAGAGTCCCCATTTGTAAAATGCAATGGTAATGCCTGCTTTGCCTGCTTTGTTTGGAGAAATAAATGAAGTAACACCTGGGAGGTACATGAGAAACCATGAAGCACTGTGGAAATGGAAAATACCTTTTTTTAAAGCACTTCATTGAGGTATGATTGACATACATAAAACTGTATATATTTCATGCATACACCTGGATGAGATTAGAGGTAAGTATGCCTCCGTGAAATCATCACCATAATCTATGCCATAGATCTATCCATTACCTCCAAAAGTTTCTTCCTGCCCTCTATTATTATTCGTGTGTGTGTTTTAACTACTTTATCCATGCTGTACAGGAGATCTCTAGGACTTATTTATCTTGTGTTTCTAAAACTTTGTACCCATTGACTTACACATCCCCATTTCTCCCTTTACTCTGGAAATTATCTTTAAGCTACAATATTTTCAAAACTTTACCAAAGATTTCACATCTATAATACAGTATTTTTATTATAAAAACAACTACGCTAGTTCATTTTGAAATGTCCTTATAAAATCAACATGTCAATAATAAGGTGCTTTAAAACCTCCAGATTATTCTAGAAAAAATAGGAAAGCAATAGGATCGAAACTGCTAGGAAAGGTGTTGAAAGCAAAAACAAGACAAAAAACCTGAAGGTGACTTGGCTGAGGCTGAGGGTCCTGGGTCACTTGTTTGTGGTTCTGACTAGTTAAAGCAGAGTTAAGGCGGAGCTGGTCGATTTGAGATAGATGCTTTCCTTTCCTTAGCAATGAGGACAGCTGGAAAAATCTTTCAGATGATAAACAATTCTGTGAGCTACAAATAATCACAATATAGTCCCAAATACTAAATCACGTCAGCATATTAAATGAGGAGTTAGGTGACTGGAGAGTGTCGTGTACAGAACATCTGCACAAATACCGGGCTAAGTTTGTAGAGTGATAGGTGCTAACTACATTTACTGTGGTGAACATTACGTAAGGTGTATCACTGGTGAATCAGTGTGTCATATACCTGAAACTAATATATGTCCACTATACTTGAATACAAAGAGAAAATGTACTTAAATTGAAGTAGAAAAAGTGAACGAACGCAGGGAAGAATGGGTGTTTTTTTTAATTTTTATTATTTTTAAAGATTTTATTTATTTATTTGACAGAGAGAGAGACAGCCAGCGAGAGAGGGAACACAAGCAGGGGGAGTGGGAGAGGAAGAAGCAGGCTCATAGCGGAGGAGCCTGATGCGGGACTCGATCCCAGAACGCTGGGATCACGCCCTGAGCCGAAGGCAGACGCTTAACGACTGAGCCACCCAGGTGCCCCAAGAATGGGTGTTTTTAACAGAAGCCACTTGAATGAATTGTACTTAGTTTTCAGTCAAGCTTTTTTTATTTTTTTTTATTTTTTAAAGGTTATTTACCTGATCTCTACACCCAACGTGGGGCTTGAACTCACAACCCCAAGGTCAAGAGTCCATGCTCCTACTGAGCCAGTGAGGCGTCCCCAGCCAAGCTTTTCAATGAGCTAAGCAGTGCAAATTTTAACACAAACAATACATAAAATGCCTAAAATGTGATACGAAATCAGGTTTAGCCAGCTCACTAAAGAATTCAGAGAGAAACCACTCTCGGCTTCAATTTGGGAGAGAGAAAAAGGGTTTCAGACCCTTTTGAAGACCTGAATGAAGAATCTTAGAAAAATACAGGTGCATAGGTACAGAATTTTCTATGTAATATCAGGGGTCATGGGCCACCCAAAGCCATCCCTGCATCCTGCTTAAGAAACCCTGGCACACGCACCATTGCTTTATTGTCGTCCTACCTCAGCTTTCTATCTTTCTTTCCTCCTAATAATATATATATTTTGTCAACCATTCATTTCACAACTGTGTTTGAATCTGTGTGCCAATCTGTTTGGAGACTCCCAGGAATATCAAGTGTGAGTCATTAGCTGCGGGTTATAATGGATGCTGAGAAAAGTAAATCTAAATAAGGATTTCATGTCTGCAGGTAACAGTTGAGGATACTGAGGCTTCCCTGGCTGTGTCTGAGCTGACATTCTAGTCAGGGAGTATAGGCATAGCCACATCTCTCTTTCCGTTGAAATGTCCGTGACTGCTGAGCATGAATTGAAGATAAATGATTACTGTCCATGTTGCTGCCAGCTCCATTTGTTTTTTAAGATTTTATTTATTTATTTGACAGAGAGAGCACAGGCAGGGGGAGTAGCAGGCAGAGGGACAGGGAGAAGCAGACTCCCCGCTGAACGGGGAGCCCAAGACCCCGGGATCATGACCTGAGCCAAAGACAGACGCTTATCTGACTAAGCCACCCAGGCACCCCAGCTCCATGTTGATACAGAAAATCACAAGGTCTGCCCTATCTGATTATTCCATAGGACGTTGGGAAATAACTTGTGAAAAGCAATGCAACTGTCGCACCTGCAAATGCACTGAGAGAAACCCAGCCATCTTCTGAGCTGGATTAAGAGTTGAGAAGAGGGGCGCCGGACCGGCTAAATCACTACAGCATGTGACTCTTGATCTTGGGGTTGCAAGTTCGAGCCCCATGTTGGATGTAGAGATCACTTAAAAATAAAATCTTAAAAAAAAAAAGAGTTGAAGAGAAGAAATCAAGGTTATCTGTTGGGATAGATGTTAAGGACTTTGGGATTTCTGTTTACATTTGCACAAAATATGCCCTGTCCCAATACTGGATGAAGAAGAGTAGGTGAAACTGTCATTGTGGTAGTCCGTGTTGACACAGACACTTTCTGTAAAAGAAAAGCTAACTTGGCAAAGATTAAATTTTCCTTTAGTCTTTTCAAGTTCTCTAGACTTCAAGTGTTCTGAGACCAACGAATTATTTTAGAATTACTTAGAAGGAACACATGAGATTTCAGGTAAATTTAGAAGAGAAAATGAAGATTGTCTAGAAAAGCTTTGAAACGTCCTAGAATTCATACTTGTCCTTAACTGCGTATGTAATTGTGCCAGTGTGATCAGAAATACTCATCTGTTCCAAGGTCTGCCCCTGACTAACAGTGACCTGAGTCACTTGCTAGGACGCTCTGTGACTCAGTCCTTCCCAGGGACAAAGGAGCGAAGCTGGTTCACATGGCCTGTCCCACTGGTAGTGCTGGAAGGCTGTACCACATGGAAACTTTAAAACCTTTAAAAGTGACTTTGCCACAAAATAGTGATGCTAAAGGGACAGGAAATGTTCTTTTAAAGAATTAACACTTTTTAAAAATTAAGACTGTTTTTTTTTTAGAGCAGCTTTTAAGTTAACAGCAAAATTGAGAAAGTACAGAGATTTCACATATACCCCCTGCTTCCACACACACACACAGCCTCACCATTGTCAGCATTCCCCAGCACAGCCTGTGGTGTACGTGTTACAGTTGATGAACCTACACTGACACATCTTAACACCCGGAGTCCATAGTTTACATTAGGGTTCACTCTTGGTGTTGTACACTACGGGTTTGGACAAATACATCATGACATGTATCCATCATTAAGGTATCATACAAAGTCATTTCACTGCCTTAAAAATCCTCCGTTGCACCTGTTCATTCCTCTCCCCCCAGCTCCACTTCTGGCAATCACCAATCTTTTTGGTCTCTCATAGTTTTGCCTTTTCCAGAATGTAATGTAGTTAGAATTGTACAGTATGCAGCCTTTCCAGATTGGCTTCTCTCACTTAATAACATGCATTTAAGTTTTCTCCATTTCTTTTCATGGCAAAACTGCTATTTTCATTAGAATTTTTTAAATTACAAATTTGTAAATATTCTTTCCTCTTCAAAAAAGACAAGGTGGTAAAATTAATACTTTAATAATTAATAATTGATAATAATTAATACTTTAGAGCTCTAGAATTTAATACTTGATCTTTTCTAAAATATATGGTGAGCAGCGTCCACTGCCTCTGTGCATTGAACCTTTCCTTTGTCCTCCCTGCCATATTTTTTTAAAAGGGAATGAGGAAATCTGATTCTATATTACTAACAATTATGTCCCTTTTAGGGGACATGACCATCTTTCCTTTCCAATAGGAATTAATTTAACAACAACATATTAAGCATTTCTGGCTAGAGTCAAGAAAGTAAAACTAAATAAAATATAGTCCCTGCCCTAAAAGGGCTCCCAGTCTGGAGAATAAAAATATAGAAAAATAAGAACTTTTAATGGGAGCAACTGGGCAGTACCTATCAAAATTCCAAATGCGTCGATACTTGGCCTGGGACTTCATGTGCATTGTTTAGAATAGCAAAAGATGGAAGCAAATCAAATGTCCATCTGCAGGGAGCTGATTAAACAAACTATGTAACATTCACATAACAGAATATTCTGCAGCTATTAAAAAAAAAAAAAAGGCATGAGGACACCCCTTTCAGAGGACAGATATGGAAAGATCACCAAGATCTATTAAGGGAGGAAAGCAACGGGAAGAACTATGTGTGGCATAGTACTCTTTAGTAAAAAGGCAGGTAAGTTTAAAAATATATTTTCTATATGATGGTCTAGATCCAAAGAGACTGAAAGGATCTAACAGAAACTAAAAATAGTTGTTACCTGCATCTAGGAGTGGCTGGGCGGCGGTGGTGGATGACAAGTTTAGGTGACCTTTCACTTTTTACCTATATTTATACCTACTACCTATTTTTAAATGAAAAAAATATATTTCTGGGAGGAAGACTTAGTTCAAAGGGCTTTTTTCTTCATGCTCCCTTCAATACTACTTGTACCTCTAATTATAGCACTAACTTTTTCCACCTTGTATTAAAAATGCATAACCAATGCCATCACTCTCCTGTTCAAAAATACTTCAATGGTGGGGCGCCTGGGTGGCGCAGTCATTGAGCGTCTGCCTTTGGCTCAGGGCATGATCCTGGCGTTCCGGGATCGAGTCCCACATTGGGCTCCTCCGCTGGGAGCCTGCTTCTTCCTCTCCCACTCCCCCTGCTTGTGTTCCCTCTCTCGCTGGCTGTCTCTCTGTCACATAAATAAATAAAATCTTATAAAAAAAATACTTCAATGGCTTTTATCAGGGAAGATCAACTTCACACTTGGTTCAAAAGGCTGGAGCCGTCTTGCTGATCTTTGACCTTGCAACCATTTCCTCAAAACCCTCTTATCTTTTGTAAAGTTATTCCTTCAGTCACAAATTCCATTCTCTGTCATGTTTGCCCGGAGAACACTCATCGCTCTTTCAAGACTCCACTCAAGGTACTTCCTCTGTAAATCTTTTCCTGCTGCAGCCGTGTTGGGGTACAATGGACAAGCCTTAACTTTGTATTCGATTGTACCTTGTAATGCACCTAATTCTGTGACATTTGCATCGATGAATCACGCCAGGGGCGGACATTTGTCTCGCTTGACTGTCCCCCTGAATTAACAGTTAAGGGCTTAACTCATCAACGAATAAATGAGTCTATCTCCTCCTATACCCTAAGCTGCTTCAGGGCACAAAGTATCAATATGTGAGACCACTGAGGTGTCAGATGGGGGAGATACTTTTACAATGTATATCGAATGTGCTCTTTAAATACCTTAGTTTTGTCAGTTGCACGTCAATAAAGCCGAAATTTTAAAAAGAAATATCCATTTTTTTACAAAGGGGTAGAGACTATATACTTTACTGTCCTAGTTCCCTAGCCTAAGGCTGTGTTTTGCACATAGTAAGAATCTGAAAATTCACGTTAGAAATGTGTGCGTGTTTGGGTTCAAGTCCTGGCACTTCCACTCTCTGGCTCTAGGATATTAAGCCAGACTGCTTAACTTTTAACATGGGGCTTTCTTATCTGACACTTAGATAATCTGCCCCTGGCCTAACTCCCAGTTATCAGGAGCATCAGAAATTTCTGAAAATGTTTTGTAAACTGTTAATCATAAGAATTCCTGAGAAATCATAAGCACCTCTCTGAACGACAGTGTGTATACAACAAGAACTAGTTTTCCCTCTTTTGCTGGACTTTTGAATTCCTGAAATAATTCTTCCCATCTCGTGGTTAGGATCAATGGTGTTTTGTATGTGGTTCTATGTAGCTGATTGTGTTCTTCGGAGAGCACCAGTTTGGTGAGTAAGAACCAAAATGAGAAGTTTCAGTCCTGGTAACATGCATGGAATTACATAATGAAGTGCTGTATGGCCCTAGGTGTTTTGTTGTTGTTGTTGTTTAAGATTTTATTTATTGATTTGAGAGAGAGTGAGAGAGAGACAGAGCACAAGCAGGGGGAGGGGCAAAGGAGAGGGAGAAGCAGACTCCCTGCTGAGCAGAGAGCCCTACTTGAGGCTGCATCCCACGACCCTGGGATCATGAACCTGAGCTGAAGGCAGATGCTTACCGACTGAGCCACTCAGGCGCCCTGAGGTCCTAGGTTTTAATCAGAAATTAAATCTACTAATATTTGAAGCTCATCTATGTGATAAAAATTGTATTAGGTGATGTAGAGAATATGATAAACAGTAAGATATTATTCACTCCCTAAACGGTTCTCTAGTTGAGAAGATATCACAAATAAGTAAAAACAATCAAAATTTAAATTACAAGAACAAGTTAAACCTATAGATCACAGATATATTCAAAAGCAGAGCAGATCTGCAGGGCTATAGGCTAGGAGAATGCCCGTGAGATGGGAGCAAGCAGTGTTGAGGTGGCTGGGTGTTCTGGGCCAGGAGGGAAAATTAATGAACTACAGATTCCTGTATTTAAATAAAAGTGTCTGGGTGAGGAGTAAACCAGTTTGACCGCAATACTACAATAGCTGGGATAAGGCTGGAATTTAGACTGAGAAAAATCTTGAAGGACCTTGGAGATCTGATTATGGAGCTTTAGGAAAATGAATGAGGACAAGATGCATGTCTGAATCTTTGGTCAAATACTTGCAAGCATAGAAAACATGAACATGTTATTTCTCTGAGCTTCAGTTTCCTCATCTATGAAATGGGAATATTTGGTAAGGTTGAGAGATGATGTCCATTAGAGCCATTCCGTCAGTGGTAAAACACTACAAATATTAGGAAAGTCCTATTTAATTTGCCTACAACTGTCAGTGTTTCCAAGATTCTTATAGGGTCCTTACAAACTCAAAATAATTCTTAAGAAAGATTAAATTTGAGGCAGGGAGTGCATGAGGAGAAATGAGCTTGGAGAATCAATTTAAGAGCTCAGAGCAGTAATCTTGCTGTCAGGTGGCCATTCTAAACCAGGGGTACTCGGAGTACCAGAGAAGACACTAACGAACAGTGCAAGGGATTTGGAGTAAGAAAGCACCAGAAAGGACTTGAAGTTTTATCGCCGTAAGAATGGCAGTAAATTAGTAAAACTGGAGGGAGAAGTTCCAGGTTTATAGATACTGGTATATGTATTAAAATCTGAGTAATTTTAAGACCTGATAGTCAATGCCAATATATTGGCTGAGAATATTCTGATTTAGAGAATAAGTATCGAAGTCTTTAGTCAACTGAATCAAATTATCGCTGAAGTAGGTGGGTACCAGTGAGGAGAAAAAAATATATATATTGTAGAGTATTGCTGGCTGTTCACCTCCATCCTCTTGTTTAATCCCCACAACCACCCGAAAGCATGGATTCTATATCCATTCTGTAGGTGAAGAAACTGAGTTCAGAAAATTCAGATAACTGGGGCACCTCGGTGGCTCAGTCGGTAAGCATCTGCCTTCGGCTCAGGGCGTGATCCCAGCATTCTGGGATCGAGCCCCGCATCGGGCTTCCTGCTTCGCTGGGAGCCTGCTTCTTCCTCTCCCACTCCCCCTGCTTGTGTTCCCTCTCTCGCTGGCTGTCTCTCTGTCAAATAAATAAATAAAATCTTTTAAAAAAGAAAAAAAAGAAAAGTCAGATAACTTCTTAAGTTCAGCGCCAGCAGAGTGTAGGGAAAAGGGCGATGGCTCAAGGAAAGCACTCTCTGTGGGTACCTCTTGAAAGTGCTTCCTTTGCATAAAACCTACCTGGAATGTGAAAGTTGTGGACATTCACTTTTACAGAGAGCCCCAAACAGGAAGCTGCACAGGAAAAAAAAATTATCATTTTCTAAAACTGATCTGACCAACAAATTAATAGAAGATAATTGGGGTGTCCCAGATCATCATCCTGCCTCACTAGCCAAGTGATCTGAAAATTCACTGATCCCAGTGACTGCCACCCATGGAAGCCACATTTTTACGTGATGCCCCTGTGTGCACACATGTGTATATGCTACTCTGCCTTATATGCTCATATTTGTTAAAATAGCCTAATCTAATACTTTTATTCTTTGCTGTTGGGACCTATTAAATTGATTTAGTTGGTAGTGATCCCAGTTTGGAAAACATTCCATTTCCTCATTTGAATTAAAAAAAAAAAAAGTCACTTCACTGGATGAAGAAGCAGTGTAATTTTCTGAAGCGTGCTCTGTGGGTGGCTCTGTTGTTTTCTAGTGGCTTGGGAGGTTCTGAACCATACTCTTTGCAAAAATCACTCAAAGTAATGTGTTAAAGGCTTTCAATTCCTACAGCTAAGAAGCCTGTTTATTCCAAATTTATTTGACCACAAAGTCCTTTTTATTACATACCTATTTAAATAAGCACTTGGGGAAATGCAGAGGAAAAATTATGTGAGCCCGTTTTGAAAAGTATCAAACTATAAGCACTGTTGATATTATTAGCAGTCTATTATCATCGCAGAGCAAACATTTCAGATTTTGAGATTTTCTTAGACCCTCAGTGCAGGTGTCCTTTGGATTGTTTTGGTGCTGGGAAAAAAAGTTCCTTCTATTTCATTTGCCTCTCCATTGACTACAGTATTACACGATTCCTGTGGGGTCTGAAACACTTGAGACGTTGAATTTCAGGATCTCGCTGGCAGCTGAAAGGTTTGGAAGTTATTTTGCTTAAGAGAAACATATGCCGCCTGAGCAAAATATCATGGTTTTGAAAGAAATAACATTTGTGTTTCTTCTGTTGGCAAATATTCCTCAGTGCTGAGGATGCAAACTGTCAAATTGTATAAAAATCGGAACTGCCAAAATAAAAGCCAAATAAGATATGGCCAAAAAAAAGTATAATTTTAAAAAATTAAGTTAATTAAATAGGTAATTGAGCAAATAAATTCTGCAGTTAGATAAAGAATATTTCCAGTGCAAGCGGTTGGGCGTCTGCCTTTGGCTCAGGGCGTGATCCCGGCGTTATGGGATCGAGCCCCACATCGGGCTCCTCTGCTATGAGCCTGCTTCTTCCTCTCCCACTCCCCCTGCTTGTGTTCCCTCTCTCGCTGGCTGTCTCTATCTCTGTCAAATAAATAAATAAAATCTTTAAAAAAATAAAAAGAGTAGGGAGATCCAGGGGCGCCTGGGTTGCACAGCGGTTAAGTGTCTGCCTTCGGCCCAGGGCGTGATCCCGGTGTTACGGGATCGAGTCCCACATCAGGCTCTTCCGCTAGGAGTCTGCTTCTTCCTCTCCCACTCCCCCTGCTTGTGTTCCCTCTCTCGCTGGCTGTCTCTCTCTGTCGAATAAATAAATAAAATCTTTAAAAAAAAAAAAAAGAGTAGGGAGATCCATCTCCTAATTCGAGCCTTACTACTCTAGAACTCCACCGCTTAGCCCCATTGAGACTCAATTTCTTCCTCTATAATAAAAGGATTATTATTGATGACTGCCCATTCCACCTCCCATACCCACGCTAAATATTACTAATAAATTTCTCGTTTTCATCAAGCTTAAATGAAGCTTTAGTATCCTGCTCAGTTTTCTGAGCAGCTATTTCCAAATGACTATAACTGGCTCAGGTAAACTTAGGACCAGGTGGTTGTTAATGTTCTTTTCATCTGTGTTAAATAATTCTAGAGTGTTTAGATCATTGAATTTTTTGTTGTTGTACTAGAATATCTGTCCTAACATTGAATTTCTCGTTTTCATCAAGCTTAAATGAAGCTTTAGTATCCTGCTCAGTTTTCTGAGCAGCTATTTCCAAATGACTATAACTGGCTCAGGTAAACTTAGGACCAGGTGGTTGTTAATGTTCTTTTCATCTGTGTTAAATAATTCTAGAGTGTTTAGATCATTGAATTTTTTGTTGTTGTACTAGAATATCTGTCCTAACATTGAATTTTTTATTGCTTTAGAGAGTAACACTCAAGGCTAAATCATACCTAGATATACATATCTAATAAGGTAATAATAATTTAATATGCGTTTATCGTAAAGTCACAATAAATTCAATTAATGTTGTAAAAGCTATTTATGCATGTTCAAACTTTAATCTGATTTGAGGTTTCATTCCATTTTCAGATGTGAAAATTCATCTCCAGACCACTGATTATGGCAACTTCTTGGCTAATCAAACAAATCCTCTTACTGTTTCCAAAATTGACACGGAGATGAGGAAAAAGCTATGCAGAGAATTTGAATATTTCCGGAATCATTCCCTGGAACCCCTGAGCACATTTTTTACATACATGACGTAAGTGGTAGCAGGAAGCCCTGTTAGTCCCCCATGTGATTGTGCAAATGATCCCTAATAGTTGCGGGGGGGGGGGGCATTAGGCGGCATGAAGCTTAAAAACCTTTATCTCTTGTTTGTAAGTTTGACTGTATTCAAATTTTAGCAACTGATAAGCTTACAGAGCCACGTATTCACTGTTAGAAGATAGATTTCATTTATTTATAAACATGATTATGTAGGTGGTGGCAGCCTCCACATAAAGTCATGTTTTCAGGGCTGCCTGGCTCGCTTTGATCTCAGGGTCATGAGTTCAAGCCCCACATCGGGCGTAAAGTTTAGCTTAAAAAAGAAAAGAAAGGAAAAAAGCTGTGTTTTCAGTTTTCATTTTAAGAAAAATGGTAAGTGGCTGATGTTTAAAGGGTTGTGGCTGCTGATACTGAGGGTAAATACTATGTGACATTTTTGGATCACTTGTCAGGCTGGAGCTATAACATCCCAAGTTGTTGGTAAAGGCACGTCTACCCTTTCCTGATTCTCCTTGCAACAGCAGAAGTCGTTCCCATCGTAGTTATATATGTCTTATTTTTATCCTTTTCCATCACCGGTAGTTCCAGTCTTTCACTGTGAAGGACTTTCATTCTAAAAAATGCTCGAATTTCCACATGATAATAAATTATACTTTTGTTAATCCAGTTAATAAATCCTATCCAGTGCTCAAAACTTTGGGCTTCTCCAGTTGTTCTAACAGATAAGCTGGGAACAAACGTCCACAGTAGATGAGCTGATTATTATGTATATACCATTTCAGTGTAATATACACAATAATGAATACTAAACCCAGGCCCTAGACTGGATTAGAAAGGCATAAAATAAAAATATTCCTCTATTCTGTGTGTCCCCTTCTTCCCCACTCGGTTCCTTTCCCCAAAAGTAAATGCTTCTCCATTTCATATGTATTTTCTAGAAAAATAATTACAGTTGAGTATGTTTATTGATGCACACTCAACCTACCCCACTTCCACACTTCAGATTTGTGCAAATGGAATCATATTCCTTCTGTACTTTTTTCCCACCTAATATTTCTTAGAAATATCCTTGTCAACATCATTCTTTTTATAACTGCCTAGGATTCCATGTTTTATATGTATCATGACTCAGTTTACCAGGGGCATCTATTAACAAATAACTAATTTTTTTTCCAGTGCAAAAAGTTTTGCAACTAGTTTATTACTGTGTAGGTCTTGAATTTATTTTTAAGATAAATTTTTAGCAATGGCAGTAGTGAATCAAAGGAATGTCCTTTTCATTTTTGTGAATTTTGCTGAGTTGTACTCAACAAAAGTAGACCAATTTGCACCCTCAGAACAGTGCATGAGAAGGCCTGTGTCCTTACACCATTACCAACATTGACTATTATCTTTTCAGTTTTTGCCTATCGATAGGTTAAAAACTGTATCTTTTGCTTTTATTTATATTTCTTTATTAGCAAATTTGAACATCATTGTGCATTTATTAATCATGTGTGTTTGCTACCTGACCAAATACTTTGTCTTTTTTTTTTATTGGAGTATTCAGCAGTTTTTCTTGATATGGAAGGACTCTTTGTAAATTAAGAAATTTAGCCTTCGTAATATATGTTGCAAAATTATTTTCTCAGCGGGATATAATTTCATTTTTATAGCTTTTTTCCCCTGTAGAAACATTGACTTTTTTTCATTAGCTATAACCATCAATCCTTTCATTTGTTGACTTCTGATTGTTGTATCCTGCTTAGAAATTTCTTCTCCACTCCAAAGTTATGGTAAATTTACCTCTTATTTCATTCATTCTTTATTGTTGATGTTTCTTTTTTCTTTTTCTTTCCTTTTTTTTTAATGTTTCATTTTTTACATTTAAAACCTTGGTTCTTCTAGAATTTATTTTTGTATAGGGAATGAGACTAGGGATGCAGCTCAAATTGTTTTCCCCCAATCACTATCCAGTTGTTCTTACACCATGTCCAAAAATAAGCAAGTAGAAGAGATGACCATGGTTTGAGGCAGGAAGTAATCGTCGGTATACCTGAGATATGTGATTAGTGCCTATATACCTTGTTTGTGGAATTAGATCTCTTATCAGTGCTATAGGTTAAGATTTTATTTATAGGCAAGATCCCAGGTGCTGATTTTTTAAAGAATCCACAAATACACTGCTAGTTAGAGATGAAAATTATGTGTGAACTTGGGTCTGACTCAGTCCAAAGCCCAAGCACTTTCTCTGAGAAGGATTTTGGGAAGCCTTCCGGAGATCTGACATTGCTGCTGAACCTGGAAATAGGGTGGAATTTGGAGATGAGGGAGAAGGCTGAGCATCTGGGATTGAAGCATGTAGATGGGAAGGACACAGCATGCATGATGAATAAGGGGACAGTTTGGGCAGGAGTGGGTTGTGCCAAAAGGCGGGGGGGAGCAATGGAGAAGGAAGGTTAGAAAAGTAAATTCAGCTGGATTATGCCCTATCTTCAATGGCAGGCTAAGAAAGTTGGGCTTTATCACATTGGAGAGTATTTTTCGTGTGTGTGTTGGTATCTGCAAGACCCTTCCTTAAAAATAAAAATCTGAAGGGGTGCCTGGCTGGCTCAGTCGGTAGAGCTTGTGACTCCAGATCTTGGGGTCATGAGTTCAAGCCCCATGTTGGGTGTGGTGCCTACTCAAAATATAAAATAAAGCATTTAAAAAAATAAAGAAATCAAAAGCCAAAGCAGAAACCAAAAATGTAAAAGAGACCAAAGAAAAGGCCAGGTTTGCTCTTAGGACTCCTACTTCCTCATCATGGTTGGGGTGAAGAACAAAGTGCTTGGGCTTGGACTGAGTCAGCTCCAGGTTCATACCTAATCTTCAGTAGCTGCTTGGGAGAGAGGCTTTCCAAGCAGCGATGCCTCCAGCAAATATGTCTGACCAGGGTAGTTATGGAGACATCATTAAAGATTTCTCAGCAGAAAGACAAAATGGTCCTATCTGTGTGGAAGTAGAAATGACAGTCAAAAAGCTTCACAATATTTATGGAATATTACTGTATGTCAGGGCTCTGCCAAGTGCTTTGCAACCATTGTCTTCTTTAAACCTGACAAATCTTAGTTCTTACCCTCACCATCTTAAGGATGAGGAAACTAAAAGTTAAGTGCAGTAACTTGCCCGGGTCACGGATCAACAAATGGAGAAGTCATGCTTTAAAGTAAAAATAAGGTAAATGTTGGCAGTAGGTTTTATAAACATATTTTGTTTAGGTTTTAGATGAGTTCAGAAAATCTGACCCATGATAGTGACAGAGGACAGACCAATTTTAATGGAGTCAGAAAGCTGCTAGGTTTTGTACTTTTTGCGTTGAGAGACAGGTCTCACATGACAGAAACTTGTTCAATATATATTAGGAAGTACTTTTGCTCTAAGAATGACTCTGAGTCACTTGGTCAATGTTTCCTCTTATGTGATGACTCCACACTTTAGTGTTTCCTAACTGCAGAATCTTAAACCTGGGAGAAGCCTTAGCATTAATTAAGCGAGCATACTTATTTCACAGAAAACAACCATGTTGATCTAGTGAAAACGTACTCTGTTTCTAGGGGCTCCTGGTGGCTCACTCCAGTAAGCATCCAACTCTTTTTTTTTTTTTAAGATTTTATTTATTTGACAGAGAGAGAGGGAACACAAGCAGGGGGAGTGGGAGAGGGAGAAGGAGGCTTCCTGCTGAGCAGGAAGGTGCTGAGTCACCCCGCACCCCCTAAGAATCCAACTCTTGATTTCAGCTCAGGTCTTGATCTCAGCGTCGTGAGTTCAGGCCCCGTATTGTACTCCACTTAGAAAAAAATAAATACAATTTAAAAAGCAAAATGTACTCTGTTTCTAAAACAAAATTACTTAAAATTCCAAATATTTCTAGTCATGAACAATGTTTAAAAATTACATATAAGAATACAGGTGGTCACAAAGCCCTGCATAGAATATTAATGCAAAATTGAAAGTGGAAAAGTAGTTGGGCAGTATCAGTATTGTTAGTGGTATTAGTGATGGACATGTTTTAATTTATCTACTCTCTCTCTCTCTCTCGGCTGTAAATTCTTTGAATTAGTTCTTTTAGTATCCCTATCTGTACTTGCTAGTATGTAATGGGCACTGAATATTTGTTGAATCAATAGAAAATCTTGTATTTATCAGCACCTTTCACAGAGCTAGAAAATACTTGCAGACTACTCAGGATTTTATATTTTATGTAACACTTGAATATTGGTTATTTATTGGCCAATATGTTAGGGTAAAAACCAAATGTCATGCCAGCAGATACATTTTGTATGACAAGGTCAGTGTTTAAAATAATTTAAAAAATGTATATTTAGTTGAGGCTTACGTTCTTCAATTAGCCACAGTCTCTAACATTCTCTCTGATCTGCCTTGTGTCTTGTGATCTTAGGTTGCTTATTAGATCCCTGAAGATATTTATTCTCACTTAAATGTTTATTTACATCTCCACTCAAGAGCCCTGTAAAGAAGCTGTTTATATCTCCATTTTTTTAAGCTAGAGAAACTGAAGGTCAATAAATTAATAAATTTTCTAAAGTCACAACATTATTAAGAGATTGGAAGGGATTTGATTCCAGGTCCATCAGTCTAGAAAGGTAAAGATCTTGCACTGCCCTGGTAGTATAAAAAGGCAAGTAATTCAGAATTATCTGTGGGCCTTTAAAAAGTAAGTCTATTCCTTTTTTTTTTTTTTTTTTTTTAAAGATTTTATTTATTTATGTGACAGAGAGATAGCCAGCGAGAGAGGGAACACAAGCAGGGGGAGTGGGAGAGGAAGAAGCAGGCTCATAGCAGAGGAGCCTGATGTGGGGCTCGATCCCAGAATGCCAGGATCACACCCTGAGCCGAAGGCAGACGCTTAACCGCTGTGCCACCCAGGCGCCCCAGTAAGCCTATTCCTGATCCCTATTCTAGGAAGTTCTGAGCTTGTTGGCCTTGGAGTGGGGCAGACACCCTTTTGGAAGACACCTAGGTTATTCTGATGTGGACCTCTGATTAAATATGTCTCATCTTGGTGCCTCAACTTTATGACCTGGAAGTCACTTTCACAATTACTCTCATGAGTTTCTCTTCATAGTTATCTGCACAGACAGCATTATCTCCTTGTCAGAGACCAGATAGCTCAACTGCACCACAACCTAGGTCTTCTAAATCTCGGTCCATGATTTATCCCACCAAATCCTGTGAGTGCCAGCCCAGGCAGCATCCAGCTGCCCTGTGCAGAACCTGACATGTGTTACTATAACAAAAGGTGTACATATGAAAAAGAGTTATAAAACTACTTTTCTTATTTCTCTTCTAGAATGTTTTGTGAAGTCAGGTGTCTAGCACCCACGAACTTCCATCAAACAGGATTACTTCCTGTTCTGTCAGGAAGTGCCCAGGGCATTCTTTTGAAAATGTGAAGTCAACCCTAATAGAGATGGTCTAAATTTAAGTTGTTATCATAAATACAATCTAAGCATTGCACATTTGTGTGATATAATTACTGTATATGTGAAACTTATTTTGAAAATCTGGAATGGATATTTTTAAATGCTTAATAGCAGGAAGATCTGGGGGTTTTGTATACTATAATTATACACAGTTGTGTGAAACAAAGGAATGAATCCATAGCATTTTAATGAAGAGACTATTAAATATAGGACTGGATTGTTTTATTTTTCTTTCCTCCTACTCAACTTTCTGGCAGCATTTCAACTTCTCATCCCTTTTGAGATTAGCCATCTTTTAAAAATAATCTTTAATGTTCAAAATACTCCACCTCAGGGGATATACATTTTCTGAATATAGGAGGAACAAGGAAGAGCAAGATCAAACGTAGTTTTAAGTACTTGGACTATTATTAGCCAAGAACTGTAGGCTAAGGACCACACATTGAAAAAAATCTTTAAAGATTTATTCATAAAGGCTAATCAAAGTTCTTGACTATTCTGATGATGTATTATAAACCTTCTACAGGCTTTTCACTGCACTATACGTTAGGAGGCTATACACCTTCGTTTGCCTGGAGGGGTTTCTCAGGGTTTTCTAAGGCTTCCTGCTAAAACCAGGAAAGTCCTTAGCCAACCGGATGAATTGGTTGCCCTATCACTTGTTAGTCACAAAACAAATAATATAATGCTAGGTCACTTACATTCTTACATTCTAACGGAGCACCTGATGTATTCGCAAATGGTGAAAAAGTAAGACAGAATTAAGCAACGGCTATAATAGAGGCCTGAACATTCAGTTGGAGGAGGCTAGGGGATGGAATAACTTATTATGATTTTAAAAGATTTGGGATGCCTGGGTGGCTCAGTTGGTTAAGCATCTGCCTTCAGCTCAGGTCATAATCTCAGGGTCCTGGGATGGAGCCCCACATCGGGCTCCCAGCTCAGCAGGGAGCTTCTTTCTCCCTCTTCCCCTTGCTCGTGCTCTTTCTCATTCTCTCCCAAATAAGTAAATAAAATCTGTATTAAAAAAAAGATTTGCAGAAAAAAATCGAATTTGAACCAAAATTTGAAATGGGCATTAAGTTGAAGGAATAACTTATGTATTAGTGAGGCATGAGAAAATTTTGTATTTGGAAATGACAGTCATCTTGGATGTGGCTGGAGCCTAGACAAGAGCAGGAGCATGGGCTGGGAAAAGAGAATGAAGAGTCTGGCCAGATTAAGGGCTCCGACCCTAAGTGTCTATGAGTAAAAGTCAATAAAGGAAGGCTTTTCAGAAAGGGTTCCACTATTGGCATGCTTCCTATGTGCTATTGACTGTACCCTCACTGAATGGTCACCACCTTGTAAGGTGGGGTGTATTCTGCTGGGAAGCCATTTGGAAGAGCCTTTGAACACTTACAGCTCCCCTGCCTAAGGCAATATAACATGGCATTAGTTTTCTCCTCTAACCAATGGGAAAGTCTCTGTTCTTATTGTGTACTTAGTGTTTGTTCAGTAATTGGTAATTGTTATTATTATGCCCATTTCCTGGGGATACGTAAGGCCCTTGTGGCGGGTAGTAGAGAAGCTGAGATGTGACATCAGGTCACTCCTGATAGCATTCTAAAGGTGCTACTTTCTCTTCTTTGTTTGTTCATTTGTTTTTACTTTACACAACACTTAACACTGCCTTGAAAAGTGAGGGGACTGATCTTACGTGTATTTTAGAAAGATGATTCTGTTGGAATTGCGAAAGATGCACTGAAGGGATGGAACTGGAAATAGAGAAGAAAGAGGGAGATATTTTAAAAGTTTAGACTAGAAATAGCAGCTGAGATAGAAAGGAGGGGACAGTGCTTAGATACATTTGGGAGATAGACATAACAGAATTTAGCATCTTGATTTATGATCAGTGAGAGAAAACAGGCAATAATTCCTGCGAATTCTAAGCTAAGGAAAGAGAATCTGCAAGTGAGATAAAGGATTTTGGTTTTATTTCTAATCAAAAAGAATAGGAAGCCCACTGTAAATTAGAGACAATTATACAAATAAAATACCCTTAACCTCACCATCATTTGGCATTACTTTCATATTCTTTTTTTTTCATACATTTTAAAAGAACTAAAATCACTCGAAATACAATTTTGAATCTTAACTTTTCTATATATACTATCAGCATTTTTTTCTATGTCAAAATTTTTTCTAATACTTGTAAATGATTATATAGCCTTCCATCTGATCATGAACGTTTTAAAGGGCTGAGTTCTGTGTCTTACCTCCAAGTCCCCACCGTATTTAATTTATTAAATTTTGATTTCAGTAATCAAGTTCCCAATAACATTATGAGATTGACCATTTGACACCACTTTGCATTTGTAATTCTGAATCTCTGGCCGGAAAAGTCCTTCTGAAATCTTAAGGACTGCAACATCTTAAAGATTTTATATCCAGCGATCCCATGGGGATGTTCCATGGGGCAAAAATGTCTCAACTGTAGCTGCTGATAAGGCCTCCAGCATTTAAAACTCTCAGCACTTTGAGAATTGCAAAACCCTTCTGCTATCCTGCAATAGCAGTACTTGATCTGTCTGGAACTGAATGACATTCACTTAATCAGCGTACCATATACTAAGTGACTGCCAGCAGTGAAGGCCCTAGGTTCTAAAATTAGAGGTGAATTGAACGTAAACTTGTTCTCTAAGTCAGTGGAGTAGTTACTTAAGGTGCAGATTCCAAGACCATGCCTCTAAAAATTATGTTTTATTAGGTCCTGGAATGCGTCCTGTGAATCTGCGCTTCTAATCAGCCGTCTAGGTGACCCTGTTGCAAGAGAGAAATTCTTGGAACCATTTGGTAGACTCTAACCTGAGTCTACAATACGCCAGTTGTGGGATCTTGAAAAAAAAGTTCCTTTGTCATTCAAAGCCTTGGTTTCCTCATCTAGAATAGTAATAATCATATTCAATTTAGAATTGTGAGTGTAATCTGAAAACAGGGCCAGCTGTGTATTTTGCGAGGCCTGGTGCAAATGAACATACAAGGCCCTTGTTAAAAATAAATAAAGAAATAAAACATACATATATAGTAATTTCAAGAGAGCAACAGCAGAGAATTAAACCAAGTGTTGGGCCCTGTGTGACTACACGGGTTGCACGCCCACGTAACTGCCTGAGTGTCTCTACACAATATATGAATATATCCACACTTACACCATATCCACATGCACATACTCAAAAACAAATGCAGCTAATTTTTTGCATTAGAGTTATAATCACGGGTGAAAACGAGAAAAGACCGCAGAGAGGAGGTGATGCCAAAGCTGAAGACGTGAAGGGTGAGACCGTGCTTGCACGCGGATGTGGCTGGGAGGAGGCAGCGCGCGCAGAAACGTGGCCGGCTTCCTCAGTACTACTGTTGCCTTGCCCGTGCCACGTGCCACCCGCAAAATTAGCGTCTGACCGTTAGGGATGTTAAGGTAATGGAGATAAAAGACCTTAGGATACCATCCCTACAACAGTTCTCCCTGAAGGGGAAACAAATCAGGGCAAAGGTAGACGTGTTTTTTTCCTTCGTTCTTCGTCTACATTCCAGGTGGGGTAATAATCAACCACCAGGGGGCATGATTGATCCCGGTAGCCTGTTCTATTGCTCCTTCCCCAACAGTTGTTCGGTAAAATAAATTTGAGACTGCCTCATAACCTGGAAGGACTGAAATCCACCCTGGTACTGATCCAGATATCCACTGCCTTAGTTGTATTTTATCGTGTTTATTTCTTCTTCTTCTTCTTCTTCTTCTTCTTCTTCTTCTTCTTCGTTTTAATTGAAAAAAAAGCTCGTGCCTGTGTTTTTTATTAAATTTTATTTAGTGCTCACTGAAAGCCAGCACTTCTATAATTACTTTGCATGTATTAAATTCATTTAATTCTCATGACATCCGCATGGGTAGCACTAATATTTGCGTTTTAGAAATAAGGAAACATTAAGTAGAGACTATTTCCGAATGCATTTCCCAAAGCCCAGACATACCCTCATAAGTGTTTCTTGTTCTTGTTTTTATTTTTATTATTTTTCTTTCTTTCTTCTTTTTTTTTTTTTTAGATTTTATTTTTAAGTAATCTCTACACCCAAGGTGGGGCTCCAGCCTTCAACCCTAAGATCAGGAGTTGCATGCTCTACTGACTGAGCCAGCCAGGAGCCCCAGCCCTCATTAGTTTGATGCATAATTTTTTTCTATGTGAAAAAAGTTTTATATGTATGCAAATGTTTATATGTAAACAAATATAAATATACATAGTTGGTTTTATTGTTTGTTTTAGAACAGTAAGATCATATTACATGTATTATCTATACTTTGCCTTTTTTAACATAATCTAGTCAATTTTCTACATAAGCACACAAAGTCTACCTTATTTAAAGCACATATTGTATCCCATTGTGTTGCATCCACTGTCATTTATTTAACCATTCCCCTTTTTTTCATCTACGTTGTTTCATTTCTTTGCTATCCCAAGTAATGCTGCAACAAACATCATTGTACATATCTGTGCTTTCTTACGCCAGAATTTCTTTAACATGGATTCCCAGAAGTGAAATTGTCAATAGATGTGCAGGTCTTAGATTGTGATACACATTAGCAGATTGCTGTCTCATACTTCAACAATATATGAACGTTTTCTTCCTTTCTTAGTCTCTCTGCTATTTTTCTTTTCTTTCGTCATCAGAAGATATGAGATTCCCCAACATCTATTGTAACTGGTGTTTTGAATATAATAAAGATGAGATCCACCTGTTAACTGTTCTTGACCAAAAAACCCCAAAATACAAACAAACAAAAACAGGCTATGATAGACACAGCTTATTTAAACCCATCTAACTGGCAAGAAAAATCACTCCACTGGTGTTTTCTTGTGAATGACCATAATATTTACATGCATGGCCAACAAAGGGGTGACAGTGGAGTAATTTCCCTAGTATTATAATTCTCCTCAATGGAAAAGTATAGAAAAAGCAAGGAATAGGCAGCTATGACCCCTAGAAAGGGAGCTCAGGCTAAGATACCAGGTAGCCAGTTATCTCCTTCACTTCTATTTCCCCGGTATCAGAGTTAATGTAATTGAATGAACATAAAGAAAAATTTACTCATTGATTTGATTTTAAAAAATCATTATCGTGTCCCTATTCTGTACAAGTATGAGGTTCAGGCTTCTTGGAGGCCACAAAAAAATGTAATGAACAAATTCCTATAACTAATAAAGATTGGTAAGAATATCTGCAAATAACTATATTTGAAATGAATATGTAAAATGACTTACTTAAAAGCACACAGTTGAATAGTGGCAAAATTAGTATTACAGTCCAGGTCTTATTTCCTCAGATATGCAATAAATATTTGTGAATGAATGAGTTAACTAATCATGTTCACCAGTGATACTACCAATATATATTGAAAATTAATTTTACCCCAGGATAAATATAAATACAAAAATTTAGAGAGAGGAAAAAAATATCACTTCTAGCTGGAGATATTTTAAAAGCTTAATGAAAAATGTGGTATTTGAATATGACCTTAAAGAATGGGAAGGATTTTGCTTTCTAGCAGTTGGTGGGGAAGGAAGGTTTTATATATCTAGAGAATAATAAGAACAAAGACACTGATGTAGAAAAGGACAAATAAGTTTGAGGAATTTTTAAATCCGAACAGATGGGTTAAACCAAGATACTAGAGAAGTACTGGAGAAAGAGTTTTCTAAAGATTCCAGAGCTACCAAGGGTTTGGGAAATGCATAGTGATCAGCATTCTTGTTCTAAAATATGCTATTATAGGCAATGCTGACTTCTGAGCAATTTTTCAGCATTTTGTTTTGTGAGAAGGAAAAATGAGTGTGACAGCAAAATTAATTGCTTTTTAAAATTATTTTAATTTTCACTTCTTCTATTTAAAAAAGGGAAACTTTAGGGAAGTAAGAAATGCTACCCAAAAAAGTCAAATTTCAAGAGGGAGCAGATGTTTATGGGGGATATTCTAAATCTCAGCAGTCTACTTAACAAGTCAGACTAAACAGAACTGCCCCCCTGTGAGGAGTTAGAGTTAGCATCGGATTACATGAATCTGCAGTCACAGAAATGTTTACCAATGTGATTGAGGAAACTTTCATTTGAAAATTAATATATTGGAAAATACTTCCAGCATGGCCCTATCATGTCATGATAAATATGTTGGGCCTCCTCGGGGTGGATCAGCACCTTTCATGAGAGTGAAATAACTTAGAGTACACCAAGTGTATTTCACACACAGCCCAATCCTTGCCGTGAACAATCACTCTTTATGCATTTCATGTCCCTGTATATTCCTCATGTACAAATGTGGCCTAGCAAACATATCACAGTTCTGGTCACCTAAAACAGAATCGTCGTCATCAACAATGCTATATATTATGTGTTGCAGATGAAAGGATGCTGACCCAGCCTCTTGGTAGAAAGGAACCTGTAGCAAATCAAGTCCTGATATCAGGAGGGGGCTCTTGCAATGAAGCCACACTGAAGTCACAGTGCTTTCAGATACGGAATCTCCTATAATCACAAGTTCACCAAGTTAGTTACCATCCAGTCGCACCCAAGTGGAGTAGTTCAGGCTGATTCTTGAAGAGCCTCCATCTAACAAAGGAATTCAGGCCTTTTAATATATAAAAGCAGTTATCATTTATGACAACTAGTTAACAGGCATTGTTTTGAGATTAATGATTACGTTCCCAAAAGATAAACATGAAACTGAAGTTCCGGTATCTTAAAGGAAACATCATGAAGTAATGACCACACAAGGGTCATTCTAGGGTAATGTGATGCAGAACAGGATGATAACAGGTTTTCTAAAATAGGTATAAGCCAGATTTAATATTTAATATCCCAGCAAATAACATAATTTATGGTCTTGTAGATGATCCAATCTTCCACTCAGTTCCTTGTCTCTACACCACAAAAGGGTTAATAACCTCTTATCTTTTGAAAGCAATGGGTAGAGGCGCCTGGGTGGCGCAGTCGTTAAGCGTCTGTGATTCCGGTGTTCTGGGATCGAGCCCCACATCAGGCTTCTCCGCTAGGAGCCTGCTTCTTCCTCTCCCACTCCCCCTGCTTGTGTTCCCTCTCTCTCGCTGGCTGTCTCCCTCTCTGTCAAATAAATAAATAAAATCTTTAAAAAAATAAAATAAAAGCAATGGGTAAATTTAGAAAAGATTCTGTTGGCTAGAACTAAGTGTAAAACTAGAGATGTAGAAATCTCAGACAATAGAAGAATTAAAACATTGTAAGTTTATTATATCAAAAATTATGTGGCTTATAATTTCCTGTTCCCCTTCCTCCAAAGTCTGGTTTATGATCTCCTGAGAGTGTGTGATCACATCCTCTTTCTTTATCCAAGGCACTACTGGTGCTTTCATATGTGTCACTAATCCAAATGCCAACCATTCAAAGCCGAACAAGTACTTCCATTTTAAGCCTGAGAAAATGGAGCTCTTGCTAAACTGGTTTTTACGTGACAGAGTTAAGCTTAGAGTTAGGCTTCTCTGTTTCAAAGCCTGGGCCTCTTCTACTGTGACAACTTCACAATTTATAAAATGTTGTTACATGTATGATTTGATTTAGTTTACACAATGACCGTATGAAGAAAGTCGTGTTCTACCCTTTCCCACACCTTGATGCTAAACTTCTTAAAAAGGATGGTCTATACTCATCTGTTTTCTCACTTGTGTACTCAAACCACTTCAGTCTTGGTTCCTACCTCATTGTGCCGCCCAAACCATTCTAGTTGCTAGATCCAAGGGATATATTTTCAGCCCTTTCACAGCTTGCTGTGGTGTTCAGTTGTTGATGGTTTTGGCCCATGCATTCTGTGAGGACACTTTCTCTTTGTGCTCCTTTCCCCATTCTGGCCCTTCCTCAGCCTGCCTTGCAAAATCTTGCCCCTTAAGAGCTTTTTGCGGTGTGTGTGTGGGGGGGTCTGTTCTATTCACTTTTCTAAAATGCATACTTTTTTTTTATGATATTATTTACATCCATAGCTGGAGAAGTAATCAGAAAAGCCAGGTAATAAAGAGCTTTGCATACAATGATGAGAAATTTCTGCTTTATTCTAGAGGCAAAGGGAAGGCATTGACAGATTTTTAGGAATAAGAGTTGTGATGTTGCTGACAGAGATAGAGATTATAGAAGAAGGAGAAACCCTGGGGGCATTCAGGTTTTGAGATAATGTGACTGAGGCGTCTATGAGAAAACCAGGCAATCATAGCCACAAAAAGGGGGTAAAAGAGTGAGGGTCTGAGGCTGGGCAGAGAGATTTTGACTCGAACTGCAGAATGATTCCTCTAACTCACCAAATGATGGCTCTGCGTTGTCTGACCATTCGGCAGCTGTTGTATCAGCCCAGAACTGAATAGTTAACGTACAGGAAATGGATTTTAGTTAGCTTCAAGATCCTTAAATACGTTCGGGAGCAAAAAGAGAAAGACTAGCACTAAGACCAAAAGGAAATGTTAAAAATATCATCTGCCTCGAGCTGTTTTTTCTCCAAATCTAATAGGAGCCAGAGTTTTGGCTTTGGGGTGCCAACTCTGCCTCTTCCTAGCACTGTGACCTTGGACGCGGTATTTAAGTAAAGTGGTAATAATGGTCCTTACAGCATTGAATCGTGAGGCTTGAGTGAGAACACGCATGTAATGCCCGACACACAGGAAAAACCTCAAAGAGGTCTGGTGTTTTAAAGATTATAATTTTTACAACCTAAAATTTTGAAAATTAAATCACTCACTCTATTACAATTTTAGGTGACTTCATGATTTTCACAGGTGCCAGTATTAGAGTTATAGAATAAAATATTTAGCAGGGGCTATACATGAGAATATTTGCTGGACCACTAGAGAAAAGTTAACCTAGCTCAGCCTAGCTCTGTCACTACATATGAACACAATTATCTAAAACATGAGCACTTTGAACTCGATGAACACCCTGGTGTCTTTGAGCTCAAAAATTAGTCAAGCAATATCAGCAGTGATTTTATTCCTAACCACTCTATGTGTGGCCCTGAGGATCTATAAAGATTATAGGCTGAAGAAAGGAAACTGTTTCTGGGCACGTCATCCCCCTGCCACCCCAGAAAGCCAACGATAATTATACACCCAGTGCATGTGTGTGATAGGGATGAGGGAGGGGACAGGAAAGAGACACCCTCCCTTCTGCCTCCTGCCATGGGCTAAGCCCTGGGTCTTCACTCCATTTCCTGAACACACTATTAGAACTGGTGTTATTGCGCCATCTTAAAAACAGAGCAGTTAAATAGTGAGTTGAACTAATAGAGAATCCAGTTGCTTTGGTCCTTGCTTTTTATACTATAGGGCCCAGACTATTAGTAAAAATTTTTTTTTAATTTTTATTTTCTTTTATTCTTTAAGTAAACTCTACCCCCAACGTGATTCAAGACCCTGAGATCAGAGTCTCATGCCCTACCAACTGAGCCAGACGCCCCTAAAAAGAATTTTTAACTCAGTACAGACATGTGCACACCCACATGCACACGCTGCACGGACATAGGCTTGAGTGTGACATGTGGGCTAAATCCTTAAGCATTGACATTGGTTGCCCGTCCGCATTAGTCTAATAGTCCTCTGCAAGTTGGGAGTGTTGGCAGCTCATATGCTTTTACATTACAGAGGTGCTGTGGGGAACAATTAAATGTCTGGAGCCTGCTAAGGATTATTAAGTGCTAGCTATTCCCCTCTCAGGTAATAGATTTTGAGCCATAAAGGGACAGTTAAATAAGCACTTCCATTTTAATATCATTTTCAAGAGATAAAAAGGAGTCTAAAATTCTATAATGTCTAAATTTGGTACTGCTGTTTGGGAGGTGAAGAAACTTTAGACTCATGTGCCTTTTATAAAGGATAATTGCCTGCTTCTAAACTTCTTCAGATAGAATTTTTATTGGAGTAAATTGTAGAAGGTCCACAGTGAAGGAGACTCTTGCAGCTGGAAATGCTCTCTTGCACATGACGTTTGTGACCCATGCAGCCAGACTCCAGTGACACTGCTTCTAAGTGGCTTGGCTAATTCTTATCCAGTTGTTTTTCTTTTTTCTTTTTTCTTTTTTTTTTTTTTTAAGATCTTATTTATTTATTTGACAGAGATAGAGACAGCCAGGGAGAGAGGGAACACAAGCAGGGGGACTGGGAGAGGAAGAAGCAGGCTCATAGCGGAGGAGCCTGACGTGGGGCTCGATCCCATAACGCCGGGATCACGCCCCGAGCCGAAGGCAGACGCTTAACCGCTGTGCCACCCAGGCGCCCCTATCCAGTTGTTTTTCAAGCCTGAATTGTGGCCGCGGTTTGTCCCATCACTGTCAGACCTGGGGGACCTCAGCTCTTCAGTTGGCTGCCCCTTCACTGTCCTGATCTGAAACCTCGCCCTCTCGGCTCCCTCCTTCTCAGCCCTAGAAAATGTTCTCTTCTCTCCCATCTTAAAAAAAAAACAAAGACTGAAGTCCACAGCCCCTTGGCCCCTGGGTCTCCATAGAGCTATCTTCCTCTTCTTTTAAGGTCAACTTGTAGTTTGAACTCTTTTTTCTTTTTAGATCTCTTTATTTCCACTCACTTTAAACACACGAGGTCACATTTCTGCCACTTTCTCCCCTTTCCCTTCCACTAATAAACTCACCTGGAAGTGTTTTCACTGTTGTCATATGACCTGTTAGTTGCTGCTTTTTATGGACACTTCAGTGTCTTTCTTGACTTTCTCGTGGCCTTTGATGCTCTGACCCCTTCTTCCTAGAACTTCTAGAACTTCCCCCTCCCCGGTTTTCCTCCTACTATCCGGTCATTCCTTCTCAGGTTACATAAAGGTCCTCAAATGTTGAGGTTCTCCAGGGTTCTCAGGGCAGAACTCTTGATGTGCACTCTAGGACGTGATCCCAATCATCCCCAAGACTTCTGCTTCCACCATTAAACTTCCTCCACTAAACCCCCCAAATGTCTGGTCCTGACTGTCTTCAGGACTCGGACTTCTGAAGACTACTTAGCATCTCCTCTAGGATATCTCCCAGGCATCTAAACTCCTTCTGTCCAAAGCATCCTCTCCCACTACAACCTGCTCTTCCTCCAATGCTCTCGTCTCAACCAGTGGCTCCACAGTCTGTTAAACCTAGAAACCTGTGTATCATCCTTGACAGTTAAACACAGCATAGTATAAGGGCTAAGAGACTCCAGAAGCAGACTGTTTGAGTGTCTCAGCTGTCTCATTTGTTAGCTGTGTCATCATGAGTGAGATTTTCACCTCTCTGGGTCCCTCTGGTTCCTCGTCTATAAAGTGGAGAGAAGAGCGGCACCTACTATCATCACAGTGTTGTTATCCCGATTAATTAAAATAACTTTTGTAAAGCACCTCACTATCTGTCTGTTTACCCCTTCTCCTGTTTTAATCATCATTCTGCTTGGATCATAACACCCGCTTCTGCTTAAAGGCATTCGGTATCTTCCATCGCCCTCCACCCCAAATTCCTATTTTGTCTGTCAAAACCCTGCATGCTCAGCCTTGGCCCTACCTCCACTGCCCAGTGCTGGGCAGAAAAAAAATCCTTGTATTTTCTTCTCTGGGGCTTTTTTTGCATGCTCTTCCTTCTGCCTTGAAGACTTTGCTCCCTCAGTTCCCAGCCACTTTTGCCTGGACAGCTCCTACTCATTCTGCAAGTTTCAGCCTGAATATTGCTCCCTAGGAAGTCTGATCCCAGACTGCTTTGGTGCCCTGCTCTGAATCTCCACACCGCCCTGTAATTTGCCTAGCATCCATGCTTTGTTACAATTTACTGTAATGGATTCTTTGTCCAGTTCCGCCCTCACACTATATTCTCTGTGAAGTGAGGAACTCTCTCTTACATCTCAGCCTCATTGCTTGGAATATCCTGGGTGCTGAGCACATGAGTGAACAAGCATATGCACCCAGGATATCCTGGGCAGAGCTGATATTGAGCAACATAATCATATAAAATGTGAACCTAGGGACTCTTGGAGACCTGGGAAGAAAACAGCTAGAAAGTTCACCACCTGGTCTCATAGGAAGAAAAGAATACAGAATATTTTAACTTTTTAATAAATAAAATATTAAATATTTTAATATTAAATTTAGTAAGTATTTTATTTATTTTAAAATATTTTAAATTTTGAATCAACGATGGGCTTTATTGCAGATTTAAAAAGTCAGTTTTTAAGGTAGAGTGAAATGCTCCAGGTCTGTGTTTCTCAACTTTTTAAGCCCATAGTCTGTTCTGAGAAACCACACAATTTCACACTCATCCTCACCCTACCACATTTGACAATTACAATGTTGGGGTCGTTTTCTGCCTATTCCCACCAGCCTACGTTTTATTTAGCTTTATTTAGTTATTACGACATTGATTTTCAAACTGTGATATCCCCAGAGAGTCAGATATTTTACCCCACTCACATCTCTCAAACCCCAGAGTTTAAAATAAAAAAAAGACTTCTATATTTCTTTAATGCAAGAGTTTGTGCCTGAACTATATTTTTCTTTCTTACTTATGGTATGCTGCTTATTCTCATACAGTTGCTTTCCTAATGATTGAGCCTTCTTCTAAACCAGATGCAGTTACATGATAGACAATGTGATTCTACTGATGAACGGTGCATTGCAAAAAAAATCTGTGAAAGAAATTCTGGTCAAGTGCCACCCATTGGGCCGTTTCACGGAAATGGAAGCAGTCAACATTGCGGAGACACCTTCTGATCTCTTTAATGCTGTTCTGGTGGAAACAGCATTAGGTATGAATGTGTAAGCAATCCTATTGCTCCCTGTGCATGTTACCATAGTCATCAGAAAATGTACGTTCAAGTCATAGTTTTCTCCATGAATCCAGTGTCATGCTATACGATTCCTAGATGTGGAAGGGACATTAAGAAATCGTTCAGTCCAGCTCCCTCATTCTTCAGATGACAACAAATGAAAGTAACCGTCCCAGAGTCACATAAGAACCATTTGTAGCCAAGTAGGAGCTGGGGCTCATCACCCAACCTCCAAAACTTTGTACGTTGTACCAGATCATAGTAAATAAATGATAGAACTTGTAATTTTTTAAAAAAAATTAATTTTCTAGCCGGGTTTTATATGATTAATTCCTCATCTTTTTGTTTTAAACTTCTGTCTAAATAAGGCTGTATCTAGGCAGCATTTTGTTTTAGGAAGTTTAGGAATGCCATTTTTCTGAGATGCTCAGGGGCGCCTGTCAAATGACCTGAAGCAATGATGAAATAAATGCTAATTTCATCATAATTTAGCACTGATAATAGTTCTAGCATTCAAAATGCTAATGGGATAATTTTATATATGTTAGTGTCAGGAAAACTGGAGAGTAGCAATTCATAGCAATTTGCTGTTGATCGTGTGTCAAAATAGTTGCTGTTAAAAACAGAAATTTCAAAAAGACAAAAAAATGGGCCATGATTAAATGTGTGATGCTAAGGGAGCGTGGTGGAAAGAGGGTAAGTCCATAATCATGGATATTTGATTCCAGTCTCTGCCTGGTCCCATCTCGGTGACTTGGGGCAGTGCAGTTCCCCTCAGTTTCCTCATTTTAAAAATAATAGTATCTTAGTATAACAGAGCTTTAAAAACTAAATACAACACAGTTTAGTACAACTCAATGTTTAGCACATAGTAAGGTTGCAAGTGATAAATACTACTATAAGATAGGGGTGAGGGGGGCTTCAGAAAGTAAGCCGTAAAGTGACTTGCCCCAAGGTGTCGTGAAGATCAGATAAGGTAAAATATATGCAGTGTTTAGTGAACAGCTTGCACGCAGTGAACACTTAGTAAGTAATCACTCTTACTGCCGTCATTACTGGTAGTTTGATCCAGTCTGTGGCTTGTCACTGCACAGTGTCCTAGTCAGGAGTGAGCCCAAGGTGATGTGCTCAGGAAATCTTTTCTACAGTTTATAATCATGCTTTGGATTAATTTATTTTGTGTGGTAATTTCTGCTTTCAGCTCCATTCTTTCAAGACTGCATGTCTGAAAATACCCTTGATGAACTGAATATTGAATTACTGCGCAATAAACTATACAAAGTAAGTGTTTGCCAAAATACTATGTTTTTCCTTACGACATAATACATCTTAACCAGAGTTCTTTATTAAAGGTTACTTTGCCCATTAGCCAACTTTTGCAGTTAGGAAGCTTTGCATACTTGTAATACAGCTTTTACAGTTCTGGTCTTCTGGTTCAATGCATACATGTCAGCTTCCTGTGAAGCAGCGAGGTTCTTGAGAGGAAGTTACACACCCCCTTCGTCTCTGCATTCCTAGCTCCTTGCCTGGTGTGCCTGGGACATAAAAAGTAGCGATTGGATTGATGGATGGTGGGTGGGTGGACGGATGAGTAAAGTGAACCATATCCACTTTAAAACGACCAGCATACGGGGGTGCCTGGCTGGTTCAGTTGGTGGAGCCTGCAACCCTTGATCTCAGGGTTGTAGGTTCAAGAACTGTGTTGGGTGTAGAGATTACTTAAAAATCTTAATAAAAGTTTTAAAAAAATTAAACAACCAGCATACATAGTGATCCTTGTGTTATGTAGTATCCATCTCTGTCCTTGAGTCTTACCTTGCATAACCTGGCCAGCTGTCTGTCTGGACTATGCTGCCATCATTTGAGTGGTTTATGTCCTATGGACTGAGCAAAATCTGTCCATTTTCACTCATACAACCATAGCATCTTTGGACAATCTCACACAGTAACTGAAGGAGTATATGCTGTCATGCCATATATACAGCTGGTTATGCTAAAACATATGGTCCCTTCAAAAGCACTGTGTTGCAGGCCATTTCCTCTTTAGAAAGAAATGTATGGACTTAGAGGAGGCATCCTTGAACTATAGCTAACAGCAGGCACTGTTCTAAGCAAATTATAGGCATTAATTCACTTAATCTAGCCAGCAAAACTATGTGCTATCCCCATTTCTCAGATGAGAAAACGGAGACATGGAGAGGTAAGATTTACTTGGCAAAAGTCAGTTAGCTAGTAAGTAATTGAGTTGGGATGCAAACACAGTCAGTCTAACTATTCAGCCAGACTCTGCCTTCCCAATGTGTCCTCCATGACACAAGCCATCCAGACATGTCTCCTGAGCACCAAGAGTGATTAAATGTCAGCACATGACCAAATTTAGAACTATTTGTTGAGCTCATCAAAGAGTTTGGCACTCTTGGGGCGCCTGGGTGGCACAGCGGTTAAGCGTCTGCCTTCAGCTCAGGGCGTGATCCTGGCGTTATGGGATCGAGCCCCACATCAGGCTCCTCTGCTAGAAGTCTGCTTCTTCCTCTCCCACTCCCCCTGCTTGTGTTCCCTCTCTCCCTGGCTGTCTCTATCTCTGTCGAATAAATAAATAAAATCTTTAAAAAAAAAAAAGAGTTTGGCGCTCTTATTAGAGTACCAAAATTTAACCATGTGAACTAAACCCAAGAACCATGCAAAAAAAGTGCTTGTTAAGGAATCATAAGGTACGATAGGTACAATTTTGTTTTTTTTTTTAAAGTTGTGCAACATGCTTCATTGTGAACATTTGTATCAAGTTTTTAATAAAATATCGCCCTACGGGACAAGTAATTCAACCTCCATTAAAGTATTTAATAAGCCATGAAAAGCTGATCTAGAAATTTCCAGAGGAAAATATCTTCATTTTATTGTTTTATGATCTTTCTTCTTTTTTAAGTCTTACCTCGAGGCATTCTATAAATTCTGTAAGAATCATGGTGATGTCACAGCAGAAATCATGTGTCCCATTCTTGAGGTAAGAAAGTCCTTGAATTTCTTTATGCCAGATAATGTGCTTACACACTTTTCATTTATATAATCCTATTTACATTTATTTATGTTAGAAGCTACTTTATCTCCAGGTGCCTGGGTGGCTGTCAGTTAAGCATCTGCCTTCAGCTCAGGTCATGATTCTGGGTCCTGGGATTAAGCCCCACATTGGGCTCCTTGCTCAGCAGGAAACCAAATTCTCCCTCTCCCTCCACCCCCGTGCTCATGCTCACTCGCTCTCATGTTCTCTGTCTCTCTCTCTCTCAAATAAATAAAAACTTAAAAAAAACTCCTTTATCTAAAAATAATATGAACAACGTATTTTATCATATATATCATTTGATGTCTTCAGTTAAGAGTGGTATTTTCCAAGTTTTCTACATAGATGAATTATTTTGGAATTAGAAAGGAGTGGTATTTTCCAAGTTTTCTACATAGCAGAGTTATTTTGGAATTAGAAAAGAATAATGCCTATAAAAGTTTGGTCATGATTCATTTTGATGTAATATGAACAAAGTAGATTATAATTAGTTAAAAATTTGGTATACTATGAGGAATTGGTAGACTATGAATACTTGTAATAATAACCCAACTTCCCTCCAACAAGGAATATTGGGCAAGCTGGGAATTCTCACAATGTGGAACCAAAGTCCACAATGGGCCTTGTTCCTTATATAAATCCTAAAATAAAGGACACTCAAACAATCCGCAAACATTCCAGCTCTGGGTAGGAAGACTCTGGGTTCAGTGATTCACAGTTGGTGTGTTCACTAAATTATGTGTCAAATGTCACCACTGCTTTCTACCTCTCTAATTGATGCTTTAATCCTTTTAATTCCTCTTTATCATCACAGTTTTCATCTGTGTTTAGAGATCATCTTGCGTGCATGTGTTGATCTCAGAGATTCAGGCCAAAGATCAGAAGGATCTGGGGATATCCTGGGCATAGTTTGTATTGTGTTTCATATAGATCTCTTTTCCTGGTTTCACTTGAATAAGAGGGGGGTGGGCAGATACCATTCTAGACTTAGAAAAGCCCTTTGCTTTGCCTGGTGAAACTAAGTTTTGTCTAAAGAATATCTTTAATCATTAGATTATCTGTCACAGTAACTTCATTGGTAGGTAGATTAAATAGTTCGATGACTTCTGATTTCAAGAAAAGCTTGATAAGAACTGCCCTTTAGGCAAAAAAGGGAAAAAACAAAAAACCTGAATAACTTCATCCGCATGTATTTTAACCTAATGTTCTGAAACTGCATATGATAAATTAGTTCCCCTCAAAACATCTAAAATTAAAATTTTACAGTTAAAGATACTTTGCTATCCCCTGTTGAAACTCCTCAAGCAAAACCAGTCCTTGAAGCAAAATTTATTACTGGACAATGCCAAGAAATCTCTTTTGCCTTTAGCTATGTTACACAAGAAATAGGCATTGATAAATAAAATAACATTTTTTTATGGTATACTAAATGTCAGAAAGTAAGCTAGTCTCTTTCAGACATTCTGATCACATAACATAAGTAACCTGCTGGCCCTATGAAGCACTCCCCTTTCTTGTCATAAATTTTTAACTACTAGCCACACTATAAGAAGCCACATTATCTGTGGCTCGAAAGTGTAATTTCTACTGGCATAAAGAAATGGCTTGTGTGCTTTATACCCACAAAATATGTGAAATAAGAGCTATGGCAAAACTCATAACCTTACAAAAGATATGCAATGACACTATTAATAGTTAACATTTATAATGCACCAGATAACTACCCTAAGTGCTTTATATACTTGAATTCACTTGAACTTCAAAACAGCACAGTGAGGGTGCCTGGGTGGCTCAGTTGGTTAAGCATCTGCCTTCGGCTCAGGTCACGATCCCCGGGGTCCTGGGATCAAGCCCCCTGTCAGTGGGGAGTCTGCTTCTCCCTCTCCTTCTGACCCTCCCTGCCCTCCCCCTCCATGCTCTCGCTCTGAAATGAATAAATAAAAAATCTAAAACAAAAAACAAAACGAGCACAATGAAAATAAAACTACAGCACAACAACATGGGAGTTTACTATCTATTTTTCAGAACGGGCAACTGTAACTTGCCTGATGACACAGATAATAAGTGGCAACGTCAGAATTTGAAGCCGGGTAGCCTAGTTCTGGATCCTCTGTGTTTATCCACTATATTACCTCTACATTAAATTCACCATCCGCAATTCTTATATAAAAGTAAGTGCTAATTCAGGGCACCCGGTAGCCGTTAAGCGTCTGCCTTCCCCTCCGGTCAGGATCCCGGGATTCTGGGATCCAGCCCTGAGTTGGGCCCTGGCTCAGTGGGAAGCCTGCTTCTCCCTCTCCCTCTGCCACTCCCCCTGCTTGTGCTCTCTCTCAAATAAATAAATAAAATCTTTTTTTAAAAAAGTAAGTGCTAATTCATAATCAAGATCATATTGCGTGTGCTATAAAAATCGGAAATAGATAAGAATTATGTCTCTGTAGTCCTCAGTAATGCAGAAAGGACAGCATAGTATTACAAGAATCCTTATCTCTGTAAGGGTTTGATCAGACTACTATATACCCAGTGTTCCCATTATCCCTTTCCTATACCCATGATACTACCACATTAGATTAGGTTTTTTCAAGCTGTGTTAAAAATAAAAGTCCATTTAACTATCTTTATACATTACGTAGAAGTATTAGTTATACATAGCATGCAATTATAACGCTTCTAATGATATGATCAGAAGAGATTTGTCAGATTTATATAAATTGATATATAAATATGTCAGTTCATGTAATTACCCCCCATTTTATTTGTGCAACAACAGAGCACTTCCAGTTATAAAGTTCTTCCATATATGTTCTTATTTAATCTCATTTGACAGGAGACTTCAAAAGACTTAATGTGGTAAAAGAGAGCATTAACCTGGCCTTGCATGCAAAAATTTGACCTAATTACGAGATTGTGACTTCATATGGGAAAAAAAAAAGAACTGAACTTATTTTCAAGGCAAATGTACTGCAGCATACTGTTTGCCTTTATGCCTTTTATTATTTGTCGTTGCTCTTCTGACAACCTATATGTTTAATAAGACAATGAAAAACAAGCACAGAATAAGTGTGTTTCATTTTCCCAAGCTCGCAAGGCTGGGCTCGATTCCAGTACATGTAACCCTTTTCCACTGCCATCGACCCCTCGATCCACTGCCCCCACAAGGTATTCCTGTCCTCTGATAATGAACCAGCAAGAATGTGTGACCTGATCAGCCCAACTCTGTCATGTGCAACTGATAATGATTTTGAATAAGTCAACGGTATACTTTTGCAATAACAACAAAAAATAAGGTATGGCTTTAAAATGCGCGTAAGGAAGAGTGAAAGGACATAGGACATCTGGTGTCTTCTGTGCCACACAAGAAGCCAACCATCCATAAATGATAGAGAGGACTTAAGTGAAATCTAATACCACCCCATTTACTCTCCTCCATAATCAGATGTTGTGTCAAACTGTCTGCTTAGGGATGGTCAAACACAAGAAAGCCCTTTTACAATTTCAAGATTATAGTTCTTTTCACTAACAATACTCACACTCACACACAAAGAAACTCTAGACTAGAAAAAGGCACTAAGGTAGATATACAGGCAGTTATAATAAAAGGGAAATTAAAGTATAATAGGGAATCAAAGGAAATCATATCCAATTGGGGAGGAAATAGCAGGCCTTCTTGTAAAAAAAAAAAATAGCATCTGATGGGACCCTCCAATGCAGGTAAGATTTCAACGTGGAGCATTCTGGAATGAAGTACACACACTGTAGGCAAAGGGAAGAGATATTTACAAGAACAATAAGTTGGAGTGTTCAGAGAACCTATTGTATCAATCAAATCCTCTCTTGGCATGGCCTGTGAAGCCTTTCCTGTTCTCTTCCCAGCTGCCTGTCCAGCCTACCACTTCACCTTCTTTCCCAGCGCTTGAGCCATGACCATTCCTCCAAAATGTCGTGCTTTATAACTTCATGCATCTTCCTCCTCCAGAACGGCCTCTGCTGCCAGGCATGTCTGCAAGGCTGCCTATCCCACCTTACTTCTCTCCTGAAAATCCTAACATCTTCTACAGCAATCTCTGTCAATTATTTCTGTATAAAACTGGGGGAAAAAAGTGAAAAAAAAAAAAAACCCTTCTAACATCTTAGAACTAGAAAGCACATTCAAGGGCATGTGGGACAATTAACTCTATTGTTGCTCCTCCTGCTCTCATTTTTATTTCAAGGTTTCTGATGGCCATGAAATCTCCCTCTTGCGTTTCTTCTGTCCATGGAAGGTCTAAAATTCCTGACAATTACATTCAGTAGCCAGAGGCAGCTGCCTTTGCTTCCAAATGAGGCCACTCCCTGCTTCTGGGTCACCCATACTTTCCGTGAGGTCAGTCAAAAGGATCAGAAGGAACTAACTCTCACCCTCCTGGTAGGAAACACCTGTTCTAACAAAAGAGTTCCAGTAAAATCTATTGCAAGTCTGGATTTGTTAATTCGTCAAAAGTAAGCTGATCAAAGGATATTGTAGAGCAATTATTTCAGCTATTGTGAGCATACAAATAACCTTGAAATCTTGTTAAAATGCAAGCCCTGGTTTAGTAGGGCTGGACTATTCCCTGAGACTCTGCATTTTTTTCATGACCTGAGCCGAAAACAAGAGTAGGACGCTTAACCAACTAAGCCACGTAGGCGCCCCAAGACTCTGTGTTTCTAATAAGCTTCTAGGTCACATCAAAACTACTGACCCAAGAAACACACTTAGAGTAGCAACACTGTAGAGAATATTGGAGAATTTTGAAAGTAGTAGAATCACAGACCATTCTGTTGGATTCAGTAAACAGTTTTTATCTTCCTACGTGTCAGGCACTGGTTATTAAAAAATAGACAAGAAACAAGAGCGGCATGATTTCTCTTAAAGATTTTACAGTGTAGTAGGGAGAAAAATAGTTTTCAGATTTTAAAATAATGTAAGTGCAGGGTATTTCAGGTGTATAGAGAAGAGTTTCTCAGCTCAAGGACACTATGACAAACTCCCACGGTAGGCAGAGAGGATCCCATGAAGGACAGGCTGAGACAGAATGTTTGGAGGAGGTAGCAGGAGAACCAAGAGACAGAAGAAACATGGAAACCAAAGGAATAGTAAATTTCAAGAAACACTGAGAGGTTGGAAGAGATTGGCCTGACTCGAAGCTGTTTGCTTAGGTGCCTGGTGGTGTTCAGCACAAAGACAGGACATGAGAATATGTGACCCACCCGAAAGATCATGAGGTCTAACCCTATCATCTTGTAAGTGAGGAAACAGGCCTGAGAGGAAGGTAACTTGTCTTGAGCCATGTAATCCTGAGCTACACAGTTAGACTGATTGATATCCAACCTAGGACTTTTCAAGAAGAAAACCCAAACCATCCAAGTACAAACCAATGGTAAGCATAAAGTTTCATTAGGTAAAAAGAAAATCACACTGACATCAAGAACCAGAAAGAGATGTTAACATTTACGACACACACTCTTTGTTCCAAACACCCTGCCAGGCATTTCCCTTTACGTTATTTTGTCCTATCCCTGAACAGACCCCAACAAGTAGGTACTATTCCCATTTTTGTGGAAGAGACATTTGAGACCTTAGTGACCTATGTGACAGAGACGAGTAACTAATTTCAGAGTGCCTGGAAACCAAAGTTCAGTGGGGTTTCAAGAGTCATGGGCCCTTATCACTGTGTGATCCTTCTCTGGCAAGCAAAATTACTCCATTATAAGAAGAGGCTAAGGGTTGGGGCATTTGGGTGTCTCAGTCGGTTAAGCATCAGCCTTCGGCTCAAGTCATGATCCCAGGGTCCTGGTATCAAGCCCCACGTTGGGCTCCCTGCTCAGTGGGAGAGCCTGCTTCTCCTCCCTCTGCTGCTGCTCCTCCTCATACTTTCTCTCTCTGTCAAAATAAATAAAATCTTCAAAAAAAAGAGGCTAAGGGAACATTAATAACACGTGTTTGTATTATAATTAGACATAAATCTGGAAAGGAAAGCAGATCATTCTGGAAATGAATTTGTCTACTTAGGGTTCTGTTTATAGCATTTAGAACATGGTTAGAATTCACTGATTTTGTGTTTTGCAAATTCAGTTTGAGGCTGACAGACGTGCTTTTATCATCACTCTTAACTCCTTTGGCACGGAACTGAGCAAAGACGACCGGGAGACCCTCTACCCGACTTGTGGCAAGCTCTATCCAGAAGGATTGCGCCTGTTGGCTCAAGCGGAAGACTTCGAGCAGATGAGGAGGGTAGCGGACCATTATGGAGTACGTAACCACACCAGGCACCCTGAATGTCTTACATGTCACCACCTGTACTTAGAAGTTCACACGTCAAATTTACATGTCTTCTCTAAAGCAGTTATGTTTGTAAGGTAGAAAGCAATGTCATTCTAGAACTGTCACTCTCAAAGAAGTACTTCAAGTTTCTAAGCCACGTGGGTTGTTTTTTGTTTTGGGTGGGTTGGTTTGTTGTTGTTGTCGTTGTTGTTTTTTTGAGGTTCCTGCCAAGCAAGTACTTGTTTAAATCTCCAAGGAGCAGTCATTTGAGCATGTCTTTTGAAGTGCTTGATAAAGCGAGTTCCCCAAGGGACTGGTGCAGTGTTCTGGATATGCGAGCTTATGTCCAAGTTATATACAATAGCCTGACCCAGCAGTCCTTTACCATTGGGTAAACAGGCTTAGGTACAGAATGTCTACTTGAAATACAGGGGAGAATATGAACATATTGGTTTCTGCCATTCCCTTTAATCAGTGGCCAGAAATAGGGAATGGAAGGAGGGCTGCTATGTCCTTCCCTTACTCCACATCCAAATGTTCCTTAAGAGCCTGCAGCTTTTCAGCTCATCCCGATTCCATTCCTTCTGACTTATGGTAACATAATGCCCTCTAGTTAACTTTTCCAGAACTGGAATGACGCTCTTACCGTTTCTGAAACATTCCAGGAAAGAGAAGTCAGCAAACTGCAATAAACCTTTATAGTAGCTCATGTCATCACAGGAGGCTTTTTAGCATAATATTAAATTTTGAGCTTCTCCCCAGTTTCCACCCCTTCCACACTTGAAATTCCATGTGAATTTTATCACCTGTCATTTCAAAGAACCCATGAATCCACGCTGGTTAAACCACAAGCATTTATTTATCCTCTATAATGTGTCCAACTAGCCCTAAGAACCTAATGCAGAGATTAGCTCATTCAAGGTATATTGAGGGTAGAATTGCTCTTGCCCTGTAGGCCTTAATAAGCCAATAGGCTAGAAATCCATCCATATTCTTTTTATGTGGATTTTTTGGTATTTTTTCGGGAGGCCAAAGGTCCTACAAAAAACATTCAGTCTTTCTGGATAGATTTTTTAGAACAGATACATCATTTCTGTATTGCTAGGAAAATATCTTCATACATATTTATAAGAAATAATGTTTAAAAATAGCCTCTGTTTTTTAGGTATACAAGCCTTTGTTTGAGGCTGTGGGTGATGGCAGTGGAGGAAAGACATTGGAGGATGTGTTTTATGAGCGTGAGGTATGATATAAATGGAAATGCTATTAGCTTATGTATGCTTTTTCTCTCTCAGTTTTAGACTTTTTCTTACTTTCGGTTTTCTTTTGGGGGCCTTCTTTTTACAGTTGATCAGTTCAGTTGATGAAGCGTATTCACAATTTGACAACCAGATGGGTATTAGTATCTCCGCCTTAGAGGCCCAGTGGTTCACATATGATGGATTCCCATTGAATTTTCCTATCCAGAAACACAGTGTTTTCTATCCAGTACACATAGTGAAGCTCTGGAAAGAGGGCAGCTATTGCACAATTAACTAGAGAATCAGAGCTCGGACATTCTCATGATCATATATTGACTATCCTCATGGTGTACACTCTGTTAAGTGCATCTCACTCTCTAAACCATCCCTTTCTTAAGAAGGATATGTCTATGGTTATAATATAATTTAAGAACACAATTATAACACATAGGAATTATTTGTATGGACATCTATCTGGAGAATCTAGATTATTCTCTTTCCCTGAAAAACAGAAGAGTACTTAATCCATTTACAGTCAATTCTTGGGCTACTGAACTATTCAACGAAATGGCTTTTTTTGAGGGGGATGGGGATACCGGATAAGGTCTCTCAAATCTAGAGAATTTTTCTAGTGTATTTTATTCATTTCTCTAAGACCACTGGCCCTTCCCTTTCAATTGATTGACAGACAGCCCTGAAATTTATCCAAATTTTAGGGTAGGACTGGCACCAGAAAGCAGTTCGGGCCCCTTCCTATACTCCAGACATTTCCCAACAGCTCTCTAGTGCCTGTCACAGAAAGAAGTAAAAACAATGCAAGTTATCCCATATATTAGGGATGTTTTTAAAATTCCACACTATTGCACAACTGCTTCAAAGAAGGCTATTAAGAAAGCTGCCCTTGGCAGGAAAAAGAAGCGTCTGTTCCTGAAAACAAGGACCTCCACTTCCTGAACACTTAGCTTGACATTTTCAGAACTGCGTGAGGGACTCAGTACCTCTCATCCTTTTTTCAAAGTGGAAAAGAATAAAAGAATTGTTCCATTTCAGACTTTACCTCAGTTAAACAATTTTTTAAAAATTTAGTTTACCTAAATGAGACAAGCCTGCTATCTAGAAGCCAGCTATATGTACTACTACAAAGTTCCGCACATACATATACACACCCAAACACCAAGATTTTCCCAGGAATCTTTGTGCTAGCAGTGCTGAGAAGATTTGGAGTTTGTCTAGTGATTCTATAAACCTACTTTATTTTATTTATTTTTTAATAAACTTACTTTTTAAACTACTATTTTCTGTCTTTATCTGTAGAGTGACACTAAAGTTCCCTTTAGAACTTGATGAGTTGCTACCGTTTTCCTCTATTTGGCCCAATTTGGACATTGCTTATATAAATACAAATAAGCACTGTACAAACACAAACCAGTCTGTAGTTTAATATTATCTCATAGATGTAGTACATTCCCGATAAGTGATGGTCTGTATTGGTTTTTTTTCCTTCCTCAGGTACAAATGAACGTGCTGGCATTCAACAGGCAATTCCACTATGGCGTGTTTTACGCATACACAAAGCTGAAGGAACAAGAAATGAGAAATATTGTGTGGATAGCAGAATGCATTTCACAAAGACATCGAACTAAAATTAACAGTTACATTCCAATTGTATAACCCAGTATGGGGCCTCCGATGTGGAACATCTTTAAATATGAAGAAGAGGTTCCAAGGAAAATAAAAAGAATTGTGTTATATTATCTGGGTTACACAAAAATAATTTACCCCGCACCTTCACGAGTTGCAGACCCACTAGAACATAGTAAACCAACAGAAACAAAGTGATATTTTTTCTAGCAGCCTTAAATTTTGTTTCCGCATTTATGCCTCACTCTTTTCCCAGACCTTAGATATTAAGTCTAATTAACCCTATGGTACTTTTCCTATTCTTGTTTGGTTGTATTAACAATCAGATCTAATTAAAGTGTTTTACTCTCACTTTTCCTTGGTTCTCCACAGGTCCAAATACTGTCTGCTTTACTTTTCCCTCTTCTAGGTCCACAAGAACCTGGGGTTGTGTGAGACCAAAGATATTTAAAGTATACAGTGTGATGATTTGATATGCTTATACATTGTGAAAAGATTCCCCCCATCAAGTCATCCATCACTTCACATAGTTGCCTTTCCTCCCCACCCCCCATGAGAACGTTTAAGTTCTACTCTCTTGGCAAATTTCAGTTATTCAGTAGCGTTATCAACTATAGTCACCATGTTATACATTAGATCCTCAAACCTTATTTATCTTATAACTGAAAGTTTGTCCTCTTTTACTAACCCCACCATATTTCCCCATTCCCCCAGCCTCTGGCAACCACTTTTCTACTAGCTGCTTCTAGGAGTTAAATTTTTTTCCTTTTTTGAGATTCCACATATAAGTGAACATTAAAAGGGAAATGTGTAGCTAAGATTTTAATAATCTTTATAATTAGATGTTTTTAATTCAATAATATTTTTCTTACGATTTATGGAGGCATGGAAGAGTAGATGATCATGATTCTCAGCTCTCAGTGTCCAGATCATGCGGTTGTACACAAGGATTCACCTTGGTGGTGTGATGACAGTGATTTATATCGAATAAAACTTTCAAAGCCTCAAAGGCTTTTCAGTAGAATGATCAGAGGAAAGTTATGTAATATCCACACATGCAAATACGTGAACATAAATCATATTATAGAGAATTAATACTTCACAGCTTAATTGTTCCTTGTGCTAGATATGATTCTGTGAGATATCAAGATTATCTAAGCCGTAGAATTTAACTGGAGTGGTTAACAGTGGCTTTAATCATTTGGTTTCATATACCTTTTAAGAATCTGATGAGCACTATGGTCACCTTCCCTCAGGAAAATAGACATCTGCACATTCATCCAAAATTTTGCATAGTTTTTGAAAAGACTGTGGATCCTCTAAAATTCATTCATGTTCAACCTAGAGGTCCACAGACTCCAGGTTAAAAACCTCCATTGCATAGGCCAAGGAATTAAAAAAAAAAAACAACATGGTAGAAAGCCATGGATGAGAAAGGATTTAAGAAATAAAATATAAGTACTCATATACCCTTCCATCTCTTGGAAAGGCACCCTGTTGAGCTGAGCAAGCATTTTCAGGATGGCTTTGGTAGAAAGGCCTCTTCACCTGGCCAGTGAGGTCAGTCATGTCAATCATGGAGGTGATGGAGGGACAGAGGTCACAATCAGTTTGCTGTCATACTAAATTGAAATTATGATCCCAAGCATACAACTCTACCTTTTCTTTTTTAAGATTTTATTTATTTATTTGACAGAGAGACAGCCAGTGAGAGAGGGAACACAAGCAAGGGGAGTGGGAGAGGAAGAAGCAGGTTCCCAGGGGAGGAGCCTGATGCGGGGCTCAATCCCATAACGCCGGGATCATGCCCTGAGCTGAAGGCAGAGGCTTAACGACTGAGCCACCCAGGCACTTTTATTTTTTTTTTTAAGATTTTATTTATTTATTTGACAGAGACAGCAAGAGAGGGAACACAAGCAAGGGGAGTGTGAGAGGGAGAAGCAGGCTTCCCGCCAAGCAGGGAGCCCGATCCAGGGCTCGATTCGAGGACCCTGGGATCATGACCTGAACCAAAGGCAGACGCTTAACGGCTGAGCCACCCAGGCACCCCAAAGCATCCAGCTCTACTTTTTGAAACTACTGATGTTCATATCCTTCCAACACATTAACCAATGTTACTATTTTTTGCAAGAAGAGTAGGTGAAAACTTTGTGGATTGGTTAAAAATAAATGCTGATCTATAAATATAGTCAACCGATCTTTGACAAAGAAGCAAAAGCAATATAATAGACCAAAGACAGCCCCTTCAGCAAATGGTACTGGAACAACTGGGCATCCATATGCAAAAAAAAAAAAAAAAAGACACTAGACACCTTACACCCATCACAAAAATAACTCAAATGGCTTATGATTTAGAAATATGACCTAAGTATAAAACATGGAACTCTAATGCTCCTAGAAGATAACATAAGAGAAAACTTAAATGCCCTTGGGTATGGTGATGCCTTTTTTGATACAACACCAAAGACACAATCCAGGAAAGAAAGAATAAGCTAGACTTTGTTAAAATTAAATTATTCTGCTGTGCAAAAGACAATATCAAGAGAATTACAAGACAAGCTATAGACTAGGAGAAAATATTTGCAAAAGAAACATTTGATAAAACAATGTTATCCAAAAAATATTTTTAAAAAACTCTTAAAATTCAATAGTAAGAAAGCAAGCAACCTGATTAATAAATGAGCCAAAGACCTTAACAGACACCGCAACAATGAAGATATACAGGTAGCAAAGAAACATATGAAAAAATGTTCCATGTCATGTGTCATCAGGGAAATACAAATTAAAACAGCAATAAGGTACTATTACACACCTATTAGAATGGCCAAAGTTCAGAACATGGGCAACTCCCAAAGCTGGTAAGGATATGAAGCAACAGGAACTCTTACTCATTGTTGGTAGGAAGGAGTTGAAACTTAGGTCCACACAAAAACCTGCACATGAATCTTTATAGCATCTTTTTTCATAATTGCCAAAACTTAGAAGCAACTAAAAGCCCTTTACTAGATAAATGGATAAACAGTGGTACATCCAGACAATGGAATATTATTCAGCGCTAAAAGGAAAAGAGCTATCCAGCCATTAAAAGACATAGAGAAACCTTAAATGTGTATTGCTAAGTGAAATAAGACAATCTGAAAAGGCCACATATTGTCTAATTTCAACTATATGACATTTTGAAAAAAAATATCGAGACAATAAAAAAATTAGTGGTTACCAGAGGTGGAGGGGATTGGGGGAGGAGATGAATAGGCAAAACAGAGGCTTTTCAGGGCAGTGGAAATACTCCGTATGATATTATAATAATAGATACATGCCAATTACACATTTGTCCCCACGCCTGTCATATACAACACCAAGAATAAATTTCAAGGTGAACTATGGAATTGGGGGATATGATGTGTTAGTATAAGTTCACCGTTGGTTAAAAAGGAAAAAAAATGTACCACTCTGGTGAGCGATGCTGATAGCCGGGAGGCCATCCATGCATGAGTGGGAGCAGGGGGTAAATTGGAAATCTCTGTACCTCCTTCTCAATTTTATTGTAAACCTAAAACTGCTCTAAAGTCTTCAAAAATAAATTCTGACCAGCTGATATTTCCTGAAGCTTATCCTCAGGATTGAATGATCAAATGGGAAAAATTACTTTTAAGCCTTCATCTTTGGTGAAATAGAAGAAAATTGTGCTCTCACATTTCCTCACGGCACCTAGGAATGAATAATTTCTATCTTCTCAGTCACCTTTTATTGCTTAAAACCAAATAAAAGTAAATCAAGTGGAATAGTAAGGAGTGGGCAGGATAGATGCATAACCTCCTTGGTAAGTATTATAAATCCGGGAAGAGCTGGGGGTAATTTAAATCGTTGTATTTCCTAGAAGGAAATGTATATCTTTATGTTCAGGAAGTAGCCTGCACTATCCTGCATTGATGAGACTTCAGAGACACGGGTTGTATATAAATCCAAAACAGCTGGGCATGGGCTTATCCCCTCCTGAGCCACATGGAAAGCATAAATCGACTTAAGACAGGAGTAATTGTAAAATACAGAAAGGCAGTAGCAAGGAGAGTAGGGATGCCTCTGTAAAAATAAAGCAAAGGTCAGCACTCAATTCAGAGAAATGACTTCTTTTTTTTTTTTTTTAAAGATTTTATTTATTTATTCGACAGAGATAGAGACAGCCAGCGAGAGAGGGAACACAAGCAGGGGGAGTGGGAGAGGAAGAAGCGGGCTCATAGCGGAGGAGCCTGATGTGGGGCTCGATCCCATAACTCCGGGATCACGCCCTGAGCCGAAGGCAGACGCTTAACTGCTGTGCCACCCAGGCGCCCCCAGAGAAATGACTTCTTTCAAAATCAGTTCTCCATTGAAGCCATGAGAATAGACTCCTTTGAGAGATAACTTAACCGAGGAAAAATAAGTAAAAGTAAATGTCGTGAATATTGAATGAGGAGCTTATACTTTTTAAGTCAAATTCTGCTTTAACCTTTTGTCCCCCTTAGTCCTTTTAGATTTTCCCGACATATTTTCCCAGTAAGATAGAACGATTATAAACACTAAATTAATTAGGAAATCATAGGCTCAGAACAAGAAAATAAGTGCTGATTTCAAATATAACTCACAGGCACAATGGAAACAAGAGGGCTTAACCTCTCAGAGACCAAGGTAAGTCAGTATGACATCTTTTGTTGAGCATCCAAAGGACCTCCCTAATAGCTACTTAAGTGCTCTACACACAGCTTATGAAGGCTTATCTCAAAATCAGCAAGTGGTTAATAGAAAGTGACCCCCCCGCCTCTGGCATTCTGTGAATGTGGTTGTAGATATAAAGGAAAAGCTCCCTTTTTATTAAGCAGACGTTACAATAGAGTCTGCTTATTGTATAAATCTGATGCAAACTGAGGGTCTTTCTTTTCAAGATTGTGAAGTGCTAACATCCCCGTTAAACTGTTTTAGGGACCCCTGATACTATACCTGATGTAAGCCCAGAGCAAGAATTTAAGAAAAGAGGTCCTTGAACACTTATTAAGAAAAGTAGTAACAGTGGGGACATGTTAAGTCACATATATATATATATATATATTTTTTTTTTTAAGATTTTATTTATTTATTCGACAGAGATAGAGACAGCCAGCGAGAGAGGGAACACAAGCAGGGGGAGTGGGAGAGGAAGAAGCAGGCTCATACCAGAAGAGCCTGATGTGGGACTCGATCCCATAACGCCGGGATCACGCCCTGAGCCGAAGGCAGACGCTTAACCGCTGTGCCACCCAGGCGCCCCAAGTCACATATATTTTTTAAACCAGAGTTTCTCAGCCAGGATGTCAAAGCACACAGCTATGCCTCGCATGGGTGATGGCGTAGAGATGGTGATTCCAGTAGCCTTGGGGTGCCCATGGTCTCCAGTCTCCTCTGATCCACAGCAGTCTTTGCTGCTTGCCCCAAATGCCAAACAAATGCTATCATTTTATGTGTACACAATGATATGAAAAGAAACCAAGTAAGATAACAGATGAGTAACCCGTGGTACCTCCGAAGAGATAGAAGCAAGACTAGCAGAGCCCATTTTTATATTTTTATGATACCGTTTATGGGCCTGAGAACCCCTGGTCAGCACAATTTGATTTATATGTTTCCAAGAGATTAGCATTCTCCATTCTCTGCAGCTGAGTCTTTGTCTTACAGCACAAATTCAAACTATATATCAACACATTTCCATAAAAAAATTGACATATATGTATGATACACTAATTTTTTACAGTAAATTCTCTACTTTAATGGTTATATCCTAATCTGACCACTTTAGTACATTAGGGTGAATATTCTTTTGTTTCCTTCCTTATTCTATACAGCCATCTAAGGAACACATTTTTATTTCCTCACTGATGTGTCTATCCTAAAAAAGACCAAGAGATAAGATAGATGATTTAAGCTGGATACTGAAATACTAAAATCGGTACCAAGAAACAGAATTTCAGAAACAGAATGGACACTAGTTTTCCAAATAAGGGCACCATAATCAGAAGGGCTAAGAGGAAATGAATCAAAACTAGATTTCAAGTGTCCTGACTCTTCCATTTCATGTGTGTGTGTGTGTGTGTGTGTGTGTGTGTGTGTGTAATCTACTTTCTTTGTGGTGGTTTCATTTTTTATTTTCTCCTTAAGTTATAGCCTTCAGTTTAAGACTAAGGTCCTTGTCTGGTCCAAATACATTTTGTGAAAACAGAAATCCAGTGTGCCTGGCTGGCTCAGTTGGAAGAGTATGCAACTCTTGATCTCGGGGTTGTGAGTCTGAGTCCCACATTGGGTGTAGAGATTACTAAAAACTATAAATAAACTTTAAAAAAAATGATAGAAACCTATCAAACCAGCTTGAAATCCAAAAAGGAAACATATTGCCTCGTGGCATTGGGAATTTGAATTGCTCATGGAACCAGACCCAGGTCATCAAAGATTTCATTAAGAATTGTCCTTTTGTCTTCCCCATGTGCTGTCACAGATGACCAGCAGCAGCTCAGGGTCACACTCTACCAGCTACTCAGCCCAGCAGAAATTGTCCTTCTTGTCCAATAGCAGCAAACATATTCTGGATTTTACAGTGACTGATCTGTCAAAACATTTCATGTAAACGTTTGCAATTGTAATAACTATTATTCTAATATTTGAGAAATCAGGAAGAATTATAAAAAATATGTTAATTAACTTTTATAAATTATTAGAATAATAGAAACACTGCCTACTTTATTTAATCATTTAATATGTACCTGAGCATTCACTTTTATAAATTATTAGAATAGTAAAAACACTACTACTTTAATTAATCATTTAATATGTACCTGAGCATGTACTGAGCATTATTTAATCATTTAATATGTACCAGGCCATAACATACTCAGTGTAATTTAAGACTTCCAGTTGGAGATAATTTTGCCATTGTTCAATGCTGAGTGCCAAATACATAAAATTATTTGGAATGCTAGTTATCAAAGCTTTGATTTATTAAGATTTTAAATTTGAAATGTTAATAATGAAGTTATATCATGACATCTTAATCTCCCTCACCCATCATTTACAATCCCTTAATAATAAATTCTCCCAATTCTACTAACCAAAATATTTCTTTAATCTACCACTTAAATCCAATCTCATTTTTGTGTAGACTAGGGCCATAAACCTCTAACTGGTCTCTATTCTGTCATTATCCCTACAACAGAGAGAGCTTTTTAAAACCTAAGATCTTATCACTTTCTTATTTAAAACTCTTCCATCATCTTTGAAATAAAAACAAAACTTTACTATGGCCTATTAGGCCCAAATTGTCAGGTCTTTGTTACTTTTCCATTCCCTATTATTGGCTTCTCCCTGTCCAACTATTACACTCTCACTGGCCTTCTTTCAGATTTCCAATATCCTGAACTTTTTCCCATTTTGGGGCCATCATACATGTTCTTCTTTCTACAGGGAAACTTTTTCATTGTATGTTTACATGGTGGGCCCCTTTCCTTCAGGTTTTAATGTCACCATGTTGCCCAACTCCAGTGAGCACCTTTCATAACTTTGTAATTGTGCAAACCATCAGTATACAATAATAATGCATATTCACTTTGTCAAAGAGGTTCTCCAATCTTAAGGAGATAACTCACATTGGTCTTTTCACCTCATAATTCTTCTCTCCCACCCTTTTTTTCACCTCACAATTCTTACCACAATTTGTAACCATAAATGTATTTATATGTTTGTTTTGTAATGTTGGTCTTCCCCATCCAACTATGATCTATGAGACTAGGGAGGTTATCCTTTTGATCACTGCTGTGTACTTCGTATTTGGCATAGAGACTGGCATATGGCAGCATTTAATACATATTTCTTTAATGAATGAGTAAATTCTTCCACCTGTAAAATTCTATTAATCAAATCATAGAAGTGCTAAAAGATAAACTGAAGCATATTACAAATTTTAAGTTTATTTGAACAAAAATTGATTCCAATTGAGCAGTTCCACACAGGGAGTAGTTAGAAGTGCTCCTGTGACGAGAATGAGGAGAAAGACTTACAGAGAAAATGCCGAAGCCAACAAAGAGAAATCATTCAATTGGCTATAACTTAAGCATTTGCCTTATTTGGGAAAGCCTATTAGCTATCAGTGATTTGTCCTTAGGTTTTGATTTCTTAACCTTGAGTCGTTTACAGGACTTGGTTTTGGTTTGCTTACATAGGTATTGGAACCACCTCAGTCTAACCGCCTCCTTGTTTAATCAATGTAACGAAAGGAAAGACCAAAACATAACTAGGCTAGAGAACCCGTAAATTTCCTTGAGGCCCAGATATTTTCGGCACCCAGGAAGACAGAGCAAAACAACTAGACTGAAAGATTGCCACAGTCTCACTCAGTGAAAATACAAAAACACGCTGCAAAGTAGAAGCCCTGCTGGCTCTTGGACTGATGTGTCTGGAGCGCACTGCAACACAGCCTGTAATAGGCACACCACATGTCTCTGTTGAACGAATAAGCCCATATGCGAGGCAAATATTGCATCAGGACCCACATCTGACCCTTGCAGCAAAAGGGGGAAACAGTGATGTGGGATCTGTAACAAGAGGAGCATTTGCTGAGAGAGTGGAGCAGCCAGATTGCCATTCTTGCCTGTGCTCGCATCTGGCAGAAGCACTCACAGTCAGAAGCCAAGCCAATTTGATCACAGTAATAGACTTTGGCCAAGAATTACTTAACTAAATGGAGCCTACTTCCCGTGGTCTACAAACACAGGTGTTTACAAAGGACAAACCCAAAGGACAGGGAAATTCACTAAAATTGCTTCATGGTGTTCCCTGAACACCAAGATAAACTTGGGTAATGATTCTCAATTCAATCTGCCTGCCTGCTCAAACACCTAACATCCACCTCGAAATTTATAGGAGTCTAAGCCTGTATTAAGAACTGGTTCTTCCCCTGTTTTGAAGTATATTAAAAGAAAAAAAATTAGACTGAATTATCAAGTGAGATTTACTCTGCATCGCAGTTTGTTTATTCAACTAATTATGTTACCTCTCTCTTTCAAAGAGTTCAAAACATGTAGATAAAAGCAGAAGTACAGAATATTCCACTTCCGTGATGAAAATTAATCCGTATATTAAGAGGATAAAAGGTAAGTGAAATTTAGAAAAAGAGAGACAGAGAAATTATTTCAAATAACTGCAAACAGCATTTAAGGTTAATTGCAAAGTCCCCAACATCACTGAAACCAGTGTCTGCCTGTCTACCAGGCACCAAGCCACACCCCATTCATCCTATCAAGAACAAAAAGGCACTCAGAGAGGCTACTCTATTTCCAACTAGAGGAGTAGCAGAGATAATCTGAAATAATTGTTCTGGAGGTTTCACATTTATTACCTACCCTTAGTATGGTCTCCTGATATTAGACAGCAATTAGACATCTGTTCAAAACAATTTTCTGTACTTAAATATGGAACTCTTGGGGAGAGTGGGAGAACTATTCCACAGTAGACTCCTTGAGGTGTAGGTTAAGATTAAGTAAACCATGCCCAAACGCAGCCGAAAAGCCATATAAACGCATGGAGTCTTATGAAACGTCTGTTGTTCTGCAATTCTTTTTCGAGATGAGGAATGCTAAAAATGCACTCACTCTGGACTAGCATTGTGTTTCCTCAATGACATCTGCTCTTCCTAGGCACTTAAATAATAAATCTAATCTGCTAAATGTTTCTCAATTGCATCATTCCAAAAGAAGAGAGCTTCAAAGTATCACTCCCCAAGTTAACCAGTTCAATAGGCTTAATACTTTAATTTACTTCAACTTAGGAAGACGAGAAGCATAGACCTAGGTGCAGGGAAGTAATCAAAGATATCTGGACATCCTGGTCATCATTTTGCTATTTTTCTAACCTTCTGTCATAAGTCCTTTCTACTACTTCACAGTCATGGAGAAATATTTTGAGACAAGATTACCTCAAACGCTATTATTTGCTTTGACAGTATGTGGGAGTGAGGAGTTAAAAAAAATCAAAGTGTAAAATGGTTTCAGAGGTAAGCTTCATTCTCCATATTCACCCTTTAGGATAATGATCCACCCTCCAAAACAGATTGCCTTTACTCTGCTAGGCAGAACTCAGTAGATGAGGCCTCAAAAAATAAATATTTCAAATCTCGTCAGGCATCAAACAAACACACTTTGACTCTAAGAAATTAATTGGTTAGAGCAGAAATGCCTTGAGGAATGAGTATGAGGAATTTGAATCTATCTTCCCCAATTTCCAGAATATTGTGGCCCTAGGCAAGTTAACTGAACTTCTAAGATTCAGTATCCCCATCTGTGAAAGTGAAATAATTATATCTACTTCTTATGATTGCTCTAAGATTTAGATAAAATAATTTATTTAAATGCTTAGTACATAGTCGGGCAGTAGGAGCTCAGTAATTGTTCTATTCATACTCCTTTGGACAGACTTGGATTAGACTGACCTGTGCATGTGACTCTCCCAGTCACTCAGCTGAAAACACCTGGAAAGTGAAGACCATCTCTTTGTGTTTCTATTAATTCACAAGACAATGTTTGCTTAAAATAAATCATACGTGCTTTTTAAATAAAGTCAAACACTTGCTACTTGATATTGACAGAGACATATGACTAAAATAATTCTACTCTATTCTCAAATTACATGTGGCTAAAGATTAATTAATTAAAATAAATGAGGACCATTGCCTCCCACATCAACACTGGATAGTCCCTTTTGTATAGTACTTTCTTCTGCTTCCAACCCAAGGCCTCCCCTCCCCAAACTCCTAGAGCGGGTCGTGTGCTTGCCTTACGGTTCCAGTTAGTCGGCCGGCTCTCATCTCCCACTCCTCCGGGTCAGTGCATGCCTGCTGCTGCACTCCTGCCCATAGTCATGTCTCCTATTTTGTTTCTGTGGACTCATCGCTCCGCTTTTCTCAATCTCCTCCCTTCCCCATGCCTGGCTCAGTCCTACAATCAATTCTAATAGAAAGTTAAGCAAATATGTCCCTACCTTCTTCAGTAGAAGCCTCCACACTGGATAGAAACCCTTCCTGATGGTCTAAGATACTTTCTTCCACTACCTCTACCTCCATTTTTTTTGGTTTTCATAAATATTTTTATGATTTGCCCTTTTAGAATGTATCTGTGGAGCCACAAAGACTGAGTTCCCGGGGAACCTGGACACGTGGAGTCTTGCCCCTGCCTATTCCTCAGGGCCGTGGGGCACCTCGCTGCACCCGGAGGGGTGAAGGTGTCCACAGAGCAGGCAGCACCCTGAACATGCCCCGCTACGTAGGTACACCTCGCTGTGTCCTGAGCCTCCTGCCCGACACTTAAAGGCAAGTCCCCACACCAGAGCCCACCCAAACACAAGCACCCTCTCCACAGACCTCCCTTTGAGGGCTGTACATGTGTGTGTTTTATTTTCAGTGCATGTATTTACTTGTGTTCAAGAATTTCTTTATGCTTCCCTTCTAAAAAAACTACTGTTAGAAAGTAAATATCTTTCATTATAATTTTCAGAATATAAAAAGTCATAAAAAAGGCAAAATAATAATAACATGGTGTTGCCTCAGGGGTTGCTAAACTGAATAAGTCCATTTGCCCTTCTTTGTTGTTGTTGTTGTTTTTTAAAGCGGGCTCCATACCCAACATGGGGCTTGAACTCTAGACCCTGAGATTAAGAGTCACGTGTTCTACCAACTGAGCCAGCCAGGCACCCCTGCCTGTCTGTGAAATGACTCCAGACAAGTACATGTTTTGTAGTTTGGGGATCACTTTTCTATAACTTCCTCTTCACTCTCTCACTGTCAGTGTAATAGAAATTATTTTTTATCATTTTTCTCTAGTTTCTTTCTATTGAAACTGATTTGCTGCTCACCTAATGGGGAGCCATAAAACTGAACTTTATACCGGCTCAGATTAGGTCTAAAAGAGGAGTAAATAGAGCTCAGCGTAAACTTTACTACCTAGCATTGTGATGCAGCTTCGAATTCTCAGTAAACCCTTTGGCTTGATGGATTATTTTCTATTTCCTGAGAGCTGAGATTACTTTGTTAAATAACTGCTGGGTACGTGAAGAGTTTTTATATTAACATTCCTGTTGACAGGAAGTGGTGGGGCTGAATCAGCAGACTGATATGTCCTCTAAACCAGTATTAAATAATGTCTGTGTCGGTACGTAAAGACTTGTGGGTAGTGGAAATGCCAGTTGCCAAACTGCATTACAAAACCAAGCCTTTAATTCCTTCTGATTATTAAGTATTCCACTGAGTGTGTGATAACAAAACAGGAGAGGATATTTTCTTCCCCGAGTTCTGCCAACTCTCAGCTTGGATTTAACACTTTGGCTGAACGCATTTCCCCTTTCTGTTTCATCTGGATAAATTTTGCTTTTCTGGTTTCCTGTCATATGAGGTTATGTTTACAAAGGGGCCATATCATCTTTGGGTAGAAGGTATTTCACAGAGAGCTGTCAGGCTAATTAGCAAGGAAAGCCGCTTAGTGCAAGCTGCTATGGAAACGTCAGATACTACATTATGTCAGACTGTGTCATTTTAATTGGCATTGAGGGAAAGTAGACCTAATCTCTAGGAACAATTTAAGCCCAAATCCTTTACTAACTTGACATGACATTTTAAATTTGAAGTGGAAATTCAGTTTCTCAAAGGGGAAAAAATATTCTTTTTATAAAAAACACGAAAATGGAACACTTGAAAAGGAAAAAAAGAAAGATTTAAATTGAGTTGATACAGTTTGTAGGAAAGATTATTGTTTATTTGCCTACCTTTACTTCTGCTCAATCTAATCCCTCTGAGGCTATCAAATCTGTATGCTCAAAGAGCTTCACCGTGTGGCTTTATGAGAACCTAATCATTAACTCACAGAACATAGAATCTACCAATAGTGTCCACAAGTCTTCAGTACTTTTCCAATAGGTACTATGGTTAAGAGTCTCCTATTTGCAAGCACGAGAAACTGACTGGCTAATCCAAATGAAACAGGCGAGTGTGTTAAAAGGGTTGCCCTCAAAATCAAAAGAAGGGCAGGATTCATCGAACTTGAAGAGGACAGAAATCAGAGCAGATGCAGGAAAATCATGGGGACTGGTTGTTCCTGAGCCCTCTCTCCAGAACGCTCACATCAGATGACTCAGCTCTGAGAACCTTCAGTTTTTACATATCTCAATTTATTTTCAACTGTCTGGGGAGGGAATATTCCCTGGGCCAGCTAGATTCAACATCTTTTTGGATTAACAGCACAGCCAATGCCAAGAATAAGCAGAAGAATGAAAGGGATGACAGTACAGTCAGGGCTACTTGGAGAATCACTGTGCCCGAGCAGCAACCCCACTTTGGTGGTGAGCTTATACTCAGGCTCTAAAGTCCTGTGTTTATCACGGAACATTGATTTTCCTACATTTTTCTCTTCTAAAATTAATAAATAATTTCAACACTTTAGTAAGTACCTACAGTATGCAAGGGAGAAAACAAAATTCCAAGCATAAAAAGAGAAGCTCATACTCCAGAACGAGACGTAGATGTGTAAGTAATGTAACTTGCATTGTAAGAAATACAATTCAGGCTTATGCGTATTTAAGGAGTTACTAGAAGCTTTGGAGGAAAGTGTCAATCTACATACACCTGAAGATGTCAGGGAAAGCTTCCTAGAGGAAAAACTATTCGAGTTGAGTCTTAAAGGATCAATGGGAATTTGTTACGTAACAGGGGAAGAGAGGCATGCCCTATAGAAAAAGTGCATTTTTAAAACATACAGCACCTACAAAGGATAGAAGAAAAGGACAGCGTGGCTCATTTGGGAGCTGTGAATAGTTTGGTATTGTTGGAGTTTCAGAATCTGAAGGAGAAGTTGCCAAAAATAAGTCTGAAGAGAAAGGCAAGTCCCTGAAGTTTCTATTATGAAACATTACGATGAATGGACTAAATGCCTTAGATAATAGAGAGTCTAAATGATTTATGACTTGGTGAAGTGACACTATCAAGGTTGGTTTTAGAAAAGCTACTTCGGCAGTAAGGTGGAGGAGAGTCTGAGTAAGAGAAGAATATCAGCTCGAAGAACACAGCAATAGAGCAGAAAAGGGAGGTCCGGGGAAATTCAGTCTTCTTTCTCAGGCAATAGTCTAGAGGCTGGGGTCACTAAAGGAGATGTGGAATTAATGAAGAGAATGTTCAGAAGGTCAAAGTGTTCAGAGGTCCAGTTCAGCAGTCAAGAGAAGACAGAAAGACTAGAGACTTGTATTTCTGAGTCAAAAATACAATTTAGCTATCAAAGTGTGGGAAGTTATGAGGTTTCACATAAAGAATATTTAGAATAAGCATAGGACTCAGAATGGAACCCTGGAGACATTTAAGGGGGGTGGATCAAGGAAAAGACTGAGCTGGAATTCAAGAATAATAGGAAGAAGACCAGTAAGGAATAGCAATTAGATAAAGTAAACAGGGGGAATGGAGGGGAGTTTTAAGAAAGATTATGTACTGGTTAGGATTAGACTTAGCTGCAGGTTACGGTTCTTTCTCATGTAGTCTAGATGTGGAGTTGGGCAGCTGGTGCTAGTGCAGGGGCTCCATTATCATCCAATTCTTTCTCTATTCTACTCAGCATCTTAATAGTCTAAGTTGGTTGTCTAAGATTCAGCCCGGTGCAAAGGAGGACATATTGAGGAAGGGAGCTCCACTCCCATTTAAGATAGTTACTCTACATTTTGTACAACACTTCTGATTCCAATCCATTGGCAAAATTTAGCCACATGGCCATGTCTGACTTCAAAGGAGACTGGAAAATGCGCATCGTACTCTGGGCAACCACGAGCCCGGCTAAAAATGGTGTTCTGGTTTATGTACCAAAGAAGAGGGGGGAAATGGATTCAGGGAAGCAACTGGAAGTCTCTGCCACATAGAAATTGGTTAATAATGACATAACTTGAAGAGAGTTCTTATAAGATAAGGAGTGAAAAGTATTTATTGTTGTTAGTCAGCGACAACTTTGGCAAAAGTAATTTCTTACCTGGTGAAAATGTAAGTCAAATTACAGTAGATAGAAGCATGACATTATAAGGGAAATGAAGAGGAATATAGATTCCACTTTCAACAAGCTGGCCTGTGAAAAGGAAAGTAAGAGGTCAAGACCATAGTTAGCTCAGCACTCTTGAGAATGGAGTTCATTCTGTACAGTCTGAAGGGCAGGAATCCAGTCATGAGAAGGAAGACAATGGAGCGATTTTCTTCTTCTAGAAACTGATTCCTCTTCCCACCTCCTCCCAGTTTTTATGTTTTTTTGAGATGTTATATTCTTATATGACCTATTTCTTGGTTCAGGTTAATTGGTAGAGGGTAAATCTAACCAAAATTTATCCAAAGAACCCAACTTCATGAACCAGTTGAATAAATTAGGAGTGGCTAAGTTAATCAAATGAGCCAAAATATCTCTACCGTGGGATTTTTAGATTTCATACCAGAGGAAATATCGAGTCAATTTCATTCCAGTGATTGAAACTAAAAATCAGTTTGCAGCCATTTTTTTTATCATGTGTTGAAAAGCAACCTGTAATGAGAAAGACAAATGAAGCCAAGATTAAGAGGAATATAAAGGTACAAAAATGACAGAAAAAAAGGAAAGAAGTCCAGAGTCCTAGCAACATTTAGATCCCTGCTTCTGTTTGTTCCTGAGATCCAGCAACATTCTTTCCCTTGAGATGTATGAGATCATCAGGATCCTTATAATAAAATTCCCCCTTTCTGCTTCAGTGAATTCTAGCTGGCTTCTGTCATTTACCATCATCAGAAGTATTCAAGTAGGGGCGCCTGGGTGGCACAGCGGTTAAGCGTCTGCCTTCGGCTCAGGGCGTGATCCCGGCGTTCTGGGATCGAGCCCCACATCAGGCTCCTCTGCTATGAGCCTGCTTCTTCCTCTCCCACTCCCCCTGCTTGTGTTCCCTCTCTCACTGGCTGTCTCTATCTCTGTCAAATAAATAAATAAAATCTTTAAAAAAAAAAAAAAAAGAAGTATTCAAGTAATACTGAGAGGAACATGCTTCTATGTTTAGGAAAGAGACGAAAGAGAAAGGCAAGATACAAAAGACAGAACTGGAGAGTGTATCCCAGACAGCAATCTGTTTCTGCATAGCTCCCCTTGAACTAAAAGTCCCTGCCCCAAATCCCTCCTGCCCTTGTGACCTCAATCTCTGACCACAGCTGTTTGTATCATGAGGGGGCTCCTGACTTCCCTGTATGTCCTAGATGAGCTTGTCTGATTGGATTCTTTTGTGGGGTTTGGAATTGAGATGTGTAAAGACTGAGCTCATAAAGAGTAGAGGCTGAGACTATGTTGGGCCATGAGCAAGCTGTAACTGAGGGAGCCAGCCACTGAAAAGAACTGGAGCATTCCCACAGAGGGAAGTAGAAGGGACTGTGGGACCCTGAAAGAGAGGACAATGGAGGCTTGATCAATGCTACCCTGTATAACATTCAGGAGAGTGAGTTTCAGAATCAGAACTAAGTTGGAGCCCTCGCTCCCTATCAACTAATGTGAACTTGCAGTAATGTAACCTTACTTAACCTCTTTAAATCTCAATTTTCTCATCCATAAAATGGAGTTAATAGTAACATCATTCTCATAGGGTTGTCATTAGAATCAAAAGAAAGATGTCTATGAAGTACTGAGCAGTGTCTGATCCATGGTAAACGTACAATGTTAGTCATATATTAAATATAAGATGATAATCAAAATGACGAATAATAAAAATTATCTTAGTTCTGATTCCCATCAATCCCAGATCCTTTCTTCATTTCTCAATGAAATCTATGTATCCTTTTAATAATCTTTCTTTCTGTCTGATCTGAATAGATTGAGATTTTGTTCCTAACTAACACGAAGTTAAGAATGCTTGGCTCTCCGTCCCCAGGGTGAGTTTGGACAAGTTATTACCTGAATTGTCATTCAGCAATATTGCATCCTGAAGCACTCTTGCCCTTGGCTTCTGTGACCTTACTCTCCTCGCTTTCCCCCTACTTCTCTGGTCATAGTGTTCCCCTGCTGGCTCAGTCTCTTCTGCCTGCCCCCTAAAGGCTATAGTCCTCAGGGCTTACTCCTACATGTCCTCATTTTTCTCACTCTGTATTTTCTTCCTAGACAATGATGTAAGCTCATGGTGTCAATGATCATCTAATTGAACCCTTGATTCGCAAAGGGTTATCTTTATCCCAGACCTCCTCTAATCTCCAAATCTACATATCTCATTGCCCACTCAACATTTTACTTGGAGATCTGAAAGGCGACTCACAATCTCCAAGTCCAAAACTGATCTCATGATCTTTTCCCTCCCAAGCTGGTTTTCCCCCAGAGTTTTCTATCTTGATACCACTACCCACCCACCCATTCAGTTTTGCAAGCCAGAAAACTGTAAATTATACTAAAGACCATCCTCTGCCTTATGCCCTGGTCCATCACTAAGTCCTATTGATTTTCCCATCAAAATATTTCTTGAGTTTTTCTACTTCTCTTGCTCCTTGCCATCACCCTTGTCCAAGCCACCATCATCTTTCACAGGACCTTGCAACAGAAGTTATTTCATTACATCCTATCATATTTTTCTACAATGTTTTCTTCATACTACAGCCAAAGTTATAGGGCTTTCTGTTGTTTCTTAAGATAATAAACTCCTTCTCACAGCATGTAAGGCTCTGGATGATCTGGCCCTTGTGTGAGAAAAGGGGTGTGTTGGAGCGGGCTCATACTGGCTGGCCCTGGCATACGGATGGTTAAGTTCTCCAGAATTTTGCAAACCGATTTTTGAACGGTTGGTAGTTTAAGGTTGGATGCGGTAGGAGAAATTGGCAAATGCTACAAAACAGGGGTTTCTTTTTCCCCTGGGAGAAACAGTTTACCAGCGCACTGCTTATCTCTCTCTTCAGCTCAGACTCCCTTTAACATTCTGTGCTTTCAGCACACTATCTAACTTTAAGTTCCTCTAATATGTCATACTTCCTCCTATATCAAGTCTATTGGCCCTTTAAGTTCCTCTAATATGTCATAGTTCCTCCTAATATCAAATATATTGGCTCTTTTTTCCCAGGAAACTATAAATTCTAAAAGGTCAGTGACTGTATCTGTTGGCCCGACATTATATTCTCAGTGCCTACCAATACCTGGCACAGGATAGATACTCAATAAACCCCCTGTTCTCACATGGATATTATAAATCGCAGAACAAGGTGGTACCTGTGATAATGATTTGAAAATGATAAAATAATATTTAAATATGATGATGCATATTAAAAGATGTTTTGCTTCTTGAACAAACGTATTCTTATTTTTACTGGCTTTTCTATTTTCCATTTCAGATAGCATCATAATTCATCTTCTAAATGATGAATTTTTATTTCTATAAAACAGTCATAACTGAACCATGATATTAATGTTTATTTAACTTGAATTAGATATGACTTTTATTATCATAATAAAATTACATCAGAATAGATGAGGGTAATATTTAACGATGAATTCTTTGAAATTTCTTCTTTCCTATTTCAAAAGTCAGCTTTCCAGAAACACATATTCTTCCTCTTTATACAATGAGGTAGTTAAAACATAATGTTAAACTATTTCCTCTCAAAAGAGATTGTTTAAATTATCAGAACTCTCTTGGAAAACATTTCCAGTAACTTATAATGAAATGAAAATTGCATCATCATCATCATAATTATTAAGATTATATCCACTGGTAGAATTTCCCATTTATATGGAAAACAAATATGTTCATGACTATTTCCCTATTAATACTTTTAACTATTCATTCATTTTTCATGCTTTTTTCCTCACAGTGTGTATTTTTTTTTTAAACTTAAGGCACTAAATGCAAATCAGACTTATTTTAGCATGTGAGCTAATTAGCCAAGGCAATACTTTTTTACAAATGTCATAGTTTTTTAATATAGATTATTTCTTCCACGTAATCTCAACTTAGTTTTGAAAAGAACAAGTTGCTCCATCATAGAATAATATGGGATAACACTGTAGTATGTAGAGTAATATAGAGTAATTAGCTAGTCTTTACCACAATCACTAGTTTTTGTTGTATTTAATGTTTGTACCAGACGTGATTGAATAGATATCTTCTAGATTAATATTGGGGATCTAGTCAATCTTCGGTGGTTCCAAATTCAAATTATCCCTATACTGGGCAAAACAGAAATAAAGATTCCTAATGGAATAATCATCTCAATCTCATGTGGAACGTTGAACAAGATAGATCACATTCCAGGCCATCAAATGTATCTTAACAAATTTAGACTAAATCATACAGAGTTTGCTTTCAGATGATAATGGATTTAAACCGGAGATTTAATCCATGCGGGTCTCTCCCTACTGTTTCTTATTCTTGTGTCTGGATGTATTTGAGCAATGCACTGTTGCTTGTAAAACGGCATATTTGTGCACCACTTTATTAAAGTTGCTGATGTGTCTATCATTTGAAAAGTGTCTCCTGTTCTTCAAAGAAGCATTTGTTGAATCTGATGTTGGCTTTCCCTGTCAGTACACACTATTAGTTACAATTAGTCTCTGCTTCCAAGCCTATGTGAAGCCAACAGACAGTTGCAGAGTCCTTTAGTTGTATTTGATCATTGTGGACAACAAGCCAACAATTTAGACCAAAAATAACTTCATTCTTTTCCTTAGTAAGAGAAAGAGCTTGTAGTTTCTGTTTGGATTTTTTATGTCCTCATATGTTTGTCTATGTTGATTTACCTTATAGAAACATTTTTCCTTGCTTTTTTTTCTTTTTAAGCTGAGCATTATAATTTAAATACTAAGAATGTTGGTCTGGTAAGAATTTAAGATGTTTTCCTTTTTATAAGACTTACAGCTTACACAGCTTACTAGACACTATTGTTTGGTACTTCATCCTAATACAGTGTCTCATTAGAGGCTAGATATTTTTCAGCTTATTGTATTACTTCACTTGATTATTCTGTATATACTAACATTTGTAATTGCTGCCTCAAGTCCAAGGACCACATAAGGTAGAGAAATTCATGCAGAAAATTTTTAGGTTATGACCTTTGAAAAGGCTTATTGTAAAATCACTGTTTTACAAGTTGTCAGATATTATCCCAGCACATCTCTGATACTCATTTCATTCCTGATCTTTCTGCAATCCTCCCTGACTCCCCAGACTAAGTCAAACCTCCTCATTATATGCTCTTATAACACCACAGTCTTTTCTTACAGAACTTTATCTCAGTTTGTAACGATACATTTATTTTGAGATTAGTTGACCAAACGTCTAAGTTTCTCTGCAGATTGTAACATCCATGAAGGCAGGGATTGTGTTAATTAAGGTAAGGACTAAAATGCTTTCACAAAGAGAACCTCAAATAATGGAACTTATACAAGTTGCAAGCCTATTTCTCTTTCACATAACATTCCACATAAGGGCCATGTGGAGCTGGTAGGATGGCTCTCCTTTCCTCAACACACGGCTTCTATCTCTAAGTCAAGGGAGCTGACAATTTTTTTTTTAAGATTTTATTTATTTTTTTGACACAGAGACAGCCAGTGAGAGAGATAGCCAGTGAGAAAGAGACAAGCAGGGGGAGTGGGAGAGGAAGAAGCAGGCTCCCAGCAGAGGAGCCTGATGCGGGTCTCGATCCCGGAACGCCGAGATCGCGCCCTGAGTCGAAGGCAGACGCTTAACGACTGAGCCACCCAGGCGCCCCGACAATTTCTTATTACCTCCCTGTTGATTAAGAGAAAAGGACCAGAGCAGCAGCACAAGTTCAATTTAAAGGGTGAGACCCTTTAAAGGAGCATACATTGCTCCTACTCACAACTCATCAACCCTGACTTAGTCACAGGACTACAAGTAATTACAAAAGAATCTGGGAAATGTAGTCTTTAGCTGGCAATCACCTATCCTAGGGAAGAAGGAGAGATTAAATCTAGGGGGACAGCGAGCTGTTTGCCACAGTATCTCTGTTATTACTACATGCTACATCTCCAGATCCTACTCCATTGCCTGTCCCATAGAAGCTCTCAGTAAATATTTTAAGAATGAATGGACAAATGGATTTCAGATTTTCATACCATCACTGACCTTTCCCCCAACCTTTGACAGCTGTGGACCCAGAAGAGCAGGAGGCCCAGGGGAGTTACAGCTATGGGAAAATGGCTGTACAAGCAGCCCAGGAAGCAGTTTTTTTTTTTTAAAGATTTTATTTTATTTATTTTAGGGAGAGAGACTGCGTGAGCAGGGGCAGAGGGGTTGGGGGGCAAGGTGCAGAGGGAGAGGGGAAGTAGACTAAGCGCAGAGCCCCACATGGGGCTCAATCTCATGACCCTGAGATCCTGACCTGAGTGGAAACCAAGAGTCTGAGGCTTAACTGAGTGACCCAGGTGCCCCCAGGAAGCAGCTTTTTTGCAAGGATGAAGCTGATGAGATAAACTGAGACTCATGCTATGTGAATCACTAATCCCTAAGATAAAATGAAGATGTTTCAGAATCTACCCAGGTGGAGGCATCTTCCATTGTGCCATTACCCGTCACTCTTAAGTTGAAGGCGTGCCAATTTCTTCTTCCAGCTGAACACACAGGATTGTCAGGGGAACCCAGGTATCTCCAAAAACCAAATATTAATTCTGAGAGACAGTGCAGTACAAATACAAAGAGAAAAGAAACATTTTTCTCTTTCACAACTGAATTGTTACTTCCCATTATCAATGGAAATATATGAGAAATAAGACCATGACTCTCCAAGGAAAACTTAATTGCAACTTCCTCCATTCCCACGTAGCACCTTCTATAGCACTTTTCACATGGTATTATAGTTAACTACACTATGAGATATTTGCGGACTCAGAGCATATCTTGTTTATATTGATATAATCCCCCAAGTACCAAGTAGCACATAGTACTACCTAACAAATCTCTGTTACATGAATCAGTGAATGAATGAGGAATTAATGAATGAATAATGAATCTCTTGAGTCATTGTGCTACTGGAAGAATAAAAGGTAACTTAAAGAATAAAACCTTCTCCTCTCTCCCTTTAAGAGAAGCTGAAAGAATCTCAGAGCTTCTGTAGGGCCTTTGTGAAGAAAAAAGTTTGGCCATTAAAAAAAATTTTTTTTTGAAAACAAGGGAAGAAGGAAAATACTATTTGTTCTGCTTAATCTAAAAACTGTGAAGTATTAATTTGGTTATGGATTAGAAAAATGTTTATTTTATTATAGGATTGAATTTACTATCTATCAGAATTAGGATGTGCTTTGGGGGGTGGTGTGTGTGTGTGTGTGTGTGTGTGTGTGTGTGTTAAGTATTCCTCCATGCACAACTGGGTAAAGAAACTGCCATTCCATGAACTTACAGTGCTCTCATGGAAGATTCATATCTATTCTGGCCGTTACCAAGCTACTTAGGGAGTGTCGCACAGATCATTGACTCCCCACCTCCCACCCACCCACCCAGAATGTTACTTTGAAATGAATGACTCAGATTTGGGAAAATGTACTTTCGTGAAGAGAAGAATGGATTGTGGGAGGAGATCAACCTCTGCAGTTAAGAGGCATGATTTCCCAAAAGGATGGTGAAGATTCGCAGGACAGAAATTAGAAAAATGAAGCATGGGGTGTAAGAAACCAGATTAGAAACATGAATGTGCCCAAGAGGGGTCCTCTATGAGTGTTTTAGTTTCTTGGGTGCTCTCTCTCTGGACCTCGGAAAGGATCATATTTGGTGCATACTTGGTGACACCCTTGACTTACACTGAGCTGCATAATCAAGTGTGAGAAAGTTATTCTGCATACTGTAGTGGTAGTGGCAGTAAAGAATGGGCCTACACTTAGTTAACCTTGCCCACCTTGGTGCCCACGGACAGAAGTGTATGGCCTTTCCCCAGGCCTGGGACAGAGCCAGAGGAGAGCAAGGATGCTACGGGGGGCCGGGGCTAGCCACTCCCACACAGAGCGAGGCAAGATTTCAAATCAAAGAAAGCAGCTCTCCTTCCCCAAAAGGCAGATATTTTTTTCTCTAAACTGCTCCTTGTTTGAATCTCATTTGGGTTAAATTGTCAAAAGATTTAGAGATTTCAGAATTCTGAAAAGGACTATAACTGTAGCTTACTTTGTTCTTAATATTTTCATTTCCAAAGAGTTTGCCTATAAGAGTCCAGAGAGCCTAGAGATATTAAGTAATTTATGTTTGTCATTGTTATCTAAGTAGTCCCAGAGATCCATGAGATCATTGGTGGGAAGCAAGGTGTCATAATAATGCTCTGCATTTAAAGAACATAGGACTCTAAGGACCTAAAACTGTTTCTTGGTGGATTTGTATTAAATATCATTTATTTCAGAAGCTTAACATCACAGTAATTAGTTCACTATTAGAAAAGATTATGAAATGCTTTCTAAAAATTATATTGCTTTCCATATAAACTGATTATTACCTGTTCTCAATGGAATGTATCATCTCCAGTCTGGACACTAATTCAAAGTAAAATAGCCATTTGGCTATCAATACGCACTCATTTTACATGGATGTGTGTATCTACATTCCATATTTATGTTTATGTTTAATATGCGACTCCTCATTTTTCTGTTAAATCTCCTAGAAAGTCTCGACCATTTTTCCGTCGTTTGTAAAGGCTGCATATTCCTAGTTAAAGGGCACCTATCCAGCAGATCCAGCAGACACTCAATAATTACACACTGATGATGACCATGCTAATAGTAATTTAGGATATAAGATGAGTTAAATTCAGATTTTCTTCTCATCCAGCAGAGATGGATTTTTTCCCCCAAGGCAGAATTCCAGTGGCAATGACGAAATCTCGAGGCTTCCACCACAGAATTTGCCCCTCATTTGTCTACACTTCTCTTCCTTTTGTAAGCCTTCTCCCAGGGCTTCTTAAAATAAGCTGTACCTACGGCCACGCCTGCAGCTCCTCCTCGGCTATTTGGAAGTGGCTTAGCTAACTGCAGACTGGAGCACCTCCGCACCCACCACCATCAACATCAATCACCACAGTCAACTCCCAAGACTATCATTTGCAAAGGTGACACGTGGCCCCAGCTCCTTGGAAAGTTCTCTGGCTCCTAAAACGGTTAGTTAGATGGATAGATCAGTGCAGCACCATCACTCTCCTAAATTATGTAACTTTCAGCTGGACTAATTATAGAAATAAGTTTGGTCCTAGATAAGGCATAATGCTGACCTGGTCTCTTTGGTACCAGGTCTCAACTGAAACTGTACCATGTAAATTCCACATTGACTCATGGCATTTTCTCCAGGTACCAGGAAAGCGACACTGTGGAGAGAGGTTTAATCATGTTGGATGGGCCATGATACTATTGCTTCCTACTTATCAGATTATTTCCCATTTCCACCCTCAGAATACATTTGAAGTCTTAAAAAGTTTTTGGCTGAAGAATTGTAGGCATATAAATATCCCTTGAATGAAAGAATCATCTTAGTTTTATACTTTCTAGGACAAAATTTTTTTCATTCATTATTTTATGTGTAGGCTTTCTGAATCGTGTACCATTTTGTTCTAATAAGTAGTACAATTAAAGGACTTTCTGTAATCAAATATTTTTGAAAAGCCTAAAGTAAGCTAACCTTAGAGAAGCTTATTTACTGAATCTTCTGAGAGAACTAGGTTGTTTAAGGTTATAACTATCAAAATAAGATATTTTGCAAATGCCCAGAGCATGATTTATTTTATTCCCTAAAAATCAGTGTTAATTTTCATTGACCCTCATAATTCCCTATGCCCTGGCTAAGCTAATTAAAACCAGATGAGTTGGGTTTTCCCACTCTCAGTTTTCAAACTAAAAGTTTTCAAATACTACTAAAAATCATTCTAAAGTTAAAGGCCTGATAAGTCAAACTTTAAAATTAAAGCTTAGAATTCCATCTATGGTCTAGGTTTATTAGAAAATATAATAAATATACTTCTAGGAGTTATCTAATTGTGGGGCTTTTTCCCCAGATTTCTAATTTGTTCTATATTTTCTACACAGCAGTAATCATATTTATTCAATGATTTATTGTTTTCTAGTATGGTCTTTACAAGGCACTGGTTCTTGGTATTTTATGAGAAATGAAGATGGATAATATGAGGAAAACTTATCAAAGACTCGGAGATGGCCAGGAGGTACTCCTGGATGTCCTTTCAGGGGAGCCCTGGGTATTAGCAGGAAGACCTTCTAGGGGTTATCTGATTGTATAGAGGTGTGACCTTTGACTCTCTTTGGTTGACTAGTGTTTTGCAACTCCAGGAAGACAGAAGTGAAGATCTAGAAAACTGATAACAATGTAAATAATTTCTGTTCCTGCCAGTGCAAATTAGTTTTGTCCTGTGAAGAGCGTAAATCAAATTCTTATTTGAAACAGTTTTAACATCTTACTGGTTCTCTCATTAATGACTTGAATAATTTTTGGTACATGTTCATTTTTCATTGGTATAAGAGTCATGATTTCACTATTTTGAAAATTATACCTTAACAGCGAAATATGTCCCTGCCCTTTAGACGCTTATAATGTGAAGTGAGGAAATATACATATGTACCGTATCTATAATACATGTCAGAATTTGGGAAATTCCCTATAAGAATTGTGGGTTCACTAGAGAGATTATTTTACTTGGAGCACAGAGATTTCAAGCAAGGATTCAAGCCAGTATATTCTGATGACAAAGATAGAAATAAAGGAACACATTCCAGGTAGGGATATTATAAACAAATACATGGAGATAGAGAAAATAAATTGAATGTCAAAGAAACAGCAATCAGGTCCGTTTAATCAGAGTATGCGTGTACATAGAGGAGTAGTAAAATGAAAGCCAAAAAAAAGAGAAGACGAGGCAGGAGAAAAAGAGAAATTGTTTCTTTCGGACATCCCTCCACAATTTATACTATTTCATAGTTTTTAAGGTAACATGTTCACATAATGACTTTTAAGATTAAGATATAAATACATTAGAGGGAGAAATGTGAAAATAGCAGCAGCCTGAACACTTAAAAGTCAAAAGTTCTGCTATTTTTATATACAGCACATCTCCTTCCTTGTGCATTTCACCCCCTCCCTGCCATCAGCGTAACCTCTCTTTCCTGGCCCAGACTCCCCCTCTCAAATGTTAGGAGTCTGGCCACTTCAAGGTAAAAGTAATACCATGATGGAATTATGAGTGTTGACACAGACAGATTCCTGTTCAACTCCTTTGACTCTGCCACTTACTAACTCCGGTGTTGAGAGCTTCAGTATCTTCTGTAAAATAGTTGCCTCTGATGGGGTGCCTGGGTGGTTCAGTTGTTAAGCGTCTGCCTTTGGCTCAGGTCATGATTCCAGGGTCCTGGAATCAGGCTCCCTGCTCAGCAGGAAGCCCTGCTTCTCCCTCTCCCACTCCCTGCTTGTGTCCCATCTCTCACTCTCTCTCTCTCTCTCTGTCAGGTAAATAAAATCTTTTTTAAAAAAAATAGTTGCGTCTGAGTCTTAAGGTCCTTACTTCTGGCCTTAGAGTGGCAAGTCTAGGGGATAGGGAGGCTGAGGAAGGAGAAGATGGGTAAGAGATTTGGCATTATTTTTTTTCTAGCTCAGCTTTCTCAGACAAAAATGAAAAAGTCCTGGTAACTTGCTATTAAATTGGCCCCCAGATATAGTGAGGAGTTTCTATTACCCCACACAGAAAATTCCAAGCCAAGTTCAAGAAGCCCTGCCTATGCTCAAGGTTCCAGGGATAAAATCCAAATGACACAGACTTAGGGAAAGGGGTGGCATTTCACACTTAATTCTAGTTATCTTATAAAGAAATAAAGAGTTGACCAAATGTCCATTCACAGGTGAATGGATAAACAAAATATGGCATGTACATATAATAGAATATTATTCAGTCTTAAAAAGGGAAGAAATTCTGACACAGGCTGCAACACGGATGAACCTTGAAGACATTATGCTAAGTGAAATAAGCCAGCCACAAAAGGACAAATAGTGTGTGATTCCCCTCACATGAGGTAACTAGAGAAGTCAAATTCGTAGAGACAAAAGAAGAATGGTGATTTCAGGAGCTGGAGGTTGGGAGAAATAGGGAGCAGTATTTAATAGGTACAGAATTTCAGCTGGGAAAAGATGAAAAAAATCTGGAGATGGTTGGTGGTAATCTTTGCAAACAATGTGAAATGTACTTAACTACACATTTTAAAAATTATTAAAATGGTAAATTTTATGTTATGTATATTTTACCACAGTAAATAGAAAGCAATATAGAATTGAGCTGCCCAGCTCTTCAGGATGTCCTCAAATGAACGCTTCCTAAATTAGGAGATTGTCCCGCACTGACCCTCTTTCTATTTCTTATGCTCCTATCACTTTCTCTCCCCCAGAGTCTCCACTTTCTTCATCATGTTGCTCTTCCCCCTTCCCCACTTCCTGGGCACTGCAATTTGCCCAGCAGCTAGCTATTCATGAGCTTTCTTTAGCACCTGGGAAATTTTGTTTTCTTCCAGCGTAAGTTGTGAATCATAGTCATTTCCTTCCTGCCCTCGGTTTTCACTGCTGGGTAGGGAAGAAGAGGAAGCTTCAAGCCTCAGGATGGGGGAGGAAAGGAAGATAATCCTCCAGTGTGAGTTGAAGTTTGAGTCTTGGTTTGTTTTTCTTTGGTTGTCCTCAAGAACATGAAACAAGTTAGATAGCCTCCCTGCAGCTACCTAAGAGATTCTTATCTCTCCTACTAGCATAACTTCAAGTCCTTGTGTTGAAAGAAGAGCTTCTTCTCTCCTTGGTTGCATTTCAAAACTCTCTTCCATTGATTCAGTGTGGGAGGCTTCCATGACCAACTGCATCCTCCCATTAACCAGAATACAACCACCCACCCGACCCATGTCAAGGAGTGGGGGAATCGTTGGTGGAGTCTTACCACACTGACCTAACAATGAGAACAAAAGATAATACAGGGGAAGCCTCCACCTGTTCTTGACATGGAAACTCAATAAATGATGCACATTTTATAGGATGACTGGGTGGCTCTGTCAGTTGAGCGTCTGTCTTCGGCTCAGGTCATGATCCCAGGGTCCTGGGATCGAGTCCAACATTGAGCTCCTTGCTCAGTGGGAAGCCTGCTTCTCCCTCTGCTTGCTGCTCTCCCTGTTCAGTCTCTCCTTCTCTCTCGCTCTCTCTCTCTGACAAATAAAATCTTTTAAAAAATAGAAAAATAAAGATCAGAACCATATGTGAGTATTATGGAAGAACTTTAAACATTACCCAAATCTTTTTAGGATAAGTAGTGTAGGATTTTTGTTTTTGTTTTTTTTTTAAGATTTTATTTATTTATTTAACACAGATAGAGACAGCCAGCGAGAGAGGGAACACAAGCAGGGGGAGTGGGAGAGGAAGAAGCAGGCTCATAGCAGAGGAGCCTGATGTGGGGCTCGATCCCATAACGCTGGGATCACGCCCTGAGCCGAAGGCAGATGCTTAACCGCTGTGCCACCCAGGCGCCCCACTGTAGGATTTTTGAACAAGGGAATGACATGTTCATAGCTCTCCTTCAGGAAGATAAATTAGCACCAGTGAGGAAGATAAATTGAAAAAGAATACAACTAGATGCTGAAAAATTAATTAAAAGGTAAGGGGTTTTTCATGTTAACACTTCCGACACTAACTCTAGAGTGTTTTCCAAACATGAAGCAGTCAATTCTCTGATTCTCTAACACCAACGGGGTGTTCAGCAATTCAATTCGATACTGAAACTTAACAGAAGTTTAGTACAGACTCCACAGGTTAAGGTCTTAGTCCCCAAGACTGTCCCCTATTTCAGATGCTAATCACAAATCCTGTGCCTCCCCCATACTTGTAACGGACAGGCTACAAAACCATGGTTCCCATTACCCCACTTCAGGTTTGATAATTTACTAGAACAGCATGCAGAACTGAGAAACATACTTTACTTATATTTACTGGTGTATTATTAAGGGCATTTTTTAAAGGATACAAATGAATAGCCAGATAAAGAGGCACATAGGGCAAGGTCTGGAAGGGTCCTGCTCCCAGGAGTGTCTGTCACCCTAGAAATGCAGTGTGCCACCCTCCTGGCATGTGGATGTGTTTACCAACTTAGAAGCTCTCTGAACTCCATCATGTAGGGTTTCTATGGAGGATTTATTACATAGGCACAATTGAGTAAATCATTGGCCATTAGTGATTAACTTAATCTCCAGGCCTTCTCTCCTCACCAGAGATTGGGAAGGTGAGGATGAAAGGTCCAAGATTCTAGTTAAGACTCAGTGTTCCCAATGACCAGACCACATCCTGAAGCAACTAAGGTCCCACCAAGAGTCACCTTGTTAGAACAAAAGAAGCCCCTTATCACCCTATCACTCAGAAATTCCAAGAGTTTAAGAAGAATGCCAAGAATGGGGGACAAAGACCAAATATCTTTCCATGATATCACAGGAGAGTATTGCAGAAACTGCTAGGGGGAAAAAAAAAAAAGAACGTTGGTTGTTGGTGTTGGAAAAATACCAGAACTGATGGTCAGAAGTTAAGGACTTGTGCTAGAAAAGTAGATGCAGCAATGGAAAGGAGAAAAGCAATATGTGAGAAACACTGTCAAGGTAGAATTAATAGAATGTAGATGGTCAATTAAATATGGGGAAGTGAGGGAAAGGAGGACTCAAAGATGATCCTTAAGAATGAGTCTGCATTGCTGGGAAGATATTGATACTGCCTACTGAGAAGTAGAAGTAGAGTGGATTTGGTAAGGAAGATGTTCAATTTTATATATGCTGAGTTTGAAATATCAGTAAAAGATTCTAGTGCAACAGCCTAAGTAGGGACATAAAAATATAAGGATACAGTTAGATAACAATTTTACACTGTATTGAAAGAACTGCTCCTTTGAGATTGGATCAACCCACATGAAACTTTGAGACATGTCGACATTTTATCCTCTCCATCTGATAGCTGCTCTATTTTCAACTTTTGAAAGAAGCTCAGCCATTTGGAAATAATTTTCACTACCAAGAAAGTAAGTTGAGAAATAGAAGAAATAAGAAGAAAATATAAATTATAAATGAATCCTTGAAAGACTTAGCTTTAGACTTTCCAGAAAATGTCTCACTGACCTAAGGGCTAGGCTTTTGTAAGTGTGCTATGCTAATTATAGTCATATTTCTGAAGATGGGTTCATATTTTCCTTTGCCCCTTCATGTGGCTTTACGAGGTTTTCTGTTCTTTATGATTTTCTGTACTCTGAAATGCACCCCTTCAAAGTTTGAAAAGAACACATAGTTTGGCTATGTTCTTTAATATACTTAACTTTTTTCTCAAGTTGCCAACCATTCTTTTTAAAGATTATTTATTTATTTATTTATTTGACAGAGAGAGACAGCCAGCAAGAGAGGGAACACCAGCAGGGGGAGTGGGAGAGGAAGAAGCAGGCTCCCAGCAGAGGAGCCTGATGCGGGGCTCGATCCTAGGACCCTGGGATCACACCCTGAGCCGAAGGCAGACGCTTAATGACTGAGCCACCCAGGCACCCCAAGTTGCCAATCATTTCTAATAGAAATGGAAAGTTGGCAACAGAAAGTTGGCAAGATGTAGTAGGAAGGGGGAGAGAGAAGAGGAGAGGTTTTGAGGCAGATGAGGTTATCAGGTAACTTCTGCAGGATCTCAGACACACTATTTGGCAATGAGTTCTGGTTCTAGTAATCAGCATTATCGTTTTCAACTTTGCTGAAATTTCCTTTTTTTTTTTTATTTATTTTTTATTTTTTATTTTTAAAGATTTTATTTATTTATTTGACAGAGATAGAGACAGCCAGTGAGAGAGGGAACACAAGCAGGGGGAGTGGGAGAGGAAGAAGCAGGCTCATAGCAGAGGAGCCTGATGTGGGGCTCGATCCCACAACGACGGGATCACGCCCTGAGCCGAAGGCAGACACTTACCCGCTGTGCCACCCAGGTGCCCCTGCTGAAATTTCCTAATGCTGTTTAAGAGCCTTGACACTTGTGGAATGAAAGGTAATTCTCTCTCAAAGTGTCAGAAATTCTTCCATCCATTCTATCTTGTTATAAAAACAAGAATCAGTAGAGCATTCATGTCTGAGATCAAATGGCTGGCTGACTTGCTCATTTCATAGTTGCCTGATTTGGAGTAGCATCTAAAAATAATCTAAATAATTTGCCTCTGTAGAATGGCTATTTTTACTGCACATATATAACAATTGCTGGGTACTTATTATAGGCCCTGCATCTTATGTGCATAATTTTATTTAAGCCTCACAACAATCCTATGAGGATGGAATATGGTCATACACACCTCCATCATCAATGTGAATCTGCAAACAAAATCTCTACCTCCACTATGGAGAGTGATAATTGTCATTCTCAAACTTTTTCTATACCCTAATTTAGAAACTCTGGCTGAATATTCTCTCACACTGGAGTCTGAGCCCTCATTTTATTAGTTTTACCATAGTTAAAATCTCAATGTAGTCAAGGTCTAAGTAAATCCACCACACTCTCCCTTCTGTCATTACCTATTCACAAGTTTGTGAATGAACATTTTCCCTCATCAGACCACAAACTGAGTCTTCCACTGACTGGGATTTGAAGACTACTCATCCCATGAGACTCAACAAATGTCATTTTTCAGCTCATATACAAGATGAAGAAAGCATATGGCACTGCCCCATTAGTGGCTTTTTTCCCTCAACCACAGATGTGTGCCCTTAACCTTTGGATGGCTTTCCAGAAGAACGACCAAAGAAACTACAGCATTAATTCTTCGATGGCTTTGGCTTTTCAAAACCGTTTGTCTCAGATTCTGCCTTTAGGCTCATAAAATATTTAAACATAAATCATTTACTCGTTTCCAGTGGACTTTACACAAATTTAATCATTGGTTTAGGTCATTTCCTTTATATTGACCTGAGGTAACTTGGATGCCGTTGAACCAGCATCAAAACATCATAAAGTTTTGAGCTCTTACTTTTTAAATTATGATTTCTGCAGAACTTGCAATCAGGCCTTTAAAAAATTCCAAAACAATAATGGACTCTGAGTTCAGTTGTGACATCAGGAATTATGTGAGCCAGAATTTTTCAGTGAGAAACACAGTGCGTGTTTCCTGTAAGCAAAAGAAAATAATATTATCTCTCAATTTTATGTATGTCTTTTAAAAGTACAAACTGCTGTGATAAGATTGAGACCAACAGATGATGAAATTCAAGTTGAAACGCTGGTTGCTGCCCAGAATGAGCCCATCAATTCAAGAGAGGAAGAGAATTATAGAGGCCACAGGCTTTTATAAGGAACACCTTGTTCTGTAGAAACCTCTCTGATGCACTCAATTTGTTTTAATGAGTTCTGTTTATGGCAAAATGCTAAATGCATATTATATAAATTGAAATTTGATACTACACAAGCCTGTAAGATTTTCAGATAAAATCCCAGATAGGGTGAGAGACAAGGTCGGTCCTTAACATAGTTCAAAGAGATTTCTCATGAGGAGGCTCCAGGATAATTTCCCATGATGCAATGGATTACTTTATTAGTGGTAAGTGGCACAACACAATCTTCTATGGAGGGTTAATGTTTTTCTATTGATATTGATATTTGTTCACTCATTTATTCATTTACTTGTTCCTCTAATAAAAATGTATTACATATCTACTGTGTTCATTTGTTTTATAAATTTTATGGAACATTTACCATCTGCCACATAATGAACATGAAAATACTTACATATAAGGCTGTGCTTGCCTCTAATTAGCATAGTCTCATTAGGCCAAATCATGAGTATTAGTAAAACAGTTTTTAAAGTGAAAGAAGGCAGAGGTCTCAATTAATTTAAAATAGTGTTAACCACTATTTATTTAGAGTTTGTCATATGCCACTCACTGAGAAAAATACTTTATCTTATTTTTAATATAATTCCCATACAAATCTACATGGTAAGTTTAACTCCAATTCGTATATGATAAAACAGGTTTAAAGAGATTGATTACCATCTCTCATCACTTAGTGACCACCACCAAACACCCTGCATTTTACCACTTTCACCAGTTAAAATATATTTTTTAAAGATTTATTCATTTTTGAGAGATAGAGCAAGCCCAAGCGTGGGGGGGAGGGGCAGAGGGAGAAGGAAAGAGAATCCTAAGCAGACTCCACACTGACCGTGGAGCCTGACAAGGCTTGATCCCAGGACCCTGAGATCATGACCTGAGCCTAAACCAAGAGTTGGAGGCTTAACCGACTGTGCCACCCAGGCACCCTGCCAATTAAAATATTTTTAGCTTCAAATAGAAAAACTGGTAAAAGTGTCTTAAATCATAAGCATATTCAATTAAGTCACAAAGTAAGAAGTCTAGAGGCAAGCAGTTCCAAGGATGGTTAAACTTTCAGGTTAACAATATGAGGGTTCTGTCTGTTTCTCCATTGTTCTCCTAACTTCCACCTCAGGTCCACAAGATGGCCAGCACAGCTTCGAGTCTCACATCTTAACATGACAAAATCCATGAAAGGAAAGGATAGGGAACTTTTTCTGGTTTCTGTCTTTTAATCAGGGAGTACAATATTTCTTATAAACTCTACATCAGACTTTCCCTTAAATTTCATTGGCAAAAACTGGATCACATGCCCACCCCTAAACTAATCACAGCCCAGGAGCATGGGATTATAGTGATTAGCTAAAATCAATTATAATTCATTCACTGAAGCTGGGAATGATTTTGTTTTTTACTTAAATAAAATTGGTTTTTGCTTAGTAAGGGTGAGGGGGACAACCAATAGGATCTTCCTCATATACTAAAGTGCACATAGATTCTATGTGATGAAGACTTTTCTGGCTTGTCACAAGACACATCATCTTCCCTAAGACTAACATACACAGAAATATTGAATTAGCAATTAACCTAAAAATGTAGGACTGGAGAGTAATGAAACAGGACATCTTGGTAGATTTTGTGCTGTGAGTTTTAAACTGTGGATGGGGTCAGCCATTGAAAAGGAAGAAGATATTGCATTATACCATAAAACACAATGAGGAAATTACATTTTTGTTTTAAAATAATTTATCCCATTGAGACAAAGATTTATAAGTCAAATCCTTTTCAACACCTTTCCTTTGAAATTAAGAGTCATCAATTCAGATTTATTTATTTATTTATTTATGCTGCCTGCCACCCACTCCTTCAATTCAGATTTCTTGACAGACATAGTATTTATTTAAAAAATCTTTGCAACACATATTTTAACATTCTTTTTTTTTTTTTTAAAGATTTTATTTATTTATTCGACAGAGATAGAGACAGCCAGTGAGAGAGGGAACACAAGCAGGGGGAGTGGGAGAGGAAGAAGCAGGCTCACAGCAGAGGAGCCTGATGTGGGGCTCGATCCCATAACGCCGGGATCACGCCCTGAGCCGAAGGCAGACGCCCAACCGCTGTGCCACCCAGGCGCCCCTATTTTAACATTCTTAAATGTACTGAAATTTAGGCTTCTAAGTTAGGGTGGCAGACTGAAAAAACATGTATTTCAGCCCCTCTTCTGGAATCCAACTAATACTACAGTAGAGGAAATTTTAAAATAAATAACCCCATGAGGAAGGGGGAAAAGAGGAGGGCAATAAAATATTGGAAACTGGAAAGTGAATTCATGAAAGGTGACTGATTAGCAGACTCAAGATAGTGGGTCCCTAAACTACAAGTGGGAGAAGCTGAGAAGCAATTTGATGTGTACTACAGAATGCTCAGAACATCATATAAAGTCATGCAATTATTCATGATTGAAGAAGGGGAGGAGGTGGCAGCACCTAAATAAAGAGGATTAAGTGGAAATAACTTCTAGAGTCTCCAATCTACTCTTCAACCCTAGTAACTGCTCCTATCCTGTGCTACCACAGCAAAGAACTGGAGATTTATTTCTGGGAGACATCAGCACAGTCAGAGTTCTAGGTGCCATGTGAAAATAAGAGATCAAAATGTGATTATATATACTGATTACTAGGTGCTGAGACTGTGCTGTCTAGTCCTGTTCCAGCCCAACTCCCAGGAACATTAAAGCAGTCACAGCCTTGCCCTTCGGAGAGAAGATTAGAAGATTTCTCTGGGGAACCTGACCAGCCCAAGATGACAGATATACAGATTTTTATCTTTGGAGGGTCCTTAACAATTAGTCCCCATATCACCATATACAGAAGTCACTCCTAATCCATGGATTATTCATTCCAAGCCTCCCACTGGCTGCCTGAAACCAAAGATAATACCAATCTCTATATACACTGTTTTTTCCTATATACACCTATCTATGATAAAGTTTAATTTGTAAATTAGGCACAGTAAGAGATTAACAACAGCTAAGAATAAAATGGAATGATTTTAATAATACACTGTAATAAAAGATATGTGAATATGGTCCCTCTTTCTCTCTTTCTTAAAGTATCTTATTGTACTATACTTACCCTTCTTCTTGTGATGTGAGAAGATAAAATGCCTACGTGATGAGTAGAAGTAAGGTCAGTGACATAGGCATTGTGACTTAGAGTTAGGCTATTACTGACCTTCTGACAAGATGTAGGAGAGTCATCTGCTTCTAGACCACAGTTCACTGCAGGTAACTGAAACCGCAGAAGATGAAACTATGGATAAAGAGGAACTACTATAATCAATTTTCAATTTCATAAACCTCATGCATACATTTAGAATTCCCATCAACTTTTTTGCTCACTAATCATAAGGAGACAGTTAAGGTTTACAAGACATTTGAGAAAAGCCCTAATTCAACATGGACAACAGAAATACAAGTGCAGATATTGAATCTATGAGCTAAAAACAAATACAAATGAGACTTTGGAAATTAAAAATATAATAATTAGAATGAAGGAAGAGGGACTCATGAGAAAATCTCCAGAGAATAGGAGTAAAAACAAACAAAGATTCAAAATAGGAAAGAAAAGATAAAATCAGAAGACCAGTCCAGGAGGTCCAACATCAAAATAATAAAAATTCTGGAAAAAGAAAACAACAGAAATAGAGAGAAGGAACTTACCAATGAAATGATTCAAGAAAATTTCCCCCAAACCATAAGAGAATATTTTCTATACTGAAAAGGCTCACCAAAGGCCCAATGCCACAGGTGAAAATAAAGGGACGCTTAATTTTTTCTCTCATCTCAAAGTTACAGAAGTACCTTATTTAGAAATATAAAGCTGAAGCTTTATTCTCTACAGATTTACTGTGTGACTTCTCTATATTCAGGTAGTTTGTTTCCCATGCTTCTAAATGAGCACACGACTATATGCTGGGAAATGAATTGAATTTGATAAGTAGGAAGACCTAGCTTAGTAGGTTGAATAGTAGCTTCCCTAAAAGATACCCACTTGGAACATCAGAATGGGATCTTACTTGGAATAAGGGTCTTTGTGATATAATTAAAGATCTCAAGATGAAATTGTCCTGGATTTAGGGTGAGTGCCCTTATAAGTTGAGAAAGGAGAAGGAGATTTGACATACAAACAGACAGAGGGGAGAAGACAAAGGAAGATACCAGAGTGATGCAGCTAAAAGCCAAGGAAAGCGAAAGATTCCAGCCACCACTAGGAGCTAGGAGAAAGGCATGGACTAGATCCTCCCTAAGGGCCTCTAAAAATAATCAATCTTGCCAACACCTTGATTTTGGACTTCTAGCCCCCAAAATTGAGAGAGAATAAATTTCTGTTTTTTTAAGCCACCAAATTTGTGATTTGTTATGGTAATCAACCCTAGGAAACTAATTCACCCTCTCCAAGCTATTCTAAATCTGCTCTGGCTAGAGAGGAAATGAAAATTCCTCAGATGTCATCTGCTTTGCCCTGATTTTGTGATGCAAACAAGAGTTAACATCTCAAAGGTCCATTTACACAATAGAGATGAGATCACTTTTAAACTTCAAGAACAGTCATACACAACTTATTAATTTCCACAGTACGCTTGGGTTAAATGGGTAAGTGTCATTAACTGCACTTCAGAGTATAGCAAATAAGTCCCTTGCTTAATGTCATCAAAGGAATTCTTGACAGATTGTCTTCAAAACCCACTCCACTTAAAGTAAATATGACAAGAAAGTAAAGCACTCATGGTCAGGAGTGGTACAAAAGGAATTGGAAAGCTATTGTATTTGCCATGCAAACATTCTAGAAGGCCTTATTTCCTATATATAAACATAAATATGTGTAAATATATATTTGTATAAATATATATATGTATACATAAAACTATATAAAATTCATGCTGCAATTTTCCTTGAAAGACAAATGTTAAAACCCTGGCTTTTGCTACCATCAGCCGATTTCTAGTCACCTTGTTATGAAACAAAAGTTTCCCTGAGAAATTTTATTGACCTGATAGACTTGCACGGGGGTATCTATCCCACACAGTCTTAGAGTAGGCATGTCTCAAGCCATAATTAATAGGAAAGACTTTGGTGCCAAAACAGCGAACAAAACTATAATGGCTAGAACAAGGGACATGATAGCTGTGTTCTACCCTGCCACAATCAGACCATATCTAGAAAGTCTACATTGTTTACAGCATAAAAAATTAAGGATTTCTTAACATAAAAAGATCCTAGCAAGGAGGGGTGAAGGAATCAAGGTTTTCAAAAGCAGCAACTCTTGAGTACTGGGTGGGGTGGGGAGGCTGTTAAATCTGGAGAAGGGGAGATTCAGATCCATGAGATAGCTATCACTAAATACCTGAAAGGATGTAATACGAAAGAGGATTTCACTTGATGGGTAGAGATCACATTTCAGCTTCTTATTATGAAATGTTTTGGAAGGGTGGCACAGTTGGTTAAACTTCCAGCTCTTGGTTTTGGCTCAGGTCATGATCTCAGGGTTGTAAAATCAAGCCCCATGTCAGGCTCCACACGCTCAGCATGGAGTCTGAGAGTCTCTCTCCCTCTCCCTCTGCCCTCTCACTTGTGCTCACTCACTCTCTCTCTCACACATATACAAATAAATAAATAAATCTTAAAAAAAAAAATAGGGTACATGAATTAGCTGAGAAAAATCAGCCATGACAGGGTTACTGTCCACTCTGCCATCAGTTACACACACTTTATACACACAACTACATAGTTGTAAGTAAGTCACATTTTAATCAAATGAGGACGTAGTAAACTTGTTACTCTAAGTCTCCTCAGAATTCAGAGGAAGGGGTACAAAGGAAAATAACCTAAAACCCATGCTTCAAAATAAACGTTTAGGTTGAAAAAATACTACTAGTAGCGAAAAGCTAATAAGACAAATGGTGTTATTCTTTTATCTTCAAATCAGCACCAGTAGGATTCAAGAATGATGAAAAGAATGCTTTTTTACTTTAATTGCTAAATTTTATCACAAAGTCACTACAAATTCAGTAGTAAAATGTTGGGGTGCAGAAAAAAAATGAAAGAGGGAAAAATATTATCAATGTATCAAGCAAGGCAAACCAAAACAGAGCTTTAGTTACACAATGATTTCTGTGTGGGTTTGAAAGCTAAGTACTATCATGGGCATCTCTTTATACACTATTTTATTGGAGAAAGAAAGTTACCATTTCATCATTAACGTTCCATCATGTGCTTGATCTTTTTTTTAATTTGGCATGTTTAAAAGGCTACCTTTTTTTTTTTTAACAGTTTCTGCTTCTGACATCTGTTCATCAGACACATCAAGATGCAAATATTAAACTGCAATTGTAAATAGCATGTTTGCTTCTCAAACCAAACCAGCCTCAATTTAAAATATATTAAAGGTATGTAAAACAGAAGTCCACTGAGAACAAAGAGACACACGTAGATATAATGTATATGTGGAGACTTCACTAAAGGGATCAAAACCAAACGTAGGCTGATGGCCATTGTTACCAATGGAATGGAATGGAATGGAATGGAAAAGACACCTGAAAAAAGGGCAAAATTTAAACAATATGATATGAAAACCCATATAAAGTATCTCCATAGTTATACAAACAAAAAACAAGATATAAACTAATGACAGAAAATGGGCTAAATTTTCTGAGTTTAGCCAAATCTGGCTTAGTAGTTGGAATGTTCAAGACTTTCATCTTCAGGGTATTATTGGTTGAAGGGAATGAACGTCGTGTTTGACTGTCCATGAGTGGAGATAATCATGATCATGTGATAGTAAGAGAACCATCTTCTGATCTAGGTGGAATGAATTCCTGAAGAAGGAGTTCCTAGGGCTCAAAGAAAGTTACAATTTTCCTGGGAAAATATCTAGGCAGTAGGAAATTCATGTCAAAAGCACAGAGTATCCTCAGACCCTCTGTTATTCAGGCAGATATTGGCACAAAAATATTATAACTTTACAGGCTCATTCTATTAAAAAAAAAATCAAAACAAAAAATTTTGGCCAAGATAGTTCTCCCTATTTTTGGTAGGTTTTTTGTTTTTGTGTTAGCCAAAAAACTTGAAACCCTACTCTTGGTACCTGCTCTGCGTTAGGATTATTAAGTATCCTGCACCAAACATTATCCAACCTAGGGAAAAAGTTCAATAGGCAATCACTTTTGATACATCTTTAATAAATAGATATGAATCTATACTCCCAAAATATAGCTATATTCATATTTATGAAACCCTTTAATTAGAAGGTTATTCCCTTGTGGAATTTATTAAGAATTTCCTCTTGGGGCACCTGGCTGACTCAGTCAGTAGAGCATGAGACCCTTGATCTCAGGATGGTGAGTTCAAGCCCCATGCTGGGTGTAGAGTTTAAAAAAAAAAAAAAAAAAAGGAATCTTCTCTTAATTTGTAAAACACCCCTGGGAAAGATAATTTGTCATCTCATAGCTCAATATCAATTATCAAATAATTGAGGGAAAAGAAAAGAGCATTCATGTGGCATTCAAGACAAGCATTAACTTATGGTTGCTCTTGCCTTTCTTTTTGTTGCAAATATGTAACAAATAATAATATAAATCATGATACCTATCAATGTCAGACTCTGGATTGTTTGCATGTCTTAGCTCATTTAATACATTACACATTCCTAGGAGGTAGGCATTACTTATTCCCTTTTAGATCTGAAGAAACTGAGGATCGGAGGTTAAATAACAAGATGATTCCTCCTTCCCTATGTATTTTCTGAATACCTGGAGGCCATCACGTGGCAATAATCATACCATGATTTTTGGTTCACCTGACTGTCCAGATAGATTATACCCTGCCTAAAGGCAGGAGCCACGTCTTATTCCTTTCTGCACCCAGAATACCTAGTAAGGTACTTAAAATGTAGTTGCTTCTCAATAACTGATACTCAAATATGCAACAGTTAGGGGACGGCTGGATGGAAGAAGTAGAAGGGAGGACTGAAAAAGGAAGGATGGTTTTAAGTCAACCAAGGTTGATAGTTAGAACATTGCTCTCCTTTTCCCTATTTTCTTTCTTTCTCTTTCTTCCTTCCTTCCTTTCTTTCTTTCTTTCTTTCTTTCTTTCTTTCTTTCTTTCTTTCTTTCTTTCTCTTTCTTTCTTAAGATTTATTTACTTATTTTAGAGAGAGAGAGAGAACAAGCAGGGGAAGATGCAGAAGGGGAGGGGGAGGGAGAGAATCCAAGCAGACTCCCCACTGAGTGCAGAGTGTGACACAGGGCTCCATTTCACAACCCCAAGACCATGACCTGAGCCATAACTAAGAGTCAGACGATTAACCAACTGAGCCACCCAGGTGCCCTTTCCCTGTGTTCTTTCTTAAATTTCTTATATTATATATTTCTTATATGTGTTTGTATGAGCTAAAAGGCAAACACTCCAAAGAGACTGCCTAGATTTCAATCCTGGCTCTACTTCATGCTGTGTGAACCTGGCCAAGTAACAACTCTTCTAAACCAGTTTCCTCATCTATAAAATGGGGATAAGAGTAGTATCTGCCCGGGGCGCCTGGGTGGCTCAGTCGTTAAATGTTTGCCTTCGGCTCAGGGCGTGATCCCACGGTTCTGGGATCTGGGATCTGGGATCTGGGATCGGGGATGGAGTCCTGCATCAGGCTCCCTGCTCCACTGGGAGCCTGCTTCTTCCTCTCCTACTCCCCCTGCTTGTATTCCCTCTCTCAGTCGCTGTCTCTCTCTCTGTAAGTAAATAAATAAAATCTTTTTAAGAAAAAAAGAGTAGTATCCGCCTTTTGTCTTACTAAGAGGATTAAATGTCATCATGCAAGCAAAGCTTTTAACATGATGCCTAGTCCACCAGGACTATTCTGATAATCAGCATCAAGGCCACCTTTCTCCAATGGTATCCTTATGCTGCCAAGTTTTTGCTTATTTCCTTTTCAATGATTAAAGGGCTCTCCTGTAAAGAAAACAAAAAACAAAAACAAAACAAAACAAAAAAAGCAAATCTTCCTCATCCAGACTAAAAGTAAGTTTAAAGTAAGTAAAGTAGAAAGGATGGAATTTGTTGGTGGTCAAATTGAGTTGATGTTTCAGGACAGGAAATGCTATCACTTACGACCCCACAGCAGCACTTGCCTCTTCTATTTCCCACCTGCTAAATCTGACCCTGTATGTGCAAGATACTGCGTGCGTAGGGAGCTACAATGGTAAACAAAATAATCTCTGGCCAAAAGGCTCATAACCTAACCACCCAGAAGACTACTCTCTCTTTAATAAACCTAATAGAACCTAGGAGATTTTAGACTGAGTGAAATCTACCCAATAAAAATGAAAACTAAGACCAGATTACCTTTATGCACTTCACGGTTTGCTAGTAGTGAAAAGGTCTACTCACAGATGTTCTGAATATAGTCTTCAAATACGGTTACACCCGATATATTTTATTTCACAAAGAAAAAAATTAGAAAACTCACTTTTACCTTATAAGGTCAAGGTAGATTGGGCTCCTGTATCTCAGTTTTAGTATTCCTATCATTGACAATACAGACCAAATAGAAACTACAAAATAAAGATAGTTTATCACATCGATTAGGTTTGTAGAGACAATAACCACAGATGCCATAGTGACAAGTACTAGCACTGATAAAAATGGAGAGGAGTTAAGACTAAGCATATTAAATAACAAAGGCAGTTGGCCCTCTTGGCCAACCATACATGTCACTCTTGAGGATTCAAATACATTAACCAGAAAGTTGCTAAATATTGAGGCAGAAATACTAAAAGGAATAACCCATGTTAATGAGGGGAAACTCTATCAGTCCATATGATAGCTACAGCATCTACAGAAAAATAAGAGCACACAAAAGACAATGTATTAAAAACCAGAACTAATGATAAACCTTTAAAGATTATTCCCGAATGAAAGCAGGAAATTCAAAAGGGAATTAAGAAAAGTCCATTTTACATGGACTTAACACCATATGCATATGTCCATTTTAGCCCTGTCACACTGTATCATTAATGGTTATCATCTCACACATCGTCCCCAGCAGTCCAGAAACTTCACTTCTTGAGGGCAAGGATCATTCATTTGTTTTCTATAAAAACTACTATTTAAGTTTTCAATAATACTTGTGAAATGGATGGTTGAATTGATGATTGCATGCTGATTTTCTAAAATGAGTTTACAGAGTGCTAGTGGTTGCAATCAGAGTCAAAAGAGCACAGTGCAATGTTGCTGACAAAGGAATGAGACTTACAAAGGCCCTATATCATGGTGCAATTTGAAATACTTAATAGAAATTTAAAAATCAACCCTTTAGACAGAGAAAACAAATTACACATAGATTAAAATACTAATGACATTTGGGTGCTTGTCTAAACTATAGACCAATGGTTCTCAATAGGAAGTGATTTTGCTCCTCAGGGGTCACTTGGCAATATCTGGAGGCATTTTTTGGTTGTCACAACTGGGGAGGTGGAGGTTACAACTGGCAGCTAGTGGGTTGAGGCCAAGGATGCTGCTAAACATCCTACAAGGCCAGGAAGCCGTCCACAACAAAACATTGTATGGTCCAGAATCTAGTGCTGAGATAGAGAAACCCTCCTGTTGACCAACCTTAGGGAATATTCTGATTTTCTTACTTAAAGGTGAAGAGATCTTATAAACACTATTTCAGTATAAGTCAGTAGACAAAAATGGTGTTGATGAAGAAATGCATCCATTGTTTATGAGAATCTGAGTCCAATTCATATTACATAGATATAAGCTAGGACAGATCATTCAGATACAAGGAAATAAGTTTTCAGTTTTTCAATGGAATGAGTACATCAAGACCCAGTATCCTTGGGAGTATGTGTCCTCTGGGGCTTTGCTCTGGTGCCAACGTTGCCTCTAGGACATCAACAAAATGTCTTATAACAAATAGTAAAATTTTTTCAATATGACAAAATTAAATTATCATCAATGGTTCATGTTCTTAAAAATCTTTACTTTTGAATCCATTTTAAACAGCCTTAAGTGCTATTTTCACTTTTTTCTCCAATGCTATCCTATAATGTTGAGTCTTGTTTTAAAGTATTTCCTGCCTCACTTATTGTTCATTTCAAACAAGCTATTATCGATTGTTCCTCCTGGACACCCATACCTCCACACATTTTCCATTTTCAAACACATTTCAGAAATACTTCTTTCCAGTAGTGAAGACCTTGTTCTCCTTCGATTTCCTGTTGTACACTCTACAAACCAAGTTGGTTATAATTAGAAGAAGTTCTAGTTTAACTCTGCTACTAATCTTTATCTCTATTCCACAAATCATTTTTTTCTCTTTTTATTCTTTTCCTCATGTCATTTATTTTCTTTTAAAATTTCTTTATATATCTTTTTGGTAAAAAGTGAAATAAATAATACTGAAGAACGTAAAGTAAAAAGTAAATGTCTCTCTCCTCACCAACCCTTCATTCATGCACCCCCAGATATAACTACTGTTATCATCTTTTTGGATATTCTTTCAGAAATTTCCTATGCATATATAAGCATCCATGAGAGGTATGTAGGGTGTGTGTGTGTGTGTGTGTGTGTGTGTGTGTGTGTCTGTTCAGGCACACTTAGGGCTTGCTTTTTCTTTTTTTTTTTTACTTTCCAGTATATCTTGATCATATTAGTACATATGCATCCATCTAAGTATTTTAAAGAATTCTCAATATTCTATTATACAACTGTAAATTAAATTATTTAGCAATTGTATTTTTAAGTTGTTTTCCATTTTTTGCTAATACAAGATGTATTTTAATGGACATGCTTGTGCCTTCAGGTCTTGGTAGTTGTGCAATTCTCCTCTTAAAGTAAATTCTTAGAAGTGGGACTATGAGTCAAAAGGTAATACATTTTTAGATAAGCAAGATATTACAAAATTACCCTCCAAAAATAATTGTACCAACTCACCAGTAAGTGATTCTGACATTTTCACTTTCCTTTCAAAATTTCTAACCATATTTGGTTGGCCAGCTACCTGCAGGCTGTTTCAGGTCAGGGAAACCTTCCTAGCCTCTGCTCCCATACAATTTACTGTTTTAGATTATCTCTTCCCAGGTGGGGGGGTGGGGTAACTGGGTGATGGACATTGGGGAGGGTATGTGCTGTAATGAACATTGGGTATTATATAAGACTGATGAATCAAAGACCTGTACCTTGAAACAAATAATACATTGTATGTTAATTAATTGAATTTAAATTTTAAAAAAGGGGGGGCACCTAGGTGGCTCAGTTGTTCAGCGTCTGCCTTCAGCTCAGGGCGTGATCCCGGGGTCCTGGGATCGAGCCCTGCATCCAACTCCTCCCCTGGGAGCCTGCTTCTTTCTCTCCCACTCCCCCTGCTTGTGTTTGCTGGCTGCCTTTCTCTCTGTCAAATAAATAAATAAAATCTTTAAAATAAATAAATAAATAAATAAATAAATAAATAAATAAATAAATAAAAATTTTTAAAAAGATTTATCTCTTCCCATGCCAATATTCTCTAGTTTTAATGATAACATGGAACTTTCAAGAACACTAAATGGGAGCACCCTTGTCAGCAGTGTTTTAGCAGGACTTCAATAACATTAAAATCCTCAAGCTGGAAAAGCCAGGAACCAGGGTTTCTCACTATGACATTTCCACACACCTCATTCTAGAGAGACATCCTTCCCACTGGGTTATAAAACTTATTCAAAATTATGGCTATTTTTTTCTTCTAAGAGAACAATCAGCAAAGGAACAGGTCAGAGCTCTAACACTCATACAAGCAAAAACACTGCATGATTAATAGCACTGGTTCTTTCTCCATATAAACTACAGAATCTAATATGTATCACAACTTGGTATAATTTTTTTCAGTGTTCATCAAAGAAAATGTAGCACCCAATTCACACCATATCTTAGATAATTCTATGTTCCTTTGGAACTTTTCATGTCTTTTAAATACACCCATTTGATTGAAAATATTTACTCCTTAATCCTTAAATTTCCTTAATTTAGGAATCTATTTCCTTTCTTTATAATTTCTATCTTTCACTATATAAATTATGCAGTTCATTAAAGAAAATTTGGGAAATCCAGAAAAGAATAAAACAAAAATCACCCACAATATCATTCCAGCAGATCCCCACCATTAATTATTTATTTTCTGTTTTATATCGTAATGTAGATCCTGCCTTTCTGTCATTGTTACATTATAAACATTGTCCCTTTACTTTAAATATTCATAACAATATGATCTTTGAAAAAGCTCAGAATGGTCTATTATATGGATTTCCATCAATTATTTATTTCAAATTTACTGGATACTTTGGTGATCCTTAATTTTTTGTCTCATATGTAATGCTATGATGGTTGTTCCTATGCATACATTTTTTGTGTATAGCTCTGATTATTTTCTTTTTTTAAAAAAAGATCTTATTTATTTATTTGAGAGAGAGAGTGAGAGAGAGATAGCATAAGGGGGGGAGGGTCAAGGGTCAGAGGGAGAAGCAGATTCCCCACTGAGCAGGGAGCCGGCTGTGGGACTCAATCCTGGGGCTGCGGGATCATGACCTGGGCTGAAGGTAGTCACTCAACCATCTGAGCCACCCAGACCCCCCTCTCTGATTATTTTCTTAATTTAAATTCCTAATATAATAAAAGATGGATATTTGAATTCAAGAAAATTATTTCAAGGGGCGCCTGGGTGGCACAGTGGTTAAGCGTCTGCCTTTGGCTCAGGGCGTGATCCCGGCGTTCTGGGATCAAGCCCCACATCAGGCTCCTCTGCTGGGAGCCTGCTTCTTCCTCTCCCACTCCCCCTGCTTGTGTTCCCTCTCTCGTTGGCTGTCTCTCTCTGTCAAATAAATAAATAAAATCTTTAAAAAAAAAAAAAGAAAAGAAAATTATTTCAAAATCTAAACACGGTCTAAGGATTATACACCTAGAAGAGTAAGCATTACAAACCAAATTACAAGCATCATGGTCAAAACACTTCATGGGTCTTCCACACATGTGGAACAATTGTGCCACCCATAAAATTGCTGCAGCTATCAGGACATACCAGATGAGATAACAGTAGTTTTTAACCACCAGGATGACCATAGCATTGGCAGTCATAACAGATGCCAGGTTCAATGAACTGTAACGTCTGGGTCAGCTGATCAGCAGTCCTGACCACACCCATAATTAATTTTGTAACTTTATTCTTTACATAATCAAAGTAGTTAATAAATCACTACTTGTTCTTATACAATTTAGCATTTGGTTTGTTTCCACAAATGCTCAGAATCTTGATCATATCTAGTTCACAGGTCCCTAAGAGAGCTAGACCATCGTGAATCAACACTGATACCATGCATATGGCAGCTTCTTGCATGGCAGTTACGCAAGAACGGAGGCAAAGTGTATTAGGACTCTCACATTAAGCCTCTCTTAGATTTACCTCCAGTGCCTCAAAGATATACCAGAGCAGTAATAGCTATTCAAAAGAGATTAGTCCTAATGGTACTGGATGTTAGTTTATCTCAGAACTTTATTTCATATTTCCAATATGTTCAGGGTCCCTTTGCCACCATAAATTTTAGAGTCATTTATAAGAAACAACATTATATGACCTATTAATACTATTAATTACATCCATCAATTGCCATTAACATCTACTCTTTTAACTAACAATATCCCATATTTCAAGTTTATCATTCTTTATCTCATGTAGAAGAACATTTAGAAAATCAGTGTGGTGGAAGTTTTAATAGACCAAAGCACTGATTACATAGTGTCACTCTGGTGAGGAAAGATCATGAAAGGAATACAAATATTTTGAACCTTGTCTGTATCATATGTCAGCATTACATATATGTATTTTCCATATCATCAGGAATATGGCTTTCCATATTATCATACTTAACTATAAAACTCTTTCCTAAGAGAAGGGCCAAATCATAATCTTTGGCCCCTTCATTATTTTTGAAGGTTACAAGTTGACTCTCTATATAAGATAATGAAAAACAAACGGCAGTGTGACTGGTAAAGTGATACTGATGACCACTACTGTCCTTATTATTATTTATTGCCTCAGTCACTTGCATACAAACCTGAAGAGAGAATTTCCATGGGTGTCAGAACAGTCAGGTAGGAAATATTAGCCAGCAGATAAATGAATCACCAGAGGTAATGTAGTAAATATACATCTTGGAATTGTCTTTCTGGGTTTCTCCAACTCCCTTATAACACATAAAAGAGCAAAATCACAATGGGTAGAAATTATGTCTTAAATTTATCTCTAAAACTTCTTCATACATTAACTATTGGGCTGAATTCTTCCAACATGCACAGGCCACCACCATACTTATTCACACATACACACAAACACATTAGTGAACTGTTACACGACTATGGCCTTTCAGAGCTCGGTGATAAGTGCAGAAAAGGGGGGAAATTTTCTTCATTTTCCTTAGAGATGGTAACACTTTTGAAGAAAGTCACAAGAATGAAAATCAAAGCTGAGTCCATAGGACCCTGTGTGGTTTGGAGCCTACCTGTGTCTTCAGCCTCATCTATTAGGTACAAGGCATTTAGTTTGGGTAGTGGAATAAGATCATGAACAAAAACAAACAGGAAGCCTAACCTCAAAAAGAGCTATGCATGAATTAAATAATCACATAAATAAAAGTGATAATAGTGACTGAGGTAAATGTCCATATGAAAAGAGATAAAGGGTTTTGAGAATATATTATATGATAATTTGATGATCCCCTTTGCTATCTGTGTCATAGCAAAGGGGACCATCTTCAGTTTCTCAAAAGTGTCATAGCCCCTGTACCCATTCTCCATGTGAAATGTTCTTCCCTTTCCTAGTTGCTGAGCTGACACTTACTCTTCCTTCAGATCTAAACGAAATCATAACTTCTTCTGGGAACATAAGAGAGGAAGCTCTCCTTGGCTAGCAAAACTGTCCTAGTACACATTTTCATAGCATATATGAAAAGAGTACAAGAATCAGTCATAAATTCTCTTTTCCTATAGGCTCTTTGCCTTCCCTTAATGTCAGTATTAAGTGCAAAAAAGAAAAGAGGTCATGATTTAGCATCATAGGTAATGGATTTTCTAGGATAGTCTTATTCTCAAATATTGCTCCATTTGTCACACCATTTTCCCCAATTTTGCCATTCTCTGAAAATTATCCCTGACATAAAGAATTGAACGTTATAGTTATGTGTATATAATGTGACCCTGTGCCCTGGCTACCAGTAATAGAACCAAGTACAGACCTCTGACTGACTGAAAGCCAATCACTGCCAGTATACAAGAAGATTCCTCTTAAGAATTTGAGCCAAATGTCAACAAAACTGAGAGAAAGAGGAAAAAAGCAACATAACAGTAGCAAAAAAGAAAGGTGGCTGATAAATCTAGTTTTTAAGACCTAGAGCTTCTCTAACTCTTGCTGCTCGTGAAGATCAGTTGCTCATGTTTTCCTTGAAATACAGCATTATTCTTCCAGCAAGTTCTTCTTTTATTGTTTAAGCCAATGTGTGTGGGTTTCTGTTACTTAAAGCCTAATCCCTCTGACTAATAAATATCTGTCCTTTGACATATGTCAAATCTGTTTCATCTGCGTCTGCCCACAGGTGGAATGTAATACCCATGGTGTACACTAATATGAGCTGATTAAAAGCTTAAGGAGTAAAGAATTCCAATGTTCTCAGCTAAATAATGCCTGAACCATTTACTAGTTGTGGGCTTCTGGACAATTTATTGGCTGTCAAGGTTTCCATTTCCTTACTGGCATATTGGGGAGAATGGAAAATATAGGGACAATAAAATTCCAATCAAAAGCTTAGCACATTAATAAGTTATTAATGACTATGGTTTTCAGTCAAAGGTTTTGAACAAGCAAAAAGGCAACTTTTAGGATTAACTACACTTTCCTCTGGGCCTTTTACTCTTTCTTATTATGTATGAGATTTATAGAGAGTAAGGAATATAATATAACATAACATAACATAATTCAAGGTTATAACAGCCAGACAGTGAATATCCTTGGTCTTGAAATTAGAAGATAGATGTTCCTACAATATGCTTGTAGTCAGCTGCCTACATATCACCATTTTACAGTAAAAGTGTTACTTAGAACTTAGCTATACTTAAAGTTTATTAAGTAAATTAACAATCCTAGCATACACTGAAATTCCTCCAGCTTTTGCTTACTGCCAGCTGCTTGTGAAGTGTTCTCTAATAGTTTATAGGTTAGTAAATTTTGTGAATCTATTTTCATCAGAGAAGAATTATCTAGCAGTGAAACATCTCTGGCAATGGAACAAAATGAATAAAACAGAAGCCAGAGATATCTCTTCTATCCTTATAAGAGAGAGCAACGAAGTGTGAGCGAGAAAGGGAAAGTCAAGCTAATTATGCTAGCCTCTCAAATTGCAGTGGTACATTTAATCACAAACTGCTTAAAAGAATAATCTTATATCATGGCTTTCTTTTCTCAACACTTCACTTTTTAAGTCAATGCAGACTGACATTCCTCTCATGTCCAAAGTTCACCAATGACTTCTGACTTAGTGAAATGGCTTCTACTCAATCCTCACACTCCTCAACTTCTGAAGCCCTTCACCATGTTGATTACATCCTCTTTTTTGGAGCATAGAGTGATTTTCTTTTATAATTCTCTCAACCTCTTCTGGCTTCTTCATTTCATCGACTTTCTCCACCTACCCTTTAAAAGTTGGCCTTCTCCAGTCATCTGTCTCCAACCTATGCCATTTTATTCTACTTCTCTCTATATACTTGCCTTAGTAATCCTATCCATTAACCAGCTCATTGGATGGAAACCGTTTTGCAATCACCCAAGGTTACATGCTGTGTTTTATCTGCACCTGCATACTTCTGGTCTCCACAGCTTCACTCATATTATTTTACCACTGGATTTTTTTTAAAGATTGTATTTATTTATTTGACAGAGAAAGAGAGAGCACAAGCAGGGGGAGCAGCAGGCAGAGAGAGAAGCAAGCTCCTGGCTGAGCAGGGAGCCTGGATGCCGAGGCTAGATCCCAGGACCGTGGGATCATGACCTGAGCTGGAGAAAGACGCTTAATCGACTGAGCCACCTAGATGCTCCGCTGCCGGAATTTTTGGAGTTCAGTGAAATTGCCACCTTTTTGATAACACAACAAAAGGTGATCTTACCATTTACTGAATTCTCACAGTAATCACATTGTTCTCTTATAACCACTTTTAAATACCATCATCCCATTGTTTATAAGCACAGAGTTATACTGATTTTAAATCATAATGACCATTTTTCAGATGAAGGAGAAAAAAAAAAAAGTAAGTCCAGAGAGGTGAAGATACTTGCCACAACTCATAAGTGGCAAAGGTCAGACAAAAATTTAGATATTGCCTTTTCCATTAGACTGTTAGCCTCTTTAGGGTAAAGAATATATCTTATTCATCTTAAGGCACTACTATAGGGTTTCAAAAATAGTCAGTGTTTAAAAAGATACTTGCTGACCAAATTATTTAATGCATAATGGACATATCAGTGACTCAGAGGGTCCTATGATTAAAGGAAATATGTGTTTTAAGAGTAGAGCCTACTTCATGTTGACATGTCAAGGAAAAGAACTGGCAAAAAAATTAAAGTTGAAAAAAAAAATCAAATAACCGAATAGGGACGATCTCTGAGGAGTGAGAGGGAAAGAATAGGATCCAAGGGGGGCACCTGGGTGGCTCAGTCGTTAAGCATCTGCCTTTGGCTCAGGGCGTGATCTCAGAGTCCTGGGATTGAGCCCCACATCAGGCTCCTCTGCTGGGAGCCTGCTTCCTCCTCTCCCACTCCCCCTGCTTGTGTTCCCTCTCTCACTGGCTCTCTCTCTCTGTCAAATAAATAAATAAATAATCTTAAAAAAAAAAAAAAAAGAATAGGGTCCAGGGAAGAGGCTGATTTCAAAAATGAAGAGAGAAACCTTTGTCTTGACATTGAAGGGAAGAATGTTAAATCCAGCCTTTGAGCAATTATATTTACGATTCTCTTCTCTTTAGAAATACTTCAGAGCATAAGTGTATCACACCCACTCACAACACAAACACAGTCTGGCATTGGATCACTCCTGAGGAACATGTCCACCACCCCAGAATTCATCCATTAACAGAAAGGAAACTAGATTAGCATGGAGATCCCATATCTGTGGGCCCAGAAAAGAAAGCTGAAAAAAAGAAGTCATTCAATAAAATAAGCACTTTTGAATGAATGGGGGAAAACATTAAGACTGGGAGATAAGTGCAAGACTGCCATATTCTGACTCAATTTAGAAAGTAAGAAAGGAGAATAAACACTGAATCATCATGTATTTAAAATAAAATTCAAAATATAAAAAAAAAAGATGTACATTTCACATTGCATGCAGTAAGTCATGACTTGAGATTTTCTTTCTCAATGAATTGGTAATTACCTGCTATAAATGTAAAACATCCCCCGCCTGAAAATGCAAAATATCCTTGGAAAACAGCTTCTATAAACTGGGAGGCTTCTGGAAACTCAGTACCAAAAGAATTCTGAAAGATTGTACATCCTCCTTCCTTCCTCTCACCAGCGGTACCACTCCACACAGGGAAATAAGGCCGACTGGGGCCATTTTCAGCACTAGCCTGGCTGTCTGAAGCCAAGTCACCTCTTTCACACTGTGAGAATTCAGAATTCCCACAGTCCACAATATGGCTAGCGCCAGACATTTCTTTGGCAGCTTTGGAGCAGAGCAGCTGGGATAAAAAGGCTCGATGCTATACTCAGCAAGCAGTAGGATTTGGCTGGCAGCTAACCCTAGCCCCAGAAACAAAGCTGTCCAGAGATTCAGGAAAGAGATCAAGTTGCCGAAACATCTTTTGAGAAAATAGTAGTGAGCTCCACAGTGTGGGAAGGTTATACCCATCTCTGCTGAGCAGAGAGTGGTCATCATGGAAAACAAGGTGCAGGCAGCCCAAATACACAGGGAGAGCCCCACATTCATGCAAGAGTACTTCAGTACAAAAAATCCTGTGCCAATTATATTAATGATTAAAAACACTTGTGCCCCAGCAATATCCAAACATTCTCTTGAGTTGTATCTTCTTCCCTTTATCCATTGTAATTAAAATATTTTTTAAAATAAAAATGTATATAAATCATAATTTCTGAATTTTTCTGCCCATATTGTTGAAAAGGATGTTCATGGATTCTCTGAAATAAAACAGTGCTGTCCTTTTTGCTCCACCTTGTTAAATATAGCCTATTTTCAATCATTAACAAAATATATGTGATACATCCAAGCAAAATAGTGTAAAGTTACTTGGGGGGGGGTGTTCAGTTTAACTTGTTTCTTAATTATTATCAAAATAATACATTCGGATGGAAAAAAGGAATTTCAAAAAACATTATTACCACAAAACACAGGAGCTTCTTACTTGATTTCACTCCTTCCCAAACACATTCTAGTTCTTTTCTCTGGAAACAAGCCATTTATGTATGGTTTTAGTTCTTTTTGGTAGTTGCCTCCATAACTCTAAATAATACGAAAAGACTTTTATTCATAAATATCTCAACTTTGGAAAGCATCTATTGACTTCCTCCCATAAACATTGAGGAATCAACTCACTTACTTTCCTCTTACTTAACCTACTTCCTCCCATTTTTTATTATCAAGCTCTCAAGAAACAAAGTATTTACCTTCCATCAGCTCATGGAAGCCAATTAATAAGATGGGAGAGTGAAATGCCCTGCAACATAAGACTGTCCCTTAACCAGCCATCATTTTGGTAACCTGGGTCACACGCAGGAAAGATGTGAACGTGAAGTACAAGAGAAAGCCTGACCCCACAAACAGAGGGAAGGAAGTTTCTGAACATCTGAGCAAGGCCTGGGCCTTAGTAGCTCTTATATGCATCGATTTTACAATGCAAAGCATTGTTCTGAGTATCTCCAAAGCCTTGTAAGCTTGGGGTACACCATCAACCTCAGAAATAAATTATTTCCAAATTATCCTCTAAGAATGAATGAAAACAAAATTGTTTATGTTTCTGTTTTGGTTGTGGCTATTTTCTGGCAGATTGCATCCAAGAAAATCCACTGAAAATACTGTATAGATCTCAATTAACATGACCAGGTCCTCTTCCAAATGAAACCATGCCTCTCATCATTTTCCAGAGAACAAAGACCTGTGACAGAAGGAGACCAGAAAGCTCACCTTAAGAGAGAAACCAAGTATGAGAAGTAAACCAGACATAGCGAGATAAGTACTACATGATTTCATTTATATTAGGTACCTAAAATAGTCAAATTTATAAAATCAAGGACTGGAATGGTGGTTATCAGGGGCTGAAGGTAAAATGAGGAGTTACAAATCAACAGTTGTAACATTTAAGCTAAATAAAATGAATAAACTCTAGAGATCTGCTGTACCACAGTGTACCTATGGTCAATAATAATGCACGTTGGAAATTTTTTAAGAGGATAGATCTCATGTTAATTGTTTTTATCACAATAAAATGTTTTTTAAAAGAGTAAAATATAATTTAACTCATGAAAAAACAAAAACAAAGTAGGAATAGAAAGCAGAGCTGGCCAATGTCCTGCCCATCAATCTCCCAGTACCTGTTACTTTCAGGAGAGACAGTGAGGGAATCCATTACCCATGCCCTGAATCTCACAGCAAGAAAATAAGACCAGAGGAAGAACCATGGCCTCCAAATAAGAGTGTGGTAGCTTTGTGGTGTGTCACTGTGGCTCGGCTGAACTACATTTGCCAAATTTCTCAGCTAGAATGGACCATAAGGACAATTCTTGCATGGGATTTGAAGTACACAAGTGCAATAGCAGTTGTTTTGATAGTTCATATTGACAAGGAACTTGACCAAACTTTAGTCAGGCCCCACTGAGCCCTCTTCTCAACTAAGCTGCATCCCTGGCCTGTTCAGCACAGTTTAGCAAGAATGCCCACACCCTTGATATCTAATCGAGTTCCTCTTAGTAATTTTCTATCCACTGACCCCCCTCACTCTGCCCAGCTCTTTTTGCTGTATTTGGGGTTAGGCTCAGTTCTAGACTGAAGTCTCTCTTTCCTCTATTTCAGTAACTCGAATACAATCTGTCCTGCCATTTTCAAACAAAAGTTCTGTGCAATTTTTCTTTTACAACATACATTGTCTTATATACAATAGGCTACCTCATTTCTGTAATTATCATGTATCTGCTAGCTTACTTCACTGGTATGAGGTGGTGACCAACCCTTCAAGTGCTCCACCTTCACCAAGATCTTCTTCCAGCCTCACCAACTTCAGGGTCAGGTGTGTGTTTAGCTCTATGATGAAGGGCCCCAACTTCTGCAAGATAGCCACACCATCAAGGATAGTGGTGATGAGAACTGACACAGATTTCAGTTCATTCTCATGAGCTCCAAGAGAATCCCTGTAGGTTCCAGCTTGTTCTTGTTCTTCCCTACTTTTACACCTATCGTTCCTTCTGTATTATTTGAACTTCAACTTCCCAGCAGCAGACTTGACGACAATAGCCTTATTAGAGACTAATTAATTAGCTCCCACAACTGCATAATGTCGAATCTCCATAACAAACAAATCCTTGTAATTATAAAGGTATGTAATTAGATAGAGATTCAGATATAGACGCAGCTAAAGATTTAAAGATAAATAGATATATACATAGATGTAGATACAGATGTAGACATAGATATAGGTAAATAGACAAAGATAGAGATACAGAGTTCCTAGAAGTTCTGCTGCTCTGACTGATACAAAAAGCAAAAGACTATGCCATCTCATGCATGCCTGGAGTCCTACAGTATTAAGGTATGTCTGTGATTCTGAAAATGAAGAATGTGAAACAATAGACTTGATCTGGGGTATCAATCCCCATTTTGACTTTCTCAAGACTATCAGAGTTTCTCCAAACTCAGGGGAAGCACTCTTTAAACAGTACCTCTGGTCTGAGGGACATATACTTGAAAATTCTATGTGGTGCTACTACATCAAAAGGGAAAATGTGCAAATCATCCAATATTAGGTTCACTGACATAGTTCCTGCAGAACCCAAAGGAATATCTTCCACACAGCATAAAAATAGGTGAGCTCAGCCATTAGGCAGAAACTCTGGAAGGCTAAATGAGAAAATGCCATGCCCATGCCTTCTTACACGTAACTTAAGAAACAGGAGACTGGGAACCACAGAGGAGATAATCTGAAAGACATCAAATCCTACAGTAACATGCCACCCTCAAGGGTTTGAGCGTTATTCCTTTTTATCTTTATTTTTATTTTTCTATAATTCATCTACTAAGAGATCTGTCATGATGGCAGATCGAAAGGTGTCAGTCTTATTGAGCGTATACCATTAACTCAATTGTATGGATAGGCAAAAAAAGGCTTATAGAAGTTCAGGAATATTTCTAATTCATATGCCTCTAGTTCTATCTTATTCCAGAGCCCATGATCTTAATTTCTAAACCCTACTTTTTTGTAGCCCTGACTTAAAAAATAACTTTGATAGCCACAATGCCAGATTGAGGACCCCCACTTGTCTGCTCTTCAATAAACGCAGCAAAATGCTGGAAAGTTTGCCAAAATCAACCTTTACTTTAGAAACTAATATAAGACTTTTAACAATCGGAGGAGAATTTATTCAGGAAAAATGTCTGGAGGCACCTGGGTGGCTCAGTTTATTAAGTGTCTGACTCTTGGTTTTGGCTCAGGTCATGAGCAAGGTTGAGATTCTCGCCCTCTCCCTCTGCCCCTTCCCCCTCCCTCTTTCTCTCTCTCTCTCTCTCAAATAAGTAAATAAAATATTTTTTAAAAAATAAAAATAAATTAAAAGAAAAAGAAAAAAAAGAAAAATGTCTTAACTTTATGAGTTTTTTAACTTGGCCTACTCCCATCCTCCTTTCCCCAGCTCCAAAGTAGCCTTGAAAACCAGCAGCCCCGATTATCATGGTAGCTGTGAAAACCAGCAGTACTGCAACCACTGAAAAGGGACAGACCAACAGCACCTGGAAGAGCACAATCTCCAATGCATTCTTCTCACTTAACATATCTCTTGTCTTTGAAAAAGCACCATTTGCAGGGATTTGACATTACTCAGAGCTTGCTCTGGGAAAATCCCTATCTGCAGGGCATTTGTCTGAAACAATCAACTGCAGTTGATTAACAGAACAACTGCCTAAGGCAACAATGCCTAGTTTAGCGAAAAAAATCCCAGCCTAAAATTTAAAAGGCAGATCTGGAAGAAGACATGTCCAGAAGGGTTTTTGAGAAGTGCTCACATATTCCTGAATATCTAGAAGGCCATGTACATGTTCAGGCCTATCCAAAGGCCAGGAAAGACCTGACAGGGCCCCAGTCCCTTACCTCTGGCTGACCTTGAGGCAGTGCAAACAGGAAATGAAGCCTAAGGCAGACTGGTGAATTGCCTTAGCCTCAACACACAGACTGAGCTCCTTGGCAAAGAGTAGAAGAACTACTGTTTCCAAGCATTTGTGGAAACCTCGGATCAGTTGTTAGCTGACTACTGAGCCTGCACAATAGAAAATGCCATGATTGTGCACTACAGGGAATACAGACTATATTAGGTTCCCAAGGCCGTAGTAATAAAGTACCAAAATCTGAATGCCTTAAAGCAATATAAATTCACTGTCTCATTGTTCTAGAGGCTAAAAGTCTCAAATCAAGATCTCAGCAGGGCCATATTCTCTCTGACAACTCTAGGTAAGAATTCTTCCTCCTCTCCTCTAGTCTCTGGTGATTTCTGGCAATCCTTAGCATTTCTCGATTTATAGATGCAAGACTCCAGTCACATGCTCTTTTTGCCCTGCTCTTCATATTGCCTCTCCTCTGTTCCTTTTTAAAGAAATTTCCCTTTTTAAAAGGGAATCCAGTCATACTGGATTAGAGTCCACCCTAAAGACCTCATTTTATTTTATTTTTTTTTTTTTAAAGATTTTATTTATTTATTTGACAGAGAGAGACAGCCAGCGAGAGAGGGAACACAAGCAGGGGGAGTGGGAGAGGAAGAAGCAGGCTCCCAGAGGAAGAGCCTGATGTGGGGCTCGATCCCAGAGCACTGGGATCACGCCCTGAGCCGGAGGCAGACGCTTAACGACTGCGCCACCCAGGCACCCCTAAAGACCTCATTTTAAATCAATTACTTCTGTAAGGAATTACAGAATTAGTCCAGGAAAGTGATTAAACACACACACACACACACACACACACACACAGAGCAATAACAACAAACTATGGGAACAGGAAATCTGATTTTCAGAGGTGCCACATTATATTATCTAAAATGTCCAGTTTTGACAAAAACTTTTATGACTCATAAAAGAAGCAAGAGAGTATGGCCATACACAGGAAAATAAGCAGTCAATAGAAAATCCCCCTAAAGAAGCCCAGATGTTGGACACATCAGACAAACATTCTAAATCAGCTTTCAAAAACATGTTCAAAGAAATAAAAGAAACTGAATCTAAAAAATAAAAAGAAAGTATGATAATATCTCATCAAATAGAGAACATCAATAAGGAGATATAAGGTATTAAAGAACCGATAGAAATTCTGTAGTTGAAAAGTAAAATAAGTGAAATGAAAAATTCAGTAGAAGGACTCAAAAGCCGACTTGAGCTGACAGAAAAAAGAACCAGTAGAAAATAGATCAGTAGGGTTACACAATCTGAGGAGAAAAAAAATAATTTAAAAAATGAACAGAGCCTCAGAGACCTGTATGATACCAGTAAACATACCAACATATACATTAATGGAAGTACTAGAAAGAATGAGGAGAAATGGGCAGAAAGCATATTTAAAGAAATAATGACTGAAAACTTCCCAAAATTGATGAAAAACGAATGAACCTCAAGTAGAATAAACTGAGAGGTTCACACCTAAGCACGTCATAGTTAAGCTGTAGAAGGACATAGACAGAGAAAGAATCTTGAAAGCATCAAGAGAAAAAAACAACTTACCATGAATAAGAAATTCTCAATGAGATTAATGCTTACTTCTCATCAGAAACTATAGAGGCCAGAGGCAATGGGTTGACATATTTAAAGTGCTGGGGGAGTTGAGGGGAAGACCACCAAGGAAGAATTCTACATCCAGCAAAACTAGTCTGCAGAATTGTGGGGAAAATTAAGATATTCCACTGTAAACCAAAGCTAAAGGAATTCGCAACCATCATTTCTATCCTAATGGAAGACTTTCAGTCTAAAATGAAAAGACACTAGGGGTAGCTGAAATCCACATGAAGAAATAGAGGATCAGTAAGATAACTACACAGATAAACATAAAACACAGTACAAATGAATTTTGTAGCCTTTTTTCTCCTATCTGATTTAGAAGACAACTATATAAAGCAATTACTATAAACCTGTATTGATGGTCTTATAATGTATAAAGATGTAATTTGTATAACAATAATATCACATGAGAAGGGAGGGAATGGAGTTGTATTAAAGCAAAGTTTCTGTGTACTATTGAAATTAAGCTAATATTAATCTAGGCTAGATTACTTTTTTAAGAAATATTTTATTTATTTATTTGAGAGAGAGCAAGAGACAGCACAAGCAGGGGGAGAGGGAGAAGAAGGCTCCCCACTGAGCAGGGACTCTGGGATCAGGACCTGAGCCAAAGGCAGATGCTTAACCGACTGAGTTACCCAGGTACCCTTAAGCTAGATCACTTTAAATTAGAATGCTAGTTTTTTTTTTAAAGGGGTTCTTTTATTATTATTATTATTTATTTATTTGACAGAGAGAGACAGCGAGAGAGGGAACACAAGCCAGGAGAGTTTGAGAGGGAGAAGCAGGCTTCCCGCGGAGCAGGGAGCCCGATGCAGGGCTCGATCCCAGGACCCTGGGATCATGACCCGAGCTGAAGGCAGATGCCTAACGACTGAGCCACCCAGGCGCCCCTAAATTAGAATGCTAGTTATCATACTCAAGGCAACCACTAAGAAAATAACTTTTAAAAAAGGAGTAAAAGAGGTACTATGTGACCCTGGTCTCTGAGCAAGTGTGGAGTAGGGGAAGCTAACCTTGCCATTTCCTCCATCCTCTTCCTTTGAGGCCAGGTTGGGCTCCATGTCCTCTAATGGTCCACTGAATGAAGGCTAGGCCAGGGAGCCCAGGAAAGCAGCAGTGGAGCAGAGACCATGGAAGAGGTTGTAGGGCAACGCATATTCAGCTCCTGGGCATCCCCATGTCCCAGCCCACCACAGATCCTCTAAGCACACAGCTCTGGCTCTTTCCCAGCACCAAGGACCTCAGCAGGCCATTGCCTCAGAGGATGGTAGCAACCCACCAGATGTACTACACCTGCGGGTGCATGGTAAAATATTTAAAAATACAAAAAGAAGGGGCGCCTGGGTGGCACAGCGGTTAAGCGTCTGCCTTCGGCTCAGGGTGTGATCCCGGCGTTGTGGGATCGGGCCCCACGTCAGGCTCCTCCGCTGTGAGCCTGCTTCTTCCTCTCCCACTCCCCCTGCTTGTGTTCCCTCTTTCGCAGGCTGTCTCTATCTCTGTCGAATAAATAAATAAAATCTTTAAAAGAAAAATACAAAAAGGAATTTAAATGGTACCCTGGAAAGTATTTAACACAATAGAAGGAAGTAATGGTGGGACAGAGGGATAAAAAAGACATACAGAAAACAAATAGCAAAATGGCAAGCATAAATCCTACCTTATCAGTGGTACATTAAATGTAAATAATTAACTGCTCTGATCCAAACTGCAGAAACAGGTAGAATGGATTAAGGGGAAAAAAAAAAAAAAAAAAAACCATGATCCAGTTATATGCAGTCTATAAAAGATCCCTTAAATTAAAAAAAAAAAAGTTAAAAGTAAAAAAATTGAACAAAAAAACGTAGTACAAATAGTACCCAAAAAAGAGCTAGCGAGGCTATACTAATAAAAGACAAAACAGACTTTAAGAAAAACTTGCTACTAGATAGGAGAGACATTTTATAATGATGAAAGGATCGACTTAGCAGAAACAAATAATTATTATCTATAAACACCTAACAATCGAGTCCCAAATATATGAAACTAATATTGACAGGATTGGAGGTAGAAACAAAAAATTCAACAATAGTTATAGAGTTCAATACTCTGCTTTCAAAAATTGATAGAAAAACTAGAAAGAATATCAGTAAGAAACTGTCAACCTATTTGACCTAAAATACCATCAACCTATTTGACTCATGAACAACAGAATACAAAAACTTTTCAACCACACTTGGAACATTCTCCAGGATAGAACATATGTTAAGCCATGAAATAAGTTAATTAATTAACTATTTAATTAATTAAAAAGGATTTAAGTCATACAAACGGGGTTAAATTAGAAATCAAAAACAGAAAAAAGCTACAGTAATCAAGACTGTGTGGTATTGGCAAAAGAATAGACAAATAGATCAAAGAAGCAGAATAGTGTCCAGAAATAGACCTACACAAATATAACCAACTGATACTTGACAAAGAAACAAAAGCAATTCAATAGAGAAAATAGACTCTTTTCAACAAATAGGGTTGGAACAACTAGACATCCAAATGCAAAAAAAAAAGAAAGAAAGAAAAAAAGAATCCAGACAGAAACTATATACCTTTCACAAAAATTAACTTAAGGAGAAAATATTGCAAAACACACATCTTATAAGGAACTTGTATCTAAAATATACAAAGAACTCTTTAAACTCATCAATAAGAAACAATCCAATTAAAAAATGAGAAAAGAACAGATCAGATATCTTCTCCAATAAGATATACAGTTGGCAAATAAGCAATGAAAAGATGCTTCACATCATATGTGACTTGAGAATTGCAGATTAAAACAACGCTACATACCCCTTAGAATGGCGAAAATTCAGAGCACTGACAATACCAAACACTGGTAAGGATATGGGGCAACAGGAACTCTCACTCACTGCTGGTGAGACTGCAAAAAATGATACAGCCCCATTGGAAGACGGTTTGACAGCTTGACAGTTTCTTAAAAAACTAAACAATAGCCTACCAAATGATCCAATAATTGAATTCCTTGGTGTTTACCCAAATGAGTTGAAATCTTACTGCCACACAAAATCTTATACACAAAGTTTTACTCATAACTTAGTATAACTTGGGAGCAACCAAAATATCCTTCAATAGGTGAAGGAATAAACAAACTGTAGTATATTAATACAACGGAATATTATCTAGTGATTAAAAGAAATAAGACATGGAGAAGTCTTAAGTGAATATTACTAAGTGAAAGAAGCCAACCTAAAAAGGCTACATACAGCATGATTCCAACTATATTACTGCTGAAAATTGAACTAAGCTACTCCACGGTACTGCTGCCTTGGCATCCAATTTGTTGGCCAAGTGGCCTTCAGGGGCCTTAAACTGACATTAGCCCCTGGTGGAAGCACATGCCCCAGATAACACCCTGCAGAGTCACAAGTAATATGTAAGTTCCTGATACAGCTTCCCCAGTAGCCCTCTTGATAAAGTCTCGCCTGCCTGTCAGGGCCTTCCCCTTGTGTACCTCTGAGAGGAGATACCATGTATCTTTCCAAAACCCTGCTGTTTTGGTGAGAAATGACCAATCTGAGTATAACCTGGAAACCCCAAAGTACTCCACCTCTGGACCTTAATATAAGCATCCTGCCCAGATCCTGCCACTCTTTGCCTGCACTCTGCCTTGACCACTCCATGTGGCCCCTCAAGGTATGCTGTGTACCTCCTCCATGACCTATGAGTAATGCACTTCTCTATTTGAATTCCCTTGTGGGGAAATATATATCTGCACAAGGACTTGCACAAAATGTTTATAGCAACATCATTTATAATAACCAAAACTGGAAACTATTTAAGTGTCCATCAACTGGTATGTAGGTAGGGAAAAAATTTGATATATCCCTACAATGAAATACCATTCAGCAACGAAGAGGAGAACCTACCGACACATGGTCTGTCATGGATGAGCCTCAAAAACATTATGCTAAATGAAATGCTAAACCAAAAAAGATCACATAGCATATGATACTGTTTATATGAAATGTCTAGAAAAGACAAATTTAAAGAGATAGAGAGTAGATTAGTGGTTTTCTGGGGCTAAGGGTGGGAAAAAGAATGAACTGTAAATAAGCATGAGGGATCTTATTGGAGAAAAGGAACATGTTCTATAACTGTTTTATGGGAATGGTAACACTACTTGGTAAAATGGCTAAAAACCATTGAATTGTACACTTGAAATGGATGAGTTTTACGATATGTAAAACTTACCTCAATGAAATTAAAAAAAAAAACAAAGTATGGTAGCAGGATATTAAAGTATTTGTTGGTATTTTCCCTTATCTCTCCTGGTTTCCTACTGATCCTCCCAAATATAACTACATGCAGAAAAAAGTATGTATTTCTTCAAGTGATTTCAAAGGTGAAGGGGGGAAAATGGATGCCAAATTCTTCATTTCTAAGCTGCAAAGACCCTTTCCAGGCAAAAAATATTTTAAAGGAGAAAAAGTGATCTGAACAAGCCCCCATTAGATAAGGAATCTTCTGAGCAAAAAAGAGGAGGCTTTGGAGGGGAAAAAAAGTGCTATACACACTGTAGCGGACATGCCTCTTGGAAGGTGACCAGCTCCAGGACTTTCTGTGTTTTCATACTGAAAGTCCTGCATCCTGGAAATCCTTTCATTCTCAGGCAAATCTGGGGATTTGGTCACCCTACTTTTAGTTCACACCTTCTAAGTCATGTCCTGGGGGATTGGTGTAGGGGTGTTGGTGGGAAACCAAGAATAAAAGAAACTTGTGTCCTGGTTGCTACTTGGGATTTCTGAAAGTCAGGAGCCTAGTGCACCCTCAAAGAGATAGGAAAGGGTGGGGGACTAGACATGGCAGTGTGGCATACTTAGAAGTGAAAGAGACATACACACTGTCCCAGGACACTATGGCACCTGTAGAGTGCAGAAGGGGGTCTAAAAGTTCCTTTGGGCCCCACATGCGGCATGGAAGCTAACTCATGGTTATCTTTGTGGATGTCCAAAACTGGGATGAAGAGAGGCATATCCAACAGGGCCTATGTGGACCATCCTCAAAAGAGAAGTGATAAGAATGGGCTCAAGGAATAGCCAGTGCTGTGAAGCAGAGTAGATGCCAAGAAAAGGCCACATTCTACCCAGGTTGCTGTTTGAGAAAGCATCATACCTAGCTTTTGCCATGAATCTGATAGGATAAGTTATATAGAAAGTAAGGATCCAGTTTGGGAGTGAACAAATCACTGGGATGAGATCAGGCCTCTCTCATACCACCCACAGAGGCAGATGCATAAGCCCCTAAAATTGAAAAATCCACCCAGGGAAAAGGATAGCAAGAAAACACTGAATCAGCAAGGGGGTGGGGGCTCCTGAATATAATTAAATTTCAAAATTAAATACTGAAAAATAACTGAATTTATTTTTACTTTGACATGACTAAACTAAGATTTCTGCCTCAGGCAAAATAAGAACTTTCAGACAAAAATCAAAGTGAATTATACAGACAATAAAGGAATGGACATTTAAGAAGCTTCTACAGCAAGAACTCTGCCCTCCACTGACGTTCTCAAACTTTAACTTTCAGAGAATGTGGCAGAACAGTTGGCCTGTAATTTGCATGAAGATAAGTGCTGGCAGTCATCGAATCCCTGTGTATCCTTTGCAAATAAATCTAAGAGTGCCAGCACCATCACTAGTAATGAAGTACCAGAGAGTGAGACGCACCGGGAAATAGCTCATTGCATGTACAAGAAGATTTAATGAGGAGACCTGGGAACTCATTATGTACTCATTTTAATAATTTACAGACTGGGAACAAAGGTTTACTTCTACAAACAGTGATTTTAAAATTAGAGATCTTTCAACAATCTTGCCCCTGAACTTTGGATTCTGGTTAAATAATGTCTGTTCTGGTTTTCAGATTAATTTGGGCAGAGAAACATTGTTTCAATGCATTATTCTAAATTTTCTTGAATTGGGTGAAAACTGGAAAATGTGCTCTGTTTTGCTTCCCTTATTAATATACTGCCTAAGTGACCATTCTTATGCAAGGAAATGGTATAGGCTTGCTTTCAATATGTTTTACTCAGTATTAGGCATGTTTTCTGATCAGTTTAAAACATTTAAACATACCAAATTATGTTATATAATCCTACCTTGTTTCTCAGACACTGACAGAGTTACATCATTTAGTCAATAGGTATAACATTAAAATACACAGTATTTTTGTACTTGCAACTGGAAAAATTTTGGCAAATAATCCAATGTAATTATCATTTGTGATCTCATATCTTGGCTCAGACCAAAAATCCACAACTGTGACATTACAGCATGTACTTCAAACAAGGATTGTATTTCTACAGGAAAAAAAAAAAACAAAAACGGGGGAAAACTATTTGAAACTAAAAATTCAAAAAACTTTTCCACTACTGGCTCTGTTGTGTAACATGTTGGCAAAATCCCCCACAAAATGAGTAAGGAAAAGATGACTGCCACAAAAGTACATAAATACTAAGAAAAAAACCGATATTCTTTATGAAAAATATATCACATTACACTGATAATCTAAGAAAGAAACATGGAGAATGAGAAGACTAAAGAAAAACACTGAGAGGAAGGAAAGAGTTGGAGAGAATGAAATAGAGAAGAAAGGATGGGGAAAGAAAGGAGATCTAATTTATCCTTTTGCTATTAATTAAATTGTACTATTCAAATCTCAAGAGTTCTTTCAAAGTAGAAGTTTTTATATTGATCTATAGTAATGTTTTAAGGGAAATGGACAATTTATAAAGACCACTTTTTGTATAAAATAAATACAATTTGTCCGGATCATATGAGGTGGTACTCACAATTAGACTTATAAAGACAAAGATGGTAAATGGAAAGACGAAATGGCTAACTAGTAAATGCACTTTTCAATTTTTTAATTAGTCTTGAAATTTTTCATTGAAGGAAATGGGACAATGTCCAGTTTGGCTTCAATATCATCATCCTCTAAGTCTTTGCTATAACCGTATTTGGTATAATTATATTTTATTGTATGAGTTAGGACTACATACAAATCAACTTATAGGAAATCTAAGTGGCTTTTAAAAATCTAGTCATCTTTTTTCTTGCATCAGAGGAAAACTGAGGTAGACATCAGTTCTGGGGCTTACGTCCATTATGGTTCCTACGAGTCAGAACATAGCTGCTAGAGCTTAGGCATAGCACCTGAAACCGGGGCAAGAGGAAGAGGAGAATGGCAGTGCGACCTCGCATGTTTCTTTTGCCAGAGAATCAAGAAAATTCATGAAAATTCTCCAGCTCTATGGGTAGGAAAAACTGTTGGGTCAGCCAACCAACTATTGGGTCAGCAATAGTTTTTTAATATCTGTTTTTAATTCTTTGTCCTAAGATCCTAATTATGAAGTAGATCAAGTTCAAGAGCTCCATAATAAATTATAAGAAATTTGTTTCAAAAGAACCAAACATTCAAGGAAGTAGGTTAATGTTTAGGTTCCTACTTTGTATTGTACCCAAAATGCCAATCATACCTAGTGTTGCAAACCTCACTTTCCTTCAACATCTGTGTCTACCAGGAAAATATCTATTGGCAAAATAAACAGTGTAAAATTCCAACCAACTCACCTAGAAAATGAAATCAAGTCCCTTGCTGATTAACAATGTTATTAGAAGATCAAAACCTGGTATTTCATGTGAATATACCAAGTTCTAACAGGCGGCAACTTAGAAATTCCTTTATAGAAAAGAACACTGAAATATATTTTTTTTTCTGGACCAAAATAGCATTATTTTTTTAAGTGGAGAATAGTGCCAAAATGTGGCTCCCTAAGTATTTTGAATATTTATCCTCTAGTTTTATTTCATTTCTTCTTCATGTTTTACAATATTTCCACATGACTAGCATTCTAGAAAATATCTCAGCATTGCAATCATTTTTCTTCTTCTCCACTGGCTTCACACACAGATGTTGGTCAAAACTGTTCTCAGGGGGAAAGTTCATAAAATAGATTTAGAAATGTTGGAACCAAACTTTCAGGCCTAACAAGAAGGGGACAAAGCCATTGGATCATATTAATGCTTCTTCCAGGAAATTATTAGACAAGTTAGGTAAAACGAGTTAATGAACAATACTAGAGGTTCTCAAGTTGTCTACAGAAGAATCTTCAGGCCTTTCTCTATGGCTGTCTCTGTTTCTGGCTGGATATTCTGATGGAGGCAGGACCTGGCCACTGAGGCCTTGTTCTCTACCTTAGAGGTATTTTGTAGAAAGAGTGATTCCATAGAATCCGGGGAAATCCATGGGCCTTACAGGGCTGTATGCTCACACCATGTTTGTAATTATCTAAATTTTTAAAGTATAGCTCATATTTGAAAAAGTTGTGAGTTTTCTCTTGCCTCCAGAGACAGGCAAAGGCAGAATAGTCTAATGTCTCAGTGTCTGTGGCCAGGGAAGGTCACACACATAAACTAGGAAACTATTTTTGATAACTTGGAGTTGGAAAGACCAGCTGAGCTCTCTGGAAGCTATTTAAAACCTGCTCTGGATTCTCAGGCCGAGTCAGATCTTCTGATTACATGTTTACAAGCCAGTCCTTAAAGATCTGTGTGGCTCTCCACTCAACAGCCAGGACACCTAATGCTATTCACCTTTAAAGTGAAATCCAGATACTAATGGAATAATCTCCATAAATATCTGTGCATGTAGATGAGTTCAATTAATCCTATTTTAGAGACCAGGCAATAAGCTCTTTGTCATCAGGAGGATCCATGTTAAACCTGAGTTCAAATCTTACATTTTTCCAACTTAGTTGGAAAAGTTATGCTCAGCATAAACTTGAAGTCCTGGAAATAAAGTCTTTGAAGAAGTATAAGATACATCCTGAGGAGCATGAGAAGGCAGTGCTTAAGTTCATAGACTCCAGAACCAGACTGGCTATGACCTTGGCAGTTTGCTTGCTCTTCCGGTGCCTTAGTTACCCCATTTTCAAATGGGACTGATGGTTATAAGCACTGAATAGATTTGCTGTTAGTACAGAATGAGTTTAATGTTTGTAAAATGGTGAGAACAACTCTCTGGAACATTGTGAGTACATCACAAGTATAAGCCATCATTAGCACAAAGTAAGAGATCATGTTCTCCAAAATTACTTATTTCCCAAAAATAATTCAGTTACATATTCTCTCTAAACCAAGAAAATTGGCATTGCTCTTCTGTGACACCAGTGATCTGTTTCTTTTATCTTGCTCTGGAATAGAGATGTCCGTATCAATTGTGAAATAGTGGGTGTGAAGATTTGTAACTACAAATATTGAAAAAGTCTTGTAAATAACTTTTATTTCTCCACAACTGAAATTAATTTTACTCTCAAGCCCTAATTTGCCTCTTTGGTGGAAAGTTCATTCTTGCCAATTCAAGGTAACTTAATCACCTTCAGTTTAAAACTCAGTCTCTTATGACTCCCATCTCTCTCTTTTCCTTTGCCTCCTTTACCCCTGTGTAAAGTCTTTTTTAAAATATTTATTTATTTGTTTGAGAGAGAGAGTGAGAAGGGAGGGTGGGGCAGAGGGAGAGGGTGCGAGAATCTCAAGCAGACTCCACTCTGAGTGCAGAGCTCGATGTGGGGCTGAATCCCAAGACCCCAAGATCATGACCTAAGCTGAAACCAATAGTTGGACGCTCAACCAACTATGCCATCCAGGCCCCTCCCTCCCACCCCTGTGTAAAGTTTTTGGGATTTTATAAGTTCCTGAGAGATTTGTCTTGTGCCTATGGGAGAGGAAGGGTGTTCTGAGCTCTCTCAGGTGTGACTGCAGTAAGGGTAAAGCTTGGGCTACTTGACATTGGGCATTGCCTCTATCTCCACTGTCTTCTATACTGTCCTCAGCTGGTGTAACACGGAGTCTATTGCCTTGGCATGGCTAGTTCACTCCACAGACTCTGCTCTAGGCTCCATAACCTTAGCCCTGGGCTCCTCTCTCAGATCTTAGTTCCTAACTAAAAAGGGCATGGGGGCGAACTAGCTCATGCTCTTTTTTGTTCAAACATGCCATAACACCATTTCTATCAAAGCCACCTCTCGTTGGTGCTAGACGACATTAGTCATCTATCTCTACATTACTTATTAACCCAACACTTAGTGGTTTAAAACAACAAATATGTATTATCTCAACTTTCTGTTGGTCAGAAATTCAAGAGCAACTTAGCTGTTGTTGCTCTCATGAAGTCTCTCATGACGCTGCCATCAAGATGTCAGGAGGGCTGCAGTTATCTGAAAGTTTGGCTGGGGCTAGCGGACTCACTTCCAAGGTCACTCATGTCTCTGTTGGCAGGCAGCCTCAGTCCTCACAAGCTATTGGCCAAAGACCTCGGTTCCTCACCATGTAGACTTCTCCGTAGAGATTCTGAAGATTCCTCAGGATGTGGCAGCCAGCTGCCCCAGAGCAAGTGATCTGAGAGAGAGAACAACAATTTTATGTAAAAGAATAATGTGTTTTACTTGTAAAACAATGTTACGTGGGACTCAATAGTTTATGTGACTTCTAAAGCAATTAAGGGAAGTTTAATATCCAGAATTAAAAAGATGATAATCCTGCTCTATGATTATTCTCATTTGTTATTTAAATAGCTGCCAGACATTGTGAATTTGAAGCCATGAGACTGAATCTGCGAAAATGGGGAAAACAACAACAAACTTGAAATCACAAAAATCAAATTTTGCCATATAATTATGGTACTTGAACAGGAAATTGATATGAGTGTTATTTTAAACTGAATCACACACAAAATAACATTGTTTCTATAAGGCTTTTGAGAATTTTTTTTAATGCACACAGGAAAAAATAGAGATAAATATCCTAATATATTAGGCTTCTCCCAGGAATAAAATAGAGAAAAAATGTTGATTGGACAAATGTCATTACCCTCATCTTCAAAATAGTATCAGTAGAAATATTCAGGAAAGCTGAAGAGAACATTTTATTTTATTGCAGTTATTTCCTCTTAATTGAACATAATTTACAAATTCAATACAGAAAGTACACAAAGAAAGGACCAAATATGAGCAACTTTTTTATTTAATGAAACAATCATGCAGATCAAAATTACAGAGGTACGTATTATTTAAAATAATATGAAACTACAATAGACGAAGTATGAATTTAAGCACATTTACATAGTATCTCATTTCAGAAATTTACATAGTATCTCATTTCAGAAATAATGTATTCTAGTATGTTCACCATTATTGATTTAGCAGACATTTAATCTTTATTGGTAATGTGGACCGGATATCCTCACAAAGCTGTGTTGTTGTTGTTTTATAGCTTCCTGCTCTGTAAAAATTCATCAGCGACATCAGATAAAGAAACTTTTGATAGCAATTATAAATCAATTATTTCATCAAAACAAGATGAAATATAATTGAAAGAATAAAATATATCCCATAGGGAAAATATTATACATAGATCATATGGAGACATGATCATTGGTATCTAAAACAAAATATATGAACAGTTTAGATTTGAAAACCCATAAAAAGGTATCTGCATGTTTCTCTGATGATACAGAAAACAGCATCTGGGTTAATGACCTAAAGCAGCTTAAACTACCTCTGCGGTTGTACAATGAAACAGAATAAAAGGGAATGATTCCAGAGGGCATCTTTGTCCGAATTTTGGTTAAAGGGAAGGAGCACTCGTGAGTCATCAAACCCCACGTGTGTCAGGATTATGACCACTTGCTGCCCTAGCCAGCATGTAGTTTAAGGAGATTTTGTTCAAGGCAACACAAGTAATCAAATCTCATGCTAGGAAGCATTCAGGTTATAAACCTGTAAGACTTCATCCAGCTGTGTGACAGTACGAATGTAGCGGGTTACTGGTGTGATTTAAGAGGTGTGTGGTGGGGGGTGAAGAATAAAATAGATGCTTGCACCAACAATTCCCTCAGCCAGTTCTGAGCTTTCTTACTTCCCCTCCCCCAAATACCCCCCCCCCCCACTGCCACTGTTTCAGCCGCTAATCTCAAACCACACAATTAAGGATTTATCCTTCTGCTCTTGAATCGTTCTGTGTTCAGGCATTTTCTCTTAATTCTTACATATCAGTGCGAAAGGTAAACCTTTCACCTAATACGTTTTAGGGCAGTCAAATCTAAGACTAACAAAGAAACAGGACTGGGCAGAAGATAACAAGGACACGCAAGACAAAAGTTAGCCAGTTCTCCCTTATAACTAAGGCTAGCTTTGCCACTTTTAAAATACAAATGTATGTCAGGTAATAATGATAATCATGAAAGCTCATCTTTATTGAATGTGTAAAATGAGCTAGACACTGTACTAAGTGCTTTCCTGTCATTTATTCATTTATTTATTCAATTACTAAGTGTCCAATACTATTCCTCCTATGTGGGTTATAATAACGAAGAGAATAGATACTATCCCGGCTTTCCTGGATATAATGTATATACTAGAGGGGAGAAGGCAAACAAGCTGATAAGCAATGTATCAATAGGTGGTAACGGCTATGTTGAAAATAAAGGGAAAGATGGTTAGAAAACAATATCACTATCTCATTTAATATTTAAAGCAAACCTAAGAGGTACAAGTGAGAAAACATGAAGTTCTGAGAGGTTAAGTAACTAGACCAAAGTCACACAGTATTTTTTTGACAATGGTTCAAAAAAAAATTGTTTAATAGAATTTCTAAAAATGAATATCTAAGAATTTTCTCAGCTTGAATTGTTTTCCTTTTCTACCCCCAAAGAAAATGCAAAATTATCAGCACCTACACACATATACACTCAAATTATAGTCACATTCTCTACACAGGACTACATTAGAGTTTAAATTGCTGAAAAATCAGGACAATTCCAAGACGTGATTGCAGGGATGATTTTTTTTCTTTGAAAAACAGGTGACAGACAGTGAAGCTATTTAGATAAAACTATTTTCTGTGGTTGTTAAAAGTTTCTTGAAGGTCGCATTCAATTAAAAGAAGATCCAAATCCAAGTTGTCCCTACCTTCCCCTTGCTAACAGTCTTTAGGGATACATTTTCTTCCCCTCCTAAAGGAAAAATATGGATCTCCTAATATTCTCATCTTCTATGAACACTTGAAATTTGGGGCAGATGTGTCCAAATCAATGTGAACTTGACTCTTAACCATTGTGTGGCTTTCCTGGTTATTTTTATTTAATTATGTTCACTATTTGATGAAGGAATGGGACAAAGAATAGCAAAGAAGAAAGGGAGAGACAATACTGTACCTCTTAGAATTTCTAATGAAGGACAAATCATATAGTGTAGTGCCCCCCACTGCCAGTCATAAAAACCTCCCCAGTGCTAGCTGTAGGGTACCTAGCACTCTTTGCTTGTCCCTACATCATCCTTACCATGCTGTATTTTCAATTCTTTATTTTCTAAGCATTCCATTGGGCCATGAACTACTTGACAGAAGGGATTCTCTTCCATTCATGTTTATATTCACAATGTCTAACACAATCCCAAGACCAAAGTTGGTGGCCAACAAGTAACTGTTGGATGAATAAATTAGCAATTAAATTAGAATTTGAGATACACCATTTTTGAAGTAGACAGCCCAAGTAATCTTTGTTCCAGGTGTTCTTTCCTACAGCCCAGAATACTCATAGAGCATAGGTTAAGAGCTCTGACCGCAGAGTCAGAAATCTAAGGTTAGATTCTCAGTCACAGAACTTGTTAGTTGTATGCCCACGGCTCTTTACTCAACCTCTCTAAGCCTCACTTTCTTTATCTGCAAAATATAGGTAATAAAAGCATCTACCTTTTTGCTGATGTATTAGATATGATAGTTTATGTTAAATTCTTAGCAATAAACCTAATATTTTGTAATTGCCTCATACATATTAGCTATTATTATTATTATTATTTTAGGTACTCGACAATTATAAGCTTGTAATCAGAACATCTTGCCCTAAATAGTTTAAGTCAAGAACTTTTTAACCAATAATTCTCTGTAATAAAACCATTGTTACCCACTCATTCTTTCTGTTGAAATTCTCCTTATCCTTTGAGGCACTGAAGGCCAAACAGTTTTGCAGATCCTAAGGTAAGAAGGCTAAGATGGAAATTATAAGTTGGTAGGTTGACATTTTGGGGTAGGAGTTCTCAGAGCACCACTTAGGAAGGTGTGTATTCTACTTGCTATATGATTAAGAAGAAATACAGGGTGCTAATTCAAGAGTGATCCATTAATGCATTTCAAACTTCTATGCATGACTAGCTGCATAACTGTTCTTCAGAAGCAGAGTTAGATCCTAGGATACAGAGTTTCTCTGGGGGTGTGTTTGCTCTGTCTGGTGCTCTGAGGAATTCAGTAGCCCTAGTTTGTCTTTGATGGCATCAACATATTGTCCTTTCATAAAAATATAAAAATTTTCAGCATGATGAAATTAAAATGACATCATATGGTTCAGATACTTTAATGGCTTCACTGAGTTCAGTTTTTAAAGGCTTATGAGTTGTTTTTGTTCTCTTTCTAATGCAGTATACAAATAGTCTCGTTCTTACTTAGAGTTTCCTCCTTTCTCACTTACTGTTCATGTCCAATAATGATATTGACGCTGGTTGCCCCCGGATACCCTTACTTCTTCTACACATTGTCCTTCTACACTTTTCTGCAAGATCATTGTCTATAAAGAATTTTGAAACAAACAATGTAGTTTCAAAACTGTGTCTCCACAACATTTGACAAGTTAAACAAACAAACAAACAAAAAAAGACACACAACTAAACCAAACAATGAAACACGTGCCATCTAATATTGTGTTCTTAACAAAAATGATGAGAAGGAAAAAAAAAAAAAAAAACCACAAAGTGCTGAAGCGGAATTGGACAAACCTGTGTGGTAAGGCTCCTAACCCTCCTGTTCTGACCATTTCCTATTCATCTCATTAGTAAAAGAGGGATGTTTCACCCTAAATAGTGTGAGATGGCTAAACACATGACACCTAACACTGGAGAGATGAGAATGATAGCAGTTCATTAGTCATGTAACTCACACCCCAGGGGAGGAGGACACCGCATGCCCTGCAGGGTCACACAGGGATTACACTCAGGAGCAGGTGAGCCAACAAGAGCTATGGAAGTCAGGCTTTGTAGTAACAAGTGGATGAGGTGCCTTCTGCTTCCCACTGGAGGATGTGATTGGCTGAAAAATTTTGCAGACTAACATGGAAGTAGAATTCATTAGGTTGATGACTAGGTGTGGTGCAAATGGTCAGGCTGAGAGGGGAACTAGTCAGGTAGGAATCCTCTCCTGTTAGGTAGGAGGCATTTCTGTCTGGCAAGAGCAGGAGAACTCACAGTAAGGCCTTTGGGTCTCATTGATGTTGTGAAAGCACTTGAAATTTTATGTCTTACCCCTCTATAGTATTGAGTCCACAAATACCTGAGAATTCTCTGTAATATTCCAATACTTAATTTTTGGAGTAAAGCTAAGTGAGTCATCTTATTTTGTCATAGAAATGAGTGATAGGAGAAACTGGTTCAATAGGGGAAACTAACCACAATGAGTCATGCCGGATTGAAGAGGCAGCCTGATGGTACTCATTCTTTACAATTATTTTATGATTACTAAAGCAGGGAGTGAACCTGTGTTCACCAAATCCATCTACCGTTCCTCTGGAATGCACATTTTCTCTGCATCTCCAAGCCAGTTTTGCAACTACCGTGGGGCCATGAAACTGAGATTCAGCCCATGGAGTGTGGGCAAAAATTACTAATGCCACTTCCAGACCCATATGAAATCCTCTATTTTCACCTCCCTTTCCATAATGACCATAAAAGTCACAGGTTGAAGATGATAGGCTCACAAGATATAAGAAGTTTAGTTCTTGAATGACTATGGTCCTCTTTCCCCACAATATCCTCATTGGACTAGAACATAAGTGAACTATTATAAACTTTTATTATATTAAGTCTCCAAGGTTTGAGAATTACTTCTTACAAAAGATAGCATATCCTACTAGATAAGCCCAGTACAGAACATTAAGAAAACATAAGATATGAGAGCACAGCCTAAGTATTGTTACAAATACCGGATACCATTTCCTCTGAGTAATCCCTTTCTCCTAGCATGCCTGGTGCTGTAGAAAGCATCTCTAAATTGTATCATAGAAAAGAGAGTCAACTCCTCTTAGGGACGTGGAAAGAGAATCAAGAATTAAATATAATAGAGCAAAGATAAGTTCTGAACAATACTGCCCAAACAAGAGTAAGGTGAAAAGAAATGGGTAGACAGTCTACTATGTTAGTAAATAAAATAAGAACTAAAAACAACATGATTAAGAGAATAGGAGAATAAACAAGAGATTATAACACTTTAATTGAGAGCCAAAACAGCATCATGACAGATAAAGCAAATAAATTAGAAACAGAGTAGAGAGAGATGAAAATTGAATTACTGAAATAGACAAAAAATTTGAGCAAGTCACCAGTAAAATCAATCACTAGATAAAAAAAATAAGAAAGGGTTGGTGGGAATTGAAACAATCAAATATAAACAAATAGATAAGAAGCATAAACATCCACAATGCAACAGAAGGCATCCTGAACCTAGAGAACTTAACAAATGCAAACAAAAGCCTTCAAAGAATTACTACCAACAAATAACCCTCAAATAAAGAATGATTCCAGGACACCGAACACACATGATTAACACTAATCAAGATAGAGCTTAGTACAATCATTATGTTTTAAAAATAAAGAACACAGAAGAAAAATGGGGTAGAGAAAGAGAGAAACAAAGAAAGGAAAAGTTAGGAAAAGAAGAAATTCTTTAGGCCTCGGGCAGGAAACAAAAAAATCTCTGGAAAGGAAAAAGAAAAAAAAAAATTGAGGGACAGCATGATCCAAGCCAAAGCATAGGGGAGAAATATATGAAGAAAATTTCTAAAGGAAAAAAAAAAAAATACAGCCCAAGGAGATTACACTCAACCAAGGTGTCAGAACATTAAACGGACCATACAAATTTGAAGGAATTCTGGGAATATAGGACTCCTGGGCTCTTACTAAGAGGAAAAAAAAAAGAGAGAGAGGAAGAAGAAGAAACAAAATAATAATAATAATAATAATCAAATTACTGAACTCAGAGACAAAAATCCATGTAAAAGGACTGGGGATGGGGTGAAATCCTCCTAACTATGGAATAAATACTAAACTAGCGTGGTCAAAAAGCGATGGCAGGTGAAACAGTAGAAGTAATATACAGTCTGACCATGCAAAACAAAAAGTTTCACTAACGTGGGGGGAGGAAGGGAATGTAGGCACCGATATGAAAGGAGACAAGTGGGAGTTAGGACTCAGGGCTCTGGGCTCAATCTGAATTCTAGACTTGCTGCCTTCTTAGTAGTGTGGCCCTGGGCAATTATGTGAATTTTCCTTAGCTTAGTTTTCTCATCTAAAAAATGGGGATGTTACCTCTACCTCATGGGCTTGTTTTAGGGATGATATGATTTAATACACTTAAGGCATTTAGAATAGTGCTTGGCACATTGTAATCATTCAGTAAATGTTAGCTATTGTTAGTAATGACCTCATTTCCCATAGCAAGGACTTCAATCGATACTGCTTAAAATGGAAATAAGTAATTTTTAAGAATGACTCCAACTTCTTAATGTGTTATATATTATCTCTTGTAAGCTTAGAGAAATCTTTTAGAATATAATATCCCATCAATTTCATTTCTCTTGAACTCAAATAAATTTAAATTTAATATTTTAATTTAGACTATAATCTCATTAAAAAGTTGTTTCCACCAATTTATATACCTATGCTTCCATCTGTATATATGTGTGTAGAAAGACATCTGGGGTAAAGTTATTTTTATACAGCGGGATTGGCAGTAATTTTTTTTACTTTTTTTAACTGTTTGCAATATTTAACTTCTTTATATTGATCTGTGTTATTAAAATAAAAATAATATTACATGAAAACAAGGAAAATTGTTTCTTGCACCCCTTAGATTAGGTATCTTTGGGTACCATATACTTAGGTGTATTTATTGTTGGAATATTAAGGGATTTTATACGACCAAACACCATGCCTTTGGCAAAATAATTGGTTTATAACCAATAGATATTTATTCATCTCTTTACCCTAGTAGAGCCTTCAAGAGCTTTTTGTTTTTGTCTTTTAAGGAAATCTTTAAAGGGCTTTATTAGAAAAGTAATGTAAACTCTTAGAAAATTTCAGAGAAAAAAGGTATGGAGAAAAGTAAATCCTATCACTGACAATCCCCTTATTCTCATTTCCATTGCAAGTTCTTATTACATCATTTCAGAATTTTTCTAGGCATGTACAAGTATGTACATTTGTATGTAGAAAACATATGTCAGCTCACTGTTGTTTACATATAGAAGATAAAACTACACATATTGTTTGCCTTAAGTCAGGTTCCCTGGGAAACAGACTTGGAGATGGAGATTTGCATGCAGGAGGTTCACAGCTGAGTGATCTCAGGAACAGCCCCTGTGGGAGAGTAACGGAAGCAGACTGGGCAGAGGGAGAAGTTGAACTCTGATGCTAAGAGGATTGGTATCCAGGCCACTCTTGGCAACCACAATGATTCTATACAATTTTATCATAACCTAACCTATCCCATCCTTGCTACTAGAATTTACTTGCGATTGGATTAATATTCAATTCCATTAATGAAGCAATGTGTGAACAAACAGGTCACAGTTCAGATTCTGTGCCCGATATAAAATCCACAAGAATAATAACCTTGTGTCTTTTCTTTTCAATCTTCTGTTTATTTATTACAGCTTTAGATAAGTTGATCAAGAAAAGCACACTATGTATTAGTTATTACTGTAAAAACACTACATAACAAACCAAAACAAATTCGATGGCTTACAAAAACAGGCACTTATTCTCATGTCCACAGATCTACAGGTCAACTGCATTTCATCTGTTTAAACTGGGCTTAGCTGGATGGCTCTGCTTCTGGCTTGGGTTCAAACTCAGGTTTGTTCTACATGTTTCATCTACCCAAGACGTGCTCCCCTCATGGCACATAACTGGAACGTCAGGACCAAGCCAAATTAAGAAACAAGCACATTTAAAGCTTCCACTCACATCATGACTACTAACATTCCATTGGTCAAGGCAAGTCACAAGGCCAAGCGCAATATCCGGAGATTGCCAAAGTATACTCCACCTACAGTGTGAGGGGGAGGAGAGTGAGTGCTTGCGAACAGCTATACAAATTACCACAGACTAGTTCGCTCAACATTATAGCTGCCATTCACAGCTCTTTGATGTCATTGGTTGTTTGAAAACATTCACTCCAGCATTTTTTTAAATTTGGGAAAAATTAGATTGGAAATATCTTTTCCAAAATAAGAAAAAGATGTATGAATAATTTAAAAATACAGTATAAATAAAAATTGCCCATAATAACATGAACAGCAGATCATTACTCTTAAGTTTGGTGCAATTATATATCCATAAGTAAATCTATTGTATATCTATGTTTATATTAATATATAAATATATATTTTATAGCATGTCTCAGTTACCATTAAGTAATGAGCATTTTATTAGGTCATTAAATATTTTTCATAAACAGGCCGTGTAATATTCCATCACACGTTGATACCCTAATTTTTTCAATAATACCCATCATTGGGCATCAATACACATAAATTTTTGTGCACCTCTGGTTTTTTCTTTAGTACTTACTGCCTTCTTACTCCTTACTCTCTTTGTTCCAGCCACACTTGCCTCCTTCTTTTCCTCAAAATTCCAGGCACATTCCAGCCTGAGGTACACTGCATTGGCTGTTTTCTAAGTCTGGAATACTCTTCCCCAATCACAGGACTTCATCTCTTACCTCATTGAAGCTTTTTCTCAAATGTCACCTTCCCTATAAAGCCTCTTACGACCCCTCCCCACTTGAAACTGTAACCCAAGCTTTGTCCTTTTTCTCATACCCTTCATCCACTCTTTTTAAAAAAAATAATACTTAACATATTCTAATACCCTAAATAATTTACTTATTTGCCATATTCACTATTTGTCCCTTTCTTCCTACTAAAATGTAAGTTCTCTGAAAACAAAGATTTTAATCTATTTTTTTCACTTAGAGATCCCCAATGCCTAGAAAAGTGTCTAACATACAGAAAGTACTCAATAGAGATAATGAATTAATAAACATCTAGAAGCAGAATTAAAGGCTATATAGATTTTAAAGATGTTATTTACTTATTTTTGTGAGGGAGATAGAGCGTGAGAACAAGGTGGGAGGGGTGCAGAGGGAGAGGCAGACTCCCCACTGAGCAGGGAGCCCAATGCCAGGACCCTGGGATCATGACCTGAGCCGAAGGCAGACGCTTAACCAACTGAGCCACCCAGTCACCCTCAAAGACCATACTTTAAACTTCTAAAAATTTAACTATGGCCAAAATTGGTCTAAGAGTAGGCATTTTAAATAAAAGTAACATAGGTCACATTTTATTCACTATACTTTATAGGGTTTCTGCATCCAAATAAAACTCTGGTACTATATAAAAATTACTCCCTATTCACAATTCATTCTTCTTGAAAGTTAATTGATAATTATTCATACATAAATGCTTTTAAATATTGTTACCAGAAAAATCAATCCTGCTTTTGAACATGTTCCTAGCATGGCTAGATCATTAAAATCCAACATCTTCTACTCTTCACATAATTTAAGAACAGAGATAAAACTAAAAATCTTTAATGGAGTCTCACATAAACTTTCTCAAACCTCTTAAACATTCACTGAAGAGGTAGTAGTCATGTATTCATGTCATGTATTCAAAGGAATTTGCTCTCAGTGTTTATAGTAGATAAGTAAATGAGGTTTAATGTGTTTTTTTGGGAAATTACTAATTTCCTACTTCCTTAGCTCTCTCTCTTTTCCAAATTTCCTTATCTTCCTCAGATATGTTACTCATTCTTAATACTGGTTCTTACCTTTGAGATTTTTATGGTGCATATTCTTATTTTTTGTCCATTTTCTCTACTTAACAGGGACTCTAAAACACTGCTCTATCCAATTGTCATTATTTTAAAGACGCACTTTCAAACTGACTTTACATTAAATACCCACAAGAATATCAGAAACTACTGATTTTTTCCTGTGTTTCTATTAATCTTCAGTATATAATCTTTTAAGAGCAAACTTGTAGGAAGAAATAACTTGGAACTGTTGTTAATAAAGGAGAATAAACATTATCATCTATCCTTAGAGCTTGAACCTAAGGGACAATAGAATAAATGTACTTTTTAAAAAAATTTCTATCCAAACTGCCTTTACACTATCCTTGTACAGGAAACATTTTATTTCAAATGAAAAATGCCACCCATGCCAACAGTGAACACTGACATTTTTCCAACTGCAGCTCGCTGACAGATTCATTCCTACTGAAATAGCAGTAGTGGGGAACAGACTAGAGGATAACTTGCCTGTTAATAACTTTTCTAAAACGGTCTTTAGGGAAAGTGATGTTGACTTCCATTCTGCCCCATCTAGCAGTGGAACAAGAAGAAATTGGCTCTGATTGCAGCCAGAAAGATTTACTGTTATTATGGAAGTTTTCTTCATTCTGCTCTCCCCTCAAATTACCATCCTATCATGCCTTTTTCTCATCACAAATGTCACAAAAATAACTCCTTCTTTCTACCATGTAATCCATGCAATGTGGCTTCCTTCTTCGTTCTCAGAGATCACTAGTAATCTCACAGCAATCCCAAATGCCCTCCTCCTACTTCAGCCTCTTTAATTTCTCTGTGGCATGTGACTCCTTTGACCTTCCTTCATGGAACTAGACTAGTTCTCTCTGAACATAATTGTCTAGTGTCTTGACTGGACCTGTATCTTAAGAGTAAGCATTCCCTAGCCTATGTCATCTTCCCTTCGTCTCCTTCATTGCACACTTCCTTCAGGATTTTAGTCATTTCCTTGGCGTTATAGATGTCCTATATTATAGCCTGCTTGGGTTAAATGCCAATTTCAGTACACATCCTATTGTTTTGTTTTGTTTTGTTTTGTTGTTTTGTTTTTTTCCTGTCTTCACAGCCTCACTTCTATTGTTTGCTCTGGCTAAAACGATCTCTTAAAGATCATTTTTCAAAACTCAGCTCAAGTTGCCACCTGTTCCGTAAAGCCTTCTCCAAATGGAAAGGAACATTCTTTTCCATGAACGTCCATAGTAATTTTTTTCACATTTTTTTTAGTAAGAACATGAAAGTTCTCTCTTAGAAAATTTTTATTATACAATACAGTATTAACTATGCTTACCATTTTATACATTAGATCCTCAGACCTTACTGTGAACTGTTACAAAGTGGGTTGGGACCTGAACATCCTAGCTGCTTGCAAGAGTTTTAGGGGTTTTTTTGTTTGCTTGTTTTTGGTTTGGGTTGTTTGTTTGTTTGTTTGTTTGTTTGTTTAGCAATGCTTTCTCCAACCAGGGAACTCCATTATGAGAAAGTGTTCAAAATACAGATGGCAAAGTGAAGTATCACTTGGCTTTCTTCAGAGACTTGGGCAGCCAGGAAGGCAAGAGGAAGATGATGGAGATAGAAAGCCGGGTCTCCCTTTCTCTGTGGGTGCAGCAAGAAGGCAAAAAGGATGCTGAAAAGTGGGATCTGAGCAGTAGGTAAGGCCCATCTTACCTCTCAGAAGGGCACAGCCAGGATTTCTTTCTTTTTTAAGGTTAAAGAATATTCCATTGTATATATACCAAATTTTATTTATTCATTCAACTGTTGGTGAATACTTAGGTTGTTTCACTGGCTGTTGTGAAAATGTTACCATGAACATGGGAGTACAGATATCTCTTCAAGATAATGGTTTCATTTCCTTCAGATATATACCCAGAAGTGGGATTACTGGATCATGTGGCAGTTTTACCTTTAATTTCTTGAGGAAACTTCATACTGCACCAATTTACATTGGTTGCACCAATGTAGTTGCACCAATTTTCATTCCCACCAGTGTACAAGAGGTCCTTTTTCTCCACATCCTTACATTTGTTGTTATTTTTCTTTTTTTATACTATATATCCTAACAGGTATGAGGTAATATCTCATTCTGGCTTTGATTTGCATTCTTCTGAAGATCAGTGATGTTGAACACCTTTTCATATACTTGTTGACCATTTGTATGTCTATTCAAATCCTTTGCCCCTTTTTAAAATTGTGTTATTTGGTTCTTGTTATCAAGTTGTATGATTTCCTTGTATATTTTGGATATTAACCCCCTTATCGAATTAGTGGTTTATAAATATTTTCTCCCATTACACAGGTTGTCTTTTCATGTTGTTGGTTTCTTTTTTCTGTGCAGAAGATATGTAGTCTGAGGTAGTCCCACCTGCTTATTTTTGCTTTTGTTCCCCTTTGTTTTTGGTGTCAAATCCAAAAAAATCATTTCCTAGACCAATGTCAAGGAGCTGACCCTCTATATTTTCTTTTAAAAGTTTTATGAAACAAAAAAAATTTTTTTTAAAGTTTTATGGCTTCAGGTCTTATATCCAAGTCTTCAATACCTTTTGAATTAATTTTTGTGTAGAATGTAAAATGGGACTCCAGTTTCATCATTCTGCATGTGGCTATCCAGTTTTCCCAACACTATTTATTGAAAACTATTCTTTCCCCATTATATATTCTTGACTCCTTTGTTGAGAATTAACCATATATGCATGAGTTCATTTCTGGGCTCTGTCTTCTGCTCCATTGAGCTATACATCTTTTTTGATGCCAGTACCACATGTTTTGGTTACTGTACTTTGTAGTATAGTTAAATCAAGAAATATACCTCAAGCTTTGGTCTTCTTTCTCAGTATTGCTTTGGCTTTTAAGGGTCATTTTAGGCTGCATACAAATTTTAGGGTTATTTGTTCTAATGTCTTTGGAATTTTGATATAGATTGTATTTAATGTAGTATGGACATTATAAAAATATTAATTCTTCCAACCCATTAACAGGGAATAGATTTACATTTATTTGTATCTTCTTTAATTTTTTTCATCAATATTTTACAGTTCTCAGTGTACAGATCTATTACCTCCTTGGTTAAATTTATTTCTGTTGTTTCAGCAACCCCGTCTGTGGTACTTTGTTATGGCAGACTAGCAAACCAGTACAGTACCATGGGATTAAAATATAAGGTATTGATATTATTTAATTTCAGAAAAAAAATTCTAAATGATAACAGTTAGTTACCTTATTTTTTCTTATCCCTTCATTTTGACTTATACTAAAAATTTCTAATTGTAACAGCTAGCATATGCTCCAAAAAAGAATTTACTTTCTCCAGTAGAGATATTCAAAGAAAGTGGTTTGAAGTTGAAAATCTTGAAATTCTTCCATTATTTCATCTGTTTCATAGCATGCTGGTAAGAGTTCCTAAATCATGAGAGAAATGCCTGTCTGGTACAAAGACAGATGGTGCGAGAAAGAAAACACCTGAGGGGAAAACATTTATATATGGAAAATGGCCACACTGCATCATAGAATGAACCAAGTAAAAGTACGACTTAAAGTTAGAGGTTAAAATAGAAGAATAAAGGAAAGAAGGAAGGAAGAAAAGGAAAAGGAGAGTGAAGGGAAGGGAAAAAGAAAAGAGAGGAGAGAAAAAGAAGAAAGGAGTAGGTTAAGAGAGTGAGAGAGAAAAAGTTTATTAAATAATTTTTCTTCTCTCTTTAACGTTACTAATAAAAGCTCATGGAGTTCTTCCAGAGTGGAAGTGTTTGTATGGGTTGATACCAATGTTTTGGTGAAAGTGGCATGATGTGCAAAAAAATAATACTGTGAATGTTTATAAAATAACACATTTAGTTTGCTCAGTTTTTTTGCAAAGGTGTTCATAACAGCAATGAAGAGTGGGGGGAAAAAAGTAAATGGAGAAGCTGAAGGAGATATCAAATATGATGACTTTTCAAAAAATTATAATGCATAGAAAACCAGAGAGGTTTTTCCTCTCTGTAATTGGTCTCAGCAGTATTGTTCCTTCCAAGCACTTGTAAATATTGTTGCCAATAACCATTTTAATTTTTGTTACTGGATGATAACAACTCATGGCTGTCTCCTTCTCCAGAGTGTTGCCCTCAACAAATCTAGAGCCACCTTGCCTAGAAAGATATTTTTTAAAAGGAGACGTTATAACACAATTTCTGCTCTAGAGCTCCCCTAGGGGAGACTGAAGTTGAAACCACAATTTTGCTTAGCTTTTTATCCCCTGCCCTATCCTGCTTCCTTCCTTCCCCTTATTCTGAGCATATGCTTGCAGTAAATCACATTAGTAAGATCCTCAGACTCAGGCTCTTTGTTCTAGGATATGGTCCTAAGAAGCAGCCTCTAAGGATGAGATTCTGGAGTTGGACCACTTCCCTGCTGAAAGGCAATGAGGACAATAACATGTGAAGTATTCATAGTCACTGGCTTGCTATAGCTCTGCAATTGTTAAGTTTCACCTCCGGTAAACTGTAAAGACTTGTAAAGGCATATGTAAGCTGTTGCTATGTTTGGGCATTTGAGAAGCATTAGAGAAACAGCAGATGAAAAGATTAAAATGGATTGCTAAGTGTTATCAATTCATTGAAAAGAAAACCTAACAGTCTCAAATTTACTAATCAACAACTTAAAGCAAAACATGAAAGTCAAAGGACCTCCTTGGCTGTCATTTTCTTAAAAGATTTTTTTACTTATTTTGGCAGGGAGGGGGAGAGAGAGAGAGAGAGAGGGAGAAAATCTCAAGCAGACTCCTCACTGAGTGTGGAGCCCAACTCAGAGCTCGATCTCACAGCCCCAAGACCAGGACCTGAGCCGAAATCCAGAGTTGCACGCTTAACAGACTGCACCACCCAGACACCCCCCTCCTTGGTTGTCTTTAAAAAGAACTTCATTTCCTGTTGTTGAAACATTGAAAATCAGATACAGGATTTGATTGTAAAGTGGCAGAGCCACAGAGAAGGCTAAATTCTCATTCTGGCAAATCCCCTATGACAAAGTCTGGGTCTGTTGGGGAAGTAGAACCAAAATTTGGGATGGGGATATCTGGGTAGATGCACTTCAGAACCTTGAACCTCTAAATTTCCCTTCACCCTTTGGGCCCACAGAATTGACCTACATTCTCTTACTGGAAGATAAATCCACTTTCACTTCCTTGCTTGAAGCCTATGTGGAGGACTCATACGAGACAGAAGCCTTAGACTACCATATTGCCCTCCTCAAGATCTGCTTCCACCTCCCTGGTTACAGACACATAATTAGGATCAAATCTCTATAGACCAGATTGGAGAAGTGCAAGGCCTGCTGAGGGTGGAGAGAGAGTATATGCTGAAGTGGCTATAAGACCTGGCTAATACGTTCCAGTAGGAACTGAGAAAGTGAGTGTATCTGGAGAGTGTTGGATGAAGAGAGATGGAATATAAAACTGAATATGGGTGTTTGTCAATATGCAGACATTCTTTAATAATGCAGGACTAAACATCTTGGTCAGGGCCATGGGTAAGTGCTCCAGTATGCTACTGGGATAGTTCCTCGGAGCTTAGGAAAAAAAAAAAAAAAGATGCCCCATATTAAACCAACAAAAGTTGCCAGATATGTCATGTCATTTTAATGAAAGAAGGGACTGAAAGGCTTAGAGAAGTGGGCACACTAGAATGGGTTTGCTATATAAGACTGGAAAACCCTCCACGTGACCATGTTCAATTTCAGATACTTCTGATTTTAAAGGAAGTAAATTCAGAATTTAATCTTGGCCAGTGCAAGACTCTTAACTTTGCCTTGGTTTTATGTTGTTGCCAGTAATGGTGTGAGAAAGATGGTGATGGGTAAAAGGGGGTGCTTTATATAGCTTTATGCAGAAGGGACATGAGGAGTAGGTATCCCATCCCAATGACTTCTTCCAGTCCTCAAAGGTCTCCACTGAGGTATAGCTTCAGTAGATTAGTCTTCAGCCTTCCATATTATTGTCTCTATTATACAGCTTAACATATTTTTTCCACAATTAACTAGAAAAAGCTTTAAAAATACTCCTCTGTTTTTTAACTACTTGTGCGAAACCAAATTTTCTTCATATACTTCAACTGAGACAATATACTGCAAAAGACTGAATACAGAAGAGATATGAGAATTCATCCATCTTCTATCAAGCCAAACATTAAAGATATTTCAAAAATGTAAATACTCGTTTTTTGTTTGAGACAATATAATTGTTTTTCATAAGCGTATGCTATCTATGTTAACATGTAATAAGCCTATTACTGATATTTTAAATAAATTAATAAATGAAAGTTTAAAACTGTCTCACTTTTAGCTTATAATACAGTAAATATAAATGGATATAACCCATATTAACGAAAGTTCTTTGGAGTCCTCAATAATCTGTAAGAGTGTAGAGTTCTTAAGAACAAAAAACTTGAGAACTATTGATCTAGAGGATAGTGATCAGGGTCCTACTTCTTCCATAAATAAGATTCCAAACAGAATCTTGAGCAGAGGATCATAGACTCTGAAAATGAAGACTATGGATCCCATTGGGTCAATAACATCCTGACAAGACAATTCCTGCCATGAGCCCATTGATGTGTGGCCTCAGTTCTTGCCCATTCTCAAGTCTAGTTATTCAGAATAATGTCCCATATCTTTCCAATAAGTTGACTTTGCTTAAGTTAACTGGGGTTAATTTCTGTTGGCTGCCATCAAATCACACTAACAGATAAGAGTGCATAATGATACTCCTTTATTAGTCTGAGTCTAAAATCTTTCACTTCACTTATAGTCCAAACTCTATTGTGTCAATGAGTTTCTGCCTATGGAGGCAAGCATCTGTGACACCAGGGGATCCACAACAACAAATGAGGAATTTAATTGAAAAACTTGGAAAACCCAATTCTGTTCTCCCTGGACAATTTTAAACCAATATTGCAATGTAAGGTCACAAGACATCACCTCTTTTTTTTTTTTTTTTTTTTATTGCATGTTGACAAACCAGTCATTAAAGATGTACTTTACCCCAGAGTCAGGGTGTCTGTTACATTTTATCTTCAAAGCATGGTACACACATCTGTGGAATAATCTACACAACAAGTATGGGTATTGCTGGAAATGCTATTAGCCCCATCTTGGAAAGTGTAGCAATTAAATCTCTTCCCTCAGGTCCTCAAGAGGATACGTATTTAAAAACCCCGGCTCCAAACCTCACACCACTCAACATAATCATGGCTCCCTGAACAAACATGAATGTTCAGAATCTGTAACAGAAAGAATTTGAAGACAACAAATTTACTGAACAAACTTTCTGTAAGGTCTTATTTTAAAATACAATAGGCAATTCAGATTGCAAATTTACTTTACTCCCCTCCAAGACTAATTTTATGTTTCTCTTTTCTGACATGGTTATCTAATATCTTTCTATATTTTTCTGAAAGAAGATATTCCATGGGTGGCCTTATATACTAACTTTGATTAATTTAATAATCAGGCTATAGATTTGGTAAAAGATTTATGAAATCCATGAACCTGTACATGAACTAAGGGTCAATACCCTTAATATCTAGAATTAGCAAAGATACCATCCTGCTCTACACCTCCTTTGTCAGATTATATCTGAAGGAATTGCATCCATTCATGGGCATGACACATTTAAAAAGTGTATGAAGTAAAGAAAATTGAGCAGGTTGATAAATCAGATCCAAAGTAGACATTTTACAGAGAAATTTGGTTTGCCTAATTTTTGGTTTGCCTAAATTTTGATTAGCCTAGAGAAACGTGGACTAAGGAGCATGACAATGATTGCCTTCAACTATTTAAATAAAAGAGTCATCAGACCTCACCAGTTTATCACCAATTTGTAATGTAAAAGCTACAAGCTTTCACAATTTTCTGAAAATAGAGAATTCCTCATCACTGGAACTATACAAACTAGGCATGCTATAGAAGTGTAACCATCCTCCTCATTCTGAGATACTTTCACTCTAACTCTTCTTGTTTGTTATTTAAATATCTTCCACGTCTGAATCTGAAACTGATGTTGAATTAATGGGAGCAACTATGCAACTTATATCATACAAAATAATTTGGGGCTTAAAGTTCATAATCTATAACGATAAAATAGTTTTAAGTATGTATTTTATTTATAATTGTATTTATGTATTGTATTTATAATTGTATACATAGTAATGCTTTTCTCAGACATATAAGAATACCAGGAAATACACACAGAACAAAATAAATTAAGATTTAAGATGGCGGTACTAGAAATTTAACAAGCCAACAGAGCAAATGAAGTTGTCCTCTTAACTGGAAATCAAGGCCCAAAATAGGTTTTAGGAAAGAGAATAAGATTTTATTTTCAGTAACTTTTATTAAGAGTGTTGTATAGATTTAATAGAGACGGGCAAGAGGACAGAAAGAACACATGAGTGGGAGAGGCAGGTTATAATTTACCAAGATATGAAAATGGAAGGTCTGTACCATAAAAGAGGCACCCTTTCTGGGCAGATGCAGCCTTCACTTGTGGGCAACAAAACAAATGTGCATGCCAGCTGTTTGGATTACAAACCCCACTAACCTGCACATCTTTAAGAGCAGTCCTGGGAATAAAGGCATTTGATTTCCATTTTAACAAAAGGAAGTGTTTTTTAAGTATAAATTCTGTGCTGTCTTTAAAAATATACCTGTTACCACCATATGCTTGGCACTATGTATTGTTAAAACAAAAGAGGACCACAGGACCGAAATGGAGTCACTTGCACTAAGCCCCACGTCAGCAAACAAAGAATTAATTAATACCTAACTTAATTAATTTTCTGCCTCTCCCAGGAATGTAACCTTTAACTAGTCATACTGGAGTTACCTGGTCAGCACCAGTGAGAAAATATGCTGGGTAGACCACTGCTGTCCCCAATAGGAAGGTGACATTGCCTGACACAATCAATCCACTTTGTGCCAGAAACTCCCTTTTCCCACCCCCTTCTGCCTATAAAAGCCTTCCATTTTGTACAGCTCCTTGGAGTTCCTTTCTATTTGCTAGATGGTATGCTGCCCAATTCATGAATCATTGAATAAATTGGACCTTCAAATTATATCTATTAGATCTTCAAATATACTCAGTCGAATTTTGCTGTTTAACAAAAATTAGGTATACATATATGATCTCACTCTTTAAAAAAAAAAAAAGTTGTATAGAGCTTTCACACCAATGGTTTCACCAAGGATTTATCTTTATGTAGAATTTGGAGAATCCATTTCCAGACACTTCAGAGAGGGAAGCATTCAATAGTAATTTTAAATATTAAGTGATTTTTCCAAACTAAGTGGAATAAAATTGAAAACACTTCAAGTAAATTACCAAAAAAAATTTTTTTCTAGAAAAAGGAGAAAAACAGGGGCGCCTGGGTGGCACAGCGGTTAAGCGTCTGCCTTCGGCTCAGGGCGTGATCCTGGCGTTCCGGGATCAAGTCCCACATCGGGCTCCTCCGCTGGGAGCCTGCCTCTTCCTCTCCCACTCCCCCTGCTTGTGTTCCCTCTCTCGCTGGCTGTCTCTATCTCTGTCAAATAAATAAATAAAATCTTTAAAAAAAAAAAAAAGAAAAAGGAGAAAAACAAAGATTAAAATGTATCTATGAAGACTTGATCATTAGGATCAAAGCCAAGCAGAAATTAAGTCATTATCACTAGTAGAATAAAAACAGTTTTCAAAAAATGCTACTTATCAAAATACAGATACCTTTTTATGTCTCCTCTCCTGAAGACAGAGGAAGTAGCAAATGATTTAATAGGGGGAAAATGAGCTAATATTAAGTCGCTGGCTAATACTAATTTTTAAAGAGAATTATAGGTTATTTTTTAAAGAATATTGGTCCAAACATTAACATTTAAGAATTAGATTGATGAAGCAGTGTCCCTCTTTTGGAACTATAACAATAATGTTAAACATTTTGCTGACCAAAGTAGAATGATCATTTATGAGAGTTCCTGTGGAGCCCGGTAAATATCAATATGTTTCATTGGATGAATCTCAAGGCAGGAAAGCATCAATGATGAAAAACACAAATAATATGTTCACAGCTATTGTTACTCACAGTTGAACAAGATCGACACCAAATGGTATAATTTCAGGCCTGTGAAAGGGTGGAGTGTAGAGAGGAAATTTGGAAACCTGGCCAAAATAATTCTCCTTAAAGTCTGCCAGCAGAATCATAAATCTCCACTATTACTCTCTCCTTTGATATTGCACTTTGAGAATCCTGCACCGAACTGTGCATCTTGGGGGAAAAAAACAAAGTAGGCAGACACTTCTGACATATAATTTGAGAAAAGAAAGACTTTTCCTCTACCCCAAAATATCTCCATGGCTAGTCTCAGATTTTGCACCCCATAATTAGATGTGCATTCTTTCTGGGTCCTGAAGGGCTTTTGTGTTTTTTGTCTTATGCAACTGGAAAATTTTCCTGGGAAGAGTAAATCTGTCAATTAACACTTTAGAGAGAATTAGTTACTAAATAAGAGAGTGAGAAGTCTGAAGCCACACTAAAGGAAAGCACTAAGCAGGGTACACCCGAGCCAGATTTTAAATACTTGTCAGCTGTTCCAAGACTTTGTAAATGTACATGCATAATACTGTTAGTAACAATAAATAAAGCTAATTGAACACATTCTATGTGGCAATGTACCACTCCCTCACGTGAGTAGCAGATTTAAAATTTACCAGTCAAAATGCCCTCAGATGCTCCAAAAATGCTTCATTCATTTTTCTAGAATTGAATACGAATCAGTCTGTAAGCACCTATGTCCACTAATTGAGGAAAAATATAAACATGCCCAATCAAAGTAATTCCAGGCACTTATAATTTTAAAAGAAGTAAATTCAGAATTTAATCTCACTCAGTATAAACTTTCAAGCTCCCCCTTGATTTCATCTTTTCTCCACTAGTGGTGTGAGATGAGGATAGGCCCAACTCAGTGCCTTCCCGTGGTGCTCAAAGGCCTCCACTGTGAAAGTACAGTTTCTCTAGCCTGGTTTTCAGGCTCTCAGGTTATTGTCTCTATTATAGACTTTGACCATTCAAAAACTTAAAGTTAAGCAATACTTTGTAAATCTAGGCTGGATCCTCCATCTCTATATTGACTCTAAGGGGGAAGCCCAGGGCAAGTAGGTAAATCCCAAGAAACAGCAAGAATGCAGAATGCCTCTGTTAATACTACACAAGGATTCTTCCACTACATAGGCATCATTTTACTTAAAATTGTCCATGGTTTTAATGGCTAGTGAGTGAAAAGTCTGGGATTTTCCTCAGGTGGGACTGACAGCAGAGTCCGAGCAGTTACTTAGCCCTATTTATACTGTCACTTAGAGAAACAACAAAAACCCCATCCACGGGCAACCCTCTTAGGTCCCCTCCCTCTTCGGGAGCTTTGTACTTCATCATTCAATAAACCTTACTATCACTCAATAAACACACACACACACACACTCCATTATTAACACCTCAATTTTTATTTTATTTTTTTAAAGATTTTATTTATTTATTTGACAGAGATAGAGACAGCCAGCGAGAGAGGGAACACAAGCAGGGGGAGTGGGAGAGGAAGAAGCAGGCTCATAGTGGAGGAGCCTGATGTGGGGCTCGATCCCAGAACGCTGGGATCACGCCCTGAGCCGAAGGCAGATGCTTAACCGCTGTGCCACCCAGGCGCCCCTCAATTTTTATTTTTTTAAAGATTTTATTTAGTCATTTGACAGAGATAGAGACAGCCAGCGAGAGTGGAACACAAGCAGGGGGAGTGGGAGAGGATGAAGCAGGTTTCCAGTGGAGGAGCCTGATGTGGGGCTCGATCCCAGAATGCTGGGATCATGCCCTGAGCCGAAGGCAGACGCTTAACGACTGAGCCACCCAGGCACCCCAACACCTCAATTTTTATTGCACTAAGTTCAATGACTGGTTAAATTTGATGATCTAACAAAGGTCTAGGACACAGAAAAGCAAAGAAAAGAGGGGGAGGAAAACACCATGTGTTACTCTCAAAGAGAGACCCTAGAAATGTGCTAAAATGGGGGACCATGAAAACCTTCCTGTCAGAGTTAAGTGCTCTTCAGAGATTGTATCCATTCAGGGAGACAATTCTCTAGGGGTCTCTCATATTTCTGCCCTTGTGTGTAGAGCCACTGATGGCTTTTGTTCTGGTTTGTCTCTCAAGAATTCTGTATAGCAAACAGCCTTGGAAGATAGAAATGGTGTCTTCCTCTAAGGCAAGGCAGGTTTGCTTATTGTCAAATATAATAAAGATAATGTTTCCCTCAGGGCAAAAGTTGGGGAGGTTTGTTTGCAGTGCATTTAAAAAGATTCCTTAGCAGTGACACAAACTCATTGCATGTACTGCATCTACCTAGGCTGTTTCACTTCCCTGGTGACTTTGGGAACAAGGGAAACAGACAGGAACATGAAGTTTATGCTGTGTTTTTTCTATGAGTAATAGTCCTTTGTCTCTGATCCAGGAGTCTCATGTCCTCTGCCAACATCCATGAAATTGGCAGGCTAATCTGTGAGCCTGCAAGAAAGGGTAAAATCTCAGAGCATTCACAGTTTCCGACACCCACAAAATCTTGTTCTTTTCTTAAGGTAGCTCTTACTATACTGTTATTCTATTTTGGCCTATTAATATCTACCACAGGTTATAAACTGTTAGAGAACAGTGCATCAGACAACTTAGGCAAAGTTGTGAAGAGGTAACAACCTCAACTATTAGTGACTAAATATTGGAGTATTGATAAATATTTAATGACAAGCTCTCCAGGAATAAAAGTCTTGATTTGTAGTATTTGGCAATTTCCATAATGTAAATACTCTCACCTTAGCCAGTTTTAAGCTACTGGCATCACCTAATGCAGAATTGGGAGGAGATTCATACAGTCATTTCCCACAAACCAGTACAAGCCAACTCTCACACACTGCTGGCTTTAAACAACAAAGGCTTATTTCTTGCTCACACTACATACCTTTTGCAGTTCAGCTTCCATTCTGCCTAAGGTCATTTTCATCCCAGGATATAGGCTGAAAAGGCTGCCTTTATTTGGGACAGGCCAATTAGTGGTAGAGGGAAAAGAGTAAGAGTGGAGCCATTGGATGACTCAATGATTCTGCTCAGAATTGACATAAGTCACTGCTACCCACATTTTATTGGCCAAAGCACACTTGAGCAAGCATGAGGTCAGTGGATTGGGAAGTGTACTTCCCCTGTCAAGATAGATACAGTAAGGAGGGACAGCAAGTATTTTGACACTAATACAATCAACAATAATGTGTCTCATGTCTTTCTTCTCTTTAAATTCACACTACCCAAGACAATATTTTGCACATAGTTAGTACGAGGTTAATGATAAGACTAAATAAGCAGTTAGTGATCACTGAGTTTTAATAATAACATCAGAAGGATAGGCTAAAAGGTTTTCTGTAATACCAACTAATACTGTGATTTGAACTTTGTTTTCCTTTTTCCCCAATATCTTCCCAGAGGATTACACAACCGTCTCCAAGGAATGCAGTATATCTAGTAGTTAAGACTGTTCTACATTAAACAAAAATTTCTTGAACCCAAACTTTGTGACAAGCATTGTTTTGGACTTGTGAATAGATGGCGATATGAAGAAAACAAATTTCTTGCTCTCGTTGAACTTAAAATCTACCAGGAAACATACCATAAGCAAATAAATAAGTAGACATATAATATGCCATTCCATGATAAGTTCAGTGAAGAAAAATAACAAATATTTCACTAGCATTTATGAACATTTATGAAACCTTTTTTATGAACATTTATGAAACCATAGCAAGAGTACAAAGGGAGGCTCACCTACATTCCCTTTGTTTTAATTAGTAATTAAACCTTCATTTAGCAAAGAATATGAAGTCACACAGACTAATGACATGTATAAGTTGTGAATTTGATAAGAATAATTTTCTTATTTGTTTTCATTGTTTTGATCATTAATTCTTTATTAAATAATTTGTAATGTGTTTTCATAAATTTTATGTGGGCTGTACTTGACTCATTGTTTCTAGGTTTTAAAATTTTAAGCGGTCTGCTTTTTTGGAGTTTTCCCATTTCATTTTTCTTTTCAGGTTCCTTTTATTTTGGGGGATCGGTTTTGTATTTTTGAATTTCTATCATGCTTTCAACTTGTCCTCATTCTTAAAGACCTAAAGAATAAAAAATATATAATTGTATTCAATGTACTCATAATTTGAATTTATATTTTATCCAAAAACATAATAAATATAAAAATTAAAATTATTTTCATTCATGTTTTCAAAAGTGTTCTATTTTTTCTAAAATGTTTAGAATTACCCATTAACATTAAAGGGCAAAATTCAAAATTATGATTAATGAAAATAAAATTTTTAATTAACATTACATAAGTAAAGCTAACATTTGAATTTTATTTTTCAAAGTTTTAATGAAATCTTATTAAAGTTTTGTCAAAGAATGAAAACTACTTGCAATTTTACATTTTATGTCTAATGCCAATGTAAAGAACTAGTATCGTGCTTTGTAAATTACGTTCAGCTCTATATACAAATTTAGGAGTAAATATAAATTGTTAAATATTGCAAAATATCTCTCAGGCCCCACATGCAATTATTGTTCCTCAGGTCCCACATGTCGTTTTTCTGAGCCATAAACTGGAACAGAAAAAAGGTGCAGGGCACTATTGGGAGGTAGTGTTTCATTGTGCAAGAATTTATTGTATTCATGCTATCTAGGAGAGAGGATTTGAGAAGTTAATGAGTCTTAAAGTTCTTCCACTGCCTTTTGAAGTCATGTCAATCTCAGATGTTGGCAACAGCACAATCTGCCAATATTCACAGCGCACTCACAGGATACAAGTTGCCTTTTATTTTGAAGGCATAAGTAAAAAATACGGACAGACATTTCCCTGGGGCCTGAACATGTAAGTTTTAAGAGTGTATGTTTAGGATGGGGCTGCGTTGTGCCGGTTCTGAGAAATGGCTCCTCAGTGATAAAGATTACCTGCATGTCCTTTTTGAAATCTATTTTTGTGCTTTTGTAATATGGGGGCACCTCTAAAGCATGGAACCATGTAGTGCCTTGTAGGCTTTGGTAAAAAGTTTAGATTTTATTTTAGATGGAAAATCTTTAGAGAGTTTTTAGCAAAAGTGTGACCTGATCTTACACCAATTTAAAAAATATTTTTCAGAATGCAATGTGAAGAATGGATTATAAAACAGCAAAAATAGAAACAGGGAGACCAGTTTGAAAGCTATTGCAATGGTGAGGTGGAAAATGAAGATGGTTTAGACAACAGTGACGGATATGGTAAAAGTGGCCCAATTCTGGAAATATTTTGAAGGCAAAACCCAAAGGAGTTGTTGGTTCAAACCTCCACACTTCGAAGATTATTTTTCTTCCCTTTGAAAGGGGATCATCTTTAAAAATTGGATTTATATAAAGATTAAACATGATAGTCCATGTAAAGTTATTTTTGTGATGTCTGGAATATAATACCCATGTCACAAATATTAACCATTAAATTACTTTTGAATCAATACCTAATAAAATCACTTTTCCCAAATATCTTTTTTCAGGCCTCTAGGTTTTTGCACATTTATCTTTCTATAATTAGAAACCCATTGATCCTATTCTTTTCCTGTCAAATATTCATATCTATCAAGGCTTTGACTACCAAAAAGCTTCCCAGTCTCAAAAGAATGAAGACAAAATACTGAAAATGATAGGAGATGGGTTGTTGTCTGCAGGACAGAAGATCTTAATCTTCACGAGCAGTTATCTATTCTACTAATTACCTTTTAATCTGAAACTGACTATTGGAATACTACACAATACTATTTCATTAGCAATTCATTAATTTTTTCTCAATCTCACCTGTATGCATGAATAAATCCACAAAAATAAAAACTAATCTTGTCAAGAGACTCATAATGATCTTTGCCTAACTGCTCCAGGAACCATCTCCCCTCTCATGAGGAAATATTCTGCACTGAACTACAGAGACTTTATATTGAATAGGGCTTATATATGCTACACATCAATACACTGGAAAATTAGACCTAGACTACATTATCACTATATGTTTTACAATTGGTTGAATTATAAATAATTCTCTATTATTGAGGTTCTGAATATATTCTTTCAATATTATAGAACTAAAGTTGTCTTTTCAAACAGAGGACAAATTATAATGCCTATTACATCCAAAACTGTTCTTTGGTTTTAACAGTCCTATCACTAATTGTGCAGTCCAAAGGGGATTTGCAAAGTAAAGATAATTTATCAAAGCAAGTGAACAGATGTGTTAATCAAAATGGTTGCCACCGTAATTACTGATTCAGTCATAGCTAGAGAAGAGGGAACTTTGTTATTTATTCATTTATTTAAATTTTTTTTACTGCAGCATTTTTTTTTAATTTTTAATTTTTAATTAATTAATTATTTGGCTAAGAGGAAACTTTAAACTTTGTGAATAATAAAAGCAGCTGGCCCTTTTTGGTGGCAGTTCAATTTAGTTTTGTCAGGAAAATACATGAGTCAGAAAGGCACTAAATTCTCAGGCAGAAACATCAAAAAGAATGACCCATGTTATTGAGGGGATAATTCTATTAGCCCATAAGGTAGACACAGAGTTGCAGAGAAGAAAAAATATATTTAAAAAGAATCACCAGTGATGCATGCTTTAATCTATTTTTAAATGACCACAGGAAATTCTCCTCTGATGAAGAACACTGATTTCTACATTTCATTGCATTTAGTTGCATTTAATGTTTCTTCTTTAATATATATCTTGTGCCTAACTCCATGAAAGCACTAATACTGTTTCATAAATGTTGATTTTTATCTATTTCTTCTGCTAGATTGTGAACCACTTATTGAAATAAGGAACACTAAAAACAGTTCTAATAAGGATACGAGTGGCTCACTTCTGGACATATTAAGTTTGAGATGCCAATGAGGTAGCATACCAGCCTATTTCACCAAATAGATCTTCCAAGTCTGGGATACTTTCATGTTTCCTTGTATGTTGATTATACACTTCAGATCATTTTATATAGTAGATGTTCAATAAATATCTGTCGATTGACTCAATCACTAATGAAAATTTCATATCTTAAAGCTGATTATTTCGTTCTGCAACTTAATAAAATTTACTCTAGCATCCTGCTTTCAAAGAAAGAGATCACATCATCATGATCATCATATAAAGTCGATGATCTCTTAGTGTCTACAAAACTTACTTTTGTTAACAGACTGCTATTTTCACTTTGATTACACCATCTAAAGAAATGTGTATTTCAAGAGGACAGTGTTCATGCTAACAAGTATAGTCACACTATATGTCAAGAAGTGCTGGGCCAGGTTGTATTCTTGCAAGCAATTTTCTAAGAAAGGAAAAGGAAATAGGGAGCGGAAGGAGGCTGACTCAGTGGGAGGCTGTTTGTTAATTAGTAAATATGTGCTGTACACATATTGAGCCATGTGGCTGCTTTTCAAAAAAGCAAAGTACATGGAGAAATTTCGGCTGTTTCCTGAAAATATGCTCACTCACACTTCCCCAATAGAGAGATTGTTTATAGCCTATAAGAACTGAGGACTTTGTTTTATTGAGAAGAAAGAGAGAAAATGGGGAAAGGGGAAGTAGGTATTAGGGAGTCATCTCAGAAGCAGGCTGAAAAACAGAAAATGTTTGTGGCTAAGAGTTTGTTCAACAGAAACAAGTAGAGGCACACTCTTACCAGAATGGTACAGTCACATTTTTTCTTCTCAGAACATTTGCAAAATCAAACTTGAGGACCGAATTTGTTTGTGGATGTGGTGGGAGGTTGGTGACAGTTGTTGGCACCCAGTTAAGTTTTCCTAGTATGTTTAAAACATAGACAGGTTAATCAAGGACTGTTAGGATCACCAGGGCTTGGACTGTTGTCCAGGCCCTTAGCCCATGACCATGTCACTGAGTTCATGGACTTTTGTTTATTTTCTCAACAAATATTTACTGAGACCATACCAAGAGCAAAATATTGTTCAAGGTGCTAAGAACACAGCAATGGGGAAAAAAAGAAAAAAAACAGATTAATGTCTCTGCCCTAAAGGAATTTACATTTTCCTGGGGGGAGACAGGACAATAAGTACATAAATAGAATTTTCAGATGATGATAGGTGCCATGAAGAAACTAAACTAAGGTGATGCAATAGGGAGTGACCTTGACAATCAGTAGAATAAAATCCTCTCCAAGGTGCCAGACCGGATCCATTAGAGCCCCTGTGGGGATCACAGACCACTCAAAATCCAAGTCTGTGCAGAAGACAGTGTATTCATCCCTATTGGACAACAGCCCTAAAGGCTCCTAACTGGTCCTAGACCTACGCTGGCTACAAAAGGCTCTTCATGATCCAGAAGCAACTGCTGTCCAATAGCTCTGAGTTGCTCTGAAATTATAGGCCTCTTTCAGCAGATGCTCTTGACTAAAATAACTGCTCCCTCCAAGCATGCCCTGATTTATGGCCGGCTTAGTTTTCTTGATTGCCTTAATGTTGTTGATATCAAATGCCACTTAACCTTGAGCCTCACCTCCTTTCTCTACTAGACTATCCTGCTTTCTTTCAGCAACAAGGCAAGCTTGCCTAATCCTATCTCAAGACTAAGTCTATCTAGTTGTAACTTGGATGAAACATGCTACTGACATGCCCCACAACGATGACATCCTGGCAAAACCCAGTCTTTGCTTTCCCCGTGCCAGAACCCAGGACTTTTGCCAACTTGCCTATTTTCACAAATGCTCCAGCAATGCTTTTTAAATATATACTATCTAGGATATTTTGCCAACTGAGGTTTAGATGTTATGCTTTGAACACTTGGTAGTAAAGGGTCCTGAATAAGATATCCAAACCGAGATTGCTAATTGGCAGAGAAAAACTCTACCCATCAATACCAAAAATGTCAACTGTCTCAGAGGCATACCTACGGGCACAAGAATTCAAACTAAGTGACAGAAAAAGTCTGACTTAGAAAGCAGTAGTGGTTACTGGAGCAGTAGCGTCAGGTCTGTGCCAAAATGGCTCAGGGTAAGGCAGAGGCTCACGTTAGAGTGAAGTTACTCAGGAACAGAAACTAAGAGTCTTTTAAAATAAACCTGGCTGCCTAAAGGAGAACGAAACATAGGCATGGATAGAAAGATGCAGAGAAGAGAAATGGTGCTGCCTGAGAGAAAAAATTTTAAAAAGGTGGTTTGTCTGAAGTTGTTTTTTCCAGCAGTTATGAGGCCTAGCAGTACTATCTATAGTTGGATTATGTGAGATTCTCACATAGTCTTCAAATTAACTCCCTTTTACCTGATCTATTGGAAAGTTTTTCTCAGCACCCTAGGCAAGTATCTTTGGAGTCAGAAGCTACATAGCCATTTCAGGGTATCTTGAATTCTTTGGTATAATGATCACTGCCCTGGCCTAGTAAGTCTTGGGGAGTTATTCCCATGCTACCTTGACCTGTGCCCATAGGTATACCTCTCAGACAGTTGACATTTTTTGGTACTGATGGGTAGTTTCTCTCTGCCAACTAGCAGGCCCAGAGTTCAGATATTTCATTCAAGACTCTACCACTAAGTGTCCAAAGCATAACATCTTAACCTCAGATTCTCAGAAAGAGAATTTGTTTGGCCCAACTGTGCTTTGAGCTGTTTTTCTCTGAGTTATCTGTCCAGTCGGCTGTGGTGAGACCCTAGAGTTAAGGATCTTAAGACCTGTGCTACAAACATGGCAACCATGGGTGTGGTCAGGGGAGAGATTTTCTTAGATGGAAGGCAGGGTGAGTCAGGCAATGAGCCAACAGGTCCAGTGACACTGTAAAGTCCAGTCATCACCCACAACTATCAATAAGGCCATACTTTCTAGGCCAGTGACCATAAAGAATCTCGTGTCTCCAACTTATATGAATGCTGAAATTGTCCATTGTTAGTGAGAATGTAGTTCTAAATATTTCCACTTTCCAAAGGCAAATCAGATTGCAGACATGCTGAAGACAGACATCTTGTAAATCTTGATCTAACAGAATTAATCTACTAAGCAAGAAGTTGTGAAGTAATGGTGAATAAGGATGTGAATAGCAAATAATTATAAGGGACTAGAAAATGGTGGCAGACTTGCTTGCACTTACATATGCTGGTTCTTCTCCCTAGAATGTCTTTCCTTCCACCATCTTGGCAAAGTCTCCTTCATTCCTCAAGACCTAGATTAACCACCATTTCATCTGGAAAGCCTTTTCTGACATGGCCCACTTTCTTCTCTTTTAGGCAAAGATCATCAGTCTCTCCTTTGATCAAATGCAACATGCATATCGTTTCAATTTTTATTTGAACAGTTCTCACGCTAACTTACATGGATTGCTTTACAACACTATGTCTGCAATGCTAGTTTAAGTCCCTTACAGGCAGAAACACTGTCTTACTTGACTGCAAGAATTCCTGGGCACCTAGCTCGGTGCCTGAAACAGAGTCGATATTCAAGAATTGTTGACTGAATGAGGAAGAGTAAAAGAAAGTGTATTATTGATTTGGCACAAGTGTAGTCTGAAGAATGTTCCAGATAATTGAAGTTCATACCTCCAGCAATCAACACTTAAAATGTTTTATAAAGATAGAAATCTTTATAAATTGTTTTACAGATTTTTCTGTCTCATTAAAAAAATGAAACATCATGAATACTTTCTAATTTATTCAAATTCCTTATTTTGAATCAATTATACTATTTTTTAATATAGTCTCAAGAAAGCTTAGTTCAGGTACCACCTTCACCAGGAAGCCTTCTCTAGCCTTATCCCATCAGACTTCACTAGATATCATCTTATATTATTCATAGAACTCCCTTGTATACTTCTTGCAATACTTTATGAAAATTACCTGCTAATTCACATGATTCCACTACTTCATATGGTCACACACCTCTGTTTTCCCCATTTGACACTGGGCAGGTCTGGAAAGGACACCCCATCTTATTCATTTTTTTCATTGCCAGGGCCACGCAGAACCCACTAGGTACCCAACAAATGTTGAACTTAAATGAACATAGTGGTGTTATAAGAGGGTTTTGAAAAGTGTAAAACTATTACTTTCTATACTAAATTATTCCCACTTTTTTCTATTTTATAAAATAGTATTAGAATTTTTTATATTGCTTCTGTTTTCTCTCCAATTATATCATGTTACTCCATCAGATTAACTATCTCTAGAAGGCCCTTTACATCCCTTTTACCAATCCAATGATTTCCAAATTTTTTTGATCACATATCTTGATCAGTAGAAAATATTTGAACCCACACCTCTACTAAATGAAAGTAAATTTGTGTATACATTTACACACATTTATTTACAAATTGAATGCATGTATTTTTATATTGATATTTTATGTATGCTCACAACCATAAGGGAAAAAAGAGAAAGATTAGGTAATAATAAAGCAAATATTTTTAAACTAAAGTGATATTTTATTATGTTTATCAATAACAAAAATTTTTTTGCTCATACTTTGTAGGATCATCTTATTTTAATCTTGCCATAATACTTAGTGATATAATATTTTGAGGGCTTGGATTCTAGATTTGATTGATGCAATGCTTAATTTTAATGGCCATCATAGATGAAAAAAATATTTCAAATGGACAAAGTAAATCTTAGTCTTCAGTTATTAAATTACAATACTCATTTTTTATGCCCAGGCACTAACAATATAAAACTTTTTGTTGAAATTCAAACAGGAAAGTCAGTTCTCCTTGATGTCATCTTGATGTAGGCATTGTGTTTCTTAAAAAATGTAAAAGGATTCAAAACTCTTCATTTGGAAGATATTTGGATAGGGTAGAAAATTCTATTCAAAAGTTATATTTGTGACATGGATGGACCTGGGGGTACTACGCTAAGCAAAATAAGTCAGACATATAAAGACAAATACCACATGATTTCATTTGCATGTGGAATCTAAAAAACGGAACAAACAAAACAAAACAAAACAAAATCCAAACTCATAGTTACAGAAAACAGATTGGTAGTTGCCAGAGGGGAGGGTGTTCGAGGGGGGAAATTGGTGAAGATGATTAAGAAATACAAACTTCCAGTTATAAAATAAATAAGTTACAGGAATATAATGTACAGCATGGGTAATATAGTTAATAATATTGTATTAACTTTGTATGATGTATGGTAACTGGACTTCTTGTGGTGATCATTTTATGTATACAAATGTGTAAAAAAATTTTTTAAGATTTTTTTTTTTTTGAGAGAGAGAGAGCACATGCACAAGCAGGGGGGAGGGGCAGAGGAAGAAGCAGACTCCCCCACTGAGCAGGGAGCCGATTCCAGATTCCAGGACCCTGGGATCATGACCTGAGCCACAGAAGACAGCCGCTTAACTAACTGAGCCACCCAGGCGCCTGGCAATGTATACAAATGTCTAATCACAGTTACACACCTGAAATTAATATTATATTGTATGTCAATTATACATCATAATAAAAAAGGTCATAAAGTTTGCAACTATAAGCATTCTTATAGGTTACATACTTGTATCAGTTTTCAGCCACAATATCACATATTATTCAAAATATTTTCAAACACTTGTTTTTCAAATACCTTTTCCATAATACCATTTTCCCCAAAATTGTTTACTTTCTCATTTACTGAAAAAAAAGTTTGCTTTATTTTAATGATACCTAAAGAATAAGCATGCTTGCTTTTAAATATTTGTTAAGTAGCACTTTATGGATAAATCTTTTGTCATCAGTGAAAAGATCAGCAAATTTTAAACACCTTTTTGTAAATAAAAAGTTTAATTTGTCTTTAAATTCCACAGCAGTTTTAAGTATTTTTCAATGAAATAACCAGTAAAAATCTCAATGGTCTCAAATATTATCATTGTTATTTCCTATTTAATTAAGTCATGTAAATATTTGACAATATTTTAAAGGCTCATGTTTTTATGAAATTAAGAACCCAAGTTGATGCACTTCTGGCTTCAGTTTCTCTGATGAAAGAAAAGCTTGAGTATTAATGATGCAGTTAAGAGATTTCACACATAAAAACATTACCTAGAATATTTTTGAATTTTCAATTGCTGGCAAAGCCTCAGCTCCATCATAATATATATTTCCCATAAAATATTTTTAAAAGAACTTCGGTAAGGATTTTCTTATTGCTGAGAATTTACCTTTTTCAGTAAATTCTTCTTTTTCTTTAAAGTTTTTCTTTAAATTCCAGTTAGTTAGCATATAGTATAGTTATTAACTTCAGGTGTACAGTAAATTCTTCTTTTAGAGGCACAAAATTGTGATCCATCATGAATTTTCTTTTTGAAATACGTTCTAGCAAATAGAATCTAAGACACAATAGAAATGCCAATATAGCCACCGGATTCTATCCCTACATAAATTCTAATGCTATATAATTTGTCTTACCTGTTTCTCAAAGTCTTCAGCTTCAGCAGTGTTTTCTATGTGTCTTCCAACACTAGTGACAAAGGAATGGATGTTAGTTTGTGGCTTATTGCTTCATGAATTATTCCAGTCTATTTACTCTGGAAGAAAAAACAGTTTTCTAAGCGCTTTTTTTTTTTTTTTTTTTTTTTTAGAAATTGTTTTTTCTTCCTTCAACCTTATTTCCATTTTGTTTGCCTTTGTGGAAGAGCAGCTTAAGATCAGTGAGTGGTTGTTCCTACCCTTTCAGTGGCCTGAGCAGTGGGGGCTGCAGACAAGTCTTCAGTGGCCGGCCGGGCGCTCCCATCTTCAGCAGGGAACTGCTGAATGGGCACAGAGGGCGACTGCACACCTTCACAGGAGTCTGCGACTTTGGGCGGAGTTGCCCTGAACTCTGGAGCTGGAGCGGTCCATTCACCCTGAAATTCCTCCTGGGCTACAGCCTTTCCAGCAGCAGCCTGCTCTTCCTTTTCAATCTCTTCAGGATCTCTATAGAAGTAAAGATCAGGCGTGAGCTCCCGTCTGTGTTCACGGGAAATGGTGCCACGCAAGCGCGGAACTTCCTGGGCCCAGCATCCACCCCGTCAGACCCCTTGAGCGAGCTCCCTTGTTGCCAAAAGGGATGGCAATGGCCACAGAGCGCAGAGGAGAGTTTGTGTTACCCACGCAATGGTAGGCAGGTTAACATAAGACGCCTCCGCGAGAAGCCGGTGGTCAGCTCTGGGATCAGTAACCACCAGAAGTCTCAGCTCCCGGAGGCTGCCTGGATCTGGGCAGTGACGTCTACAGGAACCAAGCGGCCAGCAATAGCCGTGGCTCCGGTCGCAGCAGCACACTTCAGCACGGCTCACTGGCCAGTCTCCCCGGATGATACGACATTGACAGGAGCCAGGTTTTCAATGGCAACAATGGTACAAGCAGCCAGCAGAAGCTTCTCCCAGGTTCTTTTCAGATTTATGATATAAATGCCATCACATTTCCTTTTATAGATGCACTGTTCCACTTGGAAATCAAGGTTGGTACCAGCTAAGTGGGTTCCTGCTGCAGGGAATTTGAGGACATCCTCCTCCTTCACTTGCAGGACGTCAAGGGGTCCAGATATTGTGAAAGATTCCTTTTAATTTAAGACAATGCCATATGGACCCCTCCCTGCGTGGAGTGGAAAGCCCAAGTGGTCTTTTTTAATAAGTAAACTTCTAAATATTTGTTATTGAGTTTACTAAAGTGTCACTTTTGAAAAACTTCTGAAAAAATTGCACAAGATTGTCCTTATGTTTTGGATGCTTAGTTTTTTAATCTCTTGCTAGTCATGAGCTCTCTCAAGGCACAGTATATGACATGAGGATCTCATTAACAATAATAACACAAAAAATCCACACTTCAAAAAGCTTCATCGTAACTTTGAATCTGAGGGGAGGTGACTTTTTGTTATATCTGAATAAATCTTTTTTAATACTGTAATTGTCAAAAAGCTTGCAGCTAAAATTTTCTTTTTAGCCCAATTGTGCTTGTATTATTAATTTTATCTGCTGTTCCTTTGGAGGATTTTTAAGTCATTTGTCCATTTCGTGAAGATTAGTTTAAGTAGAACTTAAAGCAACCCAGATAACCCTCAATGCTTCATGATGAAGAAATGGGAGGAGGTGCTCCTTTGTTCTGGGAAATGCAATTCCCACTCCTTTGCTTCCATGTGATACCATGTTAAATTCTAACACCAGACATTCACGGGCTACAGACTGTGATGGCCCGTTGTCAATATTTTTTATTACGTGGTAGTAAGAACTAGCTTTTTTAAAAATTAATTTTAAATAAGTAGAAGTTTTAATATTTTCTTCCCAAAGTACAATGAATAGCCTGGTTCTCCCCTGAAGTACATATACCTCACTTTGGAGTAACTGTTCTAATGTTTGGTTGAATGAGAAAACATGCTAACGCTTTGGAAGATTTCCATCAGCTGAAGTCCTGAGATTCTTATTATCTTGAGCATCAGAATGTATCATTTATTATTTGGTATTATTTTTATTGTAAATATATTTGTCTTGTCTCCTCAGCTAAATTATAAGTAACTGGAAGTCATGGTATACTCTTTTCTTTTATTCTTCACATTACCTAGCACAGTTATGTGTCTCGAAGATATATGATATGTATGTTTTCTTGTGCTAAATGTTTAGCTTCTCATATGCTATTATCTTGTTTCCCTGAATCGCAATTTATGAAAGGGCAGGAAATTTTTTACTCTTCTTTGAATTCCCCACATCTGCCGCATACCTTACATGATCTTTCAATGAATATTTGTTGACTAAAACCAGATAACCAAATAGATTTGACTAATAACCTCATTTTTTTTACACAGAAATTAAACCAATAAACTATGGATCAGGGCTCTAATAAAATTCATTTATTCTTTCATTCATGCATTCCATCAAGTAATGTTTATAGTGTATTTTCTATGTACCACACATTAATTACAACTGTGGCATAGCAAAACAGAAAGTAGAGAACACAAACTAAAAATACCATAAAGTAAACACACTATACGATCATCATAAAATCACCCATCTTTAATAGAAGCTAAAAGAAGCTGTTACACACTCTCATAAAACTATTCGATTTTATATGTAACATCCAATGTGCTTGTAAATTATTAATTCAGTATTAGTCTGTTTTCCTCGCTGGAAAGTAAGTCCCACTGAGGCTCAGACCAGGTCTGGCTTGTTACTACTCCACCCTGCGGTGTAGCACAATGCTGGCACATAATCAAGTATTCAATAAGTATATCTTGGATGAATGCATAGATGAATGTATGGGGAGAAAAACAATACTGACAGCATACATTTTAAAATCCAAAAATGGGGAGAATTATAAAACAGAAGATTAAGCTTTTATTGAAGACAATTTGAGAAAGGCAAATTATTCGAGAAGATTACTCTATGAGTAAATTTAAAAAGAATAATTTAAAAGATAAGTTTCTATTGGATTTTGGCAAAGGCTGACAGGTTCAAGAATTCAGTAATTTGCTTAACAAATATGTACTGAATTCATATAAAGTTTCAGGCACTGTACTGGGTGCTGAGATACAGAAGAGTAAGATAAACTTGTTCTCTGTCCATACGGAATTTACAGATATGTAGAAGGTATTAAAAGACACAAAGATTATTCTTCCAATATGTAAAATAAAACAAAAATCTCTATTATCAAAAATAATTGCATGTTTGATAATACAAGCGAATACCTAACAAGTCTTTGATTATATTTTGGCATACATATATATTTTGGTTATATATGTGTAACTTAAGGTCCCACATTATGTTCTGTGGTTTCATGTATAACTGATGCTGTTCCACACTCTAGATGATTGTTCATGCTTTGCTCCTTGTTATAATCCTTTCCCACTTAAGGTCTTCTTTTACTTCTCCAAATCTACTTATCCTTTAAATATCTTGGACAAACACAGCACTCACCCGCCATCTGATACCCCCTCAACCACCTTTGTGTGCGTGACCCATCATTGTACTTATAATAGTATTTATTTGTCTGTCATGATTTGTCTGTCTCTTTTCTGAACTCTAAGGACCTCTAGGGCAGAGGCTAATTTTCACTGATTTTGTGTTTATAACGTCTACTACAGAATAGATGATCAATAAATCTTTGTTGACTGGAGCTGAAACTCCTATTTTCTATTCAGAAACCTGTATCTATCGAATATGAGTAGGACTTCACCTGACAGCGTGTATTTCCAAGATTTCTTTAAAAGGCATTCTACAATCTACTAGTCATCAGGAAAAATCATAGCTACAAGCATTCACAAACCTGATTACATTTTCATTTCTTCTCACCAACAACTTAAATCCACATAAGAATTTGAGGCAGAGAATGTAATGTATCTTTACCATCCTGATCACATAAAATCCATTTATCTTCTTAACACTTGAAGCACCAAAAGACTGCATAATAAGCAAAGTCACACTATTTTTGGCAAGTCTCGTGTCTAAAGTGCCGCTAAAGTGCCACAGGGGAACATTCTCGGTACCATTGCCACTCCTGGGATAATAAATGAATTTCTCCAGAGACAGAAGAATACAAAAAGAGTTATGAATATATGACAATACCATCTGTGAATATTAACTCTGACTTGGTACCTCAGATACATAGTGAGGTCCCTTCATTGATTAATTATTACGTTGGTATCTCTGTATTATCTGTTGCCACAATAATGTTTCATAACAAACCACCCAAACCCAGTGTCTTAAAATAATAAGCATTTATTTAGTTCATTACAGGTTGTCGATATTGAATAATTTAGCTGGAAGCTTCTTCTGATCTCATCTGGATTTCCTCATACATCTGAGGGCTGGCTGGCAATTGGCTGAACCAGGGTGGCCCGAGCTCAGATGTCTGAAACAACTTAGCCTTGTTCCACATGTCCGCCATATCCTTCCTGTAGACCAGCTGGACATGTTCCCATAGCAGGGCAGAGGGGAAGAGTGAGCAGGCCCAATCATGCAAGAAGGCAACAAAAAAGCACATGCACCTTTCAATAAAGCCTCTGTTTGTGTCATGTTGGTAAACATCCTAGTAACCAAAACAAGTCACATGTGCAAGCACTGAGTCAGGGTGAGATGGAACTTTAAAATTATAGGAAAAACATTGTGGATTCAAAGAAGTCATTAAGTGGGGTCATTAACACAACCAATCTATGGGCATCTGGATTCCTGAACCTACCATGATACTAAATTTTAAAAACCTATGCAAGAAAAATTGCATGACATTTCCATATAATGAATTCTGGGTATTTCAGAAAGTAGAATTCTCTAAGAAATATACTACAGTGTTTTATTTTTTTTAAGATTTTATTTATTTATTTATTTGAGAGAGAGAGAGTGTGCACAAGTGGGGGAGGGGGGTAGAGGGAAAAGCAGACTCCTGGAAGCAGGGAGCCTCATGTAGGGCTTGATCCCAGGACCCTGACACTATGACCCAAGCTGAAGGCAGCCACTTAACCAACTGAGCCACCCAGGCACCCTAACTACAATGTTTCAAAGTTTTGAATTTTATTTGGAATTTGGCATTCAGTTTCACAAAGCTATAGATTTTTAAAAATATATTCTCCATCTGACATACTCTCATCAAATATAAGGGTAAAGGAAAACTATGCAATAATAGCAATCATAAACTACAAGTGATTTTGTGAAATCCAACAAAGTAAAACTATTAAGACAGATAATACAGAGGGTCCACTAAAGAAGGAAAAAATATGTAACAGGAAAATATGTAACCTACAAAGATTGTGTACACGTGCACGTAAGCACATACACATACACACGTGAAATATTAGTCAAATCTTCTGAATGAATATTGAAAAAAATTGCTTAAACTAGAAAATTGGACCTAGCAATACTCTAAGAATATAATGGCATCAGTTAGGTTTTTCTGGCAGCAAAAAAGCCATATGTAGGTAACTTCAGTTGATATGCAGGGACATAGGCAAAAACAGTCTCTCAACAGTCATACGGTCAGGCATCCTGAAAAACTGGAATGCCATTCAAGATACATAGGTGCTCAGTGTCTCTGTAACTACAGTGATCCAGCCGGGGTTCCTGTTCACCCTGTTGTCCCTCAGTAGCAAGCACTGCTACTTTCTACTCTAGGTTCTCTCCCATATGGCTAAACTTTTCTCTGCTTCTGCAATGACTGTTTCTATCTCACTGTCACTTCCCTCTACCTGTTTTTACTTTTACGTCTTGACTTTGGATTACTGTGTCATTCTATAAAGACTCTCTGTTTCCATGCCATCCTGTTACCTCTATCTCTCTGAGTGTCTAATTCTGCCATCACTTTTCGGGAGTGTGTTGGCAAAGCCCTTATTCTATGCCATGTCCTAAGCTAAAGACTAATTTTTAAATGAGTATCTGTGGCTCCAGAACCCATCATTGTTCTGTTCAGCTATTGTCCAGTGTTAGTGCTATTGGGCAAAACGAATCCCTCGGTTGAGGCTGTAAGTATTCCACGCACCCTGCAGCCTCTCAGAAGAGGGTAGCCTAAATGTCAAGTGCTTTCAATAGACTGTCTAATATAAAAGCACCACAAACAAGAAAAGACGAATCCAGGAATGCAAAGATATATCACTATGAGGAAACCTTTATTAATACAATGCTAGTGTGTAGTTTTATTTTCAACACCAAGCAATTCTCCAATTCTCAGGGGACACTGACAGGGTATCTGACAACTGAACTCAATTCTGAAATTATCTACCTGGATATCAAATCCCCTAGTTTATAAGGTGAGGCTTTTAAGACCGCCCCCTGATCTTCTACAGGTGCCATTTGCAAGTCCAGGTTGTCACCTGTTTTTCTAACCTACTGGCTAGAGATTGGAGGTTCCCATGATTCCCTCTTTGGGTTTGATTAATATGCAAGAATGGCTCACAGAACTTTGAAAAATGCTTTACCAGTTTATTATAAAAGAATATAACTCAGGAATTGCCAGATGGAAGAGATGCATAGGGCAAGGTATATGGGAAGGGATGTGGAGCTGTCATGCCCTCTGCAGGTGTGCCACTCTCCCCAGATCTTCATGTGTTCACCAACCCAGAAGCTCTCCAATCCCTGTTCTTTGGGTTTTTATGGAGGCTTCATTATATAGACATGAGTGATTAAATCATTGCTCATTGGCAGTTGATTCAACCTTCAGCCTCTCTGCCCTTCTCAGAGATCAGGGGAATGTTCTGTTGTTCTTGTTTTCAAATTAATCTATAGGTTTAGTGCAATTCCCAACTGCAATCTTGAGGAGTTTTCTTTAATTAGACAAAATGACTAATATAACTGATAATAAAAATCATGTGAGAAAAAAAACTAGAAATTTTGAAAAGGAAGAGTAATGAAGAACATTTCCCTTAAAGGTAGCCTGTACATACACCCTATGGTTATATCCTGTGATGTGTGTCAACCCTCTGTTATGATTGCTTCGTTCATTTAGTTCACACCTGTGCTTTACCAGTTGTTAAGCATTTGTATATTAACCCTGCTTATAGGTATTAAACTATATTCTATAGCTATAGTATTTAAAAGTGTGATACTAATGGTTGCAAAAATAGAAAGACAAATAAAAGGAAGAGAATAGATGGCCCAGAAATAGATTATTGTTTAATTGAATAAAAAAATCTAATTTTAATATTTCATACTAGAATTTCCCTTGGGAAAGAAATCCTTTTGTTGAGAAAGATAACTTAATATATTGCTCAAGGGTAAAAGGTGAGAGCCTAGAGGCATAAGCTGGAAGAAGATAATGTAACAAAAAGATAGACAAACTACTTTGCCCAAAAAATTAAAAATGAAAAATTTGTATGAAAAGAGAGTGAACAGAGGAAAAATCTCATGCTTATGGAGAGAGGTGGCCAGTGAGAAATTGCTGGCTGTAGATTGGTTGAAGGCTTTTTGACAGCAGGGAGTTTTTAAGATCAATTTTATTTATTCAATTTTTCTTTTTTAAGTTTTTATTTAAATTCCAGTTAGTTAACATAGTGTAATATTAGTGTCAGTAGTAGAATTTTGTGATTCTTAAGATCAATTTTAAAGTATTTGCAATGCCGCATGAAAATCCCCTTTGTCTCCCTCTAACTCTCAGTGAAGAATGTTACATACAGAGAATAACTTCCATGAGTGAGGGTTTTTTTGAGGGGGTGGGGGTAGTGAGAAGGAATCCAAGAAAAAGAGTCTTGAAATTCATGTCTAGTATGAGGCAGAGAAAAGGCCAGCCACGTGGGATGAGATGTATATAAAGCAGAAGTTAATTAGAAGCTGATTCACAAAGCCATAAGAGACCATGTGAATATATTCTCTTGGAGATTCAGAGAATTTGTAAGAGGGAGATTGGACTTCTCATAGGATGTTGACTAAGGGGTTGGAGGCAATTTTATTTACATGTCAAAGGGTAAGCCAAACTTAACTGACAACTGGGTTAACTAGTACATGTAGTAATTCAGCCTGTGATAATAATAATAATTTTTAAAGGCAGCTTTATGAATCAGTGGGAAAAGAAAGCATAAATGAAGGAAAGAACCCACCTTTTATTATAGGTTTAGCTAGGGAAGGATAAAGTCTTACCTTAGAGTTTAATCAGACAATAATTTGTATAGTCAAGGGATCATCATTAAGAGTTACAAGGCTTAGGACCTACTCTATGCTAGGCTCTGTCTCAGGCACTGGGGATACAGTAGTGAACATAGTAGATGAAACAGCTGCTCTTAAAAACTTTTCATTCTAGAGGATGGAGACAGCCATTTTTAAAGTGAGGGGCATACATCTTAGTGATGCGCTATCTTTAGTATGCTGAAAAATATACTTTGAACACAGAGAAAATGAATGAAGAGAACATACATGGTCAGCAAATTACATGAAAAACTACCTCAAGGTAGCAAGGAAGATGACCTTGAAATTATGGAGTAATTAATTTGTGTTTTAGAACAAGGCTCAGCAAACCTATCCTGCAAAGGGCTAGTTAATAAATATTTTAGGCTTTGTATATCATATAGTCTATGTTGCAACTACTCAGCTCTGCTATTGTAGCTCAAAAGTAGCCACAGACAATACAAAAGCAAATGAGCATATGCCTATCTTGACATAGAAGTTTACTTACAAAAATGGGTGTCAGTTTGCAGGCCATGGTTTACCAACCCCTCCTCTAGAGTTAGGCTGCCTGTACTCAAGTTTGACTTCACCCGTTACTGGATAAAAGACTGCACAAATTACCCAAATTCTCTAAGGTTCATACTTTGTAAGAGGAAAATGAGATAATACATATACAGTGGTTTTTTGGTTTTTTTTTTTTTTTACAGTTCCAGGCTCATAATAAATTCTCAAAAAGAGTCACTATTACTAAACTAATGTTTTAGTTATTTATTTATAGGCTCTGATAATAAATTTTGTCCTTGATGAGTGCATATGTGCATACTTGTGTTTGTATGTGTATGTATGCATGCATGGAAATGTATGTTTGTGTGAGACTGACCTAATATCCATGTTCTGGATTATAAAAAGATTTAAGTGTAAATCACACTGGTGAAATAGTCACCAAAAGTGAAGGTATTGGAGTTTTCATGGCCACAGTAGACTGAGTGTCAAGCTCACCCCACCTCCTGAGACAATTCTACTAGACTTGGAGGACCAAAAACTAACATGAATGGAACTTCTGGGGCCCCAGAACATTCCTCTAGACTGAACAACTTATGCTTGGGAATTGTACTGCTTCAGGAGTAGTAGTAGGGAATGACTGAATGGATATTAAGGTGAAATTAACCCCCTAAATTGAAGAGACAGAAAATATAGTTTGGGAAGATTACTGGATTTTATGGAGTGGAGAACTGGAGAGGAGAAAACAACATGAAGAAAAAATATTGAATCTTACATGGTGCCTCCTTGAGACTGCTATTGAATACAACTGACACATGCATAAGGGGAAACCCTTCAAGGCTGGACAAAATAATGGACCAGGGAGCTATAATAATTCGCAAAGTTCACAAACAGCTCGGAGATGTTTGAGTCTGGCCAGCCAGATTCTATGACCCTTATTGAATACCCAGAGTATAGTCTACTCTAAATCAGCTCACTATAAAAAGCTTAAAAACAAGACTCAAAAGAATCTAGCTGATTATCAAGTAACTTAGTTAATGTGACAAAGTTTTGAAATTAAGCATTTTTAAAAAACAAACCAGCACTCAGCAAGCACACACTGACTGTCCAGCAGGCAGTAAAAAATTACTACACATGCAAAGATGCACAAACATGTTTCTCACACCAGAAGAATAATCTGTCAATAGAAAAAAAAAACCTGTGAGATAATATAAATGATAGAATTAGCAGATAGGAATGATAATAGAGTTATTATAAACATGTTCAAGAATTTAAAGGAAAAATAAATATAATGAAGACAAAGAAGATATTTTTTAAAATACCAAATGTATTATCTAGGGTTGAAAAACAAAATATCTGAAATAAGAAATTTACTAGATGGTCTTAACAGATTAGGTACAACAAAAGAAAAGATAAGTAAAATTCAAACAGAGCAATAGAAACCATTCAAACTGAAGTGCAAACAGAAAAAAAGTCTCTAAAAACAAACAAATTAGAATATCAACAACAAAAACAGAGCCTCAGGGACCTATGGAGAAAAAAAAACCCTAAACAGTAATAATGTAATATATGTTATATATGTTTAATTACAATATGCATAATTGGAGTCCCAGAAGGAAGAGGGATAAGCAGGAGGTAGGAAAAAAGCATTTGAAAAAATAACAGCCCAAACTTTTCTAAATATAATAAAACATATAAACCCACAAATCCAAGAAGCTCAATGAATCTCATGGAGAATAAGTCACATAAAGACACGTACTAATCAAATTGCTCAAAACTATTGATAAAAAAGAATTTTAAAGGGAACAATAACAACAAAAAAGGAGCAAAAAACCTCCAACAACAACGAAAAGGTGTATTACTACAGAGAAGCAAAAATTTTCAATTATTTCAGACTTACCAGAAACTGCAGGCTAAAGGACAAAGTACAACATCTTTAAAGAATCAAAGGAAAAAAACAATCAAAGTAGAATTCTTTACCTAGCAAAAAAATTCCTTAAAAAATGAAAGTGAAATAAAACTTTTTTGGATAAATAAAATCTGAGATAATTATTATCAGTCGAACTTTACTACAAGAACTATAAAAGGAAGACCTTCAGGCTGAAGGAAATTGAAATCAACTTGTAATCCGGATCCACACAAGAAATGAATATCATTGGAAACATATATATGTGGGTAAATATAAAATGTTTTTTATCTTTTAAAAGAATGATTCTTTAAAGTAAAAATGCTAATAATGTATTATAGAAGATATAATGTGTAGAACTTAAACTTATGACAAGAGCACTAAGAAAAAGAAGGGAGAAGTTAAAGTACACTGCTGTAAGTTTCTTACATTAAATATGAAGTGGTATAATATTATTTGGAATTAGATTGTGTAAGTTAAAGATGCATTCTATAAGCCTTAAAACAAATACTAAAAAACTACTAAGAGCTATAGCTAATAAGTCAGTAGTGGAGATAACATAGAACATTAAAAAATGCTCATCTAGGGGCACCTGGGTGGAGCAGTCGGTTAAGCGTCTGACTTTCGGTTTCAGCTGGCATCATGATCTCATGGTCATGGAATCAAGCGCCACATGGGGTTCTGTGCTTGGTGCAGAGTCTACTTGGGATTCTCTCTCCCTCTCCATCTGCCCCTTCCGCTAGTGTCTCTCTCTCTAAAATGAATAAATAAATCTTAAAAAAAAAATACTCATCTAATCTATTGCAATGCAGGAAAAAAAGAAAAAGAAGCAAGACGAGATGGTACAAAAATAAAAGAAGTTTTAAAAGACAAATAAATGTAAAGCTAATTGTATCAACAATCATAAAATTTAAATGGTCTAAACATTCCAATTAAAAGGCAGAGATTGTCCTGACTGGATAAAAAAATCAAGGTTCAACCAATGATGTCTACAACAAAACTACTTTGAAATATAAAGATACAGATACATTAAAGGTAAAATATGGAAAAAGATACTACACAGACACTAATCATAAGAAACCTGAAGTGGATAAATTAAGATTATTATTAATTCAAAACAAATAAGACTAACAAATTATGAGGGAAATTTTGTAAGATAAAGAAGATAAAACAATCCTAAATGTATATACACCTAATAATAGACCTTTCAAATACATAAATAACTAACAGAACACAAAGGTAAAACTGGGGCATTCACAATTATGGTGAGAGACTTCAATATTCCTCTTAGTAATTGATAGAGCAAGGAGGTGCAATTCACTAAAGCTATAGAAGGCTTGAAAAATATTATCATTCAACTTGACCTAATAACCATCTATGGAACAATTTTCATTTCCCCCCACAACAGCAGAAAATATACTATTTACGTGCAAATGAAAAATTCACCAAGAAGCCTGGGGATAAAACAAATATCAATAATTTAAAAAGATGGAAATAATAGAGCATGTTCTCTGACCATCATGGAATTAAATTAGAAAACAATGACAAAAAGATATCTGGTAAGTTCCTAAATATTTGAAAGTTAGGCAACATACCTCCTAATACTTCATGGGTCAAACAAGGAATCACATAAAATATCGGAAAATATGTAGGACTAACAAAAATAAAATATATCAAAATTTGGGGGATTAAGCTAAAGCAATGCTTAGAAGGAAATTTATGCCCTAAATGCTTATGCTAGAAAAAAAGTAAGGTCCCATGGTGCCTGGCTGGCTTAGTCAGAGGAGCATGCAACACTTGATTTCAGGGTTGTGAGTTTGGCCTTATGTTGGGGGTAGAGATTACTAAAAAAATAAACAAGAACTTAAAAAAAAAAAAAAAGGTAAGTTCCCAAAGAAAAACGTACACTTTAAAAGACAGAGCAAATAAGCCCAAAATAAGTCTAAATGTGGCAATAATAAAGATGAAAGCTAAAATAAATGGACAAGAAAATGGACAAATTAATGAAACCAAAGCTTTTGCTTTGAAAAGATCAAACTGAAAGACCTTTAACTAAACTGATGAAGTGAAAAAGAAGACATAAAGTACTAATATTAGGAATAAAAGATAAGACATCACTACAGTCCTACAAATATTAAAGAATAATAAGGGAATATTATTAACAACTTTAGGTCAGTAAATCTGACAACTTAAATGAAATGGAAAACTATCTTGAAAGACAAATTACCAAGACCAGTACAAGAAGATATGAAAATTTAAATTGCATTTTATCTACAAACAAAATTAAATTCATAATTTAAACTCTCACAAAAAGAAAACTCCTGCCCCAGATAGCTTCACTGGTAAAATCTTTCAAACATTTAAGAAATAAATAATAAAAATCTTACACAATTTCATTCAAAAGTAGATAAGGAGGTTACATTTCCAAGCTTATTTTATTAGGCTAGCCTTACCCTGATAACAAACCGAGACAAAGACACAACAAAAAAACTACACCAATATCCTTGATGAACTTAGGTTCCTTAAAGTCTTTTAAAATCTGGCAAATAGAACCTAGCAATAAGTAAAATGTCTAATACACCATGGTCAAGGTGGTTTCTTTCAAGAATGTAAGGTTGTTTAAACATTTGAAAATCAATCAATTTAACCCATCAAATCAAGATGGGTTCATATCAAGATGAATCCATCAAAAGTTCATCTCAACAGATGCTCCCTCCTAAAGCATATGATAAAATTTAACACTCATTCATCATAAGAACTCTCAGCAAACAGGAAAAGAAGGGAACTTCCTCAACCTGGTAAAGGGCATATACAAAAAAATCTATGGATAACATCATACTTAATGGTAAAACACTGAATGATTTCCTTAAAGTCAGGACAAAGGCAAAGATGTCCTTTCTCACCATTTCTGTTCAGCCTGTGCTGGGTGTGCTAGTCAGTGCAATAAAGCAAGAAAGGAAATAAAAGCATACAGAATGAAGAGGAAAAAATAAAACTATTTGCAAAGACATGACTGTGTATGTGGAAACTCTCAAGAAATCTATAAAGTATTAGTAGAACTAATAAATTCATTAGCAAAGTCTCAGAGTTCAAGGCCAATATTCAAAATCAATTTAAATATACTATGAATGAGACATTAGAAAATGAAATTAAAAGTTAACAGTTATAATAGCATCAAAAGCATGAAATACTTAAGGATAAGTATATGCAATACCAATACTATAAAAAATACTAAATATTGCTAAGAGAATTTAGAAGCCATCTACACAAACTGAGATCTATGCCTGGGGATTGGAAGATTAAATATTGTTAAGAGGCAATTCTTCCTAAATTGATCTATGTATTCACAATCCCAAGGAAACTCCTCAAGGTATGTTTTAAGAAAAAATTATTGAGTTAATCCTAACATTAGGATTTATGTCCTACTTTATGTCTTCTTTTTCATTTCATCAGTTTAGTTAAAGGTCTTTCGATCTCTTCAAAGCAAACGCTTTGGTTTCATTATTTGTCCATATTCTGTTTCATTTATTTTAGCTTTCATCTTTTTTATTGCCACATTTAGACTTATTTTGGGCTTATTTGCTCTCTTTTTTAAAGTGTACATTTTTCTTTGGGAACTTACCTTTTTTTTTTTTAAGTTTTTATTTATTTTTCTAGTAGTCTCTACCCCCAACATGAGGCTCAAAGGATTCTCTAACGAAGAACCTGGAAGAGTCAAAATTATTGTGAGAAAAAAAGAACAAAAGTGGAATATTTATACTTCCTGATTTTCAAGACTTTCTAAAAATTACAATTAATCAATATAGTGTGAAATTTGCGTAAAGACAGACATATAATTAAATGAAATGGAGTAGAGAGTCCTGAGATAGACATTGAAATTTTACTAAAATTGCCAAAGTAGTTCAATGGGGAAAGAATTATCTTTTTAATAAACGGTGTTGAAACAACTGTGTATCTATTTGGAAAAAAATAAACATTGACTCTTTTCTCACACCATATGCAAAGACTGATTTTAAATGTATTATAGACCCAAATATAAAAGCTAAAATTATAAAATTCAAGAAGAAATATTAAAAAAATCTTCATTATTCTGGAGCAGGTAAAATTTCTTAAAGATGTTACAGAAAACATAAGCCACAAAACAAACAATTGGTAAATTGAACTTCATCAAAACCTTCTGTTCTTTAAAAGACATTGTTAACAAAATGAAAATGCAAGTTTATCTGTTTCTGTGTAAAAAAATTCTTCAAAACATAGTGGCTGAAAAACAAAAATAAACCATTATCTCTCACAGTGTTTGTGGATCAAGAATCTGTGACTTGTGTGGCTGGCCATTTCTGGCTTGGAGTGTCACATGAGATTGCAGTCATCTGAAATCTTGTCAGAGGCTGGAGGAGCCACTTTCAAGGTGCAGCCCATAGCTGGCAAGTTGTGTTAGCTGTTTATCAACGGGCCTTAGTTCCTCTTTGTGCGAGTCTTTCAAAATACTGGTTTTCTCTAAAACAAGCACTCAAGGAGGGCAAGATTGATGCTGCAATCTCTTTTATAACCTAGCCTGAGAAGTTACATACCATCACGTCCAATATTTTCTCTTGGTCACCCAGGTCAGTTATATAGAGGAGGGGGCTCTACAAGAGTACTGATACCAGGAGGCCATGATCAATGGGGTTCATCTTGGATAGACATATAGTTTATATATGTTTATATATATAGTTTGACCACCAAAGTAAATCACAATCTGGAAAAAAAGATTTTACACATATATATCTCATGAAGGATTGGTATATAGAATTATATGCAGAATAGACAAAAACAATATGAAATGGGGAAAAGATCTGAACAGATACCTCACAAGAGAAAATATACAAATGGTCCATAAGTAAATGAAAAAATGCTAAACATCATTAGTTCTCAGGGAAATACAAGAGAAAACACAATGTCTTACCAATACACATCCACTAGAATGGCTAAGAGCAGGAAGGACTAACATTTCCAAGTGTTAGGAAATGGAACAACCGGAACATACATTGCTGGTAGGAATGTGAAATGGTACAACTACTTTGGAAAGCAGGTTGGCAATTTCTTATAAGGTTAAATAGAACAAACATTTAAAAAATTTGGCAAATCCATGCAATAGAATAGCAGTGAACAGTAAAGAAGGAACATTGCTACACACAACAATAGGAACAAATCTCTAAAACATGCTTAACTACAGAAGCCAGACACAAAAAAGCACACAGTAAATGATTCCATTTATACCAAGTCCTTGAAAAAGTATAATTATTATCCAGTGGTAGAAAGCAGAAAGCCAGGGATAAAACAAGGCAAAGCAGCACCCAAATGAACAAAGGATATGAAGCAAACCCACCTTTTTCATAAGTACATGTGAAAGAGGGAAATTCTAAGGTGCAGGGAAAACAAATTAGCGTGAGGTTCCTCACTTTTGGCACTATATTGCCATTTGTGCCATTTGGCACGGTATTTGCCATAATTCTTCATTACTGCAGGGATATGTGTGTGTACTATCTTGTGCACTGGTTTCTACCCACAAGACGGCAATGGAAATCTCTCCCCCTACCTCCCCATCAGTTGTGACAATCAAAAATATCTTACAACATTGCCAAATGTCCCCTGGGATGCAAAATTGTCCCCAGTTGAAAACCGCTGACTTAGTGTATTTGTTATCTATTGCTGCGTAACAAATGATCCCCCAAATTTGGTGGCTCAAAACAATAACATTTATTATCTCATAGTTACTATGGGTCAGATATTTGAGAGTGACTTAGTTGGAGGGTCTGGTTCAACTTTTCTAATGTGGTTGAAATCAAAATGTCTGCATCATCTAAATGCCTGACTGGGGCTGGAGAAACTGCTTCCAAGATGGCTCAATCACATGGAGATTGGCAGGAGGCTCAGATCCTTGCTGTTATTTGGCAGGATATTCTGTTCCTTGTCATGTGGGCATCTGATAAAGTTACCTGACATGTCCTCATGACATGGTAACTGCCTTCCGAGCAAGTGATCTGAGAGAGAGTAGGGAGGAGCCACAATACCTTTTTAATACCTTCTCTTGGAAGTGACAGCCTGTCATATCTGCTGTATTGTATCCATTAGAAGCAAGTCACTAAGTACAACTCACATTCACTTGGGAGGGAATTAGTCTCTACTTTTTAAAGGAAGGATTATGAACAAATTTATGGGCATATTTTAAAATCATCATAGTTGGAGAAGGATTCTTCAACAAACAAGCTGGGGAAGATCACAGACTATTTAGAGAAAATAAAAAATAGATCACCATTCCAAAATAAATTTGAAAGGATTACATTATTTAATGAAACAAAGTGAAATTACCAAACAAATAGAAAAAGATAAAGACAGATAATGATATGATCTCAGGATGGGAAAGGACTTGTGAAGCATAAAATAATAGAAAATAAACAAAAAATGGAAAAGGCCAATCATTTCACTTGGGATCAATATCTATATTATACATAAGTTACATTTTTTGTGAATACCCCAATAAGAAAATGAGCAATGGACTAACAGTAGGATAACATACTTGCACATATGAAAATATACCATGACAACCTGGACACCATAAAGGAGAACAATCATATATTCTCAAACAGTGCTGTAGGAAAATTGATAATAACAATATAGCAACAGTAATTTATTATGTGCCACATAATTCTAAATATTTTATTTGTAGTAATTCATTTGCTTTTCGCTATATCATGTAGTAGCATTATGCCAATTTTCTGGTTGAGTCACTGTCAGATTAAGGAATTTGGCCAAATCTCATAATTTGTAGGTGGTGGCAAAATTGACTTATCTAATTGTCAGTAGGCACAGTGCCTCAGGTTTACCATACTTTTAGGGCCCATAAGAATGTTTTAATTTCTTTTAAAATCAGAAGGGAATGGGTGAAGAAAATGTTTTCCTGTATATTAATATGTTTGTCTTTATATCAATGCAGTTATAAATATAATTTTTTTAAAAGATTTTATTTATTTATTTGACAGAGATAGAGACAGCCAGCGAGAGAGGGAACACAGGCAGAGGGAGTGGGAGAGGAAGAAGCAGGCTCATAGCAGAGGAGCCTGATGTGGGGCTTGATCCCATAACGCAGGGATCACGCCCTGAGCAGTAGGCAGATGCTTAACCGCTGTGCCACCCAGGCGTCCCTATAAATATAATTTTTGATATTATTTTATGGAGGAAGAGGCCTACAAAGGTAAAGTCATCTGGGACCCAGGAAAGCCTGAATGTGGCCTTCCTGGGTGGCAGAGCTGCATTTTGATCCCAGGCAATGTGACACCTAAGCCTTCGTTCTTTTTGGAAGGCAACTTGCCAATATGTTTCAAAAGGGCTAAAATTATTTACTCCTCTGATTACTTTTAAGGATTTAAACTAAGACAGTATGTAAGGACACAGACAATGATTTATAAAAAGATATTTATTTATAATAGTATTCATTTGAAACCAAAGAAATATTTAATAATGAAAAGTCGGCTCAATATTGACTGTCAATTTAGGGGCCTAGGTCACTATTAGGAGCTTCGGAATGAAACTGAACTGAGGGGAAACTGAGGACTCAGGAGAGCTGAAAGTGAGCAGGAAGTGGAAGGAGGCCTGTAGGCATTCTGGAGATGGCATGTGGACTTCTGCTGGGTATGTGTGTGTAATATCTGAGAGTACACTTGTAAGCATGTTCTTGAATTCATTTTTAAAGGGAGTGGACAAACAAAACAATGAGGAGATGTTTAGAGGAAACAGTACTCATTAAAACAGAGATCAGTGAACACAATCAGGGAACTCTGAAGACAGTTCTGAACCCTGAACACAGAGGAATTGAGCATGCAAGAGTAAAGAGGCCTTGAAGATCATGTTAATTTTCCTCTTGAAAGCTCTGAAGAGCCAGTGAAAGATTTTAAACAGTGAAGTTACATGCTCAGATGCGTATTTTAGAATAATCACAGTGGATATGGTGTGCCGTCAAACTCTGGTCTGAATTTAGAGTGTAGAAACTGATGGAACGGAGAGGAAGAGAATGTACATTCATTCAAATAAGAGTTATTTATTTAGGGGTGCCTGGTTGGCTCAGGTTAGGAGTCTGCCTTTGGCTCGGGTCAGGTTCTGGAGTCTTGGGATGAGGCCCGGCATCCAGCTCCCTCTCCCTCTGCTCCCCCCTCCCATGTTTTTTCTCTCCCTCACTCTACCTCTCAAATAAATAAATAAAATCTTTTTAAAAAGAGTTATTTATTTAATCTTAGAATTATTCATGCGGTGTTGATGCTGTTCTTAGTACACAATTCTTTCAAAAGCTTAATTAGGATGGAAAAAGAATTAGAAAGGTTTTAAAGTCAAAGAAAAATTTAAGACAGAAAAAAAATAAAACATGATCATGCTGAGGGGGGCACAGGAGGGAGTGGACAGTAAAGAGGTTCGCTTTGGAGAGGAGTAGGGACACAGCCTTTGAGACAGAAGGAAAACTAATAAGCTTGGGTGTGGATGTAGGTAATTTGTGGGGCTTGGTTGAGGCGGTTGGGCTTACATTCTAGAAAGCCATGCTTGACAGCCTTTATCATTTCTGAAGTAGAAGACCAGGTCATCTGGTGTGTCATGTGGTCACCACTGATTTCTATTTGCAGGGTGGCCTTTCTTCTAAAAACAACACACAGAACCAACAGTACTTTCAGAGATTAGTTGACTCGTTTGTACAAATGGGGATAATAGACCCTTTCTCATGGCGTTGCAGTGTGACTTTTTGCACTAACACATGCACTTGCTTAGTATTAATTTTATCATTGTACTTATATAGGAGTAGACGGGCTGAACGTTTTGATTACTAACAAAAATAAAGTGGAAGTCTTCTGGTATGGCCATCTGTTAAATACAATATTTACTCTTGCAATGGGTACTAGGTCAGATACTCAGTTAAGTCAAGGGGTATTTATTAACAGCCTATTTTTGCTGTAAAGCATTCAAAAAAAGAACGCCAGTGCCCTGAGGACTTTACTTGAGGTCATTCACCGGTTCTACCGCGAACCGGAAAGTCAAGTCAGCAGCACCCACCTCCTGTTTAGAAAAGCCTCTTCCCAAATCTCAGCGGCGGCCCCGCCCCTTCCACAGGTTTGGGCCCCGCCCCCCTCTCCCATTGGCTGGCCCTCCACCTCTCCTCGACCGCTCCGAAGACCCGGAGGAGCGGAGTTTTCCAAAAGCATCATCGGGGCGCCCTCGCTGCGCATGCTCGCGGGAAGCCGGATTCCGGGTCCGGAGTTGGTTTTAGGCGGCCGCGGCGCAGCGCACTGTGCGGGGCCAGCGGGGAGGCGCGCGCTCGTGGCGCGGCGCCGACGACGCGAGCACGCAGCGCGCTCCTAAGGAGGGAGGTGTGGGATCTGCCGGGGGTGGCGCGTGGCCGGGGTGGGGGTGGGGGGAGGGTCGGGTGTCGCCGAGCGCGGCAAGCGGGTTCCAAGTGGCTGCAGGCGGCCTGGGCTGCCGGGGCCGACGCCTGGGTGGCTGCCGCCGCTGCCGCGCCTGCTGTGAGATGGCGATCTTGGGCGCGGAAGGGTGAGGGCGCCCGCCTCTGGAGGAGGCGCCGCTGCTGTGGCCGCCCGACCGCCGGGAGCCGACAGCTTTGCGCCGGGTAAGGACGCCGCGGCGGGGGGCTGGGGGCGCGGGTGGGGCGGGGGCGGGGGCGCGGGCCCAGAGCCTTCGCGGCGGTGCCGGTAGCCCGGCACGGTCCCCCCCAGGGCGGGACCCTCTGAGGGGCCGTCGAGGATAGTCCGCGCCGCCCTGGCTGTCTCCTGCAGCCCAAGGGCCAGGAGTTTTATGGGGTGGGGTCACGGGTCTTGCCCCGAGTTGGCCCTGGCACAGGCCCGAGCTAATGATACTGGAGCGAAGTGTTTTCGTGACTCTGCAGCCGCGGTTCTCAAGCTTCCTTAGCCTTCTCTTAGCGTTCCGTCCACCTTCTCTTCCTTTCCCTAACACCTCTCCAAAAAAACACAAATGTATGGACTTATTGCCCGTGCCCTGACTTTCGCCGCAGTTTCGCCGTCCCAAACCAAGGACTCCCAGCCTTAAAACGTCTTTTTCTGACGTGTTTTTATCACTCCCGGTTCTTTACTGACTCTGCAGTTCCCCCCCCCCCCCCAACACAACCCCCATTTCCACCTTTGTGACCTGGTAGGTCCCAGTGACCTTGCAGTTTTTACTAGTCCTTATCTCATCTGTGACCTGGCCCTTCTCTTTTCATCTTAAAAAAAAAAAAGTTTTAATTTTGTAGTTTGCCCATTGTTTTTACAACCTTTAAATGATCAGTCCTTTCTTTACTCTGTCGTTTGGAGTTGAGCGTCCTATGCTCCTGTAATTATGTGCAACCTTCCTTACCAAAAATGAGTATCTATTATTTTGACATTCTTACTTTTCCAGGATAAAATATTTTCCAGGGGCTTGATGTGGCTTTCTTTTTCTGCTTGGTAAGTTTTTATCTTTTAGTGTAGCTAATGTTCAAAAAGATTTGAGTGTCTGCTTTTAAAAGCTACTGGTAATAGTGGAAAAGAGTAATGTCCAAAGTTCGCTTTTTGCCCCCTTTGGTGTTTTTACCTGAAGTGCCTGGTGTACACTGTGTGCGGGTTTCTGAAAGAATTCATCCTTATGTATAAATCCACTTTACTGGTCTCACTAAGGCACTGTGTACTATTCAAGCAAAATGCACCTTTAAAAAAAAATAAAGGCATTCTTTTATTCATGTGACTTGTTTTTGGCCTTAAAGTAGGTAAATTAGCTGTGACTGCAAATTATCACTTTTCATAAATTGTATTTTTTAAACTGGAAACTTAGTAGCCAAGTGTTGGGAGCTACTCAAATTGAGAAGTGTTAAGTATGTAGAATAGTTATTTGGTATGTAGTTTATTAAGGTTTTCAAATAGTTCTTCCCTTAAAATGCAGAACTGTTATAAGACATCCAATACCAGAACTTAAAAAGCACTAAGGGTTATGTTTTTTGGAAGCCTGGCATGATAGAGTTTTTCCGCAGATTAGTTCTCTGCCTTCAAAGACATGGTAATCTTTGCTGTTTACCCCACGAAGGCTGAAATTTCTTTTACTTCCTTGCACAATTATTAAGCATCCACTGCATGATTGTGCAAGGTATTTGGAGGAATATAAAGGATTGTATTAGTTTCTCCCTTCCCAGAATAGTTAGGCAGGTAGGACTATAAACAAATGCCTAATTTATCTTTTAATACGTAGTTAAGTTTCATATAGAATTCAAATTCAGAAGGGGTAGAGCTCACATCTTATTTGGCAAGGTGAGGTAAGAAGGGTTAATTCATAGAGCTTCTGGCTTCGGAAATCTTTGTTTTGAAGGATGACTGACTTTTGATAAGCTGAGAAAGGTAATGGAAGCAGAGATAAGGGACTAGAGATTAGAGTACAGAGTTCATACATTTGGGGAGAGGCAAGTATTATATTCGGATGGAACATAAAGTATTTGTACTAACATAAAGGGTGATAAAACTTGAAGTAAAAGTTTGAACCAGTTTATGATTGCTTTTAATGCCAGGCTAATGACCTTGGATTTAATAGGCGTTAGGGGTTTTACAGGTGATTTTTGAGTTGAGAATGAAATGATTAAACTTTTGTTTTCAGAGGATTTATTTGGCAGCAATGTGTAGTGAGAATTAGAAGTAGAAATCTGTAGGTAGAGAGACCTTGATTGTTGTGGTCGTAAGTAATGAGGGTCTGAACTATGGCTGTAATATTAGGAATGGAAAGGAGGAAGGAAGTTGAATGGAGAGAATTTGATGATGAGAGAGAAAATGAAGGAAGTAAAAATAACTGAGATTCTGATCCAGGTTGGAAAAATAATGGTACCATTTTGAGCAATATCTTCGGCAGATATATGTTACTTTACAGCAGTAGTTCTTAACCTTTTGGTGATTACTAATCGTTGGTGAAACTAAAAAAAATCTTGCCTGGAAAATTTCCATATGCACCTGTGCTTTCTGGATATAATTTTAGGGAAATCCATGAGCCCACCTGAAGCTCCCTCATAAACGCGTGGGTCAGTGGGTTGGGCCAGGAGCAGCTCTCCGAATTACTGGAGGCTTTTTAAAACAATAGAATCTTCAAATTCTTCCATTTGCTGATAACCGCTACTGTAGAGACATACCTTATATACACTTAAATACAATATCTCTTTACATTTGTGTTGTGGTGTACGGTTTACAGAGAATTTTGACTATGGTACGTTATTTGCTATTATATAACAAACTAGCCCAAGAAGTTAAATTATTTACCCTAAGTATTACAGTTAGCAAGTGGGTAAAGTGGAATCAGAAGCTGATTGACAATGGTTGTTTTCTTTTTGGTAAGAAGAGGTGTGATTTACCATCAGTTGCATATGGTTAATGACTTTAAGTGACCTCATCAGTAAGATTAAATCCTGGAGGTTCCTTTCAGTTTTTAACACTCTGTGATTCTTGGGTTTTTTGATTTTCATTGGACTTTCTGTACCCTTCTTGTTTTCAATGTGCAGGAGAGCTGATGAGAGGAGACATGAATTGGGTGTGTGGAGAGCAGATAGCAATAACAAACCAATCATTTACTTTTTTATTTCCTTTGTATCTGAGTTTGGGTTTGGTGGGAGGGGGAGAAGTGAAATGAGAAACCTTGAGAATTTTTATCTTTATTCTATTTTCTATATTCATGTATGCTTTACTTAAGAATATTCCTTTCACTTCATTCATGAAGCTTTATCAAGTAAAAATGGAAACTTTACAAAATAGATGAAGTGTAGGGTCCTAGTCACTGCATTTCTTCATTAGATTAGGAACTAACTCTCCCGAGTATGGTTAAAGCATAATTTGATTAGTAAATAATTGACTTTTCTCCACCTATAAGATTATCTGCCTAGTAGGGAACCTGAGCAAGTTATTATTTAGTATCTTTTATAGTTCTAGAAACTTTGATTCCATAATTATTAGAAAGAGACTGGGGTCTTTTTTACTCTTTTTTAAAAATGTGTTGTAATAACAAGTAGTGGAAAAACCAATAAATTGGCCTTTATAATAGTGTTGAAGGAACCAGTTGCTAATACTTAATGGAGGAAAAATGTCTAGCAAAAGCATATACACAGATGATTTTTCTACTCTGTTGACATTAAGAGGAGTATCATATCTTATGTTTGTATAACATTTAACATTTTTCCATAATGGCTATATAGACTTTATCATTTGATTCTCATGATAGCTGAGCAGGTGTGTCAGAGATAATCATTGCTTTTTAGATGAATGCACTGATGCTCAAAGAAGTTGAAAAAAATTTCCAAGTGTATGACTAGTAAGTGGCTGAAATTAGAATTAGAACTAAAACCCATATTTTTGTTCCTAGGTCAGTAATTTTTTTGTTTGTTTTTGGCTAACTCTTCATCTACAATGGAAATTTAACTGAAGGTGATATATGAGGAGTTTGAATTTACCTGTTTGGAATCTGTGTTAAACCTTTGTACTGTATAGATCTGAACTTGTCTAATTCTTCCTTTGTGTTAAAATGGTAACCTCATTACAGTGGCTGTTGGTGGGTAATTTTGAAATTTGTAAGTATTTATCACAAAATAGTTATCCTCCTGTCAAGGAAAGAGCAGAAGTTGATTTTTTTTTTTTTTAAAGATTTTATTTATTTATTCGACAGAGATAGAGACAGCCAGCGAGAGAGGGAACACAAGCAGGGGGAGTGGGAGAGGAAGAAGCAGGCTCATAGTGGAGGAGCCTGACGTGGGGCTCGATCCCATAACGCTGGGATCACGCCCTGAGCCGAAGGCAGACGCTTAACCGCTGTGCCACCCAGGCGCCCCAGAAGTTGATTTTTTTGTCTGAAAAAGCACATTGGTGAAATACAGGTATTAATTTCCTTCTGAAAATTTGCTGATTTTTAATTCAGCTGCTTTTACAGATGTTTGTTCTCCCATTATAAAAGCCTAGTCTATGGAAATTTGTATTTTTGGAGCATATTAATCAGGACATGATTTCTGAGTATATATCATGATATTTCATGATTTTTACTATTACATAAAAAGCTTTGGGGCGCCTGGGTGGCTTAGTCGTTAAGTGTCTGCCTTTGGCTCAGGGCGTGATCCTGGAGTCCTGGGGTTGAACCCCGCATCGGGCTCCCTGCTGCACTGGGAGCCTGCTTCTTCCTCTCCCGCTCCCCCTGCTTGTGTTCCCTCTCTCACTGGCTGTCTCTCTCTGTGTCAAATAAATAAATAAAATCTTTAAAAAAAAACACAAAACTTTATCATGAAAAAAAAAGATGTGCCATTAAAAAGGTCTTAGTATACACTTTAGCTACACATGGTTAAACAACTTTTGGAACATATTTTGTAAAACCATATGCCAGATAACTCCTAAGTTATAAGGAAGACTAACATTTGTCTTGACATTCCTTAAAACTATTGTTTGTTCTAACACAGCCTTTTGTACCTGTTACATGCCAGGTGCTGGGTGCTGGGGTACAGTGCTGAGAGGACTTACATGAAGCCTGTCCTCTTGGAACTCAGAGTTTGGTAACTAACATTAAGAGGGGCATAAGACTTTATCTTCTGAGATTGTATGAATGTTTGGGGTTATGATTAGTTACATCTCTCTTTTTCTCTGGGTTTTGAACAAATTATGCAAAAACACAAGGAACCAGGTAAACATTGTTTTGGTCATTTATTGCTGTGTAACAACCCTAAAACTAAGTGACTTAAAACAACTCTCCTATTTGCTTATAGTTTTGCTCTCCTAGGCTGGACTCGTTTGAGCAGTTTGGGTTTTGCTGGTGGTCACTCTAAAGGCTATATTCAGCTGCAGTTCAGCTGGGAGCTGGTCTTCTCTCTCTTTTTGTCTTACTCACTCTTTCTTTCTCTTTCTCCATATTTCTTATAGTTTCAGGGCCCCGCCTCCTAAGTAACCTTTCCAGCAGTGTTGCTGGCCTTACATAGTGGCTTAGGACTCACAACAGTGCAAAGAAGAAGCAACCAGACCACATTCTGTTGGAAAGAAGAAGCAACCAGACCACATTCTGTTGGTTAAAGCAATTCACAGGTCCATCCCAGATTCGAGGGAAATGACTAGACAAGTATGTGAAGCCCAAGATTAAGCCAAACAGCAGCTGTATTACACCAAAGTGGGGCACCTGGAAAACTCTTTATGAAGCTGCGATTTAAGCTGCCTAGTACTTTTGGTACTTTGAGTCTATGCCTGTCAGAGGGAAAGTGGAGTCTGAAATGCAAATAATAGCATATTTGGCTTATTATATAGATGGAAGTAGCTGGCACTGTCCTTGGGTAGAAAAGAAAATTTTGGATCTCTGGGGTTTCACCCTGTATGCTACCATAATGGGGCAGGATTGACTTGTTCTTCTTGGGGGCAATGAGGTCTAAAAAAGTGCAGGACGCAGAGCCCAGGCTGCTCTGAAGCAGTGATTTACCCAAGTCTCACAAATTGGATGAGACAAATGTCCCAATCAGCACTCTATGTAGAGTGGGCTGTGGGTGGGCAGAGGCCCATCCCCCTTGCCCTTATGATTATATGACACGTAGGGTAGCAGAGGTCATTGGCCAGTCATTCTGACCTTGACAAGCATTGAGCAACCTGGTGCCTCACAGATATTATTTTCTGTTTGCAGTGTCTTAGAAAAAGGTTAGGATGAGCCACTCTTCCTTGGAGAGGAGTCATAGTGAAGAGAATACTCTTTCCTTGTGGAGACTGGGATTTAACTTCTCTCTCCTTAAGGAAATGTAAGGCATAAGGTAATGCTCATCCTTACCAGGAACAGGTCAACTCTTTGATTGCTTAGCCGGGTTTCTCTCACTTTATCTTCATCACTTACCTTTATCAGTTTATCTTAGTCTCAGTAGTTTTTTTTTTTTTTTTCAAGTTATCTATTGTGTAATCTTATGACTAACTGTGGAATGAAGAAGATGAATGTTACATTATTACTACATTATAGCTTATGAGTGGAATAATAAATCAGTATATTTCATTTAAAGAATACAGGTAGATTTGAAGCATTTCATATATACTGAGAAATGAACCCCTGCGTTCTAGTGGAAATATCTTTGCAAATTTCGGAAAATAGTATGTTGGCTGTTTTGGGGAGGAGTTTGGTAATTGAATGTACTGAGAAACAGGATTTATATAAATAGGAAAGGCTAGGGCACAAACAAGGGGACAGATAGAATTACCCTAGGGTGTTTCCTTATGACTCTTCCGTGCCCTAAGTTACATGGTAGTTACAGGGTAGTTTAAAAATGTACTAGCATTAGGTGTGATAGCCTTTTTTTTTTTATTTAACTAAAGAAAACAAGTTCTTTTGATAGCTGTCTAGTATACCCGTAATTATGATTAAATAGAATGGGTGGAAGCAAACTGTTGAGTCCTGACTTGAAGTAGGATACTCCAGTCATATATTAGCCCCTGCTTGCCAAGTTGTGCTACTTTTTGTGCTTAGTGTGGGGAGGAGAACTAGTTAAATGAATGTGGTCTGTATAAATCAGGACATACTTTACCAGAGAAGCAATAAACTAGACCACTGCACTCTAAAAGTTTAAGAATTAAAGGCATCCTGGCATGTGTTAAGAGCTGTAGCTTTAAAGTCAGGCAGAGCTGACTTCTGTCAATGCTGCTTAATAACAGTGTTGCTTCAGTTTCTTCTGTAAAATGTGGAGAATATTTTTCTTACTGAATTTTTGTAAGGATTAATTGAAATAAGTTTGTAAAGCAGGAAGGTTAGGATTGAATCTGAGAAGGATACTGACTCAACATGGCTGGCAGTCTATCAGCTGGTAATGGTTTGGCTGTGCAATTTGGGAACTAGAAATTATTCACACCATTATTAGATGAATTACGGTATTGAACCGTCAGTGTGCAGCCTCTGCATCACAGTCATCTGGGATATTTGTTGAATAGCAAGATTCCTGAATATTTGAGAACTGTGGTATAGTCCTTGATAGTGGAGCTTAGGAATCTTCGTTATTAGCAGGTATCTCAGATGATTTTATACATATTAGTTTGAGAACTGCTGGTGGAAACTGAATCAGTAATTTGGGGTTCTAGTGTTCTCCGACCCATTTTTTAAGCTGCAGTGTTCTGTAAACACACATGTATAATGTAAACAAAGAGAGCTTAACATCTGAACCTTTCAGATGTTTAAAGAGGCTTAAGATAATTGCCAAAGACTTGATCCAAACAAACTATAGAAACCTGATCTGATACAGGGTGATTATATAAGGAGTAGGCAGGAGAAGTAACCCTGCAAGAGGCATCCACCAGGCCTCTACAAAACAAAAAATTCTTTTGAGTAAAGGTATTTCTTCTTAAAAAAATATCTACTGAAACAGTTAAATTAGATATTGTGATTATCAGATAATCTGATTACTTTTCACTTAGCTACATAACCTACTTAAAATAGAGATTCTGATTGAAGTGTGTCTACTTTAGAATTTGGTCCTTTGGGTAGAAAGTAGGTTGGATGGGGGACATAATCTGTCTCTTTTGGGGAAAAGCCGTTGCTTAGTTTAAGGGCATTGACTTGTGAAAAACATTGTGAGAAAAGATTTAAATTTCAAATGTATCAATCAAGAAAAAAAGTTGATGCTTATTTTCTCTAACTTTTCTTAGGGCAGTGATGGTGACAGCTTGGGTCTGTGTCATTTAAGCCTTTCTCAGTCCTGTGACGACATTGGAAAGTGGAACAGCAGATCTTTACGTTTGGGCTGTTCCTGGAAAAACTTGACCTATGTTGTTATGTTATATTTGTATTGTGTTTAGTACATTTTGGTAAAAATGGTTAAAAGAAAAAAACAGATCCATGATTCTTTCCAAATTTGAGTGGAAAGGATTAGTTGGCATTTGTTTGAGGAGCGTATTGCTTTTGTGTTTGTTTTCCCTGCCTTTGTGGCTAGTGCTTTGGGGAGAAAAATAACAATAAACTCATCTCTCTTTGTCTTATGAGCTGTGAAATATGGTGTCGGTGTTTAGATTTGAATACCCAGGATGGAAAGTGCACAGTATACTCAGGAATTTCATTGTTCTAAGTTAAAAGTTTTGGTAGTAGTAACTTATTTAAATTTTCTTTGTGATTTAATCTTCCTCTAAAGTATTGGCTTTTTAATTGCTTAGACCTTAAAGTAAGACAAACCTAGATTTGAGTTCCCACACTTTATTGGCTAAGTGAACTTGGTCAAATTAACCTTGGATTAAGCCCTAATTTTATCATATGTAAACTAAGTATATATAGGTAAAGTAGTAGTAATACTTAATTGATAGATTTATTGTGTGACTTAAACCTGGCACTTAGAATTAAGTGAATATTCACTGGGATGTGTTCATAATACCTTGTTGATGTCAGATGTGTTTCAGAATTTATTTTATTTTTTTAATTTAGAAAGGTAATGCACTCCATATATTATGTTAGGTAAAACCCCAATGAAATCTATGGCAGCACCCTGTACTGTCTTTGTCAGATGTTATAAATAAGGCAATAAAAAGCCGCGCATAAGTCAGATTTTGCTGTTACATGAGTCCAGGTCAGTTTAGTTTTTGCCACCAAATGAGTTATGAAGTAACTTTACATTTTTATAGCTTTCTGGGTTTTGGATTTGTGGATAAATGACTGGTCCTGTATTTTTACCATATTTTAAACTTGAGAATTACATTATTCTAGGAGTAGAGTTTTAGCTGTTTAGTTGATTTTCTCATTTTGGACAGTTTCTGTGTATTTTGGATTCTGATATTTATCTTAAGGGTGAGGCTATCTAGTGAACGTTTATACATAGTAGCCTGCTTAACTTCTTAGGAAGAATATTTGTAAATAGTAAATTAACATTGTGTATCAGTTACTTGAGTAGCTTTAAAAACCTGAAATTTTGTGTATTTATAACAAAACATTTAGCAGTACCATATTCTTCTCAAGTACTTAAATGTTATTTTGGTCTGATCCTTACTGCAGATATGGGGGGTTTTGCTGTGTAGCATTTTGCAGCATGGCCATGTGACTGAAATGCCTTTCTTAACCTACTGTCTTTCTTAACCTGCTGTCCTCTACAATTGTGGAAGGATGGTAGAAAAATACTGTATCTGCCTCAGAGTATTGAGAGTGTGGCTAGAGTAGAGTGGTTATGGGATAGTGTTAGGAAATGAATACTCATTGCACACCTTCTATATTCCAGATTCTAAAAACAATTCTAGTTTCCTAGAGTTAATGTTAACATTTCCTTTCCCCTTCTCAAAACTCATTTTTGTATCCTCATTTTACAGATAAGAAAACTGAGACTCAGAGAGATTAAATATAAACAAATAGTAGAGTCGAAGTTTAGCCCTAGGTCTGTCTGACTCTAAAAGATGTTTTCTATATTACATTACTCCAACATGCTCTTCTCAACGCTAGAAATTGGCACTTTGGAATTGAAGAATTTGCAAATTTCCATGGCTACTTAAATGCTAGTAAATTAGAATCTTTCATGTATTAAGAAACAATCAGGAAATGTTTGGGCATGAACTTAACTTTGGGTTATGATATCCTAGTGAGCGGTGCAATGCAGAAGAGCACTGGCCTCATTAGCAGGCCTGGGTTTGGCCTGACATTAAGAAGCTTTGTGTACCTGAATAAAGTTTCTTAATCACCTCTCAGCTTCGACTCTAAACTTATTTGAAGAGATGTAGCAGATACTGTGTATTTGAAGAATACCAAATGTTAAAAAATTACTGGATTCAAAGGAAAAAAGTCTGGAAAGCAAGTATTATGCTGTTAAAATACCATACTTTGAAACAAACAACCAGTTATTTATGGAAATTTTTGTGTCATTTTGAAACATGAGATTGTATGTAATATAATTACATTAAGTTGATCCTTGCAAAGGTAAGAATGTTATGCCCCCTGCATGTTTTTCTCAGAATTTATGAATCATGATACCAATAGCTTACGTCTTTCATTGTTAGCGTGTTTACGTTTTATACATTATCTTTTTTAGATTACTTGTTCTTTCTCAATTTTTAGGAAAAGCATTTTTAATGACTAGCTTAAAAGCCCCACAAACCACCCTACTATGAAGTTGCTTAATCTTTAAGTGATAACATAAGAGAATAGTACTGTCAGATTGATACAGCAAAATGCTCAGTTTAAGGCATAGGTTTAGCTTAGCATTTTGTTTTTTATATTGTTTTTATAGTGAAACATAGTAAAAAGAGCGTTGACTTTGAGCCCAGGAGATCTGGGTTCAAAATCCTGACTTTGACTGGTTTTATGGCCCTCCACAATATACTTAAATTCCTAAAACCTAATTTTCTTCATTTGTCAGTAGGAATAATTGACTCTGAAGGGTAACCGAAAATATTAGAGATGGGTTTTTTGTGTAATGTGACTGATAAATAATAGGAGTCCAATAGATGGTCATGGTATTCTTACTAGTTTTAGAGTCAGAGATCTGATTCAGATTCCAGGTTTAAGACTGGCTATGTTTCTGTGTCACTTAGACACCTCATGTAGTGCTGATGGCCCCAGGTAGTTATACTCTGTCATTTTAGACTTCTGCTTAGGAAGTGTTTACACAGCTCTTTTTATTACTGTTAAGTGGATTCTGTAAGTTTGGAACCTAAGTTTTAAGATGCTTGGTGTTATTTGAATTTTGTTAATTGAGTAATGCAGCACAGGAGTGGGAAATTTGATATCCACTAAGGCGTGGGGAAAAATTATCAAATACAAAAATGTTTTGCTTGAAAAGTTTTGGTATTTTGCTATTGTAAACATAATAGTGCATATTATAAGAAACTGAGAAATTATAGCAAATTAGAAAATACACTATCATTCTCATTACTGATATCATTTTGGTGTAGTTTTCCTTTGTTGATGTAAATAAATCTTAGTGTCAATTCTTTTAAAACAGAAAAATAAGAACCATCTCCCAGAATTAAGAATAATTACGAAAAATGAAGTTAGTCAATGCATAGGCAAAAATGTGTTTCACTTTTTTATTATGACCTGAGGAGGAAGAGGATGGAGCAAGGAGAGAAGGAAGGATTGGTATGATAAAAGATACAGTAATAGTGCCAAAGTCCTGTGTTTTTCTTTTGTTTTTAAGGACCATGTAACTGTTTAGCTTAATTAGAATAATTGCTGCTAAATTTCATGAATAGGTTTTTGTCCTCATTAATGTTTTCTAGTAAACAAAGTACAAACATTTTTTATATACCTTACTTCCAGTAGAGGTAAACTGTTCATTTCATTTTGGGGGAAGTTGGTATAATGTAAGTTATCTATTTTTTAAAGATACATTTTGTGGAGCAATATCCCCATCTTGTGGCCTTCTAGAAAAGTGGCAACACGTTTTTTACCACTGTTTTTACAACTGTAAGCTTTCTCTGATGTTGTCCAAGGGTTCAGTCGAATTTATAATAGGCAATTCTTACTGTAAATGGGGGAGGGGAGTAGAAAACAAATGATTTATATACTTGAATTGCAACTTTGTAAAAAAAAAAAAAGCTTATTGGAGGAAAATAATACTATAAAAATGAAAACAGTTGTGGGTTGGGTTGGTGCAAAGATTATAGTTGATTGCTACTCTTATATGTTTTCATGAAATATGCAGTGTTTTTAGACAAACATTTGTGAGCTAGAAAATCTCAATATGTTCTGTGCTCTATCATTTAATAGGATTACCAAAGCCCAGAGAAATTCAGATGCCCTGTCTCACTGTGCCATTTAGTGAGACTGTTGCCTTGAGCAGTGTTTTCTAAGCTGGTGACTCTTAGAGGAATATTTTCTACATGAATTTTTTACACTTTTTTTTCATTTTGACAAAATGTTAAAGGGAAAAAAAAGTCAATTCGAGAAGTACAGTAGTTCATTTAAAAGAGCACCTAAAAACTAAATAAGGCTATTTGGTTTTAAGCCTGGGGTTATGCAGTTGTTTTTGAGATTTGGTTGATACTAATTAACCTTCATTAGCAAGCATTAAACACTCCTGTGTGCCAGGCTTTTTGGTAGGCAGGGTAGATACAATGGTGAAGATTTGTCCTGCATTCTTGGAATTTACAGTCTAGAAAAATAAAGCTGTTTTGAGGAACACAAAAGGTAGAAATCAAGGATTCTGGATAAAAATAGCTATAATTTTTTGAGTATTTACTGTGTGCCAGGCACCATGCAGAATGCTCTCGGGACTTTTTCTCAGTGTCAGAAATTTATTTTGGAATTTTGCTTTGATTTTTGCAGTAACAGTGCATATGCACACAAATAAGTGTGTGTGAAGCTCAGAAACATCTCTGTGGAGCAATAGATTTCCTTGTACAGTACAAGTGATTCAGCTATTATGGGTCTGGTAGGCGTTTATGGCTTAGTCATTTATAACATTTCTGTGGGAAAATTGGACATTAGCATATGACTTCTGAATTATTTTGAATATTTAATTAGGGCTAGAAGTTTTCAAGTTTAAACTTGAAACTTGAGCTTTTTCTTGTTTATATACTTTTGGATGTTTAAGTATTTAATAAGTCAAATGAGCATTTTAGATAACATTTATGCTTTACTTTTGTATTGGATATTTTTGTATTGTGCTGTTACTGTGAGCTGTGGCAATGAAATCACATTGGTAAGGTGGACATGGACTCGGAGCCCAGAATTAGTAGGTAAAGATGGAACGGGTATAGGTGGTTTATAGGATCTTACAGGATTTTCTTTACAATATTTTAAAGTTTTAGTTCTGTGCTATGTGGTATTTTTTTTTTTTTTTTTTTTTTACCTAACCACCCTAACCAATTCTACAGGGTTAATGTTTTATTAATTGTGAATCTTCATTGAACATATATTTATTGAGTGTTTAGTAAGTAAGGGCTGAGCATTAGGGGCTGGAATTATAAAGATGAGTTGTAATAAAGAAATTTACTGTGTAATAAGGGAGATAAATAAACATGGTTACAGTGCTGTGGAACATGTAGCAGCTAACTAGTCAAAAATTGAAGAGATGACACGTGAGCTGAATCATGATTAGAAATTAGGTAGATTGGGGTTGAGAGTACTTAAATGTTTCTGTGACAATCACCTCGAGTCCCCCAGCAGAGTTCCCCAGATGATTCTGACGTGCAGCCAGGTTGGGGAAAACTGGTAGTGGATTAGAAAATGTGTCATTAGTGAGCTTTGGGTAAAGAGCTTTTCTGGAGAATACCAATTATCTTATTTTCTCTAACTGAATTTTAATGAATGAAGGTGGTAGAGAGTGTATGTATACATGATGCATTTGAATAACCGGGAGTAGTTTGATAGTAGCTAGAGTATGTCCTTTTCTCTCCTGGAACCTATGCTCTAAACGCTCTACCAATTAGTGTCATTGCTTTGGGGTTTTTGTTTTGGTTTTTTTTTTTAAGAGTATTTATTTATTTGTCAGAACGAGTGTGCAAGCACAAGCGGGGGAGCAGTAGGCCGAGGGAGAAGCAAGCTCCCTGCAAAGCAAGGAGCCCGATGTGGGACTAGTGTCATTGCTTCTAAACATGAACTATTAAAAATGAAGTGGAAAAAAATTCACGTCTGTAAGGATTGTTATTGCTACTCCCCTGGACCCAAGTCTCTGCTCTTTTTGTCTCAGATTCCTTACCTAGCCATATTGCTACCTGTTGAAACAGGTAATGTTGTCTATTTTTATTGACCATTGTATTCCCAGTGTCTCAAAGGTTGCTTCCTTTGAGTTGGTAGGTAAAACCTCCTAAACGTTTTCTCAGACACTTAAGATAATCTGCATTCTCACCCATTTCTTTTCTCTTTCTAGCCTCAGCGTGGGCTGTTTATGTCTATACCTCTGTTAAATCTCAACTAACCCTGCCTTCTCAGAGATCTTGTCTTAGTAATCATCATTTCTTCTATGACTTCAGCTTATTCCTGTCTGAAAATATGTTCAAGTCTCTTCCATCTTCCATCAAAAACAAACCTAGGAATACCTCCCTTTAAGTCTCTGTCTTTTCCTTTACAGTCAAACATCTAAACAGAGGTTTCTTAAGCCATTGGTTTTTGGTCCTACCACTCTTACTAAAATTGCCCTTTCTAAGGGCCTGCTGGCATCCATATTGTCCAGTGGACAGTTTTCTCTTTTTACCTGTCTTACTGTTATCTCTCAGAGCTTTTCTTTTTTTTTTTATTTTTTAAGATTTTATTTATTTATTTGACAGAGATAGAGACAGCCAGCGAGAGAGGGAACACAAGCAGGGGGAGTGGGAGAGGAAGAAGCAGGCTCATAGCGGAGGAGCCTGATGTGGGGCTCGATCCCATAACAGCAAGGCAGACGCTTAACCGCTGTGCCACCCAGGTGCCCCTCTCAGAGCGTTTCTTGACATTTCTTCATCTCTTCCCACCAAATTTGATTTAGGTGCTCCTCTTTTGTATTTCTGTAGTACTCTGCACAACCCTGTCAGTGAGCTTAAAGCTGCTGATTTTTCCTTGTCTGTTTCCACTGCTAAATTATAAACTCACTGAGGGCAAAGAGCATATCTCAGATGATTTTTGTATTCCTACTGTTTAACACATTACCTGAAAACGTGTCTGGTATATATATATGCCAAATGACTTAATTCAGAAAAATAGTTAAAAGAAATGCCCAATATATAGTTTGTTTATTGTGTGCTAGGTACTTTTCTTAGCACTTTGTCAGTATTAACTCATTAACTCATAAGGTAGGTACTTTTTCATTTTATAGATTTAAAAACTGAGGCAGTGTGAAGTAAAGAAGCTTGCCAAAAGTTGAATACAGTAGTCAGGTGGAGCCAGGATTTGCATCTGGGCAGTCTGGCTGCAGAATTTATGCTCTTAACCACTATTATGCTGCCTCTTAGTAAATGTGGGAGTAGAAATTCAAACCCAAATTCAAACTAGACTTTGGTAAATGATAGTTTATTATTTTCAATAGTTTGTTACTTCCCGTACCTCATTAGAAATAATTGGACCACCAAACAGACTGAAAGGCTTCTATAAGTGACAGTTTAGTTGTTGACAGGGCTTGACTTGTGTTACTAGATGTTTAGAGTCTTATATTAAGTTTGCAGCTAGTGTAATTTTTTTTCTTTTTAATTGTTAAGTTCTGACTTGGAAAAGAGCAAAACCAGCACTTGTGTCAGCTCAAAATATAAATATCTTTGCTATTTGATCCTCTGGACTGGACTTTATTTCCGTGTGTCATCGTTATTGCTGGTTGAGCCTCTAGTCTACTGTCCAAATTCTATTATTAATAATTACCTTTTTTGGAGGGAATTTACCTTCTGTGTAGACCAGCAGACCCTAGAAGTTTTGCTGGCTGGAAGTTTGTAAGAAACACATTTTGTTTGAAAGGATGGGTGGTTAGTTTTGCTTTGGATAGGTAGCTATTTTGTAACTATTTCTCATCAACTGAGGGCAAGCACCTTGATAAGAAAAGCAAGTTAAGTTACTGTGATCATATTTGTGCTGTGACTGGAGTCTTGCTAGGTGTGATGCAAAGCTGATTTGAAGGCAAGGAAGCAGATGGAATTTGAAGTAACCAGAATCAAGAAGTAACTTGATTAGAGCTAACTAGAATGAGAAAGAGAATTGAGTTAAGTATCTTGACTAGCTATTGGACATGATTTCTTGTCAACAGAGTGAATTTTATGTGAAGAGCAATGAGGAAGTAAATGCAGGAATTTAATGGACAGCAGTTCATTAGGGTGTGTGCCATGGTAATGTAAGGAGGCACAGGTTAAATTCAGCAAGGCTTTTGACTATCTCAGTAAGGATATACAGTAACAGTGTGAATGTTGATTTGAGGAAGGGTAAGAAATAGTTGGTCATAGAGTAATTTTGAGAGCAAGGAGTTCACATAGTTTGGAAACAGTTAAAATTGGCAATAAAAAGGGAATCTATAGATCTATCAAGATTCAGTGCTTATCAGGAAATTAAAATTGTGATGTGTATGATGTATTTCAGTGTAAGATTTTTATTTATTTTTGCTTGTTTTAAGTGGCAGCAGATAACATTAATGAGAGGAAAATTTTCAGATCATTCTATGGTAAAGCAGATTTTCTGTGTAATTGAGAGGAATAATACTTAAAAGATACAGTTGAATATAAACTCACTGTATACAAGAAAGTGAGATTTAAATATAGGGAGAGTGAATTTATAAAAGGGGAGATGTGAAATATATCTGGAAGAAAAAAGTCAAGAAAAGAGGTCTAGATTTGTGTTGCTGGAAAAGTAGAGGTAAAAATTGGAGGATGAGTGAAAACAGAACCAAAAGGTTTGGAGAGAATTAATGTATTTACCTCCTCTGGTTGAAAATCTGAAATTGAGTGGAGATAAATAATAAGAGTTGGAGATAGTGATTTAGGAAACTTGGCATTTTGAAGATAAATACTTTTTTTTCATTAAAAAAAAAAAAAAAAAACTTCCTGTGCTCCTTCTGTGAAGTGTTGTAGTATAGGTCACTAAAAGGAACTTTAAAATTGACCGAAAGTACAGAAAGATGGAGGAAAGGTGAGTTTATTAGAACCTGTGATTAGATAGGCATTTTTAGATTAAGATAGATACCCAAACCATAGTCAGAAGTTAGAGTACCTGTAGATGCCCATCTTTATTTGTCCTTTGTCTGGTACATAATGCAAGTGCTTTATAAGTCACTGGAATGACAGTTTAAAAGTGTTATTATTATTTTTTTTTGATCCAGTGGCACTTGTAAAAATCAGGAGGGTGATGTTCCTGCGTTTTGCTTTTAAGAGGATACTTAGGTCAATGTGGACAGGTAAACATAAGAAATCAGCTAGCTTCTCTCCCAAACAGAAATGTATGTGAAATTTTGAAACTGCGAAGTGCTGTGAAAACATAGAGTAGTGATGATATTGCCACTAGGTGCTGGTAGGACAAAGAAGAGCTGGTGGGACTGGAGACCCTGAGTTAAGTGGACAGATTATAAAGGGAACGTGCGGTGGTAGAACTTTGGGGTCAGCGCTGCTGGTCAGGGAATGTGATTGGCCAGTGGGTTACAAAGCCATGGATTTGTTGGCACACATGCAGAGACAAGAGTAAGGATGATGGTGTGGTGTGGGGGAAAAACAGTGGGCCTGAATATTAAGAAGCTATTCAGGAAGTTGGAAATGCCTTTGGATCCTTAGGAGACCACAGAGGTGATTATTTGGAGTTTGGTAAAAGTAAGCAATTCTGAGGGGTAAAAGACACTAGGTATTGAGAAAACTTCTTGCTCCTTCCTTTTCCCTTCCCCCAACATGTAGTCCCAGTGGTGTGATATTGAAGCCTGATGATGAGTTGTAGTCCCTGTAAGGTTGATTTTTCCTTTCTGAATATTGAGGTCATTCAGAAACCTAAAATTTAACAGGATTATGCTTTATTGTTATAACAGGATTCCGTAAGAAAAATCTCAGAGATACATTAAAAAAGCTGCCTACACAGTTAGAGCCATTATACTGTTTACTAACGTTACCAAAACCCCGGTGTGCCCCGAAGTGAGAGGTTTCTCTGGGAGCAGAACTAAAACGTGGATGGTTCTGGCAAATCAGTATGAGTTAGTCACCCTCTCGTTTACTCTCTCCCATTTTATAAATGAATTAAAATGATCAACAGTATCTTTTTATAAATGATCTCTATATAGAAATAACATTCCTGTATTATTCAAATTAAATCGCCTATTTTGTAGTCTATGCTTTTATGAAATACTTATTTTCTGCTTTAGAGTTGCTAAATCTTGGATATTTTAGGGGCAGGAAAGCTGTTTTTTTCTACTCTATATTGGCCACTTCCATTAAGTTTTAAATTTTGTGCAGTCGATATAATAGCTTTGCTTAAATGCAGGCTTTCTAATGTTCCATGTTCCACATTCATTAGATGAAACATCTCTAGTACCTGGTTATGTACAGTCCTGTCTTGTTACTGAAATGTTTACTATGTATTAATAGTCTAGTTTTGAAGACAATAAGTATTGAAGTTGGGACTTTGTCTTCCACCTTTTTTGTGTCCTTGCCATGCCCACTTTACAGACAGGCAGTCAGTTAAGTGTGAAATTGATCCAGGCAGATAGATACGTGACAGTAGTTTTTGGGCTTTTCCAAGTCTTGATCCTATGCAAAGCATGCAAAATGGATCAGGTTTGTTGTTCTTTTTTCTTAATATTGCTTCTGAAAGTAAAAGTCTTTACTTAAGAAAGCTGTTGTGGCCTGGGTGGCTCAGTTGGTTAAGCATTTGCCTTTGGCTCAGGTCATGATCCTGGGGTCCTGGGATCAAGTCCCACATCCTTCTCCTTGCTCAGTGGGGAGCCTGCTTTCCCTCCGCCTGCCACTTCCCCTGTGTGTGTGTGTGCGCGCGCTCTGTCTCTCTCTCTTTCTCTGACAAATAAATAAAGTCTTTAAAAAAAAAACCCATCTCGAAGTAAGCAGGCAATTAAGATGCATCTTCTAAGTGGGGATTCAGTAGGCCTATCACCTGGGAGGACTGGAAGCGTAATTATCTACATTCAGGACTCTGTTCTTTGCAGTTGAGTAATAACTTTTATACAATTCTGTGGCATTTTTAAAGGCTTGAGCTGGACAAAATCAGCTTATATATAACTGGGCATATCCCCTGGGCATAGTTTATGACCTAAATTCATTTTGATGAATAACTAATTTGCTCAAAAGTTTGTTAAAATTCAGACTTTGTTTTTTCCTTTTGCCATAGTTGGTCACACAGCTGTTAAGTGGTAGAATAGGAGATGAAATCAAAATAGTATGACTGAGCAGTTAGCTCTTAAACTTTGTACTGTATTGTCTCTACAATTTGCTCCTCTTCTGCTCCCTATCCTGGTTATGGCAACTTCATCCACCCAGATAGTGAAGTAGGAAATTTTAGTTGTTCAGAATCCTTTCTAACCCTCAGCTGTCCCAAAACCATATATTTCCTGAGTGTTCTCCCCTCGCATTACCTGCTGTGGTTCAGATAAACTCAATATTTTAAATCTAACCCCACTGCTGCTAAAGTTACTCCTCTCAAATGTGATTCTCATTATTGAAACCCATTGGTGTCTATCAGTTACCTTTACGATAAACTTTAAACTACTATGTTTGGTATATTTTGAAGGCCAAACTATTATTCCATAGGATCTTCTACAATTTAGATTACTCTGTTAGCCTTATCACTTGACGCTATCCTTACTTTCCATTTTCCAGCCATTCCAGTAGCTCTCTGAATGCTCCATGCTTTCTGTAGTTTTCTCTTAAAGAATTATGCATCAAGACACAGTTCATTCAACGATTGGTTATCTTCTGTGAACCCTTTCCTGATTCCTGTAGTTTGGTTTATCCACTTTTTCTTGTGTGCCCCAGATGTACTACTTTACATTTTGCATCTGCTTTAGTAACTGTAAAACTGAAAGCCATTTATTTGTTTACAGGTTTTTCTCCTGACTAGACTATGAGCTCCTTGAAAGAAGGAATCGTGTCTTACTCATCTTTATATGCCCAGTGTCTAGCACAGTTCCTGGTACATAGTAAGTGATGAGCAACTTCTTTTTTAACTAAGACTATATTTAGCACTCAAACTCCATATATTGATAGTTAATTATACCTCTCTAGACCTACTTTGTCATAAAAAATATGACTGTAGACTTTTAACACTTTTGAGGCACAGTGTCCTCATCTGTAAGATGAGAATAGTACCCACTTACTCATACAGTGTTATTGTAATGCCAGATTAAAGAATATATATATAGCAGTACATTGTATTTTAAGTGTCACACAACTTTGTTATTAAATGAAGTGTGGGAATTAATTGTATATTGGATTTGATTATTTTATTTGCTCTGTTCCTTCCCTTTTAGGGCAAAAGGTGCCATTTTTTTTTTTTTAAAGATTTTATTTATTTATTCGACAGAGATAGAGACAGCCAGCGAGAGAGGGAACACAAGCAGGGGGAGTGGGAGAGGAAGAAGCAGGCTCATAGCGGAGGAGCCTGATGTGGGGCTCGATCCCATAACGCCAGGATCACGCCCTGAGCCGAAGGCAGACGCTTAACCGCTGTGCCACCCAGGCGCCCCAAAAGGTGCCATTTTTGAACCATCTCTGTCATGTTTTGCAGTTTAAATTTGCAGTTACTGATTATCAGAAGCATGTACTCAAAATAACAAATCCTGTGACTATTTATCTTCTTTATTCTCAGCAGTTACCTTTCTAATTGACTAATAGAGTTCCTCAATTTTCTTTTCATCTACCTCCCAATGAATTAATATCTTTACCTTTCCTTAGATCCCTCATACATTGTTCAGAGGAAGCATTGTCTTTTTCTTGGAAGACTAATCACATCATCTGTGTGAAAGCTATGTCCTTTCCTTCTTTTCCTACACAGGCTGTAGGCTTACTGCCTTAACATCACACTTGATGAATTAGTGATCTGCACTTTATCTACTTCCTTACCTTCCATGCACTCTTGAAATTTTTAAATAATTCTGTAATTTGAACATGCCTGATTATGTGTAACATATGGAAGTTAATAATAAAAAGAAACATTTGGGAACCAACCACTTAGAAACTAGGTCAGTACCAATACAGTTGAAAAGCTACCTGTGAGCAACTCTGTAACCGCATGTTCCTGTCTTTCCCCAACCCCTGAAGTAACTGCTATTCTGAATTTTTTTATCTCCTCTTTTTTAAATGATAATACCACAATGTATTTTTTTGTTTTGAGTTTAATAATTGTTGTTTATAGCCTTTGTAAACTTTGCACAAATGGTATCTTATTATCAGGAAAACCTATTTTACAAATCTTTATACATTCCAAAGAAAACATTCAAGTATCATAAAAGAATACAAAGAAAAATTTCAGTGTGCAAATTTATAACAAAATAGTGGTGGAGACTTATTTTTGGACTGTGTGGTTATTGCGCCACATACAAAATAAAATGCTTTATCCAGAGCATAGAAATATAGCAGAAGTATTTCCATACACTAGTTTTCTTAGTTTGTGCAGAAATCTTCCAATTAGTTTCACAGTGTACTCCTTGGAAGAGTGAAAGTTTGTCATTTGATTGCCCTTTGAACCGCAGCATTTCTTCAGTGGGCTTCACTCAATTGTTTGTTGATTGTATAAGCATTTGAGACTCAGGATCCACAGTGTCTCCGTGTTTCTGAATTTCTTTCTCAATCATGGAATTGTGGTATTTTCCAAGGAAATGCGTAGGAAACGATGAGGTCATGATAACTGCCAAAAGAATTCATTTCTTTCTTCTTTGTGTTTAAGAGTTGGAAACATTTCTTGATGACTTCAGTGTAGAATGTTAAATCTTAGAGGTGGGACTGAGTGAGAAGATTATAATAGTACTCCATTTGTATTTTTTTTTCATTCACTATTATGTTTCTAAGACCCATTCGTGTTGCTGCTTGTAGCTATAGTTCATTCATTCTCACTGCTATATAATGTTCCATTGTGTGAGTTAGCCTAATTCATTTAACCATTTTTCTGCCAGTGGACATTTGAGTATTTTTCCTTTTTTTTGTTATTTTTTAGTATGCTTACCTTTGGCACACAAGTACAAACATTTTCTATACTATGTACCTAGAGTTGCTATTGAAGGACATGCAGATTTTTAACTTTATGTGATAATGCCAAATTGTTTCCCAGCAATTGTACCAATATTAACACCTACCAGGAGGATTTTACCAATTTAAACACCTAGTAGCAGTCTATAAGAGCCACCACCTTCTTTACTTTTTTGGGGGGAGGGGGCATTATTCGGTACTGTCAACATTTCTAGTTTTTATCGTTCTAGTGAGTTTATTTATTTTTCTAGTGAGTCTAAAAATAACATCTTAGGTGGTCTTAAGTTGTATTTCACTGATGAATAATGAGATTCTGCATCTTTTCATTTACTAATTGGCTTTAAAAGTTTCCTTGTTCTACAAAATTCATGTTCAAGTTTTTTGCTTATTTGTCTACTTGTATTTTTATCCTGTTTTTTGTAGAAGTTCTCATATAGTTTAAATACTAATCTTTAATCAGCTTTGTGTTTTGTAAATATCTTCCAGTTTGTAGCTTATCTTTTTAATTTGCCTTATTATGTTTTATGATAAACAGAAGTTCTTGGTTTCCACATAGTCAAAAAGTCACACTTTTCTTTTTTGGTTGGTATGCATGTTTAAGAAATCCTTTTCTGGCAGGGCACAAAAACAGTAGTTTTCTGCTCTAATTTCTTCTAAAAATTTTAAAGTTTGTCTTTCATATGTACATCACTAATCCATCTTGAATTGATTTTGTATATGATGTGAGGATCCAATTTAATTTTTCCATATTGGTACTTTCAGTACTATTTAGTTGTCCCTCTTATTCCTTAGATCTGCATTGTTATATCTGTTACATGAGGATGTCCTTACATACCTCGGTCTCTTTTGGGACTCCCTATTTTGTTTTGTTTTATTTACCCTTCATCAGTCTTGCCAGGAGTTTGTTTTTGTGTTTTCTAAGAATTCTAACTTTGTTAATCTTTTTTTTTTTTTTAATTTTTATTTCAGAGAGAGAGAGCGAGCATGTGTGTGAGCAGGGGGAGGGGCAGAGGGGGAGAGAGAGAGAGAACCCTAAGCAGACTCTGTGCTGAGCACAGAGCCCAACGCAGGGCTCAATACCACGACTCCAAGATCACGACCCTAGCTGTAATCAAGAGTTGGATGCTCAACCAACAGCCACCCAGGCTCCCCTTTGTTAATCCTTTGTTTCCTTTCCTTTCTTCTACTTCATTAGTTTCTTTTCTTTCTTATTCTGTACTTTATAGGGTTTACTCTGTTAATTTCTTTCTAGCTTAACAAATTAGCCTGTTAACTTACTAATTTTCAGCGTTTCTTCTTTTCCTAGTATAAGTCTTTAAGGCTATAGATTTGCGTCTAAGTTAACTTTGTTGTATCCCACAAATTTTTATATGGTACCTTCGTTATCATTCAGTTATTAATATTTTTTTAAAAACTTTTCAGCATGGTTTCTTCTGATTCATGAAATATTTAGAAGTCTTTTTTCTATTTGTGTTTTAAAAATTCATCTTCCATTATTAATTTTTTAAGATTTTATTTATTAGAGAGAGGGAGAGCAAGCACATGTGCACACAAGAAGGGGGGAAGGTCAGAGGGAGACAGAAAACCAGACTCCCCACTGAGCAGGGAGCCCGATGCAGGGTTCAATCCCAGGACCCCGGTATCATGACCTGAGCCAAAGGCATACCCTTAACCAACTGAGCCACCTAGGTGCCCCCTATTTTTGTTTTTGTTTTTTTTACTTAATTGTATATGGTCAGCGCCTGGGAACAGCATTATACATATTCTTTGAAATACAGTGAGATTTTCATTATGTCCCAGTATGTATTGGTTTTCTATATGCTTCATTTATGCTTGAGAAGAATGCTTATTTTCTAATATTTGGGTATAAGGTTCTGATGAACAAGTCCTGCTTGTTCATCATTTTATTTTTATTTTTATTTTTTGATCTATTTGACCTATGAAAAATTAGAGTGTGTTGAAATCACCCACAGCAATGCCACTTTGTAAATTTCTTCCTGTAATTCTAAAAATCCTTTGAGGCTTTTTTCCCCTCACCAAGAGATGGTGAGTTTGGATATTTTGTCCTGTCTGGATAGATATTTGATTTGCTCAGGAATGTTTCAGGGTAGCGAGAGAGTAGGAAAAAGTACAGGATGCGGAGGTCTATCCTGTATGATCATCCCCCTCAATTTAATCTTACCCATCAGCTGGGAGAGTGGCATACTTACAGTACTGAACTTACAGGCTGGATTCTTCAGGTGTCTTTGGCTCAGGGGCAGATTTGGACTTTTTTTTTTTTTTAAGTAGGCTCCAAGCCTAGTGTGGAGCCCAACACAGGGCTCAAACTCACGACCATGAAATCCAGACACTTAACTGACTGAGCCACCCAGGTGCCCCCAGATTTGGAATTTTGATCCTTTTTGCCATGTTTCCTTTCAGACTCCTTCCATTTGTCTTTGTTCCCTTCATATCTTGGGCCATGCTGGACTTCCCACTTCTACCTTTTTGGACACTCACCCCATCTAGTTTATTTTTATCTTTCCAGGTTGATCCTTCCTGAGATGGTTGAGCTGGAGCTACTTTCCCCCCATCCCTTGTAGGAGATTGCTGTTCTGTTTGAGCTCTGAAATTAAGCATAAGAATTAACATTTCACTTCACCCAAGCATCCACTTTTAATGGAGGGGACAGCATTACCTTTAGCAGCTGTTTAGGTTTGGGAAGATTAGAAGTTGGAGAGTGATGGTCTTCTGCTGTACTGAGTATTTCTTTTTCCACATTTCTCAGTTTCTCTCCTTTACGCATCCTGCTCTGACTTCTGATGCGGCTGAGACCAGTTTGAGATGAGAAACTTCCTGTCCTTGACCATTCTTGTTCCTGAGTTTTTTCACTTTGCCACTTCGGATGTCTCTTCTGAGGCTGTCATTCTAGTTCGGGTTCATCTCGCTGATGCTTCGATTTCTCCTGTTCCTTCTGTAGCTGCTTTTCTACTTCTTGTTCTCTTATAGCTGGGTCAGTAGCCCTTGCCGCTCCAAACATAGAAGCTGCTTGACTAGACTGGGAGGTGCCAGCCAAGGAGTCATCTTCCTTAGGAGTACTCTGAAGTTTTAGATTCAGTTTGGTTCTTTGGGAGGGACCTCTGTTATCATATCTGTAATCATCCCCAGAATAATCGTCTTTGGAGCTCCTCAACTGAACATCATGTCTATCATATTGGTCTTCCGGGTGGTCCCACTTCCTCCGTAGTCATCATCCCTATTGTACCCACTAACACATATACTTCTGCTGCTGTTTAATCCTGGAGTCATAGCCTCAATCATAGCCTCTGCTGTGTTAGTCATCATAGCAATCCTTGCCTCCATAATGATTATGATGTTTGCCTACAAAGCTCTCATCACCTCTTCTAGGTAGATAGTCATCCAGGCTGTCTGTTTGGATGTTTTGTGAGAATCCTGATTTCTTGCGCAGTCAAAAGAATGAGCATCCTTGTCTTTATCTTGAGCTTGATCAGGAGAGTCCATTGGAATTTTGTTAACCAGACTCTTCATTGAGGCTTAGGGCACCGAGCAAGGAAGGCAGGTTCTCAAACTCCATGCGATCAAAACCTTTCAACCTTTCTGGCTTGCTGGGTTCAAATGGTAAATGCAGTGCACGGATATTTAATCCTCTAAAGAATTCCTTAATGGAGACTTCTGTCACATCACAAATTGTGTTTCCTAGAGAAGTGGCGTAGAGTAGCAATTTGAGAAGATGGCTCTGGTTGATACTAGGTTGTCAAGGGGGCCTGTGGAGCAGTGGTTAGTTGGTGGTTCCTTATACATGCTGTCATCATTACTGTGCCACTGGTTGAAACATCTTCCAGATCAGTCCAGCTTACTGGTTTGGGGACAGACATGCTTCCCCCACCAGTGCTGCCATCCTCAGCCAGGAAGTCTGTTAGGGAGATAGTCTTCCCCATCTTTTTTGCTGAGGTCACTATGCTGGGGAGCATTTTCTTTTAAGCATGCAGATTTACAGTTTTAGGCCTACTTACTTATTTGCACCTTGTATCATTTTCTTAGTTCTCCTTAATAATGCTGTTTGTCTGCTCTTATCACTAATCCCAGCTTTCTGTTTATATTTGCTTATATATTGTTTATATTTGTCCAGTATGTTCTTTTCCATATTTTGCTTTCATCTTATCAGTATCTTTACTTGGTAAGTATCTCTTATCTTTTGAATTTATCCATATGTATTTGTTGTGATTATTTCTATGTTCGGACTTTCTTACTTTGTGTTTTCTGATAGTTTTGGTTATTCTTTTTTTTCTGTCTAGACTTTTTGGATTGATTTGAGTTTTTGGTTTTTTAAGACTCTTTTCTACTCCACTAGCTTGGAAATTATACTCTATTTCTATTATTTTATGATTACCCTTGAAATTCTGCTGGAAATGCAGTACAGTCAAAATTAAACCAGATTATAATCCCTCTGCTGAACAATTCAAGTATTTACACAGTTAACTCCTATCCTTTTCTTGCCTGCCCTGCCCAACCCCTATATGCTTCTGTTCCTTTGTTCCATGTATTAATGGTTTATACGGTTTTGTTTAAATGCCATAATAAGATGTTGCTATTTTATTCAGACAATATTTATTTAGATTTACTTGTATGCTTACCAGCTTGTACTCATCTTTCCCTTCTTGCCTCTTAGAGAGCATCCTTCTGTGGTAATTTTATTCTTTTATGAAACACATTCTTCAGATTTTCTTAAAGGTCTACTGTTGATAAACTCTGTTGGTTTTTCTGGCAATGTCTTAATGCCTTCCATATTCCCCAAAGTAAGTTTTGATGGTTGAGTAATTTTTGTCTCAGTTCTTTGTAGATAAGTTTGTTCTCTGCCTTCCATGCCTTCATTGTTGCTGTTAAGAATTTAACTGTCACATTATTCTCTTGTTTTGTATGTAGTCTCTTTTCTCTGGCTGCTTTTTATCATGGTCTTTTTTCGGTGTTCTGTAGTTTCACTGCTCTGTGGCCACCTGTGAATGTCTTTGTTTATCCCACCTCTTTCTTATTTATACACACACACACACACACACATATATATATATATGGATGTATATGTGTATATATATATACACACACACGTATGTGTGCATATATACATCCATATATATGCTGTATTTCTTAGAATTGTGGATAAATGTCTTTCATTGTTTCTAGAAAATGAAGTCATTTTCTCTTCTAGTATGACCTCTTCTTTTCATTTCCGGGGTATGAGTAGAAATATGTGTCCAATAAGCTTCATGTCTTTTAGCCTCTCTTTGCTTTTTTCTGTCTCTTTATTTCAGTACTACTTATAAATGACTTTTTCAGATTTATATTCAAATTTACTGATTCTCTCTTAAGTTCGATCTAATCTGAAAAAACTGGAATTTAGTTAACATATTGATATTGGGTCATTAATTATAACAAATGTGGCATACTAATGTGAGATGCTAACAGTAGGAAAAGCTATATGAGTATATGATAACTCTGTTATCTTCACAACTTTTATGTAAATCTGAAACTATTCTAAAATAAAGAGTTAAAACGGGCACCTGGGTGATGCAGTCGGTTAAGCATCTGCCTTCAGCTGAGGTCATGATCCCAGGGTTCTGGGATCGAATCCCACATCAGGCTCCCTGATGAGGGTCGGGAAGGAGTCTGCTTCTCTCTCTTCCCCTCCCCTATGCTCATGCTCTCTTTCTTTCAAATAAATACATAAAATCTTTTTTTTAAAAAAGAGTTAAATTCTGACTCTTTTTCAAATATGCACTGCCATTTTTCTTTTTGCTTGACCATGTTTTTTATTGCTAAAACTAAATTTTTAAATGTTTATACTTCATAATATGTAAAATCCATGTAGGGTCAGAAACTATTATTTTTTGTTTCTGCTCAGTTGTGGTGGCTTGTTTTCTTATAAGTTTGATTTTTTTTTTTTTTTAACCGTAGGCTCATAATTGGTTGCTTGTTATATTGGGTAATCCCAGTGGCTTGAAATGTGGTGCTTTCCTGCAAGTGTGTGTATATGCTTCTTCTGTGTTACAGGTTACAGCTGATTTGGGCTTTCACTTCTTGTGGAGTCTCAGCTTCCTTACCTTGAAGGAGGCACGATGCTTTATTTCTTGATCTCAGTGCTACTATCAGCATGTACCTCCAGGACAATACTCTCAATTTAAATTTTTTTTTTTTTTTTTTTTTGCTTACTACTACTCACTGTCCTATTTCAATTCAGTTAAAAATTTTTTTTTTGCTACTACGATGTGGGGTGGCTGTAAGCTTGATAATTTTACACTTCTTTAGAACATAGCAATGTTCGAAAACTACACTGGTTTTAATTTATCCAGGATCTTTTATACTGAAGCGGGAGGACCTTTCAAAATATTTAGTATACCAGCTGCTTGAAATTGAAAACCTTTAATTTCCATTGATTTTCTTCAATGTCCATTGGTTATCTAAAGCTTCTATTCCCATTGGTTTTCTCATAGGCATATGACAGCTGATGTACTTGCAAGTGATGTAATCCTTGAACCAGTTTTCTCATCTGCAGGATGATGGCATTGGCCTGAATGAGATCTCACAATCTGAATATATATTAACTAGAATTAGCCAAATAGTACGCAACTGTTTATCTTATCTTTTTATACACATGTATGCATATATACAGGCACATAATATATGCAACTACAAATAAGAGAGTATAACGATTTTAGAGTATTAGATTCCTGAATTTAGGCGAGGGATCTAAATAGAGCATAGAAAATAGTACAAATAGGGGAAAAAAAGATAAACATTATATTCATTAGTATTTCTCAATCTTGACCAGAATGTTCTACTTCATCGTTCAGTAGGTTAAGGGTGGATAGAAGTTTGGCCTTAAATATTTTCTTCTGCAGAAAGCCAAAGTAGCTCAACTTTGTATTTGATTTAAAAAGTAAAAATTGAAGTGGAGGAATGGAGCAGAACATGCAAAAAATTATCTATAAAAAGAAACATGTAAAATTTACTGGGGACATGGTAACTAATGCTATATAAATCTGAACTAAGTACTGTGGTGAAAAAGTTATGATAAAATGCCTTGCTTGGAACAGTTGAAGACATTACAGAATGTGGGCTATATAATAGAGAATAGTAATGTACTAGTTAAATTCCTGAGTTTGATCATTGTTCTGTTGTTCTTTAAGAGAGTATTTTTATTAGGAAATACACGCTAAAGTATTAAAAGATGAAGGGGCAATTTACTTAGGTGGTTCAGATAAGTAAGCTAGCAAGTAAATAAATAAAGTATATGATATAACATATAAAAATTGTGCATTTATTTATAAATCAGCACATAGGGGGGGTGGGGGTTGGTTTGGCCGGGTGATGGGTATTAAGGAGGGCACATGTTGTGATGAGCACTGGGTGTTATATGCAACTAATGAATCGTTGAGCACTACATCAAAAACTAATGATGTACTGTGCAGTGGCTAACTGAACATAATAAAAAAATAAATAAATCAACACATAATGCTGGATTCTTAGTATCATTTATTTTGTTCAAGTTGACCGAGATGTGGTTATTGGCCATATTCTTCTGGAATGCTTTTAATACTAAGGTTTAATTTTAAATGGAGGACAGCTGTGACTTTGTCCTTTGATGAGTTGAAAATATTGTATTAGGTTTGGTTTCTTAATTGATTCAAACAGTTTTAATCATATTGCAAGTTACACTCTTGTCTAACACATGAATAAATTAACTTTTTAATAGGTTTAAGCTGAATATTGGGACATGGCCACTGCTTCACCACGGTCTGATACTAGTAATAACCACAGTGGAAGGTTACAGTTACAGGTAACTGGTAAGTTATTTTCATAATAACTTAAAATAGTGATTCCCTGATGATACTTTTTTAATACCTAATTCAGCAAACTTATTCCACAAGTATCTTTTCTTTTAGATTCATACTGTGAGATGTTTGTTGCAACAGACCTTATAGGTAGAAACTTTCTAAAAGTATTTTATTTATTCAGTAAATATTTATTGAACCTGTGCTGGATGCAGAGAAGATATATCCTCTTTGGTGGGAGAATTTGGGTATTAGAATAAGCATCTTTGAACTGGACCTTAAATGGTTATGAGGATGGAGAAGGATGCTAAAGGCCTTTTTCATCTGTTCACCCATCCAATCATTGACAAATATATAAGTGGAATTACATGTATGAAAACACAAGGCCCTAGTTTTCCAGGAATTTACTGTATAGTGTTGAGACTATAGGTTTGTTTTATATGGAAAATTACCATGCAGAGTGACTATTAACTGGATGCAGTGAGAACTTAGAGGAAGGTGTCTTTAGTCAGCTTGGGATCTGAAATGGCCTGCAGACACAGGAGAACAGAGTAAGAGAACTCACAGAGGGTAACACTTTTAACTCTTACGGGAGGAGTCAGAATTCATCTCAAATTAGATTGGCAGCAGAAAGCATTAGAGGAATAAGGAACATTTGCGGAAGTTGGGAGAGTCTTGGTTAGGAGGCTTCAGATAATTCATTCATTATATATAAACAATAGAAATATCTGTAAGATAGAAAAATTCCTGGAGGTAAGATATATATTGGAGGGGTGGGGGAAGGAAGTGAGAAAGTTCGTAATAGCAAAAGACAGCAATGGAATCCTAGTTAGACAATGAAATAAATATATGTATGCAAAGGAGCCAGGTTCTAAGATAATATTGTTAAGTGAAAGGTATAGGGTAGTATACATAGTATATAGTAACCATGTGGTTATAAAAAAAGGAGGGATGTGTATGTGGCTCTGTGCTTAGAACATTAGAAATTATATTTGCCTCAGGAGGGGTGGGATTGAAGCCAGAGTAAGAAGAAAGATACTGTAATTCCTATGGTACTTATTGCTGTGAGGTCAGTTGTTTCTAGGAGTTTCAGTGACCAGAGCTAGGAAATGTTTATTTTCTTAGAAAGCAAAAAACAAATCCTAAGTTCATGCTGATACTTCAAATTCAGAATAGCCGTAGTCTCTAAATACCATGTTCCACTAAAAGGAGAAAAAAGATATTTTTACTTTATTTGACTTTATACTTCTATCTCTTTTCTCTTAGCCCAAAAGTCTGAATTCCAAATGACAGTAACATAATTATATCTGTGTTATCCTAACGCGCGCGCACACACACACACACACACACAACATTAGACATCTAGATTGGCGACATTGAAATTACTAAAAACAACAGGCCCACTCATTACAGTTTAAGATGTCTTTGTGAGTTCCCACCCTTAGGATGTATAGTCAGAATACTACATTTGAAAGTAACTTAAAGTAATTTTCCATTTGGTTTTATCACCAACTGGATAATCAGTTAGGTTTATTGCTTTCATTTATTTTTATTTAGTTTTGTTAATTGCATGTAAAGAAAGCATTTATATAGCTCTGGAGTTAAAATTGTTAAATCAAGGTACATTTGAAGAGGTCTGGTTACTCCATCCCATCCCTTCCACCTCTCTCCATTGTCTAAAAATGTATGTAAACATTTTTATTAGTTTTGGCTTATTTTCCCATTGGTTTTTGAAAATATAAGCAGATATGTACAGTATATGTATTCATATATCTCCTCTCAACCTGCCACTTCTTAGGTACTTTTCTGCACTTGACTTTTCTTCATTTAACAGTAGTAATATCCTAAAGTTTGCTTCATAGTAGGGTATATACCTTTTTGTTGCTGCACAGTAAATACTCTGTTGAATAGATATACCAAAGCTAATTCAACTAGTCTCCTGTTGTTGGACATCACGGTTCTTCTCTTTTGCTATAACAAAATGCGCTACATTAAATAGCTTTATGCAAATATCATTCATGTTTCGTTAGGATGGATTCCTAGAATGAGATTGCTGAGTTGGGGAGTAAACACATGTAGTATCACAAGTTATTGCCATATTCCTCTCTATAGGGTCTGTACCATTCCCTGTTCCCAGCTATCTAAGAGAGCGCCTATTTCCCAATAGCTTTATCAAAATATGTTATCAAGCTTTGGATTGTTGATAGTTAGGTAAGAAGTGGTATCTAAGATCGTGTCATTGTAAATATCTTTTCTCTCATTATAAGTGAGGTTGAGCCAGGTTTAAGGGATATTGTATTTCGTCTTCTGTGAACCATGGGGATGTATGTTTTGAAGCAATTCCCTGGATGATTCTGATGTGTACTCCACTTAAGAAGCACTTACATAATTCCTAATATTTCTTCTTTTGCTCTATATAAGAGGCTTAGAGCCGCATTTTTGGTTTTCAGTCTTATTTGTGCAGGACCTGTGGCCACCGTGTCTGATGTGTAACTTTCTTCTTGGTCTTGACCTTTGTGTGAGTTCTTAGTTGAAATAACGAAAACCTGATCTGACTGATTTGAGCCCCAAAAAAACCTATTGAACAGCTAGCCGGTAGCTCATGGAATCACCAGAAGTCTAGAGAACCAAATGGAAAATAGATGTAGACCAGAGAAGTGCAAGTAGCCAAGGTGGTGCCACTATGGTATTTATCATTTTAGGTATCAGTTACTGTTCTCCTTTGAAATACAGTGATACTCTTGGGAAACTGAACTTGGACCTATGCTAGATGGTTCCAGATTGTAGTGCCTTGCTTTTCTCCCTTCTTCTCTTCACTTTTCTTTCATTTTCTTGATGTAATTTTTTTTAAAATACGAAGCACCTTAAAATCCACAATCTTATGCTTTAACAGTACCTTTTGGAATAAATATTTACTATATTACCAGTAAAGACTGAGAATCAGAGTTAAGTGCCTTCTGTTAGTAATAGGAAAGCAACAAGATTTTTGGACTCCCCAGTTGTTGCTCCTTATATTAGAGAACAGTGACCTCTGTATTGAGATTTCTTTTTCTTTCTTTCTTCTTTCCTTTCTCTTTCTTTCTTTCGGTATTGATTTTTTAATTTTTATTTTTAAAACAATCAGTACCGTGATTAAGGCCCTTCTGCTGTTGCAGTCTGGCAGGTTATGGTCAGTAAACTGAGATACTCTATCAGCTGATTTATTTTTATTCCTATTTCTGTTCTTAACCCATACCTGATTGGCAATAAAAAATAAGAATATGAACATTGATCATGCAAAGCAGGAAAACTGTAACAGAAAAAGATCAAAGAGAAAGCTACCTACCGTTAATATGGTGTTATACTGGAGTGAAGCATGTACATAAACATAGTAGCACACAGAAGAGTACCATCTACAGTAGTTGAGACTTCAGGCTTTCTGCAGGAAAGGGTCAGAAACAAAGTGCAAGGCATGTAAAAACAGACTCAAGATTGAAAAACTAATGGGCTGTTATATTCATATTTGTAATTTTTTAGCTATTGTGTCTTCTAGTACCTTACTATTTTTTAAATTAAATTGTGATCATATGTATCTCATATTTTTGTATGAGTGTTGTGAATTATGAATTTAACTTTATTCTTTTCAAATGCTTCAACATTTATGGAATAATCTGTCTTTCCCCATTGATGTGAAATGCTGCCATTGTCATATACAAACATCTTATTCTGTTCTCTTCACTTCTGTCCTTATATCACAGTCAGACTATTTTAATTACTTTCATTTTATAGGACTTTATTTTTTTCCATTGTATAGTACTTTAAAAAATATATTGGGAAAAATCTCTCATTACTTCGTATTTTAAAATATATCTTAACTATTCTTGAATTTTCTTTACCTTTCATTTGAAATTTAGAGTCTCCTTCCCTTTTCCTCTGCTGGCATGCCCCCTAAAAAACTCCCTCAAAACCAATGTTAGTGTTCTCATTTAGATTATTTAAAAATAATGTGTTAAAATTAGAGATGATTGAAATCTTTCAGTGTAAAACTTCCAAATCCGGGAATGTATCATGTCATTCCCTTCAAGTCTTTTATGTCCATCAGTGAAGTTTTATGGTTATCTTCAGGTAGATGCTATACATTTTAAGTTTATTACTAGATTTTTTTTGAGGGGAGGTGTTACTGTGAGTGGGATTCTTAAATTTTCTCTCTTTACATACACATACACACATACAGGACTCTCTTTTTCTGTTAGATTTTTGGTATTTAAATAATCTTACAGTAGAGGACATTTTGTGTGTTAACACCAAAGGCAACTTATTAAATGGGAGAATGAAGTTTATCCCGTTTATTTCACTAATTAGAATTATTTGAATTAATAAGGTTGTCTTTTATTTACTTAAAATTGTAACATTGTAGTTACTTATATACATTTTTTGCCAGCATGTTATACATTTTTTGTGAAATTAAAAATTGTATCTTTTAAAAATGACTTTCCTTACCTTACCAACATTATTGAAGACTTTGCCAGTAAAAGGTATACAGTGGATGTATTTTGAATGTATCCACAATTAATTCAGAAGAGTCAATACTATATAGTAATAATAGAGTAATAGTTACCATTGGTGAGTGCCAGGCATTCATTGATGATAATAGTACTTTGCACTCACCAATCCTGAGAATCAGATACTATTGTTCTCCTATTTTTCAAATGAGAAAATTGAGGATCAGAAAGGTTAATTGATTTACTTAAGGTCAGATATCTAGTAAGTGGCAGAGTTAAAATATGAACCCAGATATGTCAAACCCAGTTCTTTTTTTTTAAAGACTATTTTTTTAGAGGAGTTTTAGATTCACAGCAATATTGAGAGGAAGGTACATGTCCCTGCCCCCACACATGCGCAGCCTCCCCCATTATTAACATCACTCACCAGAGTGGTGCATTCATTACAGTTGATGAACCTGCTTTTTCGTTTAGTAATATGCACTAGGTTTTTCCATGGCTTGATAGCTTACTTCATTTTAGTGCTGCATGACATCCCACTGTCTGGGTGCACCACAGTTTGTTTATTCATTTCACCTACTGAAAGGACATCTTGGTTACTTTCAAGTTTTGGCAGTTATAAATAAAACTGCTGTAAATATCCATGTGCAGTTTTTTTGTGTAGACATAAGTTTTCAACCTCTTTGGGTAAATACCAAGGAGTACAATTCCTGGATCCTATGGTAAGCCTGTGTTTAGTTTGTAAGAAACTGGTAAACTGTCTCTCAAAGTGACCACCATTTTGCATTGCCACCAGCAAAGAGCAAGAGCACCTTTTCCTCTACATCGTCCCCAGCATTTAGTATTGTTAGTGTTCGAGATTTTGGCCATTCTAATGGGTATGTAGTGGTATCTCATGGTTGTTTTAATTTCTTTTTTTTCTGATAGTATATGATGTTGAACAGCTTTTCATATGCTTATCTGCTGTCCGTTTATTTTTTTGGTGAGGTGTCTGTTAAGGTCTTTGGCCCATTTTTAAAAAATCAGGTTGTTGGGGCGCCTGGGTGGCACAGCGGTTAAGCATCTGCCTTCGGCTCAGGGTGTGATCCCGGCGTTATGGGATCGAGCCCCACATCAGGCTCCTCCGCTATGAGTCTACTTCTTCCTCTCCCACTCCGCCTGCTTGTGTTCCCTCTCTCGCTGGCTGTCTTTATCTCTGTCAAATAAATAAAATCTTTAAAAAAAAAAATCAGGTGGTTTTTAGGGCTCCTGGGTGGCTCATTTGGTTAAGCGTCTGCCTTTGGCTCTGGTCATGATCCCAGGGCCCTAGGATCAAGCCCTGCATCAGATTCCCTGCTTAGCGGGGAGTGTGCTTCTCCCTCTCCCTGCTCATGCTCTCTCTCTCTCTCTCAAAAAAATAATAAAATGTTCAAAAAAATGAGGTGGTTTACTTACTGTTGAGTTTTAAGAGTTCTCTGTATATTTTGGATAATATTTCTTTATCAAATGTGTCTTTCATGTATATTTTCTCCCAGTCTGTGGTATGTCTTTGTATTCTCTTGACATTGTCTTTTGCAGAGCAGAAATTTTTAACATTAATGAAGTACAGTTTATCAGTTGTTTCTTTCATGGATTGTGCCTTTGGTGTTCTATTTTAAAAAGCATCACTATAACCAAGGTCGGCTAGGTTTTCTCATCTTCTCTGAGTTTTGTAGTTTTGTGTTTTACATTTATTTAGGTCTGTGGTGCATTTTGAGTTAATTATTGTGAACGATGTTAGGTTTGTGTTTACATTAATTTTTTTGCATTTGGATGTCCAGTCATTTCAGCCCCATTTGTTGAAAAGACACCCTGTGATTTTAACACCATGCAGTACTGCCTTCCCTTTCTTCTAGTGTATTGAAAGACCTGCGTATTTTGAGGAAATGACTCTAATTTGGAGTGAAGAATCTTGGTTGGGGGATTTTTTTGGGAGAGAGATGTCTGTGCCTTCTGTGTCAATCCAGTGGTGTTGAACTTAGAGCAGTTTGAAACAGAGAAGGGTGGGAGTGAGTTTTGCCAAGACCCTGAGTATAGCCCTTCAGGCATAACATTGAATACTCTGATTGTTTTATGTTGCCAGTCCTTAAATACAGTATTTTTCTGAGTCTCTCTTGCTATTCTTCAGATATTAATTGAAGACTCTAGGGCGCCTGGGTAGCTCAGTCAATTAAGCGTCCAATTCTTGATTTCGGCTCAGGTCATGATCTCAGGGTTGTGAGATGGATCAAGTCCCCCACGTCAGGCTCCCTGGGCCTGGAAGATGCTTAAGATTTTTTTCTCTCTGCCCCTCCCCCTTTCCCTACCCTCTCTTTCTCTTTCTAAAAAAAAAAAAAAAAGAAAAAAAATTAATTGAAGACTTTACTGTATTTCAGATATTCTACTTCTGCAGCATTTATCACTTCATATTTCAGTGATTTATTCATGTGACTATTTACGTTACTATTCTTTCATAGTAGAATAGAAGCCTACATTTGCTTATGTTCATATCCTTAACATGTGATAGAGGTATGGCATGGAGGGAGCAAGGCATTCCCCTTTCTCAGACCCACAGTATTCATAGGTAATAGACTATAGAGGTGACCTTGATAAGTTCTTATTATTGCTTGGTAATCAGTACTTTGCCCTGAAAATTTGTACTCCTCATTTGAATTAGTATTGTAAAAATTGTTTAAAATTAATTGTTTAGCCTAAATTAAACAGGTCTTCCTCCAAATCAGGTAAATTTGATATAAAATTCACTTTGTGAAGGGTTATGATTAACTTCTCAAATAACATTTTGAAATTAATGTTTTTATTTGAAAAAGCAAATACTTCCTTTTTTTGGAAACCAACTTTCCTGGTAAAGCATTTTTTTTTTTTAAATTGCCGAAGTTTATATAATTTTCAATAGGCAAGTATGAAACACTACCTGGTAGAGAGGTTCGTAGGTAATGTTGAATCTGAAAATACTTACATTCTCTTGACGTTTGATGCAGGTCAGGATTAAATTCAAATGGTTGGCAAGGATGTGGAGAAATTGGAGCCTTTATACCCTGCTGGTGGAAATGTAAAATGGTACCGCCACTTTGGAAAACAGTCTGGCATTATTCAACAGAGTTATCATATGACCCAACAGTTCCACTCCTAGGTATATGCAGAGAGAAATGAAAAAATATGTCCACACAAAAACTTGTGTACAAATGTTGAGCAGTATTATGCACAATAGACAAAAAGTAGCAACACCCCAGATCTCTGTCAACTGATGAAACAGTAAAAGAAAGTGTACCCATACAGTGGGAATATTATTTGTCAGTAAAAGGAATGAAGTAATGATACATGCTACAACATGGATGAACCTTGAAAGCATGCTGAGTGAAAGAAGCCAGTCACAAAAGACCCTATGTTGTGTGAGTCCATTTCTATGAAACATCCAGAATAGGCAAACCTATGGAGACAGAGAGTAATTGGTAGTTGCCTGAGGCTGAGGGGGAAGGACTAGGAGGAAATATGGTGACTATTTTTGTGGGGTTTCTTTTTGGGGTGATGAATATGTTTTTAAAGTTGCTTGTGGTGATGATTGCACAACTGTGAGTATATTAAAACCATTGAATTGTACAGATTAAATGGGTGAATTACATGGTATATGAATTATATTTCAATAAAACTGTTAAAAATTCAAATGGTTCTCAGGCATTATTAATAGTCCTTTTGTATTGTTTCTTCATTCTTCAATGAAGAGAGTTTGAGTTTCCTAAGAAGTACAGTTCCATTTTTTTAAATAAAGATTTTATTTTTTTATTTGAGAGAGAGAGAGAGAGGTAGAAGCAAACTCTCCCCGCTGAGCAGGGAGCCCGACACAGGGCTCAATCCCAGGACTCCGGGATCATGACCTGAGCCAAAGGCAGATGCTCAATTGACTGAGCCACCCAGGCGCCCCCACAGTTCTATTTTTATTGATAGAAAAGTACTACTTTTTGTCTGCATATACTCCCTAGTGATTATCATGTTTCTGTTAGTTTCTAGTGCCAAACTAAAAAGAAAAAAGAACTGGTTTGGAACAGCAATATATACAGAAGTAGTTGTAGATGGAGAAATTAAGAAAACAGCAAAATCCAGTAGTTCTTCTAATCCAAAATGGGATGAACAGCTAACTGTGTAAGTACCTTGTATAGAGAATGCAAAATTTCCAAAAGGGGGAGTAATGCTTCTTACAGTGCTTTGTGTAGTTGTTCTGTTGTTTTGGTTGTAGGATAATTTCAAAGTAAGTAGTGTTATTTTCTAGTGCGAATAGACAATTTTAAGCATGAAAAGATATTTGGTTAATTTTGTTTTCTTTAGAGAGGAAGCATAGTAATTCTTGCTTTTTGGTTTATTAATTGAATTATTCCATACAGCTATATTTTCTGTTACCGTCTTGTAAAAATAAATAAGACAGAAAAATCACCGTTAATTTTGTCCTTTCTGAAACATAATGTTATAAATTTGTGTATAGTAAAATTATTAAAACACCATCAGTTGTCTTAAATATTTAGTAGTTCACATAGAACTCGTGTTATTGTGAAATCTCAGCAGGACTCTTCATCTATTGCTGGTGTTTTGGTTTGGTACTTATAAGAATTCTTATGTAGTTATTAAAGTCCTAATGTAGTTGAAGAGATAAATTGTTTTTGTTTATAATTCAGATAGTTTACTGTTTCATACAATATTTTTTCTCAAAACTCAACTCATGGCTTTTTAAAAATTATTGAAGTAATTGTATACTCCTGTATTTTCATCATAAGTTTACCCTTACAGAAATGTGACCCCACAGACTACATTGGAATTTCGAGTTTGGAGTCATTATACTTTAAAAGCCGATGCTTTGTTGGGAAGAGCAACAATAGATCTGAAACAAGCTCTCTTAATACACAATAGAAAATGTAAGTTGTTCTGATCTTTGTTTCTTTAAAAATTTATTTTAGATACTTTTCAAAGTATCCTGAAGTCCAAAAGCAAAAATTGTTTTGTATTTACAAAAGAGAACTTTAGTTAATGCTTGTGATTGCTTTTAAGTTTGTGGTGCTGTATGAAATAAATACATACTCTGGCCTTTCTCCATCTAACAGATTTACAAAATGATCTCAGTCATCCATGAGTATCCTGTTACCAGTGATCACCAGTGATTTATTATTTACTTTTTATATACTTTAAAACTTATAAAAATTATTGTAATCTGAGCCTACTCTAACTCGGTTGATAATTTGTACAAAATAAATTCCAACTCTTAAATTTTTTTTCTCATTATATAACTAGTTCATTATAGAAAATACAGAGCATATACAAAATTATGGAGGAAAATAAATTATTTGTAATTCTACTATCCAAGGATAGCCACTCCTAATAACTTGGTCTCTTGCCTTTTTTCTGTTTATAGATACAAACATATTTTTTCTTTGTATCTGCTGGTTTATCTCCTGCTTTTTTTCATTTAACAATTTAATATGAATATGTTTCCATGATACTACATTTTTCTAGTCTGGGTAAGATGGTTTAAGCTTCAGTTATTTGTAAATCTCCTATCATTGTATGCCAAAATCGGGAGGTATACCTGTTTTTATAATTCTGGGGTGAGAGTTCATTGCTTTTAGCAAATTTTCAAAATATTATGTGATCCAAAGATTAAAAGCCAGAGTTCTAGTTTATGATTCAACTAATGTCATATTATTTGACATTTAGGCAGTTTTACTCAAACCAGTGCCTCTGTTCATTTTATTTCCTTAGACATTTTCTCATTCCTAAAAGATATGCTGAGTTACAGGTTAAAATGCTAATGTTTTAAGTAATAAGTTGCTTAAAAACATTTTTTTTTCTGTTTTTAACAAAAGTCCACTTACAACTTAAAAATCTGTTTTTGATGTAGTTCTTGGACTTGAGTTATGGGTCAAGAAAATGTAAAAGCCATACTAATTTTTATGTACACAAGTTTTTTTTTTTTTTTAAATATTCTTTCGAAGCTGTAAAAGTTTAATTTTCTGCTATGCCTTGGCTTTTATTCATGCATTTCATCTTGGTTATACAAATGAGGTCTCATAAGCATATAATATCTTTCCTGGTCTGATGGTGGCTGTGTTTCTACTTTTTTTTTGGCTATATAGTTTTTATAAAGTATGTTGAATTTTGTCATATGCTTTTTCTACTTCTATTGAGATGATCATATGGTTTTTATGTTTCATTTTGTTAATGTGGTATATCGCATTGATTTGTGACTATTGAACCATCCCTACATCCCTGGAGTAAATCCCACTTGAAAGTGGTGATGAATGATCGTTTAATGTTTTGTTGAATGAAGTTTTGCTAATATTTTGTTGAGGATTTTTGCATCTGTGTTCATCAGGGATACTGGCTTGTTCTCTTTTTTCATAGTGTCTTTGTTTGGTCTTGGTATCAGGGTAATTCTAGCATTGTGTAATGAATTTGGAAGTTTTCCCTCCTCTTCTGTTTTTTGGAGTAGTTTGAGGAGAATAGGTATTAACTCTTCATTAAATGTTTGGTAGGTTCTTTATTTTGTTTATTGGGAGTTTTTTGATTACCAATTCAATTTTGTTACTAGTAATTGGTCTGTTCTGATTTTCAGTTTTGTAAGATTGTGTTTCTAGGAATTTATCCATTTCTTCTAGGTTGTTTAATTTGTTGGCATATAATTTTTTTTTAGTAGTCTCTTATAATCCTTTGTATTTTTGTGGTGTTGGTTGTTACTTCTTTTTCATTTGTGATTTTACTCTTTTTTTCCTTGATGAGGCTGGCAGTTTTGTTTTATCTTTTCAAAGAACCAGCACTTGATTTTACTGATCTTTTCTGTTGTGTTTTGGTTGTTTTTTTGGGTTTGTTTGTTTGTTTTTGGTTTCTATTTTCATGTATTTCTGCTCTGATTTTATTATTTTTTTTCTTCTGCTAAGTTTGTGGTTTGTTTGTTCCTCCTTTTCTAGTTTGTTTAGGTATAAGGATAGGTGGTTTATTTGAGCTTTTTCTTGTTTCTTGAGGGAGGCCTGTATTGCTATAAATTTCCCTCTTAGAACTTTTTTTGGTGTATCCCAGAACTTGGTACTGACTGTTCTGTTTTCATTTTCATTTTTTTTCCATGTATTTTTTGATTTCCTCTTTGATTTCTTCGTTGAGCCATTGGTTGGTTGTATAATAACATGTTGCTTAGCCTCCACGGTTTTTTGGGTTTGTTTCAGGTTTGGTTTTTTTGTTGCATTTGTTTTGTTTGTTTGTTTTTGTAATTCAGTTTTGTACCATTGTTAAAAAGATGCGTGATATGGTCTCAGTCTTCTCAAATTATTGAGGCTTGTTTTGTGGCCTAACATGATCTATCCTGGATAATGTTCCATATATACTTGAAAAGAACGTATAATGTTACTTTTGGATGGAATAGTCTGTATATATCTGTTCAGTCCATTAGAATTGATGGACTAACGTGTCGTTTGAATACTGTTTTCTTATTGATTTTCTGCCTGGATGATCGACCCATTGATGTAAATGGGGTGTTAAAGTCCCCTACTGTTACTGTATTACTATCAGTTTTTCCCTTATGTTTGTTAATATTTGCTTTATGTATTTGGGTGTTCCAGTTTTGGGTGCTTAGGTATTTATAGTTGTTATATCCTTCTGTTGGATTATTCCCTTTATCATTATGTAATGTCCTTTTCTCTTTCACAGACTTTGTTTTAAAGTCTGTTTTGTCTGATAAAAGCACTGCTACCTTGGCTTTTTCTTTCACTTCCATTTGCATGGAATATTTTTTTTTTCATCCTTTCACTTTCAGTCTGCGTATGTCTTTAGGTCTGAAGTCTCTGCAGCAGCATATAGATGGGTCTTGTTTTTTAATCCATTCTGTCACCCTATTTCTTGTGACTGGAATACTTAGGCCATTTACATTTAAAGTAATTATTGATAGGCATGTTCTTATTGCCATTTTGTTGTTTTCTGGTTGTTTTTGTAGTTCTTCTCTGTTCCTTTCTTCTCTAGCTCTCTTTCTTTGCGATTGATGACTTTCTTTAGATAATGCTTGGCTTTCTTCCTCTCAGTTTTTTGTGTAGCTGTTAGTTTTTGGGTGTGTGGTTCCTGTGAGGTTCATATATAAGATCCTGAGTATTTGGCAGTCTGTATATTAAATTGATGGTCACTTATGTTCAAACACATTCTAAAAGAACTCCTTTTTTCATCCTCTCCTCCATGTTTTATGTATGTATTGTCATATTTTACATCTTTTTATTCGTAATTTTCTTACTTGTCATTATGGTCTTGTCTTTTCCATTTAAAGAAATAACATTTCTTATTAGGCCAGTTTAGCGGTGATAAACTCTTTAACTTTTCTTTGTCTGGGAAACTCTTCTCTGCTGATTAATAACCTTGCCAGGTACAGTATTCTTGCTTGTAGGTTTTTTTCTTTCAGCACTTTGAGTATATCATGCCACTCTCTTCTGGTCTACAAAATTTCTTTTGAAAAATCAACTGATAGCCTTGTGGCTTTTCTTGTATACATTACTAGTTGCTTCTCTCTTTCTGCTTTTAAATTTTTTTTTATATTTGATATATTAATTATTATGTTGTGGTATGGACCCTCTTGGGTCATCTTCTTTGGAACTCTCTGTGCCTCCTGAACCTTGATGTCTGTTTCCTTCCCCAGGTTAAGGAAGTTTTCAGCTATTATTTCTCAAATGAGTTTTCTGTCCCTTTCTCCCTCTTCTCCTGTGGCTTCTGTAATATAAATGTTTTTGCTTGATGTTGTCCAAGAGATCCCATAACTTATCCTCATTTTTAAAAAATTCTTTTTTCTTGGGGCGCCTGGGTGGCACAGCGGTTGGGCGTCTGCCTTCGGCTCAGGGCGTGATCCCAGCGTTATGGGATCGAGCCCCACATCAGGCTCCTCCGCTATGAGCCTGCTTCTTCCTCTTACACTCCCCCTGCTTGTGTTCCCTCTCTCGCTGGCTGTCTCTAATAAATAAATAAAATCTTAAAAAAAAAAATTCTTTTTTCTTAGCATGGGTGCTATTACCCTTCCTTCCATGTCACTGATTCATTCTTCTGCATTATCTAATCTGCTTATTCTTTCTAGTGTATTTTTTTTGTTGTTTTTTGTATACTTCAACCCACATTCGTCCTTCTTTATATTTACTATATCTTTGTTGAAGTTTTCAGTAAGTTCATCCACCTTTGTCTCCAGTCCAGTGAACATCTTATGACCATTATTTTGAACTCTTTATCAGGTAGATTAGTTGTCTCCATTTCATTTAGTTTTTTTCTGAGGTTTTGTCTCGTTCTTGTTTAGAGCATATTCCTCTGTCTCCTCATTTTGCTTAACCTTCTGTGTTTGTTTCTATGAATTAGGCAATATAGCTGCTTCTCCTAAACTTGAAGGAGTGGTCTTGTGTTTGGCTGTGCATGGCACCTCTTTTCTAGTACACATTAATTATTTCTCATAACTCACAACCCAGAGATAATAACTGCTAACAGTTTGGTGAATTTTGTGTGGATATGAGCATAACAATTCGGACTTTATTCAGCTTTATATTCTGCTTAGCTCTCTTAATATTATGCACATTTCCCTGTATCATTTAGTGGTATTCTTTGCAAGCTAATTTAGCTATATTTTATCATATACTATAATTTATTTAACCATGCTTCTATCATTGCTATCTAGATTGTTTCCAGTTTTGTTATATTAGGTTATAATATAATCTTCATGTAAAGATTATAATTATCCTCCCTGCAAAGATTTTTGTATTTATCTGCCAAAATAATTTTGTAGGAAGGTTAGAATGTCAATATTCTTTGAAAGGAAACTTTTATAAATTGTATAAACTTGAAGTTATCTCTTATAATTGAGCAGAATATGCTCAGAGGAAAAATTAAATTTTGTAAACATTCATACATTTCTGAAGTTGATGGCTTCAGAAATGCTAGTAGTAGCATCCTATACACCCTAGGCAGTCCATCTTTTTTTTTTTTTTTTTCTTTTTTTAAAAATAATTGAAAGGTATATTAGTTTGTCAGGGCTGCCATACCCAAATACCAAAGACTGGATGTCTTAAATAACAGAAGTGTACTTACAATTCTGGCAGCTTAGAAGGCTGAAATCAAGGTGTCAGCACGGTTGGTTTCTTTTGAGGACTTCTCTCATTTTGGCTTATAGATGGCCATCTTCTTATATCTTCACATTGTCTTCCTTCTGTGCATGTGTCTGTATCAGAATTTCCTCCTCTTAAAAGGACATCAGTCATTATTGGATGAGAGGCACCTCATTTTAATTTAATTACCTTTTTAAAGATGCTGTTTCCAAATAGAGTCATCTTCTGAGGTAGCAGGCGTTAGGACTTAAACATACAATCTTGGGGGTGGGGGAGCATAACTACGCCTATAACAGAAGGTAAGTAAATTAATTTTTAAAATTAAAGCTTGTAAATCATAGTGCTTTAAAGATAAAAGAATCCTATGGCATTAATTCCAATGACTCATTTTATTTATTAAGTAACTTTTAAGTAAGTGGCTTGCTCAAGAACAGAAATAATTGCAGAGTTTTGACTAGAACACTGGTTTTCTGATCCTTAGCTTTTAATTTTAATTAGAATAATATAAAGTTAATGTAATTCTAGATAGCCTTGTAGAATTTTAAAATACACTCATAACTGATAAAATTCTTGGGTACCTTTGATTTAGCCTGTTGGCTTGGCACTTGGATGTTGTCCCTCTTCAAATTAATGAGGCTGATTTCTTCTTGTACTTAAGGCCCTGACATTTTCTTCTTATAAATTCATATTTTTCTATCCCTTCTCCTGATATATTTGAAGTAAGAGTGGAGGCTTAATTCATTTGATTAGGTATATCTCCGAGTTTGAAGATATTTACTTCTTTGGCCTTTGTGATGTAATATGAGTTGTTACCACCTTAAATAAAACCCACAACTAAACCTAAAATCATCTTATATTTTCCCCAAAGATATCCAACAGCAGCTTACTAGGGAAATTCTTTCATTTCTTCACATTTAAATCCCAGCAAGCCTTCCAGTCCTTACCCTTCATTTTTTTTTTTTTTTTTGTCATAACCTAGTTGGATAATGACCAAAGCTTTTGCTCATGCAGTTCTCTGATACATTGTCTCAGAAGTTTATGTAGATTTAAGCCCTTATTTGCACTCCAGCCTTTCATATCACTTGAATGCCATTCTAAATTATGGAAGTTATCTAATTGGCTCTGCAGCAATATGTGGTATGTTATCTGCCTTGGATACTGCTATCTGAGATATATTTCTTTCAGTCCCACTGTTTCTTAAACTGCAAAGGAAAAATCCCTCTATTCTTAAAGATAAACGAAGCCTGATACTAGTAAAAATGGTAAGGACAGATTTTAATCCCTAATAATACTGTTGCAGTAAGGAAGAGGGTCCAGCTTGATCTGAACTCAACTTGTATTTGTATAGAGGTAACTGGGCATTTCAAGGCGAGAATGAGGAAGTAGAGGTGGATGGGTGTGGGTGGAAACTAAGTAGAGTCAGGGAAGTGAAAAATGAGGAAGAGTTTGTTGGTATAAATGGGATTAGGCCAGTTTTTTCTGCTAGTTAGGATTCTGTTCTCCCAGGTGTACTGTGAGTCCTAGGCCCTGTCCTTGAAAAAGACACTCCTGAATTATAGGAGATAACATATACAGTTGACCCTTGAACAACACAGGTTTGGACGGTGCAGTTCCACTTAATATTTTTTGGATTTTTTACGCTACAATACCATAAATACATTTTCTCTTCTTTAGGGTTTTCTTAGTTATATTTTTCTTTTCTCTAGTTTAATTTATTGTAAGAATACAGTATATAACACATAGAGCATTTTATGTGTTCACTGTTTCTGTTATCAGTAAGGCTTCTGGTTATCTGTAGGCTATTAATAATTAAATTTGGGGGGAGTCGAAAGTTATAGGGGGATTTTCAGCTGTGCAGGGAGTCAGTGCCCCTCAAGGGTCAACTACATCTCAAAGGGAGAGAGGAAAGATTCACCATTGTAAGCCCTTTTTAGTAAATGCTCTAAGATAGGGTATTCAGGGGCCTCTTACTGGTGTAGACTGGAAGAAACATTACATTTTTTTAGCAGCCCTGAATTTTCTCAGGCAGGCACTTTAAGTGGGTCTACGATCATCCTTGAGTTGTTCGAACTCTGTTAGTGTGTGCAGGTTTTTTAATGAGGGGGGAGATGGTGGATGAGATCATCTCTGCTGAGCATTTGCAGTTTTTATAGGCCAAGGTTGAGGCCTAGTCAGGAAGATGGCTCAGAGGAGCCTGACTGGAGTTTAAGGAAAGAATCTTTGTCACCATTCATGGGTAAAAAGTGTAAAAGTAGTATAGCTAATAACGACACCAGAGTGTATATAGGACTTCGTTTTGTGTTTCAGTTTTGAGACAGAGCTACTTTAAACACCCGAGGGAGGAATCAGATGACTGCCGCTCAAACACTAGGGACTACACTGTTTTTTTTGTTTTTTTTTTTATGGTGTTAGTAGAACCAAGAACTTAACTCTTGTTGAGGAAAGCATTTTGAAATCCATTAAGTTCACTTTAAATTGAATTATGTCCCAAGTGATTCACAGTAATCAGATAATTTGAAAATTATCCCTTTACATTGAATGGTAGGGAAACACAGCAGAGAAATGTGTCGTTTATGACAGAGGACAGAGCATAATCAAATTTAATTTTATTTAAAAATTTGCTTTAGTCTTACTTAGCTAAAACTAATTTGTTTAGTTTGCTAAGTCTTAAGTTTTTTTAAAAATTCACCTAGTATCAGCACAGACTAAAATATGTTAAAACCAAGCTTTTGAACAAATAGTATTCTCATACCCAGTGATATAAATGCATTTCTATTCTTCAGAAAGATTTTTAGGATTGAAATTACTAGGTCAGAAGGAGTGAGCAGTTTGAAGCCTCTAGCTATGCATCGTGGTCTCATTGCCTTCCTGAAACATTACTCTAATTTGTACACACAATGAAGCATATGAGAGTGCCTATTTGTAAATATTTGCCATACTAATAGATTGTAAAAATGAAGATTGTTTTTATCAAAGCATTTTTTTAGTAATTAAAAAAGCCACATTTATTGATCATTCGTATTTCATTTGTGATTGTCTTATATTCTTTGTACCTTTTTTGTTGGTTGTTCTTTGTTTTCTCACTGATATATGAGCTCTTTTTTCTTTTAATCATTTACCACTTTTTCATTAGTTTTGATTGATAGAAGTTTAATATTTTTTCTGACATTAAAGTTTATCCAATTCCCATTTTTTTTAATGCTTGGAGAATGTTTTTCAATCCCTATATTTCAGTTATCTACTTTCTTCTTACACATTTATTACTTTATTTTTTATTTCTTTTATAAATTTTTATTAATTTTGTTACATGCCAGGAGATGGGCACTTTGTGAGTTATTGCACATTGACTCATAGTGTGATATAATGGAAAGACCTGGTATTTAGAACACCTGGTTATTCTTGGGACTCTTACAACTTGTAACCCATTACAAGTTTGTTTTGTTTCTAAAATTTTGTTATAGTCGTATAATCTGTATCATGGCCAGCCTCAAAAACTGCCCCAAGCATTCCTACCTTCTGGTTTTTGCACCTTGTGTGGTCCCTCCCACATTGAATCAGAGATGGTCTGTGACAGAACATGAGAGAAGTAATAGCATAGGACCTCCAAAACTTGGTCGTAAAAGACATTTCAGCATTTGCCTTGGTCTCTTGGATTATGTAGTCCGAAGTTACCATTGTGAAGACTCAGGAAGCCCTGTAGAAACACCTAAATGGAGAGGAGCTGAGGCCTCTTCTCAGCTCTCAGCACCAGCTTGTTAGCTGTGTATATGAGCTACCATTTAAGCAGATTTTCTAGCCGCTCCCAAATTTTTAGCCCACAGAAACTGAGCAGTAATAAATGATTACTGATATTTTTAATGACTACAGGATAATTTGTTACTTAGCAATAGATAATACAGTGGACAAGCAGTTTTTTAAAATGGCTTCAGAATATGAGTTAAATCTAAATATGTGAAACCTTAAAAAACAAGATTTTTGAAGATCTTTTATTTTCTGTGGGGAAAGAAAGAGTATATGTTTTTGACAAATTGGTGATGGAAGGATAAATCATCTAGTCATATATCTAGCTTCTCAGAGGCTCAGATTGTTCTGTTGCCCTATTAAAACTTAGAAAGAATGTCTGAGAGGAAAGAAAAATCAGATTATAAATTAAAAGTTGTAAAATTACAAGTTCCCTGAGGACAGTCCTGTCTTAATAATTTATTTTAAACATTTATTAAGCACCTACCTTCTGGCAGGTATTGAGGTTACATCACTAAATTAGATGGACACAATTTCTGCTCTTTTGGAGACTTCAGTTTAGTCAGGTCCCCTCTAACCCCCTCTGGCCCCCAAATTCTGGTGATAAGTCTGTTAAAAGAAATAAGTGGAGTAACGGTAGGGAGGTTTACTTCAGGCTGGTCAGTGTTTATCCTGCTTTCTCAGTATAGTGTCTGGTACACATAAGGCATTTATATACTGAATAGATGAATATGTCTGAGTTGGTTTGTTTATACTGTTAGAAGATTACTCTCATTCCCTCTCCCAGTGTACATACATACACATGTAGATGGGAGTTACTTATGTGATAGTCCTCCCAATTTTATGACTCAGAAATGTTATATCCCAATTTTCCATGTTCAGAATTGTGAAAGACTAGCTGCTGTAAACAACACCCCACTGCAGAGCAGTTGTGTCCCGGATAGAACAAATTTTTATGGCATTGATCTTTGCAAAGAGGCAAAGTGGTCTTCAAGGCCCCCTTCTTCCAAAAAAATAAAAAATAAAGACAAGGAAAATCTTACAGACTGGAGGTAGAATAGTGGATGATGCTGATAGCACTTTCAGATAACCACATAGGGGAGCTGAGCTTGGACTCCTGTAGTCTAGACTCTTGGAGGCGCCCTCAAACCACTGACAGAATTAGAAACAAACCCTGACTGTACTAAAGCCCAAAGATGACTCTTAGTCTAATATCAGAGAATGAACTCACCATCAAAGATTATAAATTATAAGAAGCCGTTATTAGCAGGGATTGGCAAATGTTTCCTGTAAAGGGCCAAGATAGTAAATATTTAAGCTTTGCAGGTCATACAGTCTCATACGTATTCAGCTCTTCCATTATAGTGGGAAAGCAGCCATAGAAGATATGTAAATGAATGAACATGATTGTGTTAAAATAAAACTATTCACAAAAACAGGTAAGAGGCCAGATTTGGCCTGTAACCACGGTTTGCCCACCCCTGCAATAGAGGGTGGAGTAGAGGAGATATTTTAAGAGTTAATGGCTGTGTTTGAATACTGATAAAAAATAAATTCTTAGGTCCATTATAAAGTCATGCTTTCATCAAGTGAAATGTCATGCTTTCATCAAGTGAAATGCATGACACCAAAGACCAAAAAAAAAAAAAAAAAAAAAAACCTGCTATAGAGAAAAGGATCATTTGAATGGATTTATAAATTAGAATTGCAGACTTAGCAGTAATAGAAGAAGATAGTGGGAAAGATATCCTCAAAGAGTTGAGAGATTATCATTAATACAAAATAGTGTGCTCAACAAATCTTTTGAAGATGAGAATGCAGACATTTACAGATTAAAAAATGAGAGAATTTACCACTAAGAGACCTAGATTAAAGGGATTTTGGAAAGGTTATTCTTTAAGAATCTACTCAAGCTAAATATTTTAGGAACAAGAACTGAATCTCCACATTCCAGATACTTTAAATAGAGAGTGAACACAAAAATGAAATAGAATGGTGGCCAGTGTAGTTTTCTTCAGGTATAGATGATTAGAATCTAGGTAAAGCTGAAATTCGTGCTTTTGTAGGTTTTCCCCCCCATACTTTTGTATTTTGCCTAGTCTCTAATTGTTCTTACCAATATTTTTGTGATGTGGAGTGGAAATGAGGTTTTATGAGGGCATAAAGTTTGGGGCATATAATCTAAAAGGCCTTCTTTTATTATATGGTTCTTAAAATTTTTGCAAATAATTTCTGTCCAGTGATTATACTGGTTCCAGATTTTTTTTTTTTTTTGTCTTTTCTGTATTTGGATAATTAGTATGCTTAGGCTGGACATTTGATAAATGGGGGAGGGAGGACACCCAAATTTGTTAAATATAGGAAAGACCAAAGTTCAGGACATAATCTAAAAAGAACTATGTTCCATGGTTCCAAAAGCTGCAGAGAGCCAGTGAATATCAGACTGAAGTAATTGGCTTTATTTTGGATAGTAAAGGGATCGCTAAAAACTTAATGTATTTCTGTGGGATAGGAGTCAAAGCAAAATGATCTTGAGTTTCAGTAAGAACTAGATATCCTAATAACAGAAAGGAAATATTTGGTCTTCTATGAAAAAGAAATAATAAACTATTGTCATAGTACTTACATTTATTGGGTGCTTAGCATGTGTCAAGCGTGGTGCTAAGAACTTTCTGTGTGATTTTGCATTTGGACCTCATGACAGTCCTTTTTAGTTTGATGCCTTTATTATCTCCATTTTATAATGACTGGAACTGAGGCTTTATATAGTTTGACTGTTTACTCAAAGTACAACAATAAGTTCTAGAGCTGGAATCAGTAACCAGACTACCTGACTACCATGCAGAAATTTTGCCTTGACCACAAGTCTTATAGGCTGAAGAGCAAGTTTAGGTAATTGTTGTGCTTATTATCTGCATATATTTATTTGTTCTCTATGCTTTATACAGTGCAGAGGAGCAATTAAAGATGACATTGAAAGCATGGGTGAGGGACAAGGAGTTTTTCAACTTGGTGTGAAAGGGAGTGAGCCTGATGTAGTATAGAAGGGTCTACTGATAAAAGTGCAAATAATTCTTTACACATATAGCCATCAAGTACTGAACTAGAGTAATTCTTGGTGTGTAGTTTTGATTCCTAACACATAATTTTGTATGTGCCAAAAGCTTTTAACTTAAGATTTTTTTTTTTTCTAGTGGAAAGAGTGAAAGAACAATTAAAACTTTCTTTGGAAAATAAGAATGGTATAGTGCAAACCGGTGAATTAATAGTCGTGCTCGATGGACTGGTGATTGAGCAAGAAAATCTAACAAACTGCAGCTCATCTCCAACCAGTAAGATAACTTTATGTGTTTTTAAAATTTGAAGGGGAAAAATAACCCAGCAAGAAGTGTGTAAAAACCTGCTTGCTTTCTTTCTTGTTTTTCAGTAGAAATACAGCAAAATGGTGATGCCTTACATGAAAATGGAGACCCTTCAACAAGACAAACCTCCAGGTAGAATATTTTATTTTAGTATTTGTGTCAAGGTAATGTAACATTTTCCATATATAAACTTTTACGTTTTAACCTTAGTTTAGAGTTTGCCATAGAATTGAAAAGTTTCTATCTAAACATGTCATTTGTTTGAATTCTTATAAAAGTGGTTTTTAAAGAAATAACTTCATTGAGATATAGTACACATACCACAAGGTTACCCTTTTAAAAAATATATTTCAGTAGATTTGTGTATAACCATCACCACTATCTAATTTCAGAAATTCTCATCACCCTTAAAAAAAGACTATACTCATGAACTGTATCTCCTCATTCCTCTCTCCTCCCAGCTCCTGGCAGCCACTAATCTGTTTTCTGTCCCAGTGGCTTTGCCTGTTCTGGTCATTTCTTAGGAAAAGAATCATACAATATGTTACCTTCTATTACTGGCTGTTTTTACTTAGCATAATGTTCATCCATGTTGTAGCATGTATCAGTCTTTCATTGTTTTTTATTGGAAATAGCTTCTTAGAATCTGGCATATTTTTATTCTAAGCAAAAATGACCTTGAGTTTCAGTAAGAACTAGATATCCTAATAACAGGAAGGAAATATTTGATCTTCTGTGAAAAAGAAATAATAAACTATTGTCATAGTACTTACATGTATTGGGTGCTTAACGTGTGTCAAGTGTGGTGCTAAGAATTTAGGCATATTTTTATCAGTTAAATAGACTCAGATAATGTGGGAAGATGGGTATCTTTTTGCTATCTGAATTGGCAACTTCCTGTAGATCACTATAAGATACATATGCTCCATGGATTATAGTCTTTCCTCAGAAATAACCCTGCCGTCTCAGAAACTCCCTTGCATTCACATTTGATAACAGTTAATTTCTGGGGACACCTGGGTGGCTCAGTCGGTTAAGCATTCAGCTCAGGTCATGATCCCGGGGTCCTGGGATTGAGCTCCGCATTGGGCTCCCTGCTCAGTGGAGAGCCTGCCTCTCCCTCTGCCATTCCCCCTGCTTGCTTTCTCTCTCTCTCTCTCAAATAAATAATCTTTAATAAATAAGTAAATAATAAAAGCTTTCTGTTTAGAATAGTTGAAATTAGAATAAAAACATATAATCAAATATACTGGAATGAATCCCTGAAGATATAAAAATATATTGCTGTAAAATTGACTTGTTACATTTGAAAAACATGCTGGTGGGGGCGCCTGCGTGACTCAGTTGAGCTTCTGACTCTTGGTTTCAGCTCAGGTCGTAATCTCAGGGTTGTGGGATGGAGCCCCTCGTCAGTCTTGATATTCTTGAGATTCTCTCTCCCTCTTGCTTTGCTCCCGCCCCTCGACTTGTGTGTGTGCTCTCTCTCTCAAGGAAGTAAATAAATCTTTAAAAAAAAAACATACTGGTGTAGGGGTGTCTGGGTGGCTCAGTCAGTTACGTGTCTGCCTTCGGCTCAGGTCATGATCCCAGGGGCCTCGGATCAAGCCCTGCATCGGGCTCCCTGCTCATTGGGGAGCTTGCTTCTCCCTCTCCCTCTGCTTGTGCTCTCTCGCTCTCTGTCAAATAAATAAAATCTTAAAAAAAAAAAAAGGAATACTTAAAAAAAAACCATACGGGTGTATGACAAAGTGTTGCTTCTGTTAATACACAGAATTACTAACATCATTACTCCTAAATTGACATTAATTGATTCTTATAGAGCACTTGAACAGATAAGTATATCTTCTGAATATATATTTGGCTTAAGTAAATATATTTATTTAGTGTCCGTGTGAGAAAATTAAGAACTAAAAGGGTACGACAGTTAGGTGGATTAAGATATTTTGTGTGTGTGGGTGTATATCTGTATCTATAATTATATGTTTTTATAATTTTTGAAATACAATTTTAGATGGAAAAAGGAGCTTGAATCACCACCAGTCTGAAGCCTAATGTTGTTTACTCCATGTAGTAAGACATTTTGAATGAAAGATTAGATCTACAGCACCAGGAAAACTTCAGATGAGTTCTTTTACTTAGACTCCAGGATCACTGGGTGGCTGGGGAGGGCTGTGCAAATCAGAAGAATCACTTGGGAGCTTCCTTCAGACTTCACCTGTCCAAACTTCCAGAAGACATCTTGTTCCAAATATATAGGTGACAAAGGAAGGGAGAGTAGGATTCATTCATTTATTCATTTTCCATCAGATACTTATTATGTGCCTGTTTGGTGCCAGACAGTAGTCCAAGCACTGAGAATACTGGCCCTGTTCCTGTGAAATTGCATTCTGGCAGGATAAAGGTAGATAGTAAACAAGTGAAGAAATAAATTAACCAATTGGAGATAGTGATAAGAACTATGAAGTCATTGAAATAGGGCAAGGTGACAGGAATGGAAGGGAACCTGTTTTAAAGAGAGATGTCAGGGGAATCATCTCTGAAGAAGTACCATTTGAGCTACAATTAAAAAGCCAAAAATGTACTATCCATGCAGAGTTCTGACAGGATAGCATTATTCTAGGTAGAGGACATAGCAAGTACAAAGACCTTGAGTTCATTTTTAGTTAATTTACACTCTTCAAATTCTTCCAACTCTAGAATATAATATTTAGCCTTTTTTTGATAATCCTGTGATCATTATAATAGTACTGCCTGTGTATAATAACTTGTAATAAACATTTGAAGACTTTACAGCATGTTTTCATATTCAATAAAACTGATACACAGTATATCTGCTGCAAGGTGAGCAAAGAGGAACTTGGAGAGAAATAGATTTGAGATAGATGGGCAGGGTTTAGGGACACAATCTGATTTATTTTATTTATTTATTTATTTATTTGTTTATTTGTTTGTTTGTTTTTAAGATTTTATTTATTTGACAGAGAGAGACAGCGAGAGGGGGAACACAAGCAAGAGGAGTATGTGAGAGGGAGAAGCAGGCTTCCCGCCAAGCAGGGAGCAATGCGGGGCTCAATCCCAGGACCCTGGGATCATAACCTGAGCTGAAGGCAGATGCTTAATGGCTGAGCCAGCCAGGCGCCCCTATTTTTATTTTATTTTTTTTTAAAGATTTTATTTATTTGACAGAGAGAGAGAGAGAGAAAGCACAGACAGAGGGAGAAAGCAGACTCCCCACAGAGCAGGGAGCCCGATGCAGGGCTCGATCCCAGGACCCCGGGACCATGACCTGAGCTGAAGGCAGACACTTAACCAACCGAGGCACCCAGGTGCCCCTGATTTATATATTTTAAAAAATACTGAGGCTGCTTTGTGGAGGACACAAGGGTAGCCTGTATATTTGAAAAAACACTGTTAACTTAGCGTGATATTGCCCAACTCCCTATCCACTGCCAGTAAGATTTAAAATGTTTGGTTTTGTAATTGTAGATTTATTTATTTATTTGCAGTTCATATAATGTGCTATAAATTCTTCTAATTCTGCAGTATAATATTTAGCTTTTTTGATTACCATGTACTCATTATCTTAGTGCCACTACATTATAATTTGTAATCAATATTTGAAGACCTTTTTAGCTTATTTTCTAGTATTCAATAAAATTACAGTAGGTTGGAATTGATTTTTTTAAAGTTCCATAAGCTTTTTGAAAATACTTTTGAAGCATCTTAAAATAAAGATTATTCTTAAATATTTAAAATGTATGACGATCATTACTTTGAGGGACTGAATTCACTTTGATTTAATATATTTGTGTATCTGAGTGTACAGTTATCTGCCAGTGTGGATACACTTGGAACTGAAAGTAATTTAAATTTTAATGTAATAAAAGCTTGCTATATCATTTGTTCATTACTCTTTCTACCTATCACTTTGTTTGAGTATTAAGAATTTGGTAAATCTTTCTTATGACAATTCTGATGGAAAGTTACTTGATTTTACTTATTAAAGAAAGCCATCTTTTTTTTTTTTTTTCTTAAGGTTGGCTGTTGAAGGTACTAATGGAATAGATAATCATGTACCCACAAGCACTGTAGTTCAAAACTCATGCCGTTCATATGTAGTTAATGGAGACGATACACCCTCATCTCCGACTCAGGTTGCTGCCAGACCCAAAAATACACCAGCTCCAAAACCACTTACATCTGAGCCTGCCAATGACACTGGTAAGCATGGTGATTTATGAATGAAATTCATAAATTGCATTTTTATATTTACAAGTGAAATTTTATAAATTTATAAATGAATTTTAAATGGATTTATTAATGAAAACTAAACTTTATGTACCTACACCTATACTTCTTACTGTACAGTCTTTATTAATCTTCAGTTCTGTGATAGGAATCTAAAGATCACAATACCTGAAGTATTTTCTAATAATTTGAATTTTTCTAGATTATTTAGGAGGGTATTCCAAATATATATTCTGTTAGAAGTAACAGTACATTTCACTAAGCATGTACTTATAAGATAGTTAGATTCTTAGGCTTTATGCCACAAAATACTTTTGGAAGTAATTAGATAAAGGGCCAATTACTTATTAAGTTCACTCCTGATTCATGAAAAGCATAAGAATGATGAATGCTCAGGACGCCTGGGTGGCTCAGTCGTTAAGCGTCTGCCTTCGGCTCAGGGCGCGATCCCAGGGTCCAGGGATTGAGCCCTGCATCGGGCTCCCTGCTCCACTGGGAGCCTGCTTCTTTTCTCTCCCCCTCCCCCTGCTTGTGTTTCCTCTCTCGCTGGGTGGCTGTCTCTCTCAAATAAATAAATAAAATCTTAAAAAAAAAAAAAAAAAGAATGATGAATGCTCATTTCAGAAAGGCTTATATCACCACTCTGTTTCATTCTTGTCATCATCCTATATTTAAACTCTATGGAATTTGGTAAGTTAGTTTTCTTCCTAAAATAATTAGCTGTTTGAGTAGATTGATGAAAGTATCTATTGACCACTGGTTAGTTGCATGGTTTAGTATTTGGGTACATTCAGACGTTGATGCAAAAGGGAGGAGGACTTACCGAGGCTCCCCCTGTTGCAGGATCTCTTATTTATACGCCATAGCTTGTCAGGTTCTTTATAGGCCGTTCCCTTTGGGAACAAATTCACTTCCCACAGTCTTCTCTTATTTATCCTTGCCCGAAATTTCAGGGTGAAAATAAAACACATAAGGAACTAGAATTGAAAGCTCCATTGTAAGTAATTCCCACAACATTCACAGTAACTGCTAGGAAACAGGACAATCATAATCTCTAACATTTGTGATTGTTCTAAACACTATATGTCTGTTTACTGATTTAACTCTCACCATAACTAATTGAAATAGATACTAATATCTTTCGCTTTTTCCCAGGAGAAACTGAGGCACAGAGAGATCAGAGCTAGGAGGTAGAAGAGCTGTAATTGACATCTATCTCTAGCTCTCTTAGCTCTGTGCCCTCTGCTTTGCTTTGATGTATGTGATTTTTACAGTGTCTCAAAGTTGTACCATTCATCTTTCATACTATGATAGGCTTCAAATAATATTCCCTCATCCAACTTAGTGATTGCGTTTTTACCTCCTCTGATAATTGTTGGTGACATGTGACAAAACAGTCCCATCTGTCATCATTCTATTGGCCAGTTTACAAAGACTTCCGGAACCTCCTCTGTTGGTAGCAACCACTGTGCCAATGTCTTGTGTGTGATCTGTTATCCCTTAGTAGGAGGATGAATTCAGGTACTTCTCAAGGAATGGAGTAATCTTTAAGGCATTAGCGCCAAAATGGTATTCCTTTTTCTAATCAGGAACTTTAAAATCAGTTTTCATGTTGGAGTATGGGTATGGGTAGGAGTGTGCATATTGTGTGTATAACATGTTAACATGTTTTAATCCCTTACTTATAATTCAGAGTCCTAAAATCTTTAAAACCGAAAGGATGTTTTGGTAAACTCCTTTGATGGCAAAATGATTAGAACTGATGTGAAGGTATTCATAGTTCATCATGCTTAATGTATCTGTCCATTTTGCCACAGAAATATTATTGTGTAATTACAATGTGTAGCCCCCAAACTGCTCACGTACTGATGTAATATACAATATATGTGCCATATTAATTTTCTAAGTTCTGAAAACTTACAGTTTTTGGAATACACTCAGCCCCAAGGTTTTGACATAATGGATTGTGGGCCTGTGCTAAGGAGTTTTAACACAAATGATTTCATTTTACCAGAGACAGTATTATATAAGAGGGCTTTTGGGGGGGGATTTTTTTTTTTCTCTCTCCTGTTCATTTGAGTTTTGATTAAGAGGGTCAGTTTGATAAGTTTAGTTGCTGTAAATATATTTTAAGCTAAGATAGGAGGTAGTCATAATTGAAGAGATTAGATTTGGCTTCTAACAGGACCAGGTTCAAATCCCAGCTCTATCATTTAATGTGTTAACTGTGTGACCTTGGACAAATTTCATATCCTCAAAATTTAGCTCTTCCATTTATAAAAAGGGGATAATAATTAGCTACCTGGTAGGGGTGTTTTAAATGTTCATTGAGATAATCCAAAACATCTACCATAGTCCTGAGTGGGTGGTAGGTATTTAAGAAAAATAGTATTTTTTTCTCCACTTCCCACTGTCCCAAAACTTATAGTGCGAAATGACTTTTTTCTAATATGTAATTATTCTTTTATTCATAAAATAGATCAGCTCTCAGTATGGTAAGTTTCAGGCAGAACTAACTGATTTCACAAGTTTGTTAAACTTTTGTTTATAGCTTTTTATTTTAAAATAATTATAGAAAGTTGCCAAGAAATGTACAGGGAGGTCCCATGTTCCCTTCACCAGCCTCTCCCATACAGTGTATAATACAGTATTAGTCAGGAAATTGGCATTGACAAAATCTACATTTCACCAGTTACACTTGCATTGTGTGTTCATGTAGTTCTGTGCAGTTTTATCATGTCTGGCTTCATGCGGCTGGCACTGCAGTCAAGATGCAGAACCATACCATCACCATAGGGCCCCTCGAACACTTTGTGTGAATTGACTTTAGGGAAACTTAAGGTGCATATATAGAAGCAGTTTTTTTGTCACACTTTTAAAAAGGAGTAAAAATGATACTCAAATACTCCAGTATTTCTGCCTTTTTCTACTTTATTTGAATAGTTATAGTGAGGACAAATGCATGATGCTTTGAGGGTACATATCATAAAGTACAAGGGAAACTTCTGAAGGATTAAACATGAAAGTAGGGAGCTATGTCTTGTAACCCAAATGTCGTAACAGTCGAGAGTAAGGATTGGGATACGTTCATTAAGAAATCAAGTTAGTGAGTGTCACCTGGGTGTCTCAGTCAGTTGGTTGAGCATCTGACTCTTGATTTCCACTCTGGTCATGGTCTTAGGGTCCTGAAATTGAGCCCCGCATTGGGTTCTGCACTTAGCCTGTGGTCTGCTTGGGTTTCTGTCTCCCTCTCCCTTTACCCCTCCCCCTGTTTGCGCATGCTCAATAAATAAATAAATAAATAAATAAAATCTTTTTTAAAAAATGTACAAAAACTTAAAGAAAAAGAAACCAAGTCAGTGGGTGTGGTATTATATCTGTAGAGAAGGAAATGCTTTGCATAAACCTCTATTTTACCTGTCACACATTTTGAATACTAGCGAACATAAAATTCTCCACATTCTTTCACAAGCAAAAAACCTATGGTCCTGACTTCCCTCCCTTTCTTTCTCTCTCTGCCTTCCCTTACCCTTTTGTCTTTTTTTGTAGTTTGTCCTTTCACTGATCCTTATGTCATTTGTTAACAGATGTTTAGTTTGCAGCTACCATAGACAGATGTTTATTTTGCAGGACACTGCTTGCTGGCTGGGTACATACACATCAGAGTTTCTCAACTTAAGCACTGTTGACATCTTGGGCCAGATGATTATTTGTTGTGGATGGCTTTCTGATGTATTTTACATTCCTGACATGTACCCACTAAATGCCAGTAACATCCTCTCTTTCCCCTAGCTGTGACACCCAAACATAGCTCCAGACATTGCTAAAATGTCTTTGGAGTGGGGGGCAAATTTGTCTCCAGTTGAAAACCACAGATACATATCAGTAATAATCTCTCCAATCAAAAATAATGCCCACTCAGAATTTCATCTATTATTAACATTTTGCATTACTGTGGTATATTTGTTACAGTTAATGAACCAGTATAAATATATTATTATCAACTGTAGTCCATAGTTAGGGATCAAGGTTCACACTGTGTTATATAGGTTCTGTGAGATTTAAGAAATGGGTGTTATTGGCGCCCTTGGGTGGCTCATTCAGTTAAGCGCGTGACTGAGCACTGACTTGATCTCGGCTCAGGTCTTGATCTCAGGGTTGTGAGATCAAATCCTTATTGGGCTCCACCCTGGGCATGGAGCCTACTTTAAAAATAAAGAAAGAAAAGAACAGAAATGCATGTTGTCATGTACCCACCAGTACAGTATCATACAGAATTGTTTTACCATTCCCAAAATCCCCTGTGCTCTACCTGTTTATCCCTTTCCCCACACTCCTACCACTCATCTTTTTACTGTCTCTCTAGTTTGGCCTTTTCAGAATGTCATGTAGTTGGGGGGCACCTGGGTGGCTCAGTCATTAAGCATCTGCCTTTGGCTCAGGGTGTGGTCCCGGGGTCCTGGGATCGAGCCCCACATCAGGCTCCTCCGCTGGGAGCCTGCTTCTTCCTCTCCCACTCCCCCTGCTTGTGTTCCCTCTCTCGTTGGCTGTCTCTCTCTCTCTCTTGTCAAATAAATAAATAAAATCTTTAAAAAAAAAAAAAGAATGTCACGTAGTTGGAATCTTCTTTCACTTAGCAATATGCATTTAAGGCTCCTCCATATCTTTTCATGGCTTGATATCTCATTTCTGGTATTACTGAATAATATTCCATTGTATGGATATACCCTAATTTGCTTATCCATTCACCTCTTGAAGCATCTTGGTTGCTTCTAGTTTTTGGCAGTTATATATATAGTTGATATAAACATTCATGTGCAGGTTTTTGTGTGGACATAAATTTTTGACTTAACTGCATTGAGGACCATTACTGCTGGATTATATAGTAAGAGTATGGTTATTTTTGTAAGAAACTGCAAAACTATCTTCCAAAGTGGCTGTACCCTTTTGTTTTCCCACCAGCAATGAATGAGAATTCCTCTTGCTCTGCTTCCTTACCAGTATTTGCACTTCAAGGAGAGTTAATACTATTTTTTAACAGTGCTGAATCTTCCCATCCAGGGATATTTTATGTCTCTCTCATCCATTTTGTGTTTTAAAATGTCTCTTAGTAATGTTTTCTGGTTTTGTTTAGATAGGTCTTGAGTGTAATTTTAATGCTGAACTTACATAGGGTCATTGTGTTAAAAATGTTTTGGTCAAACAGTACAAAGAGTTTCTCAGTTGATTCTTGTGAGTGTTCTGAATAAACTTATTCTCTGTGAATGAGTTTCATCATTTTATTTCTAATATTTTTCACTTCTTTCTTGCCTTAATGCATTGTCAAAGTAATCAACAGCATTGGAGTGATGATTATGATCTTCCTTGTTTTGTTTCTGGTTTTAATTTGTTCCTGACCTTAATGGAAATTCTCCTAATGTCTTAAAGTTAATATATGATGCTTACTGTGAGTTTCTGATGGATAATCTAGATTATTCACTAATTTCTCTTGATTCTGCTTATTAAGTGTTTTGTCAAGGTTTTATTGAATGCTTTTTTTTTGTATTGAAAATAGTCATATGGCTATTTTTTTAATGTGTTAGCATAGTTGATTTCCTAACTTAATTTCCTAATATTGAACCATCTTTTAATTTATTTAGTTCCAACCTTAGAGCTATATTACCCTCACAGAATAAATTAAGAAACTCAATATTTCTTTTTCTTTCCTCATGTACTATACCACTTTAAATAACATGGGAGTTGATCTGTTCATTGAAGGGTTCATAGAATTTTTTCAGAAGACTTAAGTGAGTCTTGTGCCCGTTGGTGGGATGATATTAGATTTTTCATCACCTTTTTCATTTCTACTGTGATGAATCTTTTTAATTTTCTTTTTAAGATTTTATTTTTAAGTAATCTCTCTACCCAACATGCAGCTCAAACTCACAACCCTGAGATAGAGTCGCATGCCCCACTGACTGAGCCAGCCAGGTGCCCCATGATGAGTCTTTTCAATTTTTCTTTCTGTTGACTTAGTTAATATATTTCAAAGCTTAGCTTTTTTTTTTTTTAAGATTTTTTTTCTTTTTAAAGCAATGTCCACACTTAAAGTGGGGCTCAAGAGATCAAGAGTTACGTGCTCTACGAACTGAGCCAGCCAGGTGCCCCGTAGTTAATACATTTGAGACTTATTGATATAAAGTGGTTTGTGGCATTCATATGTTATTCATATCATATGTTTTTCTTTATAAAACTCATAAAGGTATACTTAATGGTTTCTCCAAATTTACTGGTAAGAATTCATCTGAAGCATTTGTAAAAATACGATTCCCAGACCCTTCCTTAGGGATTTCCCCTAGAAATTCATTAAGTCTAGAATGGGAACTGAGATCTATACTTTCAACAAGATCTCAACTGATTCTTATCAGGTAAATTAGGAAATTCTGATCTGTTTTACTGTTCTTTTAATTCCTTCTCCTGTTTTTCCTGCCTGGCTCTGGGATTGAGTGCTAAGCTCATTTATTACCATTTCTACATCCTTGGATATGTCTTTGGCTTTGTCCAATAACATTCGATTCAAGTGTTTTCATTGCCATTAATTTCCCTAAAGTTTATAATTTCATTATTATTTCCTCTTTAACTCAGTATTTAGTTTATCATCTAAGCAAATTGATTATGGGTTGGGGAAGAACTGTCATTTTTATGGACATAAAAGTATCAGTTTTCTCACTAGTAAAATGGGAATCATGCTGCTCTCTGTCTCAGCATTGTTCTTTGAGGACGAAATAGGATAACCTTTAAAAAGTGCTTAGCAGATTATGTCAGACTCTCAGTGAACATTTTAATAAGTTGTATTTTGTATTGCTTGGTTCTAGTTGTTTTGTTTTTGAGTTATTTATTTGTCAGAGAGAGAGAGAGCGCGCACAAGCAGGGGGAATGGCAGGCAGAAGGAGAAGCCGCTGAGCAGGGAGCCCAATGTAGGACTCAATCCCAGGACCCTGGGATCATGACCTGAGCCAAAGGCAGACCTTAACCGACTGAACCACCCAGGCATCCTGCTTGTTCTAGTTATATTGTAGTTAGAATGTGGACTCCTTATTGTATAATTGGGGATTTTCCTTTGGTCTTTCACGTGTCAGTTTTTCTAAAAATTTTTTGAGTGTTTGGATGGAATATGTATATAAGAAACTCTCTAACTATAATTTATTGTGTCATTGAATCATTCATATGCTTAACTAATATTTCTACTAACTCTAATCTCATAGTTTTGAGGGAGGTATGTTCAGTTCATTTCTTTGTCTCTGATTTGTCTTTAATTTATTGATTCAAAAAATATTTATTGTTTTCATATGCCAGGCATTTTGTAACAGTTGGGGAATACAAGAGTGAACAAGTCTGACACAAGTTTTCACACTCTGAACTTAATGAAAAGAAATAAAAACAAATACATAAAATGATTTCAGAACATGAGAAACTAAACATAAGAATAGCATTAATAGGATTAAATAAGGTACTCAAGCACTGCCTCAAGTGCTTTCTGAAGATGTAATTGAGCATGCACTCTAAATGATGAGATATCCTGAGACCGTGGGAACCACAAGTGCACATCTCTGAAGTGGGAAGGAGTTTGCTCTATTCAGGTAACAGAAGGAAAGCCGTTGTGAGGAATCTGGGGTAGCTGTGGAGCAGATTAATGTAGTCTTTATCATAGGCCATGGTTAAAGAGTTTGGAATTTATTCTGGTAGCAGTAGGAATTCACTGGTATGTTTAATTAGGGGAGTGAAAAGATCTGTTACATGTTTTGAAAAAGGTTTTCTTGGGCTGTCATTTGGAGAATGGGTTGTATGTAGTTGGACAAGAGAAAAAGCAGGCAGACTAAAATTAGAAGCCTGCTGGAAGTATTGAAAGCAAGAAATGATGGACCAGGAGGTGTAGTGGTACAGATGGAGAGAAGGACTCAGAGCACTTGCTGTTGAATTATTGTAGGAAAGAAGTTTCTGCCTTGAACAACTGAATGGTGCTATTTAATATTTCATTTTCTTCCTTTTTTCTAACAGCTTGTGTTTTGTGTGCTGTGTTTCAGTATGCATAAAGGTTTATGAGTGTTTCTTCTTGGACTGCATTATCTTTTCTCAATTATTCCTCTTTTCCCATTTAGTGTTATTTTGCTTTGAAAAAATGACTGCTAAGCTTTTCTATTTTTGGAAATTAATCTCTGCACTGTTGAAGAGTAAATGTTAAATGAGATAATTCTTTAAGTGAGCATCATATACAGAACACCAGAATTTAGTCTCTTTGTGCACATTCTCTGTTCATTTCTCTGTGTTATCTAACAGTGTTTGATACAGGGTAACTGTAAATATTTTATTTCTTGTATTTTTTTTTCCTCCAAAGCCATTCTCTCCTCCACATTTGGACAGAACTTAATTCATTCTCTTGGTTTTTTGTAATTGCAGTTCGATTCCTTTAGTAGTACATTTTCTTTCCACTATTTAAGTCTTTTTCTTTCTTTAAAAATCTACCTGATGATACCATTACTCTTAATTAGGTCTCCCTGCCCCATTTCAATTAGAATTTTATGTGGAAATTTCTTTGGTTTTGGTCAATAATCTATTCTCTTTCCAGTTTTATTTGGCTCACTTTAATAGTGACACATAATTGACATTCATCAATCACATTTAAAATGGACATTAAGAAAATTGTATTAATGGATCCCAGTACTGAGTCATTTCTTCAGAAAGTGTAGAATAAGTTTTTGGATCTTTTTGGCAGTCCTCTAGAGTAATAAATTAATGCCACTGTGTATTTCCCCCATTGGCATTTTTGGTATTAGCTGCCCTTTTTATATTAGCTCCATTTGCATATGAAAAGGGAGATTGAAAGGGATCATTTAAAGTTTTCATATAAACCATGCAAACTTTCAAAATTGATCCTATGGAGGAAAAACATATTATACTCATGTTGGTTTCTCTTTTCCTTAATGTTATTAGTGTGTGTATACACACAGACAGTTGACCCTTGAGCAACAAGGGATTTGGAGCACTGACATCACCCACCCCCCAGACTCTACCACTTGAAAGTCTTTGTATAACTTTGGAGTCCCCCCACAGATTTAACTACTGATAGCCTATTGTTGACCTTGAAGCCTTACCAATAACATAAACAGTCAATTAACACTTATTTTGTTTATCTATTATATATAGTATTCTTATAATACAGTAAGATAAAGAGAAAATATTTTAAAAAATCATAAAGATTTGTACTGTATTTTTTGAAAAAAATCTGCATATACGTGGACCTACATAGTTCAAAACTGTGTTGTTCCAGGGTCAACTGTATTCTTAAATTTTTATAATTTATATGTTCATCTCTAAAATGTGAGCAAAAAAAAAATCTAATCTATCTTATTTTATTTTCATCAGTACCTGATACATTACTCAGGGTGAATTAGGTACTAAGTAAGTATAACTGGTGAGTTGTTTGCTTTGTCATTGCTTGATAGTTCGTCTTACTGATTTTTCTCTTTTTAGTTAATGGAGAATCATCTTCATCTGCACCAACCGAAAATGCTTCCACCACGGGTACTGCAGTAGTATCTGAAGAAACTGCCTTGTCTTCAAATTGCACTAATACTACTGTTGAAGATCCTCCAGTTCAAGAAATACTGACTTCCTCAGAAAACAATGAATGTATTCTTTCTGACAGTGCAGCACTTGGATCTGAAGCTAGAAGTACTTTAGACCCTGCTGCCTCTAATTCTGGAAATAATTCTGCTTTTGAGGCAGCCAAATTAAGACAGCCAGATGGGTGTGCGGAACCTGCACGGCAACAGTCTGGAAATACCAACACAGAAACTTTGCCATCAGGGTATGTTAAATATATTTTTTAGAAATTTGACTTACATTTGAATAACAGCTTTTTAATAATATGACTGTTGAATGTGTATATAAAATTTTTCCATTGTTTAGTAATTTGAAATCAAAGTTGGAATCTGAATGATACAATTTATTTGCCACAAAGCAAGTACTTTTTAAAACTGAGAACAATTACTAATGAAGTATGTGCCGTGTGAAGGGAAAAGAAAAAGCCTAGTGTTAATTTGCAAGGCACACTTGATTTGATTCTTGGTTTATTTTTACTGCTAGAGAAGAATAACTATAACACTACATAATTACCTCAGTTCTCTAGCTTCCTTTATGGTCTGCTCTCCAGCCCCCAACATAGCCATCTTTTTTCGCATCTAGGGAAAAGTCACTTAACTCTGCTGATTACCTCTGTTACAAACTCAGGGTTTCGTTGCTGCTTAATAATTCTTAGTCCCCTTTAAATTTTCCCATTGAAAATATTCAGCTTCCCAAGATTTCCTTTAAAGAGTTATTCTATGTGTGTATTCCATTTGGTCATCTCTCCCAGATTTACTTAACAGGTTTTTTTGACTCTTTACTTGGCTTTGATGATGAGTTAATCATTCATTGTCTCTGGCTTCAAAAAGTTTATTTCTGGTGGCTCAGACTTGTAAACATACATGCAGTGCAGTTTGACAGTGCTGTGATAGACATATGGACACAGAGCTTTCCTGCACAGCTCGCAGCACTTAGCATGTCTCCTCTCCGAGCTGTGGAAACTGCACTTCTAGAGGTCTTACGTTACTGCCCTCAATTTCGCATCACAGTTACTGTGTTCATAGCCCTGTCTTATTTTCTGAACTGTTTTTCTCAGTGCTCTTTGCTGCTTCATCTGATTTTGCCCATTGTCTAATAGTGGTTTCAGCCTTTTTTAGCCTTTGTTCTTCCTCCGTGTTTTTCTTCCTCTGTTGGTGCTCATGCTCTCCCATCACTGTAACTGAAATCTGTTTGTCCGGGCCAGACCTTTTTCTGAGCTTATTTTCAGCTACTTCTGGAAATCCCCACTTGTTGACTGCCAGCATTTCAGACCTTACAGTATCTTCCCTTCTTTCAAAAATCTCTCTTTGTCCCTTTGTTTTCGGCCTTTGGCAGCTTAGTCATTTATCCTAGTTTCATGTGTCTGCCACTGTGACACGTACATACAAGAAGGTGTTAAGAACCTTCTGGTCTGATGGGAGGGTAAAGATAAGTAAGCAGCAACTACACCGTACCATTAAAGCTGGGCTAAACATAAGTTTAGCAGGCTGTGGATAGGAACGTATTCTTTTAGGGGAGTAGCCTACACTATTGAGATCAAAGAATACTTTCTGAAAGAGATGACCCTTAAGTGGATTTCTAAAAGAGGGTTACGAGTTAGCAGAGCAATAATGTAGGCACTAGTGGTGAAAGGCTTCATTCTCAGTAGAGGCAACTGCATGTTCAGATCTCTGGCATCCATAAAAATGTGTAAGTAGAATTCAGGAAATAGTATTTTGTTATGGCTTGAGTTTAGCATTTCAGGAAGTGACCTACGTAGTACTAAAGAGGAAACAGTCCTATGAAGAATTTCGTATACTTTTCTAGGAGTGTCGGAGTGTTTTCCTGAAAGCCATGAGTAAACATTAATGAATTTTAAGCAGGGTTGTGGCATTGTCCTATTTGCATTTTAGTTAGGTCATTCATTCTAGTAGTGGGATAGACAGATTCTAGGAGTCAAGGAGACAAGATAGCAGCCAGGATGGTTTATAAATGAGAGAAGCAGGCATTATGATTTAAAATGATAATAAGCACATAAATTTAATTCTGTGGGGGCCAAATAAATGTTTCAGCATGCCTATAGCCACCATATGTGATCTTTGTGTTAGGAGACTTTTGTAGTAACCTAGATAAGTGATTTTCAAGTTGCAGGCTGCACCCCATTAGCAGATTATGACCAGCATTTGAACACATAATTGAAGTAAATCGGTATAGACCGGAATAAAAAATACTGAAGAGTGTTAGTTGTAGTAAGAGTAAACTTGTTTCCAGAAAGTTAATTTTTCTGGTGCAGGTTTGTGTGTATAAGGTAAATAGCATTCTAGTACACACAGAGATGTTTATGTAAAACATTTTTCTTTTTCTGTGAACTGTCATCAAAAAAGTTTAGAAGCAGGGGTACCTGGGTAGTTCAGTTGGTTAAGCGTCCAACTCTTGGTTTCGGCTCAGGTCATGATCTCAGGGTCCTGGAATTGAGCCCAGCGTGGGGCTCCGCGCTCAGCCTAGAGTCTGCTTATCCCTCTCCCTCTGCTCCTCACCCCTACTCGCGCACGCGCGTGCTCTCTCTCTCAAATAAAATCTTAAAAAAAAAAAAAAGATGCTTTAAAAAAGAAAAGTTTAGAAGCTTCTAATCCAGGTGAAAAATTAAAATAGCCAGCACTAAGGTGGACTCTGGTCTCATAGGGTGATGATAAGATGCATCCTGGTAATTAGTTGTGAGTAGTATAATAGAAGAGTGGAACTCTTCTGGCTTAGGCAGTACTGTCTTTGTGTAACTGCCCCCGAGTTAACAGTTTTCAAATTTACATCATCTTCTCTCTTTCCTCAGAAATATTTCTTAGTTCCTGTGTTTCCTCTCTTTGTAACTTGCTCAGCTATTTAGCTAATTACCAGAGGAATCACAGTGCCTGGAATTACGAGTGTTCTGAGAGAAGAGTATTCCAGTCTGGAGATGACGTTGGAGTGTTATGTCAAGCATTATCTCACTCAAAGATCTTTGCATTTGCCCATACTTTTGTGTAGAATGTTATTCCTCTGATATCTGCATGACTCATTCAGGTCTCTGCGCAAATGTTACCTTACTCCAGAGGACTTTTCTGATTTCCCCTGTTTAAATCAGGCCCTGCTGCACCCATCCACTTACCCTGCCTTATTTTCCCCCAGCTTTTTGCTAGGAAAATTTATAAACATGCAGACAAATTTAGAGAATTTGACAGTGAATACCTCGATGTCTACCAGTAGATTCTGTAATTGACCTTTCACTGTTTGCTTTATCTCCTGTCTCTTCATCTCTATCTATCTAAGTGCAATTCAGTGAGTTGCAGGCATCAGTACATTTTGCCCCTCAGTACTTCAGCTTGTATATCATTAACTAGAGTTCAATATTTGTTTAAAGTTTTTAAGGTAAAGTTTACATAGAAGGAAATGCACAAGTATTAACTATACCATTTTGATGAGTTTTGACAAACACAAACATTGGTTAACTCAAACCCTTATCGAGATATTGAATATTACCATCATCCCAGAAATTCTCTAAGTACCTTTTTCAGTCACTGTTCTGATTTTTTTCCACTATAGATTCTAGATTAGTTTTCCCTGTTGCAGAACTTAATATAAATGGAATCAGCAGGAATGCTTTTGAGTAGGGTTCTTCTAATCAGCATAACTTGTATTATTTTTCTTTATAACACTTAAATCATCAAGTGACATATATTTGTGTCTTGTCAGTTTTCTTTCCACTGGACTGGAAAGGGCTTTATTTTGTTCATTTCTGTACTTCTTGTGCCCAAAACCATACCTGCCACATAGCTGGTACTCAGTAAATTTTGTTAAATAAGTGAATTAATGCCCGATTAAATGATTTTGAGTGAGTGAGCAACTGGGCAAAGGCCCTGGCTTGTAAATACCTCTGAGGAAATGGTTAACAAGGTCAAAACCAACTAAAAAATTCAAGTAAGATAAGAACTGAAAGGCACTGATTGAATTTTAATAACAAAGGGATTATTTATTATTGACCTTAGACAAAGCAATTTCTGGGAAATAGAGCTGTTTTCAGAGCGCTGTGTGATGGAGTGAATGGGAAGGGTAGAAATGTGTACAAACATTTAAAGAGAACCAGTATGTAAAACTTTACCTGTGAACACAAAGAGAAAGGAATGTTTGGTTGGTGGAAATGCGCAGGAGGAGATAAGAGAATTGAGGGTTAGTTTTTGTTTTATAAAATGGGAGAGACTTTAAAGTTTGTTTGTTTAAATGGGAGAGACTTTAAAGGATAGTCAGCTTCTGATGGGCAGGAGTCTGTGGGCACAGAAGTTAGCAGTACAGGAGAGAAGGAGGTAACTGCTCTTTGTGGTTGAGAAAGGCAAGTCTTACTATCTATCCCATTATCCAAGTTTGAAACCAGTAGTTAGTCAGTCAGTAACTAAATTCGGTTATTTTTATTGTAATACATTTCACCAAATTCTTCCACATTTAACTTTTTTTAAAGCAAGGTCTTTGTTCAGTAGTTGGTTTTGAAAATTTATGTATAATGTCCCAATGAGACAGAGAGACTATACTTAAATAGTAGAAAGGAGAATGTTATGGTTGAAGTGATGTGTGGCAGTTATAAAGTAGCACTTAGATCCATGAAATTAAAGAATTTTATTGCGAAGTCTCATCATTCAGCCAAGTAATTTGCACCTACTGGGAAGTATTCATGAATTTCCACTACTGGGATATTCTGATCTCTTGCCAATTCCAGCCCACCACTTTTATAGGACCCATGGGTGTAGCTCTAGCAGGCTGTCACTGTGAGTCACCCAGACCAATCCAGAGTATCATCCTTTGCTCTGCACCTCTCCTTCCCCCTACTAGTACCTTCCTCCATCATTGCTGCCCAAAGCCTTGGTTACCACCTACATATTGGGGACTCAGTTGTGGCAACTGCCATGCTCCAAGAGGTAGAATCTCACTTTGGAGTGACAGCTCAGCAAGTTGCCTCCCCTTGGACCAGCTGCTAGGAAAATGAGGTGGGGCATGACAGTTTTTGTTCTTATCATGTAAGTACCTACATAATATTATTGATTTTGCCTTTCCACTCACACAGCCTAAAATATTTACTATCTGGCACTTTACAGAAGAAGTTTGAGAAAGATACATTCTGTTAGGAGCAAAAACACTGAAATTTGAAAGTGAACCCCTGTTTCGGAAAAATTAAAAATAGGTGGCTAGGGGCACCTGGGTGGCTCGGTGAGTTCAGTGTCCGACTCTTGATTTCAGCTCAGTCATGATCTCAGGGTCGTGACGTCGAGCCCAGCTTTGGGCTCCATGCTGGTCATAGAGCCTAATTAAGATTCTCTCCCTCTCCCCCTCCCTTAAAAAAGAATCCATGGCTTACATTATGCTTGGAACATGAGAGCTTACTTGAATATTTGTTGAATGTTAAATTGGAAATATTTGCAGTTTACCTGAGATAAAACTAGAATAGGGCTTCATAGCCTATTATATAGATGGAACCCTTGGTTATGTTTATTTTTTCCCCCTAATATTTTAATGTGTTTCTGATCACAGGCTAAGGCATAACCAAGTAAAATATTTAAGCCATACAAAAACACTCAGAGAATGGTGTCTATATATTATTCCTGCAGTAAGTATTTAAGAGCTTCTCTGTGTCAGACTTTACCCTAGGCCCTGGGTGTTCAGAGGGCCAAGAGAGCCCAAGACTCTGCTGCTATGAAGTATGTGTAACAACAGGCTGACCAGCTGGGGCCTTGCACATACAACCTATTCAGTAATGTCATATAGTGACAGGTTCTGTGAGGAAAGATAGAAGTAGATGAAGAGGTTAGCGAGTAGCTATGTAAATTACTGTTTTGAATACACTTATAGAATTATTTTAAGAAAATGGGATCATACTCTACATGGTGTAGAGTTTTCAGTTGCTTTTTTTTTCTTCAAGTTTTTATTTAAATTCCAGTTAACATACAGTGTAGTATTAGTTTCAGGTGTAGAATTTAGTGATTCATCACTTACATATAATACCCAGCATTCATCACAACGAGTGCCCACCTTAATACCCATCAGCCATTTAACCCATCCCTCCCAGCCTCCTCTCCAGTAATCCTCAGTTTGTTCTCTATAATTAAGAGTGTTTTCTGGTTTGCCTCTCTTTCCCTCCCCCGCCATGTTTGTCTGTTTTGTTTCTTCAGTTCCACATGTGAGTGACATCATGTGGTATTTGTCTTTCTCTGACTGACTTATTTCACCTAGCACAATACCCTCTAACTCCATCCACGTTGTTATAGATGTCAAGATTTCAGTCTTTTTGATGGCTGAGTAATATTCTGTTGTGTATATATACTATCTCTTCTTTATCCATTCATCAGTCGATGGACATTTGGGCTCTTTCCATAATTTGAGTATTGTTGATAATGCTGCTATAAACATCAGGATGTATGTATCCCTTCAAATCTGTTTATTTATATATTTTAGAGAGAGTATGAGTGGTGGGTAGGGCAGAGGGAGAGAAAATCCTAAGCAGGCTCCATGCCCAGTGCGGAGCCCATTGTGGGGCTTAATCTCACCACCCTGAGATCATGACCTGAACCAAGATCAAGAGTCAGATGCTTAACAGAGTGAGCCACCGGAGTGCTTTTGTAGCCTTTAGGTAAATACCTCATAGTGCTTTCTAAAACTTGGTCATATGTCCATGTCAGTATGATTCACACATTCAGCAAATATTTAGTAAATATTTATTAAGCACCTCTGCAGGCACTGTGCTTTGTGCTGTTAGTACACTGATGAGCAATACAGATTTAAACATCAGTCTTCATAAAGCTTGTTGATCTATATATGTAGGTTTGCCTTTATTCTTTTCAATTTTTATTTTTATTTTATTTTATTTTATTCTATTCATTGGTTTATTTTTAAGTAGACTCACACCCAGTGTGGAGTCCAACATGGGGGCTGAACTCACGACCCTGAGATCACAACCAGAGCTGAGATCAAGAGTTGAATGGTTTTATTTATTTATTTTTAAAGATTTCATTTATTTATTTGACAGAGAGAGAGACAGCCAGCGAGAGGGAACACAAGCAGGGGGAGTGGGAGAGGAAGAGCAGGCTCCCAGTGGAGGAGCCCGATGTGGGGCTCGATCCCAGGACCTGGGATCCCAGGACCTGGATTCACGCCCTGAGCCGAAGGCAAACGCTTAACGACTGAGCCACCCAGGTGCCCCAAGAGTTGAATGGTTTTATAGTATTTCCTTGCATATTATTGCTGTGTAACAAATTATTCCCAAATTTAGCAGTTTGAAACAACAAATCATATCATTTTTAAATAGTTTCTGGGGTTTAGGAATCTGAAAGTGGCTTAGCTGGGTGCTTCGGTGCAGGTTCTCATGAGGCTGTAGTCATCTGGAGGATGATTAAGTGGAGCTGACCTGGCAAACCCAGGAGAGCTGAATTCTGGCCTGTGAGGGGGACAAGCCTGGTCTCTGCATTGGCACTCTAAAAGGGTCAGGAATTGGCAGCATTAGATATGGTAGGAAGTGGTGGTGAAGATGGCACGACGACAGATAGCAAGATTCAAAGTCACTTTGAGAAATGAATCCTTAATTCCCCTCCCTGCAGCTAGGACTAGTATCCTGCCTGTGGGTGTTTTCTCTGGAAGTTCTCTAACTTGGGAACACCAGGCATACTTGAGGGCAAGGACTGTGCTAAATTGGGACATAAGTGAACCTTCCGGAGATTAGTAAGTGAATAAAGTTATAAGTGAGTTTTCAAACCCAAGCATTCTTACCTACTCAAATCCCAGAATATTGACAACAGGATTTTACCTTTTCACCCAGATTGAAATTATCTTCTATTGAAACCCCCCACCCTAAAAAGACTAAAAATACTGATACCTATTTGTCCTGCAGTGAAATAGCCTTGTTCTGTACTCCTTCAGTCAATCCCACAATCGGCACCCAGGAACAAAAAGGTCCCAGTCGGTTTTAATATTCTCAGAGACATAAGAGTAGATATAACATACATTACATTAAAGAAGGAGGTGTAAAAACAGAATACTCCAAGAACCAAAATCTCTTAGAAATCTAATTCAGTGGAAGACTTGGGTAATAAAGGTGAAGAAATTTCTCAGAAAATAGAACAAAAAGATAGGTTTATAAAATAAAAGAAAGAAAATAGAAAATTTAGAGTACCAGTTCAAAGGCGTCTGATAAAAGTTCCAGAAAGAGAGAAAATGGGAGGAAATCCTTAATAAAAAGTCTTAACAAACATGAAGGGCATGAATTTTCTTATTAAAAGGGCTCACCAAAACTCAGGATAATGAGTGAAAATAAATCTGTATTAAGATGCTTTGTTGTGAAAATTTTAGTATGTTGGGGCGAAAGAAAAAAATTTAAACATTTCCAGAGATTTTAAAAAGGGAATAGAAGCAGATCTCATACTTATCAGAATGGCATTAGATTTCTCGGAATCAACACAAGAAGCTGTTAGGCAACTTAATATTGAGGGAAATTAAATGCACTCTAGATGTCTGTAATCAGCCACACTGTTGAGTGTGTGCACAGAATAAAAACATTTTCAGACATCCTCAGTTTCCAAAGTCTGTTTCCCATGTATTTTTTCTTAGGAAGCTACCAGGACTCGTGTTTCTCTAAAATTAACTACTGAATACGAAAGACATGGGCTCCAAATCTTAGGTGTCTTGATAGAAAGGGTGGGAAAGGAATCACCAGCATGATGGTGAAAGGAAGCCCAAGATGGCAGATGTGCCGCAGCTTCACAGTTGGCCGGGCGAGACCAGCAGCTCATCAGGAGGCAACTGTGATTGATAAATACCTGATGAGCCTGAACATTTGGAGAGGACATTTATGCAGCTGGAAAAGTATTTGGAGTTAAATCAATAAGTACATAGAAAATAAGGAAATGGGAGGAAAGGAGACAAAAGAAATGCAGTGTTCCATGACTCAGTTGCCAGGAGGGTTTTATATCACATAACTGTAAGGTGTGCATGTGTTTGGAATGGTCAGAGGAGGGTAAGTGTTACAGTGTGTGTATATATGTGTGTGCAGGAAGGAGACTTCCAGCTGCATCTTTCACAGTGAGAAATCAATGTATATTTGAAATTAAATATAAAATAATAAAGTAAGCTTATTAATATGAAAAGAGGTAAATACTGAAAGAATTGGCTAAGACAGTTGAAAATGTTGCATTTGTAGAATGGAAAATGAAGTTAAGGGGACATAGACTGTATGTATGAAGGTGTGTGCAACTGTGAAGGTATGTAACTATGTGAAAGTATAGATAATTTTGATCAAAATTAAAGCTAAATTAAACATGGTAAAGAGTATTTATAAAGAAAAGATGGAAACCTAGAAGTTTTGCTACAGAGGTGCAGTAAAAACCCAAGGACAGATTATAGGAATTAATATCTAAAAATAACAAAAGTACCATTATCAGGAAGTTCTTGAAACTTCATACATTTTGAAGGTATTTGTTTTGGGCTGTTAAGCTTTCCTACAAATCAATAGCCCATTTATATGTGTTACAAATATTCCTGAATTGTCTTTAAAATGAAATTCCATATTTGAATCCTGCTTTCCCATGAACTTTTATTATTATATAAAAGCAAATAAAATCTGAAATTTCAGGGTTTTTTTAGTGAAATGCTTTTTTGTAAGAAATACCTAATTTTTGTGGTACAGGGTAGCATGACTGTTCCAGTATAGGATTTTATATGACTGTTTTTTTTTCTACTTTAACAGTTAGCTTTTTATTTAAAGTCATATGTGAGATTACTTTATTACTGCATCTTCTCAATTGTTTCTTCCTTGTATTTGCCCTTTGTCTTTCCTAATTTGGTGAGATTTGGTTTTACGTTCAAGAACCTTTTTGCAGTCTTTGTCCAGTTTTAGTCTAGAGATAGCCACTTTGCTAGGGTGAATTGCCCACATGGGCAGTTCTGCCATTCACCTTCGCTCACTGTTCTCGTTTAGTGTAGATGATGGATTCCTTCCCGTAAACCTGGACTGCTTTGCTAATTTGCTGATCTTTGTAGTGTCCTAGCACAACCTCTACTTCATCATCCTTTTGGATGGGCACAGATTGATCATTGTACTTCTGTCTCAGCTCTTTGCAAAGAGAGGAAGACGTAATCTTCCTCCGAATGTGAGAAGGTGCATTGAAATGCCTTTTTCGGTTTTTACTCTGGTCAGAAGTCACGAAGGGATTGAACTTCATTTTGGCTGCTGATGCTTCAGCGATGGCCACAAAAGGGAAGAGAGCAATAGTAATTTTTTAATAGATAAGTTTAACAACTTACGTGATCCTGAGTCAGTTGTGAACTTGGACATTTTTATTGTTCGTTGTTACTTTTGAAGCATTTTGTGACTTGTGTTTATTGGATGCAGCTTAAGCAAACTATTAATTTTTTTACATGCCTTTTTTAAGTAAGTCTGTATATATGTGTAAACCTTGCTTAGGGAATAGCTTTAATATGTATAATCATTGTGTAAGAAAATAGTTTAGGGTCGAGTGTCTGACTCTTGGGTTTGGCTCAGGTCATGATCTCAGGGTCATGAGATTGAGCCCTGTGTCAGGTTTCATGCTCAGTGAAAAGTCTCCTTGAGATTCTCCCTCCCTCTGCCTCTCCTCCCACTCTGCGTGCGCTCGCTCTAAAATAAATTTAAAAACTCTTTTAAAAAAGTTTAATAATTAAAGGCCTCTTTATCCCAAAGGAATCAAATTAAATTGGGTCCCTGGGTTTAAGAGAGAGAAAAATACTTCCATTTATTCTCCTTTCAATTGAAAAACAAGAATGTTAAACTCAGAAATAATCAAGTTTTTATGTTTTACATTTAACATTTTTCTTCTATACCATATTACAGAAAGAATGGAGAGGAAGAAACAGGAATCACAAAGGAGAAAACAAGAGTGGGGAAAATAAGAGATTGAGAGTCTTTGAGAGGAAACAGAAAAAGATGAAATTGAGATGTCTGTAAACTCAGAAGTTTTACCAAAAACAAAACGGAGATAGTTGTATACGAAAAGACGACGCCGTATGCATGTAGAAGAATTTTTGTGGAGCAGTGTCACCACATACTTTAATGCAGTTTCTGCTTTTAGATGTGTATTTTTGAAATTGCAGGCAAAAGTGGATATTGCCTCTTTACTATTTTGGGCCTTAAGTATGATATTAAGCTGAAAATTCCTCTGCTTTTGATTAAACTTGTCTTTTTTTATTTTTTAAGATTTTATTTATGTATTTGAGGAGAGAGCACAAGCAGGGGAAGGGCAGAGGGAGAAGGAGAAGCAGACTCCCTGCTGATCAGGGAGCCAGTGTGGGGCTTAATCCCAGGACCCTGGGATCATGACTTGAGTGGAAGGCAGCTACTTAACCAACTGAGCCACCCAGGCGCCCCTAGATTTGTCTTTTCTGATAATAAATTTTCTGATGATAAATTCTATAAATTAGTAACTTTTTAAAACTTTAGGTATTACTTTATCCTCCTTTGCTAACTATGTTTACTGAGTTTCCAATACTGTCAATAGAAAGGGAGGGGTGCCTGGGTGGCTCAGTCATTAAGTATCTGCCTTCAGCTCAGGTCATGATCCCAGCGTTCTGGGATCCAGCCCCGCATCGGGCTCCCTGCTCAGTGGGAAGCCTGCTTCTCCCTCTCCCACTCCCCCTGCTTGTATTCCCTCTTTCGCCACCTGTCTCTCTGTCAAATAAATAAATAAAATCTTCAAAAGAAAAAAAAGGGGAATAATTAAGAACTTAAAAAGCACTAATAATTAGGAAAACAAACTTTGTATGTGTGTGTGTATATAACCTTTTAAAGTAAAACTTGTAATTTTCCTGATTATAAGAAGGAATGATTTTTCAGATTGTCTTAGTTTGTTATCTTCTATTTTTGTTTTTGGATTTTTATTAAAGGTGGGAACAGAGAAAAGATCCTCATGGTAGAACTTACTACGTGGATCATAACACTCGAACAACCACATGGGAGAGGCCGCAACCTTTACCTCCAGGGTAATGTGGCATCTTTATGCATCTCCAGTTGTGTTTTATCATACATGTGATTTCTTTAACTTACTTATTACAATAAAGTGATTCTTCCATTGTGCATGTTATATTTCCTTCATTTACTTCTGTGAATAATAACTTCAGTAAATGAGATTTGTTATATCGTATCTCTTCTACAGTTAGTCTGAAGGGGCTTCCTCAAGAGATTGTCAAACACTGGCATGAGTAACTGAGACTACTTGTGGAATTTTGGTTCAGTTTTAGTGCTTGTCATTAGTTTTTAAGGAATGAAAGGCCTATTTAGGAAAATTTATATGTATGGTTCTCCAAAGATAGTGATCTAAGCTATGTTATATGAGATTTAATGATACAAGAGATGTGAGAGTGGTTCAAAGTTATGATCTTAAAAGATTACTACAAGTAAAATTGTATTACATTATGGCTAAAATTATAGAGGGTCTTAAGTGAATAAAAACATTTCTATTACATGCTAAATAAATTCATGCTGTTAGGCTGTCATTCACAGTCATTCACAAACAGATCTTCCTTTTCCTTTGTGTTCTTATCTTTCATAACTCTTTATACATATTGTGCTGATAGCTAGTTGAATTATATTATTTATATTCTTCTCAAACACTCTGAGGGACACCTGGGTGGCTCAGTCTCTTGAGCGTCTGCCTGCGGCTCAGGTCATGATCCCAGGGTCCTGGGATCAAGCCCTGCATCGGGCTCCCTCTCAGTGGGGAGCCTGCTTCTCCCTCTGCCTCTCCCCCTCTGCTCGTGCTCTGTCTCTTTCTCTCCTCTCTCTCAAATAAATAAATAAAAATTTTTAAATGAATAAGTAAATACATACATACATACATATATACATGCAAACATGCATATCCAAAAAACCACTCTGCCTGTACCTGCAATATTTTCTTTATTGTCTTTGCTACTTACTCAGAATATCTGTCCTTACAGAGGTAACTTAAAGTCCACCAGTATAAAACACATTCCAAGTCCAGAAAATTCAAAGCAAGAAATGTAACTTTCGTGAGATTGGTTACTGAAAAGATTCTTAAATCATTGTATGAGTTAATGGCACAGAGAAGTGTTTGCAATGGAGCTGAGATGGGGCAAGTAGGAGAACGCCAGGCTTGCCTTGTCCCTCAAGTAAGCTACATAACTAAGTTAATGGCACAAATTGACTATGGTTATCTGAACTTGGGAGGATGAGGAGAACTTCAGTTGGTGGCAGAATAGGAAAGGGCATTTTATTTTGAGGGAATATTCAAACAGAGATGACAAAGTGAAACATATGATACACTTGGGACCAGCAAGTAGTTGATCTGGCTCTCATGTAGGTCCCTTGAAAGATCTTAGGGGAGATGAGGCCGAAATGGTGATTGGGTTCATTTTTATGCTGTGCTGGAGAGCTGTAATAGGTGGAATGACGTGATTGAATCTGCACTTATGTTCAGCAGCCGGATAATAGCAGGAAGGTAAAGACCTGTAAGAGCTGAGTTACAGCCCTGAACTTGGGCAGTGGCTAGAGGTGCAGATTGCTAGGTGTACAGTGAGCACACAGTAGCTTCTTAACCAGAAAAAAAGAGGGTAGTCAGATTAATACTGAGACTATTCAGTCTTTGGCCCCTTTTTTAGACAGTTCTTAGAAATCATGTAGTGGTAGAATGGGAAGGCAGTTTAGCTAAAAAAAGCAAGTTACATGTTCAAAATTTTAAAGTTATGTTGTCGTGTCTCTGATTTTTAAATTATATGAGTAAACTGTTAACTAAATACTTTCCAGTTTCTGTTTAATTTTTATTGATGCTGCTTTTGTTTGTGGTAGTTGGGAAAGAAGAGTTGATGATCGTGGCAGAGTTTATTATGTGGATCATAACACCAGAACAACAACCTGGCAGCGGCCTACCATGGAGTCTGTTCGAAACTTTGAGCAGTGGCAGTCTCAGCGGAACCAGTTGCAGGGGGCTATGCAACAGTTCAACCAGCGATACCTCTATTCGGTAATAGCAGATTGTAAGATGTCAGTACAACTATTTCCTCCAGGCATTTGCTCTTTTCTACTTTGATGATTTTTAAATGTTATAGACTGCACTGCAAGGTACTTTTTATTTACTCTTTAATAAATAATAATTATTTCTGATATACATACGCACTTTAAGGTTTTTTTAATTCTAGTTTACTAACATAAGTATGGTTTTTGTCTTAAAAAGTGGTAGTTTCGTAAGTGAAATTTCTTAATGAAATAATTTGTCTTTCCTAATTCCCAGTTTTCTGCCTTTAATTATAATCATTTTGTTTGCTTTAAGCAAAACTGGTTACCCCCTGATTTTACTTAAGACTAGTTTTGCCATTTTTTAGCTGTTTGGATTCCCATCCCAGATTCTCAGAAACAACACTTTAATGTGTTTGGCCTACCAAAGATATTTCTGGAATTGGAGATAGTTTTATCCAAAAAATCTAATGCTATCTGGAAATTTGACCAATTGATGGTCCGTGTGTTACCATAAGCAAACATCCACAAGAAGACTGGGGGTAGAGGGAAACCTTTGTTACATAGGTTTGATCACAGGAAGTGGAAAATACAAATTTTAAGTACCGGGCATCTCTAGAGAGTGTTTTGAGGCAACTTGAAAACCCAAAACATAGAGGCTAGCAGATAGGGAGGAATTTGGAAAGACACAAAAAGAAAACTTTACTCTTTTTTCATTATCCTGCCTCAACCTGGCTCTTTCAGCTCCATTTTCTTCAGAGGTTAAATAATAAGTTCTCATTTGCAGGTTGACCCATTTTCCTGGTGATCTGTAGCCAGCAGAGAGGGAGTGGGCCAACCCAGCTTACATAGCAACTCCTGCTGCCACCAATTGCTGGTTCTTTGGTAACTTGTACAGAAATCTGTAGTAAGGTTTCGTTGTTTAGCTGTATATAGTAAACAAGAAATTACATACTGTGTGCTTTTGTTCTGGGTCAGCTTAGCTGTATACGTGAGAACCTTGGGGAAATGGTAGAATTAGGTCATAGGGATGTAGTAGAATTGTGTTCTCCTGCATAGAACATCCTTAAACAGGTTCAGGTATAATTATCTAAGTATAGCACAAGTCTGGGATAAAAGTCCAGGCTGACACATACATTGGCTTAGTAATGCCACCTTAGGTACCCAGATTCTTTGTGCATTGTTACCCTGCTTCATGCTTACCTCGGTCATACAGAGCTGCTGCCCTTTGGGCTTCATTCCCCAGTGTAGACAAGAAGAAAGGGAGAGGGGAATGAGAAGAGCAGATGGCTTTTAACTTGAAAGTCCTGCCTTTTTACTCGAAAAGGGATGTCCTTACCAGGGACTTCTGCCAGTACTCACTGGCTAGAATTGGTCATTCTACCAGCTCAGCTGTGAGGAGGCTGGGAATGGAATTAGACGGACACATGGCTACCTCGAACAAAACAGTGGTTTGGGTGTGAAGGAAGAAGGTGTGGGAAATGGATATTGGTAAAATTAACAGCATCTATTATAAGGTTATAAAATACTTATCAAGATGCATAACTTTATCATTAAGACAAAATTTTTCAGGTGTGATGATTTTTATATTTATCATTCTTTTCAAATTGATAGTAGAATGTATTTTCTTCTGAATATATTTCTGGATTATAATATATGTAAGCATGAATGTTTTTATTTATGAATATGTAAAAGATACTAATATTAAGATAAAAGTTTACTTGTATAAAGATGAGACTGGATTTTAATGTTGGTTTTGTTTATAGGTATGTCTTAAGGAGAACTGTGATTATTGTACTTTTAAACAAATAATATTTTTCATTTGAACACGACAATTTTCTATATGCTCTTTCTCTCTCATTTCACTCCTAATAGATTATTATAGAAGGGCTAAAAATTAAAATATTGATCTCAGTATATTATTTCTAAATCATCTTAGAAAAACTAATGATTTTATCAGCTGATGGACTCTTCTTAACTCATGACATTTTTAAATGTACTTTGTGTCTTGGAATCACTATATTCACATTCCTTTATCATATTTTTTAGAAAATTACTATAAAATGTTCTACCAAGTATTTAATTTATCTTTGCTTTTATATTATAGTAATGTTTTTATTTTTCCCTCCAACCCTTTCTCCAATCAGGCTTCAATGTTAGCTGCAGAAAATGACCCATATGGGCCTTTGCCACCAGGCTGGGGTAAGCTGATATTTTGTTGGTAAAAATATCTGAAGGTATGTATAGTATAAATAGTCATTAAATGCTGTGCTCACTCTATTTTTTAGAAAAAAGAGTGGATTCAACCGACAGGGTATACTTTGTGAATCATAACACAAAAACAACCCAGTGGGAAGATCCCAGAACTCAAGGGTATGTGTGTACTAAGGCCTTAATTAAGTCATCTTACGTATATCTGTAGATAGAATCAAGTAAACCTTGATTCGGATGTTTTTAGTACCTAGGAAATGTTCACCTTGTGACTGTAACTTTATCTTTTAGCTTACAGAATGAAGAACCCCTGCCAGAAGGCTGGGAAATTAGGTATACTCGGGAAGGTGTTAGGTACTTTGTTGATCATAATACAAGAACAACAACATTCAAAGATCCTCGCAATGGGAAGTCATCTGTGTAAGTGGAAACCTGAAGTTCTTAAATGCTGTTTAATGAGGACATAAAAATTTAGCCTCAATTTTAGCAACAGATTGTATTTTGTGGATCAAGAAAACCTATATAAGTAATACCCATCATTGCTTTACATTACTACGGAATGAATTTGTAGCACATAATGTGTAATAATAACGATAGCAAATATTTAGTGATTGCTGTGTGCACAGTATTGCTCTAAGAACGTTGTGTAAACTAGATCATTTTATTTCCCAACAACCCCTTGAGGTGTTTTCACTTTTTCAGCACAGAAAGTGAGGCTTAGGGAGCATACCTAACTTGTGCAAATCCAGACGGAAGGGAATGGAGCTGGTTTCAGACCAAGGCAGTCTATTCGCAGAGTCTGTGCTCTTAACTGCCCATCATACTACTGTAATTCATGAAAGAATGAGATGTCAACACATTTGAATTTTCCAGATAAAAAATGTCTTAAAACAGACCTCACCTTCATCCTTACTCTTAGGTGTGGTATCTTTGCATCACTAAGAAAATAGAAGCAACCATAAAAGGAGTTTGGTTTTTCATTTGTTTGCTTGTTTGTTTTTTGCAAATTCCTACTGTCACATCTGCCCACCTCAAGCATCTGTCTTCCTTCTTAATCCTATAGGTGAACTGTCATTGTTCCTACCAAAGGCCAGTCCCTTTGATGGCACTCTAGATCTTCCCCCTTTCCCATTTAATTGCTCCAGCAATTATCATCTTTCTATCCTCCATCATCAGTTTTTCTTCTACTGAATTATTCTTATCAGCTGCTGTTTCTCCTAGATAAAAACAAACCACAACATTTTACCTTTCAAATTAATTCAATGAAAATTCATTTTTATTGTTGCCCTTTAGGAAAAGTACCTGAAAGCATTGTCTCTAGATAGCTGTTTCTAATCTTTTTCAATCGGACTACAAGGAAATTCCGCTGACCCTGAACTTGTTAAGGACACCAGTGACCTCCACATTGTTAATTGTTAATTCAGGGATTAGTTGCAGTCCTGTCTCATTTGATTTAGGAGCATTTGACACAATACATTTCTAGCTACCTCAGCTTCAGAGTATGTCCAGAATCCACTTAGGTCTCACCACGTCTACTACCACCACATGATCAGCTGGAGTGGTGCCTCTGTCTCTCTGCTTTCTACCCACACCTCATATAATGTTATTCTCCCTTTAGCAATAGGATTGACTTTTTTTTTTTTTTTTCTATTAAGTATAAAGTCATTCCTGGGCGCCTGGGTGGCTCAGTCATTAAATTCAGCTCAGGGCATGATCCCAGGATCCTGGGATCAAGCCCCGCATCAGGCTCCCTGCTCCGCTGGGAGTGCTGGAAGCCTGCTCTTTCCTCTCCCACTCCTCCTGTTTGTGTTCCCTCTCGCTGGCTGTCTCTTTCTCTCTTTCAAATCAATCAATAAATAAAATCTTAAAAAAAAAAAGTATAAAATCATTCCTTCACACAAAAACTTCTCAGTGATTTCCCATCTCAGAGTGAAAAGGAGAGTCCTCACAGTGGCCTCCACGGCCTTACAGAATGTGACCCCTGTTTTCTCTTCAGTTTCATCTCTGTTTTCTCCCCTCATTCACTGTGCTTCAGCTTCATGGGCCCCCTAGCTATACCTCAAGCACCTGGGCTTTCACTTCTGGGTCTTAGTTTTTATTCTGGGCTTTCCGCAGATATGTGCATGACTTAGTGCCTGCCCTCCATGTTTTTGCTCAAATATGAATTTGTCTGTGAACTCAACGCCATTCACCCATTTCAGAATTTTAAACTTCTCCCCATACGACTCTTATCTTTTTTACACCGCCTTTCTCTCTCTCTCTCTCTCATTCCTGTTTGCAGAGCAGGAGTATAAAACGTTTATCCCCTTTTAACACACTTCATATATAGTTTACTTATTTATTCTGTTTTTTGTCTGTCCCCTTCACTGGTATATAACCTCCACAAAAACAGGTTTTGTTACCTGTTTTATTAACAAATAACACTCTCATCGGCTAGAATAACATCAGGTAATACTATATATTTCACAAATATTTGTTCAGTGAATTCACTTGAACTTAACAACATAATAGAATATTTTCCATCCATTCCAAAATGTTCCATAAGATCATGAAAGATCTTTGTGCTTATATCTTAGGCTCTCCCTCAAAACGCGGAAGTCGCAGGCCTTCTCAATGTGAATCAAACCTATCCCTCCATGCCACCCCCTCTGCCTCTTCCCTCACTGATCCGTTGAGCCATGTGACCTGGGTGTCACTTGTTCTTAGAAGTTGCTTTTCCTTGCATATTATCTTAGCAGTGTTTCTTTCAGTTGGAGATTAGGTTTAAATTGTGGTAGAATTTCCTTCCCTGACTCTTCTGTCTAGAGCTTCTATCCTCCTTAGATTTAAGTATTATCAAAGATTTTTTTTAATAGTCAGTAATAGACTTTAATGTTTCATTTAACTAACTTCTTTACAGAAGACCCATACAGACATACAGTCTCACTCTTTGTGCTGTCCTCATTGCGCAAGCCTCTTGGCGCATCAAATGTATCTTCTCTCCCAACAAATAACTTTCCTGTGGTCATCTGTAGGACTCTGGTATTGAATATTACATATCCAATTTTATTTTGAATTAATATATGGTTCCTTTTTTTTCTCTTTAGAACTAAAGGTGGTCCACAGATTGCCTATGAACGCAGCTTTAGGTGGAAACTTGCTCACTTCCGTTATTTGTGCCAGGTACTACAGTGGTAAATAAATCTTATGTTCATAATCATTTAGTCTTATCTTTGTACTATGCCTATACTACAGCTTACATGATATCACGATATTATTTTTGTTTTTAGTCTAATGCACTACCCAGTCATGTAAAGATCAATGTATCCCGGCAGACACTGTTTGAAGATTCCTTCCAACAGGTAAGGAAGATTTTATCAGAATAAACAGTTCAACTTGTCTGATTATATTTTATATATATGAAGGGAGTTAGGGCTTAGAAATTTTATTTTATTTTATTTTATTTTATTTTTTTTTAAAGATTTTATTTATTTGACAGAGATAGAGACAGCCAGCGAGAGAGGGAACACAAGCAGGGGGAGTGGGAGAGGAAGAAGCAGGCTCATAGCGGAGGAGCCTGATGTGGGGCTCGATCCCAGAACACCGGGATCACGCCCTGAGCCGAAGGCAAATGCTTAACCGCTGTGCCACCCAGGCGCCCCAGGGCTTAGAAATTTTAAACCATGACTACTACTTACGGAGTGTCCATTATAATAATAGTCATAATTAACCCCATCATGTATTGTCTGATTGCCATATTCTTGGCACTGGCATCTTATAAGTATCATTTCATTTAATTCATCCTCACAACATCCCTTTGAGATAACTCTTATCATTATGTCCATTTCAATGAAGTTTAAACAGCTTCTGGAACAAGTTGACACATTTTGACACTTACTCTAACACTTCATTAACTCAAACAAGTCTTGATAATACTATCAAATTAAAATTAAATCAGTATGGATGCTCTATTCCATTTAAGTATTCGTTCAGTAACCCTAATGTTCGCTCTTACCTCCTGTAGGTTTCAGTTTAAAGGTTATGGTCTCAGAGAGACCTTGTCTGAGCACACTAGTTAAGATAGGAGTCCCTGCTCACCTCCCTCATAGTCTCATTCTAGCCCTTTATGTGTTCTTTTCAGTAACACTTAGCACCATCTGACCCATTTTATTTGGAAGGTAAGCTCCATGGGAGCACAAACTATTTCATTTACTGCTGTTAAGCTCAGTACCTAGAATAGTGCCTTGCACATAGCAGGTATTCAGACATTTGGAGAATGAATAAAATATGTCTGCCTTTCCTGAATCATCTGCAGAATATTTTAAGATAAAAAAAATCAAGATATTATCAGTTCTTTTTTTCTGATGATGTGGAGAATTTTTCATAAAAGTCTTATCATTCCCCCCTGCCCCGAAAGTATTACAATGATGTATATAGGTATACAGGGACTTTTACATAAATAAGCAGCACCCCAAAATCAGAGATGTTCAAATCCTAGCTTAATTTTACTAACTGTTGGAAATTGGGCAAGATACTTAATGCAGCTATTATCAAAACTTTTTTTGGTTTGAGTTAATAAATTCTTAGCTTGTTCTAAGCTCTGTTTGAGCTTTTTTATAGTAAGTGTACATCCAGATTCATGAAAGACTTTATTTTGCTTTGTCCTCGGGGAGAACCATGGTCTGTTTGATGTGCGTGACTGCCTATGAGGTGAAGTCCTGCTGGTGAGCTGTGCCGTCAACCAGACATGCCAGTCTTGGCTTTGGTTTTGACATGGGTGATGGAAGTAATTCACTGTTACCCAAAAGTAAAGCTTGTTTGCTAGAATCCTAATATAAGCCATTAAGGATTATGAAAATTGGGTATATGTATTATATAAATTCTTTGCTTTAGCTGAGTTCCTTTCCTACTGAGAAATGGAATATGTGGTATAAGCAGGACCTAGAGCAAGCTCTTTTGCTTCTCATCAAATGTTGCTAGTTAGAAAAATTTACAAGTCACCTTTTACAAGATTTTGGTAAAATTTGGGGAGCGACAGGGGAAGGAGTATTTTCTAAACTTAAAAGCTTTCTGTGTCACTCTTCCTCCCTTTCCACTAACCCAAAGTTGAACTACCATTTAATAGAAGAGGGGAAAGAGATTTTAGAAGGTGAATCACAGAAAGCTTAATAGAGTAAGGTACATCTCTGCTAGTTTGTGGAACACATCAATTGATCTCGAGTTAAAGGCATTGTTATATGAGCTAAGGAAATGTGTCATTTGGAAAAGCAGATGAAATTTGAATTGTTTTGGAAGAAACAATGTATATGAGTGTTTTAAATGTTCATGTTTTTGTTTTTAATTAGATTATGGCATTAAAACCCTATGACTTGAGAAGGCGATTGTATGTAATATTTAGAGGAGAAGAAGGACTTGATTATGGTGGTCTAGCAAGGTAAAATAAAAACACACATCTGCTTTGAAATAAGTATGTCTCCATTGTATGCGATGGATGTATTCTTGAAAAGATAAATTTTTTCAGTAGCAATCCAGTTATTTTTTTTTAATTAAAATATTAGTACAATTCTAGAGGTAAGCATTATTATTACTGTCTTGGTTATCCTATACATTTTCTCTGCATATGTATGAATTTGTATGTATGTGTGATATAGTACATGTTTGCTATTTTTTTTAAACAGAATTGATCATACAACATGCACAATATAGGAACTTCATTTTATCATTTTATATCTCATGGACAGCTTTTCATATCCTATATGGAGCTAATAATACTCTCCTTTATTTAACGGTGCTAATACTCTCTTTTATTTAATGGCTGCATAATATTACATTGTATGTAGATACCATAATTAATGGATCAGCATGCTTAAGGTTGTTTCTAAATTTTTGCTATTATAGCAGTGTATGTTGGTTTTATGTTTGTGTTTTAATCCAGTCTGAGTCCTTTTGAGAATAGTTTTTCATATTCATTAAATACATTGTTAACAGTGGAAAATGTGAAGCAATATGAGTGGGAAATCCTTTTAATTTTTAATTTTTTTTAATGAACAACTTTAAAAATTTTTGTTTTGCCCAAACCTAATTTGACAATGATTTATTTTTTAGCAGAACATTCCATTAAATCTTTTAAAAGAATAAAACCTTCTTTTCATAGGAGCAGATCTTTTTAAACTAATATTTCAGAGGTGTACAGAATTACAAAATCACAATTTCAGTACAGCAGGCAGAAAGAGATAGGTGGGAGCATATATGTGGGATTATCAGAGGTTTGGTTAATTAGCATATTTTCTTTTCCAGTGCATTATTAAGCTTTTTCAGAAAAGGAACACTACCTATCACAATAAGTGTTCATATCACATCTATTATGATTTATCTCAGTTTCAGGAATGTTCAGACATTAAAAAGAAATATATACCTTAGAAATGAAATATGGTTTTATTTTTTACAGTGTCTGACTTTATAACATTCATATGTTTGTCTGTACTCGTAGTTACCTCAACTTTTTGGATCTAGTTTTATGTTTTGAGGGTTTTAACACATATATTCAGTTACTCCATACCATGATTTTCTTATTCCCAAATTCTTAATTTTGTTTTTTTGTTTTTGTTTTTGTTTTTTAAGATTTTACTTATTTATTTGACAGAGACAGCCAGAGAGAGAGGGAACACAAGTAGGGGGAGTGGGAGAGGAAGAAGCAGGCTCATAGCGGAGGAGCCTGATGTGGGGTCTGATCCCATAGCGCCAGGATCACGCCCTGAGCTGAAGGCAGACACTTAACCGCTGTGCCACCCAGGCGCCCCCAAATTCTTAATTTTGATTCATGTATTCCTGTTTTGGTTTATTCAAGAGTTCACAAGGGTGGTATACTCCTTTAGTTTTGCATGTTTGAAAATGTGATTTCTGTTGCTTTTGTATATTGATAACTTCACTAGATACAAATTGCTTATGCAACACTAGTTTCTCCACTACTCTGTAGACATTGCTTCACTGTCTTCTAGCACTGAATGTTATAGCGTGTCAAGTGGAAGGCCAGCTCCTTGTAGGAAACTTTTTTTTTTTCCTTTGGATGCCCACACAGTCCTTTTCCTTGAAGTTCGTTAATTTCATTGTTGATTGTTTTATATCTTTTCTTAGGCGCATATTAAGATCTTTCTTAATTTAAGGGAAATTTTCTTCTATTACGTCTTTGAATATTTTTTCTGTTCCATTTGTTCCATTTTTCTTCAGGAACATCAGTCATGGGTATGTGGAATCTTCTTTGTCAGTTTTACATGTCTGTCATCTTTTCTCTGATTATTTTTATCTTTGTGCTTTTCCACTTTGTTTTGATTTTCTCAAACCTATCCTCATGTTACTGTATGCAGTACTGCCCTACATTTTATTGCTTCTAATGTGATTTTTCTTCATTAGTGGCTTTACTATTTTCTTCATTTTCTTCTCTAGGCTCTGCTAGCTCATCTGTTGTCTCATAATTTTTTCAACCTCTGGTTTATCTTTTGTTTATTTGAGAGTATAGGAAATGATGTGTTGAAAGTGAACTCTTCCACCTCTTGTTAGTTATAATTTTTCCTTCTTTTCTTTTAGTGTCAGGGTATACAGGTCAGATACCATGTATAGGCATTCTTCCTTTGAATGTATTCAGTTTTCTCTGGGCTGCTGTTTGCTAAAAGTAATCTGCAGCAACTAGAAAGTTTATTTCTAGTTTTTTTGTGTCTAAACACATTCTCACAGATCTGTCAGTCCTTTCCCCTGGGGTTCTTGTTACAGTGGGAAGTCACTTGGTTCAACTACTACTTTGGGACTGGATTTAGTTTTGTGAATTGGTGTTTATCATTTCTTAGTTGATTTTGTTTAGGGGAAGACTCCCTTCTCTACCGATCAGGCAGTTTCTGAGATTATTTTTTAAAGCTTTAGAAAAGTTTTTGTAAATGGGCTTCCAGGCCAGATTTAGCCTGCCTAGTAATGGCTCCCATTGTGATTTTAATTTTTTTTTTCAATTACTTGACAGCATTAAAGAAAATCACTAGATTATGTTTAAGAATCAAGATTTCTGCCTTCTCTTTAAAAACCCTAAACCCATGTTCCCACCTTTTGACATGGCATCAATTGGCTGAATCTGCATAGCTGATTCAGCCCTGTAGGATAGATACACTCTTTTTCACTCTGTGCCCACCACTGCGCTGTCATCTCAGGACAATGATTATCTACTTAGAAAGAATTCTTCCTTACAACTGGAATAACTTTTATCAGGGATACAATGAAGAATGGGTGATTGTTGGTTAAGTAGAGAATGTGAAGCCCAAGCAGAGAAGGAAGCCACGTGTACTGATCACTATAAGCATTTGAGCTTGGAACCCTGCTTTAGAAGAAATTGATGTTTAAGAGAGTCTTACAGATTGGGTTTATTTTGTAATATGAATTATTAATCTTTTATCCAGTTGGATTTCATTATTAGACTTTGATAAATGAGGCAAAATGGGTGGTAATAAGTTAGAGAATGCTAAAGATTTCATGTGTTTCATTTTAGTTCCATTTGTAATATGTTGGCAATAAAACTAGAACTGTTCCATAGCAGCAGTGCTGTGTATGTCGGTATCACTGGCAAATACTTACTAAATCCTGTTGCATATAGATCCTAGAATGCCTGTGAGTTAAGGATACAAAAATATACATGAAGACTTGGTCTTTGCTTTTGAGGAGCTTCTAGTCTAATGGATGGGCAGGTCATGTACAGGAAAATGAATAATATTGTGGTTGTTATCACAGTATGACCAAGTATTCAGTGATTGATACAAATAAATATGCTGAAAGTTCCTTCAAAAAATTGAAGTGGGATGAATTTCAATTGGACTGAAAGCAAAAGTGGGAGCTACATAGGCTGAGTTGACACTGAGGAGACGTACCCAAACAAAAGTATGGCATAGAAATAAGCATGTTATCTGTGAGTAGCACTGAGTTTGTAGTTCGGCATCATAGGAACTGCAGGTAACTGAGTGGAGGGCCAGATCATAGGAAGACTTGAGAGCTGAGGAATTGGGCAGCGGAGTTATTAAAGGCTGTTGAGCAGAGATACGATGTGTGCATGAGTGTATTTAAGATTTGTTTTTAAAATCCTGTATGTATTAATGCTAAAAAATAATCTTATTTTCTTTTAGAGAATGGTTTTTCTTGCTTTCACATGAAGTTTTGAACCCCATGTATTGCTTATTTGAGTATGCTGGCAAGAACAACTATTGTCTACAAATAAATCCAGCATCAACCATTAACCCAGACCATCTTTCATACTTCTGTTTTATTGGTCGCTTTATTGCTATGGTAAGTTCTTATTTTCCTTTATTTATTCATTCGTTTATTTATTTAAACTTGCTTATTTCAAAAGTATTTTGGAGAGGACTTAAAAACATGATCCACGTTATCCTTGGTTGTATATATTCACAAATTTTGTTACCAAGGAAGTTTGCCTAGAAAGGAGAGGACCATATTTTTTGAGTACCTGTATGAAATCAAGATTATGAATATGAGGATCATTGATGTAGCTGCTTAGTCTTTAAAAGTTCTTTCATTTTATAAATTAAAGCTTAATTATGGTGTGACTACTTCTGCGTAAAAGGAAAATCTGCATTGTATAACAATTGCACTTGACTGATGTTTTGGGAATTTTCAGAGCTTTGCAGAAACTCTTGTGGGACTATTGTCTTTTCAGAAGTGTTTGTATTTATTTGTACTTTCTGTCTATTCACTCAGCAAATATTTATTGAGCACCTACTATGGCATCGTAGTATGACAGAGATGAGACCATGATAAAAAGACAGAGTCCCTGCTCTCAGGGATCTAAATTCTGTCAGAGGGAGACAGAATAACACATAAGTATGTGCCGAGGGAAAAGGAGTGTTGCTTTTTTATATGGCATGATTAGAGGTGGACTCTCGGGAGGGTAACACATGAACAGAAACGTGAAAGCAGGGGATTGAATGATGCATATATCTTGGGGAATAACATTCTACACATAAGGAACAGCAAGAAAAAGGCTCCAAAGTGGAATTATATCTTTGATTGGAAAATGGCATGTGTGGAGCAGAGTATATGAGAGAATTTGGTGGGAGATGGGGTTGAAAGGTACTGTGTGGGACTTCTAGGAAATTCACTAATGGGTTTTGAGCAGGGAATGACACAATGTAAGTAACATGATCTGGTTGCTGTGTAGAAGAGACTGTAATTGGGGGCAGAAGAGAGTAACAGTGGAAGCAGGGAGACCATTTGCAACAATCGAGGTGACAGTTGATAGTGGCTTGAACTTGAGTGGTCTAGCAATGGAGGTAGTAAGAAAAGTGGTTGGGATTCTGGATATATTCTGTAGTTAGAGCTAACAGAACTTTTGGGGAGCTTAAATGCACAGTGTGAGAGAGTCAAGTATGACGCCAAAATTTATGGCCTGTGTGTTTGGTTGCAGTTGCTGTTTCCTAAGGGTTGTGGGGTTGGGAAAAATCAGGAATTTGGATTTGGGGGGAAAAAAATGGATTTGGTTTGTTAAGTTTAAGATACCTATAGACATCCAAATGGAGATGTAGAATAGGGAGTTGGGTATATAAGTCTGGCGATCAGGGGTTATCTAGCTAGGTTAGGGCTATGTGATTGTTTAAGGAGTAAGGGTGGACAGAAGAAGTTTAAGGACATTTGCAAGTCAAGTTGATGAGAGGGAACCAACAAAAGAGCTGAGGAGGAGGGGGTAGGAGAATCAAATAAGAACAGTTGCCAGAGGGCTAGGGAAGGTGGTCAGCCCTGTCCAGTGCTGGTATGATAAGCAAGAGGAGATCTTAGAAATAACCATTTGATTTGGCCAGGGGAAAGATTCAGGAGCAGTAGTGAGGAACAATTGATTGGTGGAAGTGAAATCCAGAGAGAACAGAAGGAGAAATGGAGACAACAAATACAAACAAATCTTTTAAGGAAGTTTGCCATAAACAGTGATAGGGAAATCGGGCAGTATCTAGAATGGGAGGAGAGTAAAACATTTACATACAGATAATGATAATGAAGTAAGAAGAATTAATTTGATGAACTCAAAGAGAAGAATTAATTTGATGAAGTCAAAGAGATAGGGAATATGGGAGCAGTGACCTTGAGTAGGAGAGATGTGTGGCACACAGAGAAGTAATAGATAACTTAATAGAGTATATAGATTCAGATGCTAGTAGTGAGCAGATGTGGTGGAACACAAAAATTCTCTTCTGGTGGCTTCTGTTTCCTCAGTGAAATAGAAAGCAAGATAATTAGCTCAGAGTGAGGAGTAGGGAAAAGTATTTGAGGAATAATAGTCACCTGGGAGAGGGAGTACAGTGGGGAAATATGATTATCAGGCAGCACTAAGTTCCCACTGGAGGTTGTTGATCATGAACTAGTCAGCATGGCTGTGTATGCATTGCTAGCATGTTCCAATACCCAGGCACAGGCCTGGAGTAGGTTAAGGGTTGTGTTTAGCTAGGCTTTGGATTTTGCCAGAATTTCTTTGAGGAGAGGCTGGGTTTGAAGGTGTACACGGGAGTAATTTTAATGATTGATGATGGAATCAAAACTGAATAGAGAGAGAAATAGCTTTGTTGAGAAGCTGAGAAACAGTAATAAGGTTCCATGTGTTTTTTCGATCTCAGTGGGATCAAAAATTGCAGATACCATGGCAAAAGGCAGTGAGCTAGAAAATTAGGTGATGGTTGAAATTGAGTTTGTGAAGGAATGCAGTTATTGCTGATACCAGTATCTGAGGTATGATGTCGAGAATGTTTAGCTAAGTGAAAGACTAAGGTTATTGAAAGGACTAAAAAGGGTAGTAAGAGAATCATCAGTGTAGATGTTGGAATGTCTAAAATTATGACGGTAGTGTAGAAGAACATAGCATTTTGAGGGAGTAACAAGGAGAAACTCAGAGATCTAGGGCTGATGGCAACAAAGTGGGGGTGGGGTGGGGCCGTAAGCCACTCGGGGCGCTATAAAGCCATGAGCTTTAAGACGGGCAGATTTGGGGAGGAGGAATTAGTAATGAGGAGCAACACCTGCCCCACTTCCAGGCCTGGTGACATGAGGGGGATGGGAGAGAAACAGCATCCCTTTGGGAGGACTTGGGCAGAAGCAAAGTCTTCAGAAAAATGCTAGATGTTTGTTAAACCAAGATGCTAAAGGATCTTCAAAGAAGGAATCTGGGGGGGATTTTGTTAATGATGGATCATGAGCTTCGGAAGGCAAAGCATAGAGATGGTTTTGGGAGTTAGGGGAGGTGTGAGAAATGGAATTGGATTTTGAGATGGATGGGCAGTTGGTGGTGAGAATCGGGGTGCTGAGGGGGTCTGGTGCTTCCTTTGTTGGCTGTTGTGAGCAGGAGTGAAGGCAAATGGGGTCAGTCCTGCAAATCTCTTAGGCAACTGTGGTCAGAAAGGAGTGGAGGAAGGGTCTTGCCAGGTGCATGCCCAGGAGCCCTGAGGCTCCGTCCATATTTCTGCATCCAGTTAGGTTAATTTAATTTATAAAACATACCGGAAAGAGTGGGGGTTTGATACTGTTCTTTTACCATCCTCAGTGACAGTTACTGATCGGACATGATAGAACTAAGTGTTTGAAGTCATTTAACTCTGTAATTTGTGTTTCATACTTAACCATTTTATGTAATATTTTGGTTTTCATGATTTATCCTGGTTGCTTACTTAAGTCCTTATTTTGGCCTGTGAAGCCTCATGATTTCTCTGTTATCATTGTGCTCTGAATAAGAAAATTATTTTTACAAATTTTTAAATAAAATTTTTTATTTCTCTTGGCAGGCACTTTTTCATGGGAAGTTTATTGATACTGGTTTCTCTTTACCATTCTACAAGCGTATGCTAAGTAAAAAACTGACTATTAAGGATTTGGAATCTATTGATACTGAGTTTTATAACTCCCTTATCTGGATAAGGTTTGAAGATTGATCTTTCAATAGACATTTTCTCGAAGCCAATTTAGATATCATGTTAATTAGTTGATATATATTTATATCACCCAGAGATAACAACATTGAAGAATGTGGCTTAGAAATGTACTTTTCTGTTGACATGGAAATTCTGGGAAAGGTTACTTCGCATGACCTGAAGTTGGGAGGTTCCAATATCCTGGTGACTGAGGAGAACAAAGATGAATATATTGGGTAAGGTGATACACCTGATTGACCTTAATCTTTAGAATTTCTGGAGTGTGTCAGAACTGAGTCCTCTATCTGTGCCCTTAATTTGATCCCATGTTCACTCCTCTGGGAAGCTGTTGCACATTCATTCCTCCTTTCACTTACCCTTTTTTGTCATTTGCTCTCTACTGAGTCTTCATCTCAGTTTATAAACATGCTCTAACAGGACTCAGAAATTCAAATGTACTAAAATAACTTCTCTTGCCTCTGATGTACATTTATTTAAGTTTTTCTCAACAGTACCAGTGTTTGTGAAATAAGACAATAAATAGTGACCTTCACTTTCCCACTTCTGCTTGTTGTAAGCATTCTGCCTTTGTCCAGATCAAAATTTATGGAACAGTGGGGCTAAAAAGGGCTTTGCAAAGACTGTGCATCTTCTTTATTTCTAGATGAAGCACCCAGGGTGCTGTCAGGTAGTACCGAAGCCCAGGCTGGAGGCCAGGCCGTGCCCAGCAGTCTGATGCTCAGTTCCTCCTCCAGTTCACTTTTCCTCTTTAACTTACTCTTTTCACAGTACCCGCCACAGCCTCTGTCTTGAAATTCTTTGTTCCCTTGAATTCCGTGATCCTGCACCGTATGGATTTTCTTCACTTTCTCTGTAACGATGGTTATCTAAATCTCCATTTCTTAAACGTGCATGTTCTTCCCAGTTCTTTATTTAGTGTGCTTTTCTAAATAGCCTGTTACCGCGGCTTCAGTTTTCTGTTAGTAATATCTGAACTTTAGATAGAATTTCCATTTGCCAGCAAGGTAAATCCGTATTTTTCCAGGACAGAACCAGAGAGTAAATATTTTAGGCATGTGAGCCACCTACAATCTCTCTTGGAACTATTCCACTCTGCTGTTACAGCACAAAAGCACATGGACAGGATATGAACAGTTATGTGTAGCTGTGTTCCAGTAAAACTACTATGGACTCTGAAATTTGATTTCATATAATTTTCAAATCATGACCTATTCTTTCAGTATTTTCTCTGCCATTATTTTTAAAAAGTAAAGACTATTCTTAGTTCACATGCTGTATACAAAACAAGCTGGACTGGGCCCGTGGGCCATAGTTTGCCCACACCTCAGCTACTGAATCACTTGTATTTAACATGTCAAAATGAAATTTCTCTTTTTTTTTTTTTTTTTTCCCTGTTGCCTCACTTGACCTATCTCTATTCATGTTACTACCATTTTCATGCTCTTTTATGCTTGGATTCTCACCTTTGTCTCAAATTTTTATGTTGTTCTTGATACTTGTTTCAAAAATGGGATCATATCATGTTACTCTCTAGCTTCCTTTTTCCATCCTCCATGTCAGTAAAGATAGATCTAACAAATTTTCTAATAGCTAAATAAATTATGGTATATCCATTCTATAATTCGTCAGTCATTTTTGCTTATAGGTGTCATTCAGGTTGTGTCCGGTTTGGGCCACTACAAACAAAGGCAACACAAAACTTCCTTAAGCATAACTTTTTAGTTGTGATATTTTGTTTTTAGTGTACAGCATAGGACCTCAGTGAATCTATGAGTAAATGAATGGTAGAAAGGTGAATCAAATGCTGTCAGAATCCAAAGTGGGAAGGAAGCCATTGATTCTGCTGGGAGGACTGAGGAAAAAAGTTCTTCCTAGGTCTGAAAAGATGAATGGGAGCTTGCCTGATAGATGGAGAGCTTTTGGGGGGAAGGAAATAGCAGGAGCAGAGGAATTGAGGTATTGAGGGGATTAATTTATCCTGAGAATCTACAACCGCAGCACTGTGGGAATAGTGTATCATGGTGAGAAATAGTGGCTAGCTAGGAACCTCGAGTGGTAGCAAAATTGTGCATTAGTCTAAGGAAACTCTAAGTCTAAGAAACCTGGATTTTTGCTCTCATATAAAAGTGATCAAAAACTAACCACAACCAAGATGAGATGATTAGAATTGTTTCTGGCATCTTTATGGAGGACAAACTGGAAGAGATGGATGGAAGGAAGTAGTTAGAGATCAGAGCATAGTTAAGAGGCTCTTTCATTCTCCTAGTAATTCAGTATCTATGGCCTGAAACAGGACACAGTAGAGATGGATTTTTCAGGATATTACAGGAATAGAATAGTTCAGATTTGGTGACCAATTACACATGGTGGGGAAAATACTAGCAAATAAAGTATTTGAGGTTTCTGGATTGGTTAATAGTTCCATGTGTTAGCAGGATATCCAAGGAGTGAAGAATTTATATCTTAATATCTTAGGAGGAGAGCAGGATCTGGGAATTTAAGAATTACTGGCTTTTCTATGATAGTTAAAACTTAGGTAATTGATGATATCATGTTTAAGTAATAAATAGCGAGAAAAGAAAAGAAGGCAGAGATCTCAGTGATACCAACATTTCTGGAACACTGAAACCAATGAAGGAAACAAAGGAGTAGCCAAAGTTAGATCAGATCGGGAATGGTGATATTGACCAGGGAAGAACGATGTGAGGCTTGGGAATGCTGACGCCCAGTGTTCAGGAAGTTCATGCAACAGGAGTAATTTTGAAGAGGGCACGGCGCTTGGCAATTTAGAGTTCTTTGGTGACATTTGTGAAGAAAGTTGTTTTGTTTTCCCCCCTGGGAGAGATGTTGAAAATCCCAGACCATTACAGTGGTTTAAAATTTGGGTGAACAGGAGGTGAGACAGTGAAGTATAGAGTACTCTTTTAGTAGGAGTGGTGGTAAAGAGAGGAGAGAGAATAATTAAAAAGAAACACTGGGTTGAAGGAAGGGTTTCGGAAAGCAATAGTCTGAGCACCCATGTGGGCAAATGGGAAGAGGGTGGGAAGGTAGAGGTGAGGGCATGGGCAAAAGAGGGCGAGTAATTGATGAACAGTTGTGGAGGCAGCAAGGATGAAAAGTTTGCCTCAGCAGAGAAGACCAGCTTTCTCTGGGACCCCGGAAGGGGAGGAATGTGGGTAAATTGACTTTGCTTTTTTCTGGTGGTATCAGTGGCTTCTTATCAGTAGTAGTCTGTACTGTTCCTTGCAGGAACCTCCGGACCCACCTACTATCAGTGAGAGGCCCTTGGTGGAGATTCTGCGTTGCCATAGAGATGCTCATCCTTCCGTCTTTATTACACTTCCCTCCTCTACATCTGTTTTATATGTCTCCTCTGAATGTTTTATTTTCATCTTACATTTTTTCTATTCTGTTAGGAAATCTTCGTGTTCTAATAAGCATGTAAAGAACCAGTTCTCCAGCTTTAAGCCATCTCAAGTCTTCTTTGGCAAATGGTTTGCTAGGAGAACCTGTTGAATGATCGTAGCCTTTCCCTTACTGTGTCAGCACACAATATTTGGAATTATTTGTTTACACATGCACAGGAAGTAAGTGCTCCGAATCGGCTGTTCTACTGACAAATAAAAAACTTCGTATTTTGAAAAGCATCCTTTTTAGCTGTTGATGTGCTGGAACTGATTTCCTCATGGGGAACCATGTTTTAACTCTTAAACTACTTACATACACAGCATCAACATATATATGTTACATACATATAGCATATTTGGAAAAAGAGAAAGAATTTCAGAAGTACTTTGTGTTTCTGAGCTTTCACCTCACGTAACAAATTATTTTTAAATACCGTCTTTATTTTCAGTTTAATGACAGAGTGGCGTTTTTCTCGAGGAGTGCAGGAACAGACCAAAGCTTTCCTTGATGGTTTCAATGAAGTCGTCCCTCTTCAATGGCTACAGTACTTTGATGAGAAAGAATTGGAGGTGAGGCTCTTTTATTATGCCATTTAGGAAATGTTATTGGGAGAATGAACTATTTTTGTGCTTCTATAGGAGGATGTCCACATATTTTTAAATGATGTGGCACAATCTTGAAACCTCTTATTCATGCCAGTGTTCAGGGGGTATTGAAATCAGCAGGGGTGATGGTCTTAAGTTCTCTGAATCATGATGATGTCATGGGCACAAAATCATTCATCAATGCCCACTGTTAAGGGTTCTGGAGAGAGAGTGTAACCTTCCTTACTAATAAGCTGGGGAACTTAATGAAATCCTGGTTTGATGGTGGGTTTCCCCGAAAGATCAGTTTTTTAGGTCAGGAGTTCTTAGTGGTCTTAACTATATTTAGACGTGTTAGAAGTATATCAGAAATCCTTTTTAGGGGGATGGGAGAGAGTAAAATACACATAACAAAATTTACCATTTTGAACATTTCTAAGTGTACAGTTCAGTAACATTAAGTATACTCACACTGTGCAGCCAATTTTGAGGATTTTCATTTTGCAAAACTGAAACTCTGTATCCATTAAACAACTCCCCATTTCCCCTTCCCTGACCCCACCGTTCTACTTACTATGAGTGTGACTATTCTTGATATCTCCTATAAGTGACCTCATGCAGTATTTGTCTTACTGTGACTGGCTCATTTCACTTAACATAATGTCCTCATAGTTTATCCATATTGTAGCATGTGTAAGAATTTCTTTCCTTTTTAGGGCTAAATAATATTCCATTGTACGTATATACCACATTTTCTTTATTCATTCATCAGTCACTGGATATTTGGTTTGCTTCTACCTTTTGGTTATTGTGAATAATACTGCTGTGAACATGGATATATAGTTACCTTTTAGAGACACCATTCTCGGTTATGTTGGATATATACCCAGGAGTGGTATTGCTGGATCATAAAGTAATTCTATATTTAATTATTTGAGGGACTACCACTATTTTCTGCAGTGGCTATACCATATATTGCATTCCCACCAAAAGTGTGCAAGAATTCCAATTTCTCCACATCTTTGCCCACACTTGTTATTTTCTGCTTTGTTACAGTAGCCAACCCTAATGGGTATAAGTTGATATCCCATTGTGGTTTTGATTTCGTATTTCTCTAATGATTAGTTATGGTGAATTCTTGAAGTCTTCTTTCCCCATATAGATTAAAACATAGGCAGGGCTGTTAGGATATTCCTTGGTATTCTCTGCCTCCTTTGGAGGCAGTATCTTAACTTTAGCTATCTTCAGTTCTCTGTTAAGAAACTTGGTTTGCCGGAACCTGGGTGGCTCAGTCGTTAAGCGTCTGCCTTCGGTTCAGGTCATGATCTCAGGGTCCTGGGATCAAGCCCCGCATGGGGTTACCTGCTCAGCGGGAAGCCTGTTCTCCCTCTCCCACCCCCCCTGCGGTGTTCTCTCTCTCTCGCTGTGTCTCTCTCTGTCCAATAAATAAATAAAATCTTTAAAAAAGAAAAAGAAAAAAGAAAAAAGAAACTTGGTTTGTTCTATAATCAAATGTGCCTGTGAAAAATTAGCATTATAAATTGTATACAGTAATATTCCTATATAGAAATTAGCCTTCTGGAAACTGACAAGTATATGAAAATCAGGACTCTCAGGCTGGATGATAATGTAGACTCTATAAAATCTGGTTAATGTCTTTCTTTTAAGAGCTTGACTGCAGATTAGCAGAAACACATCAGAAGAATAGAATGGAAGATATTTTTCAGAGTGCTATTAATCTTTTTTTAAAATCCCAGACTTCATTAAGAATCTGAAGAAAATTAAATAATTTTGTGTCTTCAAAATGCATACACCTAAAATATTCTATGCCCCCTATTAAAAGCTCCTATTTTAGAGGCTCACTTAGTGAAAGAGGGATGTTATGGCCAGAGCCCAACATTAGAGCACAGATGAAACTAAGACAGTAGATGTAAAAGGATAAAGAATAGGCACATACTTTTATATAGCCCTTGGTAGAGTTTATAGTTGTCTCACCCATAGCCCTGTAAAATAGTGGGGCCATATGATGATTTCCTTTTACACATAAGGAGACTAAAGCCCTTATTGGTTACTGATTTGCCTTTAGCTCATAGTACGGAGCTGTAAGAAAATATAGATCTTTTTTGTTTGGCTTTTTGTTGATTGTAATTCCTAGTCTGTTGTTCTTTTACTTCCATTCATCATCTCTCTTAGCCATGAATAATACCACAGTAATGGCCATGCATACCGTTATTCGAAATAATGCTTATACATAGTCATGGCCCTTTAGAAGTTAAAATCTGTTTAAGATGATGTAACAATCATTCCTTGTAAAAACTTTCATCACATTAGGAATAGAGGGCAACTTTCTCAGTTTGTTAAAGGGCATCAACAAAAAAATATACACCCTGACATCATTCTGATTGGTGATACCATGAATACTTCATATTGAAGTTGGGAAGACTGCAAAGGTGTCTACTCTCATCCTTTATATTCCCCATTGTACCAGATGGCCTAGCCAGTGCAGCGAGGCAAAAGGAGAAATAAAAACTTCATTATAAAGACTGGAAAGGAGTAAAAAATGGCCTTTATTCATAGATGATAACATGATTGTCAACCCAGAAAATCCTAAGGGAACCCCCCCCCCCCAAAAAAAAACTACTAGAAATAACAGTGAATTTAGCAAGAGCACAGAATAGAAGGCCAGTAATTTAAAAATCAAGTGTATATCTTCTTTGTACCAGCAACAATTGGAAATTGAAATCTTAAAGTTTTATGTACTAAAGCATCCAAAAAATAAACAAATTTAACCAAGAGCTTGCAAGAGCTCTGTACCTAAAAACACAAAACATTGCTCAGAAAAATTAAAGATGACTTTAATAAATGAAGAAATACATCATGTGTATTAGAAGACTCAATATTAAAAATGTCATTTCTCTCTAAATTGATCTGTATATTCAATGCAATCCCAATCTGCATCCTGGAAGAATTTTTTGTAGAAATCGACAACTCGGGGCGCCTGGGTGGCACAGCGGTTAAGCGTCTGCCTTCAGCTCAGGGCGTGATCCCGGCGTTACGGGATCGAGCCCCACATCAGGCTCCTCTGCTGGGAGCCTGCTTCTTCCTCTCCCACTCCCCCTGCTTGTGTTCCCTCTCACTGGCTGTCTCTATCTCTGTCAAATAAATAAATAAAATCTTTAAAAAAAAAAAAAAAAGAAATCGACAACTAAAATCTAAAAATTACAAGGAAATGCAAAGGTGCTAGATAAGCTGAAACATTTCTTTTTAATTATTATTTATTTGTCAGAGAGAGAGGGGGCATAAGTAGCGGGAGCAGTAGGCAAAGAGGGAAGCAGGCTCCCCACTGAGCAAGAAGCCCAATGCAGGACTCAATCCCAGAACCCTGGGATCATGACCTGAGCCGAAGGCAGACGCTTAACCTGAGCCGCCCAGGTGTCCCACAATTAATTTGGAAAAAGGACAAACTTGGAGGTTGTTCTTTACAATATGATTTCAAAAATTATTATTAAGCCATAGTAATTGAGATAGTGTGGTATTTTTGAAAGGATACACAAACAGATCAGTGGAACACTAAGAGAGTCCAGAAATAGACCCATCTATATATTACCATATGTGGGTCTATGATTTTCAACAGTAGTGCTAATATTTTTCAATGGGGAAAGAGAAAATCTTTTAAACAAATGATGCTGGATCAACTAGATGTCCCTATGTTAAAAAATTAACCTTGACCCCTACTTTAGCCCATGAAGAAAGATTAACTTAAAACATAAATGTAAATATGAAAGCTGAAAAAGAAAACAGGAGAAAAATCTTAGTATGGGCAGAAGTTCTTGGAAGAACACAAAACAATTAGCCACACATTTTATATATATATATATATATATATATATATATATATATATATATATATACTCTTACAACTCAGTAAAAAAACAAATTTTCTAGAATGGGCAAAGACTCATTTCACAAAGGAAGCTATGATGGCAAGTAAGCACATGAAACATATTCATTATTGGGGAAATGAGAATTAAAACTAAGTGAAATACCACTCTGGGATAATGTTGAAAGTGTCTTATAATGTTAAACATATGTATCAGCCTCTTACGCCCTAGCAGTTCCACAATTAGGTATTTACTCAAGTGAAATAAAATACATGATCTTCATACAAAGATTTTTCCATAAATGTTCATTACAGCTTTATTCATCAAAGCCAGAAATTTGAAGTAACCTCTAAATGACCATTAAGAAGTAAATGGATAGGTAAATTATTGTAGAGTCATATAATGAAATACCACTCAGCAATATGAAAGAAACATGGCACCCACAACAATGTGGGTGGGTCTCATAAACATTGTGTTGATGGAGGGAGGCAGAGGGTGGAGACAACAGAAAAGATTGTTGATAGTGTACCATACATATGAATGACATTCTCAAAAATTTAATGTGTGATGATGTCATTAATCATGTAGAGCCAAAGACAAAGATGGTATTTTTGACTGCAGAAAGGCACCTAATGGGAATATTCTACATCTTACATCTTTATTGTGGTGGTGGTTACACAGGTGTATATATCTATCAAAACTCATCTAACTCTATACTTAGAGCACCTGCATGTTATTGCATATAAAGTGTAGCTCAAAATTAATTGAGAAAGGAAATAAGTATTAGACTATCTCATTATACCAAAAATAGCTTTCATCCCATATGTAATACAACTGGGCTTATTTGAAAATTTCACATAGAATATCTTATTCCCAAAGCCTGGAAAAATTAATAACAGGAATTAGTATATTTTTGACTTTAAATAGAGAAGATAGTGTAGATTAAAAAGAACCAGAAATTTTGTTTGAAACTAATAATTTGGACACCTAATTTGGGATATATTTTTAGAAGAGATTTTTTTTAGCATAGCTGATGTTTTTCTTGAAGAATGGTAACTCTAAAAGCTTTCAGTTTAAGTTCAGTAAACATGGAAAAGATAAAGTACCAAAGAATCCTTATTCTAAATTGCTACAAATTTTGTTGGATCTGCTTACTGTGATCATTAGTTGTCATGCACCTAGCTGTGCACATAATTGGGCATGTGCATAGGTATTCATTAGCAAATTTGAGTCATGTAGTTATTCTCCTCACTAAGTCTGTACCGTGACCTGCTACTGTGCTCATTTCCCAGGTTATGTTGTGTGGCATGCAGGAGGTTGACTTGGCAGACTGGCAGAGAAATACTGTGTATCGACATTATACAAGAAACAGCAAGCAAATCATTTGGTTTTGGCAGGTAGTTGCTTTTATCTTCTTGAAACAAAGGGTTCAAAGAAAATGTTTTCTCATGAGACAGTGGTTTAAAAAACAGTTCATTTTTAAAATTCAAACTGCCTTTGGACATGGTTTTTAGTCTCTGAATTATAAATCAGAAGTTGAATATGCGAACATTTGTTAAAGGAGTTTCCATTGCTTATTAGATTGTTTTCCTAAATGGGAGAATGAATGACAGAATCTTCTTTAAGTAGTAGTTTAATTGTAATACCTGTAGGTTTAACATGTTTTTTCTAGTAGTATCAAAGTATTCTATAAATTCTACTTAATTCTAGAAGTAAATGAAGAAGTATGTTTTCTTTGTTTTTTGTTTAAGTAGCCTCCACGCCCGGCGTGGAGCCCACTGTGGGGCTTAAACTCACGACCCTGAGATCGGGACCTGAGCTGAGATCAAGAGTTGGACTCTTAACCTTCTGAGCCACCCACGCATCCCAGTAGTATGTTTTTTTAATGTGAAAGTCAGTGCAGATACTTAATTCCTCTGAAGACAATAATATGCTAGGGAATTAGAATAATCTAGAGGATAATGCCCAAGAATGAATTCCTTTTCTTTTTTCTTTTTCTCCCTTACTCCCTTTCTTTCTTTTGTTGGTGTTTTAGCTTAAACTATAATAGGGTGGTCTCATCCAAGTCCTGCATGCTCATCTTGAAGCTTGAAGCACAATTTATTAGATTTTGCATTTTGTGTGTTTGAGAATTTAAAATCTCTAGGCCAGGGGGATTTTCTTCACAAAAATCCACTAACTGAGACTTATTTGAGCAATTCAGTGACGGACTACTGGTTTACGTATGCTGAACTTTCATTTTCAAGTGAAAACTAAGCCTGGGATTTTGTTTATTACTAGAGAAAGACTTTCTAGAAGTAGAATCTTTTCATAAGGATATGTGTCATTTATTTATTAATACTTTAAAGAAATGTAGACACTAAGGCAAGTTTATCTTCTAGATATACTTCAACATATGCAAAATGGCATCTACTAGCTAGAATATTTATTGCACCATTATTGTTACACTGATAGAGACTTGAAATACCTAAATGTCTATTTTGGGAGGGAACTGAGTAAATAAATTATAATATACCTGTTTTGTAATTCTGTACCTTGTAATCATTCTTTTACTTTTTTTAATGCAAATTAACAAAAATACTGGAGAATGAGATGTTTTAATACAATTTTAAAGGGGAAAAAGGTGTGTATAATATGCTTTTGGTTAAAAGGACAATTTATATTCTATATATTCAAAGTGTATACTGATACAGCTGGCCCTTGAACAAGGGTTTGAACTGTGCCAGTCTACTTACGTTGATTTTTTTGCAGCACTGTATTGTAAATGTATTTTCCTTATGATTTTCCTAGTAACTTTTTCTCTAGCTTTTCTTAGTAAGAATATAGTATATACTATGTATACAAAATATATGTTGTTTATGTTATCAGTAAACAGTAGGCCATTAGTTAAATTTTGGGGAGCCAAAAGTTGTATGTGGATTTTCCTGAGATTCCAGCCGCACACGGGGTCAGCTCCTCTAACCCGTGTTGTTCAAGGGTCAACTGTATATGAATATACCATCTCTGAAAAGGTAGAGGAAAAAATTGGCCATGAGGTGTGAAAGCTGCTCTTGATGTGGTACCTTTTACTACCTTTGAATTCTATACTGTGTGCTGGGTGTATCTATTACCTGTTACAAAAAATGAACAAGGAATGACTGGCTGGCTCAGTCGGTAGAGCATGTGACTCTTCATCTCAGGGTCATGAGTTCAAGCCCGATGTTAGGCATAGAGCTTACAAAAAATAATAAAAAATTAAAAAGTAAGAATAAATCCATTTTCAGGCCTAAAATAACTGAATTGCATCACATACAGAATGTATGCAGGTGTCTGCAATCTTCCTTTCTCGAATCTTTACTAGCTTCTTCATTCCTTCATGTTCCCTGACTTTCCCTTTGGACATCTGTATCTGTGCACCTGAGGAGCTTGAGCTTAGAGTCACGTAAACCCAAGTGAATAGTTGTGTTTTCCAGATTGGGTCTCTTTTAGGAAAAGGGTTGGTTATGCCAGACGTAATAAGCTGTTTCTTGTGTCTTGATGAAACGTGTACCTCAGCACAGTTCTATACAGAAATGTTTTTGAGCATGATTAGCACTTTTTGTCTCATGCTTAAAAGTATATTTTTGTTTACTTTTTATAAATTTTATTCTTAAGATATACTTCTACTCTCAGACCGCTCCGTAAGTTCACTTGCCTTCTATTACAAGATACCCAGACCAATTCAAATCTTTATTCTACCACATTACACATATTACACATTGATGTCCCTCTTTGAAAAGATAGTAAATGTACCAGGTATTTTAACAAAATGCATAGTTTAAGTTTTCAAGTACAAATAATCCAAAGAGTTGAGAAAACAGTATTTAGTGGGAGAAAATGCCGCAGGATATTGGGAATGGTGATTGGAAAGTGTTCATTTGTTTTTGGAAGCTTATAGGAGAGAAGGGTAGTTGACTCAAGTCAGGACAACTGTGTTAGAACTCAACAAAACCTGAGTTCAAATGTTCTGCCACTTATTAGCAGTTTGAGAAAGACAAAGTTTTATCTCTGTAGGCCTGTTTGCTTATATATACAGTAGGGATGCTCATGATAGTATCGTATCTCCAAGTATTGTACATGCTAAACACACAAAAGGCATATGGCACAGAGCTTGGCAGGAGCCCTATATAGGTGATAGCTATAATATTGTAGCTGATCAACATCTGTTACCTTTTAGTGGTATGACCTTTTGAAGCCTCCAATTTTCCTCTCCATCATGATGGATGTAATAGTAGTAGTGGCCAACCAGTGGTACACTTGTGAGGATTAACTGAAGATTCATAGTGTAATTAATATATGCCTAACCTTAATAAATTCTTGAAGAAATTTAAGAATAATTTAAGTGTCTACTATTTTAAGTACTAGAGATAATTTAGTATTTATATTAAAGTAAATTTGATTTTGTCACACAGTTTGTGAAGGAGACAGACAATGAAGTAAGGATGCGACTATTACAGTTTGTCACTGGAACCTGCCGTTTACCTCTAGGAGGATTTGCTGAGCTCATGGGTAAATGCAGTTTTACTGCAGTTTCTCTGTAGATAAGTTTGTGATAATAATGGCCTTTAGACACAAAATAGACTTTAATCTAGGGATTATTCTTCTGTGCTCTCTATAGGGTATCTACCAGAAGACTAATTAATGGTTAATATCAAGTACATTTGTAAGACAAAAATGGAAGCTGCTTACATAGTCTGGCCATTGCTTTGCTCCTTAGGGTGATTGTGAAGGGAGCAAAATTCTTTAGAGCTACTTCTGTTTCCACTGATTTAATTCTATTGCTGGATTTCTGCAGCAGTAAGAAGCTTCTCTAGGGAGAAGCGGTTTACACTGTATTCTGTATTAGTCATACGACTACGTGACATGTTCTGTTATATAACTCGTTGTCAAAACCAAAATGTTTAAAGAACCAGATAAATTTTGTCTTTTTTTCCTGGTTTAGGAAGTAATGGGCCTCAAAAATTTTGCATTGAAAAAGTTGGCAAAGACACCTGGTTACCAAGAAGCCACACGTGGTAAGTGTAAGTGGTAAGGATTCCTAAATAGGAAGGTGAAGGCCAGAGATTTTTTTTTTTTTTTTAATATGTAAGACCCAGTATAAGTTCTATCCATTAAAGTAGCTAGAATTTCAGTTTTTAGAACAGACTAGTATAGCACTCTGTAACTTTGGAATGATTTCTACTTGGTTACTATACTAAGAAATGTATCCATTGATTAAACAATTATTTAGAATAACCACTATGTATAAAATAGAATTGAAGTGCTCCCTGCCTTTTATGAAGTTTGCACTCCATTGGGGGAAGGGAACACAAATGACAAACAAGTCAACTATTTGAATACTAAGAAGGTCCTTCAAAGGAAATAGGGTGCTGTAAAAAAGAACTAGAGGGATCCTCCTAGATCGTGTGGTCAGGGAGATTTCTCAGAAAGGATAATGTTTGAGTTTGATAAATAGCATGCTGCAGGAAGGAACAGGAAAGGTGCATTCCAAAGACCTAGAAGTAAGAAATTGTTTTTCGAGGAAATGAAAGATGACTGGTGTGACTGGTACTTAGTCAATGAGGGGAGACAGGGATAAAAAGAATTTGGAAGAGTAGGCAGGGGTTAAATTATGTAGAGCCTTGTAGGCTATTGTGAGGAACTTAAATTTCACTCTAAGGGCAATTAGAAGCCTTTGAGGAGTCTTAAATAGCAACTAATGAGATTCAGGAAAATTCACTGTGGCAACAGAGGAAGGAGGAATTCAATTCAAGACTGAAGGCAGGGAGATTAGTTAACAGAACTGTTAGAGTCATCCAGGCAAAAGATGGTGATAGCTTGGGAGGTACATGGTTCTTTCAGGAAGTCATAACTATTTTCATACTAAGCAGTTATTTGCCTTTTTTTTTTTTGTTTTGACACTTGCACTTATGGTGCAAAAGCAACGGTGGGTAAAAATGCTGGTGCCTCAGCAAAAATCAAGGCAGTGGCACCAGAATGCCGTCTCCATTCTTCAGCATCACACACCTGCAGTTTAAAGCAAAAAAGGGGGGGGGCAAGCCATTTTCTTTCAAGATTGTTCTTTATGAAGCAGTAAAAAAAAATACTAAATCTTGGTGCTTGAGTATGTATCTTTTCAGTACCCTGTAAGACAAAATGGGAAGCCTGCATAAAGCACTTCTATACACCAGAGAATTGTGGTTGTCTGGAGGGGAAAGCTCTTTGGCAGTTGAGTTAAAAGCTGAAGCAGCTTGCTTTTTTAATGGAACGCTTTTTTTACTTGAAAGCATGACTGAGACAAACTGTTTACTTGGCAGACATTTTCTTGAAAAGTAATGAAGTAAGTTTATCACTTCAGGGGAAACAACTGACAGCATTTGTTAGCAATGATGAAAGATGAGGTTCCGGGTAAAAATTAAAATTTGGGAAAATGTATATACCAACCACCATGAGCTTGAAAGCTTCCCAAAACTTTTCTGATGAGATTGGTGGTATTTAACCAATGTGATTTTTTTTCTATTACATAATTGTGTCAGCATTTGGAAATACTTTATAACTCGGTGAACCATTATTTCCAAATGACCAATGTATGATGTTACAAAATCATGCATGGGTAAAAAATCCATTCAGAGTACAAGATAAACCATTGGGTTTTATGTAAGAAGGTAGAAAAAGTTCTTTGATATGATTTCAGAACTCGTATTATGTGTTACCTTGTTAAGCTTAATACAATATCTAAGAATAATAGCCACAGTTACCTGAAAAAAATGACTAGAGTACATCTGTTTTCTAACTACATATCTATGTGGGGACAAATTTTCATACACTTCATATAGTGCAACAAAATAAATGCACACATAAAGTGTGAAAAGGGATCATTACCAAAAAAAAATTGAGAACACCAGTCTAGAATAAATTGGTAAATCCAACAAGAGAGACTGTTGAGGCAGGGGAGAGGTTCATAACCAAAGCAGACAGTTCTTTGAGAAAGATGGAAAGAATTGGGATGCTGAGTACAAGCTAAGGAATTGGCCTTTGATAAAAACAGGAACACTTCCTTTGTTGTAAAAGCAGAGGAAGAAGAGTTGGATTTAAACTATAGAGTTACCAGTTGGTTTCTGTTTTCTCAAAGTATAAGGTGAGGGAGGTCACTTGGCTAAGAATGAAGAAAGTAAAAACTTTTGAGAAGAAAGAGCTGTCAGAGTAGACAAGTATTTACTAGCAAACTATGGCTAAGAATGCTGCACAAAATTGGATTGCCTACTTGGATCTTTATAAAGTGACACCAGTCTGTCTAGTTGTTTATAAAGTGACACCAGTCTGTCTAGTTGTAGGATTCTCTCCTCCAGTAATTTTCAGCTATTAAGGTCCGAGGAATGAAAAACGAAAAGGCTGAATTCATCCGGTGTTTGAATTTTGACTAGTAAATTCAAAAGAGGGAGAGACAGGGATTTAAAAGATTTGCAAGGTAGTGGTTGTAAGGGTGGCTGTGGATTAAGTACAAAGTAAGGATAGGAAAAGTCTGAGGACAGGCTAGGATGGCAAGAAAGTAATGGGCTAATAGGTTGCCATTTTAATGGAAGGAAGCTGGAAAGCAGAATAGTTTTTTAATTAGAAATTTCCTTTATTGGTAATGACAAGGTTCAAGGTGTTATCTTGAAGTCAGTAACTGGGGTAAAGGAACAGGTCACTGGAGATGAGAATGTGTGGCTGTTGCATGTCATCCAAGTGAATGAGACGAGGACAGGAAGCAGGTGCCAAAGCTCTCAGTGAATGAAAGGAGTGTGACCAAGAAGTCAATAGAGGATAGCAAAATGTTCAGAAAGAAGGTTGCATAGCTAGATTGCGTGTGCCTCAGAGAAGTTTTGTTGATTGGCCGCAGGGGAAATGGTATGTTTCAGACTAGCTGGATTTTTAGTTAAGGCAAGAGAGGAATTATTCAGACTGTAGAAAACTGCGAATCATAAAATAGAAATTTGGAAGAATGGACTATCTGAGGTGGAGGACAGGGAAGAGGTGGGGATTTACTTCGATCAGTGGAATACAGTTGATGACCCAGAGACGCTCGAGTTTTTAGTGACTAAGGTAAGCAGTGCTACAGTCTATGGTGAAAGTAGTCTTGATAATTCTCAGATGGAGTTCTGTCATCTCCAAAGCTTTGCTCAATGAGGTGGCGACTTTGAGAGCAGGGGTTCCTTAGACTATATACAGTGGTATAGCAAGCCAATGGGGTACTATTCCCTTAGTCCGTTGGAAAGGTATTAGTGTCTTCCCTTTTTATAGACAGAAAGAAGTAGCAAATTTGACTCAAAGCTGGAACGAAAACAAAAGGTAAACCAAAACTTAAAAACAGTATTCTGATATCCACATAGTAAGTACTCAATAAAAGATGAATAGATTTTAGTATGTCTCCATCCTTTGGCCTGATGTCTTAAAACAGAACCCTGTTTTGGATGTTTTCAAGTAATCTACTTTCTTACGTAGTTCAACTCAACATTTACTAAATGGATCAATGTTAGGAGAGTAGGGAAGACTGCCCCTCGTGGGTTTTAAAACCTAATGGGAGAAACCAGTCAGTCGTAATACAGAGTAAAGTAAATGCCAAAATAGAAATAAAAAGAACTTAGGAGAATTATTAAGTCTATATAAGATGTTCAAGGAGAATTCTTGGAAGGAAGTTGTAGCATTTGGACGGATTCTTAGTGAGAAAAGGTATCCCACATTATGAGAGCTGTAGAACATGTCGTAAGACAGCAAAGTGTATGGAATGCTTGGAGAACGTTAAACTAGTTGATAGGGAGTATACTGTACCGCATGGGAGGCTTCCTTCCCCCACACCTTCGGTCCATAGGAATTAGAAGCAGCAAAGCTTTTTTTTTTTTTTTTTTTGGAATGCTTCACAGATTTGCGTGTCATCGTGGGGCCATGCTAACCTCTATTTTCCAATTTTAGTATATGTGCTGCCAGAGTGAGCACAGCACAGGTTTTTTAAAACTGGCATGTCTTTTGAGGAAGTATCTCTGGCAGTGATAGAAGGCTAGAGATTCAGTAGAAAGAATGACAGAATTTGACAAGGCTTTATGTGAAAGATGTAAGAATTAGAAAGTGACAGATCTTAGTCTAGGACTCTACTGAAAGATACTTTCTTGACCTTTCTGCTGTCAGTGTACCTTGAAGCATGAAGTGGGGGGGAAGGGAGAAGTTACACAGTCTGCTTAATTGCTACCATTTAATATATTTAACTTTTCATACAAAGGGAATAAAATGGTCTGAGAAGAACACCATTGTAATTGGCTGCCTTAAAAGGCTCTTATCAGGTTTCCTGACTCTTACACAGGAGTTGGGGCAAAGGCAGATGGGGTAGTAGAAGGTAACCTCGATAATGAACTTTCCTTATGAGAAAATACAGAATGGTTTTAACTACAGTAGAGCTATTTCACTGACAGAGTGGGGACTGGACCTCCCCACCCCACCAACTCCAATCCAGTTGAACTCAGCACAGGGAATTCTTTGAGTCTGGCAGGAATGAAAAGACAAAAAAACAATGTATTTATTGGCACTCTCCATCCCAGAATGTAAGTTCCATGAGGATAGGGACTGTAGTTTTTCATCACTCTATCACTAGCTCCCAGAAAAATATCTAATAGATTCTTAATGACTGGTAAGTGAATGAAAGAAATGGACTCTTTTAAAAACCCAAGAGAAGTTAGGGGGACTTGTAACAACTTGTAATTCCAGTTTTCTCTGGGAAATGTTAAAATATTTTTATGAGTAAGTCTTCATTTCAGTAGCTTGCCTTGCCATAAGAAATCTGTATATGTTAATATAGTGAATTGTTAGAATACTTCTGGCAAAATTTTTATATCTTCCTCTCCATTTAGTTTTTCAAATGTGCTTTAAGAAATACTGTATTAGAAATCTTTTTAGAGTTTGTTTTATTGAAAACACATGTGTTTTTGTTTTTGTTCAGTTTTAATCGCTTGGATCTACCACCATATAAGAGTTATGAACAACTAAAGGAAAAACTTCTTTTTGCAATAGAAGAGACAGAGGGATTTGGACAAGAATGAATGTGGCTTCTTGTCTTGGAGGAGCTCTTGCATTTAAATACCCCAGCCAAGAAAAATTGCACAGATAGTGTATATAAGCTGTTCATTCTGTACAGTGAATTTTCTGAACCTCTCAAAAGTATAAATGTTTTCCGTTCTTCCACAGAAATATGCAAAACAGTTCATCCTTTTCTACTTTATTTATTGTTCCCTTGAAGTGACTGACCAGGAAAAAGATCATCCTTAAATTTGAAGCAAGCAAGAGACTTTATTAAAAATAAGTATATATCTATATAAGCATATATGATAGTGGCTCTAGTTTTATAGAGCTCCGAGTATATTAAACATGACAGCCGTTCATTCAAAAAATAATCTGGATTTGCTTTACCTTGTTTCTAGTATCCAGAAGAGAAAGTACAAATTGCTTCATGATCTTCTCCCTTATGTAACACCTCTTGAGGGTGTTTATTGCATGGCTGTTCAGGAAGGTATTAAGGGCTTAGGCCAAATCTTTGAGTATGAAAAATGCTGCTGGCTTTTCTGAAGACAGGCACTTGAACCTGTCAATTCGTTTTAAATAAATACAGTAGTTGAAAAATTTCCCTCTTTGCTACATCCCTAATACAGTCAAAGTAATGAATGAAACAATAATGTACATGTAAGTCATACACTATATCCGATGCCATTTAGTTTATTCTAGAGGTTGGAAAGAATTCAGTAAGCAGCAAAGAGGTTTGTTTACATGTTACTTTGGGATGCTAGGTATTTGTGGAGTTAAAAAGAATCAGGTACTTATGTGCTTTTGTTTTTAAATCTGTGATGTTCTTTAAATTTAATTCATAATAAATTGATGCAGTTTGATACTTAGGAACATATAAGGTAATGTGAACATTTTTGCTCTTGTGTTCAGAGTTTTGGTTTTATAAAACCAGATGGACTGAAGAGTTGTATAAGCATTTGAACACTCAAATGAAAACTATTTTCTATTAGTGTTCATATATCTTCATTCCTCTTAAATTCATGAAAATTTTATGATCTGAGTTATATAAGCATATTAAAGAATCTTTTGGTCCCCACCCCCCTTTTTACATAGAACATTATTTTTGTCCTAGTAACTTTTTAATTTTCCATCATCAAGGGCATTTGCTGAACTACCAAGATGTATAAAAAATTAAAATCTGATGTGAATGATATTATTGCTATTTTAGCAAACTGGGCTTCCTTATTAATAAAAAATTCAATTTCCATTTGTATCACTTCAATATGCAGTGTAAATTTCAGGAAGTTAAAAAGTTTTTTATAACCATGAACTGACATCTTACAATGTTATCTGTAACATATTTAACTGCTAAGTACATATGGAAAATACTAGTATACAATTTAATTTCCCTAAACAGTTTTTGTTTTGCCAAAATTTTATTTTTCTACATATTAGATTGTGTTCTGCACTTCTATTCAAAGTTCATAGTAAAGATGAAATAAAGGCAGTGATCCACTATGTTGAATAGACTCCTTTCCCAAATCCTAATCTGATCCTGGGCTATCTTGAAGCATAAAGAATTAAAAACAAATACTAATGTATATGACATTATGTGATTGATAGAGGGTGACCAGTCTTCAAAAGGGCTACTTAAATTATACCATAGAAAGCATCACTGCTCAATGAATTCTGCCATGACATGACATAAGTTACTGACGGACATCATTCATTCAGTGGAGGTGAGAATGAGAATACCATTTAGCACATTTGACCGAAAACAAACAGGAGGCTTTCAGGGGGCTGGGGCCCTCTCCTCACTTCAGGTAAGAAATTACTGTGTACCAGTTGAGGCTACATGGAACCCACAGAAACCAAACAGCTTTCTGAAGAAGGCTATTTTGGAGGACTCGGGGCCTTCCACCTTTCAAACCCAATTATAGAAAACCAGGCCTATAGGCAGGATTTATTAGGTCTTAATTCATATACTCAGGTGGCAATGAGAGAAACCAAGGATGTGGGCTACCTCTCACCTTCTCTCCTCTTTTCCCATCCTTGTCCTGTGCTGGGCTAGACAGGCTCACTATGCCTGAAATGAAGAAACAGGCAAAGAATGAGGCTTAGAGACAGATTCATATTATTTCATTTCAGTGACACTCACTCACCACCACCAAACAGAGCCCAGTGAATGGATAACAGGCACAACATAATTTCTATTTCATCAATCAGATATGTTGTCTGTCTTCCCAGGAAAGCAGCTACAAGTGGCAGTTAAAGCTCAAAGAGTTAATAAAACCTTTTAACCTCACAGCCTTCAGTTAATCACCTGCCTCCTATCTTTACAACTAGATAGGGTGGTAATGTATCAACATACCGTTAGGCAGTACTGCTTCTGTTAAAAATGACACGTGACTGATTAAGTTCATCTGGACTGGGAAATCTCCAGATACTTAATAAGCCATACCTTTGGATTTCCCAGAGGAAACCCATAACTACATGTCCCTTCTGAGGTCCCTGAGCTGTGACCCGGGGAGATGATAGTTCTTGTCGCTGTGTGAATGCTCTGCTACACAGACTGCTGCTGTAAGGTCATCTTCTGAAATGTAAGAAGTCCTGACTGACTTGCTGGTCAGCTGTGGTTCCTATCTTATTAAGCCTTCTCAGTAAGCCTGTTGCAGACTTTTTGAGTCTGTTTGTTGGACTCTGGTGGATATTGCAGAAGTCAAAAATCTTCTCGTTTAAATATGTAGATGAGAGAACAAAGGTTGTCTTATAAACACTCCCCAGTTTTCTTAATCTGTTGATCTTAAAAGCCAAACTTAAGGTAAACTGTTTTGAGGAAAAACCCCAGACCGTATCAGAGAAGCCGTCTATGTTTATGAGGCTCCTTTTTACCAACTGTATGCTCTTCAGTCGTAGGACAAAACAGTTCACTATTCTCAGAGGACAGTGCAGTGGGTTAGAACAGGGCATTCATTAAAATAATTTCATGGCCCTTGCCAAAATAATCCACCCCTCCTTCTATTTTTTCTTCCCAATAAATTTAGGGTACAATAATGCCCAGGCACACACAGTCCAAAATAGGTTGTATGGTGAACACATGAAATCAAAAAATACCCCTCAAATAATTTAGAAGCAAAAATGTACAACTCAAAAAGTGGCATTTCCTAAATTCCAAATTTTCTCTCCCACATCTCAACCAAGGAGAATACTGATAATCGCATTTAAAAATACTGATACGGTATATCCTTTATATTCTCTTTCATCCTCATAACTCCTCTAAGGTTGTTGTGTTTTGCTTTTTCTTTGTTGTAATGATGCTTATTTTACAGATTAGTGAGTCATTTTTACAAAGTCCATAGCTAGGTCACAGTCTATGATTAAATGCTCCGTTGGGAAGATTTTGCTAATAAGTTAACTGAGAGCTTTCAGATTTTTTATAAAGCAGCCACTTTCCAAATCCAGATTTATTCTCAATCCTCAAAGGAAGTAAACCTATCCACAAGGCAAGGTAATTATAATCGCCCATAGCCCATGTCTGTAATATAAAGACAGACTACTACAAACTTCTGTTCACATGCATGTGGGGAAATAAGCATCTCAAACTAGCGGTCACATTTGGAACACAGACAATTAAATAGGGACTGCACAAGAAGGAGAATAATGGGGTCCTAGGGTTTGTTCCCAGAATAGGTCTAACTGTGAGGAAATGCCAAGAACCAGTGTAAGACCTGGTGAATCAGACTCCTGGGTTGTCAAAATGAAGAGAGTACACACAATCAGAATCTTGGAGAAGGGAGCTAGCTATCCCTTAGTTTAAAAGGGGAAAAAAGGGAAGATAACAGCTCTATAAATTAAGACCCAGCAACTGCACTCCTGAGTGTTGATATAACCTGTACCCAATGTTCATAGGAGTCAACGACTGGAAACCGCCTAAATGACCTTCAGTGAATGGTTAAACGGGTACACTACTACAGTGAAATATAATCAACGGTACAAAGGAATCAACTACTGACTATATTGAGATGGATCTGAAAGGAATTATGTTAAATGAAAAAGGCCAATTTTCAAAAGGTCACACAATCTGATTCCATTTATATAACATTCTTGAAATTCGTGGTTGCCAGGATTAGGGACGGTGGCAGGGAGGGAAAGTGGACAGGTGTGACCATAAAAGGACAGCACTAGGAATTTATATGATTTGGTGGAACAGTTCTGTATCTTGATTATAGTGGCAGTTTAAAAAAAAAAACTACATGTAACAAAATACGTAGAACACACATGAGCGAGAGCATTTAGAAGTAAAATCTGAGTAAGATCTATGGGCTATACCAATTATGTGGTTTTGATACTGTACTGTAGTTATAGGTTTACCTCTGGGACCTCTCTACTTTTTTTCCACCAACTTCCTATGAATCTATGATTTCAAAGCAAAAAAAATTTTTTAAAGCACTATAAAATACCAGAAGACAGACCCCTCCCATAAAAGGTTTTATTACTGAAAGATACCTCATTCCACAAAAACCACTTCACAGAGATTACTCTTGAACAAATCCAAAAAACAAATCCTTCACTTCACTACCCATTTGATTACCTGGTACTGCTGGTAACTCAAAACACACACACATCACCAGAAAATACTGAAAGTCACTCTATAGAGAAAATTGAAAAGGAGAAAATTTCAGAGGATGCTCAAACCAGAAAAAAACATTCTTTAACATAATATACTAACAAGAATTAAATGTAAATAAATAACTACAGATACCAAAAAAAATCAAAATAGAAATTCAGAAACTCAGAACTGGACAAACTACATGAAAATGTGAAATGCCTGCTGACTGGAATCCGGAAAAAAAGAAGAAAAGACATCTCGAAAGTGAAGATAAAATGTATCTGAGGAAGAAAACAAAAAATAAGGGACATGGAAGACAAATTCAAAGAGCCAAGAAAATGAAACTGAAAGAGGTAAAGAGAAAAATCAGAGACGTGATAAAAAAAAATTAGGCAAAGAAGATCTAATACACATAGAATTAAACAGTCGCTGAAAATAAGATGGAACAGTGGTTCTCGAAGTGTGGGGTAAGCAAATCTGGTATGAGGGATGATCTAAGATAACTGGACTGGCCTCTTCAGTCAATGACTTGGTGGGATTAAAAAAAAAGGTGGGAGAACTCTTCTAGATTTTTAAAAAGTAAGGCAGAAAATCATATACAGTGTATGACTGATTGGATCCTGGTTTTTTAAAGTGTAAGACATTCCTGGGACACATGAGAAAATATGAATATGGCTGGTAATAGATGATTTTAAAGACTACTGTTAACTTTTTGTTGTGCTAAAAGGATGTCCTTATTCTGATACAACGCATGCTGAAATATTTAGGGATGAAGTATGTTGTCTACAATTTCAACAGTTTAGAAACATACACACACACACACGTATATATATAAAAATATACACACATAAAGTAAAATATAGCAGAAGATTAGCAATTGGGATGGGTATATAGAGTCCAGGACTTTTTCCTTCTTGTTCAAAAATATACATGATAACACAGACCACATCTGCACAGTTCACTGTTAACATTACAATTCCCAAATCCTCTGGGGAAAACCCACTATGCATGCACTGTTGATTTATCTGACATTCAAGATAATCCTTTTTATAAAACAGTTTTGCAGTGGTGGCATCCCAGCCTCAAGTAATACCGTCTTGCCTATTTAAAACATCTTCATTTCTGTTTCACCCTTGAGTTCTGTGTTCTTTTCACATTAGGGAAGAGAATCTGGGCTTTGTGTAGTGACAAAATCAATCCTCCACTTGTGAGACTATGTCACATTGAGAAAAAAAAAACAACCACTCCATTTTCCGTCCTCTCCTGACTTAAGTTTTTTCCTTATGTAGGTTGGTTCCAAGATCCATCCAAGAACCCTCAACATCCTAACCTCCTAATTTTCACTGCACCTTCTCTGCAAGATCTAAACTTTGCATCAGTCCAATTTGACAAATGCACATCCCCAATGAAACCTCTTCCACAAAGCTTTTTTTATTTTCTTGATCTCCCATTCTAATGCAAACCATCCTCCTTAGAAATCTTACACCACTTTGTATTGCTGGTGTCCTAAATGTGCAATATCTCTGCCTCTGAGCCAGGGAGAAGTCTCTACCAATCTTTTGTAATTATTTCTTTTGTTATCTGTGAAGAAACTTAGAAATTTTGTATACTTAATTTGTTAAATGGTCATATTAAAGAACCGAGAAAACAGCCATAGAACAGTTACAGTTTATGTATTATCTTTGTAATTTGATGAAAAGGCAATGTTTCTTAGATATTTCATGTGCTTGCTTCTCTGAAAAATTCTCAATTCTTGTCAGTGAAACCTGTAAGCAACTGAGCAGCTTCTGTCTGTATCTAAAATAGAAAAATACATGTTATAAATAAACAGTACAGCATACATAACAACCTGCAAAATCTAGTAAGTTCATAAAGTGGGCTGTGGTCTCTAAGCATTCCCAAAAACCAGGACAGCACATTGTCAGAATAAAACTGAACAGGGACTGGGTAAGACTCTTAGAGAATTCTTTCACATTAGTACACATGGCTTGCCTTTTATTTTAGAAATCTTATTTGATCCATCATGTATGTCAAACAGGAATAAGGCAGCAAATAATTCATAACCTCTGTTGACAGTAACTAAATGACTGCTGTACGGAAATTAACAAATGTTAATGAGTTCAATTTGAAATGAACACTACTGTTTTCAACAATATACATTTAGACAAATAATGCTTTTAAAGAAGTACTTAACTCACCTTTATTTAATAGTGCCTCAGTAGAAATCTACCTGCCTTAATTTATTGAAGATATTTTACCTGTTTATCCTCCTCTGTGTGTGCTGGATAGTCCTTGGCTTTCATTAGCCAGAAGGCAGCGAGCTTTTTATTGTGTAATTTCAAATATGTCTTTCCTAAAAGAAGCAAGTTTTTGCTGTAGAAGTTTGGATCCACTGTACATAAGGAAGAAAAATTTATCTCAGATGAAATAGAATTGCTCTTATTTTTAAAGGCTTAATTTCTTCAGTCTAAATTCCAATAATAAATTTGTGTGGTCAATATAAGATTAGGCTAACTAGAATTCTTTTTTGTTCAACTATTCCAATCTCAAAAAAAAATATTGGTAAAGTACCATTTATTCAGTGGCATTCTATTACATTTCTCATTTTCATACAATTTTATAAAATACTCCATTTGATAGATTAGAAACTGAGGTTCCTGATAGAAATGTATGCTCTGTAAGGACAGGGGTTTTCTTTTTATTAATAAAGTCTTTTATGCCCTGCTATATCTTAAGTACCTAGAACATAACATGCACCCAATACGTAGTTGCTGTATGAGTGAATGGAATCATGATATATATGCAGCTGACCCTTGAATAACACAGTTTCGAACTTTTGCAGGTCCAAATATATGCAGGGTTTTTTTTTTCTCCCCATAAATACAGTAAAGTGCTATAATTATATTTTCTCTTATTCTTAACATTTTCTCTAGCTCACTGTACTGTTGGAATATAGTCTATAATACATAGAACATGCAAAATACATTTTAAACAACTGTTTATCAGTAAGTTCCAGTCAATGGTAGACTATTTAAGTAGTTAACTTTTAGGGGAGCCAAAAAGTTAGTTATATGCAGATTTTCAACTATGTAGGGGGTGGGGACCCCTTATCCCCTCACTGTTTAAGGGTCAAGTGCACATACATACATTTAATTAACATTTACTGAATATGGGTTATACTTAAGTACAGATTTAACGAAGACTCTGTTCTTTTGGAATTTATGAAGAGGAGAGACAAACAAGCGTAACTAAATGTAATAGATGAATGAAAGGAATGCTTTGACAAGTGTACACATTATAAAGTACTATGAGAAACCAAAGAGAAACTAAGCTAAGAAGTTACATCTGGGCTGCCTTTGCAGCTAAACAGATTTTAACAGAAAAGTGGAGACCATTCTTGGCTCAGGGAAAACTGAACAAAAGCCTATGAAAGCATGGGACTGTCTCACTAACTTCATTAATTCTTTCTACAGATTCCTCCTATCAACTTGGGACCTTCTATATTTAAAGCATACTTTTCCCTGGATATAATTTATGGTTAGCTCCATTTGCTCCTTAACCCGAAATTGTTTTACTTCTTTAATTTGAACATATTTATGAGATGTTTTGTAGATGTACTTAAGGTTTCCTTGGGGTTCATCCATTCATCTGTTAATTCAGTCATTCAGCAAATTTGATAGCATTATGCTAAGCAATAAGGAAAAAATTGTGAGCAAAATGACAAAGTCCGCATCATCCCTGAATTTAGTCTTAGACATGTAAACAATACTCACAACTCACTCATACTATGGAGTGATAAGGGCCATGATGGGAGAAGCAACAGGTACTAAGAGCCTAGGAGTAGCTTCTAAACTGGATATGGTCCATAAAGAAAGACCGCCTGGAGGAACTATAGGGTAAAACCTGGAGGATGACTAGAGTTACTATGTTTTTCTCAACACCCCAAACCCTTAATTCTCTAAGGCCCTATTTTTACTTTGCAATTATGCTTCTAAATCCCTTTGAGGAAACTTTATTCCCAGATTCATATTCATGATATAAAAACTATCACGAGGGGTTATCATAACAGCGAATCAGAATATATTACTGACACAGTTTAACATTCAGACACAATTTTTTAGAAGAAATGGTTTTTTTAAAAAAACTTTGCTATCCTAAAAGCATCTAAACAAGTCCATATGAGTAGCCTCTCTAATACACTAACTTTCTTCTAATTTTATAGAAATAGAATTGTAATGGGTTTTTCTGATGTATTTAGTAACATATGCTTATGTCCTTTACTCTCCTAGTTTGTGCTATTAATATTAAAAAGGATGAACTTGGAATGGGCTGGTGTCAGTTTTAGACTGGCCATTTCTCCAAAGCCAGAGTGACATGAAACTCTTCATAAAAGACGACAATATTTGCAACAAAGCAAAAACTGGCCTGGTTTAAAAACAAGATTTATCATTTAAATGTTTTTTGAAGAGAAAGGGTAAATCTTAGAAAAAAAACTTTAAAAACTGTAATGTGACAGATATTAACTAGACTTACTATAATCATTTTACAACAAAGGCAAATACTGAATCCTTATGCTGTACACCTGAAACTGTTACATGTCAATTATAACATTATATATACCTCAAAAAAATTAAACATTTAAATAAATAAATGTTTCTAATCAGCTGTATAATCTTGAATTAAGACAGTTAACATGTCAAAGCCTCCTCTCAAGAAAGTTGGATCATATCAAATGAAGGACCATTCCAGAACTGTAGCTCTAAATTCAGTAGCAGCCCACTTCTTACTCTGGTGATCTTTACTGAATAAAAACTAAAGATTGTTTGAACAATGTCTAGGGCAAAAAGAAGTATATTAGAATAAGTAATATTTTTGTTTTAAAAATTCCTATTATATATAAAGCATTCACACAATTTTAACTATACTAGTATGTGAATAGAAAAATGTTACCTTGCTCTGCCCTGTGAAAGTAGCCTAACGCCTGTTAAAAACACAAAAAGCCCAAACATAATGAAAAGGGTTATAACAATCAATATTAAAAAAAATTTCCTCAAAAGTCAGGAAGTAAAACATCTTAAAATAACAGTCAATTCATCAACAGTGAAAGTTAACACAGCAAAACTGAACATTATTAAATCATCAGAGTACAGATTACAGTATATGGACCCTTCTAGTAATAACTTAATTGCTGTTTAGAACTTGTACCAAACCAGCATCAAGTGCAGAGACGAAAGAACATTATCATATGCAACTCAGCTATTTTGATCCTTCTTAAGTCTGCAAAAACTTGATAAAATCAAGTTAAATTTACTCAGTGATAGTTTGTACCAATAAATTTTTTAAAGTCCCTTATTATTGAAATTCCAACATAAAATGTTACTGAGTCTGAAACTGTAGCTTTTTGTCCCACTTAAACTGTTTTTATAATGTACTCATATCCTAGAAACATAACTAAAATTGTTACAGTAGAGCTGACTATATCTTTTTTCCTTACATTCTTTTTAATAACAATATATATTTCCCAACTGTGTTCTGATTATTCAACTAAATATTTTTGTATTAAATTCTACACCATAGCCTGCCAGAGCATAACACAGGTACAAGGAAAGCTTTTTCAACGGCCTTATTTCCTTACTCTGAAAATTTTATTGGTGTAAATTAACCCCAAATGTTTGTCCAGAAATCCCTTTCAAATTTTATTTTCAACAAGACAAGCAAAAGGCCTTGAAAATATGAGAATATTTTCTCATATTTTAGCGGGGACCTTTCAACCCTGCTTTCTTAAAAAGTTAAAATTACTCTTCCTTTATCTATACAAATACATGATTTTCCAGGTAAATGTTAGTGTGTAGAACACATATTTAAAACTAATCCTGAGTAACAGCTGGTGAATTTCTTATTCTATTTTATGACTTTTACATGGTGTAGATTTCAAACAGAAAACAATGGTAGATTTTAGGCATGAGCTATTATAGCTGACATATACCAGAATCATCAGCCACTCACCTAAATAAAAAAACACTCACCAGTCACTGATTATAAGTATTAAGCCTTTGTGATAAGATAGCTGCACTGGATGGTTAGAAACGTGCTCAAAGGCCTCACTGCTCAGAGCTCCAGATCTGGACACTGTAGAATGGCACTGCAGTTAAGAAACCAGTACTAACTTAACAAAGGACAGCACACTACCTCCTCATAGGTGGAACTAGGAGGAGCTGCAAACAGCATTTTAGCAATTCTTCTTTGATACCAAGGCATTTCAGCAAATGTATAACACCTATAGAGAAATAAAATGACATATACATCTCAATTGCACCTTTTTTCTCTTACAGAAAACCATCTTAACAGATATAAAAGATATCTTCTTCTGTTGTACATTTAAACAATCTGCACTTTACATAATATCCAGTAGGTTAATATTCCCACTGAATTACCTAGAGACTGATTTATACTGATCCATCAATTAGGATGTGTTCCGTGGTTAAATATAAGTAGTACACAACAGTACTGGTAATGATAACACAGTATATATCATTCATCACTGAGTCCTCACTCTGTTCCAGGTGCTCGGTGATTATCTCTCATCTACTCCTTACAAGAACTAAATGAGTTAGGATCATTACCCCTATTTTTTTAGGTAAGAAAAACCAAGAGAAGTTTAAAAAAATGACAAAACTAAACATGATACGTATAAATAACAATAGCAAACGACAATTTAAGTCTGCCTATTTAAAAGAGGCAAATGATTAACATCCAAAGATCTTGACAACTTTCTGATATAGGGAGGGGGGAAAGTACTGCATCTTTGACTAGGGTCTGAACTCCCTGAAGTAGCCACTGTATCACATTCATGTTTCCTCCCTAGCACTGTCTCTCCATTATCATTAGTTCTCAGTAAGTGTTTTGTTAGTTTAATATGGTCTTTGTCCTGAAGATATTTAATTCCTTTTTAAGAATCTGATGCAGGTTTGTCTACACCATTTATTTATAAGACAATAAAATATTCAGGTCTGCAGACTACACCCAAAACAGCAGCAAACCTGTCTCAAGAAACACTCTTAAATCAGCAAGCATTTAAACACATTAGTCTATGTTCATACCAGCGAAATAAGATATACACTAGACAGATGGAAAGATACTGAAAGTCATATTATATTATTCCTCAGATAAATCAGACTATACTTGACACACCCTGAAGATGCAAAGACCCTCTTAGGGCATTGAACTGTACTACTATATAGTTAGATTAATCCAGTTTCAGTTTGCCTGGTAAGTAAGAACAGTCTTTCCCAACAAAGGGAATTTCAAGGTCTAGCAAAAGTCTTAATGCCTTTTTCATTTTAATATGTATTTCTAAATGATCTGAATAACAATGGTTAACATGATCACTATCAAATTTAGTGTTTTCTAACAATACATCACAACTTCTAGTTAATTTAAACACTCATGAATACCACTTTTAAAAACTTTATATCTTGTTTTATATACTACAAAATAAGATCATACTACCTACCACTAAAATATTTATTTAAAGAAAGGTTCTTACCAAATACCCATAAGGTGAATTGAAGTGGCATCTTTTGGGTTCAGTTCAATTGCTTTCTAACAAGAAATGAGAAAGTCAATCTTATTTGTTTTCTAAACACAAATAAGTACTTTACTATGTTTGCTGAAAAAGTCATGATTAAAAAAATTTTTTTGGCAACTCTGCATTTCAGTTCATCTATGACAACACCAACTTTTTTTCCCTCTTCATTCTTCAATGTGGTTAAATTCATTTCAGTACACTATTAATGACCTGTATTAGAGTTAAGTCTTTTATAAAGTTCAGCAACTAACAGGATTCATCAATATGAGAAAAAAACATGAAATTTGTAAATGAATCTAATTTTGAAAACAGTAATCTATAGTTCTCAATGTTTCTTCTAGATTAGAGGAAAAATAAGAAGGTTCTTTTTGGCAAGTTCTGTATGAATATTGGATTAAATAGTATTCTTTCCTAAAAGGAGAACAAAGTACTTAATACTTTTACAGAGTTTCTTCCTGTATATATATTTTTGTTCAACTTCACCATCTATACTTAACAAAGGAAAAATACTTCTTATTCGCAGAATTTATTAGTAAAATAATTATGTACAACATAATAAGATACACTGATAAAGTCTCCCTAATTTCTATTTACTATATGAAAGAACTATGTTAATTAACATAAAGCATAAACTACAGAACAACTTTAAAGCAACTATTTCTCCTTTTATCCATTATTTTGTTGAAAGCCACTGAGAAAAATCTCAGATTAATGTTAATCCTATTAAAAATAAAAGACCCTTTTAAAAAAAATTGAGAACTCCTATCTCAAGTTTTTCTGTAAACCCACATTTTCACTTTCAGTCAGTAATGTTTGAGAGACACATTTTAAAATATTTGTAGGTTACCAGTATAGGCTCTGAAGTCAGACTACCAGGGTTCAAATCACAGTTCCAAGTTTTCACCCTTGGCAAGTTCTCTCTTCTTGCCATGCCTGAGCTTGCTGTTTTATAGACTCAATAGAGTAATATACCTATATTACAGAGTTGTGGTAAAAAATTAAATGAGCATGTAATAGGAGATACTTAACACAGTAATATCTTCTATAACCAGCATGATTTTACCTTTCAAAAGTACCAGACAATTTATTACTGACACTGATTAATGAGTTAAAATAAGGCTAATAGCCAACTATGATTTAGCAGAAATCCTGCTTCATTAATAAAAGAATCATCACTGACTATATTTTACTTTTCCATTAAATAGTGGTTGATTTATAGCAAAATATGTTTTAAAGTATACACAACTTATACACTAAGCAACCTTTCCTAATTGGAGTTCCACTAGAAAATTAAACCCTACAAAGAATTCTATGAATAATTATTTTCTCCAATCTACCAAGAATGGTATTGAGCTAGTACCATTCTAGATGCAAGGGAGAGAAGTTAATTCATAATATGTAATGGATCCTTTAGGGAATTTAATTTTCTTAATTTTCTTGAGAGGCGCTACTCTCAAACAAACCCTTTCTTTTATAATTCTTGCCATTAGTTAAAGTGTTTTAAAAGAATCCAAAGATAGGGACCTGGCTGGCTCAGTCGGTGGACCATGCTCAAGCCCCATGTTGGGTGTAGAAATTACTTAAAATCTAAAAACAACAACAATAATAATCCTAAGATAGTAATTCCTTATGGCTTTAGATATAATAACGGAATTAGGAATAATAGTATAAATGATCTTTTTAGTATGTAAATACTAAATATTATCATTTTAAAAATATACTTACACACATTTGAAATCTGCAAAACATTAATTATTTTTTTTATTTTTTTAAGATTTTATTTATTCAATTTGACAGAGGGAGAGAGAGAACACAAGCAGGGGGAGCAGCAGGCAGAGGGAGAAGCAGACTCCCTGCTGAGCAGAGAGCCCAACGTGGGGCTTGATCCCAGGACTCTGGAATCATGACCTGAGCTGAAGGCAGATGCTTAACCGACTGAGCCACCCAGGTGCCTGAAAACACTGGTTTTAAAAAAATAATCTATATCCTCTGCTTCCATTGATATATTTTCTGCTATTTTTCATGATTTATATTGGAAGATATTTGTCATATATTTCTACATACTATGGCACAGAATAACTTAGGTGATTTATTTAATGCCCCCGAGCAAATTACAACATTTCACAGAATCTAAGATACCATGAAAGTTACTACACATCATTATTATATCTATCACTAAAAAGAAAAAAGCATTGCCTATTATAAGATACCACTGATTATATAATGCAATCTTATTTCAAAGGTCTTAAAATGTGAAAAATGTTGCATATTATTACACTGAAAAATATATATGTATATGTATACACACACATACACATGTGTGTGTATATACACTACTGATGCCAGAATAAAAAGCTAGGTCTCCTGACTCCCAGTCCAATGTTCTTTTCTATTACCTACTGTATAAAACAGGAATTGAGACTATAACCATAAAATTCAGAAAAGCTGTTAGATAGCTATCTAGCATTTTTCCTATGAATGTTTCCATCACATTCTCTTCCTTTGTATTTTTGAGATGGTCTACAATATCAAAAGAGAAATAAATATGCTGAATTTCTAGTGGCAGTTTTTCGGGAGTTTTTGTTTAGTTTTGTTTAGGACGATGAGGTAGTGTATATGGCACATCATAAAATATACAAACTCCTGGAGAATATCTGGCATCTAAGGAAGAGCTTACTATAAAAGAAGTAACTTTAGGGGAAATACTAAAACACAAAATACACAGAGATAATAATCGTAAACAGTACTATTACTATTGGGAGTGGTTTATCAGTTGTGTTAGACTTTATACCAGACCACACCTCGGGGTATATAGGACCTTGCAGAGTTCCCTCCCACATACTCTGGTCTTGGCCACAGGACTTGTTTAGGTCCACAGGATATTACCAAGTGTGATGCAAAACAGAGGCTTAATGAAAGTTTGCGCACTGGGATTTTTTATCTTGGAATGCGAATTCTTGGAAGCCAGCTGTAAAGAAGCTTGGGCTAGACTACTAAATAATGCAAAGAAAAGTGGAGAGAAACAGTCCTGTAAGAGGCCATCTTGTACATTCCATCCCAGCTGAAGACAGAGGTGAAGGCAGCCGTATGATGACCTCAGATACACTGAACAGATCGGGAGCACCACTACATAGTTAACCCACAAAATCTTGAGAAATAAGCTGTCTGCATTAGACCTCTAAGTTTTAGGTGGTTTGCTATGCAGCAATAGATAAGTGAAACAGGAATTTATTAAAAAAACGAATTCCTTTTAAAATTCATCAGTACCTCAAAATGCTCCTTGATAATGTAGGCATTTGCAATTTTAGCCTTGATGCCTTCATAATCTCCAACATCACTAATACAGATTGCATACCACTAAAAACAGAAGAAAAAAACATGTAAGAATAATAATACTCCACTAATACTCCATTCAATACAAGGTAATACAGTATCTTTTCCCCAATAGTCATTCTCATTCAACAGAAACTTAGCATAAAAACTGTACTAAATATACTGTCATATACAAAGAAAAGTAGACATGGCCCTTAAAGAACTCAAGGACAGGACATGTTTATAGAAAACTATAATACAAGGTAAAGAACAGTCTAAGAAAGTTATCAGCACAATGGGAAGATAACGATTCATGTTTATGACCAGATTATATATTTAGAAAAATTTGCAATTGAATAACTTATTTTCTCGTCCTCTTTTCTGCAAGCTGCCTCTTCCCCCAATCTGCCGTTACAGTAATAAGCCACATTTGTCAATTGTGACTTTGTCCCTGTAGTCATAGTTAAGACAATATACCTAAACTGAGACTATCTGAGTTTCATCCCTAAGGACTAAATCCAAAATATCCAAGCTTCATAAACTCTAAGTCACAAGACTTAGAATGAGAAAAGAGTCCGTAGAGAAAAAGATTTGCAGGTAACAGCAAAGAGGAAAGACAGTGAAACATCAGAGCACTCAAGCCAGTTTTTCCTGAACCAAAAAGCACCCTGCCTTTAGGTTCTGTGAAAGAGAGTTTCTTATAAAAAAAAGACAAAAAACAAAAAACACCTCCCCTGTTTTTGTTTGAGCTTATTTGTGTGGGGTTTTAATAATTATAACCAGAAAGATTTTAACTAAAACAAACTTCTGTTTAAATCTATTCTCCACCAAAATTTTGGTAATTTTATTGAAAATTTAAAAGTATACCTTAAAACACACATGTGCATATGCACGTGTGTGCACACACACCTCTATAGGTGATGCTCACTTAATCTCCACTGAGAGTTCCCCAGCTGCCCAAATCTGGTGTTCTAATCTTCTCCCACATATCATGACACCGGATAACATCACCTTTCTCTTATATATCTCACAACCTTCTATATGCAAAGCAAACACAAGCTTATGGATGAATCCTAAACATTCTTTCTTGATTAGACTGTCAGTATTCTGAAATTTTTAACATATGTCAAAGATGTATCACAGGGGGTGCCTGGGTGGCTCAGTTGATTAAACATCTGCCTTCGGCTCAGGTCATGATCCCAGGGTCCTGAGATCAACTCCCATGCTGGGCTCCCTGCTCAGCAGGGAGTCTGCTTGTCCCCCCTCCTTCCCGCTTGTGCTCTCTCTCACTATCTCGGTCTCTCTCAAATAAATAAAATATTTTTTTTTAAAAAAGATGTATCACAATAATAGCACAAAGAGCAGTTATGTATTTTTATTTTTTTAAAGATTTACTTATTTATTTATTTGAGAGAGAGAGAGAGAGAGACAGCCAGCGAGAAAGGGAACACAACCAGGGGGAGTGGGAGAGGAAGAAGCAGGCTCCCAGCAGAGGAGCCTGATGTGGGCTCGATCCCAGAACGCCGGGATCACGCCCTGAGCCGAAGGGAGATGCTTAACGACTAAGCAACCCAGGTGCCCCTAAAGAGCAGTTATTAATACATGAAGTATATATCACTTGATGTGGACTATAAGTTAAAGATGTACACTATAAAACTTAAAGCAACCACTAAAACAACATAATACAATTATAGTCATTAAGTCAATCAAATAAAATGGAATCCAAAAAATGATCAATACAAAAGAAGGCAGAAAAAGAAGAAAATGAGAACAGATGAGCAAACAGAAAATAGGAAGATAGGGAATTTAAAACCAAAAATATCATTAATCACATTAAATGTAAATGGTCCAAACACCCCAAATGAAAGGCAGATTGCCAAATTGGATTAAAATTAAGACAGCCTGAGAGTGACCTAAGTGAAAAAGCCAAGTAAAGAAATCCGAATTCTCTCCTCCATCAAAGCAATAAATAAAAACGCTCAACTGTTAGAATCAATGTTTTTTTTTGAACTCCAAAATTAACCTAAGGCTTGCAGTGACCTGGGAATGCTTATTCAAAGCAACAGATTATTCCTAGTGAGAACAGTAAACTTTGTGCTGTTCTATCTTATTCCAGTCCCATCCCACACTCCCAGTCTCAGCCGGAGCTGTGAAAACAGCCCTCCATTCCCGGTACCAGATCAGAACAGATCTCATTCATGGAGAACTATAATTAATTATTTGTTCTGATCTGTTTGGTGGCTCCCTGCAAGACTGACCTTGTACATATTTCACCTAACTGGAAAAGACAGAAATTATAAAATGGTCCTCATGATAAAGGACCTTGGGGCGGGGCGGGGAGGGTAGTGTGCAGGGAGCAAAGAGAAAGGTTAGGGAAAGAGATGTCCCTAAGGGCTCTGAAAAGCTTCAGTAAAGAAAAGCCAAAGGAATATTTTATGACATATGAAAATTATGTTCAATTCAAATTTCAGTGCCCACAAATAAAGCTTTACTAGAACACAGTCATGCTCATCACTTATGCATTTACTATGGCTGCTTTTGCTCAACAATGCAGGGCTGAATTGTGATGAGAGATCATATGTGATTTTTTAACTGATTCCCACTGCTGCTCCATACCCTGTGAATCACACTGATAGGGTTATAACCTGACAGAATTTTGAGTGCCACGCATACTGCTGTACCATGACATTTTATTTTTTATTACCAAAGCATATGTCAAAGGAAGATAAAATGGACTTCAAATGTCATGCTTTGAAAGCATAGTGAAATGTTAATTATTTTGTTACTGAATTAAATGGCAAACCATTTGGGGGGCGGGGGGAAGCTCCAAAATATCCCTGAAAATCCAAAAAAGACACACATGCTTAGGAAAGATCTGAGAAGGCCCTACCACCTGTTGACCATAAGGCTCTTCACAAACAGGAAGTGAAAGTTAAGGTACAGTTTAAAACTGCCCAGCTAACTGTTAAAGGTATGTCCCAACACATACACAGAGCCCTATGACCAAGATTGGAAAACATTTGGGTTCCAGACATTTTAGAAAATATCTGTTCAATCATTACCTGACCACTAAGCTAACAAAACAGAGACTTCAGTGGGTATATACAACAAAGAATACAGACTTTACAGAATTTATTCAGAAAAACCACTAAAGAGAGGGGGCGTGGCTGGCTCAGTCAGTAGAGCATGTGACTCTTGATCTCAAGGTTGTGAGTTTGAGCCCCATATTGGATGTAGAGATTACTTAAAAATAAAATCTTAAAAAAAAAGGAAAAGAAAAAAGAAATAACAAATACTAAAAGCAGCCACAACAAATTCTGGGAAAGGAGGGAATCTGATTTCCAGATTTACCATATTGTAATAGTCAACATGTCCAGTTTTCAACAAAAAAATTATAAAGCATGCAAAAAAATAAAGTATAACCCACACACAGAAGGAAAAAATCAATAGAAACTATGAAGAAGCCCAGATGTTGGGCATCCTAGACTTTATGTATGTTCAACAAGGAAATGATGTCTAAAGAACTGAAGTATTCTATGAGAACAGTATCATATCAAATTGAGAATTATCAATAGACAGAAATTATAAAATGGAAAAGAGTTATTTTGGAGGTGAAAAGTGCAATAAATGAAATTAAAAATTCACAACATTGAAATGAGGGCCCAATGGTGGATGTGAACAGGCAGAAGAAAGAATTAGCTAACTTGAAGATAATAGGTCAATTCATATTACACAGTATGAGAAACAGAAAGTAAAAAGAATGAAGAAAAATGAACCTGCCTCAGAGACCTACCAAAATACACATAAGAGGAGTCCCAGGAGGAGAAAAGAGAGAAAGGGGTAGAATGAATATTTGAAAACATAAATGCCAAAGGCTTCTCTACTTTGATGAAAACAAACAACCCCAAGTCAGATCAATTCAGAGATCCAACCTAGACACAGCATTATCAAACTCAAAGATAAAAACAAAGAGATGATTTTGAAAGCAGCAGGAAAAAATGCCTTGTCATGTACAAAGGGTCCTCAAAAAGATTAACAGCCAAATCAGTACCATGGACATCTGTCTTAGTCTGCCTGTGCTACTAGAACAAAAATACTAGGGTGGTAGCTAAAACAAGAGAAATTACTCACAATTTCTGGAGACTGGGAAGTCCAAGATCAAAATGCCAGTTGATCTGGTCAGAATAAGGGGACGGGAACAGAGATACATAAGAGAAAAGCTGGTATACAACTGAAATTAAGTTGACATCCAGTCTGAACCTGTTAATGGTATTCCTTGGGATAACCACTAAGATGAGAGTATAACTCAAAATATTTACTACAAAAACAAGGGAATTAAAATGGTACAACAAAATAAACCTAATACTAAAGGACACTAATGGAGGACTTGAGAAACAAAAGATCGAAAACAAATAGCAAAATTGCGAAAGAACTTATTGTCAATTACATGTGAATGGGTTAAATTCTCCAATTAAAGGGCAAAAATTAGCAAAATGTATTAAAACACATGACTCAACCATATACTATCTACAATACAATTAAATTCAGAGGTATATAGATTTAAAGTAAAAATAGGGAAGTTTTATCATGCAAACCATACTCACAAGAGAGCTGAAGTGGTATTAGATATTATTTAGAATTAGATAATGATCTAAGAATAGACAAAACAAACTTTAAGACCAAAATTATATGAGAGACAAAGAAAAACAGTATCAAGAACATAAAACACTTATAAACAAATATACACCTAACAACAGAGCCCCAGAATAAATAAAACAAAAACTGACAGACTTGACGGTATAAAGAGACTATTCAACTATAAAAGTTGGGGATTTCAATACTCCACTTCTAAGACTAGGTAGAACAACTAGCCAGAAAATCAGCAAATAGAAGACTCAAACAATACTATAACACAATTAGACCTAGCCCACATCTACAGAACACTACCCAACAAGAGCAGACTATGTATTCTTCTCAATTCACATGGAACATTTTCCAGGACAGACAATATATCAGGCTGTAAAAAAGTCTCAAATTTTAAAAGAAATCAGAGTATGTTCTCTGACCATACTGAAATGAAAATATTTAATAAAAGAAGGAAATCTGGATAATTCACAATTATGTGGAAATTAAAAAACACATTCCTAGGGTAGCTTAGTTAAGTGTCCAACTCCTGGTTTCAGCTCAGGTCATGATCTTGGGGTCCTGAGATCGAGCCCTCTGTGCTCGGCGGGGAGTCTGCTCAAGACTCTCGCTTTCCCTCTCCCTTTGCCCCTTCCCCAACTCACTCACACTCTTCCTCTCAAATAAATAAATCTTAAAAAAAAAAAAAAAGCACATTCCTAAATAACCAATGAGTCCAATAAATCACAAGAAAAATTTAAAAATTCCTTAGAAGAACAAAAACAACACAACATAATAAAACTTATGGGATTCAGCAAAGTTGTATTCAGAAGGAAACTTATGGCTATAAATGGCTACCTTAAAGTTATCAGTCAATAACTTCACCTTGAGAAACTAGGAAAAGAAGAGCAAACTAGCCCAAAGTAAGCAGAAGGAATGGAATAATATAGATCAGAGTGGAAATAAATAAAATACAGGAAAAATGGAGAAGAGTATCAAAACCAAATTAATTCTCTGAAAGGATCAACAAAATTTATAAACCTTTAGCTAAACATAAAAAAAGAGAAAAATTACTAAAACCAAGACTCAAAAAGGACATATATTACTACTAACCTCAGTAATAAAGATAGGAATAAAAACAATTATAACGTAATAGTAGCAACAATTGTACGGCAACAGATTAAGCGACCTAGAAAACATGAAAAATTCCTAGAAACAACAATCCAATTGACTTAAGAATAAACAAAAAATCTGACAAATGAATAATAAGTAATACTACAGAGTTAGTGGGCAAAAGAACTTCCAGCAAAGCCAACACCAGGATCAGATGACTTCACTGACAAATTCTACTAAATGTTTAAAGAAAATTAACACCAAGCTTCTCTAAACTCTTCCAAAACATAGAAAAACAATGAACATTTCTTAAGTATTCTGTGACACCAGTGTTACTGATATCAAAACCATCACAAAACATCACAATAAAAGAAACCTAATATAGTTGCAAAAATTCTCAATAAAATACTAACTGAATTCAGCAGAACATTAAAAAGATCATTCACCACAATCAAGTGGGATTTATCCCTGGAAAGCAAGAATAATTCAATATACATGAATCAATCATGTGATGCATCACATTAATAGAAAAAAAGAATCATATGATCATTTTAATAGATACAGAAAAAACATATAACAAAACCTGACATCCATTCATGATTAACTCCCAATGAGCTGAGTTAGAGATGGAAGGAATGTATCTCCACATAATAAAGACCATATGTGATTAACCCACAGCTAACATCATACTCAATGATGAAAGTTGAAAATTTTCCTCTAAGACCAAGAACAAGACAAGGGTGGGGCACCTGCGTGGCTCAGTCAGTTAAGCAGCTGCCTTCCGCTCAGGTCACGATCTCAGGGTCCTGGGATCGAGCCCTGTGTTGGCCTCTCTGCTCAGCTGGGAGTCTGCTTCTCCCTCTGCCTCTCCCCACTGTCTGCTCCTGCCTGCTCACTTTCTCTCTCTCAAATAAATAAATAAAATCTTAAAAAAAAAAAAAAAAAAGAACAAGACAATGGTGCTTGCTCACTCTTACCACTCCTATTCAACAGAGGACTTGAAGTCCTACCTAGAGCAATCAGGCAAGGAAAAAAAATAAAAGGTATCAGATTTGGAAATGAAGAGGTAAAAATGTCTCTATTTGCACATGACATAATTTTATATATAGAAAGTCCAAAAGACTAAAAAAAAAAAGCGCTGTTTGATCTAATCAATGAATTCAGTCAAGCTGCAGGATATAAATTTAACATGCAAATATCAGTAACAATTCTATAATCTAACAACAAATTTTCTGAAAAACAGTTTCCATTTACAAGAGGATCAAAATCAAATAGGAATAAATTTATATAAGAAGATGAAAGATCTCTACTCTGAAAACTGCAAGATAACGATGAAAGAAATCAGATATAAGTAAATGGAAAGATAACCCATGTGAAAGAAATCAGATATAAATAAATGGAAAAGATAGCCCATGTTCACACACTGGAAGAATACTGTTAAAATAGCAATACTACCAAAAGCCATCTATAGAGTCAATGCCCTATCAAGATACCAATGGCATTTTTTACAGAAGTAGAAAAGAATACACCTAAAACTTAGAGGGAACCACAAAAGACCCAGAATAGCCAAAGAAATCCTGAGAAAAAGAAGCAGCTAAACTATAAAGCTACAGTCATTAAAATGGTATGGTACTGACATAAAAACAAATAGACAAATGGAACAGAACTGAGAACCCAGAAATAAACTCAAGAATATGTAGTCAGCAATATTTGACAAGGGAGTTAGGAATATTCAATTGAGAAACAACAAACTACAAAAATGGCACTGGATTACTGGATTTTCACATGTAAAGGAATAAAACTAGACACATTTTATACCACTCACAAAAATTAACTCAAAATGAGGTAAAGGCTTAAACGTAAGACCTGAAACTATGAAACTCCTAGAAGAAAAGAGGAATAAAGTCTCTTGACATGGGTCTTGGTAATGATTTTTTGGATATGACACCTAAAGCACAGGGCAACAAAATAAAAAATAAACAAGTGGGACTATATCAAACTAAAAAACTTCAGCATAGGAAAAGAAACCATCAACAAATGAAAAGGCCTACCGAATGGAGAAAATATTTGCAAACAATATATCTAATAAAGGGTTAATATCTGAATTATAATTCATACAATTACATATAATTCAATAGCAAAACACCAAATAACACAATTTAAAAATGGGCAGAGGACCTAAACAGACATTTCTCCAAAGAAGATACAGGAAAGGCCAACAGAAGATGCTCAACATCAAGTCATTAAGGAAATGCAAATTAAAGCAGCAATGAGGTTATCACCTCACACCTGCTAAAATATCCATCATCAAAAAGAGGTAAATGCTGGCATGGATGTGGAGAAAAGGGAATCCTTATGCACTGTTGGGATTCTAAATTGGTATAGCTAATACCGATTGGTATAGCCAATCCTCAAAAAATTAAAAATATAATTACCATATGATCCAGCAATTCCACTTGAGAATTTATCCAAAAAAAAACCCAAAACCTACTTGAAAAAATACCTACACCTCCATGTTCATAGCAACATTTGCAATAGCCAAAATGGAAACCTAAGTACAGATAAACAGATGACAGATAAATTAGTTGTGTGTACACACACACACACACACACACACACTGAAATATTATTCAACCATAAAAAACAAGGCAATCCTGCCATTTGCAATAACATGGATGGACTCTGAAGGCATTATGCTAAGTGAAATAAAAATACTGTATGATCTCACTTACATATAGAATCTTAAAAAAAAAAAAAAAAAATCATAAGATTTGTGGTTACCAGAGGCAGAGAGGCAGGGGAGGGGGCGTTGGAGGAAGGTGGTCAAGAGGTACCAAACTCCCAGTTATAAGACAAATACAGTTGAACAACACAAATTTAAACTATGCAGATCCACTTATACACAGATATCCTTTGAGAAATACAGTACTGTAAATTTATTTTCCTTATCATTTTTTTTGGAATATTCTATTTTTTTGTAACTTACTTTATTGTAAAAATACAGTATGTGAGACATACAACATACAAAACATGTACTGATTATTTCATGTTATCATTAAAGCTTCCTGTTAACAGATTATTAGTAGTTGCGTTTTTGGGGAGTCAAAAGTTATATGCAGATTTTCAACTGCACAGGAATCAGCACCCTTCTCCCCATCTTGTTCAAGGGTGAACTGTATTATGGATGTAATGTACAAGGTGAAGACTACAGCTAATACTGATGTATGCTATGTAAAAAAAGTTTGTAAGAGAATAAACCCTAGAGTTCTCATCACGAGGAAAAAAATTTTTTTTTCTCTTTCCTTTTTACTGCATCTATGTTAGAAGATAGATATCAGCTGAACCTATTGTGGCAATCATTTCACAATATGTGCAAACCAAATCATCATGCTGTATGCCTTAAACTTACACAACAATGTTATATCAATTCTTTCTCAATAAAATCAGAGAAAAAGAAAAAAGAGAACTAAAGAGTAGTGTCTCTTATGATGTAAAATTCCTCAACAAAATAATGGCAAGCTGAATTGAAAAGGATTACACAACGAGACCAAGCGGGATTTATCCCAAAATACAAGGTTGGTTCACCATATGAAAAGCAATTAATGTAAGATACCACATTAATAGAATGAAGGGGGGGGGCCAACATGATCATCTCAACAAACACAGAAAAAAAGCATCTGACAAAATCCAACACCCTTTCATGATAAATACACTCAACAACTAGGAATGGAAGGGAACTTTCTCAATCTGATAAAAAGCATTTACGGAAAACCCACAGCTAACATCATAGTAAAAGGTGAAAGCCTATAGCTACCCTCCTATAATCAGGAACAAGACAAAGATATCCACTCTTGCCACTTCTACTCAACGCTGTACTGACATTCTAGCCACGGAAATTGAGCAAGATAAAGAAATAATAGGTGAACAGATTGAAAAAGAAAAAGTAAAACTATGTATGGATAGTTTATTTATAGACATGTTCATAATATAGAAAAAAACTAAATAATCTACATAACAACTAGCAGAACCAATAAATGAGTTCAGCAAAGCTACAGGATATAAAATTAATATACAAATATTAGTTGCACTCCTATACAGTAGCAATGAACAATCTGAAAATGAGATTAAGAATTCCAATAGCATCAAAAAGAATAAGATACTTAAAGAATAAGTTTAACCAAAGAAGTACAAGACTTGAAGACTGAAATTACAAAACACTGTTGAAAGAAGAAAAAGATCTAAATAAATGGACAACACACATCTGTGGATTGGAAGACATAATGCTGTTAAGATAGCAATACTCCCCAAACTAACCTACAGATTCAAGGTAATCCCTATCAAAAATCCAACTGGCTTCTTTGCAGAAATTTACAAGCTGATCCTAAAATATGTATGGAAATTGAGGGAACTCAGAATGGTCAAAACAGTCTTGAAAAAAAACACCTAGAAGACTCACAGTTCCTTATTTCAGAACTTACCACAAAGATATAGTAATCAAGACATTGTGATACTGGCACAAAGACCTACAGGTCTACACTTAGACCAATAAAATAGAATTGAGATTTCAAAAATAAACTTATACATTTATGTTCAACTGATTTTGATCAAAGATGAAAATGGAGAAAGAACAGTCTTTTCAACAAAGGGTGCTGGGACAACTAGATATTTACATGCAAAAAACGGAATTTGAACTTCTACCTCAACATGCAAAAAAATGACTTTGAACTCCTATCTCAACCATGTATAAAAGCTAACTCTTTTAAGGATCGAAGACCTAAACGTAAGAGATAAAAAATATAAAACTCTTAGAAACAAACATAGATGAAAATCTGTTTTTTAGATATGACACCAAAAGCACAAGCAATCAAAGAAAACTAAACTGGACTTCCTCAAAATTAAAAACTTGTACATCAAAGCTCATCATCAAGAAAGTAAAAGGACAATCCATAGAATGGGAGAAAATATTTGCAAATCATGTTTCTAACAAGAGACTAATAACCAGAAAATATTCTTAAAACTCAACAATAAAAAGACAAACCTAGTTGAAAAATGGGCAAAGAATTTGAATAGACATTTCTCCAAAGAAGATACACAATGTCCAATAAGCATATGAAAAGATGCTCAGTATCATTATTCATTAGGAAAATGTCCATCAAAACCATAAGACACCACTTCACACCCACTAGATTTAATCTTTTTTAATGGACAATTACAAGTGTTAGCAAGGATGTGGTATGGAACCCTCACATTGCTAGTAGCAATATGAAATGATATAGCTGCTTCGATGAAGAATTTGACAGTTCTTCCAAAAGAATTACACTGGGGCGCCTGGGTGGCTCAGTTGGTTAAGTGTCTGCCTTCAGCTCGGGTCATGATCTCAGGATGGTGAGATCGAACCCCACATCAAGCTCCCTGCACATTCAGCAGGGAGTCTGCTCGCTCTCTCTGAGTTCTCTACCCCACAAAATAAATCCTAAAAAAAAAAAAAAAAAAAAAAAAGAATTACATAGAATCACATATGACCCAGCAAAGTCCATTCCTTGATATATACTCAAAAGAACTGAAAACAGGTATTTAAAAAAATACTTGTACATGAATGTTACATGAATGTTATTTACACTATAAACAATAGCCAAAAGTGTGGAAATAACCCAAATGTCCATCAACTAATCAATGGGTAAACAAAACATGATGTATCCATACAACAGAATGTTATCCATCCATAAAAACAAATATTCAATACTGAGGCATGCTACAATATGGATGGACCTCAAAAACATGGTAAGTAAAAGATGTCAAACACAAATGATCCCACACTGTATGATTACACTTCTATGAAATATCCTGAGTAGGTATAGCCATAGACACGGCAAGCAGTTTAGCAGCTGTTAGGGGAATAAGAGGGAATAGAGAGTGACTACTTAATTGGACTTAATGGGGTTTCCTTCTGGGGTGACAAAAATATTCTGGAGCTAGAGGTAATGGTTGTACAACACTATAAATGTATGAAATGCCACCGTACTGTGCACTTATAAAATGGGTGATTTTTATGCTGTGTGAATTTACCTCCATAAGAAAAAAAAAGAAGTAAAAGCAAATGTTCACACAAAAACTTGTACACAATTGTATACAGCAGTCTTATTCATAACAGCCAAGAAGTGGAAACATCCCAAATGTTCACCAGTTGATAAACAGAACTCGTATATCCATAAAATGGAATATTATTCAGTCATAAAAAAATGAAGTACTGTCACATACTCAATATGGATGAACCTTGAAAATATTATGCAAAGGGAAAGAAGCCAGACACATAAAGGCCAGCTACTGTAATTCCATTTATATGAAATGTCTAGAATAGGAAAATTCATTGAAACAGAAAGTAGATTACTTCTTGCCAGGGGACAGGTGCAGGGGAGAAGTGGGATTAACTGGTAGGTTTAGGGTTTGTTTTGGGGGTAACAGAAATATTCTGGAATTAGTGCTGATGGCTGCACAACACAGAGAAAATACGAAAAACCACTGAGGTATATGTATTACAATGATGAATTTTACGTAATGTGAAATATATAAGTAAAAATAAAAGCAAGACTTAATCACCTGTTTACAAGTACATGTTAAATATAAAGACACTGTTATAAGTAAAAGAACAGAGAATATAACATGCTAACATTAATCAAAAGAAAACAAGAGCTGCTATGTTAATATCGGACAAAGTGGATGATAAAACCAAGAGTATTTCAAAAATAAAGGGGATCATTTTAGAGTGATAAAGAGGTTAATGCATCAAGAAAATATAATAATCCTAAATGTTTATATTCCTAACAGAAACTTTAAAATATATGCTGCAAAAAGTAATAAAATTGCAAAGAAACAGACAAACCTACAATTGTACTTGGACATTTCAACATGCCTCTCTCAATAATTTATAGAACAAGTAGATATAAAATCAGTAAGGATACAAAAAACTTGAACACTATCAACCAACCTGACCTGAATGACATTTATAAAATACTCCCAACAATAGCTGAATAAACATTCTTTTCATGTGCACAAAGAACATTTACAAAGATGGACCATATTCTGGGCCATAAAACAAATCTCAACAAATTTAAGGAATCCATATCAGTTTTATTTTTAATATAAACCAATATTAGTGGGGTGTTAAGGGAGATTAGCCCCTAAAGGGAACATTTGGAAATAGGTGGTGATGGAATTTGGTTGTCACAATGACTTGGCAGATCTACTGAGGAGAGTCCAACATCATGAAGTGATGTCCTATTCCAAAATACCAATGATGTTCCCATGTGTCCCCACAGTGCCAACTGAAAAACATCATTCTAAACCAGTTAGGAAATTCAGGAACTAGCAGAGTTACATGTGAAAGTGTACTAGGTCTTAGCTGTCCAGCTGCTCTATTCTCACCCTTTCATAAAACAGAAATATAATGTGAGGAAAATGAGTAAACATCTGTCAAGTGCTTATACTACTAGGAATAAAGATACAAGCAATTCATGAAACAACTAACACTTTTGTTTAAAAATCACAAAAGTAATTTATCGACACACTAAAAAAGTTAGAAAAAATGTTCAAGAACGCAAAGAAAAAAACATCTTTTTGAAAAAATGTTACAAAAATAAATCTTATTTCTTTAAAATAGACAAATTTTCTTTTCTCTGTAAATTAGGAATAATAAACAAATATAGAGCAATGTACCTCTCACATGGTAACAGTTTCATTACTTTAAGCACCTCACCTTATGAGCTGCAAAACTGGATTCATTTTTTTCTAGTGCTCTTCTCGCATACTCTAGGGCTTCATAGACCAAGAGTTTTTTCTCTTCTTCTGAGGTCCCGCTAAGCTGAGCTGTATCACGTGATGCCCGTGCCAGTCGCCACAGTAACTCTGCATCTTCACTAATTTGAAATTAAAATAACCATTTAAGCTCACATTTAACAACTGTTAAAGGTCACATCACTAATGAATACATATGGTCTTCCAGGTCAGCGAAGATATAGCAGTATCAAAAGCCATTATTCACAATGCCATATTTTCACATAACTTTATTTGCTAAAATTTTCTACAAAATATCCAATATTATACATAAATATTAACTCTCCTATGTTATCTAAAATACTAACTTCCTGGGGTACCTGGGTGGCTCAGTCAGTTAAATGTCTGCTTCAGCTCAGGTCATGATCCCAGGGTTCTGGGATGGAGCCCAGCATTGAGCTCCCTGCTCAGTGGGGAACCTGCTTCTCCCTCTCCTGCTGCTGCTCCCCAACCGCTGCTCGTGCTCTCTCACTCTTGCTCTCTCTCAAATGAATAAATAAATAAAACCTTTTAAAAAATAAATAAATAGGGGCGCCTAAGTGGCTCAGTCATTAAGCGTCTGCCTTTGGCTCAGGGCGTGATCCCGGCGTTGTGGGATCGAGCCCCACATCAGGCTCTTCCTCTATGAGCCTGCTTCTTCCTCTCCCACTCCCCCTGCTTGTGTTCCCTCTCTCGCTGGCTGTCTCTATCTCTGTCGAATAAATAAATAAAATCTTTAAAAAAATAAATAAATAAAAATAAAATAAAATAAAAAACATCAAAACTCCCTTTTATCCTTTTTATTAAACGTTTGCCTTTAAGCCCATTATATATTTAACAAAAAACGGTATTCACATAAAATTTTGAAACTAAAGGTAGCAATAGTATATTTATAATTAAATAAAGATGGAGTAACTATCTTACAGCTTACTTTTCAAGTAATTACTGAAATGACTATAAAATGCCAAACATGACATTACAAGTAATTAAGGGAAAAATGGGAAAGAAAGAGTGGATTCTACAGGTATTTAGGAAGTAAAATCGATGGGTCATGAAGACAGAACTGGTCTTAGGAATCTAAGAAAGGTAGCTGAAAATGACTCAATATTTTTAGTTTAGAAATAGGTAGATTCGTGATCTGGAAATGCCAAATTAGCCCTATTAAACCTACTTTATAGGGCCGAATCTCCTTCCACCTGCATCCTCCCCAAAACTGACTGCACACTGATACTCTGGACTAAACATGAAATCTAGTACTAAAAATAGAAAAAGGAGGTATTTTTAGTTTCTCTAAAAAACTGCTTCTAAAGTGATACACAGATACTATTCAGTGATGCCATACAAACATCCTAATTCATTTACATCTTATGTCAATAAGAAATTCTTTAAAAAATGAGAAATACACAATATAGATAACCATATATTCAACAACTAGCTCCTATGATCTGAAGCAAAATAACAAAATGGAAAAAATACTTCAATATTCTACTAGAATGAGTAAGGAGAATCATCTTTTCTAAATCAATGAGATACATGTAGCACCTGTGAATCATTTACTGTAAGAAACATACTATAAATTAAACTCTAAAAAATATTGTTTTGCAGTAAAAACTTAATTATGAAAATTTCAAGCACCAAGAATCATTTTAATTGTTAAATAACAAAAATGTTGAAAGCAGGCTTATCATACGTTGCCTACCTTTCCTTGTACTGGGTCAGCAACTGATAAAGTTTTTCTGTTTCTCCACTCTCATATAGGTAGTCTGCTTGTTCGAGAATTTCTTCAACTCTGAAGACTAAAAATGAAAAAAAGACACAATAAAGTAGGTCTTCCCAAGACAAATGACAACAATTCTAAGAAACAAACATTTTCAAATACAAGCAAAAGAAATTACATATAAAAATCACCTACAAAGAAGGATCAGAAAATCTGAAGACTCTAGATGTAAGTGTAGTAGAGATAAGGATGAAGCTATCACAGTAAGTGATTTATTGAAACCAGAGAAATTAAAAAAAAATAGAAAATTTATTGTGGAACTAATGAAATATGATACATTTTTGAAAATGAAGAAAGCAATTTCCAGTGAGGAATTTATGGTACCCTTACCCTCCACACACACACACACACACACACACACACACACACACACACACTTTGTTATTGTAGCGAAGTGCCATCCACGGCAGAAAATGACAGAACATCCACTTCCAGCACTGAAAATTATTAATTTGCATGGATTGCACCACACTGTTTCACTAGATTCTATTTACGACCTAACTTATACAGACACTGTTATGAAAGAGTCACATTTGTCATCAAGGTGTGCCTGGGTGGCTCAGTCGGTTAAGTGGCTGCCTTTGGCTCAGGTCATGATCTCAGGGTCCTGGGATCAGGTCTCATGTCCCGGTCGGGCTCCCTGCTCAGCTTCTCCCCTCTCCCCCTACTCCAACGAACTCAATAACTTGTAATTAACATTACTACAAAATATATAAACCTTATAGACAATGTAATGCTCTAAAAAAAGTTGACTAGTTCCTGAAAAAAAAACAGTAAGCTTGAATTTCAGGATATTCCAATTATTACAATAAGGAACATACATATTTGTCTTCTGTAAGGGTACTGTATTACTTAGTACTTATATTACATATAAGCCAACATTTCAATATATTCAATTAAGTTTATTATTTACCTTAGTACACTTTAATTGATAATAGTGTATTTGAGGTTGAATTTTTAGTTTTTGAAAAATTAAAACCTAGACCAGAAAAAAAAATCTCCTGAATTTGACAGAACTATGTAAAGTATTTTTTACTAAGTTAACATCATAATGTAATTTAAAAATTAGCTTTGGAAAAATTAAACGACAAGAGCAAATTCTTCTTTAATCCTACTTCAGTGTGGTTGGTGCCATAGTTCAATATTCATATGGTTGGTTGATTTTCTTAAGTTTGCTTCCATTTTATTGTACATTTTTATCAGTGGCTGACTCTCCAAATTAAGGTTATAACAACCCGAAGATTTTTTTTTTAAGATTTTATTTTTTTTAAGTTATCTCTACACTCAACCTGGGGCTCAAACTTACAACCCAGATCAAGAGTCGCCACCAACTGAGCCAGCCACGTGTCCCAACAACCTGAAGATTATTTGTGGTAGGCAGAATAATGGCCCTAAAAATGTCTACATCTTAATCCCGAGAATCTGTGAAAACATACAGATTACATGGCAAAGGGGAATTAAGTTTGTAACTAGAATTAAGGCTGTTCATCAGCTAACCTTAAAACAGGAAATGATCCTGGATTAGCCAGGGGGCCCAATATAATCACAAGAGTCCTTCAAAGTGGAAGAGGAAGGCAGAAGAAGAAAGTCAGAGGAGGTATAACAATGAAAACAAGGCCAGAGTGAAATGATTACTACCCTGGAATATGGAGGAAAGGGGTCTTTAGCCAAGGAATGTGGAAAACCTTTAGAAACTGAAAACAAGGAAAGAGATTCTCCCCTAAAGAGTGGAACACAGCCTTCCCAACTTGTTGATTTTAATCCAGTGGGACCCACTTTGGACTTCTGAACTATAGAACTGTAAGGTAATAAATTTATGCTGTTTAAAGTTACTGAGTTTGTGGTAATTTGTGACAGCTGCTGTGACAGAAAACTTACACAATATTAAATATACTGATCTGGCATTTTGAATGTATACATGGTATGTGTAAATAACAAAGTTACATTTAATTCTATTCATTGATTTTTCTCAGACTTTCTCAGAAGACTGATAGAGATTACTGTCCTTAATATAATGTAGGAATGCTACATATAATCACCCATGTAATTAAAAGAAAAATATAGAAATTAAGTGAATAATTTAAAATAGTTTAAATCCTTTTTGGGTGTACTATTCTTTCTTAACTTCTTAAATCACTTATCTATTTTTTTATTATACAGTATAGTACCATAAGCTATAATATCCAGGCTTTAAATACGTATTTTTTTCTTGATTCTTAAACAGAAATTTCTAAAATCATACAGTGCGCAATTTACAAGGAACAAATGCACTTACTCTGATACTACAAACACACACAGGCACTAGGTTAGGAGCATGTAGATCACTCATATCTGCAAATCAGCTATGTGGGTTTTTTACTTGGCTAATGCTCTGTACTTTTCCTGAAAATATTTAAAAATAAGCTATGTTACTGACATAAAGAGACCATATTGTTAAAGTGGACTAAACTTTTAAAGTAAATTACTTTTCAATTTAATAATGAATACCCCAAGATGAACTGAAATATTAATTCAACTGTACAATAAAATCTAAATTAAGCCTAAAATGAATATGCACAAAATCATAACTCTTAGAATTTTAAAAAATATCACTGATATGACGTAAGTTAGTAACCTTTGGTCTTCTAGTTTTTCTTGCTAAGTGTACTCTTAGCCATGTAAGATATATCTGGACAAAAAGAAATACTCTACTCCTCAAAGTAAGCAAAATCGTTCTATTTCTGGAAATTTCTCCCTACAGAAATTACAAAGTAGAAAACAAGTATCTAGATTCTCCAGATACTCGGATTTTTCTAGATGCTAGAAGGCTCTAAGTAGCAACATCATCATCAAAATTTCAGGCAAATTTTTCATACCAACAATACTGTGTCTCATCAGTATTGGAAGTAGTGCCTCTAAAGATGCCCTGTAGTAGCACAAAGGAATACAGATGAAGGAGCACTGACCTCGGTTCTGTAGATTCATCAAAGAGGAATCAATGAAAGTATATGAAAAGAGACAACTGAAATGATTATATGAAGGACCTTTATTTAAGATGGGCCGCTTTTAATTATCTTTTAGGCATTTTACAAGTGAACGTTCACACACACACACACACACACACACACGAGTACTGTGACTGTATTAGCGTATCTTGAAGGGCTTTAAATTTTGTCTATTTTAAAGAAATAATGAAACTTTCTACTGGAGTTCTTCAATTACAGCCAACAAGTGGGTATTTGCCCTATCCTGTGGTAAATACAGAAGTTACCATTTTTAAAAAGAGTCCCACAGCCCCATCCAACTGAAATGTCAAAACATATGTATGTATGCCCTTGGGGGCGCCTGGGTGGCTCAGTCAGTTGATCTCCGGGTCCTGGGATCAAGCCCCACATCGGGTTCCCTGATCAGAGGGAAGCCTGCTTCTCCCTCTCCTTCTGCCTACCACTCCCTCTACTTGAGCTCTCTCAGATAAATAAATAAAATCTTTAAAAAAAATCCTGTTTAAAAAATAAAGTTTGTCTTGAATCCAGCAACCTTGCTGAACTTTCTTAAAAATATATATATATATATGCCCTTAATTTCTAAAAAACATGAATCAAAAGATGATTGTATCCCAGTAAATGAAAAAGGAAAAAATATTTTCCTCAATGAAAATATTGGTCTCAATGAGCATGAAGCAGGCCTAAAGAGACGTAAGCAGTTTTGATGAACGGAATCACCTGAAGACCATTTCCTAAAAAATATGAAAAATAAAGATCACAATATAGCAAATAGCAGAGATATATATGACAAAGTAAAACTTGTAAGGACTGTGAAATTATAGTTTTATAGAAACATGGATCATTTTCCAAGGTAAAAAAAATATGATCTCTATATATTTTAGGTTTCATTTGGCGTTAGGACTGGAACTAACATTTAGAGTTTTCTGTATAAACTTTTATGTTTACATTTGTAGAGGAAGTTATAACTTTTTTTTTAAACAGCATATAAATGAACATATGTATAAGCCAGCCAGAATGAAAGAATTAGCATATACTGGAAGAAAAGAACAAGAATTTCTGTAACAAGTTAAACACATACATCATACATTTAGACCAAATAGCAACTACACACACACACACACACACACAAATTCAAGTTTATTCAAAAGTTTGATATACAATCCTACGACTACTATCTCTCCTTTAATAACTTCAGGATGGTAGCTATAAACTTCAAAGCTTGATCTCTTTCTGAATTTCCCAAAGTTCTTCTGCACTCTTTCTCAAACGAACCTCCTCTTCAGGGGTCAGCTGTATCTTAATAAGGTTTGCAATACCATTCTCTCCCAGGATACAAGGAACACTAAGGAATACTTCATTTATTCCACAGAGGCCCTTAGTCATCATGGAAACTGGATGTACTCTCCTAAGATTCTTCAAAATGCTTTCTGTTAAATCAGCTACAGATAGGCCAACAGCCCAATCAGCATAACCTTTCATTTTAACCATCTCATAGCCACAGTAGTTATCACTTCTTTGTAGACATTTCCCCAGTGCTCAGGATCTTTATCCGTTCCTATATCTGAATTCAGATCCTTCAAGGGGATACTAGCAATGTTAACTCCACTCCACACAGGTATATTTGAGTCTCCATGTTCTCCAAGGATCCATCCATGACAGCTTTCTGAGTGGATACAAAGTCTTTGGCCAATAAAGAAACAGAAACGGGCAGTGTCCAAATTACAGCCACTTCCAATAACACGGTTTTGGAGAAACACACTCAACTTTCAAGCTACATTAAGATATCCACTGGATTGGAAACAATTATCATTTTGCACTGGGGTCTATACTGGGTAATGTTGGAAATCATTAATTTAAAGATGGACACATTTCTCTTGACTACATCAAGGTGTGTTTCTCCTTTTCCTGGGCGTGCACCTGCTGTGATAATCACTAGGTTGGAGTTTGCAGTGACATGGTAATCTTTGCTGGAAATGGTATCTGGGATTTTCATGAAAGAGCTGTCATGTTGAAGATTCACTGTCTCACCCTCTAGTTTGCCTTCATCAACATCCACAAAGGCAAGTTCATCACTTAAGCCTTTTAATAAGATGCTGATAGCACATGCCACGCCAACTGAGCCAGTTCCTATAATAGAGATCTTATTGTGGTAAATGGTATTCTCTGAAGTGAAATTCTTAATAAGTTTGCATGTGACAGTTGCCATCTTGGAGACAGGGATGAAGGACCAACTGTCCCTGAGGGCGGTGCATGCCACCTGGCAGGGACGCAGAGCCATCCCTAGGCAAAAGACACTAGCTCCTACAGGGCCTAGTCTTCGGCTTGCCCACAGGACTCCCCCAGCCCAGCTCATAGCGGCTGGCTCAAGAGGTGAAGGAAGGCAATGGAGGAAAGCCGCATCAAAGTTCTTTGAAGCGCAAAGTAAGGAAACAGTTGAAGGTTTAAGGCACTGCACCCCCACCCCCCACCCAGCTTGCTACTGCCGCTGCGCAAAACCACGCCCAGCTTGTGCAGCTCCCACAAGGATCCAGCACCTTAAAATGTTTTTTAATTTACTGAACCTGCAGTAATTTTAAATAAAGGCACTTTTGAAAAAATGGACTATTACCATTAAAGCTAAAGTTAATTTCAGCTTTGCCTTTCAAAGTGCCTCAGGGAAGGCACTACATCTTTGCACTCATTTCTGTAAGGAAAGGGTGCTAAAGCACATTGAAACTAAGTGTGACACCAAAAAAAAAAAATTGATGAGCGTTCTAATCTCTGCTCTGACACTTTGACTTTGAAGAAGTTAAACTGTGAGCTTCTTTTTCAAAAGTTAATACTATAATGGGTGGAGCCTGGCTGGCTCAGCCAGTAGAGCTCCTGACTCTTTTTTTTTTTTTTTTTAAGATTTTATTTATTTATTAGACAGAGACAGCCAGAGAGAGAGAGAACACAAGCAGGGGGAGTGGGAGAGGAAGAAGCAGGCTCCTAGCGGAGGAGCCTGATGTGGGGCTCGATCCCAGAACGCCGGGATCACACCCTGAGCCAAAGGCAGACGCTTAATGACTGCGCCACCCAGGCGCCCCAGAGCTCCTGACTCTTGATCGGGTCCTGAGTTCCAGCCCATGTTGGCTATAGAGCTTACTTTAAAAATAAAAATAAAAAATAAAAATAAAAAACAAAAACAAAACGAAAACACCTAGAATAGAACACACACACACACACACACACACACACACACACACACACAGAAAAATATTAAAACTGCAACCACTGGGCACATCTCTGATACATTTAAAAAAATATTATGTCATAATATAGTTTGTCCTTACTACTTTACAAGGTTACTGTGAGAACTGAAGTTAGATGAAGAGTCTAGGGAACCAAGTCCTCTACTTTATCTGTCATATAAATTATACATTTAAGAAAAAAAGGAAAGATAAAACAAAAACACAGGAATTCTCAATTATCTGCTCTATTTATCTTTTTTAAGATTTTATTTTTATTTTACTCATGAGAGACAGAGAAAGAGGCAGAGGGAGAAGCAGGCTCTCTGCAGAGCAGGGAACGGAATGTGGGACTCAATCCCAGGACCCTGGGATCATGACCTGAGCCAAAGGCAGTCACTTAACCGACTGAGTCACCCAGGTGCCCCTTATCTGCTCTTTTAAAGACAAGAATGATTATGGGAAATTGAAATCAATAACTAGTAATTTTTAGCTAATATTCTCAAATTCACCTATCACAACTTTAATAAGAACATCTATTAAAAATAAAATCTCTGCCTCTTTCCCCAAACACTTCTTAATGATTAAAAGGTGGGGACTATAAAAAACAAAAAAGCTTAATCCATAAATCAATATACTAATATATCTAATATACTGAAATTTTGCCTGTCAACACACACAACTGGTTTCTTTTAAATATGGCAAGTCTTGATATATATTTATCTATAGTATACCAAATAAGAAATCTGATAGAATGTTTCTACTTTTCAATCAGTTATTTGATATTTAGTACTAAACTGCATTTTATTTGTAAAAAAAATACTTTTACCTCAAAGTAATTAGGCCTTTCTTAACTATATCAAGAAGAGTGTAATACCTTGGAATTAAGGAAACAAAAGAATTATTGTGTCATAGGGCCAGATATAGTCTCTGTGGTATATCCCTCTCCCCCTAATCCCTAAACCCCTTAAAAATGTAAAAAAAAATTCTTAGCCCAAGGGTCCCATAAAACTACAAAGTATTTAACACAGTATTTCTCACTGAAGGAGCTCTAGTTGCTAGAAGAAATTACATATACACAGCTATATATATGAATATATATATATATTCACAAAGAGATATACACACAGATATAATATATATTATATATAAAATCAAACTCAATGACGAATAGAGAATAGAGCGTAGAACAAAGTTTCATTACTTATTCAAAAATAACTCAAAGTTATTAACAAAATATAACTAACATACTTAACTCTAAGTAGTCCAAATGTTTAGCTTAGGCTTACCTTTGGCTGTGGCATGAACCACCGCAGCCTGGGAAAATACTTGATATGCTTCAAAACCCAGATAAGGGAAAGCTGAGAATAAAAGGCTTCTTTTGAAAGTTCCTAGATTTCCCATCACCTATGGAAACAATTATGGTCAGAGTTATCAAATACAAAATGTGAAGGAACTCCAAGCAAAAATTACATCAATTAAAAAAAATTACAACGTTCTCCTACCCCCAAAGCAATCAATCCTAAGAATACAAGCTCAAAACTTACTTCATCAAATTCTTCAGTAAAACTGTTTCACATAGTTACATTACAGGGAGAGCATATCCTTTTAAAAAAAGATTCTTAACAATGGCTAAGGCTAACAACAGTAATTTATCTAAAAATCACAGTCATGCTAAGGGCTGGACTGTAAGATCTATATTTTATTTGAGGAGGCATGGATATTATAACTATGAAATAAAATATGAGATACTAATATATAATAAGTACCAATCCTAAGAACAGCGCAAGATGAAAAATATCAAATATGGTGATTACTACACCTAAAAACATGGATTTAAAGATATCTTCAAAAGTGACCTACAAAACCCATAGTTTTGAAATAAACAATGAATAAAATAAAGAGCATATCCAAACAGATTTGTAAATTAATTTTCATTATTATGGCCAGAATTCTCAAGACTGATGGCAAAGGAGTATATGGGTATCACTCCACCAATTCTTTCCTACAACAGCCTTTTTTTTTCATAAGACAGTATCATTTTCTCCCTTTCCGTTGATTGATTCTCACTGGTATAAAAACAAGCCATACTATCTTTGTAAGTCATTACTTTTCTCTTAAAAACAAACAGCTTCCTCTTGAATTCACTTCTCCCCGTAGTCTCGTTTTCTAACTTCTCTGTTCAGCAAAACTTCTAAAAAGTTGTGGGTACTCTGTCTCCACTTCCTCTCTTCCTACTCTTGAACTCACACAAATCACTTTTATCCCCACAACACCACTGATGGTATTCCAGTTAAGGTAACCAAGGACACAGCTATTTCCCATAGTCAATTCTGAATTCTCAGCTTTCTTGACCTATCAACAGGATTTGACAGCTGATTACTTCCTTTTTTTTTTTAAGCTATGAATGGATGTTTAATTTTTTTTTAAAGATTTTATTTATTTGTGAGAGAGAGGAAGATCGAGCATGAGCAGGGGGAGGGGCAGAGGGAGAAGCAGATTCCCCACTGAGCTGGGATCCCAAAGCAAGACTCAATGCAGACACTCTGGGATCATGACCTGAAGGCAGACACTTAACTGACTGAGCCACCCAAACACCCCTGGATGTTTAATTTTTTATAACAGCTTTACTGAGCGGCACCTGGATGGCTCAGTCGGTTAAGCGTCTGCCTTTGGCTCAGGTTATGATCCCAGGGTCCTGGGATCTGGCCAGGACTGGGCTCCCTGCTCAGCAGGGGAGTCTGCTTCTCCCTCTCCCTCTGCCCCTCCCCCAACTTGTGCACAGGCACTCTCTTCCAAATAAAATCTCTTAAAAAAAAAAAAAAACAGGGGCGCCTGGGTGGCACAGCGGTTAATTGTCTGCCTTTGGCTCAGGACGTGATCCCGGCGTTAGGGGATGGAGTCCCACATCAGGCTCTTCCGCTATGAGCCTACTTCTTCCTCTCCCACTCCCCCTGCTTGTGTTCCCTCTCTCGCTGGCTGTCTCTCTCTGTCGAATAAATAAATAAAATCTTAAAAAAAAAAACAAAAACAGCTTTACTGAGATATAAGTGACATACTATAAACTGTACATACGTAACATGTACAATTCATTAAGGCATGCATATAAACCCATGAAACCATCACTATCACCGCAATCAAGATAAAGACATCTGCAAACCCTCCCCCCTTTTCCTCATGCTTCTTTGTAATACATCCAGCCCCTTTCCTCAGCACTTGCTATGTTCTCTCACTCTTGAAACACTTTTCACTTGGCTTTTGGAACACTACTATCATTCATTTTCTCCGGCTTCAACAACTGCTCCTTTTCTTTGGTTGGTTCCTCCCTGGTCAGGTGTGTTTTGGGCCTTCTTTTCTCTACTTGTATCACTTTGGTGATCTCATCTTTAAATACCATCAGCGTGCCAAAAACACACAAATGTAATACGAAGCCTGGGTGACTCCTCTAAACTTCAGAATCATATATCCAGCAGCGTAATCAACATCTATCTCCACATGAAGTATAACAGGCATCTCATGTTTATTAGCTAAAACAGATACTGTTTCCCTCAACTCTACCCACCTCACAACTTTCCCTTTCATGGTAAAGGGCAACTCTATCCTTCTATTAGGTTAAAAAAACAAACAAGCAAACAAAAAACCTTGTAGCCGTCCTGGGCTCTCTCTCAGGACTCAAATCTGACCCATATTTTAACTTCTCATAAGGATCTAGGGTAGGCATGAGGAATCTAACATATTCCAATTTGCTGAGTGCTTTACTTTCTTGAGCATGAATATTCAAGATATTACACACAACTGGATTCAAAATGAATCAACAGCAAAATAAGAAAACTGATTTTAACATAATCACAATTTTAACATTTAATTTTGAGTTTGTTCATATTTACCAAGGAGAAGCAAGATGGGATTAGGAGCAGAGGTATGGGGGTGTGGATGTAAGGTGGTGGTACTTAGAAGCAAAAGACTTAAGATATCATCAGTAAGTCTCCTGGTTCCTTATTTTTATGGCAGGTATATCTCATGGCTGAAAAGTTTGCACAGACTATTATAGCTTGAGAAAACTACACATTCACAGTGTTTAACTTCCTTTACTGGTATTATGCTCAATAAACAATATTCTGGCTTTCTGAGAGGGGAGAAAATGCACTGTTGGGCAGCTGACATTTGTATTTCTTACTGTAAATTAATAAAGTGACAGTTTTCCAGTGGGACTCAGACTAGTTTGGTTAATGTAAAGCAGATTTCTGCTCATCTGTGAGAAAATAGATAAAACTCATGTTTCTGGAACTAAAAAAATCAATTAAAAGAATCAGGACTCAGTGACCCCTGAAGATACTAACAACTTGTCAAACTGTCTGAGACAGCTAGTATGTGCCATTTTACTCTGCACCTCCAATACTCTACAATGCCTTTCACATAAATAATTCTCAAAAAATATTTGTTAAACCAAAGAAATAAGCTATCTCTTAGATAGGTCTTTTCTTCAACACTGATTATACTAAGTTCAAGCTAGAAGGAATTCCAAAATACAAACTCTTCACTAGATGGGAAGGAATGTATCCCTACCATATCCCAGTTTTCCTCCTAACTTCCTGTCAGCTCCACCTCCTCTTAAATATTGGAATTCCTCCATGGTAGGTACTAGGCATTCTTCTTGTCTTACTATAAAGTACTTTCAACTTCTACCATGTTATCATTTACAACCATATGATAATATCCCCTGAATCTGTATATCCAGCTCAGACGTCAGAAGATAAACACCAGAAGAACTACCCAACTACTGTCTATTCTACATGACAACTTGACTATCTCATCGGTCACCATAACTAGTCCAAAACATCTCATCTCCCTCTTTGTCACCCCCCCCCCCCCAATTGCTTCTGTAGTCCTATTCCAGTAAACAGCATCACCATCCATCCTGCTGCTCTAGCCAGAAACTTGAGATCTTCCTTGACTCCTTCCTTACAGCTCCCACATCAAAGCTATCTTTTAGGTCCACTAAGTTTACATCATTGATGTGCTTTGGATGCATCACTTATTTCCATTTCCGTGATTACCACTAAAGTTCAAACCACCAGATCTCTCACTGTACTATACCAATCATCGCTTATCTGGTCTATAGCATCCACTCAAACCTATCCATTCTTGACCCTAGGCAAAGTTTTGGTTTTTTTTTTTAACATTAGTTTGATTAAATGATGTCCCTGTTTAAAACTTTTTCATGGTTTTCCTATAACCTTTAGAATAAAATCAGAAATACTTAACATTGTTTATACGGTTTTCTGAATCTGGTTGTGGTAAGCAGCCTCTAAAATGGCCCCTAATGGTTCTGGTTCAAGATGGCAATGTAGGAGAATCCTGAACACCCATCCTCTCATGGACACACCAAATCTACAGCTACATGTCAAACAATTTCCTCTGGAAGAAACCCAAAAAAAGACTGAAGTCATACCATGCATCTTTTCTGACCACAATGTTATGAAACTAGAACTCAACCACCAAAACAACAACAACAAAAAACTGGAAAGAGCACAAATACATGAAGGTTAAATAACACGCTACTAAACAATGAATAGGTCAACCAGGGACTCAAAGAAGAAATAAAAAAAAATACAAGGGGACAAATGAAAACACAACAGTCCAAAATCTTCGGAGTGCAGCAAAAGCAGTTCTAAGAGGGAAGTTTATAGCAATAAAGACCTACCTCAAAAAGCAAGAAAAATCTCAAGTAAACAACCTAACCTTCCATCTAAAGGAGCTAGAAAAACAAGAACAAACAAAACCCAGATCCAGCAGAAGGAAGGACACAGTAAACATTAGAGCAGAAATAAATTATATAGAAACAAAAAAAAATTGAATAGATCAATGAAACCAGGAGCTGGTTCTCTGAAAGATCAACAAAATTGATAAACTTTTAGACATAATGTGAGAGAGAGAGAGAGGGAGGGAGGGAGAGAGGGGGAGGGAGCCAAATAAAATCAAAAACAAAATAGGAGAAATAACAACTGACATCTTAGAAATACAAAGAATTATAAGAGAATATTATGAAATACAAGGAATTATAAGAGAATAATACACCAACGAATTGGACAACCCAGAAGAAATGGATGTAATCTCTCAAAACTGAATTGGGATGAAACAGAAAATTTGAACAGATGGATTATCAGCAATGAAACTGAATCACTGATCAAAAAACTCCCCAAAAAACAAAAGTCCAAGACCAGATGCTTCATTGGTGAATTCTACCCAACATTTAGAAGAGTTAATACCTATTCTTCTCAGACTTTTGCAAAAACAGAAGAGAAAGGAAAACTTCCAAATTCATTTTATGAGGCCAGCATTACCCTGATATCAAAACCAGATAAAGACACTACCAAAGAGGTGCCCCTGGTGACTCAGCCGTTAAGTGTTTGCCTTAGGCTTTGGTCATGATCTCATGGTCCTGGGATCGAGCCCCACATAGCGCTCCCTGTTTGGTGGAGAGCCTGCTTCTCTCTCTCCCTCTGCCGCTCCCCCTGCTTGTGCTCTCTCTCTTGCTGTCTCTGTCAAATAAATAAATAAAATCTTGGGGGGGGGGGGCGGAGAAGACACTACCAAATAGAACTCCAGGCTAAAATCTCTGGTGAACATAGATGCAAAAATCCTCAACAAAACATTAGCAATCCAGGGGCGCCTGGGTGGCACAGTGGTTAAGCGTCTGCCTTCGGCTCAGGGCGTGATCCTGGCGTTATGGGATCGAGCCCCACATCAGGCTCCTCCGCAGTGAGCCTGCTTCTTCCTCTCCCACTCCCCCTGCTTGTGTTCCCTCTCTCGCTGGCTGTCTCTATCTCTGTCAAATAAATAAATAAAAATCTTAAAAAAAAAAAAAAAAAAAAAAAAAAAAAAAAAAAAAACAACATTAGCAATCCAAATCCAAAATACATTAAAAATAATGATTCACCACGAATCATTATTGAATGAAATCAAATTTCACCAAGTGAAATTTATCCAGAGATGCAAGGGTGGGTTCAATATTCACAAATCAACCAAAATGATACATCACATCAATAAGAGGAAGGATAAAAACTGTATGATCATTTCAATAGACGCAGAAAAAGCACTTGACAAAGTACAACATTCATTCATGATAAAAGCCCTCAAAAAAAGTAGGTATAGAGGGAACATACCTCAACATAATAAAGGCCATATATGAAAAACACAGCTAATATCATTACTCAATGGAGAAAAATTGAGAGCTTCTCCTCTAAGGTCAGAAACAAGATAAGGATGTCCACTCTCACCACTTTTATTCAGTATAGTACTGGAAGTCCTACCCACAGCAATCAGACAAAGGAATAAAAGACTTCCAAATTGGTAAGGAAGAAGTAAAACTTTTACTAACCGCAGATGGCAGAATACTATATGTAGAAAACCCTAAAGTCACCAACAAAAAAGCTACCAGAAATGACACATGAATTCAGTGAATTCACAAGATACAAAATCAACGTAAAGAAATCTGTTGCTCTTCTATACACTAATAATGTAGCAGCAGAAAGAGAAAGGAAGAAAACAATCCCATTTACAATTGCACCAAAAATAATTAAATACCTAGAAATAAACTTAACCAAGGAGGTAAAAGACCTGTCCTCTGAAAACTATAAAACAATGATGAAAGAAATTGAAGACACACAAACAAATGGAAAGACATTCCATGCTCATGGATTGGAAGAACAAATATTGTTAAAATGTCCACACTACCGCAGGCAAGCTACAGATTTAATGCAATCCCTAACAAAAATATCAACAGTATTTTTCCCAGAACTAGAAAAAACAATCCTAAAATTTATATGGAACCTCAAAAGACCCCAGATAGCCAAAGCAATCTTGCAAAAGAAAAACAAAACTGGAGGTATCACAATTCAAGATTTCAAGATATCTTACAAAGCTGTAGTAATTAAAACACTATGGTACTGGCAGAAAAACAGACACATAGATCAATGGAACAAAACAGAGAGCCCAGAAATAAACCCACAATCACATGGTCAATTAATCTATGACAATAGAGGCAAGAATATGCAATGGGAAAAAGACAGTCTCTTCAACAAATGGTGTTGGGAAAACTAGACAGCTACATGCAAAAGAATGAAACTGGACCATTTTCTTACACCATACAAACAAAACAAAACAAAACAAAACCTCAAAATGGACTAAGGACCTAAATGTGAGACCTGAAACCATAAAAATCTTAGAAGACAGCACAGGCAGTAATTTCTCTGATATCAGCCTTAACAGCGGTTTTCTGGATATGTCTCCTGAAGCAAAGGAAACAAAAGCAAAAATAAACTATTGGGACTACATCAAAATAAAACTTCTGCAAGGCAAAGCGAACAAACGACAAAACTAAAAAACAACCTACTGAACGGGAGAAGGTATTTTCAAATGACGTATCTGATAACGGGTTAGTATCCAAAATATATAAAGATATTATACAACTCAACACCCAAAAAACAAATAATCCAATTTAAAAATGGGCAGAAGACACAAACAGACGTTTCTCCAAAGACATACAGATGGCCAACAGACACATGAAAAGATGCTCAACATCACTCAGCATCAGGAAAACGCAAATCAAAACCACAATGAGATATCACCTCACGTCTATCAGAATGACTAAAATAAAAAACACAAGCAACAAGGCTTGGCAAGGATTGGAAAAAAAGGAACTCTCATGCACTCTTGGTGGGAATGTAAACTGGTGCAGCCACTGTAAAAAAACAGTATGGGGGTTTCCTCAAAAATTTTTAAATGGAATTACCCTGTGATCCAGCTATCACACTACTGGGTATTTACCCAAAGAATACAAAAACACTAAATCAAAAGAATAAATGCACATGTATGTTTATTGTAACATTATTACAATAGCCTAAATAAGGAAGCAACCCAACAGTCCATCGATATGAATGAATAAAGATGTGGTATATAGATACAATGTAATATTATTTAGCCATAAAAAATAATGACGTCTTGAAATTTACAACATTAATGAATCTAGAGAGTATAATGGAAGCAAAATGAGTCAAAAAAACACAAACACCATACGATTTCACTCATGTGGAATTTAAGAAACAACACAACGAACAACAAAACAGATGGTTACCAGAAGGGAGGTGGGTGGAGAGATGGGTAAAACAGGTGAAGGGTATGAAGTGTACACTTAATCTCTATGAGCACTTAGGAATATACGAAATTGTTGAATCACTATATTGTACACCTGAAATGAATATAACACTGTATGTTAACTATCCTAAAATTAAAATTTTTAAGAATCCATTGAAAATATCACACATCATGATCAAACGGGATTTATTCTAGGGTACTGCAAGGATGATTCAAAAATCTGCAAACGAATCAAGGTGACACAACAAAATGAAGGCCCCAAATGACATGATTATCTCAACAGATTAGAAAAAGCAACTGACAAAAATTCAACACCCATTCATGATAAAATTCTCAGTAAAGTGGATATAGAGGGAACATATCTCAACATAATAAAGGCAATACATGGGGCGCCTGGGTGGCTCAGCTGGTTAAGCATCTGCTTTCAGTTCAGGTCATGATCCCAGGGTCCTGGGATGGAGCCCCGTATCTGACTCCTTGCTCAGTAGGGAGCCTGCTCTTCCCTCTCCCTGCCAGTGCTCTCCGGGCCAAAAGAGTAAATAAAATCTTTAAAATAAATAAATAAATAAATAAAAACAATACATGACAAGTCCACAGCTAGTATCATAAAAAGCTTTTCCTCTAAAAATGAGAATCAAGACAAGAATGCCCACTCTCACTTTTATTCAACATGGTATCAGAAATCCTAGCTAGAGCAATTAGGAATTAAAAAAAATAAAAAGAGGGGCACCTGGGTGGCATAGCGGTTAGGCGTCTGCCTTCGGCTCAGGGCGTGATCCCGGTGTTCCGGGATCGAGCCCCACATCAGGCTCCTCTGCTATGAGCCTGCTTCTTCCTCTCCCACTCCCCCTGCTTGTGTTCCCTCTCTCGCTGGCTGTGTCTGTCTCTGTCAAATAAATAAATAAAATCTTTAAAAATAAATAAATAAATAAATAAATAAATAAATAAATAAAATAAAAAGAAGGAAAAGAAAAGAAAAAGGAAAAGATATCCAAATCAGAAAGGAAGAAGTAAATTTGCAGTAACATGGTATTACATTCAGAAAACCCTGAAGACTTCACCCAAAAACTTTTGGAAATAATAAATTGAGTAAAGTAGCAGGATACAAAATCAATACACAAAAATCTGTTGTATTTCTATATACTAATAATGAACTATCAGAGAAATTAAGAAAACAATCCCATTTATAGTTATATCAAAAAGAATAAACTACTAGAAATAAATTTAACCAAGAATCTGATAAAAGACCTGTGCACCAAAAACTTTAAGACACTGATGAAAGAAACTGAAAACACAAATGAACGGAAAGATATTCCGTGCTAATGGACTGGAAGAATACTGTAACACTGTCCATAGTACCTGAAGCAATCTGCAGATTCAATGGCATTTTCAAATTCCAACTGCACTTTTCACAGACACAGAACAAACAATCCTAAAGTTTGTATGGAACCACAAAAGACCCCAAATAGCCAAAGCAACCTTGACAAAGAACAAAGCAGGAGGCCTCATGCTTCCTGATTTAAAAATATATTACAACGCTAATGTAATCAGAACAGTACAGTATTCGCACACATAGATCAATGGAACAAAATAGCGAGTTCAGAAATAAACTCATGCGGGGCGCCTGGGTGGCACAGCGGTTAAGCATCTGCCTTCGGCTCAGGGCGTGATCCCGGCGTTATGGGATCGAGCCCCACATCAGGCTCCTCAGCTATGAGCCTGCTTCTTCCTCTCCCACTCCCCCTGCTTGTGTTCCCTCTCTCGCTGGCTGTCTCTATCTCTGTCAAATGAATAAATAAAAATCTTTAAAAAAAAAAAAAGGAAATAAACTCATGCATATATGGGCCAGCTAATTTAAAATATGGGAGCCAAGAATATACAATGAGGAAAAAACAGTCTCTTCAATAAGTGGTGGTGTTCAGAAAACTGGACAGCCATGGGAAAAAAAATAAAACTGAACCACTGTATTACAGTAAACACAAAAATTAACTCAAAAGGGACTAAAAAACCTTGGAACATCAAATCTAAAACCATAAACTCTTAGAAGAAAACATAGGGGGTAAGCTCCTCGACGATGATCTTGGCAATGATTTTTTAGATTTGACACCAAGAGCAAAGGAAACGAGAGTAAAAATAAACAAGTGGGATTCCAACAAACTGAAAAGTCTGTGCACAGGAAATGAAACTATCAGCAAAATGTAAAGGCAGCCTACCAAACTGAAGAAAAAATTGGCACATCACATATCTGATAAGGAATTAACCTCCAAAATATATAAAGAATTCTCACAATTCAATAGCCAAAACAATTTAAAAAACCAGTCCAACTAAAAAATGGGCAGAGTATCAGAAGAGACATTTCTCCAGAGACACAGAGATAGCCAACAGGTACATGAAAAGGTATTCATAAGGGAAATGCAAGTCAAAACCACAATGAGGTATCATCTCACACTTGTTAGAATGGTATCGTCAAAAAGACAAGAAATAATAAGTGTTGGTGAAGATGCGGAGAAGAGGAATCCTTGTGCACTGCTGGTGGGAATGTAAATTGGTGCAGCCACTACAGAAAATGGCATGGAGGTTAATCAAAAAATAAAAACTAGAACTACCATATGGCCAGCAATTCTACTGGGTGTTTATCCAAAGGAAACAAAAACACTCAAAAAGATATATGCACCCCCATGTTCACTGCAGCATTATTTACAGTTGCCAAGGCATGGAAGCAACATGAGTGTCCATCTATGAATGCATAAAACAAATGTGATATATATACACACACACAATGGAATATTTTTCAGCCATAAAAAGAATGTAATCTTGTCATTTGTGACAACATGAAGAGACCTTGAGGGCATTACACTAAGTGAAATATGTCAGACAAGAAAGACAAATGCAGGGGCGCCTGGGTGGCGCAGTCGTTAAACGTCTGCCTTCGGCCCAGGGCGTGATCCTGGCGTTCTGGGATCGAGTCCCACATCGGGCTCCTTGGCTGGGAGCCTGCTTCTTCGTCTCCCTCTCCCCTGCTGTGTTCCCTCTCTCGCTGGCTGTCTCTCTGTCACATAAATACATAAAATCTTTAAAAAAAAAGAAAGAAAGAAAAGAAAGACAAATGCAGTATGATCTCATTGTGGAATCTAAAACAAACCCCAAACGTATGGGGCGCCTGGGTGGCTCAGTCGTTAAGCATCTGCCTTCAGCTCAGGGCGTGATCCGGCGTTCTGGGATCGAGCCCCACATCGGGCTTCCTGCTCCGCTGGGAGCCTGCTTCTTCCTCTCCCACTCCCCCTGCTTGTGTTCCCTCTCTTTCTGGCTGTCAAATAAATAAATAAAATCTTAAAAAAAAAAAAAAGGAAAACCCAAACTTATAGAGAACAGATTCGTGGCTGCCAGCGGGGAAGTAGAAGGGGGCTGGTTAAATGTGTGAAGATGGTCAAAAAGTATAAACTTCCAGTTATAAAATAAGTCTTAGGATGTAATGTACAGCATGGTAACTACAGTTAATAATACTGTATGTATATTTGGAAGTTACTAAAAGAATAAATCTTAAAAGTTCTCATCAGGAGAAAAAAACTTGTAGAGAGGGATGTTAACTTTACTCATTGTGGGGATCATCTGGCAATATGTACAAATATTATATCATTGTGTCATACACCTGAAACTAATGTTACATGTCAAATATGTCTCAATTTAAAAATATACAGATAAATTAATTAAAATGGCCCCAAATGATTCCTGCTTTTTGTCAGGGCCCAGGGCAGGCAGCCCCAAAATGTACAATGGTATACTGATTATTCTGAACTGAAGCTATTTGGGAAACTGCTGGTACAAGGACACTGAGACCCTCCTCTGATGCCCTGAAAACAGGAAATAATCTCCCATATGAAAATACCCTCCCTGTACTAAGAAGTAAAAAGATATCCTCATCACCAGAGATAGGGACGTTAAAACCTAGAAAGCAACAGAAACAAGCCTTGTTACAAATCTATTACCTCAGCCTAAAATCTGCTTAAAATTCCTTACTAATGAAAGCTCCCAAACATCTGTGTTCTTTATCCTGCCAATTCCTCACAAATGTATTATGTCTGAAAGGTATAAAAACTGCCTGCCTTGGTCATTTCTTTGGGTCTCAATTTCATTACTGGACCTCCATGCACACATAATAAAACTTTGGTTTTTGTTCCTGTTGTCTCATGTCAATTTAATTCCTAAACCAGCTGGAAGAATTGGGAAGAAAGATTTCTCCCTTCTGTACTTCCAATATTCACTCCTTTGTGTAATTCCCTTCCCTTAAATACAGGCTGGACTTACTGGCTCTCTTTAAAGAAACAGAATACGCGAAAGTGAAGGGATGTTACTTCAAGATTATGTTACTAAAAAAACTGCGACTTCCATCTTTGACCCTCATTTTCTCCTGTGGTTTTTATTTTTATTTTTTTTTTATTGTTTGCCTGCCCTGGGCGGGGAGCTGCTGTGCCAGCCCTTTCGAGAAGCCTTCCAGGTGTGTACAAAGGCCTGCATACAGCTACAAGAACGAGGTTATAGGCCTAACTTTTCCCCTCTACCTCTAAATTGAGCCCTCAAAGGAAACCTCAGCAGCTGAATACCTTGATTCAACTCTTACGAGAAACCTTCCGCCAGAGGCACCCAGCTAAACCTGGATTCGATAACCAAAGAAACAATGAGATTATGTTTGCTGTTTTAAACCATTAAGTTGTGCAATAATTTCCTATGCAGTAATAGATAACTAATAAAATGGTACTTGCCTGGTTTTTCAGCCTCAGTTTGTATCAGTTTATTCTCCCATTTCAGGCTCCACTCATAATTTCAGGTCCTCAAAAATACCACTTTTTCTTACCCCCTCAAGGGCTATATCATGCTACTCTCTCTACTGGAATATTCTTTTGTCCTCATCTTCCCCATTACTCGTTAACCTCCAATCATTCTTTATATCTCATTTCTAACTGCTCACACTTTTCCCCTTCCTCCCTTCAAGATAAGGTTGGGTATAACTTTGCTTCTCTTTTCCCAACACTTTGCATTAATTACATTTACTCAACTACCTTTCCTTCTAATCTGTAAGATCTAATCTGTAAGATCAAAAACTGTTTCTATTTCTCAGGTTCATTAGATCTCCAGAGCTTAGAACTGAGCCTCGTTCACAGTAAGCACTCAGTACAAATCTGTTGAAAAATAAATGTTCAGAGAAGTGTTTTGTAACACAGATTACATATAGAAAGAGACAGAAAAATGAAACCTGTTACTCAGCAGTAGCCCCCAATCTCAACAAACTTCTGGAAAATATCTCCAACTCAATTTACTGACATCACGCTGAGAGAAAGGTTTAGGAAAAAGAAAAACTCCTCCCATCCCTCTGCCTGTATCTTCTAACATCTCCCCATCTGACTATAAGCATTTTGGAGGATCGCAATTAAGCTAGTCTTTCATTACGTGTTCCCCTAACTGCTCCCGATAACCCTGAACATAGCAGGCAGTCAAAAACGTGTATTTTAGAGTTCAAAATAATTAAACACCTAGCTCAAATAATACGTATCGTATGCACTATCGCCAACAATCACTCTCCAATCGCCTTTCATAGATAGATAAACCAAGGCCCACGAACGGTCTAATAGAAAAGCCAAAACTGGGACGACAATCCAACATCCTTTCTTAACATTATGCAGATAGTACAAAGGACTCAAAAAATTTTAAACCTAAATACTACAAACTCTCTGCTTCTAAGTCGTAGTAATTTTCAAAATCACACCACAAACCTTCCAAAGTCTGACAGACTAAGAGCCTCGGGTGCTGTACAGTATCGCCAAAAGTAAACATTTTCACAGCGGTCAAGTCCCCCCGCCCCCGCCAAAGTTCTCTGTTTTCACACAGGAAAGACGGGCAGGATTCCCGGAGAAGGGGTGAGGGGGGAGCTCATTCCTCCTCCGACCCCAGTTTTCAGAAAAGAAAGCAGCCTTGCGAAAGGGAGAAGACCTGTCCGAAGCAGTCACCTGGAGAGCTCCAGAACACCTGGCCTGAGTACCTTCCTCAGTTCACCACATTCCCCAGAGTGATAGGGAGTAGCCTGGCTGAAGCAGGGGTCCCGGAGCCCAGCCAGTAGTGAGGAGAGCGGGAGTCAGGGCGGCGGGGGTACCTCCGAGCCGCGGAGTCTCCAAGTACGGCACAGTCCGCGGCTGCCAGCAGCACCCCTCGAGAGCCAAGGTCCCGGAAAGATGCCACGTGCCCAAGGGAGAAAGCGCCAGAGGCGAGCGGCCAGCGCCATGACCTACAACTCGCGAACTGACCCTTCACCCCTTTGGGCCGCTATGGAGCGCAGCGGAGCGAAAGTCTCCCCAGGCCTTCCCGAGAAAACTGTGACCTCCCTCTTCCAGGCCGCCTCTTCCGCTAAACGATTTCCGGTCCACAGGTTCACGGGGAGCGAACTACCCGGTTGGGTGGGACTTAGCGGCCCTTACGCGCCTGCGCCCAAAGGACTGTTCCCTTGTGTCTGCTGTCCGGTTTCTGCGCGTACGGTGTGGGCGCTGTCATGCCTTTGGCATAGGATTAATCACCAGAACAGAATTGAAAGTTCTCTGATAGACCCGGTAATTTAAGTATGCAAGAAAAAAAATCTATTATTTATAATTCTCTGCTGCCTTCAAAGGTAGGGTAATAGAGGGTCCTTTTTGGAAATAAATACATGGAAAAATATAATGTTTCACATAAAGCACGGAAGAGATTGAGAGTTAGGAGGAGGAGTTGGGGGGTGGGGGAAGAGAAGCCAGAGAAGATAAAGAATGTGGAGCCCAAGCTGGTCTTAGCAGAAAATGATGTGGAGAACAAAGGGAAAAGAGAAAAAAATTAAACTTTCTTAGAACTCACAGCCCATTGACAAGTACCTTCCTTAAGGAGTTAGCTGCCTTAGGCAACCTTAGTCTGACATTAGCCCAACCTCTAAGACACTGTAAAAATCCTTTTGGAAACTTCCTTTATCCCCCCCAAGATATACGTATATATGTTTAGCAATCATCCTCAAAACATACGGCACACCAATATACGTCTGAAAGGGTCTCATGACTAAGGTTTTACTAGACAGTATTAAATGACCTTTTCCTTACAGCGGCTAGCCCTTCAAGGTCCTGGAAACCTTGCTTCCAAATTCCTTAGAGACTTACCCTATCCCTAAACCCCTCCCAACTTGAAACTGTATAATCAGCCACTCCTTACAACCCCAGAGAGCTCTGTCTGCCCCGTGCTTTAGTAAAACCACCCTTCTTGCATTGAAGTCATCTCAATAATTCTTTCTTGAGTGTTTGCTCCCAAACCACATTTTACATCAGAAAAGACTAGGGAGAGGAGGCCTCTTGAGAGAAAGTTGATGCCCTTGTTTGCTATGGGATGTGTGGTACAAAGCCCCTGGCTTCCCCTCAAAATATTTTTAGTAAGATCAATACCTCTCACCGGAGTGGAATATTTTTGGAAGGAGTGAAGAGGTTTTGAATCTTACTTCAGGATTGATGTGAGTGAAAACACAAGCTGAAAATGGAGTGCATACTATCTGGATTACTTAAACATATTTTATGGGCAGTAAGGGAAGATAATCATAGTTTTTTAAAATTAGGTTGCATTTATGTTGTACCTATATAGTATTATGTAGTTTAGTAACACATACTTATTTCATTTGTTCTTCCCAACTGCTTTGTGAAATAATGGGTATGCCAAATTAATTAACGAGAATTGTAGCTCAAAGAGATGTATTAACTAAAAATACATAGGTAATAGGTATTGTTGGAAAACTAAAAGACTAGAATCCATGTCTTTGAACTCCAAGTCCAATGCTTCTGTATGATTGCTGCCTCCATCACTTCCCATTAAATCAGCCATATTTCTTTACGATTGCATGAGTAATATTCTTATTTTCTTTGTTTTTAAAGTATATTTTAAAAAACATATAGAGCCTCTTCTTAACTTTTTTTGAACCCTAGTCTTTTTTGTCCAGAGGGAACCATTTTTATATATTTCTGTTGGTAGTTACCTCAATATTCCTAAAGAATATGTTCATATAACTGGACACCATGAGAATCCTGAAATTGAGTTTCTGATATCTTAGCCAGAGTAAATTGTTTTAAAGATTTTATTTTTAAGTAATCTCTACTCGCAACATGGGGCTCATACTTACAACCCTGAGATCAAGAGTCACATGCTCTACCGACTGTGCCAGCCAGGCACCCCGACCAGAGTGAAATGTTAATGAAATTCTCTATTTAAAAAAAATTTTTCGATCCTTAGAAAAGTTGCAGGAATTCCCATTTCTTCACCTAGATTCAGCCATTGTTAACATTTTGTCACATTTGCTTTATCTTTCTTTACATATACTACATACAATATTCATATTATATTCCAATCATTATTTTTTGTTGTTAAATCTTTTGAAAGTAGATTACAGATACCATGACTCTTTGTGCCTAGAAACAAAGAAATTCTCTTATTTAGTCCCAGTACAATTATCAAATTCAGGAAATTGAAATTGACAGAAGACTATTATTTAACATACAAATGTTACTTATTGTCTCAAAGCTGTCCTAGATAGCAACCACTTTTCCCCCCAAATCAGATCAAATCCTGATTATATGTTTATGTGCTGCATTTAAATGTCATGTTTCTTTAGTTTCTGTAAGTCTGTAATATTTCTCTTGGCTCCAGGCACACTAACCTTTTTTCCTACAATGATCTTCAGACCTCCCTACATGTTATTCTCTCTATCAGGATTCCTTCCCATTCTACTATCTTGGCACCCTCCCCCTTACTCCCATCCCACTCCACGATTTCTTAGTTAGCTAATTTCTATTCATCTTTCTTTTTTTTTTTTTAGATTTTTTTTTCAAAGATTTTATTTATTTACTTGAGAGAGAGATCATGAGGTGGGACCAGCAAAGGGAGAGGGAGAAGCAGACTTCCCACAGAGCAGGGAGCCCCAACATGGGGCTCAATCCCAGGACCCTGAGATCATGACCTGAACTGAAGGTATACTGGGTACTAAAAATAAAAAAATATAAAAAATATAAAACCATTCCCTCATCTCTACTTCTTTCCCTATTTTAGTAGAGCCAAAAGTCAGGAAGGCTGGGTATGGATATGGATATATATTCTTGAAATTTTGAAATTTGCAACTAAATTAGTGATATCTGAGGACTTTCACTTAAATGTAAAATCAGAATCAAAAGTAAAACAAGTTGTTTTTACAACCTTGAGTAAAAACAAAATAAAGCACTTCTCTTCCTTCTCCCCACTGTCCTCAAACCACAAGAGTCTTGTTTCTGTCCCTGCAATTTGGTAAGTCTTTTTCTGTCTTTGTCTATCATTCCCCTGATCTCAGATCTTTGCATGACTTGCTCTTTCTTATTTTTCAGGTTTCAGTCAAGTATCACTGCCTTAGAGAGACTTTCCCTCATACCCAATCTAAAAAAGCTCCCATTTGGGACACCTACCTGGCCAAGTGGGGGGCAGAGCATGTGACTCTTGATCTTGGGGTTGTGAGTTTGTGCGCCATGGTGAGAATAGAGATTACTTAAAAATACAATCTTAAAAACAAAACAAAACCCCCCCTCCCAAGGCCCTCCCTGTCACATTACCCTGTATTACTTTCCTCATGGTACTTACGACTATCTGAAATCATCTCATTTGTTTTTAATAACTTATTGTTTGTTTTCCTTCTAGGATAGAAACTTCTGTCTGTCACTAGTTAATCACAAGTCTAGAACAATGCTTGGCACATAGTAGGCACCCAGAAAGTGTTCAATAAATAAATGAATGAATCTGCCCTTGCACTGATATAATTATTTAAAAGTGTTTCGTTTGCATTTTTTGGATTAAGTCTTTTTTTTTTTCCTTAGGAAAGTCCTCATTTCTTTCATTTTCCATGGTTTTCTGCAATTTATTTTTTTTTAAAGATTTTATTTATTTGAGGGGTGCCTAGGTGGCTCAGATGGTTGGGTGTCTGCCTTTGGCTCTGGATGTGGTCCAGGAGTTCTGGGATCTGCCGGCGTCTGGCTCCTTATTTAGCGGGGAACCTGCTCCCCCCTCTCCCTCTACCTCTACCCCTGCTTGTGCTCTCCAGGGAGGGAGAAGCAGGTTCCCTGCTGTGGAGCTCCATCCAAGAAACCCAGGATCATTACCTGATCCGAAGGTAGACACTTAACTGACTGAGCCACCCAGGTGACCCTGTCTTCTGCAATTAAAAAAATATATATATTTTTTGGGTTCCTGGGTGGCTCAGTCAGTTAAGCGACTGCCTTCAGCTCAGGTCATGATCCTGGAGTACCAGGATCGAGTCCCGCATCGGGGTTCCTTGCTCAGCAGGGAGCCTGCCTCTCCCTCTGACCCTTCCCCTCCTTGTGCTGACTCTCTTATTCTCTCTCTCTCAAATAAATAAATAAAATCTTTAAAAATATATATATATATATCTTTTGCCCATTTTCCTATTTTTTAAAAATCAATTTATACTTAAATGCTAATCCTTCTTTTAATATCAGGTTTGTGGCAAGTAATTTTTCCCATGTGTTTGCCTATTGATTTTGTCCCTGTTTTCCTTGGGCATAAGTTCTCAATTTCTAGTAGTCAAATGTAGCAATATTTTCCATAGTAGCTTGTTTAGTTGTAGGCAGCATCAAATAGGGGTCAAGTAGGATACTTTGAAATTGGTTTACTTAGAATGTGACTTCAGGCAAGTAGACCAATTACTCAGCTACCAAATTTCAAGTTACTCAAACACAGTTTACTCATTTGCAAAATGGGTTTAATGGCACTAACTACGTTACGAAGTTGTGAGAATTAAATGAGATTCGGATGTAAAATGACTCGGGTAGTGTGCACGTTGAAAACGCTCTAAATAAAAATGGTTAGGAGTTTGCATGCTGATTTTTTTCCTGGTTCAGATAGTATTATAAATTTTCTCAAATATTTTAATCCTTTTATCCTTCTGAAATTTATTTTTGTGCTCCAAGCAACTCATTCTAATGTCTAAAATCAGCTTGGGGCTCTCCATAAGCAAGCGATCTCCTATAGAGCTTTGAAGCATCATACTCGCTGGGTGCAGATCAGGAGTCAGTACTGGGCGGTCCGTGGCTGTACTGGGCGGAGCTTCGCCTTAGCCCCACCCCTCCCCGCCCCTCTGCCCATTCGGCCTCGGTTCCTGTGAATCCCCTTGCCCCGGTTGCCCTGTGGACTCTGGCTGCCTGATCTCCACCCCTACCTGATTTACAGCACTAAGAGCGGGATGTGAGTGCGGGCCTCTCTTTGCTTTGGGGCCGGTGTAGCGGGGCCCCAGCAACCCACAGATCCCCTGGGGGAGGAAGAGAGCCCGCGCGGGGACAGTTCGGGCCCGCAGCCTCCGCGAGGCGGGGCCCGCACGGCCCTCGCGCTGGAAGTGCACCCTGAGCTCCGTGCGGCGGCGAAGAGGCCGGGGCGTGCAGAGGGCTCTCGAGCCTCAGCATGCGAAGTCCGCGGTCTGGGGAGGCCCGGGGCTAGCCAGCGCCTCCGGGAGAAGCCGGAGTTCGGGGCTCAGCTCTGGGCCGCGAGGAGCCTCCTGGGCCTGGCGTTCGTGCACCTGGGCAGGCGGTGCCCAAATCGCCAGCCTACTCCAGCGGGGAGGGTCGGGCCTGCGGCCCAGGGGAGGGTGACAGGCTTCGAAAAATCCGCAGCGCCCAGTGGGATGAGGGACTGGGTCAGGCAGGGTTCTGCGCTTTGAATCGAATGCCTGGAGGAACAGGGCGTGTTTCAGGGCAGCCGAGGGTTCCAGGAGAAACTGCTAGGTGGGGTGGGACAAGGTAACTCTTGCTTTCATAGTCAGAAGGTTGTGAGACAGGGTATCCTAAGAGCTCCTGTTCCGGCTCCGCTTCCCATATTCTTCTGTCTAGTGTTTTGGGCTCACTACAGCCAGGGACGTGGAGGAAGCGCAGTTGCACTGGTTTTGCTGTGCCAGAACCTCTGGGAGACCGAGCATATAGACCATTAACGTTGCGCTTGGTTGGTGATCCACAGTTTTTGCTTACCCTTGCTGTTACCTTTTTGTGGCTGCATCAATAAATCAAATAGAGAATCAGAAGGAATGCGGGATTGAACATAGCGATTTTTGGTTATAGTGATCCATAAACACTGTACTGGAAAATTTTTGTGTTAAGCTCATTTAATGCTCACAACCAAGAATTTAGGTGGTATTGTACGCGGAACTCAGATTAAATAATTTACCAAACTACACGAGTGCTAAATAGTAGTATTAGGGTTGGAATTCAGGTCTCTGTATGATTTCAGAGCATAGGCTTTATGGCTTCGTGTAAAGAACATTTCTGCTTGGGATAAGACAGATACCTGGGTTCCAAGTCTATGCTTTGACGTTTGTTAGCTGTGTGACCTTTGGCAGGTTACTTAACCTTTTAAGGCCTGTTTCTGCATTTGTAAAATAGAAAATACATCCTATGTCATAGGATTTTTATGTGAATTAAATAAGATCATATTTGTAATACACTTAGCAAAGTGCCTGGCACAAAGTTAGTGGTAAGCTAGGTATAGCAACATATATCTTGCTATTGTCATTAACTGGGGTCAGCAAACTCCAGCCCTGAGTGCTGCCAGCCAGAGCCAAGCAAAACTTGTGTAGGCATAGAGCATAGGTAGAGAGAAGCAGGAAAGGATAAGAAAGGAGAACTGAGAACAGATGACATATATGATGGCAATTATACTGAAACCAATAGATGAATCTGTGGTACCCAGGGCCACCTTTTTGCCTGAGATATTTTTAAAGGCAGTTCCTTTTGGCTGATGTTTTGGAAAAATGCATCCCACTCTGGGCTGAAAATATTCAAAGAAAGCAAGTTTTTGGGCCTGGACCATGCTGAGACTCTCTGGATGGGAGGGGGAGCTGAATTTCATCACTCCCCAGACTAAAAGGTGCCTGGCACAAACCTCACAATGAAGTGTGCAGTTAGTTCTCTTTCAGGATTTCTTCTCTCAGGTCTAGCTCCCGAGGAATGGAGAGGGAGAGGCGTTTTCAGGATGGAGGAAACAAAAGGATTGTCTTTTTTAGGGTTGTGTAATGACTGAACACCTCTCCTAATTTTCACTTATAACTGTAAACACTTTATAGACAATGGTCTTGATTTCCACATAAATTTGAGGCACTTTAAGCTTACACATATTCAGATTTTTTTTTAATATACTCTTTCCAGTGCTATCACTGCAGTCCTGAATATTTCCTTTGCAACATCTGTTCAGATACGTAGTTCATACTGTATCCGAGCTCCTATCAATTCTTGGTATAGTGTTAGACATAGTATTCCCTGTCCTCCTTCTCTCTCGGTACTATTGCTGTGCTTTTTTCCCCTACTATTCTTAGAATGTTCTTTTTCCTTTTTCAAACGTTTTTTTTAGTCAGTGACTTATTATGCTAGAAAATGTGCCTGTCAGCAAATTTGAGAAAGTTAGTGTTGGATATGAAATACGACTGAACACATTTTGACCTTCAAAGATCTGTAATGAGCCACCACTGATCATCAAAAGCATAATCTCTGAGGTAAATCTTTTAGCAGGGATCAATGACACCATCTATCGATGGTACTCAACAAGTTTGAGGAGCCCAGACTTGGACATTCCTTTAATGTACCCACTATTGCCTTTACCCTACAGGTGAGCTTCCTTCCCACCAATGTTTTTCCTTTGTGTTCTTATTCATATTATAAGGATTGCTAATCAGTTAAAGGCCAACAAACAATTAGGTAGAATATGTGGTCGAAGATTTGTTGAAAGATTGGCTGAGAAGGAGGTTTAAATGAGCACCTAAAAGTATCATAGATTTTATTTAACTACATTACTTAAGTTTCTGATATAATCAAAACCCCCCGTCGTTACAAGTACATTTGGTAAAATGATGATAACTACATTTAAGTTGATTATGCTGGCTTAAATTTGAAGAATCTAGTGGAAAAATATTGGGATTCTTTTGGAGAAGCTGTATTCTTTTAGTATATAACAGATTATCAGTGGGCAATCATTTTTTTTGCAATCATATTTTTAAAAAAAACATTAAAGTCAGTGCATTACTGGTCAAATTTACCAACATAAATTAGATGGGTAGCATATTAATACAGTTTTCCCATGAAAAAGAGAAGGAAATGCTACATATTCATTTTAGCAAATCATTTTGAAATGTCCTCTTACCGAGTGGATGTATTATGTCTGGTTCCTGTGAAAATTACCAAAGCACAGCATGGTTGCAATATGCGTTTTCATCAGGCTACTTCAATTTTCTGAGCTTTAGTTTACTATTCCTCTGAGGTGGTAGTACATGTTAAAATAGATATCTGCAACTGTAAAGAGGAACTTGTTGGTCACATTTTCATCTGTTTAGGGATCAGGATTATTTAAAAAGAAGCTAAAATCAAAGCAAGTATTTCCTGCTTGTGTTGTCAAGATAAGCTTATAAAATATCTAGAATTGTACCCCACCTTCAATACTTCTTACTCCCCTCCCTGCTTAATTTTTTTCTTTAGCACTCTAACACCTAGCACACTATATATTTTACTAACTTGTCTTTTTAAAACATTTTTAGTGATATATTTTATTTAACCAAGTATATTTAAAATATGATCATTTCAATATGTGATTCATCTAAAATGTTATTGAGAGTTCTTACATTTCTTTTTCATACCAATCTTTGAAATCATGCTCAAATCATCTCAGAGGCACTGCATTTTAAATGCTCAGTTAGCCTCATGTGACCAGTAGCTACTGTACTGTCAACTAAGGGCTAGAACACCTTGACTAATGTCCAGACCATCTACAAAATTCTAACTTCTAACAACTGAAGCTCTATACTTCTAACACTCTGAGGTTCAAGAGTGACTTTCTAGAATCCTGTGATTCAAATAGTCTGTAACTAACACTGTAGGATCCCTTGGGTCAAATAGCCTATGATTCCAATGTTCTAAGAGTCTGTGATTCCAACACTTCAGAGTCTTTGACCTAGATCAAGGGTCAGCAAACTCGAGCCTGTGGGCCAAATCTAGCCCATGGCTTGTTTTTATAAATAAAGTTTTATTGAAATACAGTTATGCCCGTTCAGTCTGTGGCTACTTTCATTCTACCACGGCAGATTGAGTAGTTGTGACAGAGCCCATGAGTGACCTCTTGACCAGCCGAAACTACAATATTTACTCTTCGTTCCTTTGCTGAAAAAGTTTACTGGCCCTCAATGTAGATATTCAAAGATTCTAAGATAGGCAGTGGTTTTACAGATGTTTATTTGATTGTTGTACTTTTATTTTATTTTATTTATTTGAGAGAGAGAGAGCACGAGCAGGGGGAGGGACAGAGGTAGAGGGGAGACAAGCAGACTCACTACTGAGCAGGGAGCTTGACACAGGGCTCTATCCCAGGACCCTGAGATCATGACCCGAGCCGAAGGCAGACGCTTACCTGACTGAGCCACCCACGCGCCCCTGATTGTTGTACTTTCTAACTCACACATGTGTTACATACACTTATATAATTCCATTAGGTTGATTATTTACGTTTTCTTTTTTTTAAAGTAGGTTCCACACCTAACATGGGGCTTGAACTCATGACCCTGAGGTCAAGAGTCCAGTGCTCTACTGACTGATCCAGCTAGGCGCAGCCCCCCCTTCCCCTTTTACTTATCTTTTTTTTTTTTTAAAGATTTTATTTTTATTTATTCGACAGAGATAGAGTTAGCCAGCGAAAGAGGGAACATAAGCAGGGGGAGTGGGAGAGGAAGAAGCAGGCTCATAGAGGAGGAGCCTGATGTGGGGCTCGATCCCATAACGCCGGGATCACGCCCTGAGCCGAAGGCAGACGCTTAACCGCTGTGCCACCCAGGCGCCCCTTACTTATCTTTTTTTTATTGTCTTTCTCCTTATAGTGTAACCTCAGGAGGGCAGGATATTTGTTTTGTTCATTGTTCTCCCAACACCTCAGAAGAGGACCTGACACAGAGTAGATACTCTGTAAATATGTGTTGAGTGAATGAATAGTATTATTAAAGTGTTCATAGTTGGGAAATAGAAAAGGGGTTGCCAGAAAGTTAAAACCAGTTGAAATTTATGTGCTAAGTAACCATAAACGGAATATTCTTGAAATCAGGAAATGTATAAACATTTCAACAGTCCTTGCTCAACGTACAAAATTTTATTATTATTTTTTAAGATTTTATTTTTAGATAATCTCTATACCTAATGTGGGGCTTGAACTCACAACTCCTAGATCAAGAGTCACATGCTCTACCGACTGAGCCAGGCAGGCGCCCTTGCTTAATGTTCAAACTTAAATCTTGAGAATGAAGTAGTTGTAGTTGTTCCAGCTTTAAACTGAAAGAATTTTTTGTGTCATTGTTCACCATGAACTGGAAAGGAGCACAAAGTGACAACATGTGAAATGCCTGCTTGCCCAATTAAATATTGTACATGCCCAGCTAAGAAGAGAAGGAAGGGAGCCGAGTTTTAGAAAGCGTGCTTTTAGAGTTGGGCATAGTTGGATAGTAGGGACAGTGAGAAGTTCCCAACATCTAGGAGATTCCAGAAGGTGGGGAGGTCTTAAAAGTGCTCTGAACACCGAGGGACATCAGTCTCAGCAGGTTGATGTGCCTTTATATATCCAAACTGCCAGCCGCTTTATTGAGCCCTTAGAATTTTAACGTTTTTCAACTGAGCATCCTGGAATTTTCTGCTAGGGAACATAGCTCTGATTTTTATCAATGCCATTTTTGGTAAAAGATGATTCACTTTGTAGATACTTACTTTGTAGCTAATTTTGCCAAGATGCATGTTTCCTAAAGTGAGGCAATATTGAGATGTTGCAACTGCTTCTAACTTTTATTAACACCTCACGCAGTGCATCTACTATGAACTGTTCATTTGATAGGCTTCACAATATAATCAGTGACATTTCCAAAATGTGTGTAAAGCAGCCATTGGGATTAATAAAGCAGTCTAACCTGAAAGACATGTGAAGTAAACTCTCTAGCCTGCTATGAATCATAGAAGAACATCAATATAATCTCAGGAATTTTCTAGAGAAATCAAGGAAGGGGCCTTAGTTAATTGCTCACTTTGTAGCAGTAAGGACAGGGTAAAACTACACATACTTTCTGTGTTTAAAGTAAGAGTAAGGGACGCCTGGATGGCTCAGTCTGTTGAGCGTCTGCCTTCGGCTCAGGTCATGGTCCCAGGGTCCTAGGATTGAGCCCTGCATTGGGTTTCTTGCTTAGCGGGAAGCCTGCGTTCCCTTTGCCTGCCGCTTCCCCTCCTTGTGCTCTCTCTCTCTGTCTCTCTGACAAATAAATAAAATCTTTAAAAAAATAAAGTAAGAGTAATACAAAAATATATCTTTTCCCAATTCTGAATGTTCAGGTATCAGCAATAGCATTGCAATCTAAATTTTATTCAGGATTATTCAAGAATCTGGAAATTCATTTAAAAAAATGGTGGTCAAAAGCTGGTTCCTGGGGGTGCCTGGCTGGCTCAGTGGTTAAGCATCTGCCTTCGGCTCAGGTCATGATCCCAGGGTCCTGGGACTGAGTCCCACATCAGGCTCCCTGCTCAGCAGGGAGCTTGCTTCTCCTCTCCCTCTGCCTGCTGCTCTGCCTACTTGTGCCTGCTCTCTCTCTCTCTCTGTCAAATAAATATATAAAATCTTTAAAAAAAAAAAACAACCAAAACTGGTTCCTTTTGCTGCTGTGATACAAGCTGGGAGTTTAATAATGTGAGATTCCATGGATGGTAGTAAAACTCACTTCCTTATTAGGCTGCATGTACCTAATAGATTGGGCCTGGTGTTTTGTTTGTTGATATATAATACTTTTTGAAGTCATCCGGGGATAGAGAATTTAATTACAATTTCAAGCAAAGGTATCTAACTGGTGGGAAAGTATCTTAATATATATTTTTTCAGGTATAGCTTTTTGGGTAGTAGGAGATGGAAGCTGAATTTGGAAAATTTTATTCTTTTCCTTCCATTTCTCTTTTTGGTTCATATAAATTTTCTGCTATTTTCTACTTTTTTAATTTTTCTACTCCTTTAGTACCACTTCCTAAACAAGTTCCGTATTCAGTCTAATTAAATTAGTCATAGAACATTAACTAGAAGAGGCTTTAGGCATTACTTAAAGTGGTTGGCTCAACTCTTTTTTTTTTTTTTAAAAGATTTTATTTATTTATTTAACAGAGAGAGAGACAGCCAGGGAGAGAGGGAACACAAGCAGGGGGAGTAGGAGAGGAAGAAGCAGGCTCCCAGTGGAAGAGCCTGATGCGAGGCTTGATCCCAGACCGCTGGGATCACGCCCTGAGCTGAAGGCAGAAGCTTAACGCCTGAGCCATCCAGGCGCCCCTAATTGGCTCAACTCTTAGAAGGAACCTGTGAAAAACCTGAGGCCTAGAGCACTTACAGCACTTGGAGCATGTGTGGTAGGACTGACGCAGAACTACTCTCCATTTTGTCCCACTCCTGGTCCAGTGATCCTTCCTGTTGGTCCCTTTTTCACATTAAAAAGAAAATGGGCCCTTTTCTCTGTTTATATGCTTTAATGCTTGGCCTAATGCTAATTCTCTGTACCCATTTCTAGTATTCCATTGCAGGGATTAAAAAAAATGTGGGTCTTTCTTTCTTTCAGATTTTATTTATTTATTTATTTATTTATTTATTTGACAGAAAGAGAAAGTGAGAGAGCCCAAGCAGGGGGAGTGGCAGGCAGAGGGAGAGGGAGAAGTAGGCTCCCAGGATCCTGGGATCATGACCTGAGCTGAAGGCAGATGCTTAAATCAACTGAGCCACCCAGGCGCCCAGGGCATACTTTCTTAATAAATACAGGGCAAGCTTACTGTACATTCCTTTAATGTAAGTTTTTCCCTAGATGTTAAGTGTGGTATATTCCTGAGAATTAATGTTGCTGTCTTCAGAAAACACTGAGATCTTGTCCCACCATGTAGATCTGTGTATGTGGAGACTCTAGCAAGAAGAAAATGCTTTCTTAGCCTTAAGTAATTCACAGTGGAATGGGCTGTCTTGAAGAGGAGCTGCTGGGATGTAAATACAAACCATTCCAGTTCTTCCACTATTTGGCTGCTACTGTTTATTCTGGTTATCTTTGTTTAAGAAAGGTAATCATAGTTGTAGCCTAAAAATTAATCTTCTAATTTTATAAGATCGTATTCATTAATTTGTGCCAGGCTGACTATTTACGTTTGATATACTAACTAAAAAGGTATAGGGAAATTAATTAGAGAATATTGCTGTTATACTAGGTAATGATTAATTACAGGCTTTAGTGCTCTCAGTGCCTTCTGGCATGATAGGAAACAAATCTGGGTTCTTGTCCTGGCCTTGCTACTTATTAGCTTGTTTATCTGGGCAAGTAATTTAAATGGGCAAATTGTTATTATATTTTTCTAATAGACACTGTGTGTTATTTTGAAAGTTAACAGTGTGCTGCATATTATTAATGTATTCTGGGGCAAACCAGATATTATCCTCATAGCTCTGGTATTGACCTTTTGCCATATTGTACTGAATTCCTTGTCCTGCCCAATTTACCAGGGGTTTTTGGGTTTTGTTTTTGTTTTTTATTTTATTTCCTCTCTCTCTCTCTCTTTTTTTTTTTTTTTTGGTAAAGTTGAGAAGATAGCGTATTATTTGAAAACATTTTGAAAATTTTGTAGAAAGCAAAAACCAGAAATTATTCAGCTGTATTTATTAACTCTTTCTTTCCATTCTCCCCTCTCCTACTCTCTATCTTCAAGTTTAAGGGGAAAAAAAGAGCCAGTAGCAAGTGGCAACATGAATATAAATTCTTTTAAAATGGAGTATAGTTTTATTTTTTATTTTTATTTATTTTTGTTTTTTTTTTTTAAAGATTTTATTTATTTGACAGAGAGAGACACAGCGAGAGAGGGAGCACAAGCAGGAGGAGTGGGAGAGGGAGAAGCAGACTCCCCACGGAGTAGGGAGCCCAATGCAAGGCTGGATCCCAGGACCCTGGGATCATGACCTGAGCCAAAGGCAGATGCTTAACGACCGAGCCACCCAGGCGCCCCTGGAGTATAGTTTTAATTCTCAGTAAAAATAGAAATCTCTAGGTTTCTTCTCCAGCTCCGAGGGCACTTTGATTGCTTCCTCTCTGCACCACGCACTTCTATATTGTTTGTGCTATTTCCGTGTATACGTGGATAGCTAGGTATTTTGCTTTTGCTTTGCATTCTTCCCCCATCCCACACAGAACACATAGAAGATACTCAGTAAATAATTATTGAATGAATGGATCTCCCCAATATGATTATAATGAGTTCCAAAGTCTTCTATGGTTGTATCATGTTTCCACTGTCCTTAGCATGGTAATGGGTACACAATAACGTCTTAATGTAAACACTTGTTGATTGGACCTGGGACCTCCAAGTGGTGGCAGCTTTTAAATTGACTGCCGTATTACCCTTCCCCCACTTTTTTAGGGAAGTTGAGGGGGACACTTTTACTGTTCTGAGCCACACAATTTGAGAAACACTGCATGGGGTGTGTACTGCTGATGTAGCTGGGCCGCATTCCAGCTGCCCCAAGGTTACCCTGCTCGCTTTCAGTGGAGGTCATGCAGGATGCACTATGGATAGCAGTTAGTGAATCATGGTATTAGAACCAGAAGAACCTTTGAGAACTTTGTGATGTTGCCAGCCTCCTCATTTAGTATCTAAAGAGTGAAGTTTACTAAAGACATGGGTGGCTGGGCACTGACTTCTCCCTCCCAATTGTTCTACGACAAATAATGAGTCACTGACACTGGCTCAGGCCTCCCCTCCCCCATGCACCAACTATGCAGTAGCCCAGGTAAACAAACTCTTCCGAGAGGCTTTAGGAAAATTAGCACTTATCTCTAAGAAAGGCTGCCTGCTTGGCAAATTAATTTTGTGTAAATCCCAGACATTCTTTTATTATTTTTCTTTTTCTTTTAAAGATTTTCTTTATTTATTTGACACAGAGAGAGAGAGCACAAGCAGGGGAAGCAGGAGGCAGAGGGAGAGGGAGAAGCAGGCTCCTTGTTGATCAGGGAGCCCGACATGGGGCTTGATATCAAGACCCCAGGATCGTGACCCGAGTGGAAGGCAGACGCTTAACTGACTGAGCCACCCAGGCACCCGTTTTTTGTTTTTTTAAATCAGAAGTGATAAAATCATGATATGAATGGAGAGGGAATGGCCATGGGAGTGCCCGTCTGGAGACCATTAAGTAGGCAGGTAGAGCTTCAGAAGACCTGAAGTAGTTGTGACCATGGATATAGAGAAGATTCTACACCCCCATAGTTGAGAGAGACTTGAAATTGTATCAGGCAGAATCTGCTTTACTGAGTAGATCTAAGGAGTACCGTTAAGGGAAGATGGGAAAAGAGAAAGCACACAAGACTTAAGAATTTTCATCTAGGGCATAGGCGTGACCATATGCTTTAAATTTCATGCATCCAGCCCAAATTCAATGATTAGGTCTTATTTTTTAATTTCTTTGAACTGTCTGTGTTATATAATGTTGATTGAGGAAAATTAGGGTTTCTGGAAGAATGGTTTATAGGTTTAGTATTTCCAGGTGTTAATTGCATTTTAGAAACCAGACAATTCTCCAATAAATAATCTGTGTAGTAAGAAGCTATTGTCCACTCCCAGAGGCTCTTTCTGTCTTTTCTATCATCCTGCTTTTTGGGTAGTAAAATACGTAGAAGCACTCTTTAGTTGTACACACATATTCCTCTGCCTGGTCACTTATCCCAGCCAAATCTCCTATTTTCCATACTCAAAGGGTTCAAAACATTTGCTTTATTTTCTTCCATCATAAAAGAATATCCTATTACCCTTTTTAAAATTGTATATTATATGCTGAATGATGACACTGAAAGGAAATGAAAAGAGCATCATCGCGAATGTTGCTATTAACAAGGTTCCAGACCTGATTGTTTATGTAATTTCTTCCATTTGTCATTCAGCCCTAATGAGTTTCTAGAAAAAAATGAGGCTGCATTCAGAGTCATTTTCATGGGGGGATGCAGTTAATAGAGGAAATTTGTGTCCTAACAGCAATGTAGTAATGTAACTGTCAACAATTTACTAAATAATCAGGTGTGTCTGGCATGTTTTTGTAGCTCTTGTATGAGCATTGTTAGGGAAAAAAAATAATGCTCCTCTGACATGTGTCTCCTTGCTATGACACTGACTTCGCACATAGATAGGATGCATTTTCTGTTGAATTCTCCCCATCCTTGGAACTTTGAGGGCTTTCCTTGCTGGTAGACACTTCTACATGTTCTTCAGGAGCTTTAAAAATCCTTACTCATTCTAAATCTGTCCACGGGGTACTGCATTATCCTGGGTACAGCTGACATACAACTTATAAGACTTAAACTACCTTACACAAAAGAAAAAAATTATACAACTAACGTTTATTCCATAGAGTCTATGTTAAATATGAAAAACAAGATGCCCAGCACATGCCCAATTTGTAAGTTTACTTAGAGTATCTCCATTTTCACTGATGAGGAAATCTAGGCTCAAAAAGTAATTTATTTGGGGGGCCTCCGGGTGGCTCAGTCTGTTAAGCATCTGCCTTTGGCTCAGGTCATGATCCCAGGGTCCTGGGATTGAGCCCCATGTTGAGCTCTCTGCTCAGTGGAGAGCCTGCTTCTCCCTTTCTCTCTGCCTGCTGCTCCCCCTGCTTGTGCTCTCTCTCTCTCTCTGTCAAATAAATAAATAAAATCTTTAAAAAAATGTAATTTATTTGGGGTCACACAGCTATCACCAGGTGCAGAATTCAACCTAAGTATTACTCCACATTTACTCCAAATTTGATCTTGTTCCTATACTGTGGTCATCTGTTGCTATTAGTGCAGCAGGAATTCAAATGACTTGATGTAGGACTTGCTGTAGGTTGGAATAATTAGAGAAATCATCATGGAATAGACTAGTAAAAAAAAGAAAGAAACATGGGATACATGGGAGAAGATCAGACCTGGAGGCAGGTAGTTTTAAAATAATAATAATATAATAGTAATAAACAACTTTGAAACACTTACTATGTACTTGGCACTGTTTAAATATATTCACTCATTTAGTCCTCACAACAACTGTATGAGAAAGAGACAGTTATTATTTTCATTTTGCAGATGAGGAAATCAAGGGGCTCTTGGGAGGTTAAGATTCTCACCTGAGGTCACACATTAAGTCAGTGTGAGATCCAGATGAGAACTCATCTGTCTGATTCCAGAGCCTATCATATGGGGCGATGAAGAGGAAGGGGCAAAGACCTGAGCTGAGGGGCACCTGGGTGGCTCAGATGGTTAAGCGTCTGCCTTCGTCTCAGGTCATGATCTCTAGGTCCTGGGATCGAGTCCCCACATTCTGCTCCCAGCTCAGCAGGGAGTCTGCTTCTCCCTCTCCCTCTGCCTCTTCCCCTGCTTGTGCTCTGTGTGTGTGTGTGTGTGTGTGTGTCTCAAATGAATAAATAAAATCTTAAAAAAAAAAAAAAAGACTTGAGCTGAGATCAAGAGTCGGACACTTAACTGACTGAGCCAGGTGCCCAGGTGCCCCAACACAAGTGACATTTTTTTAAAAAAGATTTTATTTATTTATTTGACAGAGAGAGAGACAGCCTACAAGAGATGAAACACAAGCAGGGGGAGTAGGAGAGGAAAAAGCAGGCTCCCAGTGGAGCAGTGAGCCAGATGTGGGGCTTGATCCCAGGACTCTGGGATCACGCCCTGAGTCGAAGGCAAATGCTTAACAACTGAGCCACCCAGGCACCCCCACAAGTGACATTTAAAAATAAGCCATTTCATCCTATTATCCCCAGTTTGAGAACTTTCAGTAGCACCTTCTTATCCACCCCTTGAGTCCTTCAGCCCAGCTCTCAGGACACCAAACTTAACCCTCTTCCTGTCCAGCTTGGTTTCCCCAAACGTGGATGCTCACTTCTGTGACACATGATGATGAGACGTCCTCACTGTGCCTTCTAATGTCTTGATTCTTTTCTGTCTCTGGGCTGTCTCCCTCCTCACCTAATGGAATCCTTCGAAACCCAGGGAATGTCAGTCTCACCCACACTCTTCATACTGTTAATTCTCCTGTCTGCTTCAGTTATTTCTCCTTGATCTTTATATCTTTGGCACATATTGTCAGCACTTTATATTTTGGCACTTAGTAATTTTGACAATGTAAGGTTCAAAACAAAGAAATCTGAATTTATAGTAGGTTTAGTTTTACAAAATACCTGGGTAGGGCATTTAGCAGGCAAATTGGGAATTTGTCAATTTTGTTTCTTATTAAGAAATAATTCTGCTTTTAGGGGCGCCTGGGTAGCACAGCGGTTAAGCATCTGCCTTCAGCTCAGGGCGTGATCCCGGCGTTATGGGATCGAGCCCCACATCAGGCTCCTCTGCTATAAGCCTGCTTCTTCCTCTCCCACTCCCCCTGCTTGTGTTCCCTCTCTCGCTGGCTGTCTCTTATCTCTGTCCAATAAATAAATAAATTCTTTAAAAAAAAATAATTCTGCTTTTAGAAGGAATTTCTAGCTACTAAGAGTATGAAACCTACCTCATTATTCTCATTCTCCTTTAATTTAGGAATATTAAATGCTGGTATTGATTTTTGACACACATTGAGGATTGCTATGATTTTTAGAGAGTCTGTTAGAGTAATTAAAGATTTTCCATGAGACATGAGTTATTTTTGACAGCGCCAAAGGGCTCTTCTCAAAGTAATTCTTATCATTTCAGACCTGATTATGCATTATGTACAGCATAGATATCCTGTTTAAATATAACAGGATGACGAGTGGATTTATTCCTGTTGTCCCAGAATTTCAGCTCGTCTCAAAGTGGAGGTCAAGGGCATGAAATACTCCATATTCTAAGGATGTCACCAGCAGCTCTAGGGGAGGAGTTACCTTCTTACCTCCAGAACCTGTCCTACCGTCATCAGCCTCCACTACACTCTCAGACAGCTAAGTGGACTTTCAACCGAGGAATGCAATGCCTGTGTCCTCTTCTTGGTGACACCTGCAGTTCCTTTCTTTCCCTGGGTTTAGGGAGAAAAGCAGCTCACCCTCAACGCATCAGCAACTCTCAAGTCCAGCTCCCAAGTACTTCACTCTGTCCCCAGTCATCTTCATATATTAATTGGAGTTGGAGTGAGGAGGAGTGTGTGAAAGTTAGGCTGACTGTGGTATTTCTTAGCAAGGCTTGGGGAAACATGAGCCATGCCTATTTGTTAGATGCTCTCTGTGGAAGACTGGGTTTGTCTACACATTAGAATCATCCAAAGAGCTGAGGCCCAGGTTGCACCCCAAACCAGTTAAATCTCTTTGTGTGGGACTCCAGCATCAGTGACTTTGAAGACTCCTCAGGTGATTCCAATAAGCAGCCAAGATTGAGAACCACTGCTGTAAAATGTATGGGGATGGCGTGGGGAAAGGAGGGGGTGTTTGGGGTCTTTTACTCCCCAGGTTTGAATCGTAGACGAAACTTTTTTTAAAGATTTTATTTGTAAGTAATCTCGGCACCCAATGTGGGGCTCGAACCCACAACCTGAGATCAAGAGTCTCATGCTCCACCAACTGAGCCAGCCAGGAGCCCTCGAAATTCTTTGAAAATAAAATATCTCACTCAGTATCTTGTTAAATAAACAAATACAAATGAAATAAATGTTGTAGTTTGACTCATTTTGTTTTTCAGCTAAATACTATATTTACCTTTATGTGAAAGATCAAGATTATATTGGGACTTTTTCTGAATGGTAAAACTTATAGTAAAGTGAAAAGAAGATTAATATGTCTTATTGGCCATTTTAAAAGCTGCATTTTATTGTCATGCGGTAAATGAGTTTCATCCCAGCAAGAGAATCCGACCAAAGCAACATCACTGGGACGGGCTAATAGCCATCTGAATTGCCAGGAGGCACGTATTAACAGTCTTATTCTAGCAAGTTTACTCCGGGATCCTTCTGACAGTTTGTCCTAAAAATTCAGCTATTTCTTTGGGAATGTATGTACTTCTTAAAGACACCATTTCATTAGCTTCCTCATTTTCTTGGTTTTCTCACAGCTCGAGATGGCTGCCCAGTGCGTTACGAAGGTGGAGCTGAATGTTTCCTGTGACAATCTTTTGGATATGGATGTAGGGTCAAAGTCGGACCCTTTATGTGTGTTATTTTTGAATACGAGTGGTCAACAGTGGTATGAGGTAATGTTAGACACTGTAGGTGAAAAGCAATCTGATTTGCTCTTTTGATAATGTGAAGTGCTTGTTAAAACTGTTAAAAATAATGAAAACATCTCATCTGTGAATGCAGTTTTTTGGAACAAGTTTGTCCTTGATTGTGGAATTTTTTGCCTACATATAGAAACTTCCTTTAGCTATCTGTTATGCTTATATTTAGTTACCTGTAGTACATAAAGATGCTAAAATATAAGTGTACTTTGATCTGAAGAAACTTTTTGTTTTGGGGGTGAGTCTAGGTTGATCGCACAGAAAGGATTAAGAATTGCTTGAATCCCACGTTTTCCAAGACATTTATTATTGATTACTACTTTGAAGTGGTTCAGAAATTGAAATTTGGGATTTATGACATTGACAACAAAACCATCCAGCTGAATGATGATGACTTCTTAGGAGAATTTGAATGTACCCTTGGACAAGTGAGTATAATTAGCTCTTGCAGTATATTGTGTCTAAATTTTAACCAGAGAATTGGGAGTTTTTATAAGTGCTCATTAGTTTAATTTTTAGAGTTGAAAAGTATGTAATTACTTTACAGACCTGTTTCATGTATTAGTATGTTTGGTTTGAACATTACAGAATTTATCCTGTTTTTCATAAGGGCAGGGACCGTGTGTTTTTGGCAAAGCCCGTTAATTCTTTTGAGTTAGGGGTGTTTCATTTGACATTTCAGTAAGTAATACCATTGCTCTAGCTGCTTTGTATACTATTTACAGATTTCAATACTATTTTGCTCTTTTTAAAATTTTTTTTTTAAACGAATTTATTTACCTATTTATTTGAGAGATAGAGTGTCGGGAGAGGCAGATGGGGAGGGAGAGGGACAAGCAAACTTTGCACTGAGTGCAGAGTCCCAGGAGGGGCTCAGTCTTAGGACTCTAAGATCATGACCTGAGCCTAAACCAAGAGTCAGAGGCTTAACCAACTGAGCCACCCAAGAGGCCCTACAATTTTGTTCTTATGTTTAAGTCAAAAATGCCTTCAAAGTAACAGCAACTTCTCTGATGTTCTAACTAACATCTGGTCCCTCTAGATCCTCAGTGGCCCAACACTGGCCTTGTACCTGGCTTGCTCTCCTCAACCTTAGGTCTGTCAGTGTAAGCCTTCCTCCCCAGTAAGCCTCCTTGACCCCCTTGAGTAGTTTGGAGCGCCACCCTGTGCTCACCCTGGTACTCTCTACTGCTTCTACCTTACTGACCACCATCCATCCATAGTGCTTAATTATCTGTCTTTCCTATATGACATTTGATCAGGGTAGAGGTGTGTCTGTAGGCTCACCATTTTGCTTCTATCTCAGGGTCTGACTTCTAAAGAGAAATCATGGGGCGCCTAAGTGTCTCAGTTGGTTGAGTGTAAGACTCTTAATTTTGGCTCAGGTTGTGATCTCAGGGTCATGAGATACTGCTCAGGGGGGAGCCTGCTTATCCCACTCCCTCTGCTTCGCCCCACACATGTGCACTCTCTCTCTCAAATAAATAAACAATCAAAAAAAAAAAAAGATTAAGAGAGAGCATGACCATTTGTAATAGATCTGGGAAGGCCTCAAGAGGGAGGAGTCATTGTTTTTCAGTGGGTGACATTATTGCTTAGATTTGTTTATTTTTGGTGTATTGTTTGGGGATCTTGGTATTTCCTATGTCTCGAGGACAATACGAAGCTGAAGCTGATCAGTTCTAAAACTTTGATGAATAGCATCAAAGAGAAAATTAAACAAATATTGCTTTTTGGAAAAGAAATCATACTGTAGCTAAATTATAATGAATTTGATAGATGTATCTATTTGAGAGTACCTAGGTCTACTATATTATTTTAATCAAAATGATATTTTTTGGGGGTTATATATTCAAGTTATGTGTCATTTGAAAAGTTGAATCCCATTTATTGAGTGATCTGAGGCCCACCTCTTACCTACAGGGTTTTCAGCTCAGTGATTAGTGTATGTGAAGAAACCTGCCCCTTTTTTTCCATTACAGGGAAGAAGTTAAACTTAGAAGTAATTGCTAAAGAAACTAGTGGTTGGGGAGATTGTATCTGCCAGGACTGGCTCCTTGGAAATCTTTTCCAGTGGGTTTTAAATATGTATATGTGTTTTATAATCTCTAAATCTAAATCTTTAAGGCATAGACTTAATGTTTCCATTACTAATGACTTTAAGTCAGCTTTATACTCAACTCTTTTTGAAATCATTCAGCTTAAAAATTCACATGTTGAAGTGAAATAGCTCTTTGTATCACTTTCCAATTTTAACAGATTGTTTCCAGTAAGAAGCTAACTCGACCACTGGTGCTTAAAAATGGCAGACCTGCGGGGAAAGGGAGCATTACGGTAACAATAAGACATTTATCTTTTGCTGAAAAGATTTAGCATAATAGGACATGCTGAAACTGTACATAGCAGACAAATACTCTACGGACATGCTTTATCATTTGATCCTGAATGTTGCCTTTCATCTGTACTTGCCTTATAATGATCACGAATGGGAAATGTGTTGGGTCAAAAAGGAGGAGAAAAATGAAGTGTGGGAATTCCTTCTTTGAGTCTTTTAAGTTGCTCATGGAATCAGGTGCAGCTTGGTGATGCCTGCCTCTCCCCATGGAAGTATAAATTCCCAAGTTAGAGAGAAACGACTTAACCATCTGAATGGATTAATTTGACCCTCTACAAAGCAAACATAGTTCCCCCAATAGGACAGAAACTGCATAATGGATTTCATTACGAATGGATCTTATATTATGCCATGCCGTTGAACCTCTAAGCTTTTTTTTTAAGTTTTTATTTAGTCATTTAAGTAATCTCTATACCCAGCGTGGGGCCCGAACTCATGACCCTGAGATCAAGAGTCACATGCTTTTCCGACTGAGCCAGCCAGGCATCCCTGAACCTCTCAACTCTTAACCATCTTTTTTGTGCTTGCGCTCTCCTGCCCATCCTCCCACTCAGATTTTTCCATTGTTAATTACTGGTCCTAGGCAAATGAATATAAGCTTTATACCGTTTTAGATTTCAAATTACATAATGCCACACTTTAAATAAGTATCTTTAAATAATAGGATAAAATAATTATCTTCTAGAGTTTCTGTCCAGGTTATCACTGCCTCGAGCAATAGTTTCTAACTTTAGCTCTGTCTGAGAAAGGAAAGACTGGCTCCCTCCTGTTTGAGGGTTATTGTCTTCATCAGGGTGTTTCCCTAAGCAACTATTTTGCTCTAGTTTAAATCTCCTGAGGCATAAGAATGTTAAGTGTCTTTGGGGTGTTGACTTCTGTGAGACAGAACATTACAGTAGTTAACTCTATTGCTCTTGGGATCATGATAGCCTGTAATTTGTTTTTATTTTTTTTATTTTTTTTATTTTTTTAAAGATTTTTTATTTATTTATTTGACAGAGATAGAGACAGCCAGCGAGAGAGGGAACACAAGCAGGGGGAGTGGGAGAGGAAGAAGCAGGCTCATAGTGGAAGAGCCTGATGTGGGGCTCGATCCCAGAACTCCGGGATCACGCCCTGAACCGAAGGCAGACGCTTAACCGCTGTGCCATCCAGGCGCCCCTGTAATTTGTTTTTAAGTAGAATAATTTTTTCAGTGACATTGGATGAAAAATGTTGATCTGATAGGTCAACTTAAAGTGTTCTTTAGGTATGATTTACTCACACTTTAGGTAGGGTCATGCAGTCTTCCAGGGCTTTGATTTTTCACTGGAATGGGGAAGATCCAGTTTGGGCAACGACATTTAAAAAGTAAGTTGCATAATATAGATATGGCATATTTTGGGAAAATATTTATTTTATACACATAAAAGAAATAACGATCAATTTTTCTGAATGGAACTGTTTTCTTATCAAAGATTTAAAAATTCACTTATATTAGTACAGACTGTACCTATTAGCAGATAACAGAATAAATCTGTACTTCTGAGTTTATCGGAACCCCTGAAACATATTGTCTTTTACTTACCTTATCTCCTCATAGATTTCAGCTGAAGAAATAAAGGATAACAGAGTGGTCTTGTTTGAAATGGAGGCAAGAAAACTCGACAATAAGGTGGGTAGTTGATGTACATTTCCACAAGGATATCATGTTTTGCCTCACATTGATTCCTTTTTGAAAAAAATAATAATGCAATTAGTATTATGAGCTCTATCGTCTGAGCATCACTTAGAGTATCTAGTTACTTCCAGATTCTGCTTTTCCGTGTGGAAGCCATTTTCTTTTACCTCTTTCCTCTAGATGTTATCCAAAGTCTTGTCTGGCATGAAAGAGGAGTTATTAAGAGCATTAATGTTATCGTAAAAGGCATTTGAGAGAGTGTTGTTGGATTACCTTAAGCAAAGAAGCAGAAATTCCATGCTCTGTTGGATTTTCCTCTTTGCCTTCAGAAGTCAATGTTTATTTTTAATGAAGAATGAGTGCAGTACGTAATAACACGACTTAGTATATAGCATGAATTAGAATAATTCTTTGAATGATTTTTGTACTTAATCACATAAACCGATCAATATTTTTCTTATCATTTACATTTACCTACAATTCAATTTGCAAACAGATTAGTAGCCGGGGACTATTTTTATTTTGGAAAAATTAAAACATACAAAAATAGAATAGTCTTTAAAAACCCCTGCATGTCCCTATCATCCATCTTCAACACTTATAACTCATGTCCAATTTTATGCTTCATCTTCACCCTTATCTACCTTCTCTCCTCCCAGACATCATGTCATTTCATCTGTAAATATTTTGGAGTATCTCTAAAGATTCTTTTAACAGTGTAATTGGTTGGTATGTTTCAAGTCTTTTTTAATCCATAAATTCCCCCCTTTTTTTCTACTTACTTCCTCCCTCTCTCCTTTATTCCCTCTCATTTTTCCCTTCATCCCATCCATCCACCTGTCCATCAGGGAACTTATTCAATAAAGAAATGGACTTTATCCTATAGAAGTTGTAACACTGCATATAGCTGATTAAATATTTGTGGTGTCTTTTAACATGTTCCTCTCTCCACCTTTATTTCCTGATTTCTATAAGCTGGTAACTTAATCTAGAGGACTGATCTGATGGTATTTTATTGTTGGTTAGCAGTTTCGTAGGTGGTGGCATGTGATTCCATCAGAGGCTCACATTGTTGAGTTCTGTCTTTTTGGGACGTCAGTGAACATGGATGATAATTATACTACCTAGATATGTTATTTTATTAAGAGTCTGTTAAATAGTGAGATTCTCACGCTATCATTGCTTCTTCATTTATTAATGAGGATACTTCTATAAAGCAAAGTATTCCTACCCACATTACATATTTATGTATTCTGAGGTATGATTGTACAGGAAGCAAATGAAAATGTTTGATTTTTTTCCTTCATATATACCATTTCACAGAATAAGTTGGTTCCCTATTATCCACTAAATGTGACAATGAGGGGTTTTTTGTTTTTGTTTTTGTTTGTTGTTTTTTATTTCTAGTATTGCTATGAACTTTTTATCAGTGAACTCTTACTGTTACTTAAATTATCTTAACTTTGGCCTGTGGGAACCTCTTTAAGTTTGTTCCTGAAATCAGTTGGTGTATCTCCAGGAGTCTTTGGATAGCTTTCTTGCTCTGTGGCATTACAAGATGTTCCAGGCTTATTTTATCTAATTTCTGCCCCAGCCTGCCAGATTAAAAAGAGCCTGATTGTATTTTAGTGGAAATTGTTATTTAGAGACCAGTCTGGTGCTAGGGGTGCTTATTGTCGATTACTGCCACTTTCTGTTTCTAAGGCTTTTGAGTGGACAATTAGAGGAAAGACTGTTTTGGTTTTTTTTTAAAGAAAAACTAAATCATAACTGATACAACTATTTCCAGTTCAGGTATAGAATTTCAGGGCCTTACTTCTTTAATTCTATATTTATACCTCCCTTCTGTTATGCTGAAAATCTCGGTTCTTAGGGATGTTAATGTAATTTCTTATCTGTTTTGTCTTTTATAATATCTAATACTTTCAGAATAAAAATATCCATATTATAATTAACAATATTTTTACTGAAAACAGATGGAGCTTTCTTGGAAATTCTTTTTTTTTTCTTTAGCTGTATTTATTCATTTATGTAATCTCTACACCTAGCGTGGGACTTGAACTCACTACCCTGAGATCGAGAGTCACATGCTCTGCTGACTGAGCTAGCTAGGCATCCCTCTTTGAAATTCATTTTGTCTTTTGGGTTATATATTCTACTTGGGTTCTATATTTAAATTCTTGTGTTTTAAAGAAATCTTTTAGTTATGATTCTATTACAATGACGCATTTGAATTTTACTTTTGATATTTAGGGATTGTTCTCAATTTTTAAAAATTTAACTGTTTTATAATTATGTAAAAGATTTATATGTTCCAAAGCCAAATCTATAAAACAAGATATATTCAAGAAATTTAGCCTCTTTCCCTTTCCACTCTTTTTTCTTCCTTTCTCCCTGTAGGTAATAAAGTTTTAAAATTTATATTTTATGAAAAAAATAAAATTTATATTTTACGGTTTAATTTTTCCATTTCCTAAAAAAAAAAACTAAGGTTCGTGTGTGTGTATGTGTGTGTGTGTATGTATTTGTATGTCTCTGTGTAATACACATATGTATATGTGTGTGTATATTGATATATTTATATAGATAGATATGTATGTATTCGTATTTATGTTCTCCACCCACAGCCCTTGGGTAACTGTAGCATACTACATACATACAGGGGTTTTTTTGGGGTTTTTTTTTTAAGTGAGCGAGAGAAGGTGAGAGCACATGTGTGTGCGTGCGTGCACGTGCGAGTGGGGGCGGGGAGTGTGCAGGGTGGATGCAGAGAGAGAATCTTAGGCAGGCTCCGCTCAATGGGGAGCCCGACTTGGGGCTCTGTCTCACAACCCTGACATCATGACCTGAGCTGAAAGTGAGAGTCTGTTGATTAACTGACTGAGCCACCCACGTGCCCCCATACATACGCTTTCAGACATACATATATATATTCTCTAGATATGCATATGTACACTTTTCTCCACCTTGCTTTTTTCACTTAACATGTTCTGGAGCCCTGAGTCAGGAACTTTTAATTCTTACTTTAGTTCTGCTACTGGCATCTTAATGAACTTTCAAAGGTTTGTTGTCTGACCTTCAAAATGGTAATTACTGATATTCTGCCTTTCTCATAGATTTCTTTCTTTTTTTTTTTTTTAAAGATTTTATTTATTTATTTGACAGAGATAGAGACAGCCAGTGAGAGAGGGAACACAAGCAGGGGGAGTGGGAGAGGAAGAAGCAGGCTCACAGTGGAGGAGCCTGATGTGGGGCTCGATCCCGTAACGCCGGGATCACGCCCTGAGCCGAAGGCAGACGCCCAACCGCTGTGCCACCCAGGCGCCCCTCATAGATTTATTTCTAAGATAGTTCAGACAGGGTACATTAGGTGTTTTTAGAAAGTTAACTTCTCTGTGTAAAGTGCTGCCATTAGTTTTATAAAATGGTTTATAGAGAGGTTTATTACATTGATTCTTAAGATTCTTCTTAGATAAAGTTAAATTTTAAAAGTTCTGGGGTGGTTGGGTGGCTCCATCAGTTAAGGGTCTGCCTTCGGCTTAGGTCGTGATCTCAGCATTCTGGGATCGAGCCCCAAGTTGGGCTCTCTGCTCAGCCGGGAGTCTGCTTCTCCCTCTCCTTTTGTGCTCTCTCTCTCTCTCAAATAAATAAATAAAATCTTAAAAAAAATTTTTTTAAAGTTCTGTGTAGCCTTTGTGTTTGTATCTATATCTATATTTTAAAAAAATTTACTTACCTAAGTAATCTCTACATCCAATTGGGGCTCAAACTCATGACCCAATATCAAGAGTCACATGCTCTTCTGACTAAGCCCGCCAGGCACCCGTGTGTTTATATATTTTTAAAAATATTTTATTTGTTTATTTGAGAGAGAGAGCATGAAAAGGAGGAGGGGCAGAGGGAGAGGGAGAAGCAGACTCCCACTGAGTGGGGAGCCTGACATGGGGCTCCCTCCCAGGACCCTGAGATCATGATTTGGGCCAAAGTCAGATGCTTAACCAACTGAGCCACCCAGGTGCTTCCCACCATCCCCCCCCACACCATGTTTATATTTTTGACTGTACCAAATATATTACTTGCTTAACACTGAACAGCTGAGGAGAGAGATAACATTATCTTAGTTCTTAATTTAATACTGAGTTTAATTTAGGACTCAAAAAATCTTCAATTCAGGTACATAGCTGCATATATTACTGTGGAAATAATAGGTTTCCTCTCACTTTGACAAATAATAAGTAGTATATTCTAAGGAGTATGAAAATTTCAAAATAAAGGCAAACAAAAATGAGAAGACAAAATAGTTTATAATCTCACTACTTGAGTTTGACCTCTGGAAGTGATTTGATCATTATTCCAGAATTTTATCTCTGTATATGTGTGTGTGTATTTGTGTGTGTGTGCATATATGTGTGTGTTTGTGTTGAGGATGGTGATAGGGTATTTTTGAGCACTCAGTGTGGTTCAGCATTATACTGGGGTGCTGCGATAAATTACAGAGGAAAAAGATGTACTTATACCCTTGAAATAATTCTGTTATGCACTTCACATATTTACCTCTACTCCCTTGTGTGTGTAAAGAAATGTGTGGAATTGGTGGAAAAGTATTGGACATAGAAGGATAAGATATAAAGTCAAGACTCAGATCCATGGATTCATTAGATGTGTGGTCTTGCCAAAGTCATTTAACCTCTCTGAATCCATTTTATTGCTGATAACTGCTCTGTCCCTCATGGAGTCAGTATGACTAATGTTTGGGATGTCATTTATATAAAACTATTCAGTGCTATGTGGATGAATACTGTTAATAATGAAAACAAGCCCAAAACATATTTTATTGATCATGGGTTCTATTGTTCACTGTATTTTAAAGCCATGTTCTCATGTTTTTTTGAGAAGTGAAGGTGTGATACATAGTATTATGAGCACTTATCACAAAGGCCTTAATAGTTCTCCTTGTAGGTATCAGCAAGTTTGTAAGTTTGTGAGGAAGGTGATGGGATTTGTATTTACTACTGTACTGTACTGTATATATCTATACTATGGAGTAAGACTTCAGGTATTGCTAATATGTAATATATACAAGTGTGGTTTCACATGGTTTCAGAGGAGAATAATTGACTTTTTTTAAACGTAGGATCTATTTGGAAAGTCAGATCCATACCTGGAATTCCACAAGCAGACATCCGATGGAAACTGGCTAATGGTTCATCGAACAGAGGTGAATATCTGAATTTGAAAAAGTAGAGTTGGGGTTTCCATTGGAATTGTAGTAATCTAAATTTTAAAAAATTATGTATTTATAAAAATATCAAACTGAGTTCAGACATAATATAGCCAGAAACACAAGATCAACATACTCATTTTTTTTTCTTTTCATGTGGAGGGTGAACTATTAGTAAAATTTTTATTTTGAAAAATTAAAAACCCTGTAAAAACCACTAAAATGTATACCTGTGTATCCTTCACTGAGATTTACCAACTGGTCATATCTACATGTGTGTTCTTTCTCACACACATACACACACATGCACACATATACTTCCCATTTGCAAAACCATTTTAATGTAGGCTGCAGACATCATGACTCTTCACCTTAATAGTACAGCAGGTATTTCTTAAGAACAAGGGCATTCTCCTATACAATTACACCTGAGAGTTTAATTTAGGACTCAAAATTTATATCGCTCTGTATATCATTTAAATTTAGATTTCCCCTGTTGTCGCACACATGTTTATACACACACACACACACACACACATATACACGTATACATAGCTATACACACATATGTGTGTATGGAGATATATCTCCACATTTTTTTGTCCAGGATCAATTCAAGGTTCACATTTCGCATTTGGTTCCTATGTTCCCAATATATAAGATTCTTCTCCTTACCTGCCTTATATTTTCATGCCATTGAATCTCCTGAAGAATCAAGACCAGTATGTCTAACATTCTGAGTCTTCTGTTTCCTTCCAATTACATCCAAATCAAACAATTCCATCAAGAACATTATGTGTGTACCTTGCTCTGTATCATCAGAGGATCCATGGTATCAAGCTGTCCAGTATTGATGCTGCCAAACTTGTCTACTTGGTTAAGCTGGTGACCGCTAGATCTTGCCATGATAAAGTCCCGTTTTTTTCCCTTTGTAATTAATATGTGATCTGTGGTGTGATACTTTGAGACTGTGTGATTAAACTGTTCTTTAGCATATCCCTTGTCTATTGATGATCTATACCTAAATCAATTTTTGTATTAGGGGCTATAAAATAGTGATTTTTTTCTCTGTCTTTCATCCCTTTACATATATTAGCAGATACTCCTCTTTCATCTGTCCTCTAACTTTTTTATTTTTAGTATCATCGTAGACTCATGACTATTATAACACAGTGTATTCATTGTGTTATAATTCATTACTGTCGTTATTTTTGCTGTTCAAATTAATCCAGATTTTACCAGGGAGATTCAAAAGTCTTCTGGGTTGTTTTAACATAACCCCATTAGTCTTTAAGCACTCCTTTATTTATTTATTTATTTATTTATTTATTTATTTAATAAGTTTATTAAATATACCATATTTAATATAAATACTATAAGTTTATTAAATAAACTTAAAGTTTATTTATTTACCTTTTAAGTAATCTCTACACCAAACATGGGGCTTAAATTCATGACCCTGAGATCAAGAGTCTTATGCTCCTTTGACTGAGCCAGCCAGGTGCCCTCATTCTCTTACTTTATATTAAAGTATATTCTCAGGTCACCTTATGCTCACTCTGTCTCAGGTCTGGAATGAGCCCTTTCTCTTGGAACCCTATTCCTTTAAGAGAGTAGTGCTAGATATACTTATTGCTACCGAGATGTCATTTCATTTACACCTTTTCAATGGACATAACTGGGAAACATGTGTATTTGCGTATATGTTTATTATGTATATGTATATTTACAAAAATTTTAAATCATGAATTTAGACTCTTTCTTCAGTTCAAAGTCCAACCCAGCAAGGTTCTTTCTCATCCTTTCTTATTCCAAATTTGAGTCTTCTGTGTCCTGCAATGAAAACCCTGGTTTCTGACAAAATCTGCAAAAGTCTGTAGTTTCTAAGTGTACCTTGTAATGGGTGAAATATATTTTCCAAGTTTCTTTTCTTTTCTCAGAATGTATCTATCACATTTTCCTTCTAACATTTGTATAATATTGTCCTAGGTAGTTTTTCATTGAAAAAGTTGATTGGGTGAAAAGGCGAAGGATGATTGATGAGAATGTAGCAAGAATCTAGGAAAAGGAAGAGCAAAAGTTAATGAACTGAATGTTTTTCTTTTTTCTTTAATTTTTTAATTTTTTAATTATTTTTTTTTATGTTATTCACCATACAATACATCATTAGTTTTTGATGTAGTGTTCCATGATTCATTGTTTACATATAACCCAGTGCTCCATGCAATACATGCCCTCCTTAATACCCATCACTGGGCTAGCCCATCCCCCTACCTCCCTGAATGTTTTTCTAACAAGTCTTTGAAATCTTCATTTTACAGGTTATTAAAAATAACTTGAATCCTGTTTGGAGGCCTTTTAAAATCTCTCTTAACTCCCTGTGCTATGGAGATATGGACAAAACTATCAAGGTAATTTAAAGTTATATATATGTTATATATATACACATATATCTTATATAAAACTAGTTGATTAGATAGTATTTAATAGAAGTAAATATCTAATAGATACCTGTAAGGACTGAATTTTATTTGTATTTAGGAATATTAAAATAGAAATGTCTCTGGTAAGTAAATGGTCAGTTTGAAAGGGTAGACACATTTGACTGGTCTGTTGGCCTAATGCTTAATCAAACATTGTGATTTTTATTTTACTCTTCATTTTTAAAAATAAAATGTCCAATTTGAATCTTTCCTCCTTTTTAATAAGATTCCTTTGCTCTGCAAATAGGAACCTTTAACTGCCCTCTTTGTCTTTGGTGCATCCCTTGCAGGTAAAAGCAGATGTTACTTTGACTAAAAACCCAGAGCTTCCTTCTACACTCAGCAGCAGAGGAAAATAGTGGTGGCATTTTCCATTGCTTATTTTCAGAGCAAGATATTATTCATTGAAAACTTCTAGATGGCTTTAGTATAAAGTATTAGGAAAACAGAGTGGGAATAGGAAATAGCAGGCATCTAAGAATTTTTTTTAATGTTTTAATTTATAGCCAATTATTAGAAAATATTATTTTTAAGACACATTATACTAGAGTCTCTTTACATAAGATTCCAGATAGAAGCCTCTTCTTGTGTTTAGTTGTCAGCAAACTGAAGTGGGGTTTGTTTTGTTTTATTTTGTTTTTCCTTTGGTAATGAATACAGTAAAAACAGGAAAGGTGATGGCACGGAGCACAGGATTTCATGTCAGGCTATAGTCCAAGTCTTGACTTAGGCTTTCAACCAGATAAAGGATCTTGGGCAGGTCATCAAACTTCTTCACTTATACAATAGAGAAAATAATGTCTATATTACGAAAAAAGGGAAGGATTAAATGAATGAAAGTGAAAGTTTTGTAAACCATTGTACATAGCACAGATGCTGTTACATTGAAAATGGCGTCCTTCCTTAAATCCAAAAAAATTTGTCCTCAGTTGGCAGAGAACTTTAAAAATCAATATAAGTACAATTTATGGGGTATTTCAAACAGCAGTGAAGATTTAGGTAAAAAATAAATAGTAGAAGAGTAGTTTTAAAAATTACTTTCTATTGTTATACTAAATCTAGAACTTTTGCTTTTCACATTAAAAATAATAAGTTGAAACTTTATTAGACCTGAGAAACAGGAAAGGTTGGGGAAAAGAAATGCCTAAACCATAACTGATTGCTTGAAATAATATGTTAACAATGAAACAATGTTTTTTAAACTTTTTTTGCACACAGTGGCATGCTTACAGGGCTATTTTATTATAGTAAGTAAACTGATTTTCTGAGCTTTCTCTGATGAATGTCTTCCGTTCTTAAAACTTTCTCAGTTTGTTTTAACTATACACAACTTGGTTTGCCACATCATGACTGTCTTTATTTCTTTAGTGCTGTATTTCTTTGCAATATCACAAAGTCATACATCTGTGATTCTCTTGGTGTTTGGAAATCTTTTAGAGGTGTGGTAAAGAGTTTTAGAGCAGAGGATAGAGTCAGAATCATTGATAGTTTCTTTGCTGCTGTGTGAACGTGCCAGTGTTATCACTCCAGCATGTATTATTATTCTCATAAGATCAAGTGAGTAAAAGAAATAATCATGCATGCTGCCACCTTGCCTAAAATGGGAATGCCTTAGTGAATGTAGTATTGTGTGGTGTGTGCATTCTTGTACATATATACATATTTGCATATGTATATATGCATGTATTTCAATGTCACAAGCACTGATGATACCCAATAGTACTAGTTTTTGAACTTTTGAGAAGAGAAATTAAATGACACAAATCATTACATCATTTACCTCAAACTGTATCTGAACATAGGCCAGCATTATAAATGTCACATCTTTCTTTAGCACCAAACGTTTGCCTTCAATGGGGCAACAGTGAGTTTTTCCTAGTGAGATAGCAGAAATTCTAACTTAAAAATCTTTTTACGTTTCGTGAAGTCTCAGGCAGTCTAGCCATATGAAGAGTTTTAGGTGTTCATATGCTTTTTAAAAAAATAAAATTGGTCTTATTGAAGCTTGATCTTGTCTTAGATAGAAGTTGGAGTTTCCTGAATGCAAATCTAAAATGCAAAGTTCTGGGGCACCCAGCTGGCTCATTCGGTAGAGCATGCTACTCTTGATCCCAGGGTGGTGAGTTCAAGCCCCACGTTGGATATAGAGCTTACTTAAAAATAAATAAATAAATAAATAAACAAACAAACAAACAAATAAATAAATAAAAATCAAGTTCTATTTTCCATAATTAAAAGATCTATTTAAAAGTGAAATCATGAAAATATTAAGATTGCTTTTGTCTTCATCTTAATTTTACTTTCTCTGGAAAAAAATTACTAAGATCATTAATTTTCTTTTCCTCTCACAGTTTGAAGAGTCAGATAAAGGGACTTTTGTTTAAAAATTAACTATCAGGGGCGCCTGGGTGGCTCAGTCGTTAAGCGTCTGCCTTCAGCTCAGGGTGTGATCCTGGCGTTCTGGGATTGATCCCCACGTCAGGCTCCTCCGCTGGGAGCCTGCTTCTTCCTCTCCCACTCCCCCTGCCTATGTTCCCTCTCTCGCTGGCTGTCTCTCTCTCTCTCTGTCACATAAATAAATAAAATCTTAAAAAATAAATAAATAAGTAAATAAATAAATAAGAATTAACTATCAAATATGTAAGGCAAGAATCAAATTGTCATAATTGGTCAGTGACCAAACTGTTTACAACAAATAAAAGCCCTTTATAGTTACTCGAAATTGCAATTCTAGTCCTTGTCTTTATTGACTGATTTTTAGTCTCCCTGGAATAATAATGAAAATATTAGTAAGGGATGAAATACTTCCTGCTATGATAGGCACACAGTTCACTTCTCATAGAACTGAGAAGAAGATAAATCACTTTTCTGGGTGAACACATAAATCCTAAGCATTTTAAGTTGGCAATTAATATAACTTTGTAAAGGATACTCTCTTGGCAAATACTCTTAGTTACAGGCTTTTATTTTAAATCTCTAGAAGAATTCAAAAGTGTCATTAGCACAGCTTTATTTTACCTATTTTGGTTACCAAATAAAACATATCATCTTCTAACACTATTTAATTCCTTTGTCCACTTCACAAGCCTATGTAGATAATGTGTGCAGTGCACATAATAAATGTGGAAATGAGATAATCTGTTCTGAAATTACAAAGCACTATAAAGGCATTGGTTGTTCGATGATCACAATGAACACCTCTGTTTGCTAACAGTTCACACTACCTTAATATTCTCAGTGCACTGAATAATCAGGTATTCTTGTGAATATTTACCCTCTGGCTACACTGTCAACTTGGCACAAAACTATATGCACATCAAGTACTCTCAGCTCTCTTCTATCTGCCTTAAAAGAGAACAAGCATTGGGTGAGACCCAAAGATAGGAATAGAATTAGAAACCTTTTCTTACATGGAAATAGAGTTAAAATGACCAGTCCAGATATTTCCTCAGTGGATTAAGTACTCCTTTCCTCGAATTTTCTTTTTCATTCTAAGAGTTGTGATTATCAGAAGGGTGCAAATCTGACTTCATCATGTCTAACTCTGAATACAAGCCTAGCCTTACCAGATTGCAGCTGATGAAATACATTTGCCATATTTCTAAATCATCTAGGATTTAATTATACAAGTTTTAGTTGTCTAGGATACTGACTTCCTTTCTTCCTGCAGATGATGGCTTTTAGTCATTGTATAGTGATAACGAAGTAAAGAAGTGGGGTGAGAAAGAAGGTGTAATTCCATTTTGATTTTATCATCTCTTATAAAGGGCATGATAGATGAAGTGGAAACTGCTTAATGTGAAATTTAAACAGTATTTGTATTTTTCATCTGCTTATGATCTATCCTAGAGCCCCATCCCAAGGATAGCTGGGGTTTGAAAGTGTTTCAGTATTAGTCCTCCAGGAAGTTAGTTCCTACTTCTCCTATTAAACATTTTCACTTATTTTAATTAATAGGACACTTCTTGGTAAGTCCCATTTATTGCAGTCAATCCCTTTAAACAAAATGATGTTGATTTTTACATATTTTTATGATACTTAATTCTAGGTAGAGTGCTATGATTATGATAATGATGGGTCACATGATCTCATTGGAACATTTCAAACCACCATGACAAAGCTGAAAGAAGCCTCCAGAAATTCACCTGTAAGTTGAATCTTTGTCACTTGAATGTACTTTACTGTTTGGCCATGTATTTATTATTTCATTTTTTTTCTTGGTATAGCAAACAGTTTGCCATGTTTTTACTCTATGTTACAAAATGTTCTGAAATCTGTGGATCTTATATGTGTAGTAATTGGATGATCCAAAATCCATACTTGGGAATATAAGTTTACATTTATAATTAGAGGTTTGGTTTCCTTTAGCTTCAGAAAACATATATGGTTTGATTGAAAATCCCTAGTTTTAAAGCACTTGGCATTTCTTTGGTCATAATAATTAAGTTCTATAACACTAGATAAATACCTGGGCTTGAACGTAATGTGCAGTCTGCCTCTGGCTCTTCTCTCCTCTACAAAAGGAAAGGATAAAACCATACTTACGGTATTTCAAATTATATAATATTAAGCCTCCATCTAAAGATACTAATTTTGTTAAGATCATTCATGTGCCTTTACTACATTCAGTTTATTATTTAGCATCCCAACATATTTCTAAGAGCTTCTGAAACTTTTCTGTCTCTAAAACCTAGGTGGCTATGGGGCGCCTGGGTGGCTGAGTCGTTAAGCATCTGCCTTCAGCTCGGGGCGTGATCCCCGAGTCCTGGGATCGAGCCCCACATCGGGCTCCTCTGCTGGGAGCCTGCTTCTTCCTCTCCCACTCCCCCTGCCTATGTTCCCTCTCTCACTGGCTGTCTCTCTCTCTGTCAAATAAATAAATAAATAAATAAAAATCTTAAAAAAAAAAGACTTTAAAAAATAAATTAAAAAAATAAAACCTAGGTGGCTAAAAACTATTTCGGAGCCTTTTATGAGTAAAACTTATCAATTGCTCCCATCTTATTTCCTTTCTAGTTTGAATGAGATTAGCTGTTAATTTTCTTTATAACAGAATAATATGAATTGTTTATTACATACTTAGAGAACATGCATAATGTTCATGTATATGGCCTTTGCTTTTGAAAACACAAACATAGGGTTTAAGAAGTAAGAGGTTATGGTTAGGTGAGGTCTTTTTTACCTAGTCATTTAAGTGAGGTAATTTAAGAGAAGATACTGATAGTTTTAGATCAAAACTTAAATACTAAATAAATAAATAACACTTATGAGGGGAGAAAGGGGTTTTAAACAAACATAATGAGATTAGAATTTTCAGTAGGTCACATAGAGATCTATAGCCCTGTCCCTACTCCCCGGTCACAAAGGACAGGTACTAGAAGTAGCCTGTACAGAAATGCTTGTGTGAAGTAGAGAAGGCTTTTAAAATCATATCTAATGGTTTAAGTGCAAAAATTGAATTAGCTTTGAATTAAGAGTTTTTGAAATAAAATAGCAAAATTCAGCTGTTACTATCCTATTTAAAGAATTTTTTTTAAAAAGCAGAACTAATGGAAAATGCTAAAAATCCGAACAGTTCAAATAAAACAATCTAAAAGAACTAAACATGAGGAGTGGTCTGGACTGTTGTTTTAGTAATTTCACTTTGTCACTATCTTGCAGAATCAGTAAATGACCTGCTTTTAGAAGATTATGAATGAACAACTAACTCTATAATACTTTATGGGTCATGTAGGGTTTTTCTAAATCCAGCTATCTTGGTCCTTCCCTTCACCACAACAGAATGGGGCTTTGAATGTTGCTGCAGTGATGATATTTACCCACTCTTGTTTTTCAAAGGCAGGGCCATATCTTATCATCTCTGTGCCTAAAACAGTGCCTGCCACTTGGTAGACGCTCTGTAGAAGTGAGAATAAATGAAATGAAGTAACACAGACTTTGACTAATGAAAATTCTCTTTAGGGCTTTCCCACATCTCAAATATTCAATAGTCAATATTTTTGATGATGACTGAGACTCTGGCAGGATCCTGAACTATCAAAGAATTTGTTTAACATAATTTTGTTTTTTAGCATTGTATCTATTGTAACTTTTAATGTTTGATTCTTAGGAAATTAGCAGTGACTGTCTGAAGTATATAAGTTACTTTCTATTAATCAGAAAAGGTGTCTCATCAAGTGTTCATTGAGTATCAAGATAGAGAAAATCTGAAGGTATAATTTGGAGGTGACTGTATCTTAGGTATGAAACAAAATTAATGAAATGAAACAATTGAGAATAACACAAAGTATGTAACTAAATTTTATATGGTTGTAGAAGTTTAAAGTTAAAGTTTAAAGAGATGAATGGAGATAGAAGACTGAAATAGTAGGTGATGTTATAGAAGAGGGCTTGAGCCAAGGAGGTGGAAAAGAAGATCCTTCTGTTTGGGGAAAGGAATTATAGTGAAAAGAAGGTGTAAGATATTAGTTCTATTCCTGAAAGTATTCCCAGGGGAAAGAGATGATCTTTGCATATTTTACCATACAGTTAGGCTCCATATATTTCTGTTTTCTGATGGTAGGTTTTTTCCTTGTTTTCTAAGTAGCATATTTTTGTTCTTTCTGAAAGAGTAATATTTTATTTCCCTTATAAAAAATAAAGAATGCTACTTGGAGCATTTGCAAGGAAATCATCTACAGAGGCAAAGTCTATACTTAGGAACTATTTTAAAAGGTATACAATCTTAGGAATGCCTTTTGGAAATTTCAGTGATAAATATTTCACTTACTTTATTATGTAAAAAGCAGCAGACCTACGTCAACAGGTGGTTTGATTCCAAGAGAAAAATCACATTGGCATTTAAAAAAAGATTTTATTTATTTATTTGAGAGAGAGAGCATGCACACACAAGCATGAGTGGGGGAGGGGCGGAGGGAGAAGCAGGCTCCCCTCTGAGCAGTGAGCCCAACTGCGCTTGATCCTAGGACCCTGGGATGGAGACCTGAGCCAAAGGCAGACACTTAACTGACTGAGCCACCCAGGCGCCCCAACATTGGCATTTTTTATATCACTACTAAGAGTTAATATTTTGTCTTTTCTTCCTACAGGTGGAATTTGAATGCATAAATGAAAAAAAGAGGCAAAAGAAGAAAAGCTACAAGAATTCAGGTGTTATCAGTGTGAAACAGTGTGAGGTTAGTTGATGTTAACCATTTATAGTATAAGGAGATTAAATTTCAAGTTCTTTTTTCAGTATGGTATAAATTAAACAAACAGACAAAGAATATTTAAGTTTTTCCTTATCTTAGGAAATGTGAATTGAATTTTGGGCAGTTGAAAATCATATGATCATCTGGACACCCTTAGATGAGAGTGGAAATAGTAAAGAAATCTTTTAAGTAACTTTGCTTCAAAGGTTTGACAACTTTTTGGCAAAAGACAAAGAATATTAAAGTTTTTTCCTTATTTTAGGAAATGTGAAACATCATGGTATTTTCCCAGGGTATTAGTGTAAATGATCTGACTCAGTGCATCTATCCTGGTCATAATTTCAAGTTGAGATATTATAAATAGAGGGAAAAATTCAAGAGATTTCTTACAACAAATGAGGGGGTTTTTTTGTTTTGTTTTGTTTAAATCTTGATTATTATCAAGCTCTCAACATATTAGACTCATTACTAGTTTCTTAAAACTTAAAGTGAGTATATTTCATCTTTGGCCATTAATATTCTAATCTTAGGGGCGCCTGGGTGGTTCAGTCAGTTGAGTGTCCAACTCTTGATTTCAGCTCAGGTCATGAGATTGAGCCCCAATTTGGGTTCCCTGCTCAGCAGGGAGTCTGCTCCTCTCTCTCTCTCTCTCTCTCTGTCATCTCCCTCTGCCCCTCCCCCACTCATGCTCTCTCTCAAATAAATCTTTAAAAAAATTATAATTTTAACATTGCTTTAATTATCTCAAAGTAAAATGTTACAGATTTTTGACAAGTAGGGGCAGGGGTACTTAAACTCAAATGCTAGGGTGGTTTCCATGTGCTTATATCATGTTCTGTTCAGTTTCTAAACTGTGAAAAATATATGTCAGAGAGCTCTTTGTATCTCTTGTATGTTAGAGATTTATTTATTTTTAGAGGTGGGGAGGGGCAGAAGGAGCGGAAGAGAGAATCCCAAGCAGACTCCCTGCTGAGTGCAGAGCCTGTCGTGGGAGCTCGATCCCATGACCCACAAATCTCGACCTGACCAAAACCAAGAGTCAGATGTTCAACTGATTCAGCCACCCGGGTACCCAAGAAAGAGATTTTTTATTTTAATAGTTTGCTATTTGTTTTTAGATTACAGTGGAATGCACATTCCTTGATTATATCATGGGAGGATGTCAGCTGAATTTCACTGTAAGTAACACTGACTTTTTCAAGGTAGGCTGTAACATGTTACTTTTTCCTACTGTTTTGCAGTGTTCTTTCTTTTCCTGTAAAACTGACTTTGAAATTTACACAGGCAGTTTAGTATGGTCTACTCAGACAGGTTGTTTAAGTTCATCAAGAAGCTTTCAACTTTATTGATAAGATCTGTTCCTTCTGAAGGAAAGCAGATATGTCCCAGAGTAAATTATAGAAAGCATTAGTCAAACAACCTACAAAACAAGCCCTATGTCTAAAGTCATGGGTATAATAATTCATGGATTTGAGTCATCTAGAAAAAATATGAATAGCAGGTTGTTTCAGGCTGAAGCTTTAACTGTTTAATTGTCTGTGGAAATACTGGTAGGCCCAGGCATTTGTTAGGAAATGGCAGCAGCAGGCTGTGGGATGAGTGTTTGTCTGTCTCCTGGACGTTAAGCGTACGGCTTCTCCTTAGTAAGGGCTGTGATTGTTATTTGGCAGGTCGGAGTGGACTTCACTGGCTCTAATGGTGACCCAAGGTCTCCAGACTCCCTTCATTACATCAGCCCCAATGGTGTTAATGAGTATTTGACTGCTATCTGGTCTGTGGGACTGGTCATTCAAGATTATGATACGTGAGTATGACTAAAATAGTTGTTTTCATAACTTTCTCTCTAAAATTTCTTTTGTGTTATCTTTTTTAGTTTTCTCTTTGTGCAGTCTTAGGGTTTACTTTTGACCTCTTATCTCTAGCTATGATCAGTTATAATGTGTTATATATAGCTTGTTTATTTAACAGCTGACTGGAGTCAAGAAGGCTTGTTTCTTTGATCTAGTTTCATTGGGGTTTACTTATTAGGGATAAGTTACTGTGTGATTGAAGTCTAGATGACACATTTTGTAAATATTTGTAGACACCATTTATTAACATGTCTTTTTCTTGGCAGTCACTGTCATATTTTCTTTTTTCTTGATTTTTTTTAGATTTATATATTTGAGAGAGAGAGAGAGCAGGCAAGTGGGGGGAAGGGGCAGAGGGAGAGGGAGAGAATCCCAAGCAGACTCCCTGCTGAGCTTGGAGCCCCACTTGGCAGTGGATCTCATGACCCTGAGATCATGACTTGAGCCAAAATCAAGAGTCAGACACATAACCGACTAAGCCATCCAGAAGCCCCTCAAATTATTTCCTTAATGGCAACTTTGAACAGTACCAAAAGATAACTTGACCTAATTGCTGTAAAATATTTTGAATAGATTCTCAATGTGTAGTTTTTTAAATAGATTAAATAGACCCTCTTGAAGGTTTACCAAACAATAGAAAAAAAAAAAGTCCACATTAATAATTTTTTGTTCTGGATCTCTTAGGGCACAGTATAAATTTTCACTTGTCTTTGCCTATTATTTTATGATAAAAGCCCTTATATATGATGGAGCTTTTCATTAATCATTTAATGACATTTAAAGAGGCAAACTTTTCAGGCAAATGCAAACAAATCTAAAGCAAAGGTGGCAATTCTGATATCAGGCTAGTAGAATTTAAGGCAAAACTCATTAAATATATAATAAAAAATTATTTTATAGAAAACTTTGTTACATAATCCAAAATGAAAATATAACCATGGACAAGTTTGATAACAGAGTATCAAAGTATTTCTACTGAAAATAGTTAGAAATATAATAAAAATTTTAAAGTAACACAATTATAATGGGGCTTATACAGAAGATAAAAAATGTACCAGGTTACTTTATCAGACTGCCACCTAGAAGTTAATAACAAAAGGATAACTAAATAAAATTTACCATATGGAAATAAAAAAATCTTAACTGGTTCTTAGATCAAAGAGGAAATCGAAGTATAATAACAGACTATCTAGAAATAAGCAGCACCAAGAAGACAATATATACATGGTCCTATCTTTTTTTTTTTTTAATTTAAATTTTAGGTTGTTAACATACAGTGTGGTCCTATCTTTATAGAGGAAAATTTCTGGCTTTACATGCTTTTATTTTTTTATTTTTTATTTATTTTTTTAAAGATTTTATTTATTTATTTGACAGAGAGAGAGACAGCTAGTGAGAGAGGGAACACAGGCAGGGGGAGTGGGAGAGGAAGAAGCAGGCTCATAGCGGAGGAGCCTGATGTGGGGCTCGATCCCAGAACGCCAGGATCACGCCCTGAGCTGAAGGCAGACGTTTAACGACTGCGCCACCCAGGCGCCCCTACATGCTTTTATTTTTAAACAAGAAAATGGAATATAAATGAATTAGCTTTTCAATAAAATAAAAGAATAGAAAGAAAAAATAAAGATATAACAATAATAGCAGATTCTATCTATATATTAGCTATTATGTGTCAGGTACAATTTAATAGTTTCTATGTGATACTCGCCTAATCCTCATACTTTGCTGTGACATAGGTACTGTTATCATCCATTATCATCTACAGTGTACAGATGAGAAACCTGAGGCATAGGGAGTTAACTTGTCCAGCGTCACTCAACTGGTAACTGACAGAGACAGAATTGAGCCTGGGCTGTCTGCTCCAGAGACATGCATTCCAAGCTGTATTATGTACTGTGCTGTATTTCCTCTAAGCACTGAAAGTAGGGACTTGGAAAGTTTAAAGAGCCCCACTAATGAATATGTTAAATGTAGAGATGATTCTTTGCAAGTTCAACAAAACTCAGGCCAATCTGCCAATGCTGACCCCCAAGAAAAAGAAAACATGCATAGAATATTAGTAATGGGATAGAGATTATAAGCGTAAATTCAGGAAAAAACATTAAAAATTAAAAGTTAATACTATGTAAAACTTTGTTATTATATTGGAAAATCTGGATTAAAGGATAATTTTTTTGGGTGGAGGGGGGACTTTAAATTACCCCCCAAAGTTGATTCAAAGAGCCTGAGTAGACCTGGAACCATGGAAGGAATGGACTAGCTAGTCAGAGAGCCACTCCTCACAAGGGCACCAGACAATTTCTCACATAAATTCTGGCAAACCTATAAGGAATGAATTCAAACCTAAAATAATCAAGTAAAAAAATATTAGAAAGTAGTGAGAGTTCAGAAAGGTGGTCAGATACAACAAAAATTTAAAAATCAGCAATTTCTCACTAGCCAGCAATAACCAATTTAAGACATCATAGCAGATACAAGGTCGCAATTCATAATGTAAAAAAAATTAGAATGAATTCAGTAAGCGGTCTAGGATCTATAGTGAGGGAAATCTACAAAGTTGTACTAAGAGACAGAGAAGGAAACTTGTTTAAATGGAGAGATATACCATGATTCTAGATAGGCAGATGTCATAATGATGTAAGATATAAAATTTCTCCCAGAATTAATCAATTCTAATCAAAATTGCAGTCGGACAGTGCTAAAATGATTTTTAAAATTTTCTGGAAAGAAAAATGAATCAGAATAGCCAAGAAATTTTTCAGGGAAAAAAATGAGGGGAGTTTGTTCTAGCAGATATTAAAACTTATTTTAAAGCTATATTAATATTACAGAACTAGTACATGACCAATAGAACAAAGCAAGAAGTCTTTGAAATAGACCCTAGTGTGTACGTAAACTTAGTATGTGATAGAGATGACATTTTAGGGGAAAGGAGTTGTCATAGCTGTTAAACGAGACCAGAAGTGAATTTAGATCCCTAACTCATACTGGTATATGTTAAGGTACTAGTTTTTTTTTTTTTAAGATTTTATTTTTAAGTAATCTCTGCACCTAACATGGGACTCCAAATCACAACCTTGAGATCAAGAATCGTATGCTCCACCAACTGAGCCAGCCAGGTGCCCCTGTTAGGGTACTATTTTGTATAGAGTATAGACAAACTGCTGGAATGGACATCCCAAAAACAAAGTGCATTTACCAAAATAGAGGTTTATTTCTCTTTTATGTTGCAAGTCTAGAGATAGTATAGGACTGATAGGGCAGTCCTACCATTGTCAAGTCGTAGATTCCACCCCTGGGTCCAAGGCAGCCGCTATGCTTCTCATCTTGTCTAGTCAGTGGGAGGAAGAGAAAGACAACTGGGAAGGAGTACAGGTGCCTTCCCTCCTAGGGGCACCGTCATTCAGAAGCAACTGACGACCACTTCTACTCACATTTTCTTAACCAGAATCTAGCCACCACCTGGCCACATGCAGCCCAGAGAAGCTGGAGTAGAGCTATGTGGTCTCTAGCTCAGGTGTTCCATTATTAAGAATGGAGAGGATGGATACAGGTGGAGAGTAGCAGTTTCTGTTTCATATCGTACTCCAAAACACTTTATGGATGAATTCGAAGTTTAATATCAAAATCAAACCTTGAACGTTCTAGGAATAAATATGTGTGAATTGTTTATAATCTTGCAGTGAGGAAGGCTAAGCAAGGCAGCAGAGGCAGAAATCATGAAAGAAATTTTATTTGTTCACATTCATTAATATTGAAAACTATAATAGGAAGTATATTTTAAACAAAGTTAAAGGCAGACTACAAACTGGGAAAAATACTCCTGATGTGTCTGACTTAGGTTCGATCCTCAATGCAAAAAGAACCATTAAGAATTAATACAAAAAGAGTATCCTAGCTGGGATGCCTAGGTGGTCAGTCAGTGAAGCTGACTTCAGCTCGGGTCACGATCCCAGGCTCCTGGGATCGATTCCAGCATCAGGCTTCTTGCTCAGTGGGGGGCCAGCTTCTCCCTCTGCCTGCCATTCCCCCTGCTTGTGCTCTCTCTTTCTTTGTCTGACAAATACATAAATAAAATCTTAAAAAAATATATATCCTAGCAGAAAAATTATTATGTTCATTACAGTGTTTTATAATAGCAAAACATTGGATATTTATTGGTTCAGGGAGAATATCGATACAGTGGAATACTTGGCAGCCATTCACATGATGTTATATATTCAGGTCCATAATCCCTTATCCCTAAACCATCGGGGCCAAATATTCACACATTTTGCTACAAACAATGTGAGAATTTTGCATGTGGCATTTGTACCATGTTTCTGTGGCCAAATGTATGAATATTCATAGTCAGTGGCATGAATAAAAGCTATAAATAACCTCATATCAGTTGAGGTCAGCTTTTGCTGCCAGATGAGTTTGCCATAAACCAATGAACTTGTGGTTTGTAAAGCTTTATGGATTTATCTACATATTTATTCAGCAAAATGATATGTAGTATTTAAGTAGAAAATAACATTATAAAATATGAATTTAAACTCCATTTTTATAAGTATATAGAGAGAGACATTTTTCTCCCTCATTGCACAGAAAAATACTTAACAATGATTGATGCCAAATATTAACATGGGTTCTCTCTGGTGGTTATTATTGGTTTAATCTTTATGTTTTCCTAAGATTTTGAATTTTTTAAAAAACCTATCAGATTTATTAAGAGTAAAGATAAAATTTTCTATTTTGAAAAAAATGATCTTTCAGTTTTTATGAATTTTCTTTTTAGTGATAAAATGTTTCCAGCTTTTGGTTTTGGAGCTCAGATACCTCCTCAGTGGCAGGTAAGAGGAAATCTTATTTTAAATATTTGCCTCCCACAAAAGCAAAACCGGCTTCATCAATCCTTTCCTCTTTTGGCAGGTTTCTCATGAGTTTCCAATGAACTTTAATCCATCCAATCCCTACTGCAACGGTAAGCTAAAAAATAAACAGGAAGATTTTATACTGAACACCTCACTAGTTTGTTACTTGTTTTTTTCTTGTGGTTTACTCAAATTCCCTCCCTAGTTTTCTTTTTGTGACATATTTAACGTTCTGTTGTATAAACTAGAAGAATTACACGACGTTAGTTTGAGTGTTAAAGATACTAATGGTGCAAATCTATTATGATGATGATTGTTGGATAAGTTCTACTTTAAGAGGCTTTAACAGAACAAGAAAATTCCCAATCTTGAGAATACATCAATAAAAATAATCATATTATTTTCACATCTTATTTTAAAACAAACCTTCAATAAAATGAGTAATCCAACATCAGATTTATGAAGCTTTTCTCAAGAGTAGCAGTCACTCTCTACAAGGAAAAAAATGTCCAGCATCAAATAATTGTTACTCAGACTACATCTGAATGGGCTAAAGGAACAAAGAATTAAATTCTTATAGTGGCTTTCCTCTGAATAGACAGCAGAAGGCTGACATTTGTTTCATTTTTTTTTTAATACCTCAAATATCCAAGGGCTCCTTCCTTTTTACCCATTGAGCAATCAACCTAAAATACCAAATGTACCACAAAATGATAAAAGACTGAACAGTTTGGAAGACGACAGGGAGGTAGGGGCAGAGGCATAAAACTGTAGACAATAAGCTAATTTTCTGCAAAGGGTCCTGTTGACAGTTACAGAATGTTTAGATTTCTAGCAAAAGAGGGTGTCTTTACTTATCTTCGTATTCATGAACAGTATTCATAAGGCAGAAGAGCATGAACATTTTGTTGGGATAGTTTGTATTAGGGTGTTTTTCTTTTTTTTTTTTTAAGATTTTATTTATTTATTTGTCAGAGAGAGAAAGAGAAGAGAGCACAAGCAGGGGGAGTGGCAGGCAGAGGGCTCCCTACTGAGCAAGGAGCCCGATGGGGAACTTGATCCCAGGACCCTCGGATCATGATCTGAGCCAAAAGCAGATGCTTAACCGATGAGCCACCCAGGCATCCTATATTAGGATTTTCTTGTTTTTCCAGGGCACTTTTTTCACACTAATTCAGTGTTCCTTTGATGTACTTTCAGTGGCCAGTTGTGACCTTTTTATCCCTAGCCATTTGAAACTGGGAATAGCAATTCTTTTTGAGAACTGTGTTTCATGCCTATGATGAAATTGGAACAATTTTTGGAATTTGGTGTAATTATGTCTCATTTCTTGCCAATAAATATAGATGACTTATATCATGTGATAATTCTTTTTAGAAGTTCATTTACTCTGAGTAAAATGAGCCCATCTTTGGGCTGCCATTAAGCACAGCTTTTCTACTTTGGGTTTATAGTTTGGAAAAAATAATCTGTTTGGTTTTATTTTATTTTTAAAGACTTAATTTATTTTTCAGAGAAAGAGAGAGAGCACAAGCAGGGGGAGTGGTAAGCTGAGGGAGTAGCAGGCTCCTTGTTCAGTCCCCTGATGTGGGACTAGATCACAGTACCCTGGGTACTAGATCATGACCTGAGCCGAAGGCAGACACTTAAACAACTGGGCCACCCAGGCATCCCAATCCCTTTAGTTTTAGACAAAGAACATACTATGCTGAAAAAAATACAACCTTATTTTAAGGCAAGGAAATTGAATCCCCTTTTCTTAATTAATTATTGAACTTAGTTGCCCAGAAATAATATGTCTCACTTGTTCCTTTAATGCAAAGGAAGGATTTTGGCATAACTTAATTTTAGTGGAGGAACTGAAGGCAATTGATATTTGTGAAGAAATTTAATAGTTCATATATCTTCAAATTGAAAGCAAGCTGAGATGATAAAAATGAAAGAGAATATTATTGCTCTGGGGACTCAAATTTTCTACAGTATGTATCATTGCAGTAAGGGAGTAAGATCCTGCTGCTGGCCTATGTTAATATTATTTTTGTTAGTACTGAACTAACTTCTTCCTAAGTTCAGAGTGACTAAGAGGAGTGAATTAGAACTCTTAACTGTTAAGAGAATTGGTCTTGTGAAACTTTTAAATTAAGTATCTACTTTTCCTTGTTGATCTCTGTTCTATTGGATATATTTTAAGCAAGAGACCTGTTTTGGTTTACATTAAAATCTTTTGAGGCAAATTTCCTTGATGATCTCAACAAATATCATGGGGGACGTTCTTGAGGGTTTCTAGTATCTTACCTGCATCCTGGACACCCTAATATAAAGGGTAGATTCCACAGGCGCATATGTCACATCAAAGCTTCATTAGCAGTGCTTTTACCAGGAATGCCATTCAACTTCCACTAAGTTGTGCTGTTATAACAGTCTAACTCTCAGTAATTTATAATAGCAGTAGTTTATTTCTTGCTCATTTACATATCCCTTTACATGTCGCTAGTCTGCTCTATGTTTCTTCTTATTCTGGGACTCAAGACCTTATCTGGGATGTGCTATTCCCTTTGCAGAGGGAAAGAGCAAGATTGCTGGTGAAAACAGGCAGTGGCTCTTAAAATGTCTACTTAGACATGAATGTCATGTCCATTTACATGCTTTGGCCAAAGCTGTTGAATGGCCCTGCCCAGTCTTCCACTATACAACATCCCAGAAGGCCCAGGCAGTATGGCATAAACAAACACACACATTAGTATTTCGGCAGCAAAATGTAATACATAACCTGGAAAGGAATTTTTGGAACTATGCAGTTTGCCATACCATGCTTAACCTTTAAGTTATTGAGTAAACTCTTGACTACAATTAACATTAGGTTTATAGGGGCGCCTGGGTAGCGCAGTCGTTAAAGCGTCTGCCTTCGGCTCAGGGCGTGATCCCGGCGTTGCGGGATCGAGTCCCACATCAGGCTCCTCCGCTAGGAGCCTGCTTCTTCCTCTCCCACTCCCCCTGCTGTGTTCCCTCTCTCGCTGGCTGTCTCTCTGTCGAATAAATAAATAAAAAAAAAATCTTTAAAAAAAAAAAAAAAAAACATTAGGTTTATAGCCATCTGATTTTGTAAAATCTATGGCCACATGTGCAAAAGTTTTTCCATTTAATCAATAAATTTTTCTTACCTCTTATTGTCAGTTGTGTGCTGCAGCACATTTTTCATGATTCTTTTCCATTAAAGTCTTGTTCCTAAAACACAAAAATTATGCAATATAACAGTCCTACTGTAGATCAATGAATAATTTGGCTGAGATGAAAATAAATGTCTTTTATTGGGGGACGGTAGCATTTGTAGGTTTTTGCAATGGAGCATAGCTATGAAGTTTTGTAATAACATAGTTTAAGAGGAACTCTTGAATATAGAATTTTTAACTAAAGCAATAGACATATATATACATACACATACATATATATAATTAAATTAACCAGTATGGTAAACAATGAATAATTAAATTGTGTTTGACAATTTTTAATACTGCTTTTTTTTAATCTAGGAATCCAAGGCATTATAGAGGCATATCGGGCCTGCCTTCCTCAGATAAAATTCTATGGACCAACTAATTTTTCTCCGATCATAAACCATGTGGCCAGGTTTGCTGCTGCAGCCACACAACAACAGACAGCTTCTGTAAGTGCTGTAGTGCCAGGGGACAAGGAGCATGTGGGCTGGGCGTTGCTTCTGGTGCCATTTTTCCATTTATTTGTTCCACTGAGATACAAAGAGCATGAAGTAATAATATAGCTATCTTTGGTTCAGGAGTAACAACTGTTGTTATTAAATTAGTGATCATTAAAAACAAGACAACAAAAAAATAGCCCTTATCCTCATGAGTCTTTTCTTTGCCATTTGAATTAATTTTCTTAAATAGGTTTTACTAAAAAGAAATGATTAACATCTACCCTTTCAAAGGTAGACTTAACAAATTAAGGTTGAGAAAATTTATAATTTCGGTTGGTGATGAAAAATTACTTACTGTATTTAAAAGGTTTGGATTAGATAACCATTACCTGTTGGACCTTGATACCAAATCTCTCTTAGCTTCATAACTTTTTATACCCAAAAGTAAGGCAGGGATTTTATTTTACCTCATATGATTGCTGAAAGGTGAAATAAGGTAATTCATATAAAGTGCACAGTGCCTGGGGCAGAGTAAACACGCAGCACGTGTTAGCTTTGTTATAAAACTTATTTCCATTCCAGATTTAAATGACCCAAAGATTGAGTCACAATTTTATATAACATTTTACCATCCTCTAAAAATGTTTATCAGAAATGACAGAATTGAGAGAAAGATCCCCTCCTTAAACCATATCCGTTTTTTAAAAAGTACACTTTAGTTTGATAAACAATTCTACTTCCATATTTGACCTTTTAGAAGCAGAGTTGCCACTTACTCCTTTGATCAATACTTTAACATATTTAATACTTATGTTAAAGTATTTATTCCTCACTATGCTCACTAAAAGTTTAATCTTTGACATTTAGATGTCTTGCTTCTGTATATTTATGCCAACCTTATTTTGTGGTCTGTCGCACTTTTAATAAATCTGCAATTTTTGTATCAATAAATTCCCTTGTCATTAGAGAAATTAGAATATTTCATGTAGATTGTATCCTGGGTAGAGATTGGCAAGGAGACTGAGCAAGAAAGAGACTGAATGACTCATTAAGCTGGAGATGTTTTTAACCATTGCTTTTATTGTTTGGGAGCTCAGCCTGTTCAGTGGATATAATTTTCTTTCTTGGCAGCAATATTATGTGCTCTTAATCATTACTGATGGTGTGATAACAGACCTTGATGAGACCAGACAAGCTATAGTTAATGCTGCCAAGCTTCCTATGTCCATCATCATTGTTGGAGTAGGAGGTGCTGACTTCGGTGCCATGGAGTTTCTGGATGGTGATGGTGGAAGTCTCCGCTCCCCATCTGGAGAGGTAGCCATCCGAGATATAGTCCAGTTTGTGCCTTTCAGACAGTTCCAGAACGTGAGTACCACTCCTCCTCATTCTTCATGCACACTAAGGAGTTTGAACACAGAGCTTCACCAATCCATAACCAAGTAGTTGAGTAGGTGTCTGGGGTGAGGATGTATGGATTTTTGGTTTGAAGAGCGCTAATTAGCTTTCACAGTTTTGCTTCAAGTTGTATACTTGCATACTTGCAGTCTATATGATAAATTGTTATAAATGGTGTTGCTATGAATGTTTTAAAATACATTTTATCTTTACCTATGTATGTAACAAGAGGAAAACTCTATACAAGTATATGATGAATTTGCGAAACTGGAAGTTGATCTGATGAAAATCTCTCAGGACTTTGTTTTACCCAGTTTACTCCAGCGGTAACATCTTGTAAAACTATAGCACAGAATCCATGGCCAGGATGTAGACATTGATAAACAATCAAGGTCCATCACCTCAGGACTCCTTGTGTTGCCCTCTATAGCCACACCCACTTCCCTTGTCCTTCCACCCCCCTTTAATCCTAGGCAGCCACTAATCTGTTCTTCCATAATTTTGTCATTTCAAAAATGTTACAGAAATGTTAGGGTTGGCTTTTTTTTTTTCACTCACCAAAATTTTTTGTAGGGCTGTTGCTGCATGTGTTCCTTTTTATTGCTGAGGAATATTCCACGGGTGTAACCGTTCATCCATTGAAGGACATCTTTAATTGTTTTCAGTTTTTGTCTGTTATATGCAAAGCTGCTATAAACATTCATGTACAGGTTTTTGTGCAAGCATAAATTTTTTTCTTTTTTCTTTCTTTTTTTTTTTTTAAAGATTTTATTTATTTATTCGACAGAGATAGAGACAGCCAGTGAGAGAGGGAACACAAGCAGGGGGAGTGGGAGAGGAAGAAGCAGGCTCATAGCGGAGGAGCCTGATGTGGGGCTCGATCCCACAACGCCGGGATCACGCCCTGAACCGAAGGCAGACGCTTAACCGCTGTGCCACCCAGGCACCCCTGTGCAAGCATAAATTTTTATTTCTCTAGGATAAATACCCAGAAGTGCAGTTGCTGGGTCGTATGATTATTGCATGTTTAATTATTAAAGAAACTGTTGAACTTTTCCAGAATGGTTATGCTTTTTTACATTCTCAGCAGTCAATGTATGAGTGTGGGGGAAGGTGATTAAAAGTGTTGTTAGGGATCCTTGTGATGATGAAACAGTTCTGTATCTTGATTGTGGTAATGGTTATACAGATCTACCCAGATGATAAAATTACATAGAATAATATATCCACACATGCAAATGAGTGTAAAATAAAACTGGGAAAATCTGAATAAGGCCTGTGAACTGTACCATTATCAGTTTTTTGGTTTTGATATTCTACTATAGTTATAAAAGGTACTACCTTTGGAAGAAACTGGGTGAATATTATTTTTACAACTTCCTATGAATATGTAATTATTTCAAAATAAAAAGTTAAAAAGAATTAATGCCAAGTGAATGAAAAACCCACCTTTAAAAGTTAAAGAAAAAAGTAATTATCAAATGCCAAAATGCTGGCACCAAAAAAGGACTTGATAAATATCAGTGGGAGTAATAAAGCACTCCTCAGTAACATCGGTTTTTTAGCTTATTCTGTGTTTCATAGACTGTTCCTAAAACAAGATATAAGCCTAGGAATTAGGAATTACTGCTTTTTACTGACAGGCGAGGTATTCCTAGTCTGTTATCAAAATGCCAGTAAAAATTTGGTTACTAATAAAGTCACTTTGATTTTGTTTTTTCATAAGGCTCCAAAAGAAGCGCTCGCTCAGTGTGTCTTGGCAGAGATCCCCCAGCAGGTGGTGGGCTACTTCAACACATACAAACTGCTTCCTCCCAAGAACCCAGCTAAGAAATGAAAGGGGCTATGGCCGCCGGAGCAGAATTCTTTTGTGCTGTGGAGCAATGGATTCCTCTCCCACCCCGAATCATGAATCTGTTATTTTACATGCTTTTTCTCCCCAGCATTTATGATGTAAACCTGGTTCTCTATGGGTTATATCTATTTAAAGCATTCTTTTTATACTTTTTTTTGGAGGAAAGTGCTAAGTTAATCTTTGCTCAATCGATGCAGTGATTGCTAGCGACTTGCAGTGACGCTATGGGGATTAGAAACTTGTGTGAGAAAAGTTGATTTGGTGGTTGTGGTGTTTACTTTCATATGGTGAAAATACTATTTTTGAATGTTTATCAGTAGAAAGACTGAAAAATTACTGGGTTGTGATTTACAGGTTGCTGTACTTTGTTCTAGGCAATATATGTTTTACAAACCAATGTAACCATACCTGAAAACAAGAACTTCTTAAATTAGATGATACTGAATTTGTTCCTATAACTGTATTCAGTGCTTTTCCATGGGATAAAACTACATTCACTTTTGCCTGAATTTTGCAGTTTAGACAATGCAGTTTACAAAACAGTATGCATTCACTTAGGACTTCTTAAAAAATACTGGATGAGAAGGGAAGGCATATATCCAATTCTTAAAATGTACAATCAGCAAGTAAAAGGAACCTCATATAAGTAAGCCATTTTTATTTGCCTTCCTGGATTTTCCATTTTCATTGTAGAATACTGTAAACATGGTCAAATTTGACCTTTTCATTTACTGTATGTGACATTCAGGATTCTGTATCTGCGTAGATAATAGGTTGTCCTAGATTCAACATTATTAGAGTATTTTAATTGGAGTTTACTAAAATGGTTAGGACTGCTTTGTCCAGGAAAGCTATGAGGACCAAATATATACGGGGAAATTCAGAATTCCATTTCCTTTTAACTAATGAAATATTTAAAAAAAACACAATTTTTATAATTTCCTTGCTAAGCTCTCACACATTGATTTGTACATTTGTGCAGATTCATTTAGACATTTTCTCCCTTTTTTAGTAACATTTTTAGTCTGATTTTTAAACTCATGATAGTGGTTATGTATTAATCAAAACCAAATTTTGCTTTTTAATTATTTTATTTCCTAAGCCCAAAACATATGTATTAAGCCTAAAAATGTGTTATAACTTAAAAAAAAGTTTCCCACTGCTGCGTTAGGGTACAGTGGACTTTACGTGCTTTTTTTTTTTAGAGTAGAATTTTTTTTCCTGATTTTTACCCTTTAGAACATATTACTTAGCAAATGTGACATTTTCGGAATAGATTCAGTAACATTTTATTAAAGGATCTGTGTGCCAAGTACTATGCATATTCGTATGTTGGCCAATCATCTCTAACAATTTAATGTTAAAAATTGTGTGTTTATCCTATATCCTTAAGTGGATGCACCAGTGCCTTGCTGACATGCCTTTCAGTCTTATTGAAAACTTGTACCAGAGCTCATATCGCTTGTTCTCTGGAATACCTAAAGGAGATGAGCTTTTAGTCATGAAGAGCTTTGGCTTCTCAGAAACAGCTTGTTGCCAAGGTCAGGCTAAAGAGGAGACCTCCTGCTGTTGTGGTTGCCTAGCTCATGTGAGCAGTTCTCACTTTCCCACTTAGCTAGCTCGCCTTTGCATGTGTGCTATTAACCTGAAGGTACCTAACTAGTAGTCTGTTACCCTATGGCAATCTCAGTTGACAAGTCATTTTAACAATAGTTAAGTGAGAAGAAAACTGATAATTCTTCCAGTAGTTTGGAGACTTTTTGGCTCAGATGTCCTGATTTCAATTCTCTTTGTGTGCTTGGATACAGCATATATACATTGCTCTGGTTTTCAGGATTTTTTTCTTTAACAAATTGAAGCCTTAAAAAAAAAGATGTACACACATTCTCAGTGTATGGTGGAACAGACAGAAGTAGATACTGCTTCTCTAGGTCCAGAGCAGGGTCCAGAGCCCTATTCACTGGGCCTCCTCCTCACTCTCCTTAACCAGCTTCTGGCAGCTCCTGAGTTATTTGCACGGGGCACTCGGAAACCACTGATCAGGAGCGTTCCATGTTTTCATTAGCCAAATAACAGTACTTCTGTCACCACTGTCAAAGTGATTTGGTCTTCATAATTTTGTGTTCTGGTTTTAACCAGAATCATTCCAATTTTTATTTTCGTTTTCATTCCAATTTTTAAATTAATTTTGTTTATTCATTCTTGATCAGATTCATCAGTAGATGCTGTTAGTCATAAGAATTGTGATTCCAGCAAATGAGGATAATTGATTCCTTTTTTGCAGTTTTGAATAAAAGCATTTACAATTTCTAAATTACCATTTTGTAAAATTCTTACAGTCTGACCATTTCACCTCATCATATGCTGATTTAATATTGTTTTATGTAAAAATAGTCCTTTTCCCTATTGTGCCATCATTCATTCAAGTGTCATTAGTTCCTAAATTGCATTAAAAAAAAATAACCAAGTTGACTTTCACACCGTATATAATCAGCTGTATTACAAATATATATTGGGGTCACAGTGTCCTGGATAGAGATAATATTTCTCACATATGCCTTTACTGAGAAAATAATACACCAATTAGCATGGTCATGTCACCTTGTGCTTCAAATTGAAATTTTCAAGATCATAAAATTTCAAAGTCAGATCAGGGATTTACAGCTGTTTTTTTGGTAGTGCCTTAGGCAGCCTTTCCAGAGAAAATTCTGGGCCCATTGCTGTTTATGCTTTATTTGACATATTTTGCCTTTTTCATTTTATAAATTTCCTGGAAAACCATCTTCAATAAATTGTCCCTAGTCTCTTTATGTGTGCAGTTAGTAGTAGTGGGAGTGACACATAAGGGAAGCCAGAAGTTTGGTTGAGATTGCAAGAGACTATTTTGTGCTTATTGATGTCATACTTGATAATAAGTGTATAAGTTACTAATATATGAATTGATGTTAAATATATCTCCCATTTGAATTCCCATTGGATAAAATTATTTCTTGATGTGATACAATAGTGCCTTGTTTTCATTTATTCTTTCTCTAAATGTTATTAAAACCAGTAGAAAAATTTGAAATAAAGTGAATATAGTATTTTAGGTGGCCTGTATTCATATTTTACTGAATTGAACAGTTTGGGTTTTTTTTTAAATTATTTTATGGGATTTATTTATTTAAAAAAATGGAATGGAAATAACGTAAAGTGTGCTGGAATATAAAGTGTGGGAGGAAAAGTCATAGGAGAAGAGGGGAGAGAGGAAATGGAGTGATTGGTAGAGATTACATCCTGCAGGACCTCTGGGGCATGCAAGGGAGTTCAGGCTTAAGCTAAAGGTAATAGGATGCCACTGAATTGGCTTAAACAAAAGAATGATGTAATCAGGTTTACGTTCTTGAAAAACTGGAGAGCCTTACATTTTAGGTCAGGCAGATGGATGCCTGTTGCCAAACTTGGGCCTGGCCACAGTGGCTTTGCCTTGATGAGGCCCTGATGAGGGAGTTAGTAGTGGTCACCTTATGGCAGAGACTCAGATGTTTGGTCACATACTTGCAAAGTGTCTGATTCTAGGTCAGTTTCTGAATTCTCTGCTTTTCCTGCCACAATCCTGACTCCACATCAAATCACACATAGGTGCATATCTTATCAATTCTTTGGTGGTTCAGATCCTGGTTTGCACGTGGTGGTGATACAGATCCCCAGGATTGCCAAACCCTTTCTTGTAACAAGACCATGACCCTTGTCATTTGTTACCAATCATGGCCATTGAGCATTGGCTACAATTCCCCCAAAAAACTCACAACAGGTTGTGGTATCCTTGGAGAATTTTACTCTGGCTTGGCTCTTGATTCTGTCCTCCTGAAGAAGAAGTGACCAGTGACGGACACCTAGGTGGTTCAGTTGGTTAAGTGTCTGCCTTCATCTCAGGTCATGATCCTAGGATCCTGGGATCAAGTCCCACATGGGCTCCTTGCTCAGTGGGGAGCCTGCTTCTACCATTGTCTGCTGTTCCCCCTGCTTGTGCTCTGTCAAATAAATAAATAAAAATCTTAAAAAAAAAAAAAAGAAGTGATCTGTGAGACAAATATCATTATAAGCAGAATCTTTACTTCTTACAGCAGGGAAAGAGAGGCCATGATATCTCTGGCCTTTTCACCAGCAGACTGAGCACAACAGGTTTTGTAACAGTACCTGGTCTTTTAGGACTGGACTCAGAAGAGCATCAGGAATTGGGGAGTTCTAGAGAGTTCTCAGAAGACTAAGTAGGAAGTAATTTGTCTTTTTCAACCAGTCCTTCCATCCAGTAAGAAGTATTCACTTGTTTTTGAGCATATATTTATTGAGTAGCTTAGTACTGGCAATCAACAGGCAACATCAAAATGAGTAAAATTTCTTAGTAACTTCAAAGAGCTTATGATCTAATATGGAAAAGGAGGCAGTATATGATGCTAACATAAAAAAAGAATAAGCAAGGTGAGGCGGCCCTTTTGTGTTGAAAGTAGGATTGTTTCTTCTTATGCCTTTAGGCATCCATAGTCAAGAGTACAGAGGAGACTCCCGAGCACTGCTGGCAAGATGCTCCCCCCTCCCCTCCTTCCAGCACTCCTTTCTTTCTTCCACTGTTCTAGGGCTGCTGGGACTGATCCTGCCAGTACTCACAAGAAGTTCAAGATTATAAACTTCCTCACTCTAACCCATCTCTAGCTCCTCTGTGCAATCCACATCCTAACCACACCCCACTTCACTGCAACTGCCCAAACCCTTCCACTCTGCCCTGAGAACCTGGGTCATTCATTAGCATAATCCTTTCTATCAGTGCTTTTTCTGAACAATCCCTTCCTGGTTTTACTCTAATTAAAACCAGCTGTCTTGAAGAACCTTACTTCCTCTGCAGTCCTCTCAAGTAGTTATTTTCTCTTCCCGATCTACCATTGGTCTTGGAGGCAGGATTAAGTGTCCTCCTTGGTCTGCCCTTCGGTCTTAGATAACCTCTCCCTCTTCTTTAAAACCTCCAGCATTGAATCTCTTATGATTAGTTTAGATCACTTTCTACCCCTCTGTAATAATCTTTTTCTCCACCTTACCTCAATCCTCACTCTTGAAGTCATACCCTAGACTTTATTATTACCCATAATAATACTCTTTCCTAAAAACAACGCTTTCCTAATCTCAAATGTCCCATTTTCCAATAACAACCCACTTTCCAGCTCACTCCCTCTAGTACTGCAACTTCAACAAATCATTCTCCAACACTACCTTCAAGTTACTAATCCCACCAATTTTTCAGACTCCTTTTCTAGACTTTTTTTTTTTAAAGATTTTATTTATTTATTTTTGAGAGAGAGAGAAAGATCACAAGTAGGCAGAGTGGCAGGCAGGAGAGGGAGAAGCAGGCTCCCTGCTGAGCAAGGAGCCTGATGCGGGGCTCGATCCCAAGACCCTGGGATCATGACCTGAGCCGAAAGCAGATGCATAACCAACTGAGCCACCCTGGGCACCCCTCTAGACTACTTTTCTACTGATCTTTGCTTTGGCCACTCCGTTCCAAGCATATAGGCTTTCTTGCTCTTACGTGAATATGCCTGGCATATTCCTGGCTCAGGTCTTTATCACTTGCTGTTGCTCCTTCCTGAAGAACTCTCCCTAGTCACTTGTGAGCTTTGCTCCCTCACCTCCTTCAGATTTTCATTAAAGTGTCACCCAGTAAGGCATTTGCTGATTACTTCTTTAAAATTGTACCTCTTTCCCCAGTATTATCTATCCCTCTTCCCTGCGTAAGTTTTAGTTATTTTATTTCTTGTCCTCTTCACCCACTATCATGTCAGTTCCAAGAAATCAAGGTTTTTTGTGTTTTGTTATTTTGTTCATTGCTGCATCCTGAGCCTAGAGGAGAACTTGGCATTTAGTAGTTGCTCCCTAATAGACATGGAAAAAAATGAATGAATGAGGTATGTGTTAGAGCATATGTAACGATAGAAATTAGTTTATATGAGAAAATGTTGAAGTTTAGAGTGGGGAGATTTTCTTTCTTTTTTTTTTTTTAATAATGATTTTTTATTATATTATGTTAGTCACCATACAGTACATCCCCGGTTTTCGATGTAAGGCTCGATGATTCATTAGTTGTGTATAACACCCAGTGCACCATGCAATATGTGCCCTCCTTACTACCCATCACCGGTCTATCCCATTCCCCCACCCCCCTCCCCTCTGTAGCCCTCAGTTTGTTTCTCATAGTCCATAGTCTCTCATGTTTCATTCCCCCTTCTGATTACCCCCCCTTTCTTTATCCCTTTCTTCCCCTACTGATCATTCTAGTTCTTATGTTCCATAGATGAGAGAAATCATATGATAGTTGTCTTTCTCTGCTTGACTTATTTCACTAAGCATTATCTCCTCCAGTGCCGTCCATGTTGTAGCAAATGTTGAGAACTCATTCTTTCTGATTGCTGAGTAATATTCCATTGTTTATATGGACCACAACTTCTTAATCCAGTCATCTGTTGCAGGGCATCTCGGCTCCTTCCACGATTTAGCTATTGTGGACATTGCTGCTATGAACATTGGGGTGCATATGGCCCTTCTCTTCACTACGTCTGTATCTTTGGGGTAAACACCCAGTAGTGCAATGGCTGGATCATAGGGTAGCTCAATTTTTAACTTTTTAAGGGACCTCCACACGGTTTTCCAGAGTGGCTGTACCAACTTGCATTCCCACCAACAATGTAGGAGGGATCCCCTTTCTCCACATCCTCTCCAACAATTGTTGTTTCTTGCCTTGTCTATTTTTGCCATTCTAACTGGCGTAAGGTGGTATCTCAGTGTGGTTTTGATTTGAATTTCCCTGATGGCTAATGATTTTGAACATTTTTTCATGTGTCTGTTAGCCATTTGTATGTCTTCATTGGAAAAGTGTCTGTTCATATCTTCTGCCCATTTTTTGATTTGTTTATTTGTTTCTCGTGTATTGAGTTTGAGAAGTTCTTTGTAGATCTTGGATACCAGTCCTTTATCTGTAGTGTCATTTGCAAATATCTTCTCCCATTCCGTGGGCTGCCTCTTAGTTTTTCTGACTGTTTCCTTGGCTGTGCAGAAACTTTTAATCTTGATGAAGTCCCATAAATTCATTTTGTCTTTTGTTTCTCTTGCCTTTGGTGATGTATCATGAAAAAGGTTGCTTTGGCCGATGTCGTACAGGTTGCTGCCTATGTTCTCCTCTAGAATTTTGATGGATTCCTGTCTCACATCGAGGTCTTTCATCCATTTGGAGTTTATTTTTGTGTATGGTGTGAGATAGTGGTCAAATTTCATTCTTTTGCATGTAGCTGTCCAATTTTCCCAGCACCATTTATTGAAGAGACTGTCTTTTTCCCACCGGATGTTTTTTCTGCTTTATCAAATATTAGTTGCCCAAAGAGCTGATGGTCCATTTCTGGGCTCTCTATTCTGTTCCATTGGTCTATGTGTCTGTTTTTGTGCCAGTACCATGCTGTCTTTGTGATCACAGCTTTGTAGTACAGTTCGAAATCCGGCATTGTGATGCCCCCAGCTTTGTTTTTCCTTTTCAACAGTTCCTTGGAGATTCGGGGTCTTTTCTGGTTCCATACAAATTTAAGGACTATTTGTTCCAGTTCTTTGAAAAATGTTCTCAGTATTTTGATCGGGATAGCATTGAAAGTGTAGATTGCTCTGGGTAGCATGGACATTTTAACTATGTTAATTCTTCCGATCCATGAGCATGGAATATCTTTCCATCTTTTTATGTCTTCCTCAATGTCTTTTAAGAGTGATTCATAGTTTCTAGAATAAAGGTCCTTTACGTCTCTGGTTAAGTTAATTCCAAGGTAACGTATGGTTTTTGGTGCTATTGTAAATGGGATGGATTCCCTGATTTCTCTTTCTTCGTTCTCGTTATTCGTGTACAGAAATGCAACTGATTTCTGAGCATTGATTTTGTATCCCGCCACGTTACTGAATTGCTCTATAACTTCTAATAGTTTGGGAGTGGCTTCTTTTGGGTTTTCCATATAGAGTATCATGTCGTCTGCGAAGAGAGACATTTTGACTTCTTCTTTGCCGATTTGAATACCTTTGATCCCTTTTTGTTGTCTGATTGCTGTTGCAAGGACTTCTCGTACTATGTTGAATAATAGTGGCGAGAGTGGGCATCCTTGTCGTGTTCCTGATCTTAAGGGAAAGGCTTCCAGCTTTTCCCCATTGAGAATAATATTTGCAGTAGGCTTTTCATTAGAGTGGGGAGATTTTCATCTCATTGTGGGGAGCAGTCAGAACACTGGGAAGATCTTGGAGAGCTTCACAGGTGGTTTAGTATTTCATCTGAGATTTGAAGGTTACTTAGGGTTTTCTAATGTAGAGAAAGCAGAAGAACCTTCAGACAAGGAAATTGACATTGTCTATGGCTTGAAGTCAGAAAGTAATATGGGTTACAAACATTGTTGGTACAGGGAAAGGAATATGTGTTTGTAATAACCTTTATATTTCATAAACAAATCTCTCTACTCACTTTTACAAATGGGATGTCAAAATTCCAACTCTGTTAATTTTTCACATTCCTATTTTAGTGAAATCTGTTGTTAATCCCTTTCTGAAGTGCAAGGTAAGTCCGAAACTTTCCTCTCAGATTTGGAATATAAATATGGTCCTTACATGGCAGACTTTACCATTTTTTTGCCCCTTGAAATTTTGAGAAATATACTTGTTTATTTGAAAAACTCCTTCTTCAGGTGGATACTACTTTTATCAAGTTAGGCCATGATCTTCACGTATGAAAAACAATGTGGTATCTTTGTCCTTGGGTTCTGCCATGCTGTGGTATGATCTTGGGCATAGGATTTTGTTTTGTGTTTTGTATAATGGGGCCTTGGAGAAGTAATCTCTAAATTCCCTTTCAAGTCCAAGATTCTGGCATAAACAACAGAGCTTGATTTATTTAAAGCTGGATGCAAGAAATCGCATCACAAGCCTGGTTAATAACCCTTAGCATGCACTGTGTGATGAATTTCTTATTACTTAGAGTTTCCACAGATAGGGTCCTTGTAAATTTGGCACAGTAGGCAGAGATGACTAGGACTACAAAGGGACAGTAGGAGGGGCTGTGACCTTTCAGATAGGCTTCTTCCCTCATCTGAGGGAGTTATTGTCTAGAAATGTCAGGTTGTATTGCTTAACGATGCACATTTATTTGACCTTTGCACTGTCATTTCTAGTCACAAAAGTTATAGTAGGAAAAATACAGCCAGTCATAAAACCCATGGAGGAAAACATCAAATTTTACTACAGTGTATGGGTAAGGAACTTAAAACATGAATTTCAAGTATCTTTGCTTTGATTAGATATAATAAATTCCAGAAAGCATAATGATTAATATCTTCCAAAGATTTAAAAAATTCCTCATAGGAAAGTAAAAGAATTATTATAAATATAGATTAGACCAAAATTACAGAAACTACAGACTCTTTCTTCTCTTGTTGGTGTTCTATGTAGCAATTTAACATGTGATACGTAACTGAAATGAAACAGTTTGTTATTATAATATTTTAGGGTTATTTATTAGCAGTGTTTCACCAAAGATGGTTCCTAGAAAATGGGAGGGGTCCAAATTATTCCCTTTCTGTGCATGTGCTTAGAGTTTTGGGCTCATTCTAATACAACATTTGATATATTTATTCACTTTAACAGTAATTTCAGATTCAAAGTTCTCTCTCTCTCTAAGTAGGCTCCACACATGGAACTTGAACTCACGACCCTGAGATTAAGAATCACATACTCTACTATCTAAGCCAGCCAGGCACCCGAAAGTTCTCTTTTAGAAAAAGAAAAGTTTTGTTTATTTTTGACGTGATCTATCTGTAGGATTACCAAATTTAGCAAACAAAAATATAGGCACCAACTTAAATTTGAATTTCAGATACATAATAAATAATTTTTTAGTATAAATAGGTCCTAAATACGGCATGGGACATACCTATACTAAAACGTTACTCATTGACTGGATGTCCTGTATTTTATCTGGTAATATCCTGTCTGGGTGATTGCAAAAATGGCTACAATCCTTCCCCTCTCTGTACCCACTACTTTGGCAATGTGACTTTGCAGTCCTCCCATCAAGAGGTGGATTTTATTTCTCCGGCCTTTGCATCTAGGCTGGTCTTGTGACTTGGCTAATAGAATTCTAAGCCTAGACCTCAAGAACCATACTCATTTCTGCCTTCTCTCTCTCAGAACCTTGTGCAGCCTCCAAGCCCAGGCTAGCCTTTTGGAGGATAGGAGACTATATGGGTGACACGAGCCAACCCATCTGAGACTTCTAGACCAGCAGCTCCCAGTTCAGGAGCAGACTATAGAGCTTGGACTCTTAGCCCAGTTAAGACCAGACGAACCACCTGTTGAACCCAGCCCAAATTAGCAACCTACAGAATCATGATTACTGTTTTAAGTCACTTAGTTTTAGTTAGCAAAAGCATGTTGATGCAGTCTAACAATGTAAAACAGAGCTGGGCATTTTTTAAGACTACTGGACAGCCTATAGGTTGTGCAGAATTTTGAGGGCTACAGATGAAAGTAATATAAGAGGTAATTTTTGTAATCAATTTTGAGCAAATAATACTTGAAGAAAGCTTCAGGGAGTCAGAGGAAATTGCTTGTTGAAAAAACACTTGGGGCCACAGAAAAAAATTTACTTCTATAACCAGATATTGCTTTACTTCTTTAACAATGTAATGTTTATAAAGTGTAGAATTTCTGAGTGACTCCTTGCTTTATTCTTCCTTTTCTAGGGATCTTTTCAGGATACATCCCTTTTAACCGGCCCATTCTGCACTATAACTTTGGCAGTTGATTACTGAGATCAGACCCAGGTGGGGGTTGAGGAAGAATTTTCATATAACTATGCACTATCAATTAGCCAGTTAGTCAACAGACTACTTGTTGACTAGTCAAATGACTAATGAACATGGCTCTATCAGGGATCCAGAGAAGAGAGATATGTGGGTTAGTAGTGGTAGGGGAAAAAAGAAAAAGCAGTAGGGAAAATTCAATCTCTATGGGGATTCCTGGATGTCTGGGTTTTTACTTTGGGTTAAGATAAGGGTGATGGGATTTATGATGTGGTATTTCAAGTGCTAAATTCCTCTGGTGACCCCCAGAGTTGGTCTTTGCTTAAGGTTTTCTACTGTCCTAATTTGATTAGTCAGCTGCCTTCATTATGTGGCCAGAGGGGTTTATGACCTCCACTGGGAAATAAAGTTTTGAGCTCTCTTGTAAACTAGATTCCTTGCATAGATATTGATGGTTCAATCCTGAAACAGAATGTGATCAGATCCTGTGTGACTAAGAATGCTGGGAGCTTGTTCATGGGATGCCAATCAGACACTTCAGTGCTTGCCTGGGCTCTTTCTCTTGCTGCATTTTGTCCATTGCCTTTAAATAAAAACAGTGAAGGTGAGTGTGAATATGAATATGAGTATATGAGTATGAATAGGCTCTGTGGAACATGGTGAGTCCTTTCCAATAGCCTAACTTTGGAAATCTTTGCACTCTTGGTGACCCAGGGCAATTAATGATTACTAAGTCCCATTTTCCTAGTCTGGAAAATGGTGAAAATGATAAAAATAATGACTTTGTAGGATGGTTAAGAAGAGTAAATGATTTAGTAGTGGTACCACATTTAGAACAATAGCTGGCACACAGTAAATGCTATACATTAGTTCTTATTATTTTGAGCCTATTTGAAACCTTAGCATGGGGGAAATTTTGCCTCAATTTCATTTTTTGGGGGGCTGGGGGAGCAGTATATATATGTATAGAAATTGTTTCTTGTCCACTCACCTATTATTAAGAAAAATACCTTGTTTTAAAATAGTTGATTTTTAATAGTTCATATTAAGTAGGTCACTGTGTGGTAGGGCACATAACATTAAAAGTAATTTATTGTTTGTCTGCAATTCAACATTTGCATTTTTATTAGGGCACATTCAAATGCCCTAGTGTGTGTTCAGAAAATAGTGACAGGGCAACCATTTTGCATTCTTAATGATGTTTGGTTTAAGCTGATGCTAGATTTAGTTTGCATTTGCTGGAGAGCACACTGTTTAGGCAAGGAGATAGGTGGGGGGGGAGAGGTCCTGGAGGGAAAGATGTCAATGCTAACCCACATCATGACAAGTGGAAACTGAGTTGCATCACAAATACAGATAGAACACAGGAGACAGCATGCCCTTGGGGAGATTAGGGATGAGGCTGAGGAGTGTTCTGTACCAATAGAGTTTTGTCAATAGCAGTGAGACTTACTGTGACTTGAAATTGAGTATAGGATATGGGAGGATAAACCCTGCCATCTTGAAGGGATCTGGGTGAGAAAAAGAAAACCTGAATGAGCACTTCCTGGGAATGTATAAATCCTCAGCAGAGCTGAGTGAAAAGAACACAGAAGAATAAGACCTGAAGTTCCAGGAGACTGGGAAGATGGCAGAGTAGGAGGACCCTAAACTTGCCTGTGCCACAGATACAACTAGATAACACTCACATCAGTGTAAATAACTCCCAAAATGATTCAAAGACTGGCAGAACAAACTCCTCAAGTAAAGACATAGAAGTAGCCACATCATAGAAGGTAGGAAGGGCTAAGACATGGTTTGGGACCCAAGTGGACCATGGCCAGCCATGGTTGGGAAGGAGCTGGTGGCACAAAGAAGGGTGAGAAAAAGACTACCACACTGGGGAACCCATACAGGGAAGGAAAACATCCCTAATATTTGGTTTTGAAAACGAGAGGGGCTGAATTTCATGAGTTCTTACAACCAGTGGGACTTAGAGTCTGAAATTAAAAAAAAAAAAAAAATTGGTGGGTTCAGCTCTGGGAGAGCCCAGAGAGTGTTAGGAAGTGGAGTACCTGCCCTTAAAGAGGTAGCACAAAAAACAGCCCACAGAGACAGTGTAGAAGCAGCAATTTGAAACATGTCTGGGACATACAGGAGGGAGTTATCTACTCATCTCAGAGCATGGCCTGGAGAGGCAGGAATCACAAGGAGACCCCTCTAGGAACAAAGTTGCTGGCAGGCACAATTCCTCCCTTACCTTCCAACAAAAACACACAGCCACTTGTGGGAACCAGCATGGTGCTGAAAGTTGTTACTTAACTTGCTTACACCAAGCCCTGCTCCTGTGCTTTGGTGGATCGGACCTTCCTAATCACACTTGCCTCATATTCCTGCTGTTGCTGGTCCACTCTCCCAGAAGACTGACACAAACCCTGCTAACACCAGGTCTATGACCCAAGCATTTTGTGGAATCTTGGTTCAGGCAGTGGTGGCAGCAGGCCTCATTTTCTAAGCAGACCAGTGTGCACCTTGTTAAAATGTGCCCCGCTCCAGTCAGGACCAAACACAACCCACAACAGGCAAGGGAACCTCTGCAGACAACTGGACTAGAGGAAAAAGTGGATAGTACACAACATCAGGGCATAGGCAACACACATAGGAGACATTCTCTGAAGTGCCAGGCCACAGGGAACAGGGGACACTACACTCCAGTGCATTATAGGACCTCTTCTTCATAAGACCATTACCTTCAAGAGCAGGACACATAGCTGACTTTCCTAACACAGAGAAGTGGACACAGAGAGTTGTACAAAATGAGGAGACAGAGCACGATGCCCCAAATGAAAGAATAGGACAAAACCACAGCAAGAGACCCAAGCAAAACAGATATAAATAATATACTTAATAAAGAAAGTAATGATCATAAAGTTTCTCACTGGACTTGAGAAAAGAGTGGAGGGCATCAGTGAGACTCTAAACAAAGTGATAGAAAAGAATGAATCAGAGATGAAGAATATAATTGTGAAATTAAAAATACACTTGATGGAATAAATAGCAGGCTAAAGGAGGCAAAGGAATGAATTAATGACCTGGAAGACAGAGTACTGGAAAGTAACCAAGCTGAGCAAGTGAGAAAAAATTAGGCAAATTAAGAGTAAGCTTAGGGAACTTGGTGACTCCATCAAGCATAATATCATTTGCATTACAGGGATTCCAGAAGAAGAAGGGAGAGAAAGGGGGGCAGAAAATGTATTTGAACAAATAATAGTTGAAACATTCTCTATTCTGAGAAAGGAAACAGATATCCAGATCCAAGAGGCACAGAGACATCCCCACAAAATCAACTTAAGGAGGTCCACACTAAGACCCATGATAATTAAAATGTCAAAGGATAGCAATGAAGAAAAAAATTTTAAAGCAGCAAGAGAAAAGAAGACAGTTACATACAAGGGAAACCCCATAAAGCTATCAGGATTTTTCATCAGAAATTTTACAGGCCAGAAGGGAGTGGTGTGATACATTTAAAGTACTGAAAGGGAAAATTCTGCAGCCAAGAATATTCTATCCAGAAAGGCTATCATTCAGAGTACAAGAAAATATAAAGAGTTTCTCAGACAAATACTAAAGGAATTCATGACCACCAAACCAGCCCTACAAGAAATACTAAAGGGGACTCTTTGAGTGGAAAGGGAAGACCATAAGTGAGAATATGAAAAGTAGGAATTAAAAAAGCAGTAAAAATAAGTATGTCACAAAATAAGAGTGTAAAATATGACATTATATACCTAAAATGTGAGGGGGAGCGGAGTAAACAATGGGTTCAAACTTAAGTGACTATTAACTTCATATAGACTGCTAGCTATATGCAGAAGATGTTATATACAAACATAATGGTAACCACAAATCAAAAGCCAGTAATTGATATGCAAAGAATAAAAAGAAAGGAATCCAAATATATCACTAAAAAAAGCTAGCAAACCATGAAAGAGAGCAAGAGAAGAAAGGATCAGAGAAAAACTACACAAACAACCACAAACAAGTAACAAATAGCAATAAATACATATTTATTGGTAATTACTTTGGATGTAAAGGGCTTAAATGCTCCAATTAAAAGACATAGGGTGACAGAACGGATTAAAAAAAAAAAAAAAACAAGACCCATCTATATGCTGCCTACAAGAAACTAATTTCAGACCTAAAGACACATACAGATTGAAAGTGAGGGGATGGAGAAATATTTACCATGCAAATGGATGTAAAAAAAAAAAAAAAGCCAAATTAGCAATACTAACATCGGACAAAATAGACGTTAAAACAAAGACTGTAATAAGAGACAAAAAAGGACATGATATAATAATAAAGGGAACAATTCAACAAGAAGACATAACAATTGTAAATAGTTATGCACCCAATATGGGAGTACCCAAATATGTAAAACAATTAACAAACATAAAGGAACTAATCAATAGTAAAGCAAAATAACAGCAGGGGACTTTAATACTCCAATTACATTAATGGAGATATCATCCTAACAGAAAATCAATAAGGAAAACGGTAGCTTTGAATGACATACTGGACAGATGGATTTAGCAAATATATTCAGAACATTCCATTCTGAAATAGCGGAATACATATTCTTTTCAAGCACACATGGAATTATCCAGAGTAAATTACATATTAGGTCACAAAACAAGTCTCAATAAATTAAAAAAGATTGAAGTCATACCATGCATTTTTTCTGACCACAATATTATGAAAGTAGTAATCAACCACAAGAAAAGAATCTGGAGAGAGCACAAATACATGAAGGTTAAATAAAATGCTACTAAACAATGAATGGGTCAACAAAGAAATCAAAGAGGAGATAAAAAATTGCGTGGAAACAAATGAAAAGAAAACCACAACAGTCCAAAATCTTTGGGATGCAGCAAAAGTGGCTCTAAGAGAAAAGTTGATAGCAATACAGGCCTACCTCAAGAAGCAGGAAAATCTCAAGTAAACAACCTAACCCTACACATAAAGGAGATAGAAACAAAACAAAACAAAACAAAACAAAACAAAACAAAACAAAACACCAACAAACAAAGCCCCAAACCGGCCAAAGGGAGAAAATAATAAAGATTAGAGCATAAATAACTTATATAGAAACTAAAAAAACTTCCATAGAACAGATGAATGTAACCAGGAGCTGGTTCCTTGAAAACATAAATAAAATTGATAAACCTCTAGCCAGACTCAGCAAAAACAAACAAACTAAAAACAAAATAAAAACATGGGGCACCTGGGTGGCTCAGTCGTTAGGTGTTCGCCTTCAGCTCAGGTCATGATCTCAGGGTCCTGGGATCGAGCCCCACGTCGGGCTCCCTGCTCAGCGGGGAGCCTGCTTCTCACTCTCCCTCTGCTGCTTCCCCTGCTTGTGCTCCCTTTCTCCCTCATTTTCTGTCAAATAAAAAAAATATATATATCAATGTACAGAAATCTGTTGCGTTTCTATACAGTAATAATGAAGCAGCAGAAAGAGAAATTAAGAAAGCAATTCCATTTATAATTGCACCAAATATAATAAAATCCCTAGGAATAAACTTAGCCAAGGATGTTAAGACCTGTACTCTGAAAACTATAAAACACTGATGAGAGAAACTGAAGATAACAGAAATAAATGGAAAGACATTCTATGCTCATGGACTGGAAGAACAAATGTTAAAATGTCTATAATACCTAAGGGTATCTATGGATTTACTGCAATCCCTAACAAAATATCAACAGCATTTGCCCCAGAACTAGAACAAAGAGTCCTAAAATTTGTATGGAACCACAAAACATCCCAAATAGCCGAAGCAATCTTGAAAAAGAAAAACGAAACTGGAGGTACCACAATTCCAGACTTCAAATTATATTACAAAGCTGTAATAATCAAAACAGTATGGTACTGCCACAAAAATAGACACATAGATCAATGGAACAGAATATAAAGCCCAGAAATAAAGTCACAATTTTATGGTCAATTAATCTTTGGCAAAGGAGGAAAGAATATACGATGGGAAAAAGACAGTCTTTTCAACAAATGATGTTGGGAAAGCTGGACAGCTACATGCAAAAGAATGAAACTGGACCACTTTCTTACACCATGCACAAAAATAGACTCAAAATAGATTAAAGATCTGAATGTGAGACCTGAAGCCATAAAATTCCTAGAAGAGAACATAGTCTGTAATATATCTGACATTGGCCATAGCAATATTTATCTAAATAGTTCTCCTGAGGCTAGGGAAACAAAAGCAAAAATGAACTATTGGGACTACATCAAAATAAAAAGCTTCTGCACAGTGAAGGAAACAGCCAACAAAACTAAAAGGCAACCAATAGAATGGGCAAAGATATTTGCAGATGACATATCTGATAAAGGGTTAGTATCCAAAATATATAAAGAACTGATACAACTCAACACCAAAAGCACAAATAATCCAATTAAAAATTGGGCAGAAGACTTGAACAGGCATTTCTCCCAAGAAGACATACAGATGCTCAACAGACATGTAAAAAGATGCTCAATATCACTTGGCATCAGGGAAATGCAAATCAAAACTACAATGAGATATCACCTCACAACTGTCAGAATGGCTAAAATCAATAACATAAGAAACAACAAGTGTTGACAAGGATATGGAGAAAAAGGAACTTTGTGCACTGTTGGTGGGAATGCAAACTGGTGCAGCTACTGTGGAAAACAGCATGGAGGCCCCTCAAAAAGTTAAAAATGGAGCTACCTTATGATGTAGCAATTGCATTACTAGGTATTTACCCAAAAACCCAAAAAATGCTGTTTTGAAGGGATATGTGCATCCCATGTTTATTGCAGCATTATTTGCAGTAGCCAAATTATGGAAGCAGTCCAAGTGTCCATTGATTGATGAATGGATAAAAAAGATGTGGTGTATATATATAAATGGAATATTACTCAACCATAAATAAGAATAAAATATTGCCATTTACAAAAACATGAATGGAGCTAGAGAGTATAACCTAAACAAAATAAGTCAGAGAAAGATCAATACCATATGATTTCACTCATATGTGGAATTTAAGAAACAACAAATGAGCAAAGGAAAAAAAAGAGAGAAAGACAAATGAAACAGATTCTTTTTTTAAAAAAAGATTTTATTTATTTATTTGAGAGAGAATGTATGAGTGGGATTGGGGAGAGGAGCAGAGGCAAGGGGACAAGCAGACTGCCCACTGAGTGGGGAGCCTGACGTGGGGTTTAATCCAGAAGCCTGAGCTGAAATCAGATGCTTAACCAATTGATCTACCCAGGCCCCCCCCCCGCGCCCCCCCCCCCCCCCCCCCCCGCAAACAGATTCTTAACTATAGAGAACAAACTTGTTACCTGAAGGGAGGTAGGAGGAGGATGAGTGAAATAGGTGATGGGGATTAATCATTACCTGTTGCAATGAGCACTAATATATGGAATTGTTGAATCACTGTATTGTATACCTGAAACTAAGATAATAATGTATGTTAACAATGCTGGAATTAAAAATAAAAAAAAAACTAATTAAAAAAAGAAGACCTGAAGAGTTTTATGCATTGTAAAGCCAAATTATTTTAGCAAAGATCTCAGCAGTAACACTGAGTCCGGGAAGAGTGATAAAGGTAGACTCAATGAGGCTGGGTCTTGCTCTAGCATTGGGCAGAGGGAGTCTCACATTTAATTTGGAGATTTCATTCACTCAGCTACTTTTCATTGATATACACTGTTAGTTTTGCAATCCTGGAAAAGAAAAACACCTTACAATTCTTTTTAAAGCTTTTATTTATTATTTGAGAGAGAGAGAGAGAGACAGATAAAGATACATATTGAGAGAATGAGTGGGAGGAGGGGAAGAGGGAGAAGCAGACTCCCCGTGGAGCAGGGAGCCCGACATGGGACTCGATCCCAGGACTCTGGAATCATGACCTGAGCTTAAGGCAGACGCTTAACCAACTGAGCCACCAGGACTCCCAATTTTTTTAATCAAAAAGTTTTTTTTGAAATTCATAGGAAAAAACGTCTCCCCATCTATGTTTTGCCATGCACCTACCTTCCCCCTCACATATTTCACATATGTAAACCAAGCATGGAATTCATGTTATCAAAAGTGGGTTCTGGGCCTGGGGTCTGTTAGGAACAAGAAGATGATAATACCCTGGGGTTTTATGAAGAAAAATGAAATTATTAAGACTTGTCAAGAGAAGTGTGGTCAACATCTATAATCGTTATAAATCCAGATTTCAAATACTGTTCTTCCCCATAGTTAAGTTGTTAGAAACTCCTTGTTTATGATTACCTAAAACATTCGTTGATAAAGACTAGAACTCAATATTTTCCCTCACAGTTGTTCCCAATGTACTGGTTATTTTATACCTCCACTGACCTGTTTTATCTCTGCCTCCTGAATCCCCACAATGTACTCTTCATCTTTGTTTCACTGTCCTCTTCTTTCTTAAAAAATATTTTATTTTTTACTTTATTATTATTATTTTAAAGAGAAAAAGAGCATGAGTGCTGGGGGGAGGGGCACACAGAGAGAGAGAATCTTAAGCAGGCTCCATGCCTAACTCAGAGCCCGAAGTGGAGCTGACATCAAGAGTTGAATGCTTAACCAAGGTGCCCCAAAGATTTTATTTTTAAGTAATCTTTACACCCAACGTGGGATGAAGATTTCATATAAAAGGACCACTTTGAACTAAAGCTAGCCCAAACAATAATAAATTTAACTACCATAAGATGCTCGAACTCACGACCCTGAGATCAAGAGTCACATGCTCTACTAACTGAGCCAGCCAACTAGCCCTCACTGTCCTTTTCTACTTCTCAAACAGCTTTTCCCACCATAGTTCATGAAACTATGTGTACTATATTAGTCTGCTAGGGCTGCCATAACAGAATGCCATAGAATGGGTATTTAGCAACAGAAATGTGTTTTCTCACAGTTCTGGAACCTGGAAGTCCAAGATCAAGGTGCCTGATGGGTTGGTTTCTCTCTTGGCTTGTAGATGGCTGTCTTCTCACTGTGTCCTCACATGGCCTTTTCTCTGTGCATGAGCATCTCTGGTATCTCTCCCTCTTCTTATAAGTAGTCTCTGCAGTGGTCAGTGGAGACCTGCTTGCATGCAGGAGAAAAGTCTCATTGGTAGTCAAGGCACTAGTTAAGCAGATGAAGTAGTGGCTCTGTCTACAGTGGCTACCTGTATGACTCAGGAGTAACCAAGGCTAAAGGAAAGATCCTGGTGTTGATGGGGTTCTCACTTCTCTACTAGTTTGTTACTAGACACAACACTGAAACTTAAGTGCATAGAATTGACTTAATCATGCTTCTTGATTTACTGTACACTACCTTCATTAGTTGACACTCTTGGTTTTTTATTTTTTCTTACATCATTTATTCCTATTTCTACTTTCATTCTCTCCTCCTCAATAGTTAGTATCTCTAATGCACTTAACATGGCTCCTTAGAAATATATATACTTTGAAAGACATAGTGTTTTGTGTATGTTTTAAATGGGATCCTGTAAACACCGCTTTTATTAATCAACAAAAGGACATGGTGTTGAGAAAGTTCGTTCTCTAAAATCAAAGACTGTCAGAACCTTTAGTGTTTGAAATTTTATCAATAAGACTGAGTCTACGGCCATACCACCCTGAACACACCCAATCTCGTCTGAAATTTTATCAATAAGACTGAAACATTCTACTTTTCCCTGAAGGATCTGAGTAATTCCAATGCAGAGAAGCAGCCAGGTATGCAACTTCAGGTAAGAGTTTTCTGAAAACAATAGTCTGTATTTATTTTAACTGAGTAGTTTCCAAGGAAATAGGACCTCTAGTCTGGTTGTTGGCCGAGGCCTGATGTTAACAACTTTACATACAGTTTTGCTTTAGTTGAGACCCTCAAAACATTACTTCATTTAAACTCTACCTAATGTCTACTTTCCCCCAACATTCTATAATAATCCTGTCCTACCCTGTGTTTGGTTGAACACCCACGTTTCCTCTGACGAACAGTCTCCCTTGTTGCAGCAAGTTCGTAAACTTGGCTTTGTTGAACTATGGATTTGTCCCTGACAGTTTTTATCAGATAGGCTTTATAAAAATATACATGCATGATATTACTGAAGATCTCATTCTTTTTTCTTTAAAAAAAAAAAACACAAGTGGTTTTTGTTTTGTTTTGTTTTTTTAAAGATCTATCCATGTTGTTATGTGTAAGTCTAATTCATTGCTTCTAATGGCTCGATAGAGTTTCATCTTAAAAACACACCCACATGCCCACACCATATTTATTTTATATATTTCCCAGTATAAACATCATAGTTGCCTCCAATCTCTTTGTACTACAAACAATGCATTTCTTCTTGAATTTCCTCTTATGGAACTGCTTGAGAATTTTCTGGGATACATTTTCTGAAGTAGCACTGCTGAGTTCCAAGGTGTACTGCCAGAATTTTGCTAAGTACTACCGGAATAGTAGCTCCAATTTATATACTTGCCAGCACTAGGTATTATTATCTGTTTTCAAATATTATCCAATTTGATAGGTATAAAGTTATAGTCCATTTTTGCTCCGATATGTATTTCTCTGAGCACAAGTGAAGCCAAGAATCTTGTCTATGTCGATCGTGTATTTATTTTATTTCCATGATTTTCCTATCAACATTCTCTCTCCCTTTAAAAAACTGGGCTTTTCTGTCTTTATACAAATAAAGCATAACAGCTAGTCTTTGCCTTGTTATAATTTAAGCAGAAATAATTTATAATTAAGCAGAAATTCGAGAACAATAGAGTGCTATACTATGTGGTACTTTCTGAAAGTGTAAAAGATAATCCCTTGAGACTAGCACCATTATGGGTTGTTTTTAGAGGCAACTGGGAGAGATTTGGAAGTATAGGGAAGAGGTAAGTGATGGAGGAGAGACAACATTCCATACTGTGGCAGGCAGCAGGGACAAATGCCAGAGGAAGAAAGGTAAGTGGTAGTCCAGAAAAAGCAGGAAGACCAGAGTCAATGGAGGGTATGTTTCGGGTAGTGGTAATTAAATTTGGATAAATAAGATTTAATTGGTAGGAGGGACTAGTAGGTCCCTGAGTAGAGTAACATGGTCAAAAGGGGTTGCTATGATTTGAATGTGGTGTTCCCCTCCCCTGCCCCAACTGACATATAGAAATTCTAACTCCAAAGATGAAAGTCTTAGGAGGTGGGACCTCTGGCAGGTGCTCTGTCCTCACGAATGAGATTAGTGCCTTGGTAAAAGAGGCTTCAGGGGCATTCCTTGCCCTTTCCACCATGTGAGAACACAGTGAGAAGGAGTCTGCTATGAACCAGTAGGAAGGCCCTAACTTTATCATATTGGGCCATGATCCTGGACTTCCCAGCCTCCAGAACTGTGAGAAACAAATTTCTGTTGTTTATAAGCTACCCAGTCTGTGGTATTTTGTTGTGACAGCCTGAATGGACTGACAGCGGTAGTTTAGAAAGATCTGATTTTTCTCTTGACAAAAGGATTGAGAAGGTATTCAGTGATTAGTAGAGATTGTAAGTAAAAAGTGAATGTTTATTTGAATTGAACAGAAAATATGTACCAAGGTGTAGTGTTGGAACTGAAAAAGAAAGGACAATTAGAAATATTTAAGAAAGAAAAAAGGATTTGGTGGTACTAAATAAGCAATGGAAAGGCATTCTGGTTACTGGGAAAATGGAGATGATATTATCTAAAATAGGAATAGTCTGGGAGGGAATATAAGCAACAGGGGAAGAACATAAATTGCAAAGGTGTGATATTTTAATTTCTTTATAGGATGTAGGGCAAGAACATATTATTCACATATTCAAGATTTTTTCCGTTACTTTTTCCCTATTATTAGCCTTTTTTCTACATTTTCTGTCTTTTCTAATCATTCTTTCCACACACAAACTCCCATTAATCAAGCAAACACCAGTTAACAAATCCTCTCCATTCCCTCAACTCCTGAAAAACACTAACCTTTTGTAAAACTTGCCATGTTTTTATGATACTCAAACACTATACTCAAAAACGGTGACTCAACCAAATGATACATTTTATTATAGCGATCGATTTATGCATGGTTTGCTGAATGCATCTATATTGTAGTCTTTTTGGCTAATATGATTTGTTAAAACCCTCTCAGCAAAGTGTTGTTACAATGACCATCTCTGGGACTTGGGAATAGCCTTATTATACAGAACTTAATGTTATACACTAATGGCATTTATTAGAATGGAATTCTATATGTATTATTACTTCCGACATCAGCCTGGCTTTTTTAGTCTCCTCACAGCATGAGACTTTAGTAATTATGCTAATGTTAGCTGATTCATGAGGACAACTTCCTAAAGTGCACTTAATTAACTTGGAGATTTTGTAAACAGCTGTACATGTAGGTTCTGCAAATTGTAGGGATATGTCAATCTGACATGTGTACAGTCTGCCTTCCTAACCTCATCACTTTTTACTAAAGCTGCAAACAATAAGAAGCTCAGGTCTGGCACCGTTTGAAGCAAATGCTTGAGGAAGACCCTGAGAAATGTCACTTTAGCCTATAAAAAGATGGGTACCATTGGATTCCTCCAGTCTGAGTCTGTGGAGCCAGATGAGTTAGGTAGATTGCTGCCTTTCAAGTTGGTAGAGCGAAAATATAAGTTTGTTTCTTTAGCAAAGGGAATGATTTTTTCCAACATGTTGCTACAATATGTTTTTCCCCCATGTGTTTGTTGGGACCATTGACCAATATTCCTCTTTAGGGGAGTTTTCTGCAAGTCAGATTTCACATCCATAGACTCCATTATCTCTGCTTCCCTTCAGTCCCAGCTGCTGGGTTGATTTGATAGTTGAGTGACTCAGCACCCTTGTTTGAATGGAAATCACCTGATATTTTACTTTCGACATTTTATTAAAATCTCATAATTCCCTACACGTGAGAAGTAATATTCATACACAAAGGACGTTTAACCAAGACTAGCAGTGCCGTGCAAGACTTTAACACACACACACAAACTGAAAAGGTAAGTGAATCACTTCAGGGCCAAGACCAAACTAATAAAAATGGATGGAAGAAACATCAAGGAAGAATGGAAGAAAAAACCCTACTATATAAAATTAGGAGAAATACCAATTGCACAAAGCTAATGACAACAGAGAATAGGGATGGTTTTGAAATAATCTTCTTACTACTGTATAAGATCATACTCTCAGATAAGTCCTAGAAACTAAGCTAGGGATTTGTCTGTGGTTTCTCAAGGGTCCCAGCAAGGTCTTTCCCCTCATTAATTTAAGCTATAATCCTGGGTACAATCTCTTTGGGAATTAGCTAGATTACATCTAAAGATAATCAAACATTTATTGCTTAGCCTTTTGTTTGACTTCAATCATCAGAACCTCTTCCCCGGTCTCTGCAGAAGGAGCCATGCTGATGATGAGGGATTGACGAGTAGTTCCTCTGGGTAAAGCTGCCCTTCTAATTGACTGGGGCATTTCCTCTGCTGTAATAGAATTTGCTCTACATTCAGAGCTGTCCTGTGTTTTCTCTGATGGCTCTCTTCCTTTATTTTCATATTCTCTTCCTTTACCCTCTCCTTCTTCGGAATTTTCACTTGTTTTCTGGAAGAAGCAGTTAACAAAGAATTGGTTTTGAGATAATAATAAAGGACATTGGAGCCTTTTGATTAATATACAATGGCTAAGGATCACTACCTAAGACAAAGACTGTCTGAATTAAGTCAGTGTGGGAATCATGTCTGTCTTGCATTTTACTATCATTTGACAGCTTTCTAATGTACTGAAGAATGAGGCTGAGCGGTCACATTTGACTTAGCAGCATAATTCTGGATTGCATTTTTGTCCCTGACAAGGAATTCTTTTCCCATTGGTCCTCATACTCTCTGAATTATTAGACTTAGTGCTCAGGATTCCTTGCTTTTGCTTTAAAAATATGTACTTATTTATTTGATGAAGATGAAATTTTAAATATTTATTTTCTAATAAAAAAAGTGTTAACCAAATGCCATAAAAATACTACAGAAAGTATGATTTTCCTGGTGCATAAGCTCATGGGAGAACCTCTGAGAAAAACTCAACTCTCTTTCCTCATATAATCTTTTCCATTTGTCCCACAGGTGCTTGAACTATATGGTTTTAGAAACTACTATGTTTAGTATCATCTGTAGAAATTTCATAGCAAAAAACATACTATGCTCTTTACTGATGATGCTTCAGGTCAGTTTAAGAGAGGTTTGTACAAGGTATGAATGTGCACATGTAAAGCTGAGAAACTTATTTAACACAATGACCTATATTTCTTTGCCCCATTAGTCTTTTACATAAATTATTATTTCTCTGCTGATTAAATGAGGCATTTGGTTTATACTGTATTCTTAATTTTCACCGTAGTATTTGTGTGTGAAAAGGAAGAGGCAAGTTTTAGTCTCTTGAGTGTGACTGATTTATAACATTTGCTTAACAATCTTCTGAGAGATCCACAGCCACCCATTTCTTACAGTTTTGGAGATAACATGAATAGATTCAGAAAACCTGAATCCCCGCTCTGTTTTTAATATCTGCACTCATAGGCTTATGATAAGAATCAAAGAAATATGAAAATCAAGAGAGAAAAACCATAACATTTGAGTATCTTGAAATTTCTAGGAATTGGGAGGCAGCTCAGTGAGGCCTAGCAGTCTGAGTACCTGGGTAATAGTTTTTGCTCTGTCACTTTTTGTGATCTTATCCAAATAAGTTGATCTGGAGCTCAGTTTCTTCATCTATAACAAGAAGGGCTTGGATGAAATCTACGAAGTTATTTTTGGCTATTAACATTTGTGATATATAAGTGATTGAATATTTGTGAAAATGTTTATTTGCTCATTGGTAAAATGTGTTATATATTTACAGGTGTATATGTATGCTTATATATATGCAATTGATTCTCATTATTCTGGTAGTTTCATTATATAAAGCTGCCACAAACACAGCATTAGCAAATACTGAACCATTGCTCCTAGGGATAATGCAGGATTTGGTTCCTATGAGCCTCTGGCCAAATTTTTGTCAACAAATCAATACATAATCTTGTTTTATGTGTATTTCTGTTTAAAGACATTTATTTAATATATATTGTTGATTCATTATATTGAACTCATGGCCAACAACACTAACTCATGCTTGAATGAAGCTTATCTAACACATGTCTTTTCTCTGTAAGGCACATCAGAGCATTTTTGTGCTTAAGAACACTAGAGAGCACTTCAGTTCTATGCAGTACAAAAATGAGAAAAACATAGCACTTAAATAGACCATGAAAAGTCACTTGTTTACAGTGTGAGAACTGAAATAAGAAGGTAGAGTGTCTTCTTGTTCAACTTCAGCTGGGAACATGTGCATTGGGCAACTTAAATTTGTCATTGTTCTGCACATATGTATGTTTGTGAATGACCACGTTGAGCACTGATTTTGGGTTCATAAAGAAATTTCTGTGAGTAGGTAGATATGCAAATATACAGAATATACAAATAATGAGAGTTGAATGTATTTGTATATACACATGTATTAAAAGCATCTATAATAAACCATGAGGATTAAATGTAATGCAATATGAGGATACAGTTTAGATAACAATAAATGCTATACATAAAGTAGTAATTATTCACATTAGATGAATTCAATCTATCCCAGTGTCTGAAATGGAATTAAAGTAGGAGCTTGTCTGGGTATACTTAGTCCAGTGGTCTGTTACAGCCCTCCATCCACTCTGTCTTATTACCTGAATGGCTTGTTCTCTCTTCAATTTGAGTAGTCTTGTAAGTCCGGCTTTTCCTGTGCCTCCCAGGAGGGCTTTAAACATTTTAGGTGTCTCTTGTTTTGGTGGGAAGAGAAAGGCAAGTCCTTTTCTTGGAGGAGTTGCCTCTGTGGCTGGAGCCTTCTTCTTCAGAAGCACACTGTGGATAGAAGAGAAAGGCTAATTTAGATAGTACCATAAGAATTCTGGAAAAACCTACCAGAGACACTAACATTTCTCCAAATCTGTGAAGTTTTCAATGGATACTTGCATAAACAGTTGTTTGTTAAAAGCATCTCATGGAGAAAGTTGATCACTGCCTAGACTCTGATAGGGTTTTAAAGGTCATACCTGGCTTTCTTCATGAGGAGCTTTTCAGAATCTGGATAATGCACTAGAATTTGTTGGAGAGTCTTTTTGTCCAGCGTTAAAAGATTGGCAAACCCATGGGCTACCACATTGGCAGTTCGACGATTTCCTCCTCTTGCTGCTAGAAGGCTGTAAGAGGAGAAAAGTGAATCTTTGCCACCAGTTTCACTCTTTTTCCACCAAGATTTTTAAAAAAAAAATAGATATCAAATATTTTAACCATGTATACTGCTCTGGAGAGGTGAAGGTGAGATTTCAGGTGATTGTGTAGAGGAAGTTACATGTGGTGGTGATGGAAGTAGCAACAGTTTCCAACACGTTTTGTCAAATGAAGGACTTGTAGTCATCAATGCCCCATGAGATTCTCCATCCCAGATTCCAGAAGCTCACAGTCTCCTTGGACTGGGTAGCCTCTATTTGCTCCTCTAGATTCACTGTTCATCTTCCCCATCCTCTTTGCTCCCCAGAAAACTGACCTCTGTAGGCTTGTCCTCTGACCTTTATTTGAGTGCAGCCAATGGGAACTACCAGTAAGAAGCTGGAAAGCAGGAGGAGTTTGGTGTTGGAGCATTTATTCCCCTGTTCATTCCTTGCTAGGCCTTAGGTTAGCAGTAGCTACAGTTCTCTACCCAAATCCATAGTTCTTGACAGGTGGTCATCTTTTTAGAAGTATGACTCCCACAACTCTTTCTTGGTTCTGGTAGCATGCCCTCCCCTTGTCCTGTTTAGGCCTAGCTGTAGAAAAGCCCCCTTGCTGTTGCTAGCTTCAGGATGCATCACCGTTCCTTGTTGGATATACTTAGATTTTTCTTCCAATTTCCTTCTATTGACTTCAGTCAATAATTCATTTAGTAAAGTCTTCTTCATTACCTTGTTTGAGTGTACCTTCTGTTTTCTGCCTGGGCCCTGTCTGATACAGCTCTGACATCAAATCTTAATGATGTCCTGGTTATATCTGGTGAATCCAATCTCTTCTCCTACTTAACTCCCAAATCATCTGGTTTCTCAATATTGTAAACTGCTCTGTAGTATAGTCATTCACATACAACTTCCTATTTGAAATGTCAGTGAATTCTGGGCTTTATATATGTCTGAGACATATATATATATATATATATATATATATGTCTCAGACACATAACTAGGCATATTTGTATTTGGGAAGTGACCAAAAGGTAGTTGGTAAATAAATGAACACACAAATGAGTAAAAAAATGGTTAAAAATTATATCATTCACCAATAATCTGGAAAATAAAGATTGATATTTAAAACCAAGACAAGGAAAAACAAATGTAAATGTTAAAAAAAAAAAAAACACTACAGACCCTGCCTTACAAAGATAACACAATAGATTTAATCTCTTGGAGTCAACCAGTTAGGAAAAAATAGTTGTGTTTTTATTCCTTTGTGTGTGTGTGTGTGTGCGTGAGAGAGAGAGAGAGAGAAAGAGAAAGAGAAGGCTCACATTAATAAAAACGCTATCTCTAGGGGTAGAAAGGACAGAGAAAGCAACTTGGCAATAGGAATGTTCATACTTTCACAGCCTTGCCTTTAGGGGCAATGATGTGTGAGAAGTTGCATGGATCCTATGCCTGAAGATTTGTATTAGACAATATGTTCTTCTCTGACTGTTGCAGAAAAGGGAACATTATGACCGGCTGTTAATTCATAAGAAACTAATATAGGGTTTCAGCTCTCACATGTGAAGAGCTTAGAAGTTATCATTTTTGTTCTTACTTCCAAAAAAAGCTGAACAAACTGGAAACCAATAACTCTTCTTGGCTCTATCAGAGAACAGAGGTTGCAGGGTAAACTCCCACCCAAATGTGGAGAGATAGGGGAATCCAGAAAGCCACAGCCAGACCTACTTACTTGGAACAGAAGCCCTGGAGATATAAGTGGTACAAACATTTAAATGGTAATTTTGACAAACTATTAGGTTGAGAGTGGATTATTGAGAAACTCTTGGGGGTCACAATTATGGGGAAACTGATACCTGTATGGGTTTATCCTTGAGGAACTCTACCACTTTCTCAAGGTTAACAGCCAAGAAAGATCTGCTTGTGGTTCTGGCAGTGGAAGGGGATGATTAATCATCATAAAATACACCCAGAGCTTATTTGTTCTCCATAACAAAGGGCTGCTATCTAGGAAAAAAGACTACCAGAACCCTATTCCACATGAAGGAAAAGTGTTTCTCCCACCTCAGACCCCTTTTGCTTTCCTGTCTTACCCAAGGGAGAATGGGGAGCTAAGAAACACTTGTAAATGTCACATCCCAGGGCAGAGATCCACTAAAAGACTGAGATTTAATTATAAGATTATAGATCTCCCTCATATCTTACCATTGTACCAATGGGGTTCTTGTATAATAACAGTGGATTATAGCTGCAGGTTGCAGACTTTCTCTGAGGAATTGTGCTTATGGAAGGCCAAAGTCAAAAGGGGAGATAGAAACAAGGGCATTTTAGAGAAATTTGGAAGTTCTGGCACCTAGAGCTGCAGCAAACATTAAACACAGTTCAACTCCTAGCCAGATTAACATAAAACCTCACACTAAATAAAGACCTATCAACCTCAGTTCCTATTACTGATTACATCATGTACAGCTTCCAACAAAAAATTATAAAGCACACTAAAAAAAATAAGAAAAACACAGCCTAACAAGACAAAGAAAGCATTAGAACCAGACTGAGATATGACACAGACATTGGAACTCTCAGAGAATGTGAAATGACTATGATTAATGTGTTAAGGGATCTAATGGAAAAAGTAGACATCATAAAGGAATATTTGGATGGGAAATGTAAGAGGCGAGAGAGAGAATTTCTAAGACAAATTCAAAAGGAAAGATTAGAAATCAAAAACACTGTAACAGAAATGAAGAATGACTTTGCTGGGCTCATCAGTGGATTGCACATGGCCAAGAAAATAGATGAGCTTGAAGACAGGTCAGTAGAAAGTTTCCAAACTAAAATGCGAAGAGACAAAAAAGAATGAAAAAACCCCAATAACCTGTTCACAAACATCAAAAACTTTAGGACAATTTCAAAAAGTATAAATAGGTATATATCTTTTGTGTGTACATATACATAAAATATATACATAGCATACACCATTTTCTAATACTAGAAAAAATACTTGAAGTAATCATGGCCAAGAAGTTTACAAAATTAATGACAGATGCTAAACCACAGATCCAGGAAGCTCAGAGACTACCACACACAACAAATGCCCCTGACAGTTGTGTTTTATTCCTTTGTTTGAAATCCAAGTGCCTGACCTGAGCTTGATTGCCATTTCAAAGAGGCATCCATTTCAAAGATGTCTATCTTAACTAAACACGTTGCCAGCCACCCAATTATATAAAGAGCCAAGGTTGCCTTCCCCCACCGAGGCTCCTTTGTTTTAGAGATCTTGGTTGATAACTGACCATTGGGCTGCTTGTTTTTTTCACTTCCCATACTTTAAATTCATGCTCTTATGTTTTAAATTCACCAATAAAGAGTGAGCCCACAAAATCCTATGCCCCATTCTCAACCCCAATAAAAGCAGAACCCCAGGCCTGTGCACTCTTTCTCTCTCTGTGACCTTCCTGTGTGGCCCCAGGTGTGCTGTGTAATTTTTGAGGTCTTGTAAGTAATAAATCTGTATTTTTTCAAGGTTTCCTGATGGTTGTTGCTAAAGGGCATCTTACAATCTTTGTTTTTGGTTTTTTTTTTTTTAAGATTTTATTTATTTGACAGAGAGAGAGACAGTGAGAGAATACAAGCAGGGGGAGTGGTAGAGGGAAAGGGAGAAGTAGGCCTGAGATCATGACCTGAGCTGAAGGCAGACACTTAACCAACCGAGCCACCCAGTCACCCTGGTATCACAATCTTAATAAAAACCACAAGGGCCAGTCCAACCACAACATTGATTATTGATAGGTTTAGATTGGGACATAACACCTATAAGAGGAACAAGGATAATAATCAGTAGACTTTTCATGAGAAGTAAGAAGTTCATGCAAGTAAGAAGAGAGGTGAGCGAAACATAGTGTTGAAGTTCCTAACAGATTAGATCATAATTGTTCTCACTACAAAGAAGAAATTATAATTATGTGACATGATAGAAGTTAGCTAATGCAGTGGTAGTAATCGTATTGCAATATATATGAATTTCTAAAACCAATATGTTGTACACCTAAAACATACACAATATTATATGCCAATTATGTATTTCAATAAAAATAAAAATAGTAAAAAAAAAAAAGAAACAAAATCATCAAGCTAGAATTCTATGTACAGTGAAATTACCCTTCCAAGGTGAAAAAGGACAAAGATTTTCTTAGAGAAATAAAAGCAGAGGGAATTCAACATTAGTCCACCTACTCTGCAAAAATGTTGAAAAAAGTTCTGCAGGAAGAAAGAAAATAATGTAGGTTAGAAACTCAGGTCTACATAAAAAGGGGAAGGACATTGGAGAAGGAATAAATAGAGGTAAACTAAAACTAAAATCTTTGTTTTTCTTATTCTTAATTGATATAAAAAATAACTTTAAATAATAAAGTAGCCAGTGCTTTGGGTGATTATAGCAAATGGATAAATGAAATGAATGACATCAATGTCTTAAGGGCTGCTAGGGAAGAACTGGGAATTCTGGGTAAGGCTCCTGCTCTGAAGGTTGTGTTCAGTGAAGGTAGTCTTGGATTAGTTTAAAATGTATGTCACAGGGGCGCCTGGGTGGCACAGCGGTTAAGCGTCTGCCTTCGGCTCAGGGCGTGATCCCGGCGTTATGGGATCGAGCCCCACATCAGGCTCTTCTGCTGTGAGCCTGCTTCTTCCTCTCCCACTCCCCCTGCTTGTGTTCCCTCTCTTGCTGGCTGTCTCTATCTCTGTCGAATAAATAAATAAAATTAAAAAAAAAATGTATGTCACAAACTCTAGGGGTACCACTAAAATATCTTTAAAAGAAGTATAATTGACATGCTAAGAGAGGAGAGTTAAATGCTCAGTTGAAACCAGAGAAGGCAGGAAAAAAAGATGAAAAAATCCTAATGTTAGGCCACCTTAAGGAACCAAACAGGGCCCCTTACCTGCACTTCTCATTAAACTTAGGTCCAGGACTATCCAGGCTGCTTAAAAATGGAATTACTCCCTCAAGACAGAAAGCAGGTATTTGGAATCCATAAATGTTGACCATGTTAATGCCTACTTACTTTGTTTGGTGATTTCACATTTTAAATTTCTTGTTCCATGACAAAAACACTTTTTGTTTCTCTTTCTTTCCCTTTCTTTCTTTCTTTCTCTCTCTTTCTTCCTTTCCCTCCCTTCCTTCCTTCCTTCCTTCCTTCCTTCCTTCCTTCCTTCCTTCCTTCCTTCCTTTCCTTCCTTTCCTTCCAGAGAAAGGGGCAGAGAGACAGAAGGAGAGGGAGAATCTTAAGCAGGCTCCACGTCCAGCTCAGAGCCCATCACAGGGCTCAGTCTCATGACGCTGAGATCATGACCTGAGCCGAAATCAAGAGTCAGACGTTTAACTGCTGAGCCACCCAGGCACCCCCCAAAAACTTATTCTTTAGTCCTTTCCTGAGGTTCTTCACAAGACAAGCTTTGCTTTCACCTTCTTCTTCTTTTTTTTTTTTAAGGAAGAGAAATGAATTTTACCTCATTTACCTGCCTATCTATCTATCCATCCATTTACTTCCTATCTATGTTCTTACTTGTCTTTCTATGAAATGGATGTTGGTATTTGAAGGACAATGATAGAATGAGCCTATTTCCTTTACATTTCTGTTGCCTTGTGCACAGGTTAATCCAGTAGTTAGGCAGGGCTAGATGGCACTGGGGAGCTTAATTTGGGCCTAAGAATGTCTCTGTGTGTGTCAGACAATGAGAGCAGAATGGAAATAACATATTTAAATGTCAGGTTATTTTGAGATTTCTCAAGCTTTAATTAAACTTGCCTACAGGTTACACGTTTAGAGTGCTTGATGAGTTTTTGAACGGAAGAAATAGTCTGTTTGCCAGATGGATTTTGCCCAAACTCTCTCAGCAACGTTTAAAATAGCCTCTTTTTTTTTTTCTTCTGTCCACAAAATGCTTCTCCAGCATTCCACCAATGGAAAGTTTCATGCATTAAACAGCTTAGTAAGAAGATCCCTAAATATTCCCGACCCCATACAGTTTCTGAAAGCACGTACTAGAGGATAAATAGTTAAGGTTAATGATAAGTGTCTGCAGGTCAAGAAACAGTGAACAGAGCAATGGCCCAGGAAAGAAAGGAATGGATGGATTCTAATTCTAGATCCACCTCTGTGTGCTGTGACCTTAGACAATAACTTAAAGACATTTTTGATTTTCACATCAATCATGTAAGTATTTATTAAGCACCTACCATGTATTCAGTGCAGTGAGTTAAAGTAGGGCAAAAGAAGAATTATTGAAGCCTGGTATGGTTTTGTGGAAAGAATACAGATTTTGGAACCAGATACCTCTACCATTTATTATGTGCATTTCTAAGCAGGTTACTTAATCACTCTTTTAGGAAACAAGACCATCTTTTACTACCTACTATAAGTATGTGATTATCTTTAGGGAGAAATAGGTGTTTATAGACTCCTGATATTTAATTATGAAGAAGGCGCTATTAGGTACAATTCTTGGCTGAGAAATTTTAAACCCTGATTTGTGGTATGTAAATGTAACAAGTAATAATAAATATAACTGTATTACCTGGGGTTCTCCAGAAAAACAGAACAAATAGGATATATACAGATATATACATAAGAGGAGATTTATTATGGGAATTGTTATGGAGACTCTTAAGTCCTACAATCTGCCATCTGCAAGCTGGAGACCCAGGAATGCTGATGGGTGTCACTGGACTGAGGGGGGGATTAGGGGGAAGCTAATAGTGTAAATCCAGGTCTGGGTCTCAAAGCCCAAGAACCAAGAGTGTTGATGTCTGATGGCCAGAGAAGAAGGATGTGTCAGCTCAAGCAGAGAGAGCAAATTAGCCTTTCCTTCACCTTTTCAGTACCTCAATGGATTGGATGATCCTACCTGCGTTGGTGAGGGTGATCTTCTTCACTTGGTCTATTCAAATGCTAATCTCTTCCCTAAACACCCTCACAGACACACCCAGAAATAATGTTGTATCAGCTATCTGGGCATCTCTTAGCCCAGTCAAGTTGACACATAAAATTAACCATCATAGGGGCGCCTGGGTGGCACAGCGGTTAAGCGTCTGCCTTCGGCTCAGGGCGTGATCCCGGCGTTATGGGATCGAGCCCCACATCAGGCTCCTCCGCTATGAGCCTGCTTCTTCCTCTCCCACTCCCTCTGCTTGTGTTCCCTCTCTCGCTGGCTGTCTCTATCTCTGTCGAATAAATAAATAAAATCTTAAAAAAAAAATTAACCATCATAGTACTGGTGGTACTATACATAGCACTAGCGTGTGGATAAATGAGTGAAATCAGTTATGAGGAATAAGTGGTGAGATGAAGATCATATATGTGTGTATATAAACATATACATATATACACACATTACGCATATATAATATACATATATGTAATATAGAAGTATGTGATATGTATAAATCACAGAGAGCTAAAATATTTATATGGTCCCTGTCAGTCATTCATTCTGAGCTTTTTTCCAGAGTTGCCACATATGGCATCATAAATTGTGCACTGCATACATAGACTATGTGACTGGAGCTCCCTAGGCTTGTGCAGTACACAGCCTGCACAGCCCTTTTTAGCAGAGCTAGTGTATCCAGAAAGCATTCACACAGATAACTAGAAGGCAGAGGGGTATAAATTGGGCATAAATTGAATGGAAGGGCAAAAGAAAAACAAGAATGGAGACATAAATGGGATTTGCAAAAATGCGAACTTTACTATAAGGGCTTCAAATTTGACTCTTAGTCTTTTATACCTCAAAAATGGATGAATTCTTAGCTTTAAGGACGATAAACATGTCTCCTGAAGGGCTTAGTCAAGAGACCATGTGTAAATGGTGAATACCATCTTCATTATTTTTATGATAGATACAAAAATAAATTTTCTAAAACTGTGATATGGTCCTCATTAAAGGCTGTGTGTCACTCCAATGTCCAGTTCAGTAAGAATAATTCTGTAGGTGAGGAGGGGAATCAGTATGATGCGTTCCAGGTAACTTGCCCTCTCTTTGTTGTACCTAGAATATTCGGAGAAAAAATAATCCCCCTTAAACATTGCCTTTCTCAGCTGGACTTTTAATAAATAGTGTTTCTATATGAGTTTGATATTGTACAAAACATTATGCCTTAGAAGCCTGTCATGTGGGAGAATATAAGGAATTCACTGTATAAACTGAAAAGAAGAAAAAAAAGAAATTAGAGATAAATTAGGAGTGTGTAGAAATACCTTACTCCATAATGAGCTAGACATGATGCCAAGTTCAGGCTATAAAGATGATTAACATCTGCCCATAAACTGCTTATATTCTAGGAGTGGGATGTGTGTGGGTGAGGATTGTCAGACTAGCAAATATAGTAATATTACTAGCTAATATTTTTGAGTGCTTACTATGAGTCAGGTATTTTTCTAAGTTTTATTTTTTAAGATTTTATTTATTTTGGAGAAAGAGAGAGTGAATGAGAGAGTGTGAGTGGGGGAAGAGCAGAGGGAGAGGTAGAGAGAGAGAATCTCAAGCAGACTCCGTGCTGAGTGCAGAGTCTGATGTGGGACTCAATTTCACAACCCTGAGATCATGACCTGAGCTGAACCCAAAGTCTGACGCTTTCCCAACTGAGCTGCCCAAACACCCTCTAAGTCCTTTTTTTATGTATTTATACATATAACGTTTTCCAATTCTATGGGATAGTTATATATTATTATTAATCCATTTTGACTGTTGAAGAAATGAAGTCTCAGCTGAGTAACTTCCTCAGAGTCACACAGCTACTAAGTTGTGAAATTGGGATGCAAACCCATACAGATTTCTTAAACAGGTAAATGCAGTTCAAAATGGTAGATACAGGGTGCCTGGTTGACTCCGTCTGTTAAGCATCTGACTCTTACATTTTGGCGCAGGTCGTAATCTCAGGATCATAAGGAGATCAGGCTCTGTGCTAGCGGGTAGTCTGCTTGAGATTCTCTCTGCCTCTCCCCTGGCTCGCACTCTTTCTCTCTAAAATAAATTAATAAATCTTTTTTTAAAAAACCCAAATGGCAAATGCTTTAAATGTAAAAAATGAGAATGTTTCCTAAAATAAAGATATTTCTAGTTTAAAAGCATTTTTTTCCACGTAGAAAAAACATTTCCTAGAATAGAAATAAAACTGTCTCTGAATACTGTCGATCGAAAGAGTATCACATCCAATGCTGAGTGAGACATTAAAACTTCAAATGTCTGTTCTCATTAAGCAAATTTCCAAGTGGATTATATTTAGAGGGCAGGAGGTTAGATCACCCATGTAGCCTTTTTCTGAGATAGTCTTTTATCCTTTTCAGTGTTATTGGAAAACACTTCATTGCTTGAAAATTTTTACCATTTCACTAAAAATAAATTCTAACAAAACTTTTGTAGGTGAGCAAATATCAGAGGATGTTCTAGCGACACCACTGCCCAAAATGCTTGCTCTTTGCAGATACTTTGATATTCATAAAACTACTGCAAGGCAAACACATGTTAACCTAGAATTTCATGGGTTTCTTTTTTAATAGTTTGAGAAAAATCTGTATATGTGGACTTTCATCAGAGTTAGAGAGTTCAGATTTCATAGATACAAAACACAAAGCCCTTTTTCCCCTAGCAGGTCTTGATAATAGAGTTGAACTAGCCTCAGAGGAAGTGAATGAACAGTGAAGAATCCAGGTAAAAATTCTAAGGATGTGGAGAGGAAAAAAGAATAACATGTACATTTTATTCCATGCCCTGTTTACCTATATACTTTCAAATGCTCAGGAGAATACTTTGTTATTGATACTCTGGTTAGAAAATACCATATCAAACAACCTATATACTAGCTTATTAAGGGTTTCTTTGGAGTCAAAACAGCTAACTATGACATGTATTAATGACCATGTCAATCTGGTGATGTAGGTTCTTACCTACACCTACTGACATAATAACTGAGGTCCAGAATCAGTGAAGCGACTTATTCAAAAACAAATACTATGAGTTTCATTGTTTAAATTCAAATGTAAGACCAGAGCTGACTAATCAAGAGAACTTTGCTTTCCACTTGAACTCTAGTGCTGCCAATGAAGTCACTGGCATTATTTTAATGATACATATTTACTTGCCTGTGGACATTAGAAAAAATAAGGGAGGAAGCCAGTTAGGCTGGCATATAAGCTATGCCAAAGTCTGACTGTTAGAATCTTGACTCCCTCCCTGCTGTTCCAAATGGTGGTGAGGAACCTTGATTTTCATAGAATTAGAGACATTGGACAAAGTTACCTTAGGAGCTGTCCTTAGGATATTTGGATACATGTTTTAACAATGGTACGGATAATATAGTTGTTTACAGGAATACTGTGAAACTTAGAAGAGGTATGCTTTTTGCTCTAAACAAAAAGGTGCTACACAATCAAGAGATGGTTTACAAAAGGACATAGTGAAAATACAAATACATATTTTTAATACAGGTAGTGTTTACAGGTTTGAGATAAAAAATAAAAATGAAGAATTTTCTTTCTCAATATTAATCAAAATATCTTACCCCTGCTCATGTTTCTAATGGAACTACTCTTTCTGTCTTTAGGAAAAGTGGTTGAGTGCAGCTCAGGGACACGAGGGTGCGGGGGCACCGGGTTGAGGGGGCCGTAAGGGATAACCGAATTATTCTGATGAAGGGTAAGAATATGGAATTAAAATGGTCTAAAATGGTCTGGTACTCCTATTTTAAAAACTGAGTGTTCAGGAGAAATAGGCAAACATGGTGTGGAGGGAAAATAGAGGTTTAAAGTTATTTTTCAAAAATTTTGGGCTTTTCACTATGATACAAGGTAAATATCAAAAAAGCATTCTCAGAATGGGGGATCTGACCAATAAAACTAATGAAATGTCAGAATTTAAATATTTTAAATGAAAACCACACTATCTAAAATATATAAGAATACATCAATGCCTAAATTCTACTCAATAACCTGCTATCTATGATGAAAAAAGGATGATGAAAAAAGAAATACAGAAGGTAAATAAATGATCATATTTATGAAAATAAATAGGTCCATAGAAAATTAATTCATTTAGAAAATATTTATTGCAGGCCTATTATTTTCCAGGCACTATTTAGAGAAATGCAAATTAAAGCAACCTATTAGAATGCAAAACCAATGAGAATAATAAAGTAAAGCCAGTGATGTTAAGGAAAAATAGCTATACATTGCGTGTTGTATTATAAATTGATTCAATTTTTTTGGAAAATAATCTGCCCATATATTACAAGAGTTATAGAAATGTTTCTACCTTTTGACCTAGTTATTTCACTTTTGGGAATAAACCTCAAAGAAATAAAAACAAAGTAATTTTATAAAGATAAACACAGCAGTGCTATTCTTAATAATAAAAACTGACTGAAAGGGCACAAAGCTGAATATGCATATTCATGACAAAAATGAATGTCTATTAGTACATTTGCAAAGATAGATAATTACATTCACTTATTTACTGAATAACTATTAGCCACTATGAAGGCCAGGCACTGCCCTAAGGGTTGGGAATTGTGTGCAGAACAAACCAAATGTGTCTGCTACCGTCCCTGGAAACCGATGTCTTTGTGCAAAATAGAAAAATGTAGCTTCTCTGGCACATGCAGTCCTGTGGGTGCAAAGCTTGGCCAGAAAAATGCTCCCATTTGCAAAGTAAAGAGTACCTGTGTGTGAAGAAGAGCACAATAGCAGGGAGGGATCATGACTCAGGAGTGGAATATGGCCCTTCACTAGTTATCTTGATGCAGAGCACAACTGGAACAGCCATACACAGTAGTCCTGGTGCCCACAATTTAGTGAGGAAGAAAGATATCAAAGAAATAAAAGCACCAAAGAGGGCATAATTACAAAAATAAGTTCTCAGAAAGAAAGGAATATAGTCTGACCAGAGCATATAGCAAGGAGAACTGGGAGGTCCCTTAAGTGGAGAATATAGGAAGTTCTGGAAGAAGCTGAGATTAAGTAAAGGAGATGGGAAAGTGTCCAGACAGAGGTAACAGCATGTGTGAAAAACTCCCTATGGCCATATGGCATGTGGCATATTCAGGGAACTGAAGTTTGAATTAAAGAGAGCATGGGAGTGGGGTGCAATGTGAAATAAAGAGGTGGGCAGTGGCTAACTTCTATAGGACCTTGTAGGCCAGGATAAGAACTTTGTTCTTAATTCCTAAAAACAGCATAAAAGCATTAAATTGTTTTAAGAAGAAGGGCAGGGACACGATCATATCTGTGTTTCCAAAAGATCCCTCTGGCTGCAGAGTGGAGACTGGACTGCAAAAGATATAGATATAGAAGTGGGAAATGAGGAGTAGGCCATTGCAGTTGTCCAGTGAATGGTGGAGGTGGTTTGGACCAAAGAAGGAGCAATGGAGATGGTAAGATGCAAATGATTGGAGACATATCAAGGAGGTAAGATTGATAGGTCTCAGAAGTGCACTGGCCATGTAGGGTGAGTAGAGGGAGATGTTAAGCATACCTTTTTTTTTTCCCCAGTAAAAATTTTAAAGTTATCAATTTAAAGTTAAATTTCCTAGGGCTGCTTTAACAAACTTCCACATAACCAGTGACTTACAACAATAGAAATGCATTCTCTCATAATTCTGGAGGCCAGTCTAAAATCAAGGTGTTGGCAAGGCTGGGCTCCCTCCAAAGAATCTGGGGAAGAATTTTTTCTTGCCTCTTTCAACTTCTGGTGGCTCTAGGAATTCTTGGCTGTGACTACATAATTCCAATTTCTGCCTCAGTCTTCAGATGGCCTTTTCCTCTTCCCCCTGTGTCTGTGTGTCTTTTCCTCTTCTGTTTCATGTGAGGATACTTGTCATTAGATATAGCGCTCATCCAGGTAATTAAGAATAATCTTGTCTTGAGATCCTTAACTTATTTATATCTGTAAAGAGCCTTTTTTTTTTTTCCCCAAGTAAGGTTACATTCATAGGTTCCAGAGGTTAGGGCATGGATATATCTTTGTGGGGGCCACCATGCAACCACTATAGGCATTATGTGAATAATCCTTTACATATCCTACAGTAGGGACTACCAGGAATGATCTTTGTGCACACATTATTGTCTGCATGTGCCATTTGAAGCACTGAAATGTCTTCCTTCAGTTCCCAAATAAGCTCAAGTTGCCAAATCCAAGGGATACACTGGTCATTTTGAAGCCTTGTACTCCATAACATCCTGTGTATACTCCATCGTTGGATGTAATCCATACATTTCATCACCTGGTATTGGAATCTTTCGTTTCCTTGTCTCATGTGTTTGTAAGGCTCTTTAGGGAGGCAATTGTTTCTTTTTGGCCATTCTCGTTTACCATGTCATGTGTGGCCTTCTTTGAGGCACTTCACATTATGTTGTAAGGGGTCCTGGATATAAATTTCAGTTGTTTTTTATAAATCACAATGAACTAATTAACTAAAAATTACTGAATACACCTACAAATTATTTTTGAAAGGAGGTGGGATATCAATGAAAATCAATATTTATTGTATAGTTTTTTATTCCAGTTTTATTGAGAAACAATTGACATGTATCACTGTATAAATTTAATCACTGCATGATGATTTGATTTATATATATCATAAGGTGGTACTACAGTAAGTTTAACTAACATTCATCTGTTCATACAAGTACAATAAAAAGAAAAGAAAGAAAAAAGGAAAAAAGGAAAAAATTTGTCTTGTGATGGGAGCTCTTAGAATTTACTCTTAACTTTCCTATCTATCATACAGCAGTGTTAGCTATAGTCATCATGTTGTACATTACAACCCTAGTACCTATTCATCTTATAACTGGAAGTTTGTACCTTTTGACCATCTTCCTCCAATTCCCCCTACCCCCTATCCTCTGCTTTTGGTAACCACAAGCTTTTTTTATGAATGCTTCTTTCTTTCTTTCTTTCTTTCTTTCTTTCTTTCTTTCTTTCTTTCTTTCTTTCTTTCTTCTTCTCTCTCTCTTTCTTTCTTCTTTCTTTTTAAGATTCTACATATAACTGAGATCATATGGTATTTTTCTTTCTCTGTCTGACCTATTTCGCCTAGCATAATGCCTTCAGGGTCCATCCATATGTTGCAAATAGCAGGATTTCTTATGGCTGAATAATATTAATATATATACAGATATCCATATATATATGAATACAACTTTTTTTTAAAAAATATTTTATTTATTTATTTATTTGAGAGAGTGATAGAGCACAAGAAGGGGGAGTGGCAGAGGGAGAGGGAGAAGCAGGCTCCCCACTGAGGAGGGAGCCTGATGTGGGTAGGATCCCAGGACCCTGGGATTATGACTGGAGCTGAAGACAGATGCTTAATCGACTGAGCCACCCAGGTGCCCCTGAATACAACTTCTTTATCCAATTATCCATCATTAGATACTTAGGTTATTTTCATTTCTTAGCTATTGTAAATAATGCTGCTATGAACGTGGGATTGCAGATACTGTTTTGAGTTAGTGTAGCTATATTTATATTAAACAAAATAGACTTTAAGTTAAAAATGGTAAAAAGAGACAAAGAAAGTCATTATATAATGATGAAGGGTTAATGTATCAAGACATCATTGTATCCCATAATTCCTGTAGGCCTTTTTCACTTTTTTCATTCTTTTTTCTTTTTCCTCCTCTGGGTAATTTCCAGAGTCTTATGCTACAGATCACTGATTCTTCTGTGTGGTTGAGTCTATTTTTGAAACTATCTATTGAATTCTTCAGTTCAATTATTGTGCTTTTCAACTCTTGCATTATATATATACATATTTTGATCATTATATTTCTTTGGTTGAACTTTTTTTTTTAAGATTTTATTTTTAAGTAATCTCTGCACCTAATGTGGGACTCGAACTCACAACCTTGAGACCCAGAGTCACACACTCCACCAACTGAGCCAACCAGGTGCCCCGACCATAGCATTATTTTTGAGGGTTCCATATTTTCCATTAAAAGCTGCAACACAATTTAGGGTATTTAATGTCCTCTTGGTGGGCATTTAGAAAGGTTCTAGGGTTTTTTTTAAGATTTTTATTTATTTACTTGTCAGATAGAGAGAGATATATATATAGAGAGCACAACTAGAGGGAAAGGCAGCTGAGCAAGGAGGCCAATGTGGGACTCCGTCCCAGGACCCTGGGATCATGACCTGAGCTGAAGGCAGATGCTTAACTGACTGAGCAACTCAGGTGTCCCAAAAGGTTCTAGTTTTTTATATGCAGAGATGACTATTACTTCTCCTTACTTGATGTAACCAAGTGAGGTCAAGTCGAGAAAGGGGCATAGATTTAGTGCAGTGAGACCAGGGAGAGACAGAATGTCCAGGGATCTCAAGAACTCCTGATGACACATCCCCACACATCTTTGGTTGAACTTCTTATTTTGTTTATAAATTGTTTTCCTAATTTTGTTCAATTGTCCGTCCGTGTTTCCTTGTATTTCCTTGAACTTCCCTAAGAGGAGAATTTTGAATTCTTTGTCTGACAGTTCATAGATCTCTATTTCCTTAGAGTCAGTTATGGAGCTTTATTAATTTTCTTTGGTGTTCTCATATTTGCCTTATTTTTCATGATCCTTGATTTTTTACATTATTATCTGCACATCTGAATAATTGGGCTCCAATTCCTGACTTCACAGGTTTGCTTGGGCAGGGACAGTTCTTCACCAGTCAGTTCAGTTTGGGTTTCTGGGTCTCTGTTGGTATGTCCTTGGTGTGGCAGTAGCAGGTGTGGCCTGCTATTACAGTCAATTTTTATGTGATGCAACTGTTCAAATTCTAAGGGTGGAGATGGGTTATCTTGCCATTGGCTGAGAACAGCCGGATAGGACTGCTGGCTTAGTTTACTATTGAAGTGAGGCTGGAGGACAGGCTTACTGGTTGCCTGGATTTTCTGGTCAGGCTTACTAGATGGTCTAGACTGGGTACACTATTCAGTAGTAGATGGGGCTATACATGAGCTTCCCTGATGTAGCAGGATGGGACTCAGCTTGTTGTTTGGGGACCTAAATCAGGCCAGAGTGTGTACTGAATTCCTTGGTTAGGTGAGGCCACTGATTTTTCTCATTAGATGGGGGAAGCTGTGGGCTGTACTCCCTGTTCAAGTGTCACTATACAGAGGGCAGTTGAATGGGCTATGTAGCTTCCTGTGTGCTTTGGTTAGGTTCCTTAGCTGGATAGGCTAAAGGTTGTAGTCAGCGATGAGGAGGGGTGTAAATTAGATTCCTTACCTGCGCACAGTGGGAAAAGCAGCTCTAAAGCAGGTAAAGCTCATTGTTTGCTAACTCAAGCCAACCTGCACCCCAAGTTCCCTGACTGAACAGGGCCACTGGCTTTGCTTTGCAAACTATCAGCTCTGCCTGCCTACCTTGATTAAGTAGCTTCAGTGCCACTGGGCCAGCATAGTTTCTAGGAGTTGTCACCACCCCTTACTGGTCAGATGGGTCCAGAAGGCAGTCTCCACAGCAGGTGGGGCTATGTCTTAGCTCCCTTGCCTGAGTGAGAGAGAAAGGGACTGTTATAGGCTCTTCTAAATTTCCTAAACAGGTTCTGTGGTTGACAAGAGCTACTCTTAGCCTTGACTATGAATTAATCCCCCTGCCTGTGCACATCATGGGAATGCTCCATGTCCAGTACTGGGTTTTCTGGGGGCGTTCAGCTCTGCCTGCCTGCTTCTTGGCTTGAGTGCCACTGGCTCGCACTGTTTCCAGGAGTTGTTGCTAGCCCTTCTGGTCAGATGGGGCCAGAAAACTCTCCACAGTGGGTGGGGCTGATTTAGCTCCTTGTCTGGATGAGGGCAAACGGGGCTCTAAGGTCTGCAAACCACCTTGTTTGAAGATCAGAATCAGACAGATCCACACTTTGCTGAGTTCCCTGGTCAGAGTGCATTCCTGATTTGGTTCTGCAAAGTTGTTGGTTGGGATGACTACCTGGGCATGCCAGGTATGAACTTAGTCTGTTAAGATCCACTTGCCGGCCATTGCAAGCCTCTCCTCTCTTCTCCATCACAGTGAGATTCCCAGTGGTTGAGACATAGATTCTCCTGTCACCCCTGTGGTGAAATATCAGAGTATGGGCTCCCACAATGCTTGAGGGGGATGGTTGTCCCTCTTGGGTTCTCTTTTCATACTGGAGAAACTGGAGGCTCAGGGGAGACCTCTCTGTATGGTGCTATGCTGGTCTTGGGGAGGGGCAATATGGTCACTGTGTAGTCACTTCTTCTACCCTTCTAATGCAGTCTTTTGGTCTCTGTGGTGCAGGGGGCACCTCAGCCACACCCACGTGTTCTAGGATTCTCTCAGTAGTGTCTTGTTTTCTAATAGTTGTTAATTGTGCTTGTGAGAAGGAGCAAAGTGGGGAAGAACTTATGTTGCCACCTTGGTGATGTCATTGGCCTATTGTATTATTTTTATGTAGCTGCAGATGACACGAAGATGGAAAATTCTAGTTCTTATATTTTAATAACTTCATCTGTTGGAAAGATCCATCTGAACAAATTAAATATAAATCAGTGGTAACTACTGTAGTAAAGTTGTAAATAAAATAGTATGGAAGCATAGAACAGGGAGTAACTGTTATTTTGGGGGTGGTTAGAGATGGCTTCAGAAAACTGACCCATGAATTGAGCCTTGAACAGTGAGTAGATATTTTCCAGAGGGAGAACATTCCAAAGAGATATGAAACCAGTAGGGAATTCTATTGAAATCACAACAGCAATATCAATGGTAGAAGTTCAGATGTGTTCAAAGAATGGTGAGATGCAGAAGGGAGATAGGAAGTGGTTAAATACATATGGTGAATAAGACTTGGCACTTAGTATATGTGTAAGGAAAACAATGGAGTCAGAACTACTATAAGACCATCCCTTGGCAGACCCTAGGCTTCTCTATTAAAAATGGGGTTTCTACACTCTTCAGATATTAGTTAGAAGTGTGGTCTGGGTTTTCTCCATGACAGGTTGTAAATTTATATTTTAGTCAGGGCTTTGCTCTTTCAGATTAATATATAATGTCTTTGCAAGCCCTCATTCTTTTCTTTCTTATTTATTTCCTCAGAAAAAAGAACCTTCTTTAAAAAGCTATATGATAGTGCTGGATGTAGCTCATTTTAACAAAGGTCAAAGCATTTTTGAGTAGTAAACATGATCACCAGATCTTTCCAGTATCTAGATGTTTGGCAGTCATGCCTCATCACTGGAATAAATAACTAGAGCTCCAGGGGCATACGACAGCTGTGGACATATGAAGCCTGTGGATATCTGGGAAGAGCCAGACACATCCTGTTTCTCCTCAACCATAGCCAAGAAGAGAATCAAGGCAAAAATCTCCCTTTTGCTTGAATCAACCAGACTTTTGGGCAAGCATAGAGCTTGCTGGGTCTACTGGTTTCAATTTGGCCTTAGAAACCAAATGGGTAATAGGAGATTTATTTGAGAAGTTACTGTTAAGAATCTAAGATTCTTTTCGATTGCAGCTCAGCAGCACCTGGATTCTATTCCTAGAGTATTTCCTCCTGTGATGATAGTATCAGCAATTAACATACTTATATTTATAAAGCTTTATTCTTCAGGGAGCACTCAACCCTTGGGAGAGGTCAGCTAATTAATTTCTGACTGTTGCATGTTTTATGACCTTGAAGATTACAGTGGTTATTAAGTTACTAAAATATTAAATCATGGGGCACCTGGGTGGCTCAGTCAGTTGAGCAACTGTCTTTGACTCGGGTCACGATCCTGGATTCCTGGGATAGAGCCCCACATTGGGATCCTTGCTCAGCGGGGAGTCTGCTTCTCTCTCTGCCCCCTCCCCCTCCCCCGCTCGTGTTCTCTCTCGCTCTCGCTCTCAAATGAATAAATAAAATCTTTAAAAAAATATTAAATCACTTTTGCAAGGACTCCCAGTAAGGAAGCAATAGAAAATAGGCGAAGAATTAAAGTCTTGGACATTCTGAGAAGTGTTTCCATCATTTCCCCAAAACAGGACCCTCACAGGAGTGTCCACTCTGTTTTAAGCAAGGAGAAAAAAATTTAAAAAGTGAGGCCACATTATCAATAGAGAAATAACATGCTTCAACATTCTATGGAAATCTTTGTTATACTAATATGAAGTCATCTGAAATTATCCATATCTCTCAAACCCTGAAGATAATTTCTTAGCAGCTATGAAGTCAAAGATTGGATGAACATCATTCTTCTGTAGTATGGTGGAAAGATCACTGGACCCTGATCCACAAAACTCAGGTTTAAATGTTGTCCCTTCCACTTATTAGCTATGTTATCCTGGACAAGATAATTGGTGCCTTAAAGTTTCAATTTTCTCAATTCTGAAATTGATATATCAATAACTGCCTGACAGCACACCCTTCTCTTCCCTTTCAGAGCCAGCATCCTAGTTCAAGACTCCATCATCTTTCACTTGAACTGCTACAACTGACTCTTAATTGGTTTCCTCTATTTTATGCTTGCTCTTCTACTGTCTTTTCTCCACATAGCTGTTGGAGAGGTCATTTAAAATCATAATTCAAATTGTATCACTTTTGCCTAAAATCCTTCACTGGCATCCATTTGTCTTTAGAATAAAATACAAATTCTGTACCATGGCCTAAAAGACTTGTAAAATCTGGTTGTTGCTCACTCCTTGGCTTACTCAAAATTGCTCTCTTAGCCTGACATTTAAGTTTTCCAACAATCTGACAACTAATTCTCCCAACTCTTCTTTCATCATTCATTCATTCACATATATACATATTCAACATATACTGAGTATCTACCTTATGCCAGGGACTGACTAGGCCCTGGGTCTAAGGAGCTGAATGAGTTAGGTCTTTGGGGGAAGAAGGGATAAATAGAAATGTGAAAATCCTTTTTTTTTTACCAGTGCTCTCAGAACAATCAAACCTTTGCCAAATTTGAGCAGGAAGCTTATTTATTTTTGAGCTAAGATTTTTCTTTTATGACAAATAATAGACTTTAATACTTATGATGTATCTTTAAGATACCTGATTTCTCCAAACACTGCTCCAGCTTTCAGAGTAACCAGAACTTGAGCACCATCAGAACCTCCAAGAACTTGGACTTCTCCTTGCTTGATGATATACATTTCCTTGCCGATTTCTCCCTGTGTACCAAATATAAAGAGAAAATGGTAGTCACTTTACTCTTGACAATTATGCCCCAAATTAAGAAATATAAACTGTTCCAGAAGAATAAATATAAATAAAGAACACAATATCAATGTAAAAGTAATTATCTTAAGACTTAAGGTAGTTATGGATGTATTATATGAAAGGAAATTACTAGGAAAGTGATACTTCCCAACATGTAAGCACTGTATGCCACCACTGGACAGGTGAAAATGTTTCAGTCAGCACATTGTTTCAGGGACAGGTATGGGTAGAGGAAATAATTGGTTGTAAGCATAGTCACCCTGGCTTTGGTGGTCACTGATATGCTTTGAAGAAGGTGCTTGGTGTATCAAAAGAGCATAGGCTACAGCCATTTGAAGGCCAACTCCACTCTTCTGCCTATAACACTGAGGTCTGAGTTTAGTAATTGGAGTACAGGAGACCTTTAAGCTATTATTCTTGTTCCATATTGAAAGGAAAGTGTTAATGCATCAGGTTGTTTTACTCAGTCTTGCTTATCTCTGGGGACTCTTGGAGCCAGGGCAATGATGCTTGTTCAAGCCAAGAGAACTGAACTCCTGGAATATTCACATAGTAACTGGTTAATAGTGTTATTCTGTATGCCTGGGGCAGTATAGCAAGATATACCAGGCTGTCAACATTGTTTAATGTAAACACAAAGATTTATGATGCGTATTTGGTATCTGGTTTGGAGTCTGAATCACGGCTAGTCATGTAGCTATGTGACCAGCACCATTTAACAAATTTGACCTCAAGACTCTGATGGGCTTCCCTAGGTGGAGACATTTTGTCTTTGTCTTTAGGTCTACAGCCAGAGAGAAAAATGTATCCTTATGACCCTCCCAGAAGTAGGACTTAGGAAGCCTGCACCTGATTTTTCTATTCTTTGCCTATGTGTAACTTTTTCTTCCTGTTCCTACACTGTTTGCCTTGCTATAATAAAACTTAAGCCATGAATATAACTTTATGTTGAATCATGTAAATCACCAAACTAATGGGTGGTTGTGGGACCCTTTGGACATCTCTTCTCACTCCAAGATCCAAAAAGAATAAATATGTTTTACAATGGACCTAAATTGCAATTGGGTCAAGAAAAGCTGTTAAATTCTAAATAAGCTGGTTTGCATAACACTAGGCAAACTATTTGGATAATAACACCTATAAGTCTTAGTAAATTGTGTCTCGATCACCCCGAGGTATAAAATAATAGCATGAACACAATAAATTTACTTACTTGGTTCAGGAGGGGACTGGCTTATTTAAATTCATTAAATATTCCTGTTAGCCATATTTTCAAAAGATTAGAATACATTAAAATTAACTCGGGATTAAACAATGTTGATTTTAGTTTATGCTCTATGATGGCTGAGACAATGTTTATTTTGTTCCAGTGCTGAGCATAGGCTTATGATATAGGCACTCATTTATGAATGAGGGAAATACAGTTAAACCATTTTCTGGGAAGTTTTGAAGTCCTTTAATACCAAGGTTTGTTTTCCTTCCACTTCCCTTTTTAAAAAAGATTTATTTATTTTAGAGAGATAGAGAGTTCGAGTATAATTGAGGGAGGGGCAGAGGGAGAGAATCTCAAGCAGACACCCTGCTGAGTGCAGAAGCCCATATGGCGCTTGATCTCGTGACCCATGAGATCATGACCTGAGCCGAAACCAAGAGCGAGACACTCAGCCAACTGAGCCTCCAAGGCACCCCGGTTGTTTGCCCTTCCTGACCATTAATTCTTATCATATTATAATTGTTAGGTTGAATTTAAAGTTTTCAGGTTCTACCTCTTAGTTAACATCTGTGACACTGAATTCCTCATTTTATCTTCCCATTACTTTTATGAAGAAAATAAAGTAAGCACTATTATTTCCATTTTACAGAAAGAAAAATAAAGGCACAGATCAGCACAGCTGACTAGTCAAAGCTCCATTACAGTAACTAGAAGCAAAAGGAAGCCTAGAATCTCCTAACTATGCAATGCGAGAAGTATATTTAAATTTTGCATTGTACAGAATATTAAGCATGCATTTATTCTCAAACATGGATCAAAGTAGAAATTCCAAGACAGATGGATCTTATTACAGTTGTTTCCATAATATCAATGTTAATAACATCTTACATTTGCATAGTACTTTTAAAAATCATAATAATATCTGATATTTACATTGCTCCTTATTTTAATACCTGCATTTGTTCCATCAGAACATGCTACCTTATAATTGTAAAGCATTTTCAGGGATCTTAACTCATTTAATTCTTGCAAAAATCCCAGTGAGGTCAAAGATATTTAAAAATTGGTAGTAGAGGCTTGAAAAGTTAAGTGTCTTGAGCAAATTTACAAGGTTGGCAGATGATAGCATTAAAACTAGCAGCACCTATGTCACCTGACTCTATAGAATATATACAGATAGATCATATCTAATGATAAATCCAGTATCAACACCAATTTCTTAAAAACCAATAAAATAGCTATGAATTATTTAAAAAAAAAAAAAAGGAAAGGTGTCTGAATATTAGTTTTCCAAGAGATACTCCAGGAAGTAATGATTACGACAGGGCTATACTCCTTATTCTTTGCATGAAGTAATTCTCAAGGAACTGGAATGATTTTTCAAAGGCAGTTATTACAACTGACTGGAGGTAGAAGTATGTAATGGGCACTTAAATATAGTTCAGCACGTTTAATTATTTTTTAATGATCATTTCAATAATTTTCCAAGGAGATCTGGCATAATCAACGAACCAAAACTTCCACGATTTCTTGCATATTTCTAGGCTAATTTAAGCCTTTCCTGCAAGTTTAATTAGAATTCAGATAAAGTAGACATTCCTTAGAGAACAAGGTCTGACAGCATGTGCAAAATAAGATCAAACTAAGCTTTTGTGGTTGGTTTATGTACTAATTTGGAGAAAGTGTAGAAATGCAAGAGCTTCCTGTAGAGTGAGGTAACACTTAGTGAGAGAGCACTTCAAATTTTCAGGGTTCCTGTGTAGAAGGATATATTCTTCAGAAGGGGCATTCTGACACTCAAATTAATTCTTGCAATTAATTCCGGGAAAATTCCCAAGTATTCTTTGAAATGGTTCAAGCTACCCACTCAGTATATTTGGGAGTCATCTTGAAGATTAGGCACGTCAGCAAACTTCATCCCGAGCCCTGACATGTCTTCAATTATTAAGGTAACTGCCAATAGAATATGAGTTTTTTCTTTCCTGTTTCCTACAGTGATTTGTGGAAATGATAAGCAAAAACAAAGCTGAATTTAACAACTTTTCATCTCTGTCAATATCTACTATGAATTAAATCCACCTTTCTTACAAACAAAAGCAAAGAAATGTGGCAGGTAGTCTCATGCCTTCTCATTTCTGCTATTTTCCCTACTTATTCCTTTCCTTCCTTCACCTGTGTTCACTGATGTGTTTTTATTATGGAGTGCTGGATATATTAGAGGAAGGAATTAGAAATGAGAAGGCTGTATCTACTCTGGATTTCACACTTTGTTAAGCAAATTTGAACTGCTTAGGGGCATGGGTGTTAAAGTTTCTATGAGTTATCTCAATTTCCAGTCCCTGCTGTTATTGGAACAAATTGAAAGGCCATTTTGGTGCATTAAGGCCATGTCATTCCAAATGTACCACTGCCCTAAAGGGGTCCTTAAACTGACCTGTGGTTTGTATTTCCCATTTCAATGAAAATGACTTCATATCACCAACCTTTCTACTTTTAACTTAGACTAATTTGTGTGGGATTGCATATTCTTGGTTTCTATTATGTCACAATCTCTCCTCCGTTTTTCCTCCTTTACCTCTGATAGCTCCTTCTCTGATTCTTCTTCCTTGACCTCCTCCATAAATAATGGTATTTTCCAAAGTTACAGGCCTTGGCCCTCTTCTTTTTACCTTTCTTGAACTTCTAATGAAGCTGGTTTCCATATGTTTGTTTTACCTCTAGTTCTATCTTCTCTCACAAACTAGACTGATTTCTACCTGTGCACCAGTTGTCTCCACCCAGATGTTGAAATACTTTATACTCTTGACCTTGTTTTACACCATAATCCCAGTTGATCACTTGCTTCCATTCTGTAAATATGCCAAGCTCTATCCTAGCTCATGGCTCCAAGTCTTCATCTAAAATGCTGTCCTCTCCAACTTATTACTAAAGAAATAGTTCTCTTTATATTTTATAAAGGTCATGGCTGACAACCTGACAACCTCCCCCCTTCTCAAGCCCCAAATCTAAATAAGTGCCATTGCCAGAACACGTTTCCCTAGTGAATTCTATTTTTCCTTTGTAGAAGTTAGCACATTTTGGAGTTATGTATTTATTTAATTTCATTTGTTTATTGTTTTTCTCTTCCACCAGGCCAGTGATTCTCAACTTTGGCTGCATTTTAGAGTTATCTGGGAGCTTTTAAAAAATATTGGTATGTGAGCTGACCCTAACCCATTGAATTGCTGGGGATGGATCCCAGACTTCTAATTTTAGGTGATTCTGATGTACACTGTGAATTGAATACCTTGCACTAGATTGTAAGCCCTTGGAGGACGAGAACCATCTTTTTTTGCTCACTGTTGGTCGGTTACACCCAGTACTCAGCACAGTGCCTGGCCATAGAACTAAAAAATATTGACTTTTTTTGAATAAGTGATGCTAAAATGTTCTAACTTTTGACTTATTGTAGTCTTCTGAACTTCCTCTGCAGAGAGTTTCTTTCTGCCTTAGAGCATGCTAATTCTTTCCTTTATCTGGAATGCCTGTTTCTTCTTTTTCTTGGTTCATGTAGATTCATTTTTTTGGCTCTCTCTCTTTTTTTTTAAGTAGCCTCCATGCCCAGCCTAATGTGGGGCTTGAAACCATGAACCTGATATCAAGACCTGAGCTGAGATCAAGAGTTAGACATTTGGGGTGCCTGGCTGGCTCAGTCATTTAAGAGGCTGCCTTTGGCTCAGGTCATGATCCTAGGGTCCTGGGATCAACTCCCACTTCTGGCTCCCTGCTCAGCCGAGAGTCTGCTTCTCCCTCTCCCTCTAGCACTCCTCCTGCTTGTGCATGCATGCTCTCTCTCTCTGTCAAAAAAAAAAAAAGAAAAAAAAAGGCACTTAACTGACTGAGCCACCCAAATGCCCCTGTAAATTCACTTTTTAAGACTTGGTTTGAATAGCATCTTCTTCAGGAAGTCTTGCCAGCACCCCAGTGGGACAAGTGTCCTTACTCCATGTCCTATAACAGTTTGTGCTTACATTTACCATAGCACCTAACACATTATTTTGGAATGATAATAAGTGCTTCTCACCCTTACTTGCTTGTGAACTCCCCAAGGTTTGGGATCATTTCTCATTTCTTTAAACTGCTCATCTTCCTCTACTTTTTATTCTGATTATTGACTTCACTACTGATTTAGTCTCTCAAGATATAAAACCCAAGGTTAGCATTCCTTCTCTCCTACCTTAAGTTAGAAATCAGAGATGTGCAAAAATGTTCATTGTAAAGTTATTTATAATAGCAAACATTTGAAAATTATCATATATTCAAAAAGAAAAGATCTAAATAAAGAGATACACTATAAAAAAAGAAAATTATTGTATATTCATAGACCATAATATTATACATCTTTAAAAATGAGGTTGTAGAAGATTACTGAATAGTAAATAAAATGTTCATATGATATATAGTTACATGACAAAACATAAATACAGTATGTCAATTTTATAAAACAAGCTTTATCTATCCACCAATCAGTATAAAAAATAAGTTGCAATATATGAGTAGTGGTTATTCTGGGTAGTGGAATTTTCATCTTTATGCTTTTATGTGTTTTCCATTTTAAAAATAATGAGCATGTATTACTTTTATAATCATAAAAATTGCAGTTAAATTGGAAAGAATGTGGCATTAATTATCCATTAATTGGGTGAGCTAAATGGAGGTAACTGATAGCTTGCTGAAGACATAAAAAGGGCAGAACCACCTTTCACTTCTATAACTTTTTTCTCCACTTTAAATATTTGGCATTAATGGGGTGTGACGAGTGATGATTTACATTTATACAAAAAAACTTTTCAGACTTCCCACACTTATATCCTATAGATAATGAAATCTATATTGTCTTGTTCCATTTTGAACTCAGAGTTGATTATTCTTTTACAAAACTATGTGTCATAATTATTTCTATTCTATGGAATTCACCCTGGAAATTCTATTTAAACTATGCTCTTGACCTATATCTGAACTTCTTAAATGTACTTATTTATTGTGTATTCAAAAGATAGCACGCACTCACCTTTTTGCAGACAAAGTCACCAGGTAAATAAACAGTGGATTTCAATCTTAGCAACATGTCATAAATCATCTGTGTATCACAACCCTAAAGAAAAAAATAACAAAGAGAAAAATAATTCTTATAGGCACAGCTACAAAGACAACATTCCAAATAATTTAAAATGACATGAAAATAAATAGTAATAAAAGTTGTTTGTGTTAACACTAAAATATTAATTGCCAATATGGACTTGTTTTGTCCCAAAATTTAGGAAAAAACCCCACAAACCTATAATGTGAATACAAGACTTTGGATCCTGGTCAGACAGATTTGGGTTTTAATCCTGTCTCCACTACCAGTATTATAGAAGGTTATCTTTTTTCTTTTTTTTCTTTTTTTAAAGATTTTATTTATTTATTTGACAGAGTGAGACAGCCAGCAAGAGAGTGAACACAAGCAGGGGGAGTGGGAGAGGAAGAAGCAGGCTCCTAGCGGAGGAGCCTGATGTGGGGCTCGATCCCAGAACGCTGGGATCACGCCCTGAGCCAAAGGCAGACGATTAAGGCCTGTGCCACCCAGGCGCCCCATGGAAGGTTTCCTAATCGGTTAAGTGGGAGTTAAAAGGGTAGATTTCATAATGGTAAAATTTTACTCATGTAAAACTCAACATAGTGTTTAATTAATGATAGCTATTAAATGATTATGGTAACAGAATAGTGATAATAATTATTAGTATTAAGACTGACCTAGACCAAAATAAAAATCTGAATATGTTGCTTTTTTATAACACCTTTCATACTGCTGTTTGATATTATTATTTAACTTTCCAAGCTCGTATGTCTTTCTTTACCAGCTTATTTATTATCTTCTTAAAAGCAGAGTAACTATACATAATAGATATAAAAGTAATATCTGTTGAATGAATGATGTTCATATCCACTTTAATAGTGTAAGAGACACATCTGATTTGTTAGAATATGTGTGTATATTTGTGTTGTGCCCAAAGAATAATAATTTATCTATATAATAGGCTAAAGAAAAATTGACAAATGCTTCAAAAATGTTACTTTACATAGTGATTTGGAATTTTTTGCTTTCACCAAATATTTTATTTTTCTCTCAGAGCTGCTAACATGTAGCTGCCTTCCTTTTGTGGTTGGTCCTTCCCATCCCTTAGGGGAATTACTGTTTTGTGGAGAACTAATCATAGTCAGGAGCAGAGGAAGGCGGAGGAGACACAAAGGGCATGCTCCCAATTTGTGGATTGGATAATCATTCAGCAATCACCAGTTTTCTGTAATGATTTCCATAGCAAACACTTGACCTAGATCCATCTGAAATTTAGACTTCAGGGATGCTTGACTGATAAGGAAAGTTAATGATTTATGATTGAAGTATCTTCATGTAGCCATTGGTAAGGAACATTCAAATGAACTTGAAGTCAGAATTTTAAAAATTTATGTGAGAAAGTATAGCTTTTGGTTATCCAGCATAGAAAAAAAAGGCCAAGGCTGACAGGAATACCTTCTTAATATAGCCCAACAAATATTGATGAAAAGCTGCTATGAGCAAGCCTTTGTACATGCCCTTGGAGCTATGAAAGATGAAAGAGAGTAAATTAGTTGGGATGATGTTTCAAGTAAACAGAAAAGCTGTAATTGATGGTAGAAGTGAATCATGTCATAAGACATTCCAGTTAAATATCCATAAAACTTTGAAGAGGAGATGGAGTTACTACTTTCTGGGAATGGGAACAGGAGAGGGGGAAGCACCAAGAAGTTGCTCATGTAGATAACACAATTGGAGTCCGTTGAAGATGAATATGATTTGTATTTGCAAAAACACGGAAAGATCCTTTTAGGTAAAGGAAAATTTACTTTTTCTTTTCTTGCTATATATTTGTTTTGTGCAAGGTATATAATTTTTATTTATATTTGTTTTATTCCTACTGTGTCTCATAGGTTATCATACTTGCTAAAGCAAATGACAAACAATTTCTTTCTAAAAATTGTGGTTATTTTGTTTTTAGTAAAAATTCTCTAAATATATGGCTCATGTGCCTGATTTCTTTTTCTTTTCTTTTTTTTTTTTTTTTAGATTTTATTTATTTATTTTGGAGGGGGAGAGAGAGAGAGAATGTGGGCATGAGCAAGCAGACTCCTGTGCTGAGTGCAGAGCCCAACTCGGGGCTCAGTCTCATGACCTTGAGATCACGACCCTAGCTGAAATCAAGAGTGGGATGCTTAACTGACTGAGCCACCCAGGCGCCCCATTATGTGACTGATTTCTTTTTTTAAATTTAAATTCAATTTGCCAACTTATAGTACATGATTACCTTCAGAATGTAGTGTTCAATAATTTATTAGTTGCGTATAACATCCATTGCTTACCACATCACATGCCCTTTTTAATGCCCATCACTTGACTACCCCATCTCCCACCCACCTCACCTCCAGCAACTCTCAGTTTGTTTCCTATAGTTAAGAGTCTCTCATGGTTTTTCTCCCTCTCTGATGACTTCCCATTCAGTTTTCCCTCCCTTCCCCTATGGTCCTCTGCCCTGTTTCTTATATTCCACATATGAGTGAAACCCTATGATAATTGTCTTTCTTTGATTGACTAATTTTGCTTAACATAATACCCTCCATTTCCATCCACACTGATGTAAACGGTAAGTATTCCTTCTTTCTGATGGCTAATATTACAGTGCCTGATTTCTCTTAAAGCTGTAATTGGGTCAGAGTAATTTCATTTTGGAAATTTGTGTTCTGATCACTCAGAACTCTTAAAAAACACAAATAAACTTCGGATCAATCTTAGGATCTCCCTCACTAAAGAAAGTTCATGTTCTTGATGTTTTAGAGAAAATTCATTAGAAATACACTTGGAAGTTCTTAAGCATAAACATGTTTGGAATAGTATTGTGATAAAGCTAACTCTCAATCATTCATATCCATAGAGAAGAATAACACTGTAAATGATCTGAAACAGAAGAGTAAAAAAAAAAAACCCATTTACATTTATGCAATTTGATTTTTTGGGCATTAATTTTTACAATCCTAATTATAATTGTGGGCCAAAATAAAGTTTTCATTCCTTGAACAATTCCTATTGAAATGAACTTTGATGAAAATTCCCAAGTGTATTAAATTGTATTCATAGGAGTTATTAATGATTTTAATGTTTTCCTATGACTGTAATTCTTGTTCTATAAATACACAGAGATGTGTGTGGCAGTATTGTTTTCAGTACCAAAAAAAATGGAAACAACATGTCAATCTGTGGACAGATAAAAATGTTGAATATTTGTAGGTTGTAATACCATAGAGTGGTTAAAATAAATAAATCAGATCTTTCTCTGCATATAGATATGATTGAACTTGACAAAAAAATTGGGCTGCACAAAAAAACAAGATGTAGAATATAATCAATATGGCTCCAGCTATGAAAACACTACACAAAATAGTCATTGATGCCTGTATAGATATAAACTGAAATTACAAAAATGAGGACTGGAAGGATACCTTTGAAATCATCTTAGTGGCCCCCTCTGGGCAGGGTGAGAGAATGAAACTGGGGAGAAGAACTGACGAGATGTCAGTTTGACTTTTATTAATTTCAATGAAAATGAAGTAAAACACACACCTCAAGATCGTTTGTAGGAACAGAATGCCCTTTGAGGAAGAACACATTTCATCTTTTCTCTTCTACCTTTAGGTTAGCTTACTGGCAGAAAGCACTAATAAAGGAAACCCAATATGTGAAAGTGTTAGACCAAACTAGGAGATGAGCTCTAAAATAGATAAGCAAACAATTATTGCTTTCCTCAGTAGAAATGTGCAAGTGCCTACATGAATAACTTTTAGCTTAGAGCTTGGATTTCCTCAGAGAAAAAATCTGAACTGTTATAAATATGAATTTTTATGAACACATTTGCATAGAATATGTATCAATTTATGTAAATGCAACATAGTAGCTGTATGTAATAAAAACTTACAGTTTAAGTTTTATCAATTAAGTGTTTCTGTACCCTAATTGTTTTATGGACAGGAGCCACTGGCCTTGGGGCAACTGTGATCTAGAACTAGGTTCTTCTCATCTGTACTTAGGCTTTGTGAATGAAGTTCGCATTACGAAGTTGCTATAGTTTATGAGTCTGATAACAATTATCTCCACCCTCCACCCCTCGAAAATAATTCTTTTCTTGAGATACACTTTGTTCCACTATTGTGTGATTAAAAAGAATTACATCCCAGGGCTAGTGTTTTTTCTTCGTAATGCAGCTCCATTTCTTTTATAGAGGGCATCAGGAAAGTTTTTGATTTTCAGAAGGTCAGAGCACAGTCATTGTTTCATAAATGTCCTTTTTAAAAATAAAGTGAGAGTACCTGTATAAGTATCAACATTAACATTATATTAATAACATTTGTATTAAATTTTACTATTTTCTTTTCTTTTTTTAAAAAAGATTTTATTTATTTATTCGACAGAGATAGAGACAGCCAGCGAGAGAGGGAACACAAGCAGGGGGAGTGGGAGAGAAAGAAGCAGGCTCATAGCGGAGGAGCCTGATGTGGGGCTCGATCCCATAATGCCGGGATCACGCCATGAGCTGAAGGCAGACGCTTAACCGCTGTGCCACCCAGGCACCCCAAATTTTACTATTTTCTTATCTTTACCTGTTTTATTCTTTCAACCTTCCTGTGATGCCTGGCATTAATTAATGTATTATCACTCCTGGTTTTTAGATGAGGGAATGGAAACTTAGGAAGTCTTTTGACTACTTCCCTAAGGTCACACATGCAATAGATGTCACAGAAAGGGAATCACCAGAGTGTGTGTATTGTTGTCTTTTAAATCTGCATTCTGAACAACTGAGGGCAAGATCTGTGTATTCTTCACTTCTGTGCCCTCAATGTCTCACCAATGTTTGGGGCATGCTAGGCACTAAGTAAATATGGGGTAATGCATAAAATGAAGTTGTCAGATATTACTCCATTTTCAGCAATGGGAAATTCAGTGCTATATTACAGATGTGAATACAGATTCTAGAGATTTTAACAGAAATAGAGAAATTCTATTTTTATTTTATTATTATTACTATTTTTAGAGATACACTTATTTATTTTAGAGAGAAAGAGAATGCGTGAGAGCTGGGGGAACGGCAGGGAGAGAGAATGTCAAGGAGACTCCTCCCCACGCACAGACCCCTGATGGGGGAGTTGGGGGGGCTTCATTCCACAATCCATGAGATCATGACTTGAGCTGAAACCAAGAGGCAGACGCTCAACCACCTGAGCCACCCAGGCACCCCTCTATTTTTATTTAAATCAAAACCTAACATATAGATTAGATGGTGGTTCCTGTACCTAGAAAGTTCTTTTAATAATGCCAAGCTCTGAACAGAACTGAAAACCTGGTAAAATTTATTTTTGTAATGATTACCTTCTCAGTCCTGCAGGATTTCTCCATTTCTAGGTTTATTCCTGCTTAACTTCTTTGAAACAGAACTTAAGATATTATCAGTAATTTATAATTCACTGTGACTTTTAGGTGTCCCTAAAGTATAAACAATAGTCTTCAGGGATTTTCCCAACTCAGCCTTATTTATTATAAAAGGAAATGCTTTATCCCATCTTAAACTCCACTTCTATTAACAAGTGATGGGGGGTATGTGTAGAGCAGAGAATTCTGAATTCAGTTGCCCATGCTATTGACTATGCCAGTCGTGCTACTGATTGGTAGCTATCAGGAGCAGCGAAGTCAAATGTGATAAATAATTTGCAAGTTATTATGTCATAATTTATTGAGTTCTAAGTGATGTTGGACACAACCCTATGCTCAATATTTGCAAACATTCGTAAAAGTTATGTCCATCAAGCTTTCCTTGAGAACTGACAATAATTCTATTTTTCTGGGAGCTTCAGTATCACATAAAGTGGGAAGTCACAACCCTGTGGATGAATCTAATCCATCTTGAAAATAGGTTCAAGCAGGGCCACACGAAGAACCTGATTTTACCAGTGTAGAAACTCCTGTGTGATTGAATTAGTTTTATTTTCTAGTTAGTAATATGGTGATAATAACAACAGAATTTACTATGTGGCAGGTGTTGATATAAACACTTTACATGTTTTGAGTCACATAATCATCACACAACCAAGGATATTATTATTTAGAATTTCCCTGCCTTATTGGGAAGCACTGGAGAGCAGGGACTATATGGGTGCAGCATCTGGAGTGCCTCACACTTTAGTCAGAGTAACTGTTCAGGGTGTGTAGCTGAATGGAGTTCATCTGGGTCATAAGCTCATTGTTCAAAATACTTTAAAAAATCTAGCAACAGTACCTTATTACTGATACCACCAGGTAAAAATAAAGGTAATTAAAATGAAATGTAGTAAGTCTTACTGTAATGCTCTGATTTGAAAACTTTCAGAGAAAATGTAATGGCATATCTGATTAGGGTGTTACTAGTGGGGGATCATGTGTGACTAGTAGAAATAATTATGTCATTTCCATTCCATTCCTGACTCAGTCTGTCACTCACATAGTTTGTCACCCCCACCCTTCATCTTTCCTACCACTGAAGTCAAAACCTCTCCAGGCTTCACTTGCCACATAATCACAATGAGTCACAGGTCCCAGTGAGGTGTCCTGTTTGGGATCTGTTCTGCATTTTTCCTGGAGCAGCAAATAGCGAGAAACACTGTGCTTTCCTTGATAGACTGGTCATGCCTACATTCTCATTTTGGTATCTGGATCCCTGGTTACCTGTTAAGCTCTTTTTCAGTTTCTAAGGGATGAGATTTAAATTCTGACCACTAGGTGGCAAAATAGAACTTTTACTAAATTCTCTCCCGTCTCTGGTAATTTAGTGGTAGAGGCAAAATGTGATTTCCCTAGCATTTGATTTCATAAATGATATTTAAAAATTGAAATCAAAATAATCGATTATCAGAAAGTAGAGAAAACTGCTCAGTTTTATAGAAATGAATTGTTCCTTATTAGCTTAATACTTGAGCTTGGGCTGTAACATCATGCAATCTACAAGGAAGAGAGCCATTTTTTTGTGGAAAAACTTAAAAAATATTATAATATGATTATTCATCCTTAAGCTCTTTAGAAGCTCTTGAAACCCCATGTAGAAGCAGCAAATCTTACTAATTAACCACAATTGATTGAAGAAAAATTTTAGTAAAATCCTGCGACTCTAATTCTGCTTTTGACTGAGAAAGAAAAGAACCACATGAGATTTAGGGTGTTGTCTTAGTAGGAGAATAGCAAATTGTGTGTGAATTTAGCTTTCTGGGTGTGAAACTGATGTGCTAATACTAATTCTGTGAAAACTGGTAAGGAATGGCCTTGAGCTAGCATTGTTTTTTGATCCTAGGAAAACTTCTCTGGTTGCTCAACATCTTATCATTCGTCCAGATAGGGCTGGTGGGGAATTGAAAAATAGCATCGTAGAGTGGTTAAGTTCATAGACTGTGTAGTAAGAAAAACCTGTGCTCATACCCTGTCCCACTGCTTTGAGATGTATGGCCTCAATCAGGTAAGTAGTTTGCACTTTCTGTAAAATGGGGATACTAATAAAACTTTTGTTAGAGGTTTGCTGTGAGAATCGAGAGAAGGTATTGAAGCAGATAATACAGTGTAGTACATAGTGAGAATAATAATAAACAACAGTTATTATTTTTGAGAGGATGCATTTATCAATTTTCAAATTTGGCATTAGCAATAGCTTGGTTTCTTACTTTTGACTTAATTATATTCTGTATAAATCCAGCAGTGCTTGGGGTCTGTGATGGTCAATTTTGGGTTAACTTGGCTAGGCTACAGCCTTCTTAGGTATTTAGTTAAACATAAGTCTAAATGTTACTGTGAAGGTATTTTTTAGATGAGGTTAATATTTAAGTTATTAGACTTTGAGTAAAGCAAGGAAACACTCCATTATGTGGGTGGGCCTTATTCAATCAGTTGAAGGCCTTAAGAGGAAACAAACAAACAAACAAACAAACAAACAAACCCTGAAGTACTCTGACAAGAGAGAATTATGTTTCCAAACTGCTTTGGGTTTGAGATGCAACATTCACTCTTCTCAGGGTCTCTAGCCTGTTGGCTTGCCCTGTAGATTTAAAAAAAATTTTTTTTTTATTATATTATGTTAGTCACCATACAGTACATCCCTGGTTTTTGATGTAAAGTTCGATGATTCATTAGTTGCCTATAACACCCAGTGCACCATGCAATACGTGCCCTCCTTACTACCCATCACCAGCCTATCCCATTCCCCCACCCCCCTCCCCTCTGAAGCCCTCAGTTTGTTTCTCAGAGTCCATAGTCTCTCATGCTTCATTCCCCCTTCTGATTACCCCCCCTTTCTTTATCCCTTTCTTCCCCTACCGATCTTCCTAGTTCTTATGTTCCATAGATGAGAGAAATCATATAATTGCCTTTCTCTGCTTGACTTATTTCACTTAGCATTATCTCCTCCAGTGCCATCCATGTTGCAGCAAATGTTGAGAATTCGTTCTTTCTGATAGCTGAGTAATATTCCATTGTATATATGGACCACAATTTCTTAATCCAGTCATCCGTGGAAGGGCATCTCGGCTCCTTCCACGATTTAGCTATTGTGGACAATGTTGCTATGAACATTGGGGTGCATATGGCCCTTCTCTTCACTACGTCTGTATCTTTGGGGTAAACACCCAGTAGTGCAATGGCTGGATCATAGGGTAGCTCAATTTTTAACATTTAAGGGACCTCCACACTGTTTTCTAGAGTGGCTGTACCAACTTGCATTCCCACCAACAATGTAGGAGGGATCCCCTTTCTCCACATCCTCTCCAGCAATTGTTGTTTCTTGCCTTGTCAATTTTTGCCATTCTAACTGGTGTAAGGTGGTATCTTAGTGTGGTTTTGATTTGAATTTCCCTGATGGCTAATGATTTTGAACATTTTCTCATGTGTCTGTTAGCCATTTGTATGTCATCATTGGAAAAGTGTCTGTTCATATCTTCTGCCCATTTTTTGTTTTTTTTATTTGTTTCTTGTGTATTGAGTTTGAGAAGTTCTTTGTAGATCTTGGATAGCAGTCTTTTATCTGTAGTATCATTTGCAAATATATTCTCCCATTCCGTGGGATGCCTCTTAGTTTTTTTGACTGTTTCCTTGACTGTGCAGAAGCTTTTTATCTTGATGAAGTCCCACAAGTTCATTTTATCTTTTGTTTCTCTTGCCTTTGGAGATGTGTCATGAAAAAGGTTGCTTTGGCTGATGTCGTAGAGGTTGCTGCCTATGTTCTCCTCTAGGATTTTGATGGATTCCTGTCTCACATCGAGGTCTTTCATCCATTTGGAGTTTATTTTTGTGTATGGTGTGAGAGAGTGGTCAAGTTTCATTCTTTTGCATGTAGCTGTCCAATTTTCCCAGCACAATTTATTGAAGAGACTGTCTTTTTTCCACCAGATGTTTTTTCCTGCTTTATCAAAGATGAGTTGCCCAAAGAGTCGAGGGTCCATTTCTGGGTTCTCTATTCTGTTCCATTGGTCTATGTGTCTGTTTTTGTGCCAGTACCATTCTGTCTTTGTGATCACAGCTTTGTAGTACAGCTCAAAATCCGGCATTGTGATGCCCCCAGCTTTGTTTTTCCTTTTCAACAGTTCCTTGGCGATTCGGGGCCTTTTCTGCTTCCATACAAATTTAAGGACTATTTGTTCCAGTTCTTTGAAAAATGTCATCGGTATTTTGATCAGGATAGCACTGAAAGTGTAGATTGCTCTGGGTAGCATGGACATTTTTTTTATAATGATTTTTTATTATATTATGTTAGTCACCGTACAGTACATCCCCGGTTTTCGATGTAAGGCTCGATGATTCATTAGTTGTGTATAACACCCAGTGCACCATGCAATATGTGCCCTCCTTACTTGGGTAACATGGACATTTTAACTATGTTAGTTCTTCCGATCCATGAGCATGGAATATTTTTCCATCTTTTTGTTCCTTCTTCAATGTCTTTCTAGAGTGATTTATAGTTTCTAGAATATAGATCCTTTACATCTCTGGTTAAGTTAATTCCAAGGTAATGTATGGTTTTTGGTGCTATTGTAAATGGGATGGATTCCCTAATTTCTCTTTCTTCAGTCTCATTATTCGTGTATAGAAATGCAACTGATTTCTGAGCATTGATTTTGTATCCCGCCACATTACTGAATTGCTCTATAACTTCTAATAGTTTGGGAGTGGATTCTTTTGGATTTTCCATATAGAGTATCATGTCATCTGCAAAGAGAGACAGTTTGACTTCTTCTCTGCCGATTTGGATACGTTTTATCCCTTTTTGTTGTCTGATTGCTGTTGCAAGGACTTCTAGTACTATGTTGAATAATAGTGGCGAGAGTGGACATCCTTGTCGTGTTCTGATCTTAAGGGAAAGGCTTTCAGCTTTTCCCCATTGAGAATGATATTTGCTGTAGGCTTTTCATAGATGGTTTTTATGAGTTTGAGGAATGTACCCTCTATCCCTACACTCTGAAGGGTTTTAATCAGGATAGGATGCTGTGTTTTGTCAAATGCTTTTTCTGCATCTATTGAGAGAATCATATGATTTTTGAATTTTTCTTTTTGGATATAATCTAAGACACTGATTGATTTGCGAATGTTGAACCACCCTTGCATCCCAGGGATGAATCCCACTTGGTCATGATGGATAATCCTTTTAATGTACTGTTGGATTCTATTAGCCAGGATCTTGTTGAGGATTTTGGCGTCCATATTTATTAGGGAAATCGGTCTGTAATTCTCCTTTTTGATGGGGTCTTTGCCTGGTTTGGGGATCAAGGTAATATTGGCCTCATAGAATGAGTTTGGTAGCTTTCCTTCTGTTTCTATTTTTTGAAATAGCTTTAGGAGAATAGGTATTATTTCTTCTTTGAATGTTTGGTAGAATTCCCCAGGAAAACCATCTGGGCCTGGAGTTTTGTTATTTGGAAGGTTGTTTATCACTGACTCAATCTCTTCATAATTAATTGGCCTGTTTAAGAAATCAATTTCTTCCTGTTTCAGTCTTGGTAGTTTATAGGTTTCCAGGAAGGCCTCCATCTCTTCCAGATTGCTTAATTTATTGGCATAAAGCTGTTGATAAAAGTTTCTAATAATCCGTCCAATTTCATTGGTGTTGGTTGTGACCTCTCCTTTTTCATTCATAATTCTATTAATTTGGGTCCTTTCTCTATTCTTTTGGATAAGTCTTGCCAGTGGTCTGTCAATTTTATTGATTCTCTCAAAGAACCAGCTTCTAGTTCTGTTGATCTGCTCTACTGTACTCCTGGTTTCTAATTCATTGATTTCTGCTCTAATCTTGGTCAACTGCTTCCTTGTGAGTGGATTAGGCCTGTCCCTCTGTTGCCGTTCCAGCTTCTTGAGGTGAGAATATAAAAACTGCATTTTAGATTTTTCTATTCTTTTGAGTGAGGCTTGGATGGCTATGTATTTCCCCCTTAGGACTGCCTTTGCAGTATCCCATAGGTTTTGGACCACTGTGTTTTCATTCTCGTTGGTCTACATAAATTGTTTAAATTGATTTTTGATTTCCTGGTTTGTTGAATCATTCCTGAGCAGGATGGTTCTTAGTCTCCAAGTGTTTGAGTTTCTTCCAAATTTTTCCTTGTGGTTGAGTTCCAATTTCAAGGCGTTGTGGTCTGAGAATATGCAGGGGATAATTTCAATCTTTTGGTATCGGTTGAGACCTGTTTTGTGTCCCAGAACATGGTCTATTCTTGAGAATGTTCCATGGGCATTAGAATAGAATGAGTATTCTTTGGTTCTGGGGTGTAGTGTTCTATATATATTTATGAGGTCCAACTCATCGAGTATGGCATTGAAAGCCCATGTTTCTTTGTCAATTTTCTGCTCTGTCTATTTCTGATAGTGGAGTGTTGCGGTCCCCTACTATTAACATATTTTTATCTATATGTCTCTTTATTCTGGTTAAGAGTTGGCTTGTGTATCTTGCTGCTCCCCTGTTGGGGGCATATATATTTATAATTGTCATATCCGCTTGCTGGATACATCCTTTAAGAATAATATAGTGCTCTTCTGTGTCTCTAACTATAGTCTTTAGTTTAAAATCCAATCTGTCTGATATGAGAATTGCTACCCCAGCTTTCTTTTGAGGTCCATTGTCGTGAAAGATGGTATTCCATCCCTTTACTTTCAGTCTGAATATATCTTTAGGTTCAAAATGAGTCTCTTGTAGACAGCAAATGGATGGGTCATGTCTTTTTATCCAATATGCAACCCTGTGGCATTATGGGAGCATTTAGGCCATTTACATTGAGACAGAATATTGAGAGATATGATTTTAATGATGCCATGTTGCCAGTAAAGTCTGTTTCTATTGATTGTGGACTTTCTGTTCTGTATCACTCTTGGGGCCTTTTTACCTTTATAGAACCCCCCTTAATATCTCCTGTAGGGCTGGTTTCATGGTTATGAAATTGGTCAATGAATGGTGATTCTGGAAGGTCTTTATTTCTCCATCAATTCTGAATGATAGCCTTGCTGGATAAGGAAACTTGGCTGCATGTTTTTCTCTGAAAGAGCTTTAAAAATGCCCCCCCAACCCTTTCTCTCATTCCAGTTCTGTGTAGACAGGTCTGACATAATTCTGATACCTTTGCCTTGGTACGTGAGAAATTTCTTTGCCCTGGCCGCTTTCAATACTGTATCCTCGGATCTAATATTTGTGAATTGCAGTATTACGTAACACGGCGTAGGTTTGTCATGGTTGAGCTTGGGAGGGGTCCTCTCTGCCTCTTGGACACGAATGTTTGTTTCCCTTGCTAGATTAGGGAAGTTTTCAGCTACAATTTGTTCAAATATATCTTCTAGACCTCTGTTTTTCTCCACCCCCTCGGGGATGCCGATGATTCTGACATTGGAACATTTCATTGAGTCAGTAATCTCCCGTAACCTACATTCTTGAGAATGGATTTTTTTGAGTCCAGATTCTATTTTAGCTTTCTCTTCTACTAACCCAGCCTCCGATTCGCTGATACGTTTTTCTGCCTCATTCACCCTGGCTGTCAGAGCCTCTAGTTTTGCCTGCATTTGGCTCATAGAATTTTTAATTTCTGCCAGATTCACTCTCATTTCTGCCCTTAGAGATTCTATATTCTCATTAACATTTTCATTAATACTTTTTTCAAGTCTACACATCATCTTGACCATTATTACTCTGAATTCCATTTCTGATAATTTGGTTATATCCATATCCATTAGTTCTGTGGCAGAGGCCACAGACTCATTGTCTTTTCTTTGCCCGGGGGGATTTCTCCTTCTCGTCATTCTGATGAGGAGTGGTTGCGGGGTTGTCCCAGAGCCCAAATTATTGACCAGGACCCAGGCAGTGCGCACTTGTTTTATAGGGATTTTAGGGATGTGGGCTTCTTGATTTTTCAGCCTGCCTTCTGGAGGAGGGGCCTGCCGTGCTGATACTCAGGCAACCCTGTTTGGGTAGAGTCTCCATGTCCCCTGCGTGGGGGATGGGGATGGGCACACTGTGAGCCAGTATCTCCAGGCTTTTGTACTCTGGGGGCTTTCCCTGGAGGTTTGCTGTGCCTCTTCTGAGAGTCAGAGCAGCAGGAGCCGAATCTCAGCCTCTGTCTCAGAACAGAGGGCTTGCGGATGTTCTCCACTGATGTTCTGGCCACTTTAACTCTGTTTCTGTTGGTGCTGCTCAACCCTGCAGCATCCCAGGATGTGTGCCCCACACCCAGCGTCCCAGCCCTCAATTCCAGGGCTGGGGCATCTCTGTCCTTTCTGTTTCTAACACCGCCAGCTGCCAGCCACCAGCCGCCCCGTGCGCTCCAGAGCTCCCGGTCTCAGTCTGGTTCCAGTGAGCACACCGGAGCTCCATTTCAGTCAGGATGCGCTCGTTCCCTGGCTCACGGTCTCAGTCTGCTCTCTCGCGGGTGCCGGTCCTCGAGTCCACCCGCTCCCCATGCAGGTGGCTACCGCTTCCCAGCGCCCAAACGTCGCAGCTCCCACCCCCTTCCATTTATCTTCTGATATCTGTGCCCGGTTTCATGGCTCCCCGCTTCGTACCTCAATACTCAGCGCTGGAGATGTTCATTTGTAGAGATCCAGATGTATCTTCCTGCGTCTCATGCTGATTCTGTGGATGTTCAGGATGGTCTGGTACTTATCCAACTCGACTCAGGGGACTGGCTGAAAAAGGGGTCCCCTACTTCTCCACCATCTTAACTCCCTCCTGCCCTGCAGATTTTGAACTTGCCAGCCCTGATAATTACATTAGCCAATTTCTTAAAACAAATGTCTCTTTCTCTTTATATATGTGTATATCTTATTGGTTCTATTTCTCTGGACCACCCTGACTAATGTAGAGGCCATTAAGAATTGGGTATAGCAAGGTTTATGGTGGCAGTATCAGGATTGAAGGATCAAGTATAGTATGGACAACTTTCATGGGACATTGTTCATATTATAATTTATGATACTGCAGCATTATATTACTTTTGCTGAAGCATTACAACAGCCATTGTTCCACTATTATATAAACAAATTTCACAAGGCTAAAAGGAAAGGAATATAAGCACAGTGTGCTTTTTGCAGTTTTAATTTATTTTTATTTTTGAATTTTTAATAAAGATTTATTCATTTATTTTTTAGAAAGAGAGAGAGTGTGTGTGTACCAGTAAGGGGAAGGGCAAATGGAGATGAAGGGAGAGAATCTCAAGCAGACTTCCTGCTGAGCACAGAACCCAATGAGGGGCTTGACCCCATGACACATGAGATCATGACCTGAGCTGAAACCAAAAAGCTGTACGCTCAACTGACTGAGCCACCCAGGCATCCTCTCTCCCCCTTTTTAAAAAGATTTATTCATTTATTTTTTAGAAAGAGAGAGAGTGTGTGTGTACCAGTAAGGGGAAGGGCAAATGGAGATGAAGGGAGAGAATCTCAAGCAGACTTCCTGCTGAGCACAGAACCCAATGAGGGGCTTGACCCCATGACACATGAGATCATGACCTGAGCTGAAACCAAAAGCTGAACGCTCAACTGACTGAGCCACCCAGGCATCCTCTCTCCCCCTTTTTAAAGATTTATTCATTTATTTTTTAGAGTGTGAGAGAGCAGTTGTAGTTTTTAAAAAAAATTGAATGTAATACAAAATTAAAGGAACAGATATATGTCTTTTGAAAAAACTGAAGCAAGGTTATTTAGCATAGACTCATTCTCTAGTCCTGCATTGCAAACAAATTCTACTACGTCTGTATCCATTCTAAAATTTACAAAATGGAGAAAAGTCCTTGTGAAATTTTTGACTGAAGGCCCAAGATACAAACCTAAAATATTCTTTAGGGCATCTTAAAATAAATCTTTGTAAGTTAAATGATTTTCAAGTACCTTTTATTTCCCCTAATCCTGAAGATTGGAAAGACACAAAACATGCCTGCCTGCCTCCAATCTTGGTGCCATATCTCTCTGTTTTTTCTCTTTCTCTCTGTCTTCCTGTCTGCCTGCCTTTTAAAGATATGGAAGATTCATTTTCAGGAAGAACTCAAAATAAGGAGGTTTTTGACAGCTGGCAGTCATCCTTTGTTACCCTTGGATATTCTGGTCTATTCAGTGCAGTTCCATTTTTTGTCTTTGTAAAACTGAAATCTACACTGTGAATTTCCTCCTTTCCCGCTTCCTTTGCTTACAGAATTGGGCCCACACTACACAGCCTGGCTTCAACTGACCTTTCTAGATTCGTCTTTGGTTATCACCCCATGCTCTTGTCATAAGGAAACTCCTCTCATCCCATGAACAGGTTATAATTTCCCACACTTGTAATAATAAGTCATAAGAAGGTTCCTGCCCAGGAGCCTTCACCTTCTCACCCTGTAGACTCCTAAGCATCCTTCGGGCATACATACCTCAAATGTTCTCTCCATTGTGCATTCAGCCTGAGTGCATAGGTGACACTCTGTGAATGTATGTAATTGATTCAGAAGCAACATAAGAGTTAATTGGGTATAATTTATGAGGTAAGGGTGTAGGATCACTACTCAGCCTATTTTCTCCTTAAGAAAAATAACAAATTTGTATAAACTACTGATTGCCTTCACAGACATAAATTTAGAAAGATTCCATACCTACTTATTTTCTACTTCATATATAGAGTAAGTCTCATTCCTTGTCCATATAACCAATTTTAATACATGAACTTCTGCTCCTCTTGATTTATTTTTTCCTATAACTAAATATCCTCAGCATCTACACGTTTTCTTTTGAGGCCATTCTTTTTTTTTTTTAATGGAAAAATAGTTTATATGAAGTGAAAAATACACATTTTAAGAGAAGTTGGGTCAATTTTGACAAATGCATACACCGTAATTACCTTAGCAAGATAAAAAAAAAATTTCTATCACCCTGGGAGGTCCCTTTATGCCTCTTCTATTCAATATTTTCATTGCTACTCCCCACTAGAAGCAATCATTCATTTGATTTGTATTATCATAAAATGATTTTATTTATGAGATCATCCTTTTACTAGGGCACCTGGGTGGCTCAGTCAGTTAAGCTAAGCAACTGCCTTTGGCTCAGGTCATGATCCCAGGGTCCTGGGATCAAGCCCCACATCAGACTCCCTGCTCAGTGGGGAACCTGCTTCTCCCTCTCCCTCTGTCCCTCCCCCAGTTCATGCTCTCTCTCTTGCTCACTCTCTCTCTTAAATAAATAAAGTGTTTTAAAAAAATCATCTTTTTACTATTTCCTTGGTCCACTATTCAACTCCTACCTCTTACTCCCTTGGCTTACCTACCTTACAAAAGTTCTTACAACTGGTTATTTGCAATGTGATATGTTAATCCAGATATAGTTGAAATAATCAAGAAAACCAAATTATGTTAAAATTTAGGGCATTATAATACATTACTCTGTTGATTCATATAGAGTTTGAGGTCAGCAAAAACATCCAGGTGTAAAAAAATTGTTATAAAACTAATTGTGGTTCTTTTTATATTTGTAATATTTCAATTTTAGACACAAATTTGGAACTTCAGTTTTATGCTGTTGAAGTTAATCTTGACTTTGCTTATTGTTTAAAATATTCAGTTATTTTTAAGTTTTGTAATCTAACACATTTTAAAACCATTCCTTTTCACTTTGTGTCATCTGCCAATTTGAAAATCACATGGTTCATATCTTCATCAAAATCTGGTTGGAAATCTAGAACAGGATGTATCAAGAAAAGAGTCCTAGGATACTGACCTAACACTAGTATCCTATGGAGCCAGGGATGAACCTAACACTGGGAGTGACTCTGCCCAACCATTTTACCATACTGCTTCTGCTTCTTCATCTTGTCTTCAATGGTTTTATGTATTTTCAAGGCATATCTTTCTGTCTAGATTACATCTTCTTTTCTGTCTTCACTTTCATCCTAGAGGATCACATCCAGTCCCATGGCTTAAAATACATCAATGTGTTAATATGCCCAAATGTATTACTCCAGCTTGGACATCTCCCCTGAACTCAGATTATTCATCAAACTGCCTACATGACATTTCATCTGCAGGTCTAACTCCCACTTCAAATAAACATATCCCAAAACAGAGTCTGTTTCTCTCAACCTCTCCCTACACTTACTCTAAAACTTCTTATTTTTAAGTGGTATCTTTGTTCTTCCTGTTCCTCAGGCTTAAATCCATGGAATCAGCTTTGATTCCTTTCTCTCTCTCTCTCTCTCTCTCTCTCTCTCTCTCTCCCTCTCCCTTCACACGATCAACAGCAAAAACTTTGGCCTCTTCCTTTAAATATATCCAATATTTGGCCACTTCTTAACAACTATGTTCCTATTACTCTGCATCTGGTCACAATCATCTCTTCTATGGACAGTTGCAGTAACCACTATTTGGTCTCTCTGCTGTTCACATTTGCTTCCATGGTCTATTCTACACATTATAAGAGGGATGATCCCTTCAAACTGATCTTAAATAAGCCATCTTCTGCTTAAGATATTCACTGGTTTTTGCATCTCACAGTACAATCCAGGGTTTATCCTACAGCCTCCAAGATCCTCCATTAATTTGCCTCCTGCTTGTCTCCCTTCCTCCCACCCCCATCCTTCCTTCCTTCCACTCTCTCCCCTCCCTCCTTCTCTTCCTTCTCCCCCCCCCACTTTCTTTTCCACACCCAGCACGGAGCCCAGTAGGGTGGTTGAACTCACAACCCTGAGATTGAGACTTGAGCTGATATCAAGAGTCAGATACTTAACCAACTGAGCCACCTGGATGTCCCAGCCTCCCTTTTTCTTTCTTTTTTTAAAAAAAAATTATTTGAGAGAAAGAGAGCGAGCGAGCACGAGCTTGGGCAGGAGTAGGGGCAGAGGGGGTGGGAGAGGGACAAGCAGACCCTGTGCTGAGTATAGAGCCTGACACAAGGCTTAATCCCACGAACCTGTGATAAAAACCTGAGCTGAAATCAAGAGTTGGAAGCTCAACCGACTAAGCCACACTGGTGCCCCAGCCTCCCTTTATTTTACTGTCCTCTGACCATTTTGCTTCCCATCACCCTACCTTTGTTACAGCTATTCTGGCTTCTTCAGGATGTTCCCGACTCAGGGCTTCATCTTGTCTATCCTCCTGTAATATTGCCCTTCTGTCCACCTTTCCCTTCCCTTTTCCAATATCTGCATGGCTCACTTCCTTGCCTCTTGCAGTCCTCTGCTTAAACACTCAGTTGTGTTTCATTAGAGCAGCCTTTTTTGACCAGTACCATTCTCATCCTCCTTAGACTGTTTAATTTTGTTCATAGCATTATCACCTCCAAACATGTTTCATATTTATTTTTCATCCCCCTCTTTTTGGATTTAAGCTCTATGTGTGAGAGTATTTTTTTCAACTGTTGTATTCCCAGTGGCTAAAATGACACCTGAAACATAGTAGGAACTTAATAAATATCTACTGAATGAAGAGAATGAACAGATAATTAAATAGATGAATCGGTGAATGCTACACACAGAATTAAATGTTAATGAGAAAAACTTACATGCAGTACACTGCATTAAGAAGAGGTGAGGGTAGTAAAATTAAAAACATTCAAAAAGTAAAAAATTTCTGTTATGCATTTTTTCTAAAAAAAAAAAAAGGCTCTAAATTTGAATTTGGCCATCTAAAAACCTAAATCCAAAATGTTAGTAATAGAAGACATGGTTAGGCACAATTCTCTGATTGTCAGACCAATCCAGAGCTAATTTAGGGTTTGTCACACATTGCCAAGGTACATTCATAAATGGGAAATGGCATGCATAGTAGCAAAGACATAAAGCTGTACAGTTTAATTGTACTTAAATTAATTCAGGAAGAGTCTGAAGAACTCTTATCTGACACCAATTAGGAAAGAGTGGCTTCTAAAGGATAAGTCATCTCCTGAAGAGAGACCCACAGTTTATTTGACTCTAACTCCACATAAATTCTATGGTTGATTTTGTTAAAACATAAGGCAAGAAAAATAAAAAATGCCATATACAGCAAGAGCTTAGACTTTAGGAGAAATTGATACAGTGTTTTTGCATTCATTGTAAAAGCACTCGCCTTGAACAACTCGACTTTGCTGATGATACTGAGGTTCACATCCACGGTGAGGGCTAACTGCATGGTGATAGGCAGGGTGCAGAGCAGATCGGACTCATCTTTGCAAAGACAAATATATGAACCCACAAGCAGAATAATTAATTAAAAAATCACCAAAGTACAAGAAAATTCTTAAAAATTAAGGAAACAAAGTGCCAACTCTTTTTATAAATAGTTGCCTCAAATTCTATATTTTTATTACTTCTATTGGACATACATATGTATCACAATCACACTATCACTTTCATGGAGAAAAGAAGTATTTTAACTATTTATGAAATAATAGCTCCGAATAGCTTCAGGGCGTCGTGTTTACTGAAACTTTAGATGTAAAGTTTAGTCATCATGAGACAACGGCTGGTGAGTGAACAACCTGATGGAAAAAGGATCTAGTTCTTGTCTTTTGATTCTGCGGATTCCAGCTCTACCATCCTGGGGATGGCCAGTTATAATGAGTACCACATGGCATTTGAAAGCTTACTGAGCTCTGTCACTATTTTATTTGACCCTTGTGACAACCCGAAGGGCAAGTGTTCTCATTCTTGTCTTGTGGAAAGAAGAAACAAAAAAAGAACTGAAGCTCAGAGAGGTTGTAAGTGACTTGTTCAATTGTGCATAATTGGTAGATGGCTCGGTTGGGAATGGAATCTAAAAAATCTAAAAATCTAAAAGAAATGTGTTGAGTAAATTCAAATTATTGTTATTTACTTGCTTATTAACTCAATGAAGAATGTGAATACATTAAAGATTTTTCTGTATGTGAATTTAATGACAAGACTTCAGGCTGATAAAATGTTCCATAAACAAACCTGCCCATTCTTAGTCTATAGTATAGTACAAATTTCTGAGAGTTGATTGTTTTTGATGTTTTCTTACAACCATTTAGGAAAAAAAAGAATTTATATATCCTTATTTTGATTCTAATATTGATTCTAAATATGAAAATCCTTTCTATAAAAACATAATTCCTTGGTTCCAAGGACTGTTTGTCCTTAGTTCCCTCCTAAACCAAGGAGTTGGAGCAGTATCTACAGTTAGAGAGAAGGACGGAACCTGTTACTGCTCCTTTTGCTGCTCTTCCTCACTTGACATGTCCTCAGGAATAGCTGTGGATGCTTTCCCAGAATTTACATAACTGGTAAGTTATGTCTGGATATGTAAAAAAAAAAAAAATCCCATGGTATTAAACTAATACTCTAAAGATCATTTAGTTGTTTTCCAATATTTCTTTCAAATCCAAGTAGTCTCTGCTTCTAACTTATAGAACTTGCATTATATGGACATGCTATACAGGGATTTAGTTGTTAATTTGCCTTGCTTACCTAGCATTCTTTGAGAGTCCCATGTATATTCATACCAAGTCCGAACACGATTCTGCACACTCTTAGGAATGGAGTAAGTGTTCATGTAGGAAATGGTCTGATCCATGCTGATTCGGAAGTAGTTCTGATTGGCTGTAGCTGCCCCAATTACATCTTGCATCTAAAACCACAAATATGGTCACTCCACACCTGGCCGAGGAACTGCAAGAGTTACTAAAAGCCCGGTTGAATTAAGAGTTTTTATGAGAGACATTCCACTTGAATGTACTACTTGATTTTTAACACGCTGATATTAACTCTTAATTTCAACCATTTACATAAATCACTGGGCAAATCATATCCTCCCTCTGACCCCATTAGGACAACAGTAGGACCTGTCTTTCTAACCATTTGACCTTTTTGTGAGGATTCAGTCACATAATGTATGTGACTGCATACAATTTTCTTTGCCAACTTGCATATTACTGCAGAGATGTTAGTTGATATTTTAAAAATTATACAGCTTGTGCTTATTCAAGGGATGTACAAAGAAAGTTGAGCAATTACCTGGCAGAATGTCTGGTCCATTTTTGTGCGTCTCACTTTGAAAGCATCCTTCATAGATTATCCAGTGTGGCTGGCTATATAGACTCAATTCATCATGAAATTGCAACCTCTGTACTTCCCTTTGTGTTGTTTAGACAGATAAAATCAAATCTCATCATGCTTAAGGCACAGTATTCAGCGGAAGTTGAAATGTGCTGAAATTACTGAAGCATCATCTACTGCTGTGACAATACTTAAGGAACTGTCAGGTTTTAGTTCTTGGATGTTTATAACTCAGCCATAAAAACCCACTCTAGGTTAAAAGCTGATCTTTAAGGTCTCAGCACAAAAAAGATATATAGCTTGACTCTTCCTCTCACATACAGGGAAGCAAGTGGTTGTAAATTTGCTTTGACTGTGGGTTTATAATACGGAGGAAAACCAGGGTCTCACTTTTACATTCTTGAGACTTTGCTCATTCATTCTAGTAGCTGAGCCTTTTCTGCTTATAGAAAAACTATTCATTCTTTGAGGTCTACCTCAAATGGCTCTTTTATTGTGGTGCCTTCCTCAGTTTATATTTTTAGAGTCAATATATTGGTTTTTCTTCTTATCAAAAGTCTCTGCTGAGGAGCTATGCAGATAGTCAAACTGGATACATCTATTTCAGTCCCTGACTTACTTCTTGGGGCTATTCCAAATATTCTTCAACAACCTTAGTTACTAGATCTCCTTTATACAAGCCATTCTTGACAGATGGAAAACATTACCAAGTCCCCTAAGGCCATGAGAATTGGAATATTAGGGGTTGGGTTGGGAGATTTAATAGAGTTTTAAATTGGGAGCCAAAGATAATTAAGAGCATTATTGATCAATGTTGAGGGCCCAGAAATTATAGTGAAAGTAATCTGAATAGTTTATGTGCTCTCGTTCAGCAACACTGGGTTTTGGTAGCATTGGTGAAGAAGACATGTGCTCCATGATGTGTTCACATTAGGGGGCAAAAATGTCAGTCTCTATGAGTTGTATCAGAAAATAGAATATTGTAGTTAAAATGTGATGATCAGGTCCAGGGTGTAGTACTTGGTGTGGTTATATGTGGGAATTTTGAATAAGTGGAGATTGTGTCCCAGTCCCTCTTTTGTTTTTAATTGTTTTCCTCAGCATCTTGTATTCATTATGAGAGTTTAAGGCACAAACCTGTATCTCCTGTCTCACTCTTTTTTGCAGTGTGTGTGTGGGGGGGAGGCTCTAGTACTACATTTTCAGTGGCCCAATATTTCTTTCTGTTCCTGTTGGAACCTCAAATTCAATGTAAAGGAAGATGTGATGTGGTGTGTAAAGCAACACTTCTTAGACTTTCATGTGCATATAAATCACCTAAAGATCTTGTTAAACTGCAGATTCTGACTCCATAGTTCTGGGGTGAGGCCTGAAATTTGAGTTTCCTAAGTGACTCTTCTGCTGTTAGTCCAAAGACTACATTTAGAGTAGTAAGAAAATTGAACAGGAGCTAGATATAATTTTTAATCCTGTAGACATTACCTTGGACATAGTAAGTACTAAATACATGTTAAATTTTACTATTACTATCGATATTATATGGTTGTATCATACAACTGTAAATTACATGTAGGCATTAGGGATGCCTCTTAATCTCTTTAAACTGGAGTTGCCTCATTTATAAATGTGAGACAACATTGAAGGGAATGTGGCTACCTCACACAGATTTTATGAGAAACTATGGAATAATAAGAAATTTGCTATTTATGTTCAAATTAATTGCATTTCTCTCTAAACCAGCTTTCTATTTTCAATCATTGTTGATGCAATGACTAAGCCATTAAGATTATGATATTTTGTACTTATAGTTTTTAACTGCTTGTGTGTTCTTCCCAAACCTAAATATTTTCTAGAGTTTCCTTTATAATCTTTCTCTCCACTCCGTTACCATGCTCAGGCTGGAGTTGCCAAATCCCTATTTATCTCTTTAACTATATTTTTAAATTTTCTGTATTTTGATGCTTTGATATCTGGTACTATCCTTCCCAGAATTAGCTAATTTCTAGAGATAGCAAACAACTCCACTGAGAGTGCCTTAAAATATTTTGTCCTTTGGTACATCTCTAACCTATTTACAAGCATCCTTCACTCTAGTCATTCTGGTATTCTTCCTATTTCCTTAAACACACTTACGTTTTATCATTGCCATCTTTCACACACTGTTTCTGATTGATTGTCTAAACTATTGGATTTTTTTTTAAAGATGTTGCAAATACATTCTTCTGGGAAGCTTCCCTATTCTGAACTAATATAGAGCTTTCAAACTTTCCTTTGGTACTCACCATGGATAGCAGGCCCTGATATTCATGGATGTAGGATTTGAGTTTTGACTATTTGTGGTCAGCCTCAAATGTTATAAAAATAGCTTCTATTGCTAAATTTTGTTAAAGCATGGGATTTATTCATACCACAGTGAGTGTGATAAGAACTAATGATTTACCTGGTAGGAATAGTCATTTTGTGATTTTGCCTAACTTTACCCAGGATATGAATCTCAACATGACTTCTTTGTTCTCAAACATATGGTATGTGAAGTACCTTCCAAGGAAGCATACCTTCTAAGAATGCTATGCTGTCCACCTTTTTATTTCTTGTGAATCTGGGAATCCACAAAGATATTGGGCTCTATGCCTTGCAAATGCCAACTACCTTGCAATAGCTATTTGCAATTGTTTTACTTTCTTACTAGACTGTGATTCCTTGATAATAAAGACAAAGAGATGCCATAATAAACATTTATGAACCAATGACTTGTTAATTAAATTGATTTAGATGGCATTTGGTAGCCTCTGGTTTAAGTGACCTGTGAAGTTTGTTTTAATCTAGGGACTTTATGACAATATTTGAAGTTTAATTAAAGAAGGGAGATTTTAAAGGTTTTTCAGGAAATTCCAAGAAGTCGATTTAGAAACCTGACTTTATCTGAGTCTAACCTGACACTCATTGTGGATAGGTCTTCTGATAGATTTAACAGTTTAAAAATTGAAAGGCAATGTTGGCTCATTCACATCCTCCTCCAATTCATTAAAATAGATGAACATTAGTAAAAAAAAAAGAAAAGAAAGCACTCGATGGATTTTGATTTTTCTTCTGTAAATATATGAAGCCTTACTAGCCTTCCAAAAATAGCAGCATTATGTATCTAGGGATTCACATCTCCATTTACCTGACCAATTAAGCTGGAGAACACAAAAACTCCAGAAAAAAAATTCAACAGTTGAAAAGCAATTTCAAATGATGTTTGTGGTTCTGGAAGGCCCCCAATGGTAATTAAAGTTCGAACGGCCCAGTAATAACATCTCAGATACCTGTGAAAAGAAAATATATACATTTTGCTTTTTACTATTACATTAAAATACCACTATGTGTGGGAGTATAGATTACAACTAAATTATAACACATTTCCTCCTAATCATGATTTTCTTTCTGTAGGAAACATTAGCAAATACCATGTGTACTAACATAAACTTCTTGATAAATATTGTGAAATGACTAAACAATTAGTCCCATGGAGGTGTTTGCTAGCTGTTCTGCCTATCTCTGGCTGCAAAACAAATCACCCTAAAATTTAGAGGTACAAAACAACTATTTTATTAGGACTCATAAATTCATGGGTTGGGTATTTGTGTAAAGCCGGCAGAGATGGCTCATCTATGCTCCATGATGAGTAGACCCTCAGCTGGGGTGACTTTAATGACTGGAGATAGTTGGGCAGACTTATTGAGGCCTAATGTCTGGGGCTTTGATTCTAACTGTTGACTGGGTTCCTCTGTTCTACATATTATATCTGTTTGCAATGCCCAAGGTATCTTCTTCTCTCATATGTCTGAGCCTTGGGTGGAATGGTTAGAATGGCTGGGATTGGCTGGGTATCCTCCTTTCAAGCAGCCTTGCAATATGATTAGCTTGAGCTTCCTCATTGCATGGCAGTCTCAGGGTAGACGGGCTTCTTACATGGTGGCTGTAGTAGCTCAGACAGTAGCTATAAGCTTTCTTATAACTTAGAAGTTCCATAATGTCTTAATCTCTTGTCAACAGAGTTGAGGGAAAGGATAGCAGTACTTTTTATAGAATCCTTACAATGATAGGAGCAGCAAAGAATTTGAGGGCATCTTTAAACTACCACACTAGTGATTTGTGAGATCAAGGATATTTATACAGATAGGAGAACCTTTATAGTTTAGATACAATTGCTTTTACTGATAGAAAATGCAGCAGATATATTCCTCCTCTCTCTTTTCTACCCACACTTATTAAATTATTGAATATGTAACCATAACAGAGACAGAGGCACAGTGACCTTAATCTTAGAAGGGAAATTTCTCTTGGGTAGAATAGGTAATTTATCTAGAAATTTAGATTAACATAATAATTAAGTTTAGAAATATACTTGGTAAAGATTCTGTACTTAACTTGAACAATTGCAAGTGGAGAGACTGGGATCATTATAGCCCAGGTAGGAAGAGAATTAGAAATCAAGGCAGTAGAAAAGAATAGGATAAAGATTAGGACAACATATAAGATTGACTTAGCTACATTTGGTTAAGGGTTTCATAGAGTCCATAGTAAGGTGGGAACGAAAGTTGGTATTACAACCTCATTGTACATTTATTGTAATTTTTGTGCATGATGAGGTATACTACTTGATATATTCCATATAACTCTGATAACAGGGCCTGAATCAGGCATTCCTACTGAATCGTTAAAGAAAAATTTGCTGTACATACACAACATCTCCATATATTGTTGCAGGGAGGCACTGGACTTAGTGGGTTCCAACTAGCAATTCTAGTTTCTAGGGTAGACAGAAAAACAGTACTTTTTTACAGAATTCTGGCCCTGGTCTGGCTTTTATTTATTGTCTAGGTGTGCCACGTAAATATTTGCACTTCAAGTAATTATGTATTAGTCTTTGAACAAGGGTGGTCTTTTTCTTGTGAAAAAGTTTAGTTTTCAGATCTTCAAACAGTAGGGAGTTGGAGGCTTACAAAGAATCAAACTATAGTTAAAGTCAATATTCAAAAACAGATCTAGAAAGAAATCACTATTTTGAAATTCAATACCTTTTGAAGGACATGAGTTTTTTTTTTTTTAACCTGGTAGATATAGGAACAGAAAAATAATTAACTCTTTGGGAAGGTTTGAAACCACTGTGCCAAGAGAATAAAAATATTACCACTCTGTAATTTTTTCTGGCAGATTTCTTTGGACTTGCTAATATTATAGTGAACTGATGTCAAAGAGAACCACCTTGAAGAAGTATAGAATTAATTTTATGGATTGCATTTTAACTTTTCGAATTCCAATTTATAATTTCCTATTACCTGATTTAGTTTGGTCACAGGTCTAGGACCTGTGGGTCTCTTTAAATTACGGAAATATATTGAACACAATACTAACCAAGAGTGGGACAGGGACTAGACTCTCTCCCTACATGGCTAACTCCATCACAAATGTTGCGTTACTGTCTCCTTCAAAGTCACTGCAGTGTTAGCAGGAACAAATATGAATTACTTTCTCTCATTTTCGAATATATGGATGTTAGAAAATAACAATCAAATGTGAAATATAGGCATTGATCATTTGAATCTGAAGGGTTAGCCTTGAACTATTTTTTTGTGTACAAAATAGTCTGCTATGTTAATTGGAAGTTTTCTGCCCTAATGCTTTGAGGTTTGTTTTTGGATCTTTTTTCAGTCATGTCTTATACACTCAGACATGCACAACCAAAGGTAAGATTTGCAATTTAGTTAGATGGCATCTTATTGATTTTTCTAGGATTAGCTTAATTAGTCAAGTGTGTCCACCTCTATTATTAACAGGCCAGGCAGATAGATCTTTTCAAGGAGATTCTATCTGGCAGATTTAATACATGAAGTATCTAACTGTATATATACAGTTCCAAGTTAGAGCAGTAAGGCAGAATTTGACATAAAACCATAAAAAACATTTAGTGTGAAAATAGAAATTCTTCTGTGAAACAAACAGGACATGAAACTTTCCCCCAAACATTTTTTAATAAAAAATTTCAAACAGAAGAATTGAAAGAACTTTATAGTGAACACCCATCTTCTATAGTGAACACGTAGATTCTACTATGAAAATTTTACTCTACCTACGTTGTCACATATCCCTCCAATTTTCCATTCAGCAATCCATCTTATTTTCTTTTATGCCTTATTTTTTGGATACATTTCAAAGTAATTTGCAGATAGTAAGGCACTTCCTTCTAAATACATTGCTTCAGAATAAACATAGTAACCATAGTTCAATATTTGTATAGAGTTATTTTTAAATTTCAAAAATACAATAAAAGCACAAAATCTTAAGTATATTATTTGATGAATTTTGAGAAATGTATATATCTGTGTAACCCAAACACTTATCTAGATAGAGAACATTTCCATCTCTCTAGAAAGTTCCCTCATTCCTTTTCCCAGAGGCAACCACTCTTCTGACGTTTCTACCAGAGATGAGTTTTGCCTGTTTTAGAATTTCACATAAATGAAATCATACCATAGGTACACTTTTCTGTAAGATGTCTTTCACTCAGAATAATGATTTTGAAATTTATTCATGTTGTTGTGTGTAAGAGCAGTTTTTGCTTTTTTACTGCTGAGTGGAATCCATTGCATGAATATAGCACAGTTTGTTTTTTCTCCTATGTATGAACACCAAGCCGTCTCAAGTTTTTAGTTGTTATGAATAAACATTCTTGAATGTACTTATATAAGTTTTTAATAGACATATATTTTTATTTTTCTTGGGTAAATATTTAGGTTTGACTTTGTTTGTAACATGGTTTTTTTTTCAAGTTTTTATTTAAATTCCAGTTAGTTAACATACAGCATAGCATTAGTTTCAGGTGTAGAATCTACTGACTTATCATGCAACATGTAAGTTGTATGTTTAATTGTAAAAGAAACTGTCAGATCTTTTCCTAAAATGGTTTTCATTTTGCATTCCCTCCAACAATGTATGAGAGTTCCAGTTGCTTCATGTTCTTACTCTAACACTTGATTTTTAGCCATTGTGGTGGATGTACAGTGGGACATGCAACTTTTTAAAGTATCTAATTTAATAGTTTGTGTATGGACCTTCTTAACTACTGCTATCCACCTTAGTCCCACATTTCTATAAATTTGTCACTGGAGGTACTGGCTATCAGGGAGAATGGTCTCAGTAGAAGGTAAGTTCCACAAAGACAGGTATTTGTGGACCCGGCACAATAGGAATTTAATAATACTTATTGAATGATATGAAAGAAGAAGTGAATGGTTATGCACACCTAGACTTACTGAAATAAGAACATTGGAAGAGTGCATCTGTGAGCACATCTGTGGAGTCTCCTTGCAGACTCCTCCCTGTTGTGCTGCCAGAAGCCTTTCATCTCCTTTCTGGTCCACTGAACTCACTGCTGTTCTGGTGTGTTTTGTTATACCCAAAGGGTGTGTAGTGTCTAGTGTAAAGACTTCTCTTTTCTTTCCTTTCTTCCTCCCTCCCTCCCCTTTTCTTCCTTTCTTCCTTTCTCCCTCTATTCAGTTCTTTTTCTTTCTTTCTTTCTTTCTTTCTTTCTTTCTTTCTTTCTTTCTTTCTCTCTCTCTCTCTCTTTCTTTCTTCTTTCCTTTTCTTCTCTTTTCTTCTCTTTCTTCCTCCTTCTGCCAATACCTTGGTCTCATCATTTTCATGTGTAGAATGAAGGGGGGTAAGTTGTCCTAAATTTCCCTAACATTCAGGTATAGTAATTTTGATTCCTTCCTCACCCTGTCTAAAGCACTGATTCCCATGACAGCTTTGCTTACTTTTTTTTACTCTTTCATTTGAAGATCTGTATGTTAGGGATTGGGGCTAAGGATTTGTTAAGACATTTGTGGACATTGGGAACTTTACGTCCATAAATAAGTAACTGTGGTATATATGGACAAAGAACAAAGGTATGTTGGGGATATTTCTGGGTACCAAATAACCTTAACTACTTATGTTTTTCTTTTGAGCCAAGCCTTCTCCTTCTTTGTCAAATTTCGCAGTTGAATAAAGGATGCCATCTATTCAATATAAAAGAAAATGACTCCTTGTCTTCTATTAAAGTGAACAGATATTGTTATTCTGGTGAGGATTAATGGAATAGCATTAAATTTGACTCTTATTTTAAATGTTCACAATACTCCACTTATGACCCACAATTTGCTGCCTAATTCTAATGAGGCAAAGTATATAAGTGCAGTGACCTCATAAGCAACCTTCACTTTATAGATCATCAGACACCATCACAAGGGTTAAGTAAAAAACACTTTGGGCTTATGAAGTCAAAGAGTAATATGAAGTAATAGAAGGGGCATAGTAATAGAAGGTGGTGTTTAAAAACTTTGAGGAAAAGTAAGTATAACTGTCATATGCAAATTATCTTAAAATATATAAAAATGCTGCTTAAATAAATATGTATAAAACATATATAATATATATAAAAAGGCAATTTCTTTGTAAGAATAGCAACCTGTGCCCCTGACAGCTGGTAATAGGATTATCCTTAGGTTTTGAATGAGACACCTTCTGTCTCAATGAGCAGAGCACAGCCATGGAGTAATTCTTATCTTTATAATCAGAGAATGTGGGCTGTATGATACCAATGCTGTGAAATGTATTGAAACTTGACTTTTGGCAAGAAAATAACCACTTTTTATAATTTTCCATGAGTGATTAAAAAGAGTGGGTGGCTTCTAATTCTTGGGTGCAAGGTGCTATTTTTATCTGTTAAATCAAGCTTGTTTTAAAAAGTTACTGCAAACAAAAACCAAAACAAAACTAAAAGGCAACCTTTGGAATGAGAAAAGGTATATGCAAATTACATATCTGATAAAGAGTTAGTATCCAAAGTCTATAAAGAACTTATCAAACTTGACACTCAAAAACAAATAATCCATTTAAGAAATGGGCAGAAGACGTGAATAGGTGTTTATCCAAAGGAGACATCCAGATGGTCAACAGACATGTAAAGAGATGCTCAACATCACTCATCATCAGGGAAATACAAATCAAAACTATAATGAGATACCAGCTCACACCTGTCAAAATGGCTAAAATTAACAACACAGGAAACAACGGATGTTGGCAAGGTTGCAGAGAAAAGGGAACCCTCTTACACTTTTGGTGGGAATGCAAACTGGTGCAGCCATTCTGGAACACAGCATGGAGAGGTTCCTCAAAAAGTTAAATGCAGAACTACACTCCAATCTAGCAATTGCATTACCAGGTATTACCCAAAGTTTACAAAAATACTGATTTGAAGGGGCATGTACACCCCGATGTTTATATGTTTACAACAGCATTATCAACAATAGCCAAATTATGGGAAGTGCCCAGATGTCCATCGACTGATAAATGGATAAAGAAGAAGTGTTACATAGACATACACATATATATAATGAATAACCTTAACTACAATATATATATGAATATTATATGAATATATATGAATATTACTCAGCCATGAAAAAGAATGAAATCTTGCCATTTGCAATGACGTGGTTGGAGCTAGAATGTATTATGCTAAGCAAAATAAGTCAGTCAGAAAAGGCAAATACCATGTGGAAATTAAGAAACAAAATAGGTGAACATAGGCGACAAAAGAGAGAGAGAGGCAAACCATAAAAGAGACTCTTAACTACAGAGAACAAACTGGGGGGTGGGGTGGGCAAGAGGATGGGTTAAATGGGTGATGAGTATTAAGGAGGACACTTGTGATGAGCACTGGGTGTTATATGTAAGTGATGAATCACTGAATTCTACTCCTGATACTAATAGAACACTATATGTGAACTGACTAGAATTTAAATAAAAACTAGAAACATAAATCAAGTTTGTTAATTGGGTTCTCAAATCTTTTATAGCTCCAGTAAGTGTTTTGGTGGCTTTGTCAATCAATAGTTGTGAGTTGATATCTCACACTTTGATGGTGTATTTGTCAATTTCTCTTCTTTTAATTAATTTTTGCTTTATGACTGTCTCTGACTTATTATAAGTATTTTATTAGTGCATACACATTTAGAATTGGGATATACTGATGGTGAATTGAAACTTTTACCATTATATGGTGATCTTCTTTTTATCTACAATAATTTTTGTTTTAAAATTTGACTAATATTAATTGACAATCTCTTTAAATTGGTGAATTTAGTCCATACTAATTAATTGTGCTTATTGATATATTTTAAGTTGTTTCTACTATCTTATTTTGTGCTTTCAATTTGTCTTCCCTTTCTGTTTTCTATTTTCTAGATTTCTCCCCATAACTTCTTTTCTTTTTTTTTTAACTTTTTTTTTTTGCTTTTTTTGGACTGGTTGAATTTTTTTTTTTTAATTTTAGTTTTCTCATTCTTCTTCTTTTTTTTTTCTCCTGCTGAGTAAGAAGTTATCTTCTTTATTTCTGTTCCTTAGTGGCTATTGCATGACTCTGCTCCAGCTTTAGTATACACATTTGTCTTTTTAGAGTTTGGAAACTCTTTTTACTTTCTAGAGAATTCAGTAATCATTGAAAACTACTTTATTGTAATTTATTTAGAAATGTATGACAAGTCATTTTATGACAAAAATTACGAGTAATTTATTTTGTACTTTAGAGTTGGGGCACTTTGAATATCTGGTCTTCATTAGAGTGGGAATTAGAAGTCTAAAATATAAGCACACGTTAGCTTAAGTTTCTTAGGGGTTGAAGCTAATTTCTTTTTTTCTTGTTATAACACAGATCTGATCATTCCTTCCTTTTTTCCTTACTCTCTTGCTCTCTTTCTTCCTGTCTTCTTTGAATAAGTAACATATATTAAGTGTCTTTTATATAATTAGCAATGTTCTAGGCCCTGGGAACAAGATATATTCTCCAGAAATGCTCTAGAGAGGCATCAGGTGTGAACAGAGAAGTAGCTCCACTTTTTCTGGAAGGCATTTTGATGCAACCCTATTATTTTGCTAATTTGATAAGAACGGTCATCAGACTGAGGCATCTAATGATGTTCGATTACATGCTCACTTTTAGACATTATTTAATATAGTGGGTGCCTCACTCAGTTTTCTATATCAATTAATTATTTATGCCAAACTAAATATATGCTTAAGTTAATACACATTCTAAAGGGAATTACTTATAGATTTGGTTATAAACTTTCCAGGAATAGGGGCGCCTGGGTGGCTCAGTTGTTAAGTGTCTGCCTTTGGCTCAGGGAATGATCCCGGGGTCTTGGGATCAAGCCCTGCATCAGGCTCCCTCTTCTGCTGGGAGCCTGTTTCTTCCTCTCCCACTCCCCCTGTTTGTGTTCCCTCTCTTGCTGGCTGTCTCTCTCTGTCAAATAAATAAATAAAATCTTAAAAAAAAAAAAGCCTCTCACCAATTAAAAAAAATTTTTTTCCAGGAATAGATATCCTGTGTGTGTGTACGTATATGTGCATGTTTTCCCAATCAGTGGGTCTTCTGACTTCAAATTTCTAAAATCAGTTCTGGTTAAAAGTTCAAAAAATGTTGTTATAATCCCTCACACACATCCTGCTCACTCTAGGTAGTGTGTAATTTTGTGATGTATTTTCACTCTCTTTGCTCTATCCTTTAATTGCTTTCCTTCCCAAGGCTACAGTGAGTTGCTCTTCAAAGTCATGCTGGGACCTGCCCTTTTCCATTAAGGACATTGGCTTATAATACGCTCAATGTCATTTCATTGGGGCAGAAAGTTAGGGGAGTCTACTTTATGCCAGGCCCTTGTATCTACCAAAAGGAAATCTCACTATTAAATAACCCAGTTGCTATTATTGAGTCACAATTCTACTGCTCTAAATTTTTCAAATGATTTCTTTTATTCCTGTGATACTTGCATATCTAATTGTCAAGTTTAAGTTATGATTCTTGTTACTCTGTAAGTGTTTAATTGAGTTAGTGGTTATAGCTGACTCATAAACCCATAAAACCCTTCAGTGGTAAACTAATTAACTACTGCACCTGCCCTCCAAATAATTAACATTGTTCATTACTAACAATCAGTGTTGGAGTTATTAAAAGTTACCTTACCACTCAGTTGTCTAAAGCAGATGCTTTCAAACATTTTTGATCATAATCCAGAGCAAGAAATACATTTCTTAAGTCAATCCAGGATACACACACACATACACATCTACTAGGTATGACAGACTGATATTTTCTATTCTATTCTCTTTTACTTCACTCTCTTTCACTTAAAAACAAACTGATCTACTAAAAACGTTTTCTGGCCATTAATGGGTTGTGACTTACAGTTTCAAAACTCTGGCTTAAGAAAACCCACACACTGAACAAAAGTTAAGAAGAATCCATAAAGATTTCCTTCAAATTAAAACTTACTTGTTTCCTTCACCATTATACACCCATTTGGTAGTTCCAATTCCTTCATAGTCGGAAGCCCAGTAATAAATACAGGCATTAATGTGCAGAGTAAACAGCAAGTATCCAGTTGTTCGAATGACTCTGCCAAGGAGAATAAATGCAAAGTAGGGATTCATGTTGTTTCTGGAATACAGCCTATTTTAACATTTTCTTTTCCTTAAAGTCTCCACTGAATCTCCTTGCTTTAAATTTGTGAACTGTTAACTCTCATTAGTACAGTATAAAATGATGGTGCCATTGCATGTTTTCTAACTGCAGTGTCTTGACTGGGACTGACAGAGTGTAAAAAAAAAAACCTTCCTCTCTTTTCACAGATGGTATGAATCAACCCCCTGAAAGACATGCCTCAGGCGTCACCTCTCCACTTTGAGTCCCATAAAATACGCTACACTGATTTAACTGGGTATCTCTGAAAAGCTCATGGGACTTTATGCTACGATTAATAGTGACTAGAAGTCTCTGTGCAAGTGAAGCTCAGGACAGCAAATGAATGAAATTCGGATTAGAATGAATTGTCATGAGAGAGATGCAAAGTCAGCCTGTGAAGGAGCATGCTTATCTGTACTTGTTCTGACTGGAGCAGGTAATACATTCTATTTTTAGTTCTGGGTTCTTCTAAAATCTAATATGATTTTCATACTTTTATCTCACTTCAAAATATTCAAGTCTGTTTTAGAACATAAGCCTGTATTTTACATAGCCAAAATTCTGAGGTTATTCTGTTTTCTTTGGCAGGGATATCATATTCTTTTCAAATGCTGGCTAAACTATGGTGCCATTGCTTTCTCTGCCACCCCCAGAAGTATACTGAGTTTACTTTACCTGTAGATATATGCTTTGTCCATTATAGACTCTAGGTGATGATTAAACTCAAAAAATGAAGTGTACTATGTAGAAAACAAACAAAAGAAATCCAAAAGTGTGTTAGTTTTAAATACATCTATTTAAATAAAACTATATAAAATAAATTTTATTCGTTACTGAAAATAATTCATTAGTTTCTAAAACAAACAAACAAACAAACAAACAAACAAACAAACTAGGGTCTGTTTAGTCTTATTTTCCTCTGCCCAGTACATTTTAGAATGGTGTCAAACTCCCAGGGCTTCTTGCTTTATTTTATTTCTACTCTCTAGTTATAGTCTTGTTTGTAATGCTTGTTGAAAATCAAGCCTAAAAACACTTCTTCCCTTTTTCTTTTTAAAGCATCTAGTAGAATCTTATTTTACAATAATTAAAATTGCATTCCACCCAAGACATAAGTAAAATAGGAAAAGTATAATATAATCCATTGAAGTTATAAATAAGTGTTAAGTCCTATTGCTCAACACTAGCTTTATTTTTTTAAAAGATTTTATTTATTCATTTGACAGAGAGAGAGACAGCCAGCGAGAGAGCGAACACAGGCAGGGGGAGCAGGAGAGGAAGAAGCAGGCTCTCAGCGGAGAAGCCCGATGTGGGGCTCGATCCCAGGATTCCAGGACCACGCCCTGAGCTGAAGGCAGATGCTTAACGACTGAGCCACCCAGGCGCCCCAATATTAGCTTTATTTTTAAGCAAGTTGCATTAAATGTGTATTTATTTCAACAAAATTTAAAGTCCGGTAATATTAGCAGTAGTTAGCTATTCTTGACCTTGTTGAAAGAGATACAATGAGTTTATATGCATCTAATCCAGAGTTGCTATTTCCCTTAAGGGCTTTTCCTGCTTACATCTATTTCTATCTTAGTTCCTACAACCTACATGCACTTCCACCCCCACTTCCTCTTTCATTACTGTATGTAGTCTAAGACAAGAGTAAGAGCATGAAATTCAGAGCCAAATGCCAATCTCACCTCTGCCATTTACTAATTGTGCAACTTTGGAAAAGTCACTAACTATATCTGTACCTTGATTTCCTCATCTGTAAAATGAGAACAGTAAGAGAACATGCCTCCTAAAGGAGTTGTGTCCATACAAGAATTAGTATATTTAATTATTTAATGTGCTTAGACTCAAAGAATCTTACAGATATGAAGGACTATTGAAGATTATTTAGTTCACAGTTTATTTACTTCAAAATTCATCCATTGTAAATATGTCTGTAATAGAACATTTGAAATTAAAAAAAATTTAATAGTAATCACTATTTACCTAGAAATATACACAAATTATTTGTTTTTCCAGAATTCCTAAGGAGGAAAAATCCCTCAAATGTTCAGATTGAGATAATTTCAATTTGTAGTGATTTGTTTATTGTGTTTTTTTTAATTATCTAATTACTTCAGAGAGAGAGAGGCAGAGAGAGATCAAGCATGAGTGGGGGGGAAGAGCAGAGGGAGAGAATCTCAAGCAGAATCCCCGCTGAGTGAGAAGCCTGACATGGGGCTCCATCTCATGACTCATGAGATCAATGACCTGTGCCAAAATCAAGACTCAGATGCTTAGGGACGCCTAGGTGGCTCAGTCAGTTAAGCGTCTGTCTGCCTTCGACTCAGGTCATGATCCCAGGCTCCTGGGATCAAGTCCCACATTGGGCTCTTTCCTCAGCTTGGAGCCTGCTTGTCCCTCTGCCCCTCCCCCCACTTGTGCTCGCTCACACTCTCTCTCTCTGACAAATAAATAAAATATTTAAAAAAATAATAATACTACCTTAAAAAAAAAGAGTTGGATGCTTAGCAGACTGAGCTACCCAGGTGCCTCTTATCGTGCTCTTAATAGAAATTTGCACAAAGGTGTTTCTAAGTTTGGCTTAAGTGTTCACTGTAGAGCAAATTTATATTTTTAATTTGTTTTCTCATATACAATTTGGAGACAGATAAATGAAAATTTTCCTAGAGAACTGTGCATTAAAATGACACACTTACATGTGAAATGACTGGACTATGGGGCTATGAAAACAAGATCAATGTTGACTTTCAGGATATTCTATATTTAAAAAAGCTACTGAATATAGAGAGTCTTCGGACACCTTAGAGATATAGAGAGGAGGTGTGAAGAGTTGGCGTTTTGTAAGTTTTTATTATAATGCCAAACAAACTCCCAAATCTATAGGAACCTGAGTCTTCCTGGAAAGTTGGTTATCTCTGAGCAGGAACCTCTGAAAACTTTTCATGTGAGACTATTAATTTGATGAGGGATGGCCTACAGACTAAGCTGCTTGGAAAGTTAAGTTCTGCTCCAATTTAGACTCACATTCCAAGGGCAAACCAGAAGTCTCTAGAGTTGTCTTAAGTGTGTGAAAATATAGGGTAAAGTCCCTTTGAACTTGAAAAAACCGTGGGCATGGAACGAAAGCCCCTTCGGCTTGAGGTTTATTTGCCAATCTGATTATAGTAAAGAATTGGAAGTCAGAAAAATATGTGATAGAATGCACATTTTTCCACCCTGTTCTCATTTTCCTCATCTCTAAAATGAAGTTATTTAAAGGAATAAATGAAATTATAAATATTAAGTTTAACAAAGTATGCAGCCCCAAGTACATATCCAACAAAAGAGCAGTTGCCTTTTTTTTTTTTTTTTTTTGGTTGCTGCTATTTTTGCTGTTGTCAGGTTCCACTGTGTCTCCAGGTTATGTTGTGTTGTCTTCCCAATGTGTGAGAGAGATAGCCACCTAAAATTTATAAAATTTTTGGTGTTCCTTTTACAAAGTTGTCTTTGGAAATACGTTATTGTTGTTATTGTTAAAGACAGTGAAATTTCACGTCCTGACTGTCCTCAGGTTTGTTTTAGGTGCCAGATGAAGCTATGAGTTATAAAATGTACTGTCTTAGAATCTTTTTGAATAGGTAATGCCTTCACATAGTTCAAAAACAATAGGAAATATATGCCTTTAAAAGTCTTGCTCCCACTCCTGCCCATATTCTGATTTTCCCTCCTGTCACCCATCCCCACCTTTGTTAACCATTTTTATTAAAATTTTTTGGTAATTTTCCATTGTTTATGTAAATACAAAGACATGGAATATTTTCCCCTTTGTGTTATACAGAAGTTAGTATTGTTTGTATAAACTATTCTGTAATTAGCTTTTTTTTTAATTAGCAATTTATCTTAAAGGTCTTCTTGTTTGGTTCATAGAAAGTTCATAGAAAACTTCCTTTTTATTTATTAATTTCTTGTGTTACAAAGTTTTCTATCATATAGATGTCCTGCAATTAGTTTAACTAGCTCCCTGTTGGTGGATATTTGAGTTGTATCCAAATATGTAAATAATTTTGTTATGTAAAAGTTTTTGCAGCTTTTTTTTAGAATTATAGAATTTTAGATGAGTAAGATAACTTAGAGGTAATCAACTCTAACTTTCGTTTTATTGCCTGTGTTCCAAGCATTCAGTGACTGTCTAATGAAAAAGGACAAATGGGAAAGAATATGATTATGAAAGATCACTATGTAAGATTATGAAAGATTCACTTGTGATTATAGTTGTATTTAGAAGTATAAAGGCATTGCTATATTAGATTATAAAAATATCTCTTGTGAGATATAGAATAAAACAATCAAGAGCAACTTCCATCAGTAGAAACAATGATGTTTTCTCTTTTTTAAAAAAATTCATAGTATTGATGAGGGCAGAAAAATGGACAGTTTGGAAAAAATTAAAATATTATACTTTTAGGACATTTTACATCATTTCAAGATTTCTGTTATTATAAAAAGAAAATTAAATATAGTTATCTTACCTTTAATATCCTATTTGTCCTAAATATTGGATTAAACCCAAAGAAGAGGTAGAAAACATCAAATGGCATTACTGATGCAACATCCAACTGTTGGAAAAACACATTCACAATCATATTGTGCTTATGTGCTTCTTTGGACATGGATTGACTTATACCAATGCATACATAAGCTGACCAGGCACCATGAATTATTTGTTGTTTAATATAAAATTGCCTTCAGTAGTATGTCTGTTGCCACTGAAAGGTATATTCACACCATGAAAATAAGAAAAATATTTTATAGGCTTCTTCCAACGTACTTCATTTTTACCTTGATGCATCTGAGCTCTCTTTAGGCAATGCATTTTCTGTAATTTTTGTTGAGTTGTCACATACGCTTCAGAGATGGCATGGCTACTAATGTTAAAATACATTTTAATAATGTTTAAATACATTTTAAACGTGGTGCTCGTGGACTGAAAGTCAAGTCTACTCTTGATTTTATTTGAGACCATCGCACATTAATTGCAGTTGTATATATATATTTTTAAAGATTTTATTTATTGATTTGACAGAGAGAGAGAGAGAAAGAGAGAGAGAGAGAGTATGCACCCAAGCAGGGAGAGCAGCAGGTAGGGGGAGAGGGAGAAGAAGCCTTCCTGTGGAGCAGGGAGCCCGATTTGTGGCTCGATCCCAGGACCCTGGGATCATGACCTGAGCCAAAGGCAAATGCTTAATTGCTTAACCGACTGAGCCACCCAGGCACCCCACAGTTGTATATTTTTATGGTTCAGCCTATTCTCCAGTATTCAGGGCTGATTATATTGTTGGTGGTTCACCCAGATGCCTCAGTTCTTTCTATTTCTCTCCATTTGGGATGATACTGCTAACAATAAACTGCTATGAAATCTATCTACTAGACACTGTGCAGGCTAAGAGAGAGGAAAGGAATCAGTCCCATTTACAATTAATCAGTAACTCTAATAGGAGAAGGTACTGAAAGTACTATTATAGCTAAAAGAATATTTTAAAATTTGTCATGTATTTAATTATTCTGGTTTTCTGTTACCCAGGTAGTTGTGAAATGGCAGCATCACTTGTATACTTTCTTGATTGCAGTGATGACAGTAAGAAATTCTTTTATGTAAGATAATTATTCATTTTTATTCATTTATTCATTTTCACTAATTTTTACATGGTTTTGAAACATTTAAAAAACATTTAATGTATTTAAGACATTTAAGAGCAGTTAAGAGCTTTCTAAGACCATACGTATTAAAAGGGAAAGTTGAGGTAATTAATTATGTACCAGAATTTCAGAAAATCTTCATGCTATTGAAAAGAAATGAAACTTACGGTTTGAATTAACCATATTGGTTATTATAAACAAAGTCCTTGCTGAAAGTACTGGTTTATAAATTACATCATATCCTCAAACCTCATTAATTTTACCTTACAGATATTGAGTTTGTAACAAGTTAAGAGGTATACAGCACAGTTACTAAAATAAAGTAAGTAAGAGAGCAAGAGCTCTGTTGACTTGTCTAGTGCTACTGTAGTACTCATGTTTTCTGGCTCAAATCAAAATAATCTTTTTTTAATCTTTGAAATAAATTTATTAGAACTAATGTGTCAGAATTGTGGTCTTTTTACTTGTTCTCTATCCAATTGCTCAACTGCCCACTTGAATTCTCTATGCAGTCATTAGTCATGTTTGATATTAACACATTAATGTGTTATTTGTTAGATAAAGATGATTTATTTCTCATCGGATTGTAGAAAATTGAATTAAGTAAGAACTGACCAATACTGAACTCTGGGGGCACCTGGGTGGTGCAGTCGTTAAGCATCTGCCTTTGGCTCAGGGTGTGATCCCAGCGTTCTGGGATCGAGCCCCACATCAGGCTCCTCCGCTAGGGCCCTGCTTCTTCCTCTCCCACTCCCCCTGCTTGTGTTCCCTTTCTTGCTGGCTGTCTCTCTCTGTCAAATAAATAAATAAAAATCTTAAAAAAAATACTGAACTCTGTACAAGGCATTTTGCAAAACATGTTGAGGTTGAAATAGGGTAAAATATTGTTTCTGTCCACAAGAAGTTAACAGTCTAATAGTGGAATAATGGGACACAAAAATAGCTATAATGCAATGTTATAGAGAAGCAGGATGTGCTAAGGGAATTCAAAAAGAGTGACCACAATTAAATAAATGTAAAATTTTATATTTATAAACCCAAATTAAATATATGAGTTAATTTGCACTTGTTCAAATTCAAGAAAGTGATTAAGAGTTTGGAATAAGTTTTGTGACACTTAAAAAGAATAGTCATCCTCTTGTGGAGTTCATCAAAGTAGTGTAGATTATGAATATGTCTAAGTATGTGGCAATTTTTAAAAAGAAAATTAGTTGACGATGAAAACAAATTGAAAGAGATTTTAATCACCATAGATCACCAGTGGGGGACAATTTGGCACCTAACTGCAGCTTTGTATTGTTACACAAAATTTGAGGACACAAAAGTGTTGTTCTTGAAATGAGAGGTAGGAGTTCACCTAGACATATTAGGTAACCTTGGATAACTCCCAAATCTCTGTCTATATCTCAGAGTTAGGAGGAACAAATAAAAGGAACAAATAAAATGCCAGTGGTATTTTAATAGGGATGGCATTGAAAGTGTAAATTGCTGTGGGCAGGATAGACATTTTAACAGTGTTTATTCTTCCAATCCATGAACATGGAATGTTTTTCCATCTTTTTGTGTCTTGCTCAATTTTTTTCGTAAGTGTTCTATAGTTTCTTGAGTATAGATCCTTTACCTCTTTGGTTATGTTTATTCCTAGGTATCTTATGGTGTTTGTTGCTATTGTGAATGGAATAGATTCCTTAATTTCTCTTTCTACAGTTACATTGTTAGTGTATAGAAAAGCTACTGATTTCTGTGCATTGATTTTGTATCCTGCCACATTGCTGAATTGCTGTGTGAGTTCTAGTAATTTGGGGGTGGAATCTTTTGGGTTTTCCACATAAAGTATCATGTCATCTGCAAAGAGGGAGAGTTTGACTTTTTGAAAGGGCCAAAACAAACCAACCTAAAATTTGTATGGAACCAAAAAGACCCTGAATAGCCAAGAGAATGATGAAAAAGAAAAATAAAGCTGGGGGCATCATGTCGCCTGACTTGAAGCTGTATTACAAAGTTGTAATCCTGAAGATAGCATGGTATTGGCACAAAAACAGACACATAGACCAATGGAACAGAACAGAGACTCCAGAAAAGAACCCTCAACTCTATGGTCAACTAAGCTTTGATAAATCAGGAAAAAATACCCAATGGAAAAAAGACAGTCTCTTCAATAAGTGGTGCTGGAAAAATTGGACAGTTACATATAGAAGAATGAAACTGGACTATTCCCTTACACCATACACAAAGATAAACTCAAAATGGATTAAAGACCTCAATGTGAGATAGGAATCCATCAAAATCCCAGAGGAGAAGATAGGCAGTAACCTCTTCGACATCGGCCACGGTAACTTCTTTCAAGACACGTCTCCAAAGACAAGTGAAACAAAAGCAAAAATGAACTTTTGGGACTTCATCAAGATAAAAACTTCTGCACAGTAAAGGAAACTGTCAACAAAACAGAGGCAGCCCACGGAATGGGAGAAGATATTTGCAAATGACATTAGAGATAAAGGGCTGATATCCAAGATATATAAAAAACTTCTCAAACTCAACACTCAAAAAACAAATAACCCAGTCAAAAAATGGGCAGACGACATGAACAGACACTTCTCCAAAAAAGACATACAAATGGCTAACAGACACATGAAAAAATGTTCAACATCACTAGCCATCAGGGAAATGCAAATCAAAACCACAGTGAGATACCACCTTACACCAATTAGAATGGCAAAAATTAACAAAATGGGAAACAACAAATGTTGGTGAGGATGCAGAGAAAGGGTAACCCTCTTACACTGTTGGTGGGAATGCAAGCTGGTACAGCCACTCTGGAAAACAGTATGGAAGTTCCTCAAGATGTTTAAAATAGAGCTACCTTATGACCCAGCAATTGTACTACTAGGTATTTACCCCAAAGATACAGATGTAGTGAAAAGAAGGGGCACATGCACCGCAATGTTCATAGCAGCCATGTCCACAATAGCCAAACTGTGGAAGAAGCCAAGATGCCCTTCAACAGATGAATGGATAAAGAAGATGTGGTATATACAGATGTGGTATATACTGTGATATATACAGTAGAATATTATTCAACCATCAGAAAGGATGAATACCCACCATTTGGATCAACATGGATGGAACTGGAGGGGATTATGCTAAGTGAAGTAAGTCAAGCAGAGAAAGACAATCATCATATGCTTTCACTCATATGTGGAACATAAGCAATAGCATGGAGCACCATAGGGGAAGGCAGGGAAATCTGAAGGGGGAGAAATCAGAGAGGGAGATGAACCATGAGAGACTATGGATCCCGGGAACCAGACTGAGGATTTCAGAGGGGAAGGGGTTGGGCCGAGGGAGCAACAGGGTGATGGGTATTAAGGAGGGCACATGTTGTGATGAGCACCGGGTGTTATACGTAGCTAATGAATCATTAAACACTACATCAAAACTAATGATGTACTATACAGTGGCTAACTGAACATAATAAAAAAATATAAATCTATAGTAATTAAACAAGCAAAAAGGAACAAATGATTATGAATGAAAAAAACATACAATTATATTGCTATTTGAGGAAAGAAAGGTGCCATGTTATTTAAATAATTGCTCCTTTTTGTTTTTTATCTTGTTTATATGAACAAGAAAGAAATAAGAGCAGAAAAAATTTGATAGACTTTATATCATCATGTGGCATGAATTGGAGGCTAGCATTCTGTATGGACAAGACAAAGTATACTCCATACTCCTTTACTGATGTTTTAATCAGAATTTAAATGTGGGCACTAACATTTTGCTGTGCTTGATCAAGATCCATGTGTTGAATTCCACATTTGCACATTCATGGAAGTGTATCATGTAATGTTTGAAAAGCAAAAACTTCAGGCTTGCCTTTGCCTAGTAGAACTTCATTTGTACACTTTTTTTACAAAGGCTATGATTCAAAAAGGAAGCAAATAAAAAAAAGAAATTTATAAATGTGACTTAAAATCAAAATAGTAATGGATTATTTGAACAATTTTGAAACTGTAAGTCACCTACCTGAAACTTTGTAGAACTTCTGTAGTGTCTCTTTAACTCATTTGAATCCACCTGAAATGTTATATTTATATTTTATATTAATTTTACCCAATTTCATCAATTATTTTTCACTTTAATAAATATTTATAGTTATTTCTCTCTACTGGTTTCTTGTAACTTCAGCCAATAAATATGCTCTATCTTCTCATTTCTTTAAACAGAATAAAATCGTCCTTGTTGTTTGTTTTCTTTTTGCTATCGATCTATTATTTGTCATACTCAAGCTTCCTAAGAAAGTTGTCTACATTGCTTTATTCTGAATCCTTCCCTCAGGGGTGCCTGGGTGGCACAGCGGTTAAGCGTCTGCCTTTGGCTCAGGGTGTGATCCCAGCGTTATGGGATCGAGCCCCACATCAGGCTCCTCCGCTATGAGCCTGCTTCTTCCTCTCCCACTCCCCCTGCTTGTGTTCCCTCTCTCGCTGGCTGTCTCTATCTCTGTCAAATAAATAAATAAAATCTTTAAAAAAAAAATGAATCCTTCCCTCATATTTATTCCTCAACCTGTGGCAATTTAGTGGCAATTTGACCTTTGCTCACTTTTCTTATTCCATTAAGACTACCAATGTGAAAGCCACCAACAACCTCCTCATGATCACACCCAAGGAATCCTTTATAGTACTTGGCATTCTTTTATGGCATTCACCATGTTTTGAAATCACATGTACATTTCTTGATTCATTTATTTAAATTCAGTTTATTCCATTAAATGGTAATCTATCTCAGGACAGAGTTGACTTTGCTTAGCAACTGTACATAGTTAGCGGCTAGAATATATTAGGGACCCAATAAATACTTGTTGAGTAGATGAATAGATAAAGGAATAAAGTGATGAATAAAACTTTTTGAAGTGTTAACATTTGGGAGTATATTTGTTCTTGAAACTTTTTCTTTCTAAAGACTCTGAAATGCCATTTTTGGTTTACTTCTTCAGTTCTAACTTTTTGGTGTCCTTTTTTGATTCTAGGGTTAGCTCTTTAAATGTCAACATTCCCCAGGACTCAGCTCTCTTCTCTTCCTCTTTATATTTGCTTCCTAGAAAATTTCATCCACTTATATGGTTTCAAATATCTACTGCCATCTAATGTTGCTTTCTGGAGCTGTTGACCTGGACAACTGCCTATTGTCTTCACTTAGCAATTCTGCTTATCTCAAATTTAATCTACACAGAACCTGAATTCATCATAATTCTCCATCCCCCACTAGCCTAACCATCTTCCTACCCCCACCCCATCCTCCTCTTGAGTAATCCTATGAGCATCCTCATCTATACTGGTCAGTGATCCTAGACAACTCATTCTCCCTCAGCCCTCATTGAACCAGCAACCAATTCTACTGATTCTTCTTCCTACAATTTTATTATTATTTTTTATTATTACATTAAATTAGCCAGCAGACAGTACAATTTCCTCATGTCCATTCTCTCCTCTTGGCATGGGTCTCTTTGCCTTAAGTCTTGTTCCCCTCGATCCATTCTATAATGGCAGCTAGATGATCACACTAAATCAGATTACTTAACAATCACCATTTATGTGAAAACCTCTGACTCCACATGACTTAAAAAAAAAACACAAGCTCCCTTTCATGGTCTACAAAGGCTCTACTTTCTCTGTCTCACTCGCCTCCTGCAGCATCCCACATTCACTTTATTCAGCATCAGAGTTTCTCACTTTCATGACTTTGCCTATGCTGTTTTCAGAGCTTAGAACATATGTTTTGTTCCTTTTTTAGTGGAGGTGGAGGTGTGCAAATTACTGAAATTCATTCAACAAGATTTGGACCAGGTGTCCTCTCCTTCACATGGTTTTCTCTGTGCCTCATAACCCATAGGGCTTGCCTCTGTCATGACTCCCATTGCAAACCTTACCATTCTTCTTTTGTCTGTCTTTCATATGCTGAATTACTTGAGGGTAAGGTCCATATCTTTGTCTTGTTTTTCCAGTTTCTAATGCAAGCATTATCTAACACATAGTAGGTGCCCAATAAATATGTGATAAGTGATAGATTAAGAGACATTTGTTACCATTCAGTCCTAAAAGAATTAATGCTAATATTGGATTTACATTCTTAGATTTTAGTTACAGGTGGGGAGGAACTGTTTTTGTGCTATTAATGAGTTGGCTGAAGTTTTATAACTTGGACACATAGAAGCAGTGTTTTCTAACAGTTATCATCCAGACTATCCAAATTCAGAAGTTTTAAACTACTGCTGAGCAGTGTTAAATCCTGGTTAGCCAACTCCCCAATTTGTGCTCCCCCCACATTTTTTTGGCTATAATTTTTCCCATACATATATACTAAATCTTACATAAATGTATTAGAAGATATATAAGACATGCTCATCTAATGATTTTTACTGTGAAACTCAATGGCTTACTGAGGCACAGGTAGGCATAGATAGAAGTTTAAGTTGAATCATGTACCAAGCTTGAGTAAAATCAGTCAGCTCCTTCAAAGCTTATCTGGGACTGACAGATACATTTTAAGTGCTACAAAGTTAAAATACCACCCTCTCCTCCAACCCTGGAAGAATGTTTTTAGCACTTTTATCCCTTTACTTTCAGGCTTGTCTATGATCCTATGATTGAATAAACGTAAATGAAATGAAAACTTTTTGATTAGATGAAAATGCATGTAGTGATTCTAAAATCTCTCTTCTTTGGAATGCTAAATAAATTTGGCATCATTAGTTTTATGATGATCAGTATGCTTACTGGTAACAATTAAGCACTTATTTAAAAATGTTACCCTATTTAATTATTTCTCTTTTTAAGCCTTATCATTATGCAGGCAACATTTCTTCAGGGGAGGGTTACTTTAGAGAGGATATGCTGACTGCACCTAAATCCTCTTCCAAAAGATAGTTTTTGAAGAAGCTCTACCCGGTATGATTATATTTACCTCTTCTGATAAATAATTCATAGAAACTTCATAATTTCATATAGAACAGATGGATGTGTTTCAAAAATAATAATATCATCTGAAACAACTACAATGCAGATTAAATAATTACTCAAGGAAAGAAGATCCTTGAATGAAGATTGCCATTTATTCATTCCTTCAAACGTTTCTTGAATATACTCTTTGAGTTCCTAAGATAGAGAGGGAAATGAATTGGATACTGTCCTTACACTCAAGAAACTTATTATCAGGTAAGAAGGAGAGCTACAGATACAAAGAGGAGACATTAGGAGAGGTTAAATGTTTGGATATTCATTCATTTGATTCATTCAACAACTTACTGTACATCTTCTAGATTCCAGACTCTGGCCTCCGTGTACACATTGTCTTATTTAATCTTCACAATAGGTTTATGAGGTGAGTACTGTAATTCCCATTTTATGGATGAAAAGATAGTATTTCATGAAAAGGTAAATTTATTTTCTTCAAGTAATGCTATTAGTAAATTTCAGAGATGGAATTTGACCCTGGTCTGTTTGTTTCTATTACATCATAATTAGCCCAATTGTTATTTAACAATTAAATAACAGAAGTATGAATAAAGTTTACAGAGCACAGAGAAGGGAGTGGTTAATTTTCTTCAGGTCAGTTTATAAACAGTAACAGAAGATTAAGTGCCAAAAGTGGTTGACTATAACGTCAGGTCTGATTGACATTGTCACCAGGTGGCACTGAGCATTTCCATGAATTGTTGTGATGGGAAGGTTTGGCAGTGTTGTGGATATGAGTCTCATATCTCAGTAGTCCTCATTGTCATTTTCAGCTCTATTTCTGCTGTCTATACAGGAAATTACAGATAAGAAACTCTTTTGTTGGTCTTTGATACAAAATTCTGTTCTCTATTTGTGTAGCACCATTTTCAGAAGAAAGATATTGCAAATAAATACTGTGTAACACCTGTAAACCCTCCTAATTTCCTCTATTGTGGCCTTTAGCACTTCAATCTGTTTTCCAAGGCCTTGGGGGAAATAATATTTCCATTGTCCAGCCCTGAAATACCTGGCAACTATAAATATTTAATAAATGTTTGTTGAATGAATGAATGAATGAGTGAATGAGTGAATGAACAATTTGGCAATGTACCAAAAGTAGCATAGATAGCTAAATGTAGTCAGACCTTCAGTTTGGGTACTTGACTTGCATAGTCTTCTTACCAAAATGTAATCAAGTTTCAAAGGCTAACACTACCTATTCTAAATTAAAGAAACCATTAAACTTCCTTTGAACAAACAAAGCAATTAGTTCCTGCTCTGTATTTGTAGTTTGTGATAATGCATTTTAAATAGAGCCCGTTGAGTGTGTTTTTATTGGTTATTTTTCTTGTTCTTAACACTCCGTTGTGTGTAAAGACCTCTTAGAAAATTGAAAATAAGTCTCCCCTTACTGAGTTTGTCATTTTCCATTTGTCAAACATTGATTTTCTCCCCCCTTGTGCATCTAATGGAGGTTGAAATTAGTGCTCTTTTTTTGTGTGTTGTTTACTTCTTATTTGTATACCATCATCATCATTCATCAAGCTGCCAGTGAGCTCTGGGAATAGTCCTGGTGAGCTGACTAGTGCTCTGAAGTCCACATATAGAATATTTTGAATAGGTTCTTCCTACATCTATAGCTCTTGCCTTTAGAATTTCTTTCTAGTAAAGCTTTCAAATAATAGGATTTCTTCAGTAAATAAATTTTTTTTTCTAAAAGAAAACAATAACCAAAACTACTCCTTTCAGCTTTTCGATATTTTAAGATTGTCTGCAGGTTCAAAAGAAAACATTCAGGAAATTAAGGAACCCACATTTATTCTTCAAAAATATGTATGAACCCAAGGTGCCATGTATTCCCTCAGTCTTTGCTTCCTACTGTGACAGATCCATTGCAGGGTCTATTCTGTGCAATTCCCACTGAGATTATGAAGAGGATATGACAGTGGGCATCAGTTGGAAAGGGAGCACCCTTCTAGTTAGCTGGGGAAGGGGCTGAGGAGTAGAAGCTTTAAGATTTGGGTATTTGCTTGTGAAAACATATTCTTCTGTTAGATTGACTGGATTGCTTATGAAATTCTCTCAACACTGAGAAGCTGATAAGATCACTTATCAGGAGAAAATACTTTCTTCTAAGGGTAAGAATGGTAGTTTCTGAAGTAGGCCAGTGCATTTGATGGTGAGAATTGGGATGTGATAAACTGGAAAGTGGAAGAGTGAATAGAAGAGAGGCCAGTAGATACCATTTTAGTTTTAAAAATCACAAAACCGCAGGTGTGTTTTATGTGCTTGTGATTTGCACCTGTCTGCAGGGTGTGTGATTTCCTACTTACGGTTTGGCTATCTCAGTGAAGATCTTGATGGCTCCTTGTTATAACACTATCTAATAGCACATTTTGCAATGGTGGAAATATTCTGTGCTCTCTGATATGGTAGCCTCTAGCCAAATGTGATTATTGGGCACTGGAAATATTGATAGTGTGGCTGAGAAACATGAATTTTTAATGTTATTTAATCTTAATTAAAATTTAAATTTGAATAGACACATTTCGCTAGTGGCCACTATATTGGACAGTGCAGTGAATCTACACTGATTAAAAGGGTCGTGACAGTTTTTCTTTTCTTTTCAAATTAGGTTTTCCCAAAGTGTCACAACCTAAGACCTTGGACTTGTTTTCTGTACTATGTACAGGTCCTGTGCTCAGTGCTGACTATACAATGACAAACAAGGTACAGTTTGTGTCCTAAAAATCTTATAGCCTAGTGTTTTCTCACAACACCAGGTTGTCTCCCGAGGAAGTTGAGTAGACCCTTAGGAGTGATATATTACCTGCTTTATTCTAAAAAAATATTGAGGTGAATGGCAGATTGCAATGTGGTGGAAAACAACTGCCTCACAGACTATTTGAGGCACGATTACTAGAGAAATATTTAATCACTTAAATATAAATATAAAAATAATTTAAATCACTTCTTTTTGCATATATAATTTACACGTTTTTATACATTATTTAGGTAAAATACATATATGGTTTTGACATTTCAGACCTGGTTTTATCTTTCTACTCTCACATATAATCAAATTCTGAAAAACTAGCCAACATGAACCAACATGGTGTAGCTGGAATGAGCATGGGTGTTGGAGTCAAGGTCTGGATTTGAATCCTGCCTCAGCTGCTGTCCAGCTTTGTGCCTTGAGCATATCACCTACCCTCTCCAAGCCTCAGTTTTCTCTTCTGTATATGGGGTTGATAATAATATCTTTCTTATAGAGTGACTGAAAGGATTTAGTGAGGCATTGTAAAGAAAGTAACTGGAATAATAATTATAGCTAACATTTAATATGCACTCATTAGACACTCAACACAGTTCCAGGCATCAGTTCATTTAGTCTTTCCATCAACACTGTGAAGGTACTATTGTTATTATTATTTTTAAGATGAGGAAACTAAAGCACAGGGAGACACATGGTCCCCTGCACATAGTGAGTGCTCAATGGTGGTTTTGTTGTTGTTATTATTATTATTATTATTATTATTATTATTACTATATTGGTGGTTTCCAGTGGTTAAAGACTCATACAGGCAGAGATAGTCAATCAGACTTTAAATAGTGTTGTAAAATTATTTTTGTAGTCCAATTGGATATTTGTCAGTTTCTGCTTTTCCCCATCCCCACTTACTATTATGTCTCCTCCTTTTATAAACTGGAGTCTGGGCTGGATTAATAGCAAATCACAAAGGTAGATGATATCACATATGATGTCTGTAATAAACCAGTAGTGTGTGTTGTCCGGTGTTTGATATGGAAAGACGAGACGCAGTGGTATAAGCCAGCAGTTCCAGTTATAGGCAATGGTGACAAGCAAGAGCCATAGGAGATAGAGTCGATCTAGAAAAATCCAAGTGACATGTAACAAGCATTAAAATAATTCTCTAGCTTAGTTTGATAATGTTGGAGCACTGTCCTCTGGAGATAAGCAAATTGCTATAAGAGGTTCTATTAAAATTCTGACTCTACAGTGGAAAAAACTGTGCTTTACAAGAGATGTTGAGTGATCTTATCAGCTCTTCTGACATTGGAGAGAGGCCTTCTTCTCCTGACAAGAAGTGGCCATTCTGTGTCTGTCCCCATAGGTAACTGTGCTATATGGATCAAGGAAGAAAAGACCCAGGGAAGTCAGAGATGTCCTGTTTGGCTAACTGCAGCAGCGGGCCTTTTGTACATCAGTAGTTAAGTTGCAGGATCACCCAGGGCAGGTGGACAAAAGCCTCATCTTGCCAAAGAAGTATGGCTGAACTGGAGAGGGCAGAGAATGAGCCCTTTAAAGCAATCCATGTCCTTTCACACACTGCTTTCTTCTGCCCAAGGGAGGTCATAGGAAGGGATTTTTTCAGTTAGAATAATTAACAATATGAAGGCATGGACGAAGACAGACACTTCATAATGACTTTTTGGGGGAAGGGTGTCAGTGTACATATCACTGAATGCTTTGGGGCTTTCTTTTCAAAAGTAATTATGGGCAGCATAGACCTTGGACTGCCTCTTACTTATTTATTTTTATCTATCAATCAATCAATCATTTATCTATTTCAATGGTTATACATTTACTTTATTCCACATTATACTGGCATGCCCTTTAAACACAGGCAGGAATATTTTTATCTCTTGCCTTCATCAGAGAGGGGCAAACAATCCATTGCATATTTAATATAGTTTAAATTCTGCTTTCTAGATAGATTCAGAATGAGGGCTAGGGAGAAATGGAAGCCATCTGTGATTTTGGGTTACAGGGATTCTTGGTAATAGCTAGCCCTCCCCCTGGGATAGTCTACCCTTTGATGGTACCTGTGTATGAATCTATGCTTCTTGGAAGTCTAATTCGTTTTAGGTACTCTGTCAGAGGCATCTTCTGGAATTTAAAACACAATATGTGGTAGTTATGTTCTTCTTTTAGCTTAGCATTGCTTTCTTGTGTTGATGGTACAGCTGTGGGCTTTGCTTTACAGGGGGAAAAAAGAACACATTTTAAAGAGGTTGGTTAGCTTAATGAGAAATAGCTTGGATTTCTTAAAGTCAGAATATTTCAGAATCTTCCCTTCTCAATATAGATAGATAAGGGATGTTATGACATTGAAAATAGTGACATTAATGACAATATCCAGGTAATGAAAACACTGGAATTTGGAAATAAACAGCAGATTTAAAGCTTCCTAGTAAATTATCCCAAAGGTGTTACAAATAGGATATTTTAGTTAATTAATTTAAAGTAATCTCTAGGGGTGCCTGGGGGGCTCAGTTGGTTAAGTGTCTGCCTTCAGCTCAGGTCATGATCCCAGGGTCCTGGGATTGAGCCCTGCATCGGGCTCCCTGCTCAGCGGGGAGCCTGCTTTACTCTCTCTCTCTCTGCCTCTTCCCCAGCTGGTGTGTGCTCTCTATTTCTCTCAAATAAGTAAAAAAAATTAAAAAAATAATTTCTACACCCAAGGTGGGGCTCAAACTCACAACCCCAAGATCAAGAGTCACATGCTCTACTGACTGAGCCAGCCAGGCACCCCACAAATAGGACATTTTAAATACAAGCTTAATTCTTACATATTTTGTAGCAAAATAAAGTCAGTCCTTTAGATTTACATTGAAAAGAAACACTACAAGTGTACATCATGGCACAGGTTTTAGTTTCATGCTTCTTTAGTCTCACACATATATTTCAAGTTGTAGATAAAGCTAAAAATATTTTTTCAACTTATATTATCAAAATATAATGACTGATTTATTATAGCCTCTTCTTTTAAAAGGGAAACTACTATATAATACATAGTGTATTTTAAAAATCCAACTTACTTTATACAGACTTATAAAGAAGCCCTCAGCTTCATCCTATATAATTAACAGCTTGATTTTTAACTGTTATTTAACAACCAAACTTTCTTCTATTTTTATTATACATATATAAATATTTTTACAATGATGTAATCATAATATATATCACTTCTGTGCTCTGCTTTATTGCACTTATTAATTTTTCATAAACACATTTCTGCAATTATTAGGGAGGTTGATAATTGCCCCACTCTGCAATTTGATTAGTTTGTTGATGTTCTTTGCTATGTTCTGTGTTCAGGTAGTGTTCTTGTATTTTTATAATAAGTGCTTTGTATATCAGGGGTATTTTTTAAAAAAAGATTTTATTTATTTATTTGACAGAGAGAGAAAGAGAGTGTACATGCCCACAAGCAGGTGGAGCAGGAAAGGGAGAAGCAGACTTCTGCTGAGCAGGGAGCCCAATGCATGGCTTGATCCCAGAACCCTGGGATCATGACCTGAGCCGAAGGCAGACAATATTAATTTACTGAGGTACGAGGTGCCCCTATCAGGGGTATTCTTAATTAATATTTACAATAAAATTTGCTATAGCAAATATTGCTGTTGCTTTGCTCATATACCATGGGCCTAAAGGTCCTGTGCAGCAGGCTCCCTGTGTCTGTCTCCCTCAGGGTTTTTTCTCAGATGGTTTGCTTAAAGTGCTGGAGAGTTAGCAACATGTCCCAACAGTAACCCCTAACTAATGGAAAACAGGAGTTGGTGGATTGATACCCCAGCCACTTTCTTTAAAATATGTAAAGAACTTACACAACTCAACACCAAAAAACCCCAAACAATCCAATTAAAAAATGGGCAGAAGACTTGAATAGACAATTTTTCCAAAGAAGACATACAGATGGTCAACAGACACATGAAAAGATGCTTCACATCACTCAGCATCAGGGAAATGCAAATCAAAACCACAATGAGATATCACCTCATGCCAGTCAAAATGGCTAGCACCAAAAAGACAAGAAATAGCAAGTGTTGGCAAGGATGTGGAGAAAAGGGAATCCTCGTGCACTGCTGGTGGGAATGTTAATTGATGCAACCACTGTCGGAAACTGTGGGAAAGTTTCTCAGGGGAATTCTTAAGTGTGATCCACACAGTGTTTTAGCTGGATCAAGTCTGAGGGCCCACAGAAGAAGTCCTCTCATTAATACATCTTTATTGTTTTAACTCCTGTCTCCATCTCTCTTGTCTGCGCTCACCTTCCTGTATCACCCTCAGTGTAAACTATTTGCACCTAAATCATTGTCTCAGGGTCTGCTCTTGGGGGAACCCAAACTAAGACATTTGCAAAATGCATGCCCCCTCATAACTTCTTTCTTTCCAGTACTTTGAGGTAACAATGCTTACCAGTTTGGGGGCTGGTTTCAGGTGAGGATATATCTCCTTCTGCCAACTTTTTCTTGTAGAGCATTGTTCTTTGACGCATCCTTTTCACCAAGTTGTGTAGCTGGGCATCAGCATACTCATTTATAACAGAGGCTCCAAGTGGTTTGCTTTTTGGACTAAATGAGGAAAAAAGTAGTGATAGAGATGGGTCCATGAAGAGGTAAATACAGGGAAGAGATTAAGTTTTTTCACCCTTCTTATAGATCCTGCACTATTAACTGCTCTTTTTTGCAACTGAATAGAACAATTCAAAAATTAAGTTTGATGGAAATAGTACTGATGGAATACAGATCTGTCAATGAAATATTAGAATCCACAAATAACAATTGTCCATTCTTGACCATATTAGATCTTGATGACTAGGATTCTGCATTAAATTATATCATTAGAAGAAAAAAAAGAAACTTTATTCTGGCATAGTAGGCAGAGTTCTAAGGTGGCCCGTTAGTGTACTTGTCTTGCATAATCCTGGAGACAATAAATATGGTGGATTTTACTCTCATAATTAGTTTGTGTTATATGGCTCAGTAGACTTTAAGGTAAGAAGTCTAGACAAATGGGCCTGATGTAATCAGATAAGCCCTTTAAAAGCAGAGAGTTTCTCCAGCTGGTGACAGAGCAGAAAGTCAGAAGTTTGTTACGGAGGAGACATTTGAAAATAGAGTTCTGGCGACAAAACCTTGGTGATCATCAGTGTATTTGGGATGTTTGAAGAGATGAATGTAGATGACATCACCATGGACTGAAGTTCTCAAGGTCAGAAACTTTGTTTTCTTTATACTCCACAAGACCTAGGACAAGGTAGGCTTTAATAAATGCTTATTGAATAAATAAACTCACTACTTTCAACCTTTTCTTCGACCTTATGTGATGTGCCTCAGTGCACTAAAAAAATCTATAAAAAGTGAAGTTGAGAGCTGGTGGATCATTAACTGAAAAGTCAAATATTCACACTGTCAAAATGTCTAATTCAAGCCTTAAGACCTAAGGAACATGTTTTTTTCTTTTCCTGAATCATCGATAAGCCCTAATTGACCATATAATTGACATTTAATCACACTAGTTTTTACTGTGCAAACCTACCTCATGATTAAAATGCTGAAAATTATATTAGAAAGCATGCCTAGATTTCAAATGCATAGCTATATTTCAACAACTATATATTTTTCTTTTTGTATTAGCTGAGCATTAATATGTCATTTTTTCATCTTTTTTTCCCTAGCTTCTCATATTGAGTAATCCTTGTCCATCTTCTCCCTCACCTACATATATGCAGAAGCTATGAATGTATTTTTTCTTGAGGTAATTTTGTGACTGAACGAAAAAAGGCAAATAGAGAAGAAACATGTATTTTCACGAGATAAAAAAACCAAATGAGGGTAGAAGAGAGAAGCAATGGATATGCCTCATGTAACTATGCTTCATTTGAATGATATTTGATATTTCTTGTTCAAATTACTAACTGTAATTTTAAAAGAACTATTCCTCATAATTCCTTGATGAACCATATTTTACATAAATATGTATACATCTTATAGATTTTAGTAAAGAAAACTAGAAGGACAGTCTTATTGAAATTCTATTATCGCAATGAGTGAGGCTTTTAAAATTTGTTTATGTATCTATGGAAGAACTAAAAATTAGTTGTTAGAATGACATTTATTCCTGTTTCAATTTTTTTGAGAAGAGTATAGAGAACACTAATTTAAAAAAAGAGCTGATGAAAGAAATGATATTATCACAGTAGTCCTCATTTCTTGAAATTCAATCAGAGATATAAACAAAAAAAATTACATATTTGACAATTCTTCTTGTGTTTGGGGTTGCAGGAGCTTTTGCACTCCAGGGCAAATGCATCATAGTAATATTGGGATGGGTTAGAAGTAGGCCTTCCTTTTGCAAAACAGGAAAAAAGCCATTGTGAAAGGGGAGATAGGAAAGAGAAAGTTGTGGTCTGTGGGTGTACTTGGGATATCAATTTTAAGAAGGAGTACCTAAGTAAGATGTGGATCTTGAAATGATTCTTTTATTTTTTATTTTATTTTTTATTTTTTTTAAAGATTTTTTATTTATTTACTCGACAGAGACAGAGACAGCCAGCGAGAGAGGGAACACAAGCAGAGGGAGTGGGAGAGGAAGAAGCAGGCTCATAGCGGAGGAGCCTGATGTGGGGCTCGATCCCAGAACGCTGGGATCACGCCCTGAGCCGAAGGCAGACGCTTAACCGCTGTGCCACCCAGGCGCCCCTGAAATGATTCTTTTAAAACTATCTGTGTTTATTAAGACCTAGGAAAGTTTTCACATGCACTCAGTGATACACGTTCTCTAGCTTAAACTTGTTGCTTTAATATAACACAAAGGGATGACTTCTTTTGACGAAGTAAAATGAATGGTTGCAGTCAGGGATGAGTTCACAGTGAAAGATGAATGGCACTTTGATTGATAATGTAAAGGGAAAATATTAAGGCAAAGGATACAGCTGGAGAAAAAGTGTATCAGTTGCTACTCTGTGGAATACTATTTAAAGGCTCAAACATTTTAACATAAAATCCCAAATCACCTATGATTTGGTTTGAAAGGTCAGTTGAGACCAATGGGGAAGCAGAGCAAGATTCTAAGCAGAAGGGCGACATTATTACCTATACTTTAAAAAAAATAATGGAAAAAAGAAAGATGACAATTAGTTGTGGTGTAGAGGAAGTCTGAGTTGAAGAAAGGAGAGAGCTGAATTAAAATATATGGGTTAATACAACAATGGAAATTTCAGGTTTGGTCAGTGGACTACAGTGAATAGCATTCTGCCAAAATTCATTTCCAATTGGAGCCTCAGATTGTGATCTTACTTGAAAATAAGGTCTTTACAAACGTAACTAAGTTAAGATGAAGTCATACTGAAGTTGGGTGGGCCCTTAATCTAATGACTGGTATCTTTTTTTTTTTTTAAGATTTCATTTATTTATTTGATAGAGAGTTACTGAGAGAGAGAGCATGTGCGTGCACGCAAGCTGGGGGCGGGGAGGGCAGTGGAAGAGGGAGAAGCAGACTCTGCTGAGCAGGAGTCCGATGCAGGGCTTGATCCTAGGACCCTGGGATCATGACCTGAGCTGAAGGCAGACACTTAACTGACTGTGCCACCCAGGCACCTCGATGGTTGATATCTTTACAGGAAGGCCAAGCGAAGGCAGGGAGGTGACACACAGGGAGAACACCATGTGACAATGGAGGCAGAGATTGGGGTGATGCATCCACAAATCCAGAAACACCAAGGTTTGCTGGCAGCCAGTAGAAGCTAGGACAAGGGTGTGGAACAGATTCTCCATCAGGTTTTCAGAAGGACCAAATTCGCAGGCACCTGGATTTTGGGCTTCTAGCCTATAGAACTGTGAGGGGATAAATTTCTGTTGTTTTAAATGCTTACACTCAGTTTATGGTAATTCGTTGTGGCAGCCGTGAGAAGTTAGCAAAGTGGGTGACTGTGATGTTGCATGGCCAACTCAGATGGAGGCCTAAATTGTAAGGTAACTATAAATACATTCAATTCAGTATCTGTCTGTGAATGAAGAATCAAATTCTTTTAAAATGCATTCTGTACAGCAGGCAGTTGAGAATTTGGGTTTGGAATTCAGCAGTGAGGACTGAGCTTGATGGGGATGTTGAATGAGTGATCACCTTTCTAGAGGCAATGGTAGAAATTATACAGTGGATCAGATTACTGGTAAGAGCCTGCATAGAACAAGAAAAGATTGGGAGGTCAAACCTTGTAATTTGCTGACATTTAAGGAGTAGCATAAGATAAGGAACTGGGAAGTAGCAATTAGAGAAGTAGATCTGAGAAAGAAAAATGTCACAAAAATCAGGGAAGCTAAGAGTTTGGAAAGGGAGGTCAGTGGTGTCTCATGCTGCACACAAACTGCAAATTTTGTCATTTTTGTCTTCACAAGTATTTTGTAAAAGTGCACAGGCTCTGCCTTTGTTCACGAAGTGGTATTTTAGATTTCCATTCATTATTTCCTAAGCTCAGTTAGAAGTGATATTTATTCTCTCTAGTAAAATCTTGAATAAACTTTGGGTTTTGCAAACTTAACCAGATTCTTCTTAATGCTTAATTAAGAATTAAATTCATTTTTCAATGACTTAACTCTTTAAAAATTCCAGTTGATCAATGTCCTTTAAAACCATTACACATGTCTTGTTGAAGATAGGGACTGGACAAAGAATATTATATTCCAATTCGGGAAGATATGGGGGGAGAGAGGAGCAGGTCTTTTTTCTTTTGTTATGTTTTCTCAGTAATTAATGACAAATTCAGACAGTTGTTCTCAAAAGTTACATTTGAAGAAAAGAAACCTGCTTTGAATAACTGGACATTTTTATAGGAGTAAATTTCAGAATGAAAATACTTGAAATTAGTATAAAATTCTGATGATTACCAATGTATCTTGTGGTTGACCATAAAACCTACAAATTTTAAGCAAATTTGGGCTAGTATAGTTGTAACTCAACCAAGTCTTACTTGGCTCCCTTCTCATATTCACCTCTGAATGCTGTGAAAATTTTGAGTTGTTTATCACATTTCACTTGTGCATATGGTATTGTTTGTACACATTAGTTTCTACATATGGAAATGTACATATGGATGTTATGATGCACAATTTCCTAACTTAAATTCTTGATCTGTCTAGAATACGCTACAATGCATCTGTGACTCCAAAGTTTATTTCTAAATCCCTGCCAGCCATTCACTCTCTAGATCTTTTCTTCTGTTAATCTCTAAGTGCTGGAAGTTGTATCCAAGAAATTTATTTTTATTGTTAGTGAATCACATTGTAATGGCCCATTAGTATAGTATAGTTTAACTTTGTTAAAAGTTAAACAATATTTTAAGACTAAAGTAAAATAAATTATAAAAAATATTATCACATAGGTTATACATTTATGTCCATAAGACCCATATGTACACATATATGCATACACATCAACATACACAAACACCAACATGCCTAATAGCAATCCTTTCCAAATCTTAACCTATTAGGAAAGAGAATGAATATACATATCAATATAAACATAAAATAATCATAATGCTAATATATTTCATGTTAATAAACATGTTAAATTTTCTGGTGATTTCAGGTATTTTTTGAGAATAAAGTGAGCAACAACTATGTTTTTATCATTTTTTCCATATAATAGCAGCCTGAAAGTGTCAAACGATGTGCTCACAAAATGTTCCTGAAACATGGTGTCTCGGGAAAGTTTTAAGGTGCAAAATTTTGAATGCCTCATTCACTTATTTAATGATATTTATTATGCACTTACTTTGCTTCAGGAAAGATAACATGTCCTATACTGACTTCAAAGATTCTTTAAAAAAAAATTTTTAAGTAATCTCTACACCCAATGTAGGGCTGAAACTCATGACCCTGAGATCAAGAGTCACATGCTCTACCAACTGAGCCAACCAGGCTCCCTGACTTTAAAGATTCTTTAGTTAAAGTCCTCTCTTTCATTTTACATATGCCCTTAGATTTATTCTTACTTAGCTTCTTCTGAGTAATTGCTGGGGTTTTTTAATTTACAAACTGATTGATTAGAATGTACCATGGACTGAATTGTGTCGTCCCCCCCCCCACCGCAAATTCATACATTGATGCCCTATCCTCCAATGTGACTGTATTTGGAGATAGGGCCTTTAGAAACGTAATTAAAGTTAAATGGGGCCATAAAGGTTAGGACTTAATCCAACAGGACTGGTGTCCTTAGAAGAAGAGGGCTTTCTTTCTGTGCATGCATAGAAGAAAGGCATGTGAAGACAGTGAGAAGGCAGCCATCTGTAAGCCAGGAAGAGAGGTCTTATCAGAAACTGTGACAAGCACTTTGATCTCGATTTCCAGCCTCCAGAATTGTGAGAAAATAAAGTTTTTTTTTAAAATCACCCAGTCTGTGGTATTTTGTTATGGCAGCCTGAATAGACTATTCCAGAACGCATATGTGTCTAGAAAAAAAGTGGTAACACTATTTTAAGAAGCAGATGAAAAATTAAATCAAGATAATAGGCTGAATGCCATAAATGTCTAGAAATGACAAAAGAAAAGATTTAAAACATCTACAATACTGGAAAACAAAAAGGAAAGTGCTAGCTAGAAAACAAGAAATTTGAGAAGTTTCTTAAAGACAGAAAGCACATGGGTTCAGATGTTAACTCGTTTAATTCTTACAAATTACGATGTGCACTGCATTGCTGTTGTTACTGTTAATGAAGTAAAACACTGACCAAAACACTAGCAGAAGCCACTCCTCCAGGGTGTGGCAGTGAGATGGGATTTGGGCTGGAAAAGCAGAGCTGTAACCCAGGTGAATGGCAAGAATAAGAACTGGGGGACTCTGTCGAGACAATGAGTTAGTGGTACACTTCTTGGCAATGTGTTCTTTCCCACAATGACTGTAGAAAGAATATTGTAAATGGAACAGAATCTACAGCAATGGCTTACCACATGGTGGAGTGAGGTGAGGAGGTAGAATAAGAGGAGGTTGAGTGGGAATGATTTTCTCCAGGTGCAGGGTGTAAAGGGGGGGTATTGGCTATAGTCAATTTAATAAAAGCTATAAATGACTGAAAGTTGGTCTCTTTTTAATTATCACTTTAGTAATCTGATAATCCTGAACAATGTTGATAATAAAATACTTCCACCTCCGAGGTAGACCACTCCTATTGTTCCCTTCTTGTACACTACTGGTCTACATAAGTTATGGGGAATTTCAAGTACAAAGATGATCACATAGGCCAAGAATTACCAAACAATTGTGCAAAATCAACTTTATCAGAAGCACTAAAGTAGGGGCGCCTGGGTGGCACAGCGGTTAAGCATCTGCCTTCGGCTCAGGGCGTGATCCCAGCGTTCTGGGATCGAGCCCCCACATCAGGCTCCTCTGCTATGAGCCTGCTTCTTCCTCTCCCACTCCCCCTGCTTGTGTTCCCTCTCTCGCTGGCTGTCTCTATCTCTGTCGAATAAATAAATAAAATCTTTAAAAAAAAAAAAAGAAAAAAAAAAAAGAAGCACTAAAGTAAACAAACAAAAACTAATATCTGAGGAAATGAATAAAACAGACAATAATTAAAAATAGAGATAAAGAGGGGTGCCTGGGTGGTTCAGTCAGTTAAGCATCTGCCTTTGGCTCACGTCATGATCTCTGGGTTCCATATGGACTCCCTGCTCAGTGGGGAGCCTGCTTCTCTCTCTTCCTCTGCCCCTACCCCCTGCTCGTGTGCACGCTCTCTCTCAAATAAAGAAATAAAATCTTTTAAAAACTAGAGATAAGAGAGGATATGTATTTTAATAGATATTTATTCGGAATAGGTTATTTGGGAAGATAATCAATTAGAAACTTGGAGATAAAGAGTTTGATCATCCAAAAAAAAAAAAAAAAACAAACAACCAAAAATAAAAGCAATAAAAAGAAAGTTATTAGAGAGAAAAATATTTTCACAACTGAAGAAATATGCAAGTCTTCAGATTAAAAAAGGTCACCAAATGCAAGTGAAATAAGAGAAAACACAAACAGCACACCATTATAAATCTCAGAATGCTAAAATTAAATAGAGAAGTGTTGAGATCTTCTAGAGGTGGAAAAAATATTCCTATAAATAAAGAAGCATTAGATCAGCATCAGATTTCTCATTGGCACTAATGGATACTAGAAGCTAATAAAGCAGCATCTCAAGATTTCTAAGGGAAAATGCATTTTCCTTGAACTCCATGCTGCCAAACCCTATACAAAATCAGCTTTTCGCTTTACTCCAAGTACTGCTCTGTCTAGCTTAGCAAGCAAGAAATTCAATTTTTGTGTCAGGTATTGCATGGTGGCCTCTTCCTTTGACATTAGGAATATAATTTAAAAGGTAAAAGGTTTAAAAAGAGGAAGAAGATGAAGGAGTTGGGATTTTAGCTAGTAGAGGATGTCGACCTCTGGCAAAATCTCTGTTGAGAAATTCAGTTTAGGCCTTGAGGCTAAAGTAGATTCTAAAATCTTTCCCTGAATCTAAGTTTGGGTGGTGAAGAGAAATACACTATTTCTTAGGTCAGACTGTGGGTCTGACCTACCCACCTTGAGTGGAAATCTTCCCTAAGAAGTAATCCATGCCCAGATGGGTTTATTGCATAGAAGAGGAAAAAAACCCGGGAAAGGATGAGGGCCTGGTTTCTTGCCTTTAAGGCACAGGAATCCCAATCACTACTAAAACATAGCAGATCAATGTCCTGGTTTCTGACTAGATTAGCAATTTCTCCTGCTATGAGAAAATTAGGAATGAGACAGTGCATAGCAAGAAGCAGATGTGACAAGGGGATGTGGAACTATTTCAACTCCCCCAAACAAATGTCAGTTACCCTGAGGCAGATTTGTCATTGCCTTGGCAGCAGTATGTGTGGCCGTGGCCTGGAGACAGAAGCAGAATCTCATGATTCAGAGCAGAGATTGGTTTCTTTTAAAGTGATGCCAGTGGAGATGTATGTAGAAATCTCTTGGCAGGAAGGGGTTCCATTTGGATTAATTCAATGATTCAAATGTGAAGAGAGGTAATTTGTAGAAAGAGGGAAACCAAGACTGAATTGATAAAGCAAAATCACAGGAGAGACTCAGAGAAACCAGTTATAGTAAGGAAATCAGACCAGGAAAAGGAGGAGAAGTCAGAGGGCTAATCATCAGCACATAGTTAGGTCACAGTTCTGCACAATGGGTAGAAGACTGCAAAATAGAAGTGTATACTCTGATGGCCTGTATGTGATTGTGGTTAGCTCTTAGAACCCTAGGGCACCAGGCTCCCAGTCCCTGCCCCTCTAGAAATTAGGAGGTTCAGTGTCTGAAAGGGCAAAGTTCTTGGGTATATTCTACTTAAGAGTGAGTGAGTAGTAAATGTTTAGCAGGAATACATTTCCTTTACTGGAAAATATTTGCACAGCTTCTCTTCTCTGAAAGCAGAGAGAGACATTTATATTCCAGGTGGAGAATTAACAGTATCTAATAAAGAAATAATGGCCAATGAATATTCAGTTTGATGTTGACATAAAGGAGAGAACAGTGCATATATTTAAGGGATATTCTAAGTGCCAAATTCATGGCTTCTTCTTTTCCTTCTTAATGCTGGGAAGAGACATCAAATTGATCTGAAGCACTGAAGAGCCAAATTAAACATGTTCAAGAAGGTGACTAGGAATGTGGATAAAATTTAAATAATTTTGACTTTTAAACTACTAAATAAAAGAATGAACTGTCTATTAGAAATAGGTTAGTGAAAAGCAAGATGAAATTACACGTTGCAGATAACTGCTGAAACTCAGTGACTGAGAACAGTGCTAGTAGCTTGGCTCTACATTGGGACTTTCTTTAAGATGTAAGCAGACCATAATAGCTTTCCTTCTCTGTTAGTAATTATATTTTCATAAAGGAATTTATACTGACTGGGACACTGCCATAGTTTTGATTGCTGTCAGTTATGTACTGCTGGGGACAGACCTGTAGGACATTCACACCATCATTAAAAACACACCAACTGATTTTTTTTTTTTTTAAAGATTTTATTTATTTGACAGAGATAGAGACAGCCAGCGAGAGAGGGAACACAAGCAGGGGGAGTGGGAGAGGAAGAAGCAGGCTCATAGTGGAGGAGCCTGATATGGGGCTCGATCCCACAACACCGGGATCACGCCCTGAGCTGAAGGCAGACGCTTAACCGCTGTGCCACCCAGGCGCCCCCACCAACTGATTTTTGACAAAAGCGCAAAAGCACTTCAAAGGAGGAAGGATAGCCCTTTTGACAAATGGTGCTAGAGCAACTGGACATCTAAGGCAAAAAAGTGAACTTCAACCTAAATCTCAGACTTTATACAAAAATTAACTCAAAATGGATCAAAAGGTTAAGTATAAAACATAAAATTATAAAACTTTTTAGAAAAAGTAGAAGAAACTCTTCTGGATCTGGGGCTAGGCAAAGAGTTCTTAAATTTGATACCAAGAGCATAATCTATAAAATGAAAAACCGAAAAATTACACCTAATCAAAATTAAAAACTTTTGCTCTACGAAAAGATCTTATTAGAAGGATGAAAAGATAAGCAACACCATGGGAGAAAATATTTTCAAACAACATACCCAACAAAAATCTAGTATCTAGAATATATAAATAACACTAAAACTTGACAGCAAAAAATAAAAATAATTTGGGGCACCTGGGTGACTCAGTTGGTTGAGCATCCCACTCAGGTTTTGGCTCAGGTCATGATCTCAGGCTCTTGAGATTGAGCCCCACATTGGGCTTCAAACTCAGCAGGGAGTCTGCTTGAAGATTCTCTACCTCTGCCCCTCCCCCAACTTGCATGCAAGTGTATGTGTGCATGCTCTCTCTCTCTCTGTAAAATAAATATATTTTAAATATAAAAAAATTTGATTATAAAGTGAGCAAAAGACATGAACAGTCATTTCATAGAAGAGGATATGCAAATGGCAAATAGGCACATGAAAAGAAGTGTAGTGTCATTGGCCATTAGGAAATGCTAATTAAAACCACAACGAGATATCAGCACACACCAATCAGAATGGCTAAAATAAAAAATGGTGACCTCACCAAATGCTGACAAGGATATGGAGAAATGGATCACTCATACTTTGCTGGTTAGGATATAAAATAGTACAGTCACTCTGGAAAACAGTTTGGCAGTTTCTTATAAAACTAAATATATAATTATATGATCCAATTATCATTTGATAGGTTGGACATTTATCCCAGAGAACTAAAAACTTGTGCTCATACAAAAACCTTTTCACAGATGTTCATAGCAACTTTATTTGTAATAACTCAATACTGGAAACAACTCAGATGTCCTTCAATGACTGAATGGCTGAACTATGGTTCAGCCATATAATAGAATACTACTCAGAAAAAGAAAAAGGAATGAATTACTGATGCACAAAATAACTTGAATGATTCTCTAGGAAAGTATACTGATTAAAAGCCAATATCTAAAGGTTAAATACCATTTATGATTCCATTTATATAACATCCTTGAAATGACAAAATTATAGAGATAGAGAACACATTAGTGATTGTCAGGAGGAAGGGAGGGGACAAGGTTGGGATAGGGAATGAGATCCATGTGGTTATAAAAGGGCAAATCCTTTCCAGGAGAAATCCTTGATGGAACTGTTTTGTATCTTGACAGTGGTGATATGAATCTACACACACAATAATATTACATAAAACACACACGAATCCACAAAAGAATACAAGGAAAACTGGAGAAATCGAATAAGATCAGTGGATTATCTCTGTTAATATCTTGGTTTTAACATTGTATTACAGTCTTGTAAGATATTACCATTGGTTAAAGGGTATGTGGGAGCTTTCTATATAATTTCTTACAACTGTGTATAAATCTATGATTACCCCAAATTAAAAAAAAAACCCTCATCATCACCTGAAAAACACCATCTACCTGCTTAGTTAAGTTCAGCATATTTCAGTAGAAACATGGAGTTCTATAACCTTGTTACTCAGAAGACTGGTCTGCAGACCTGTGGAATCAGCATCTCCTGAGCTTGTCAGAAATGCAGAACATCAAGCCCTGCCCCAGAACTTTTAAAACAGAATCTCCGTTTTGACAAGCTCTTCAGATCAGGTATGCACATTAAAGTATGAGAAACATTGTTCCATTAATAGTAGTCTTGCAAGCTTAAATCTGTAAAATGTTGGTAGAAACTGCACTTTTTCCTTGGCTTAGGTATGCTTTTTCTCTTCTTGAGGGAAGGGCAGAAAGTCTTCACTTTCCTTGAATGCTAGCTGTGTTAATATATGATTCTTACAAAACTCAGTGAGATGGGCTTTATTATATCTCTTTTCAGATGAACTGAGGCCCAGCCTGTCTGATTGAGAAGCCATGCATGAAAATAGGTGACAGAAGGTTATAAACAAATTATGACAAAGCTATAGAAGAGAAAACTGGAAATAATTAGAACCCAGTGTTTGTTGATTTTTAATAGGTGAGTATTTTGATTTTAAAAAGCCAAACTAGTCTGACAGTGAACATCTTATCTTAAAAAGTAGAGAATATTTAAGGTATTTGGAACACAAATGAGTGAGAATCTATTCATTCAGGTCCTACTTTAGCAATACATGCTGGAAGGTGAATTTGTTAAAATTGAATGACAGTGACTTAAACTTAGTTTACTTACATGCAAGGTAAAGCTAATAATTTTCACAGGATACAATTATGATAAAAGATGGAAAAACACTTGAATCTTCAGGAGGAAAATCAAGAACACCATATGGTACTATAACATAAATTTCCAAGCCTTTTGAGAGAGGCAGGCCACTCTCCTGATGAACATTATCATTAAATTTTACGGTCAAAATTACTTACCATGTCTTGTGCAAATAATTTGTATAGTCTGTCACATACTGTATTACACTGAATATTCAATTCAAATAACCTAGTTTCTGAAGGGCATAATAGCACATAATGGTAAAACTTACTCATAAATCATGTGGGCACGGTTGAGGGAGCTCACTATTTGATCTATTTGTAGTCAGTACAGATTCTGAATGTGTATCACAGATTTTTATGTAAATCAGGGACATCAATAGTCATATAAATTTGCACTTGCATCTTGATTTCTGTTAGTGAACGTGACAGAATCATCCTTTTGACTACAAGCAAACTGCAAAAAGTAAAGTAAAAGACCGTATAGCTTAAAAATATTGCAGACACTCTATGGCTTTGTTCTTTTTAATTTAATATTTGAGAAGAGGTAATTGTTAGAAGAATTATGTATGTACTCTTTTGGAAACACAAATTTATGTTTGGCTTTCTAGCAATAACCTGGACTCAGGGTGTCCTGCAATTAATAAGTGGCTGGAATTATTATGGTTCCTGCCATGCTACCTGGAATACTAGGTTCTTAAATTTGTTACTCAGGTGATATTTGTCATAAAGCCTTTAAGTTAAGCATGGTGACACTGGAAGCAAAAGAATACACCACCATCGCTGGAGATGGGCATATTTCTGTTATACTCATGAATAGTAGATATTCTTATTTACTTGTGTGGAGGGGAAATTCAAGTTTTGTGAGGCTGGAAACTTTTGTAATTTATAGGTCTCTTTTAAAGAAAAATAATAAAAAATTATGAATTCAATTTCAACACAGTCTTCAGTGGCGGATTCTGAAACATAAGGTTTATTAGCCTCATAGTAAATTCACCTCTGTAGGTGTTACAAATGTGTTCAAAACAGCCCACTATTTTAAAAGCCACTCACCAGAGGTACCGCTTAATACACAGTAGGATGTATATAGTAAAAAAAAAGTGGAAAATAGATGTTGGCAAGGTTGTGGAGAAATAAGAACCCTTATACCTTGTACATTATTGGGAATATAAGGTGGTTCAGGGGCTGTGGAAAACACTTTGGCAGGGCCTCCTAAAGTTAGCCACAGAATTATTTTATAGTCTTACAATTCCACCTTTAGGTATATACCCAAAATAATGGAAAACAGGTATTTAAACAAGTACATGTACAAGTATATATAATAATCCTATTTACAATAGCCTGAAGATGGAAATAGCCAAACTGTCCATCAGTAGATGAATGGATAAACAAATATAGTATATACATACAATAGAATATCATTCAGCCATAAAAAAGAATGAAGTACTGATACATGCCACAACAGGGGTGAACCTTGAAAACATTATGCAGAGTAGAAGAAACCAGTCACAAAAAATCACATATTGCATGACTCCATTTAGATGAAATATTAAGAATAGATGAGACAGAACATGGATCGGCGGCTGTCAGAAGCTTATGGGAGAAGTGAATGGGGAGAAACTGTTTAGTGGGTAAACGATTTTACTTTAAAGTGATAGAAATGTTTTGAAACTAGAGAGAGGAGTTGAATAACATTGTGAAGGTACTAAATGCTACTAAATTGTTCTCTTTAAAATGGTTAATTTTATGTTATGTGAATGAATTTCACATCAATTATTTTAAAAAATAATCCACCATTGATTCATTTACTCAACTAGTAACTAATTATTACTGATTTTGTAACATTATTGTATTATATTAAATTATAGTGTGCTAAATGCCAAGGAGAAGTGATCAAGTGTTTATGGGGTACCTGTTACGAGAGAGGTATTTGGATATACTAAGAAGGTAAGCCACATTACTTCTTCTTAATAATTTATTATCAAAATTAAAAAACCCTATGAATGTTAACACATTTACAGAATTGTGTGATATTCACAATGAGTGATAAGGAAGGAACTGTCAGGCAGGGCTTCACAAAGCAAATAGGTTTGAGATTGTGATGGGTCTGTGGGTTTAAATAATGGAGGAAAGTATGGGGGTAAGAGAGGGAGAAGGAACACGGGGGATAGGAACGAGTTTGGGTCTCATGGGAGTTAAAGAGAGGACCAGAGGAGGAATGTTCTGGTTGGTATTTAGATGTAAAGTTGGTTATTATAATGAGGTCAAATAGAATTGGTGGACCAGCAGAAGGCAGGTGGGAGGGCATATTAGTGGAAGAAACAGTGTGAGTAAAGGTATAGAGATGGGAACTATCAGGTCATGTATTGAATATGCTCCTGTAGGGGTTCTTAACTCAGGGTTCATGGACTACCTAACAGTTCTATTGGTTTCAGAAATTCCACGAACCCCTGAAATTGCATGTAATTTTTAAGATGTGCATATATATTTTTCTGGAGAAAATGTCTGTGTATGTTTAGTAGATTTTCAAAGGGTAACACCTCAACTGTTAAGATATAGTAAAGTTCACATATTGCTGGGAAAAAAGAGCTAGCAAATATTATTCTTTTCACATCTTAGGAACTCTTGCTCTTCATAGAGCCAGATGCTTAACCTTGGGTATGGAATATGAGAAGCATCTTATTCATGAATCAAGTTTTAAGGTAATTCTTACCTTAAAAAATGCATTGTATCATAACCAAACAGATCAATTCCACTAGAATATGAGTGATTCATACCTGCGGCTGAAAACAAGGCACTTTGTGGTGTTTCCGGAAAGGGAGCATCGTTTTGCTATCACAAACATACAAACAACTCTTCCCTCCCACTACTGTTAGAGTTATGAGTGAGAGTGAGTGGTGGAAATATATACATTCCTGATGGCTTTAGAAGCAGTGAGAAGCAAAACAAAGTAATTTGATGGAAGCTGCACCTTGACCATTTCTAATGGATTAAAGAGATATAATGGGTCTTTTAGGGGTCATGTAGTATAACATTCCACTCTAAGAAAGAAGTCTACCTCATGCAGGAAAGATGGTCATTTAACTTCTCTTTGAACTTTCTCAAGTATAGTAATTGTTGTCATTGCAAGCAGCCCATTTGATACATGAGTAGCTTTCATTACTAGGAAGACAAGTAAAAAGTGTACAGACTTTATTATTATTTTTCCAAGTCACTTTTTAGAGCAGTTTTAGGTTTAGAGACAAATTGAACAGGAAGTACAGAGAGCTGCTTCTATATATCTACGCCCACCCCAACCCACATTTTCCTCTATTAGTGTGCATTAGCATTAGTGTGGTACATTTGTTACAATTGATGAATGAAATGCGATTCATTATTAGTAAGTAAAGTCCATCGTTTACATTAGGATTTAATTTTTGTGTTATACAGTTCTGTAGGTTTTGAGAAATGCATATTAATATGAGTCCATCATTATAATATCATACAGAATAGAGTTATTGTCCTAAAATTCCATGTTCCACCTATTCATCTCTCCCTCCCTCCCCTGAATTCTTGGCAACCACTGACCTTTTTAAGGTCCCTATAGTTTGTCTTCTAGAATTTCATATAGTTAGAATTATATAGTTAGAATTATATAGAATTATAACATTATATAGTAGCGTTTTCAGACTGGTTTCTTAGCAAAACGAATTAAAGTTTCCCTCTATGTCTTTTTGTGGCTTGATATCTTTCTATCACTGAATAATATTCCATTTTGTAGATATACACAGTTTATTTATCCATTCACTTATTGAAAGACATCTTAGTTGCTTCCAATTCTTTGCAATTATGAATAAAGCTACCATAAATCTCTGTATGCAGGGTTTTGTGTAGACATAAGTTTTCAATTCATTTGAGTAAATACTTAGGAGTGTTCTTGCTGTATTGTATGGTTAGACTATGTTTAGTTTTGTAAGAAACTCCTGTACAGTCTTCCACAGTGTGTACCATTTTGTGTTCCCACCAACAGTGATGGAGAGTTCCTATTGCTCTACATCCTTGGAAGCATTGGTGTTGCCATTCAATAGATGTATAGTGACATCTCTTTGTTTTAATTTGCAGTTCCCAATGACCGATGATGTCAAGTGTATCCTTATTTTCCATTTGTATATTTTCTTTGGTGAAGTGTCCGCTCAGATCTTTTACCCTTTTTTGTTTGTTTTGGATAATGAGGTTGTTGGCTTGTTGTTATTGAGTTTTAGGAATTCTTTATATATTTTGGATAAAAATTCTTTATCAGATGTGTGTTTGGAAATATTTTCTTCCAGTCTGTGGTTTGTCTTTTCATTCTCTTAACTGGGAAAATTTTATTGTGAACTAAAGTAAGGCAAATTTCATACACTGATCCTCAGTTTGTTTTCTGAAACTACACAGGACAAATCTAACCCATCTTCCATATAGTGGACAAATGTATCTGAAGACAATCATCATTTCCTTCCCATCAGGAGTCTCTATTTGCTAAGATACCATATTATTGAGGATGTTTTCATATGACATGATATTGACACCCCTTCATCATCATTGTGGGCACCTTTCTCAGGAAGCATTCTATTTTGTCAGAATTCCTTTTAAGAAGTGACACCAAGAAGCAAACAATACTACAGATATGTTTTAATTAACACAAATAAGAGTGGTACTATGCATTCTGCTACTATGTTATTGTGACTATTATTTTTGTTTTAAAATAGTTGACTCATATTGAGTCATTTTCCTCAACTGAGTCTCCCAGCAATTTCTATGTGGCTCTCTCTCAGTCTATAGTCAAGCGATTTAATACTTTAAATTTTTATTTGGAACTCTACATCTCTGATATATTTCAAAAATACTTGAATTGCATTTCATGGTTTCAAAAGAGTTTTACCGTTTTTTTTTTTTTTGTTGTTGTTATTGAAGAATAGTTGGCCTACAATGTTATAGTTTCAGGTGTACAACATAGTGATTTGACTATTCTGTACATTACTCAGTGCTAACCTCAGTAAGTGTAGTCACCATCTGTCAACATACAATGTTATTATAATATTATTGACTATAGTCCCTATGCTATACTTTTCTCATCCCATTTGATTCTTATAACCCCATGAATAAGGCTGCTCGAATGCAAGTATCCTCCTTTTCAGTGAGGACACTGAGGTTCTAGCAAATTGAGAGATTTGTCCAAGTCTAAAAGAATGATAAGTGGACAAATGAAGAATAGAATCAAGTTCTCTTACTGCCATCTGTTAGTGCCATTAACCTATTATTCCAATTTATTTTTCTTTTGACCCATAACAAATATATTGCCTTTCCTATCTTATTTTGTTTCATTTATAGGTTTGGGATTTCTGTCATCTATGGCTTTATCCTAGTCACACACACACACAAAAGTTGAGATTGTCAAATTCTTCTCTAAAATGAGGTTAACTGGACTTCTTTACTAGCAACCTCCATTTGCTACCTAGAGGTCACCATTTTATTTTCTAAGTGCTCAAAAATCATGTTTAACAATCCATTCTAGATTTCTGCCAGGGATTCATGTAAAACTGTGTGATCCAGTTTCCAAATTCTAAATCATACTCCTCTTTGAAAATTAATACATTTTCTCATATTAGAAATTGTAACAGAATTTAAAAATAATCTTCATTATCTTATACTGGTATAATTATTAATAATTTAATTATAAATTAATTGGCTCTTATTTTACAAATAAACAGCAGAATTAAGACTACTGAATGTCAAAATACTGTATGTGAGTACCATTTTTGATAGACCATTTATTAATACTTATTGATTCTTATTGAATATTATATATGATGCTTACTCAGGACAACTCAGGTTGTCCTCACCTCCACAACAATCAATAAAAGGAAGAACTACTGAAAGCTTTCAAGTCTTTCATTGTTTGAAAACTGCTGTGAGTTTGGATAGAATTTAATTTTCCATATTTTCAAATCTCATTTTGTTAAATCTCTTTTGCTAAATTTATAGGGTTGTTGGAGTTTTTCTGTTATGGGGTATTTTCTTGTACAATTCTCATGACCTTCCCTTCCTCCCTCCTTTCCTTCCTTCCTTCCTTCCTTCCTTTCTTCCTTCCTTCCTTCCTTCCTTCTTCCTTTTCCCTTTCAATCCAAATGAAGCCAAATAAAATAGCAAGATATTCACAAAATTTTTTAACATGTTCAATTTCTTGCTTTTGTAATACAAAGACACTTAATTGCTATAAATTTTTATTTCATCTTCAAAAAAAGGAGGTCTAAGCATTTCCATAACTAATTACTACAGAATAAGAGCAATATTCTATGAGAAGCAATATATATATATTTTTACAGAATTATTTCACTTTAATATAATCATCTGAAATTCTTTGTGCTATTTTAAAAAATTTGTCAGTGATTAACTCAGCTCCGTCTAGGACATTTATATAACATCTTGGAAATTATTAAAGTATATTGTTTGCCATTTTCAAACACTTACATACTCAGCACCATTTAACGGACCATATGGAAATTTACCACTAGAGAATTTCCATGAATAAATATTTTCAGCTAGTTTCAACTTCAACAAGTAGTTGTAGTAAAAATTCTGGAAATTTTTCTTAGTGTAGGACATATCTTTAATGCTATTTTCTATTTACAAAAAACTCTCAGTTAAATTAACAAGATTAAATTGTTTAAATTCTAGTTCTTTTTCTCTCCCCACCTCCAAAGCCTTCAGGTTATGGTACAACTCAAAACCAGTAAAGCCTCAAAGTAGATGGATTGGTATACTAAAAGTGAAGGAGTGTTTCCAAATCTGGATTATTAGCTTCCAGATAATTGTCATTTTCAATGTAATTTAAAATATAAAAAAATATTTCAAATATTGAATCCTAGGCTCTACTAAAATCCCTGCCTCCTCAGCCTGGAAAGAATGCTTCATTTTTTTTATATTTTCATAATCTACGAAAATGAATTTTTTCCACTTTACCAGCCATGAGCTAATAATTATCTAAATCATAGTTTATGCACAGAATATCTATCCCTCTTTTCTTTTAGATTCAGATGTTCACTGGCTATAGAAAAGTCTCTGGCAAGTGGAAGGAAACAGAGTGCAACTGGAACTTCAAATTTTAAGTCTAAAATGACAAAATATGTCAACATTGGTACTATTATAGAATTCATGGGATTTCATTTATTTCAATGTTGAAGCATTTCCTGAAATACATCTAGGGCTCTAACACTAAGAATAATCCATACTTTTAATAAATTTTTATTATTTATTTAGAAATTATTATATTTATAAATAAATACTTATTACTATTTATTAATTTTATATTTATACATGTATGGCCATGTAGACCATATCTACTAATTTTTATAAATTATGGATTATTCTTAGTGTTAGAGCCCTAGATGTATTTCAGGTGCAGAAGGTAAGCTTTGAAGGACATCTCAGAGTCTTCTAATCCAATTCTACTTAAATAAGAATACTTTCTGCACTGTGTCTAGATAGGTACTTATCCAGTCTTTCAGGATAGATCCTCTGTTGACTTCTTGAGGTAATTTAAAAGACTGGAAAAATAAGAAGATCATAGTATAATAGTGTATTATCTAAAATCGCTCTCTTACTGGACAATTGCTATCATGCCATTTCATGGTAGATTTAAAAAAAAATTATTCAATAGATAATCAGTTGGAAATGGTCATTCCCCTGCAGTATTTTTTGTATTCCTTGTTATGTATTTTACAGTTAAAAACCTTAAATTATTTTTAATTGTTAGAAATAACTACATAAGTTATTATTGAGGACTCAGAAAATACAGAAAAATGAAGAAAAAACAATTGGAGTTTTAGGTATACTAGTGAAAGAAAATCATTATTAACATTTTGGTGTATTATTTAAATTCTTGTTCTGTATACAGGTTGAAAAACATTTGAGATTAGGTGATATGTACAAATCTCTATTCTCCTTTTTATTATTAATAATATAACATTTTTATAAAATTAGAATTTCCTTGTAAACATTTTAATGGTTACATAATAACCATATTTAATGTATATACTGTAAAATTCTTTCTAATCTTTTTTCATATCATGGCACACTGGAAAATGAGTATTTTTTTTTTTTTAAGATTTTATTTATTTATTTGACAGAGAGACAGCCAGCGAGAGAGGGAACACAAGCAGGGGGAGTGGGAGAGGAAGAAGCAGCCTCCTAGTGGAGGAGCCTGATGTGGGGCTCGATCCCAGAACGCTGGGATCACGCCCTGAGCCGAAGGCAGACGCTTAACGACTGCGCTACCCAGGCGCCCCTGGAAAATGAGTATTTTTAAGACAGGCTGAGGTGAATAGATGAAGCTTGAGGCCAGTGGCAACTGCTCTGGCGGTCTGGTCATGGAGACAGACCCTGTTATTATCTTTGAGGGCTGAGAAGATCAGTGATTCTGTAATCCCATCTGCAGTAGTGCAATTTGTAAGGCTTCTCCATATTCTTCTATCATTTAAGATGCTTATACATTTTGTATTATTACAGATAATCTTGCAATATCATCTTTGACCATGAAGCTTTTTACAGATTTAAGGACATTTCCTTAAAATAAATTCCCCTAAATGGTAGCACTGAATATTCTGGGGTATGGCTACTTCTAAGAATTCTGATACATGTTGATTGTTTTTCTAAGGGTGAGTCATAAAATTTTGAGAATGTCTATTTTACCCTGTCTTTTCTATATTGGAAATTCATCTAACAACATTTCTGCTAATTTGGTAGGCGGAACAATGGCATATAATTTTAATTAGCAGATTTTGGTTACTCTGCAGGTGAATGGTTTCACATTTACTTGTAAGTCACTCTTTTCACTTGTTAATTGCTGGTTTGAGGTTATATTCTTTTTCTTATCTCTTTGTATGAACATTTCATATGTTATATATATGCAAACATTTTTGTTTATTTAACATAGAAAGAAGTTTTAATTTTTGTTTAGTTGAATTACCACATTTTCTAGCTCAGACAGTTCTTCATGTATTTGATAAAGATTAATTTAAATTTTCAAAAATTAATTTTGTTTGAAGTTTCTTTTGCCTGAAATCTACTTGGCTCCTTGGCCTGATGAGAGGACCCAAACATACTCTTTTTTTTTCAAATAGTTCACCACCTAATATAATTCTTTGAATAATCTTTCATTTTCTTGTGATTTATGATGTCATCTTTATTTTCCTTTGCTGTGTTCTTCTTTTCCTATTAATCAGATTCCTATTTCAAGCAAGCCTAATTTATCTGTCACATATATCCAAATATTTACAAATAATATAAAATTCTTAACTCATAGTTTTATTACAGAGATCCATTCCCTTTCACTTGCAGGCATGGGCAGAATGGAAAACGTGTGTATTGTATTGGTAAGGAGAGATGGGGACGGGGATAGGCTGGGAAGAAGAAAATAAGAGCTTTCTGATAATTTATTTTTCCATTATAGGAATTAAATGAGTGTACACAACTGAATTTCTTTTCTATCATTTCTTCTACCCCTTGGTCATTGTTTCCCTTTGATCTCTTTTCAGCTTTACAATTATTTCAATAATGTATACTGCTGCATTACATCTAGTGGGAGGGCACTAGAGGGCAGTGTAAGTGCATGTTTATGGCTACAAAACTTGACAGGGCTCAAAGGCAGCTCTGAACCAAGTTCAAGTTTTGTTGTGACTGACTGCTGCTGTTCCTCTTTTTCTTAACTTAATCCATGCTTTGGTTCAGCAGTCTATGCACAGTAGGAGCCAGTGCTGAGCAGACTGTTGCATACTGCCGTGGAGCTTGTACAACTAAGTAAAGCCTCGTTCTGGTCTTACCCTATGATTCACTCATTCAACAAAGAGTGAGTCGAAAAATATATCTGAGTGTTGGATTATGAATGATTTTTACTTTCCTTTTATGCTAGTTGTTCAAATTTGCCACAGTGGACAGATGTAAAATATACTATGAAAAACAAAAAACACTATAAAAATAATATTTCATATTGTTTCTATAAGTCAAAACTTATTGCAAATTATTAAAGGATTGTGTTTATGATAGGGACAGAGGGGGAAGAAAAATCCATTAGACTGCATTTTTCTATATTGTTAGCAAGGGATGCTGAAAACTTAGCTATAAGGCACTGATGGAGCCAGTGGAAAGTGCTGGTTGAGAAGAATAGAAAGATGTAAATCACTAGAGACTAGGCTGCCTATGTGACAAGTTCTGCCTCATGCAGCTCCTCATCTCCAAAGCCTTGTAGCTTTTGCCACTTCCTTGTGGGCATTGCTCTGAAAGACTTTGTGCCCAGGCTTTGGAAACCACATCAAGGACTTGGAGGTTTCTCTCTAGCAGATTGATCTCTAGCTGATTTGATCCATTGTGGGAGTTGACACAGTGAGCTCCACGTCAGGGGCACTATAGCTGTGATGTGTTCCAAACTGGAACTCAGAATACAATTTCTCACAGATTAGTTCTATAGTTCTTTTCAAGCAGCTCTGTTCTAAGTAAATTGTATTCCATAGGCCTACCTTGCATCTAAGTGTTATTTTTAATATTGGGAGTTTAAAAACCATGAGTGACTTTCAAAACGCCATCTTTGCTTTTCAATATGGGGGGTCATCTGTATGAGAAAATGGCAGGGAGGTAGTAGTTCTCTTTCATTCAGGGTTCACTGGCAACCCTGGAACTAGAACGTGGTATTAGCAGCTACCTTTAAGGACAGGTTAGAGTTAAAAATTAAATTTGGAATTAAGTTAAATTAGGCCATGTCCAAGCATTTAAAGCTATCCACAGGCAATAAGCCCCTCCCCACACTTTTCAAAAAGCATCTCGGAAGGAGAGAATTGCCTAAGAATTCTAATTATCTGCTGAAGTCCTTTGCCAATATTTCACTTTGAGTAGAATTCTCATATGTATTTATGTCAGTGAGTAGGCAGCTTTTTCCTTTGGCCAATTAAAACTCAAGTCTTGGGAAGTTTTTATTTTTATTGTTCAAGTTTTGTTCAGTCTTTTGCTGAATTTATCTGCCAAAATTACACTATGGGTCAGTAACTATTTAAATTTTTCAGATTGAATAAACCTCAGGTGTGAATAAAAGTAAAAGGTGGCCCCTCCAAAGATGTCCACACTCTTATCTTTGGAACCTGTGGATATGTTATGTTAATAGCAAAAAGAACTTTGCAGGTTATATACTTTAAAATGGGAGATTATCCCAGTGGGGCCCAATTTAATCATGTAAGCCCTTAAAAGCAGAAAACCTTTTCTGGTTGCAAGTAGAAGAGGTGCTACATACAAAACAAAACAAAACAAAAATCAAATCCAAATACTGAGGAAAAGACTGGATATCAGGGACATACCCAATGTGAATACATAAGGATTCAGAGAAGAGTTATACTTTGAGCTTCTGGGATGGAGCCACATATAGTTTACACATGGTGTTGGAGGCTTTGGTCTCAGGGTGGGCAGTGAGAAGATAAGTTGCTGGGGCTGCTAAATTTGTATTTGCCTCTAAGCGTGGAGTAGATCCAAATGGGATGGACATAGTGAGATAGGGAATAGGAACAGTGGGTGATGCAGAACCAGATGCTGATCCGTAGAAACCAAGACAGAAACTTGTTGTTATACCTGGCTACATTTCACCCAGTCACTGATGAGGAAGATTATTAATTTGAGAATTTTCTTTACTGAGGTCCTAGAGGTCCTACACTAACAGATCTAAGTTTGTTATTTTAATTGTAGTTTCTTATAAAATTAGTTGTTAAGAATCAGAATAAGAAGTTCCTTTCATATTGTGGTTTATATTCCTCAGTGAATGTTTTTAAACTTGTCTTTATAAATAGGGAATGCAGTACTTTTTTAGGTCCTATGAAAATCAAATATCTGATATAAGGAGATTGGATTGATTGAGTAAAGATCACTCTGCCTAAGGAGGCCGACTAGGCAAACAGCCCCTCTTCTCAGATTAATGTCTGAACAAGGCCTATTTAAGTCTACGTGAACCATATGTTACATTTCCAGTTCCTTTCAAAACACATGTTGGTATGGTTTAAGCAAAACATTCATTACTTTAAAAAATACCTCTGATTCTAATTTTAAAAGCATGTGAGTAAAGGCATTGCTCATTAGTGCGAGAAAAGCACTGCACTGAGTTCCAAGTGGGTAAAAGTGCAACAGTCTTGAGAGCCCTTCCATGTGGCCACCATTTGTATATTAATTTTTGGGGGAAGCAAAACCTTTCTTCAATTAGCTTTGCACTGAATAGAAGGCTTACTGTGTTCCACTGTTTGGTGCTTTCGTTATGTGGCCTGATGCCTACTGAAGTCCAGATTTAAACCATCGTTTTCCTTTCACTCAAGTCTTAAATCACGTCCTAGACTCTGAGGTAAACACCTAGTGCAATCACCTCCTGATTACAGTGCTTTCTCCAAATCTGGTTATCACATGAGTCATTAGAATGATTGCAAGTGAAACCAACAATTGCAGAGAGGAAATCGAATGTGTAACTTCTATTTCATACACTTATACTTGTGGAATCAGTTAAAGCATGAGGGTTCAATTTTGTTATTGACCCCAAAGAGCTTAAAAGCACATTAAATTGTGAATTTGCTATGAGCCTTTGGAAAAGACTTGGTGGTATTTTGTGATAAAAACAATTGTGAAATAAGACATGGAATTTAATCAAATATATTAATAGAAAAAGATATGCAGCTACATAAATTAACTTTATAATATTTTAAATTTATGAATTTAAAATGAAGTCACAAATTCATGGGAAAAACCGTAGCTTCCCTCCAAAATTATATAATTTGGAGATCCCATTCAGTCATTTAGCATATATTTATAAATTTAGAAGTAAACATAATGAAGCCTTTCCCTCAAGTAACTTACAACCTTTATAAGGGGTAGGTAGAAATATACACATTTTAAAAATACAGAGTATGTCAGGTGATGATAAATGCTACAGAGAAAGACAAATCAGGGTAAGGGAGATGGAGAGTGAAACGGACTGCTATTTTCTATAGTGGTTAGGGGAGGCCCCTCCAATAAAGTGACATTTAAGAAGAAACACTGAAAGAAGTAAGGAGGAAGTTATGTAGATATCTGAGGAAAGATTGTTCTGGTGTGGTTGGGCCACAGAGAGAGGGTAAAGTGGTGGGATCTAGGGTCAGAGAAGCAGGGGTAGCCTGTGAGGCAGATACTGTTGAGCCCTGTGGGCCATTGTGGAAACTTCAGCTTTTACTCAATGTTGTATGGGAAACCATTAGAGGATCTGGAGGAGAAAGGGATGATTTACATTTTAACATCATCACCTGGGCTACTGTGTTGAATATAAACCATAGAGGGACAAAGAATAGAAGCTAGGTGAATGGTTAGGAGGATATTGTAACAGCTACTAAGAGATGAATGACTAGGGTAGTAGTGGATGTGCTGAGATGTGATAAAATTCTGATTATACCCCAAAGAAAGAGCCAACATAATTTGCTACTGGATTGGCTGTAGTGCATAAGAGAAAGAACAGGTGAATTTTTGGCATGAGCAAATGGAAGAATGAAGATGCCTTATACTAACATAATGAAGGCTTCAGGAGGAACAGGTTTGGAAAAGGTGAAAAAAATTAAGAGTTGATTTTGGACATGTACATTTTGACATGTCTAAATAGACACTGAAGTAGAGATATTAAGTAGGCAATTGGAATTCAAATTGGTGTTCTGGAGAGAGATTGGACTAAAACTATAGATTTGGGAGTCATCAGCGTGTCAGTGTTGCTTGAAGTCATCGTACCAGATAAAATTAGATACTAAGGGTATGTAGGTAGAGCAGAGAAGGGGCCTGAAGATTGGGCTTGCAGTCTTCAAAGTTTAGAGGCTGGGAGATGGAGAAAAGAGGCCAGTGAGATAGGGCATCAGTCAGAGAAAATGGTACCTGGGAAGCCAAATGAAGAGAGTGTCTCAAGGATGGAGTGAGGGATCAACTGTGGATTGCTGCCAATGGTTCGAAAAAAGTAGAGCTAACAAATGGCCATTGGCTTTGGCAGTGTAAAGGGCATTGTTGACTTTGGTAAAGGTGGACAAAACCAGTAAAAACTTTCATAAAAGTAGGTAAAAGCTATTGGAATGAAGGAATCAAATTCTGATTACAGGTTCAAGAGAACATGGGAGGAGAAGAAGTAGAAAAAATGAGTATGGGTAACTGAGATTTGCTGTAAAGGCAGGAAGAGAAATAGGACAATAGCTGGCTGCTCATGTTGGAGCTAAGGGAGGCATTTTGTTGCTATTATTTAAATGTGAGGAATGCCACAACATGTTTATATGCTTATAAAAATAATCCAACAGAAAGAAAAAAATCAGATGTTGCAGAAGAGAAAGGAAGTAATTGTTGGGAGATATGTCAGTGAGTAGAGGAAAGGGGATGAGCACAAAGTGAAGGAGTTGGCCTTAGATACAAATATGTTCAGCTCGTATGTTGTGATAAGAGCAAAGGCTGAATAAATGGCTACAGATACAGACCCTGACACCTGTTACAGTTGGTGGTGGAAGAGATGTGGAATTTCTCTTCTGATCGCTCTTATTTTGTCAACTTATCCCCTTGCTGCTTTTTCCTATAAAACATAGTTGTTACTCTATGTCTGTCAATGTCTTACAATAACTAGTGCTTGGCTGTGCTCAAAGAGTCCTGTTTCTGTGAGCTGGATGCTCAAATAAAGGCACGGGTGAACAATTGCATATCAACAACCACAATGAAATGAATCATCAGAATGCGTAGAAACAATTTACCTAGCTGACAGCTGGCACACAAACTAGTTGTTAGACTGTTACTTGTCTCAGCAGCATTAGGGTGAACATTTATTGGTATAGAATTATTAGACACTTAAACCCTCAGTTTCACGTTTTACTATATTATCTAACAAACTGTCCAGGCACTATGGGATGCTAGAAGATAACAATAAATAAAAACATTACCTTCCATTTAAGGAAGAACGGTTAAGCATTTCATGGGTAGGAAAGAGAGACATATTTGAAAAGATTCCTATATTTAAAATGTGGACAATTTTAAGGCAAAAACTGTACTCATAAAAATTCCATCAGAATTGAAACATACGTATGTATTTCACTTTGTGATTCCCCTTCCAGGAATCTACTTGAAGTAGAGAAAACCACAATGTTTTATTCACAAAGCAGTTATCTTTGCTAGATGCTAGATCCTGTGCTAAACATTTGAGATAAAATTTTGAGATAAAATTGTCCTTCTGGCAATTGCCTCACTCTAGTAAATACGTAAGGCATACCTTTGTTTGCTGACATGCGAAACATTCAAGGCCCTTCCTTGCTCAGAAAAGGAGAAGAAAGTATGGGAGAGTCTGATAAGCTTCCCCATCCTGACTCCCCCCACAGGCCAGCTTACTTTAGGTTGCTTCTCTTAACTCACCCGCATGGCGTTTTTGCTGCTTCTTGAAAATCTATATGCTGCAAATCAATGTGCCAGTTTTGCCACTTCCCATGCCTGAAACTCTCTCTCACTAGGTGGAAATCTCTTTCTTTTCTTTCAACTCTTTTGTCTGCTGCTGTCATCTGGTAGGGAGGTATCATCCCCTCAGTCTCTACTCCTTTCCCCTCATTTTGTTCTTGCCTCCTGCTAATGCCAGTCCAGGTAGACAAATCCCTTTCTTCTTCCCAAGGGGATAAAGATTTTAAGAAACACAGTGAGTCTTCCATTTATTCTCTCTCAATGGGGAGCTTCCATTTTACCTATTTTAAGCAGATCTTCCAGCCTCCATCAGTCAATTAACTTTCAAACAGAATCAATCAAACCACTTTTCTAAGCTCTTGCTATTGATGCATATTCGAACTATTATAAATGCATTAAAGAGATTGGCTACAAAAACATGCTAGTCACATGGAAGACTGCTTATTAAATTATGTCAGACAGAGATACATAAAATAAAATATCTAAAAAAGACTACAATATAAACCCAAATCCAAAAATTAACAATAAAAACAGTACTTGAAATAAATGCAATAAATTTGTTAAAGACACAAAATATTCTTCTTATAGTTTTGATTCTATCCTTTATTAAGTGCTTTACACTGGAAACAGCATTAATGAATGTTTTTCCTATAGACCACACTTCTAATTCTATGATGGAATTATATTTTTTAACAGTGACCTTGTTTAGAACCAATCTACTATTTCCAAGCAGAGACGGTAAACCGATTACCTATAGCTGTGTTTTTATGGCCTATAGTTCAAAAGAATTTCAATTTATTTTGGTAGTATTCAAGGTATGGACTTCTAGAATTTGGGGTTTTCTGGGGAAAAAAAACAACATCAGATGATACTGGCATCATTGGACGCACTTTTCCACGTGGCAACTCTCAAATTGGCTCTTTGTAGTAAGGAAGAAACTCTAGGTGTACTCAAGTTCACCTCACTAGCCCCTTCTCTCCTGTCTCTTTTATCGTTAGGCTTGACTTGTTTCCATATCTGCAGTGTTTTTTATTCATGGGCCTTCCTTTCTTCCTAGTAATCAGAATTTGTCCACTTGCAAATTTTCAAAAATTTCAATCAATGCATCAATCATCCTATGGTTCCCTTCATTTTGCTAGGTAAAAATGAATACCCATTTTTAAGCAGTCATAACTTAGGTGTCATAAAACAATATAAGATTGTCTAATTTCCTTCTTTCTATGCCAAGAAGAAGAAAGTAGACACAAGTTTTATCTGCTCTGGTTTTCTATGGTAACAGGCAACTAATTTGTTGTCTCTCCATGATAAATTGTGAAAATAATTTAAAACAGGACCACAAACTGTGTCTGTAGTCTTGTTCCTCTCTCAAGGCTATTATGCATACTCACAAAATTTTTGTCTTTTGTCTGCTGACTCATGTCTAACCACCTATCAGTAAATTACTCTTGCTGTTTCTGATACTAGCCTGTTTCATCTTGGCATACCATATCTCATTTCTGGCAGCATTATTAATGACTTTAGAGTAGAAAGCACAGATGGAATCTCTAGCAAGTAATTCACCACCAAATATACACTTATATGTATTTGCATAATATATGCATAATATATGAATATTATTTATAATATATGCTTATATATACACTGCTAATAATCACTTTTTTTTCTTGAGGTAAAGATGGACCTTCAGAGTGCACCGTACTGAGTATCAGGATCATTGTTTTACTCCTGGGATTACATGATGTATTGGTTTACTCTATACTATTAATTAAGTACATTGTACTTTTGGTATTACATTTTGAAAAGAGGAAAATGAAATTAAGGTAGTGACATACCACAAAGATATCAAGTTGATTGAGTCATTAACAATCTTAAAGTATCTTAATGCAAAACAAAATTTAAATGCCTGTCATCAATCCCAAAATAAAATGATTAATCCCCCCAGAAAGTAGCAATGGATATTTAGATTTTTTTTCTTTTGCTTATGATTTTTTTTAAAAAATGCAAAGTCTTTTTTATCCTCATGTGTAGCATGAGGGACAGATCCAATTTTAGTTTTTTTCCATAGGACTATCCAGTTACTCTAATATCACTTATTTAAATCTATCATTTTTGTGCTGATTTTAGATACTGACTTTATCAGAAACTACATTTTTACATGCAGTTAAATCTATGTCTGTATCTTCTATTCTATTCTATTGGTTTATCTATTCATGTGCCAATACCACACTTTTTTTTTTAATTACAGAGATTTAAAAAAGATTTTAGCATCTGGTAGAACTAATGCTACCTCTATTACTATTATTTTTCAGGGTCTTCCTGGCCATTTTTGTTTTTTCTTCCAAGTGAACTTTATAATCAAATTTTCTAGTTAAAAAAATAAAGAAAAAGGAAAAAGCCCAAAATAGAAAAGCAAAACAAAAATACCTGACACCCCAAAGATACAGATGTAGTGAAGAGAAGGGCCATATACACTCCAATGTTTATAGCAGCAATGTCCACAATAGCCAAACTGTAGAAGGAGCCAAGATGCCCTTCAACAGATGAATGGATAAAGAAGATGTGGTCCATATATGCAATGGAATATTACTCAGCCATCAGAACGGATGATTACCCAACATTTGCATCAACATGGATGGAACTGGAGGAGATTATGCTAAGTGAAATAAGTCAAGCAGAGAAAGACAATCATCATATGCTTTCACTTATTTGTGGAACATAAGGAATAGTAGGGAGATCTTTAGGAGAAGGAAGGGAAAAATGAAGGGGGGGGGAATCAGAAGGGGAGATGAACCATGAGAGACTATGGACTCCAGGAAACAAACTGAGGGTTTTAGAGGGGAGGGGGAGTGGGGAGATGGGCTAGCCTGGTGAAAGGTATTAAGAAGGGCACAAATTGCATGGAGCACTGGGTGTTATACACAAACAATGAATCATGGAACACTATATCAAAAGCTAATGATGTACTGTATGGTGACTAACATATCATAATAAAAATTAAAAGAAATAAAGTTAAAATAAAGTTAAAGAAAAATAAAGTTAAAATGAAAAAAAAGATTTTATTTATTTATTTATTTAAGGGAGAGAACATGAGTGAGAGAGAGAGAGTGAACAGGGAGAGAGGCAGATGGGGAACGAGAGGCATACTCCCTCCTGAGCAGGGAGCCCAATGTGGGGCTAGATCCCAGGACCCTGGGATCATGATCTGAGCAGAAGGCAGATGCCTGACTGACTGAGCCACCCAGGCACCCCAGGAGAGAGAGAGTCTTAAACAGATTCAGGCTGAGCGCGGAGCCCATCACAGGGCCTGATCTAAGGACCTTGAGATCACAACTTCAGCCAAAACCAAGAGTCAGTCGCTTAACCAACTGTACTACTCAGGCAACCCATTCCTGAGTATTTTCTTATTTCACTCATGACTTCTTTGTTGACCCGGAGGTCACTTAAAAGGGTGATTCAAATTTTAATTATGTGAGATTTTTCTTCAAATTTTATTTTTTTAAGTTAACTTCTAACTTTGCAATGTGGTTAGAAAATATACTCAATATGATATAAAATCTTTAAAATTTGTGAGACCAACTTCATATTCTAGTGAATAGTATCTCTATCCCGGATATATAATAGAATCACCTGAGGAGGTTTTCAGACATACTAATGTCTGGGACCCACTCCAGACCAATGAAGTCAGAATTACTGGGGATAGAATGCAAACATTTGTATTTTTAAAGAGCTCCTGGAAGATTTGAAAGTGTACCTTGGCATAGTATCTCATGAATTTTTGTAATGTTTTATGTAAACTTAAAGCAGCTGCATTCTTCAGTTACTGAAGAAATAGTTACTAAAGAATGGATATAAGGGTTCTGTAAATGTCCTTTAGATTTAATTTGTTAATTGTGTTGTTCAAAGACAGCATATCTTTAATGACTTTTAAAATATTTGCTCTATTAATAAACAAAAAGAAGTATTTTAAAATCACTCTCTCTAGGAGTATGGAATTATCAATTTCATTTTTTTTTTTTTAAAGATTTTATTTATTTATTTGACAGAGAGAGACAGCCAGCGAGAGAGGGAACACAGCAGGGGGAGTGGGAGAGGAAGAAGCAGGCTCATAGCAGAGGAGCCTGATGTGGGACTCGATCCCGGTACGCCAGGATCACGCCCTGAGCCAAAGGCAGACGCTTTAACGACTGCGCTACCCAGGCGCCCCCTCAATTTCATTTTCTAATTGAAAGAATTGCTTGTGTCCTTTCTCTCTCTCTCATCTACTATCTTTGGTACTAAAACCATATAAATTTAGCATATGGAGGTTAAATACTTTGCTTCAACTAATTTAGGTTTTTTCAAAATGTTTTAACATATACATTTAATTAAGAAGTTCTAAAATTAGTCAAACTCTTAATTCTGTTGTATGCCAATCACCTCACTGTAGAGGGTATAGTTAATTCTATCACAATTTTTTACCCCCAATTTAGACATTATTATGATTATTTTATGGTATAACTTTTTCTATTTATCCACATGCTTGCATTTTCTTTGCTCACTTTTTGAATCTCTGTGCTGGATAGTTTATTTTCAGGCAATAGCATTTCTGTTCCTTTTTACATTCTCTCATGTTACTGAGAGTGGCTGAAAGCCTGAGAACCTTATTATTGAGAATTCCTTGTCAGGAGCGTTCTGATTTAGATTCCACCAATGACAGACATTTGTAGGAGATTTGGAAGTTGAAAGGAAAGCACAATTCAGTTTTTATCTGGCAGAAAACTAGAGCATACTTCCCCAGAAGCATCAGTTGCTTCTTGAACCTTGTTCGGACTCTATTTTCTACTGCTAGTCTCCAGTTTTGAATTCATGGGGAAGCTGTGGCTGCTGCTTTCTGCACTTACCTAATTTCCGTGTTGGAATCTCCACCTTTGAACTTTGCTCTTCCACACTTCCTTACAACAATTTTTACACTACCACATTTCTTGTATTTAATTTCTTTCATCTTGAAATATTTAGAATAAACTCTTTTTTCCTGATTGATACTTGACTAATCCAATTCGAGTCTTTCCTTCTTAGATCATTTTTCTTTTCTCTGCAGTACACGAAATTTTTCTAAACTCCCTTCATTTTTGTTGGACTGAAAATATCTATATTTTACCCTTATTTTTGAATAATTTGCCAGGTATAGAATTCTAGATTACTTTTAGAATCTTGATAAAGTCATTCTACTGTCTACTGGTTTTCATTGTTACTGTTGAGAAGTCAGATATTAGTTTACTTCTCCTATTTTAGGTAGTCTGTATTTTCTTTCTGGCTAAGTTAAATACATTTTTTTTTGTCTTTTGCACTTTTAATTTTACTATTTAATTTTACTAGAATATATTTAGGATTAATTAATTTTATTTATGCTGATTTATATTCATTTGGTTTACAGAATCTGAACATTACTGTCTTTCTTCAGTTGTATTCCCTCTTTGAATATGGATTCTCCACCATTTGATTTATTATCTCCTAGAATTCTGACTATATGCATTTTGTGCCTTCTCACGCTCCCTCCCTGCTTCTTAATCTCTCTCTTATATTTTTCCATCTTTTTCTCTCCATGGTACAGTTCTAGTGATTTCCTCAGATCTATCATCCACTTTACTGACTCTTCGACTTTGTCTAATCTGTCTGGCTCACTGACTTCCTAATTTTAGGGATTATATTTTTCATTTCTGCATGTTCTGCTTAGTTCAATTGCAAAAATGCCTTGCTTTTCTGACAATTTCTTGTTCCCTTGCCGTATTTTCAATCTTCTCATCCATTTCTTTAAATATATTTAATACACTTATTTTTAAAAGATTTATATATCTATTTTAAAAAGAGAGAGTGAGAGTGGGGGGAGGGGCAGAGGGAGAGGGAGAAGCAGACTCCCTACTGAGCTTGGAGCCTGATTTGGGGCTCGATCTCACTACCCATGAGATCATGACCTGAGCAGAAACCAAGAGTGGGAAGCTCAACTGACTGAGCCACCCAGGTGCCCCAATATACCCCAAATGATGCCATTATTTTATGTGCTGTTTTTGATCATTTTACCATCTGCAAATATTAAAAGTCTAATGTTGAAGTTTATTGTTTCTGCTGTATTGTTCACAGTGATTTGTTTCCTCATGTATCTTGTTGATAGTGAATTCATGTTCATTAGAACTTTATCTGTGTGGATACTTTGAGACATAGTTTTAAAGACTATTTCCTTCCAAATTTTGTTGTTGTTTTTGGCAGATATGTCAGTTCTTAAACCTAACCATTTAAAATATTTTATTTTAGCCTCAATCTTTTTTTCTAGGATACAGATGTCACAGGAATTCTGGTTCCAGATGTATTTGAATAATGCTTATGGCTAAGAATTCTTTTTCTTTCCTTCCCTTTCTTTCTCTTCCTTTCCTTCCTTTTTGTCCCCTCCCCTTCCTTCTCTCCTCTCCTCTTCTTTTCTCTCTCTTTTCCTCTCCCCATTTAAAATTTCTTTCCTTTTTCTCCACTCAGAGCCAGGACAAAAACAAAGACTATTTCTCTCTGGAGGATAGTTTACCTTCCAGTGAGTTACCCTTTAGAATTCTAGTTTTATGGAGGAGTCTCCAACCTGTCCTCATATGTAGTTTAACCCCAGGTTTTGTCTCATTGATTAAACATTTTAACTCAGATCTCGGCCATAAAAGTTTGGAATAAATTCTCAGAGTAAACACCAATCCATGAAACTTTCTAACAATAGAATTATTTCCCACAAGCTCAGGCATGAATTCAAATGTAGGTTTTATATTTTATCTAGTATTTTTAATTATAGTCTCCCCATAGAATTTTCTATAAATGTTTAGTCTGCCATATTGCTAGGAAATAGTAGCTAGCAATCATTATTAAAACAGATGCCAATCTGTTTTTAAAAGTGTCTACAATGCTTAAATATAAAGGTATTTCTTACCACAGAGGAAAATTTTAATTTGGGGCTTAAAGTAATAGTGCATCATTTTTATTATGCATTACATAAACTTGGTAAATATGTAACTGACTTCCTTTTTTTACAAGCTTTTAAATTATTCAAGTATAAATTGTATTTTATTTTGGTAAACTCGATAGCTGACGTTCCTTTTCTATTTCAACTATAAAATCACATATGGATTTTTAAGCATCTTTACTGCAGTGATTCTTGCTTTTTCTAGCTACAAGACAACAAACGGCAGTGTTTATGAGTGCTGATAAGATTCTGAATTCTATTCTGTCCTCATTGTTCCTGCTGTGAAATGATTGCCTATTTTAAAACCACCCAAATAGAGACTGATTGCTATTATGAACAAAGAAGACTATTCATAGAAATAACCTTCCTTCTTGGCATTATGGGTAGCAATGGTGATGAAGAGTCATATACTACACTGTAAAAGTCAGTCTTGCAGTGCATCCCAGTCACGGACTCTGAACGTTTCACTCACTTGCTTGTTCATCATTTAACCACTTAACCTATCAGCCATTCAACTCTGTCTCCTTTACCAGACATAGCTATTTGATGTTTCCAGGCAAAACACATCTTCTTTTGCTTGCTATTCATTAGTGTCCATCAAAATATACTTTTTTATATTAAAAAATAAGAATGTGCTGAGATGGAATGCCAGAAACAGGCCGTTTTTCTTGGTAATGGACAAATAGCATCAATGGGACCTTCCAGGGGTGAACCTCATGTCTTTCAGAAGCTAAATGATTCATCTGACAAGATAATGAATTGGTTGCTTTTTTTCAGGGAAGATTTGCAAAGAATTTCTTTTCCCTGGATAGACAATTTAGAAAATGTTGTGAAAGGATATAAAAAGAAAGGATAAAAGAAAGAAAGCTAGTTTAATATAAACGGATTCCAGCCAGAACTGTGGACATGTAATACTTGGATATCTTGAAAAATATCTCCTCCTGGGCTGACATGTATTTGAGATAAATATTATTACTATGGCTAGAAAATTAGTTTTAGGTTTTATTTAGAATCTTATTGAAGGCTGGATGAAAAAAATCACAGAAGTGATTTTTATTTTATGAATTTACATCTTTATAATAATAATATAAACTTTACTCACCTTTTTGTGTTTATATAAATAGCTAAATAGACATAATATCTGAATTTGGCTTAAACGCATATCTATACTCTTTTATCCTTACAAAACAACATTTGAGACCCTTGTCACAAGGGAACATTACAAAGGTTCTATGTTAAAGAGTTTGGGGCTGGGTTGGTGATGTCTTAGTTCAGGCTGCTGTAACAAAGTATTAGGGACTGGGTGCTATGTAAACAACAGAAATTTATTTCTTACAGATCTGGGAACTGTAAGTCCACGATTGGCTTGCCAGCATAGTTGGGTTATGTTTAGAAATCTCTTCCAGTTTGCAGGTTGGGACATGACCTCTTTTTGCCCTCAGACTCAAACTGAAACTTTGGTTCTTTCTTGGTCGTAAGTCAGCCAGCTTTTGCACTGGAACTACACCTGCAGTTCTGGTTCTTAGGCCTTCATATTCAGGCTAGAACTACACCATTTCCTCTCTTGGGCCTCTAGCTTTGCTGACTGAAGATATTGGGACTTCTCAGCCTCCATAATCATGTGATCCAATTCTTTACATAAAAATCTGTTATATAATATATACCTACAGATTTACTATATATACTATAGTATACATAGTACAGTATATATATACTGTTAGTTCTCTTGGTATCCATCTCTGCCCATCTTCTGAATATGACAGAAATTAAAGGTATAATCAATAATATCAAACTGTGCTTCACACACAGAGACAACAAAATCTATGACATGCATTCTCTTCAATATTTATTGATCAGCCTGGACACATAATCCCTATTCAATACAGGGCTTAAGGCAGAAGATAATGTAAATGCACTTAAAGCAAGAAATCTACTTTAAATTTTATTTATAAATAACTTTTTGCAAATTCAAAAATTGAGGTGAGAAGCAGCCACGCACAAGCATCTATTGCCTGCAATCAATCAAATCCTTAATGTTTTTCTAGAAAAAAGAAACTTTTTAAAACCTGGCTTGCTCAAGGTTAAAGACGTTGATTTTTAATAACTGCAAATACCAAAGTGATCTTTACTCATTGAGAGTACTGTGAAATAGCACTGTCAATTGGAAGTTATTTTATAATTGATATTTTCTAGTGATGTATAAAAACCCTGCTGTCTAGGATTCTAGATATGATACTATTAATGCCTATGAAATCAAAACAGGAAGGCCTTGGTAAGTTGTACATGGTATTGGGACATTAGGATTCCCATATTAGTCAAAAGTGACACTGGAACTTCTAGTGACCCTTTAAAGTTGCTCCTTCAATGCAGCTGTTTTTCACTCATTCTTGGGGAAAAGTGTGACCAGCCATCTAACAATAAAGTAAGAGTTTTAAGCTAATTTGGATGTACTCAGTTTGTCAATAATTCTCAAGCCACTTTGCTGCCTATATTGCAGAAAGAATAATCAATTATTCCAGAGAAAAATCAATTCACAGGTACAAGAGACTGAAATAGGGCCAGTGTGACTGGAGTAGAGGGAAAGGAAGGTAGGGGAAGAGACAGACCAGGCATGGTCTTAGAGGTAATGTCAAGGAGTTTTGTGTTTTTGAGATATGCTGATTGACCCACTTTCTGGGTAATTGAAAGTTTTCCATTTTCATATTTCAGAAAAGTACAATACTGGAAATGGATTTGGGTTAAGAGGAATATATCCCTAAAATGTTAGCTATGGCTTTTACTTCAGTCCTTTGAAAACATACCTATCACCATTGGTTATTACAAAAAATAAAGTATATTAAAATAAATGGTAGAAATAGAGATTGGTTCAGAAGTTTAAGCCGTTGATTAAAGTAAGTGTATTGATGAGAGGGAGGAAAAAGTTCCACTGAGGAATTTGAGTCTTGTGCAGTCCAATCTTGGCTGAGCTGACCCTATTACTATAGGCAAACTAATTAACCTCCTTGTGCCTTGGCTGCTTATCTGTAAAGATAATAATGACCTAAAATTACTGCAAATCATTCTATAAATACCAATAGTTATACAAATAATATAAATAATTACTTAGCTCAGTTGTAAGATTTTAGTCTTTGTCCCAGAGTTTCATGTTTAAACTCTTTCTACCTAAATAGTATGTCAGGTTTAATTTTTGTCAAACAGCTTTTTACATGTATGCATGTGGTAGAGTGAGCTCTTGTTTAATTTTATATATAGCCAAATTTGTATTTACTGAAAATGCACTTTCTCTTTCTGATGCCTATCGTTCATCCTGCAATACATTGGGTTGTAGATTATCACTATAACTCCTATTGGCAGCACATCATTTAACAGTGGAGGAGCTGCTGAGAAAGAAGTGCGGAGAGGGATTTGGGGGGAGGAATAGATAACTTCTAATTTCTTTTTAAATGACAACTCTTTTTGCCTGTTAAATAAGAGTATGCTTTTATTGTTTCATAAGCCTATTGCAATTATATTAACTATAATTAAGCAATTCAAATTGGATCAGCGGGCACATAATAGCATGCCAAGAAGTGGCAAAATGAAGGGGCTCCTAGTTGTGTTTTATTGTGGATTCACTGATTCACATTGAAATTGTCATCTCTTTTGTGATATTTCCAATAATTTTGTGGAAAATGTTTATAAAACTGTATTCCTTCAGTGGCATACAGATTACCTGTTTCTGTAATTATTCTTGGTTATCATGCCACACTTTCTTTAGAAGATGAAAGGAAATAATAATTAAACAATAAAATATTTACAGAATTGGAATGACTTTCTTTGTGAACTCGGAGAAGAATCATATGTTGTCTTCAATTCCTTCTTTTTAAAATTCATGCCTAGTAAATATGTAGGCTGTTTCCATGATGATATTAATGACTCAGGCATGTGACTGCCATGTTTTTGCTAGTGTGATTTGGCCTATAGCCAAACAGCTGCCTAGAGATCCTGGTTAGTGGCCAGGACTAGCTAGTAAGGAAGAGTGAACTGGATAGAAGAAACCAGCTTTAACTTCCAGCCAGTTCCTCTGTGTTATGTGACTACTGTTGTCCTGACCTTTGCTCAGCTAAAGTAGGGAATAAGCATTTGATTTCTTCAGTGCAGGCTGAGCAATATATCTAACGTGTATTATGTGTTTTATTGGATTCTTACCTGACTACGACTTCTTTCCCAGTTTCCATTTCTTTCTGCTCTGGAAGTATTCCTTTTGATTCTGTCAGATTTTGATGGTCAGGGTTTGTGGTCAGATCTTTGAGCGAATTTTTCTCGGAGATTTCATCTATGGAAAGGAAACAACATATACACAGAAGAATATATGCCACTCTTGATAAGCCATATTGGACAGCATAAATTACAGAGACGCTGCTTGCTTCTCTAAAACAGTCTTAGGAATGCCTCCTCTAGGATTTCTGCTAAAACAAAGTAGGACCTTATGCAGGAGAAGTTACCTTGTAGATATCTTCAGGCTCATAAAAAGTATACTTAGAGTTGGTGTATTATGTAACAAAAGGTTCATATAGCATATTTCTCTTAGAAACTAGCAAAGCTGAGATTAATAAGGAATAATCATTCAAAAGGCCCTTTTCAGTTCTGCAAAGTATTATTCATAATTTGTGGCTGAAACTGAAGTCTCATAAAATTCAGAAAAATAAAACAGGCAGAAGTGATATCATTGACATTATTTTAGAATTTTGCATTCTAATTTTTTAGTGAAACCAATTTTTGTTTTTGGTTTGACCATCTTTAGCTATGACATCCTTTTTGAATAAGCAATGCAAGCTAATATGTATTAGCTTAATTTTCAGTCCAAAAATTAAAATTTTCCCTTCAAGCCTACAAATACAATTTCTAATTAATATAGTTTAAATTGTAGTGTACAAAGAGAATAATCAATTCACTGGTAAGTATTTGGATTATAGAGAAGATTTTAATGAAAGTAAATGGCCTAATGTAAAAGGAAAATATAGAAGGAGCAAAGAAATAGAATGAACAAAATTTAATAGTTATTCATTGTCCACAGTTTCTAATTTATTTTTAATTGGATGCACTGTGCTTAGGAAATTAGAATCAATGCTCAAATCGTAACTTTTATTTTTTGTAATAAACTATAATTGAAAAAACTTAAGCCAATCCCGTATTGAAAATCTGGATTCACAAAAATGATAAATCATGGGTGTGATCACTCACTTTCACAAAAGTTTTTACCATGTAAGTCCTTTAATATGAAAATTCCTATGATCCATCTAAAATCTTCCAGTGTACAAAACTTTTCAGGAACATGTTTCAGGAATAAAGGGAATCATAAAATGGACTCACTACTGAGAGTTTTAAAAAGTCTATGACTAAGAAAGCTTAAACCTCTGGATTTCCGAAAACAAGTTTCTTCATTATGTATCTCCTACGTACATTTATTTAGGAACTATAGTAATTTTAGCTAAAAGATAGAAACCACAGTAGTAGCTTTAAATGAAAAACCTCCAAATTCCTAACTTTACTTAGGATACAAAGGACCATTACTATAATCATGTCCTTGGAGTCTGTGTCTAAAGACTATATTCCAGATGAAATGTTTCCACGTGTATGGAATCTTACTGAGAGTGCAGGATAGGGTCCCTTTTATACAAGCACATGTGGTACACTAGTGAGCTTATCAGTATTGAACAGATTTCAGAGTAAAAAAATTGCATTTTCAATATGTCATTTTGTACTAAGAGGCTTTTGGTAGAAATAAGAGAGAAGAACCTATTTTCCCTATGTATTTGGGTCAAGCCATATTTTCCCATTTCTCCTTAACCAAAAAAAAAAAAAAAAAATCATTTTTCAGATCTCTAACATTATACTACATTGCTGCCTAGGAAAGTGACAGCCAAATTTTTTTCCTATGTCTACAAACACTGGGGTAATTACTTTAAGATCTTTTAAAGCAGAGTTCTTAACCTCTGGCCACAGATGTCTAGTACACTCATGGACTGGAACTTTTGAGACTGTATGATGCATATACATTTTTTACATGGAGAGGATTTAAGGTTAACATGAGCTCCTCAAAGAAGTCTGGGCCAAAAAAGGGTTATGAACCATTGTGTTCACATATTTTTCTAGGAGCACTTGCATCCCTGCCCCTAAATTAGTATTGAAATAGAGCATGAAATAAGAGAAAAAGAATCATAAAAAAATCCCTCCTAAATATATAAAACAAGCAGAATCTGTAAAACAGAGTATTTCTTAAGAGGCTTTTATTGACCATTTCTTATAAAAGCATGTGAATATAAGCTGCATCACATACTTCCATTACTCATTCAAGCTATAGCATATGCATTACATTTACAGTATTACTTTTCTGCTAGTACCAATTAAATGACTGACTATTCTGTAACAGTTCTTTTCTTCCCTTCTAATAAGGAATTTCTGTTTATCATCATAACATTTGGATTAAACTAACTCTAATTAGATCCTTGTACCTTACCAGATCTTTTCTAGACATTACCAACCCCTTCTAAAATGACACTGCCTTTACTATGGCAAGTGTTGGCTATTTAAAAATTAATTCCAGCCTAATTTGCTTTGTGGATAAGCATTTTAATTACAAAATAAATCCTTAATCACAGCTCGTTGGTGAAGATAAGAAACCAGTTATTGCCCATTCTTGGATTCAAAGCAGAACAACTTTAAACATACTCATGAGAACTTAAAACAAAAGGATCACTGTCAACTATAGTCAGTGTGGGTGTCTTTTTATCCATGCAGCATGTTATTTGTTTGTGGGAACAGATGGTCAGATTGTTTGCATCATCCTCATCACGAAAGAAATCTAAAATACACTGCAAATCTTGGTCTGGCATCTGGGTGAATTTTTGTCAACCTCACACTGTAGTTTTCCCCAGCTTCACACATGGACAGCAGGATTCCCTCTTTTGTGGCTGCCCAAATGAATAGTGTATATCTTTTCTGCCAACTGTGCTCTTTGCACATCGTGTAGCAATTGCCAGATCTCATCAGTACACTTAGTCAAATTCTGCCCTGGAATGTGTGCCCACGGCAGATAGAAAAATCTGGAATTAAAGTGTTCTGATATGGTTGCTTTTATTGGATGTGCAAGAATGAGTATTGAATTTGCCCTCCACACACCTGGCTGATTCTGTCTTTGGCCTGGCAGCGTCTCACCCTGGACCTCCGTAATACCGTTTCAGACTGTTTGGCCCCCTTGTAGCAGCGCATTGTAGAGACCTGTGCAGGTGTGAAACATCTGCTTCTGTCTTCAAGTGAGGAAATAAGTGATGCAGAAAGCCATTAACCTTCCACATTTTATCAGTGGCACTAAATAATTGCTGGAAAAGGAGGAATCCAAAGAACCTAATTGGGTTCCCTAATTGGGAATAAGGTTGTGAATTAGACAGGTGTTGGTTCAGTTGGCTTTTTTTAGATGGATATAAAAAGGAAAAGACTTGAAAATGCTTTCATTTGTTGGAATGTTTGATGTGGGTGATAATATCATTTGGTTGGATTTCTAACTCTTAAAACCCCAAATACATTGTGGGTTCTGTCTCAAAAACAAACCTCCTTTTATTAGATACCAACAATATCTGAGTAATCAGGTGTTAGGTGAATTAACAAAAACTAAGCCTAAGTACTTTGATTACATGCATAAATGACACTATCATTTTCATCTTAATGAATGAACGTTTGGAATAAAATGATGAATAACACAGTTTTAAGAGTGTATAATTTATGATTATTCTCTGGTTCTCAAGATTGTATTTTTGACTCAGCCTGTGTTTAATTTTGTAGTTACTGGAATATATAGTGTTCTTACAATAATTTTAATTATAGCAATTTGACCATACTTGAAATTTTATGATATCTTTGTGGATTGTCAAATGGCATGGAGGAAGCTGACAAATGTTATAGTGACACGTATAAAATGGAACCTGAAGGAATGCCCTAACATGCCACAGAATTTGAAAAATGTAATACTGTACATTAGAAATGCTCATGAAAACTATAAAAAATCCAGAGGAGAAGAAATCAGAGTAGGTGAGAGTTCCGGAAACCATCTCATAAGGAATGGTTAAGGAACTTGGGGTCTTTAGCTAAAGTACCAAAGACCAACTAGAGACATAGCAGTTATTTCAAATTCTTTGCAGAGCTGTTGCATAGAAAAGACTTAGTTCATATATACCAGAAGGCAGAAGAAAGATCCATCAATGGGATTTACAAAACAGACAGACAAAATCCCAAACATTCTAACAACTAAACTTGTCTAATAGTGAAACATATGGCTTTGTGAGGCAGCGAAAGGTATGCAAGCAGATGCTGGAGACTGCATTAAGGGAGGTAAGACGGAGTCCTTGCATTGGGTCAGAGGTTAGAAGTCCTCTAGTCAGCGTTAAGTGCCAGAAAGTCCTGAAAGGATTTTTATATTTAGGCAGTTTTTTAAAAAAAATTTAAGATACATCATCACAAGTAAAGTAATGAATAAATCAACAAACAAAAAATACAGATCCATCTAAGGTAGCTTTGGTACTGTGTCAGGATGAAGGATCCTGTCCTCTCTTAATGTCATGCTTAGTTTCAGGTACTTTTGAACTGGGATTAATTATCTAGAAAATACATTTTATGTCCATGGATTAAGGAGTGTGGTGAGTTAGTGGTGTTGGGTACTAAACACAGAACTCTAATCCTTACATCACTAATTCTCTGGGTGACTATGGATAAGGTGCTTTTCTATAATAGTTTCCTCATCCATAAAATGAGAAATACTTGTGTCATGGGGATTTCTGTGAGGATTAGATAAAGACTCCATTTAAGAAAAATGTAATATAAACACAAAGTGTTCCACTAGCCCGACTGGGGTAAATTATCTTTTTTTAAAAAAAAATATATTAACTCTTTCAGATCTGCACAGTATTGACACATATGAGACATGCAGGAGATTTTATTTACTTAACAGTGTTTCAGGAATCAGGAAACCAGAATGCAACTTCTTACAAATAGCTATATTCTGTAGCAGAAAAAAAGCCTAAAAGCATAGTTTGATTTAATTGAATTGTGCAGATATATTTAAATCATGCAAACTATAAAATATATGGCATTTTATCAGAAAAATTAAAAATAAAAATAAAAAACATCCAATCCACATTAGCTTGAGTTTCTTTTCAGTTTATAAAATAGGCGGAAACTGAGGAAGTTTTGCAGTTAAGAGTGTGGTCTTCTGTTTGATATTTAAAACAAAGAATAATCTCTATGCTTAACTTCTCCTAGCTGATCAGCTCTCCTTGCCTCTTCATCTTTAGCAAGACAGCTCTGTTCTGTATTATACACAGGAATGGTTATTGATTGTGCACACAGATGGGCACCTGACCTAAAGAAGGTGGTCAGTCCACAGCTGGCTGGTGATTTGGGTTATAGGCTGTGCCCAGTGGGAATGATGTTTGTTATCTAAGTCAGTCAGACCATTCTCTCTGGAATTTAGACTGGGAAATGAGTAGATGGGAGTGAGAGCAGTCCAGGGTAGACTGCAGAGAGAAATGCTGCAGTCAGTTTTTATTTCAGTGATTTAAGAAGAGAGTATTCAAACATTTTAAAAAGTCGACATTTAAAAATTGGGAGATTTCAAATTAAAATCTGTATTTGCAGTCTCTCTCAATGTTTGGCAGCACTTGCCTCTCATCCCCACATGGCAGTGATTGGTTGGCTGAGTGGCCTCTGGCCTTTTTAGACAGGGCATGCATGATCCTCATTTACATTATCTGACTTCTCTCAACGTTGGAATTTATCAACCTCCGTGCTAAATGTTCTACATGTATTAACTAATTTAATTTGTACCCACAACCTAGAAGATTGATGACAGTATTATCCTTATTTTATAGACAAGCAAACTGAGACTCAGAGATGTCAACTATCTTGACTAAGGCCACTCAAAGCTATTAAGTGGTAGAGATATAATTTGAATCCAAGCGTGTCGAACTCCAAAACCAGTGCTCTTTCTAGTACAATATACTTCCGATATACTGAATTTATGTTATTGATTGAAGCAAAACTCAATTTCTTATGTCTTTTTTGTTACTTTTTTAAGTACAGGGTATTTTATTTTTTTATTTTTTATTTTTTTTATTTTATTATATTATGTTAGTCACCATACAGTACATCCCCGGTTTCCGATGTAAGGCTCGATGATTCATTAGTTGAAGTACAGGGTATTTTAAAGCCATATAGATTAGTTTTCTCTTGCTGTAGCAAACAAGCTGAAAGGCTTAGAACAACACTGGTTTGTTCTTCAGCTTACAGAGGCTGCCTGTGTTCCTTGGTGTGTGTCCCTTTCTCCATATTCAGATTGCATCACCCCATCTTCTTCTGCCTTTGACCCTCCTGCCTTCTTCCTATAAGAACCCCTTGATTATATTGAGGCCTTCTGGATAATCTTCCCATACCACGATCCTTAACTTAATAACATCAGCATTTTTCCCCCTCATGTAACAAATTCATAGTTTTTAGGGATCACAGTATGGATGTCTTTGAGGAGCCATTATTCAACCTACCATACCATACTAGCTATGGGCACCTAACTCTGATCCATTTCCACACTAAGTCACCTTACAGTATCATAAACTATTGGAGAAGTCATTTACATATCCTCTACTGGTACCAAAACATTTTTTAAAGAAGGATTTAATGTACTATAAGTGAAGTGGAAGCCCAAAAAGATGATTATAATCAAAAGAGGACTTTAGAAAGTTATTTTTTATTTGAATCCAAAATGTATCATGTTCTTCATTTCCATGGCGGATAAAAATTAAACCAGCTCTGCAGAAGATAAGAGTTCTATAATCAGAAATCAACATCTGCAGATATTGTGACATTGCACCTGCATGTTTTGAAGTGAAGAATATAAAAATACCAAGCACATATAAAAGACTATCTTTAAACACTAATAATTTTGCTTTTTCAAAACAAAATATCTTAAATATAACTGTTATTCCTATTAAAGCCTTTGAAGACATGCTAAGTCTGCAGATTTAAATGAAACTATTTTTTTCCTTTCCACTCAAAAAGCTTCTCTGTTAAATGAAGCTTCCACAAGAGTTTTTATTACCAGCTATGAAAAATTAAGCTTACAAATACACTTTGAAAAAAGTATAACAAGGATAAGAATAAACTTGTCATCCCAAAGATGTGATCCTTGGTTTCATACCATTAAGGTTGTATTTTTATGTGAGAAGAACTGTTGATTTGAAACCATCGCTATTATAAAATAACTCATAGTAAAACAGAATGGTAGCAGAACATACAGGTGTATATGTCCAGTGGTTACTCAGAAAATATTGGATAGGGTCTTAAAAAAGGAATTGGATCTGCTATGGAATCACTGATACAGGGATGAGTTATGGTAGCCTTAGGAATAGATGCGATTTCTAATGGAGAGAGTTTAAAGGAAGAAGAGCAGAGGTCTGAGCATTGAAACCTTAAACATGTACAATACACATCAATTTCATTTTTTAACATTTATCTGAAATTATATTGTTCATTATATGCCTATGTTAACACAGACTTGGCCCATACTGTTTGCTACTGTGTCTCCAGTCCATAGACCAATGCCTGGCACATAGTAGGTAACAAAAATGCATCTATTGAGTAAGTGACTGAATGAAGAAATAATGTTTTTATAAACATTCAGATCTTTAAGGTAACTCAGGTATGATTTACCAGGTGATTCACCTAGTCAAGGTAACACATTTCAGAGAGATATGCATTACTTTATAGATTTTTTTCCCAATAGATTGGGTTCTGACCTTGTATTTTGGTGTGTGACTCTTCAAATGTGACGGGAGTCATCTTGGTTTGGAGAGATTTCTTTTCACTTTTGTTTTCTCTCTTTAAGAAACAAAATAAAGATTATACACCACGTATTTACATAAAATAAATTTAAATGTAAAATAAAACACAGAGTTTTTCATTCAGTGATCAGGCCAATCATTAAAGTTTATCATTTGTTTCAGGTATACTACAAATGATAATTCTTGTACTTAAATGAATACTCTTGGCTCTACTATTGGATAATCAGCCCTGACCTTCACAGCTTGCTGGCCTCAGGTACTCTCCTTTTGTCAGTGTGGCTGCTGCATCTCCCTGGCACATGTTCCTCCCAATTTCAGTCTTCACTCCCCACAGCCCTAGTATTGGTCCTGGTCTATGTCTTTAGTAGTAGAACTTAAAGTGATGGAGAGAGGAAAGTGGTCTGGTTTCTTAATTCAGAGCTCTATTCTTCTCTTAAACTTCATTTGCCTTTACCTCGTCATTTGTCTGAGCATCTAAGCTTTCCTTTGAAATGTATGTATGTCTCACTGGATGTGGTCAGTGTATATCTGAGGATGTTCCTATGGGGACAGAGTGAAATAAGGTATAAGGTTAGAACACAGAAATGTTGGCTTCCAAGCTGTTCACAGTCTAGTAGGGGAAACAAACACACAAAAATGTAAATGCAAGGAAGTGTTATAGGTGATGAGACAATGTCTGTAGAGGATAGAACAGGGCATAAATATGGTGTGGTCAATTCCACTGGAGTAGAAGGAAAGGGAGAAGACTATTACAAATCAAGATTTTTTTTTTTTTTTTGGATGAACAGGGCATGGAAAATATTCCAGGCAGAGCATGCCTGTTGACCAAAACTTCAAGGTGTGACTCTTATACAGGTTGGGGGAGACTAAAGTAGAAGTGGTTTAGTGGGAAAGAGTATGAGAAAATAAGCCTAGCTAAATAGGCAGGGACAAGGGCCTTGAGAGTCTCATAAGCCTTGATGTGGAGTTTGACATTACTTATAGGCACTGTATGTCAGGAACATTTTAAACTGGAAAATAAATTAATCAGATGATTTAATTTAAGACTGACAGTAACCATATGTGTTCGGCAAGACAGCTACTATTATTCTTATGTTATTGAGTAGGAAATTGATTAAGTAGCTACAAAGATATGGATCCCTGGATATATTATGAAGTACTGGTAAAGCCTTCTGAATTCAATTAAGTACTTTTACATTATATTATGATGCTATTCAAACAATTTTCATCATAGCCTTTTTATGTATACAAATGTAGATTTATGTGAATGGTGTCTTATTCTGGATTAGTCTGAGTTTACAGATTTTGATTTATTGGTTATTGACAAATGGAAGTCACCTATGATATTTTGGTTGAGAACTAACCCTTTAAATGACACTTTAAAAGAACAATGCAAATTGATTTATTCATTCCTGAATATCTTCCTATAGGCCTCAAATCATCTATTTGTATTTCAGAAACTTGTTTAAATGCCATTTTAAAACATTATATTCTGTGGATAAAAAATGGTTTTAACTTTCTGTCATTTTTAATATTTAGCATATTTGAAACTAGAGAATAACTACTTCCTCTGCCAACGTGTTATTAATCTAAAGAGTAGACACAAATAATTTCCCAGAATATGCCTTTTAAGATACAATGTGATGCCAGAAGAATTCATGTTAACATCCATAAATTAGTACCGTCGGAATGTTATGGGATATACACAAGAATTGTTCTACTTGTTTCTAGTACTTCTCCAGTATTATTGTTTCTGAAGGAAAGAAAACTCTATAAGGAGTTTTTGTTCTTTTTGCCTTCTCGCTAACATTCCTTTATCCTGCAAGTAGAGTATTTAGAAAGTTGATTCAACTAATATTCATTTGTTCTGAAGAAGTATAGCCTAGAGATTTGCCCTCAGGTGCTGAAGTCAGAACGGGGTTCCAGTCCAAGCTTTGCCAGTTGTTAGCTGTGTGTAAGCAGCAAATTATAACAGGTCTCATGGTTATTCTGAAGATTTAATACAATAGTACGGAAGAGGACAGCACCTTGCCTGGCACATAGTAATTATTGTTAGCTATTACTTTCTCTGAGAGAATAATGTATTAGTTATTTTTATGTGCTCTGTTGAAAAATAATCATGATAGGCAGGGGTTAGATATCATTGTAGTGACTTTCCCAGCAAGAATCACAAGACTAGCTGAAGGAAAATACCCAGTTCAATATTTGTGATATCCCATGAGTTTTTAAACATATAAATAATTTCAAAGTGTAGGATTATTTATTTTAGAATGAGAATTAGAAAGAAGTCAAGGGCACTCTCATGAAGCATTGTTAAGCACATCCTCCGTATCTGCTCTCCATTGCAAACACAGTCAATGTTAATCAGAAATGAAAGGCAAATTTTCCAGGGCCAATGCTAAGTAATCTTGGTGTTTTCTATACTCTAGGCTCATTTAAACCTGAATCATTAGACCATGCTTTTTAGTCCCTGAGGTACTCTCCTGCTTGTGCTTGACATCTTTCATCCAATTCTTTTAGATGGGAAGATAATTATTGCTCTAAAAATCTTACGTAACACTTTAAGGTAAATCTAGTCAGTAATTTATGAAAATTGTTCTATAGATAGTTGTAAGTGAATATTGATCATATAATTATCACTTTGAACTTAAATCTGTCATATAAACACAAATTACTTATAATAATAATAATAATAGCCATTTGGGAAGGTTCTACTATGCACTTTAGATATACTGTCTCTAGTTTATACAACAAGGCTACGAAGCAGGTATTATCTTCATTTTACAGATGAGTAGACCTAGAACTTATGAAAAATACTTATCTAGAGCAGGGTTCCTCCACTTCGGCAGTATTGAAATTTTGAACTGGATAATTCTATATTGTGAAGGGCTGCCCTGTACATTCTAGGATGTCTAGCAGCATCTCTGGTCTGTACTCACTAGATGCAAGTAACTTCTCTACCCCTGAGCTGTGACAACCAAAAATAACTCCATACATTGTCAATTGTCCTGGGTGGCAAAACTGTTCCCTTTTCAAGAACTCCTAGTCTAGAGCACTTACTGTTAAACTGTAGTTTACCACAGCCAGGATGCTTGACATTCTTTGTTTAAACTAATTCATATAGCCTATTTAATAGTTGAGAAATTATTTCATTTTAGATTATGTAGAAATGTAAATCAGCAATGAGAAGTCTTACTTGGCTTTTCCAACTCCTAATGTAGTCTTCTAAACATTTATTAATCTGTTTTAAAGCAAATATACAAAAAATAAAGCAAATATATCTAGTATATATAAAACAATGTGGATAAAACTCCAAAGACAAATAGCATGACCCAAATGGTAGCAGGTGAAACAGCAAAGCAATCTTACACACCAAAGTATATATTAAAACACTGGACAAAAATCCATCACTAGACAAAAAATGATGATAATCAAGACTGATTTAGGAATGTAGCATACCTGTCTTTTGGATTGCTGAAGCTGATTGCTTGGGTCAGGACCTCGTTTATTCTCATCGTTCCCTTCGCTAGGCTTCACCTTGTTGGATTTTATTGTCAACGATTTAAGCATTTTCTCTGAGGTGGTTCTGAAAACTTCTGTTTTTACGACTTTGTCTCAAGGTACAGCAACGTACTTTGTTTTTCTTTTCATTAGTAGACAAGCCAATTAGTTGTTTAATCGGGATTTTGTTCTCGTTAATTCCTAGAGGCAACGCTGTAGCTAGTCAGGGCTTTGGCTTAAAAGCAGCCAATTACTTTTGCTTGGGTGATTTGAATTCTGCTTATGAACTTTAAAGAGTCAAAATGCCCCTGAGAATAGTTTATAAGTGGAGGATTAAACAAAACTTCATTGTTGATTTGAATTGTTTAAACGTGATCACATTGCCCATTGGTTTATTTATTTTTCTTTTCTAATTACCCACCTACCCATCTCCATCTATCTAATTTAATCAAAGTAACATGAAAATAATTAAAAAATACTATGTGCATAAGGACTTTTAATATAAGGAACAGTTCATTCCCCCAAAGTTCCCCTCTCTGGCCCTACACCATGAGACAACTATTTTTTTTTCCTTTTTCTGTCCTTCTGGTGTTTTTTTCATAAGTGCTTTATTAATTGATCAGATTAATGGAACTCTTAGAAACCATAGTGGAAAATGAGAAAATGAGGCTTTGCATTCCCAATAGCCTAAATGTTCATCTCAGATTCATAATAATGATTATATTAGAATTAAGCAAAGAGTATGTTAGTTTGCTAGGGTTGCCACAGCAAATTACCACAGACTGGGTGACTTAAACAACAGACATTTATTTATCACAGTTTTGGAAGAATTATTAATGTCCTAGATCAAAGTGTCAGTAAGGTTGGTTTCTTCTGAGGGTCACGAGGGAGGGAAATACTCTAAGTCTCTTTGGCTTGTAGAGGGCTATCTTCTCCCTGTGTCTTCACTTTGTCTTCACCTTGGTCAGGTTTGTGTCCCAATTCCTTCTTCTTAAAGGATGCCAGTCATACTAGATTAAGGCCCACCTCAATGAGCTTATTATAACTTAATTACCTCTTTAAAGACCCTAACTCAAATGCAGTCATATTCTGAGGTCCTGGGGATTAGGACTTCAATATGAATTTTTGAGAAAATATAATTCAACCCGTAACAGAGACAGTATATTTGATAAAAACAGTTTAGAGGATATGTATTTCATTGCTCAGAAGCAATTTGTTCTAAAACTTCTTACAAGTTTACAGTTTTCTCACAAATCACTGGAATATCATATAAGTTACATATGTGATTTCTAGTTTTATAAGCCTAGATAATTCCATTGGATTATTGATTTCATAAATTGTTAAAAAATATTTTACTGCACCATGGATACTTTTTTCTGAACCAATAAAGTTAAACCTTTTGAAGGAGGAGACTTATTTTATTCCCACATCACCTTTATATAGAATACAAACTCAAGTCTCTGCTAAATAAAATTAAAAATTTTTTTTTAAATTTTTATTTAAATTCCAGTTAGTTAACATACCGTGTACTATTAGTCTCAGGTGCACAATATAGCAATTCAACACCCATACAACACCCAGTGCTCATCACAACAAGTGCACTCCTTAATCCCTGTCATCCATTTAATCCATCCCCCCACCCACCTACCCTCTAGTAACCATCAGTTTGTTCTTGATACCTGAGTTTGTTTCCTGGTTTGCCTCTCTCTCTCTTTTTTTGTCCCTTTGTTCATTTGTTTTGCTTCTTAAATTCCACATAGGAGTGAAATTATATGGTATTTTTCTTTCTTTGACTGACTTATTTTGCTTAGCATAATTCTCTAGCTCTATCCATGTCATTGCAAATGGCAAGACTTCATTCTTTTTTATGGCTGAGCAATATAATATTACAGTGTGTGTGTGTGTGTGTGTGTGTGTGTGTGTGTGTGTGTGTGTACCACATCTTCTTTATCCATTCGTCAGTCAAGGGACACCTGCACTGTTTCCATTATTTGGCTATTGTAGATAATGCTGCTATAAATATCAGGATGCATGCATCGCTTTGAATTAGAATTTTTGTGTTCTTTGGGTATATATCCAGTAATGCAATTGCTAGATGGGTGGGTAGTTCTATTTTTAACTTTTTGAGGAAGCTCCATATTGTTTTCCAGAGTGGCTGCACCAGTTTATATTCCCACCAACAGTGCAAGATAGTTCCCCTTTTTCTGCATCCTCGCCAATACCTGTCTTTTCTTGTGCTGTTGATTTTAGCCGTTCTGACAGGTGTGAATTGACATCTCATTATAGTTTTGATTTGCATTTCCCTAATGATGAGTGATGTTGAGCATCTTTTCATGTGTCTGTTGGCCATCTGGATGTCTTCTTTGAAAAATGTCTATTCATGTCTTCTGCCCATTTTTTAACTGGATTATTCATTTTCTGGGTGCTGAGTTTTATAGGTTCTTTACATATTTTAGATATTAACCATTTTTCAGATTGTTGATTGTTTCCTTCACTGTGCATAAGCTTTTTGTTTTGGTGTGGTCCCAACAGTTCATTTTTACTTTTATCTCCCTTGCCTCAGGAGGCATATCTAGAAAAATGTTGATATGGCCAATGTCAAAGAAGTTATTGCCTGTGCTCTCTTCTAGGATTTTTATGCTTTCAGGTCTCACAGTAAGATCTTTAATCCACTTTGAATATTTGTTTACGGTGTTAGAAGGTGGTCTAGTTTCATTCTTCTGCATGTTGTTGTCCAGTTTTCTGAAAACCATCTGTTCAAGAGACATTCTTTTTCCCATTGGATAGTCTTTTTTTTTTTTAAAGATTTTATTTATTTATTTGACAGAGACAGCCAGGGACAGAGGGAACACAAGCAGGGGGAGTGGGAGAGGAAAAAGCAGGCTCCTAGCGGAGGAGCCTGATGTGGGGCTTGATCCCTGAACGCTGGGATCATGCCCTGAGCTGAAGGCAGATGCTTAACGACTGCGCCACCCAGGCGCCCCTCCCATTGGATATTCTTTCCTGCTTTGTGGAAGATTAATTGGCTAAATAGCTGTGGGTTCATTTCTGGGTTTTCTAATCTGTTCTATTGATCTATGTGTCTATTTTTGTCCCAGTATCATACTGTTTTGATTACTGCAGCTTTGTAATATAACTTGAAATCCAGAGTTGTGATGCCTCCTCTGCTGATCAGAATTTAATTGAAAGCCCTTTAAGATACCTGACAACTTAGTTCTCACTTGTATCTAAGTCAGACCTAATTAAATATATTATACCTGCAGCATTTACATTTACATGTGTCTTCAATACATAGCACCATGATATGTTGCTTCATTCACTAAATGTTTTTCTGCATCTGTGTCTTTTCCCCAAAAGATAGATGGAAAGGTCTTTATCATCAGAACCTTTTGCTATGCCACTTCTGGTATCACCTTGTCACCTAATGCTGGATCTTTTCATTGCATCTATACCATTTTAGCCAGAAATGTAGAATATCCTATTATTTCTTTCACAATTTGACTGTTAGCCAAAATCACTTTCCAAAAAACTCAAAAATTTGTTTGAGGGACATTTCATCAATGATTACATTGGAGGTCTATGAAATTTTGGTGAAGACCTCATCTCCTTTTTGGAATTCTACGGTCAAAGCAGAGGGTAGAAAAGAAAGGTGGCAATCATAGTCTCTAGGAGAGTCATGGATCTCTCATTTCCATCCTGGTAGTGACATATCCAGTAGATGCAGGGATACCCCAATGTAAGACCTTAATGACATTTTGATTATTAAAATATAGACAATTATCAATTGGAGGGATGAGGAAACAAGATAATCCCTGGTTGTCTGCACATTTTTACTCTATGTGCCATCCAATAATAGCAATAAGAGCATTGAAATGGCTACTTTTCATCATAAACTAAGTTATTCTTCACAATCCATCTCTTGTAGGTTTAAACATACAAATATCTGTGAACAACCAATTCTTATCTTCAATAGATTCTTCTTGACAAACATCTCAAAGACCCAGTTGAACAGTCAGGATTCAATGTCCTTTTACAATACACAATATCACATCATGATATTATACTTTAACCGGTTAGCTTTTTAAAAAATATTGAACATTTAAAAAAAATGCTAAAATGAATGTCACTTACAGAAATTTGTTCTGCTCTCTTAAAATTAAAGTAATTTACATAATAGAAAGTGCCCTTTCCATGTTCTGAAAATACTTTTATTTATTTATTTATTTTTTATTATAATAATTTTTATTTTGTTATGTTAGTCACCATACAGTATATCCTTAGTTTTTGATGTAATGTTCCATGATTCATTATTTGTGTATATTGCATGGTGCACTGGGTGTTATATGAAAATATATAAAGTGAAGTTGCTTGCTACACTGAGTTCCAAGGACACCTGAAACATTAGAATCTGGAAAAATTTAATGAATTAATTAAATTTTACCTGTTTTTCCTGGGTAATATAAACTTTTTCTATAAATGCAAAAATGTTACCTTAAAATAAAAAATCCATGACTGTAGTTGGAGCATAAAAATACTTGAATATTTTGAGAAGGAATTGTCAATGTCCAGCACTAATTATTGGTGGAAGCTTATTCCTTAATTTGCCTTATTTCAGAAATTAACTAAAACTTATTTTTTCCCAACTTTATTGATATATAATTGGCATATAACACTGTACAAGTTTAAGGTGTACAGTACAATAATTTGATAAATGTATGTATTGTGAAACATTTACTGCAATAATATTAGTTAAAGCATCCTTCACCTCACATTAATACCATTTGGTTGTTGTAATGGTGAGAGCATTTAAGTTCTACTCTCATAGCAACTTTCAAGTACACAATACAGTATTGTTAACTATAGTTATTTCTGTTGGTTATTTCTACATTGCTAAAAAATCTGCTTATTCTACTTTTTCTGTGTATGTAAATTTGAATCTGAAACCTGTGAGGCACAGTTTCAACATTAAGAATTGTTAAGGGGATGGGGCGCCTGGGTGGCTGAGTCAGTTAAGCTTCTCCCTTTGCCTCAAGTCATGATCCCAGGGTCCTGGGATTGAGGGTCTTGGGATCGAGCCCTGCATCGGGCTCTTTGCTCAATGGGGAGCCTGCTTCTCCCTCTTTCTCTGCCTGCCACTTCCCCTGCTTGTGCTCTTTCTCTTTCTGTCAAATAAATAAATAAAATCTTCAAAAAATTAAAAGAATTGCTAAGGAGAAACAAACAAATGAAAAGAACAATACAAAAACAAACTCATAGATACAGAGAACAGATTGATGGTACCAGAGGGGAAGGAGGTTTGAGGGTGGATGAAAAGGGTGAAGGGGGTCAACCGTATGGTGATCAATGATAACTAGGCTTTTGGTGGTGATCACATTGTAGTGCATACAGATATTGAATTATAATGTTGTACATCTGAAAGTTATGAAATGTTATATACCAATTTTGCCTCAATTAAAAAAAAAAACTTAAGGGAACTTTATTTTCCTACCCAGAGCCTAGATAAACTTTCTTAATATTCTGGGCTGTTGGATGAATTTTTTTTGTCAGTTCACCAAGGATGCAGTTCTTTTAAGGGGATCTTGTCTTTGTTTTTATTTTGTTTTTAAAGGGACCACTTATTTTGTGCACTTTCCAATGAAAACCGAAGCCTTTGAGCACCAAGACTACCCTCCACATCCCCTACACCCAGGGAGGCTGAGTTAACTCATTAAATACTTCTTCTCTCTGTATTTTTGAAAACTGGGGATTTCCTTAGATGCTGGTTATGCATTTCAAAGTATATTTGCTAGAGTGAATGGAGAAAAAAAATTTAAGTACTTGTCAAGGATGAATTTTAATTCAGTTTTCCATATTACCAAAATCACAAGTCCCCTACCGATTTTTAAAAGAAATTAGAAGCTTTAATTTTAGATTCAGTCATTTAATTAAAAAAACCTTACATTATAAATAACTTGATAGGCTGTATGATTTGACTTGTATATCCTGGAAATACAAAATTATTTATTTTTGTTAAAAAAATGGGTATTCTTTGTCTTAAAAGACAGAGTTTTCTTTTTGGTCACATTGTTGCTTCAGAAATAATTCTGAATGAAATATTAAATATACATGTAATCATTTTAGGAATTTCTCAGATAATCTTCTAATCCTATAGTTGATTACATTTTTAACTTAGGCAGCAGACTTGCGACTAATTCCCTCCCTTCCTGGGACCCTGAGAGGAGTAAATGGCCTCATCAGACTTCCTTGTAAACCTGCTCATAGAATTTACTAGTGGAAAGATACCAGAGAGTTTCTATATATGAAATGTGTTTAGTAGGACAGTTTTGGTCTCTCTAGATTGCTTGTTACAAATAAACCTGGAATTTATAAGTTTATGTGACATGGCCAGTTGGTGATTGGGGGAGGGAGAGGGAGTATGAAATGGAAATGTCCTCACATCAAGCCATTTTCCTTTTGTGAGAAATGCTTTTGAATACAATACTCAAAGACTCCTTATACATCCAAAGTCAAAATGTGCCTACTGCAGGAGAAAACAAAGAGTTTGGGATGCTGTGTCTGGTGGTTTTGAGTTTTCCCAAAAAATGGCTATGCCTGATGGTGACCAGTATCCATTGAATAATTAACAAAGTTTGGTATTAGGTAAACTTTATGATTCTGGGAAGTCTGCTTTGACAACTCAACCCTTAGGTCAAAAGAAAAGTGTTATAGATTTTAATTCATGCACCTTTATAACTTATTTAAAATTCCTCCAACAACTTACTTTATGTCAATAGAATGGTATTAACACAGGCATTAAAATTACAGATGAATACTTTCACTTTGTATCAGTGGTCTCAAAGTTCAGAAAATGGACAACTGGAAAGAATTCTGGAATGAGAGACATAAATTTTTGGCTCTTTCTTTTCCACTGAATAGATGTGTGCGATAAGTCAAATCTCTTGCCTTATCCTGGAAATGATACGATCGGGCAAAGTAATAGTTAAGTTTCCTTCTAACTCTAAATTCTGTGATTCTGTGTTGTTGTGTTAGAGGATCTCTCCAGCCAGCAAGAAGACAAGGGAAAGAAGAGGGTTTCTTACTCTGCGTGAAGTGGGTACTGGAATTTCATCAAGAGCACTCTAAATTTTTTGTATAAAGTTCCTACATTTCTGCAATAGTGTGTGTTAAACACTACCATGTAAAAGCAATCATTCTTCAATATAAATCTGATCATATGTCTAACTGAAAGCCTTCAGCAACTCCTTCTGCTGAGTCAGTTAAGCTTCTAAACTCCTGCTTTAAATGGCATAACATCTAAACTCCTAACCATGACATTCCAGGCTCTTCATGATCAACTCTTGTCTACATCTCAGGTTTCACCTGTAACGTCTACTTCTCAGCTTTTGCCACTCTCGGCTTTTGCCATAATGAATTATTTATGGTAACTTGAATTACTCTGCTTTTCCTTACCCCATTCCTATCTTTGCTTATATGCACTATTAGCCTGTCTGTAATGCTGTTCCACTTCTTGTCTATTTAGTTTAAGCTGGGCATTTCCTTCTCCTGCCTTTTTTCTCCTTGTTTCAGAAGGTGTTTATATAGTGATGTTGAGCATCTTTTCATGTTTCTCTTGGGCATCTGGATGTCTTCTTTGGAGAAATATCTGTTTATTTCTTCTGCCCATTTTTAAATTGGATTATTTGTATTTTTTGGTGTTGAGTTGTGTAAGTTCTTTATATATTTTGGACACTAACCCTTCATCAGATGTATCATTTGCAAATATTTTCTCCCTTCTTTGTTGCTCCTATTGTATCTTGTGTCATACACACATCCCCACTTTATCATTTCTCATTTTATAAACATTTCTAGATCTGCTTTTCCTTTCAGAGTGTAAGAAGCTCCTTCAGGCAGAGGCTATACTCTGGCCACCTTCATATCCCTTGTGCATATTCTAGTTACCCCATGACTGAATGAATGTTGAGAGCATGATGGTTCAGACCATATCTTAGCTATGGATTAAAAGTAAAAAGGTTCTTGGGGGCATTTGGGTGGCTCAGTTGGTTGGGTGTGCAACTCTTGATTTTGGCTCGGGTCATAATCTCAGGATCGTGGGATTGAGCCCCACTACAGGCTTTGCACTGGGTGTGGAGCCTCCTTGGGATTCTTTCTCTCCTTCTTCCCCCTAGGCATGGCCCCCCAGCATGCACACTCACTCTTTCTCTACAAAAAGAAGAAAAAAAAGAGTAAAGAGGTTCTCTATGGTAGAGGCAGAATGTAAGAAGTGGAGAAAACCTCCCTGAAGGAATAGAGATGTTATGGCCTCATTTTTTTAAATCAGTAGTCATTGTATACAAGACTTTGTTTTAGGCTGGGAGTGGGGTAGACTAATGTTGTTTGCTTTAATCTTACTGATTTTTGTTTTACGTTAGGTTTACAAATAGATTTTAGTTTTATGGTATATAAAAGGTATAAGTTAGTTTATATCTAGTTTCAGGCTTGAACATATTTCTACATCATTCCTATGAAATTATTCAAGTAACTGCTGGAGGATACATAATAAAATTTCTAATTAATAGGAATCAAGTTTGAGAAATGCTAACTTCCTTTGAAGGAACTTTAGTGGTGGGATTTCAGACATTGCCATTGGCAGGTGATTTTGGAGGGGGAAGTCTTTCTAGTAATTCTCAAATCATGATCTTCTCTGCTTCTGGGAGGGGGCATGGGCTGGAAAGTTCTTTTTATCTGGCAGACTACTGGAAACAAACTAAAGGTTATACTTTTTCCTACATCTCCTAAAGAAAGTGACATTTAAATAATTCTCTGAGATTCCTCTGAATTACATTTAATCTGAATATTGGATTATTTCAATAAGAGAAACTACTGAGTTATAAAAAGAACAACTGGTTCATAGTAGATAATCTCAAGCAATAACTTCAAACAAACCTGAAGTTGGTTTTTCCCCCAGGTTTTGTCAGGGGGAGTTCTACTTTTGGAGGAGAGAATAAACTGATAATAAGCCTGAACGCTGGCTAATTCCTGAAGAATTCACTGAATTGAGCACATTATATTCAACTCAGTAAGGCAGGAAAGTAGATAAATTATGAGCATTTTTTTTCAGCTGTAAGACTTTAGAGGAAAAAGCACTGGGCATGTTGTCAGGTTACCTGTGAACCCAGTTTTAGTTCTCCTCTGTAAAACGGAAGCTAGAGTAACAAACTCTTAAGGATTTGGGAACAATTACATAAGCAATTGAATATATGACTTATAAAAAGTATCCTATGTAAGTTTAGTGCTCAACAAATATTTATTAATTAATTAATTGAATAAAACAAGTTGTGTTTCTGGAGAGCACTAAAATTTAAAATACTCTGCTTACTAAAGCATATAATGTTTTGGAGCTGTAAACATTTGAGCTCTTACTATGTTTCAGGTGCTTTTCTTGCTGTTGTGGGGTATGTAGAGATGACCAACACATGGTGCCTATCCTGGATACATTCACATTCTTGAGAGAGAAGATGTATAAACAATCACAATTTGGGGTACCTGGGTGGTTCAGTCAGTTAAGCATCTGACTTTGGCTCAGGTCATGATCTCAGTTTCCTGGGATGGAGCCCTGCAGCAGCCTCCCTGCTCAGCGGAGAGTCTGCTTCTCTCTCTCCCTCTTCCCCCACCCCCACTTGTGGGCGCGCTCTCTCTCTCTCTCAAATAAATAAATAATCTTCAAAAAAAACCCCGCAATCACAATTTAACTTCTATAGTGGAAGCGAGTAAAGTTGTATTAGCACCAAAGAGTAGGTGACCAAGTCTGCCTAAGTGTGAGTAGACAGTAAATGGAGAGTAAAGCTCCACAGAGGAGTTAATGCTCATGATAGATCTGAAGGGAGGAATTCACTGAGTAGATGTGGAAAGGCAGGACATTCCAGACACAGAAACAACATCCAGTTAATTAAGGTATTATAGTAAATGACAGTTAATGTGGTTAGCATAGTGCCTTAGTAGCCATGTAACAAAGATTTGTTAAACTGTTGTTGAATATTAACAATAAATATGAAATATATACATGATTTTCTTTATAGTAAATATGTCATAGTACATATCATTTCCAAAAGGGACCAAGGACACTGATTTTATGTTCCTTTCATTTTTGTAGGATTAGCAAAACACTAAGTTCAAAAAAATATCCAAAGAGACTTCCAAATATATTCATTTTTCTTGACTTGATGACATTGAATATTTAATGGTCTTACAAAGTGGATTTATAGCAATGTATACTTAGAGGAAATTTTCCATCATACAATATGTATAACACTCTAGAAATATTTGCCAGCGTGATTTTATGACAAATTTAGAGTATTTAGATTTTTTTTTTCAGTCACTTGCAGGTGTAATGTGACTAGATGTAATACAACTCAGCTAATATGAAGAATTTCTAAAACTAAAGTGATTTTAAATATAGTGTTTCATTTAGAAATGTTCTCTGTTTCTCTGATTATAATATTTGCATTGATTTTAATTTATAATTAAAATGCATGAGCAGTGAATGTAACAGATATTAAGGGTAAAAATGCCTTCAGGAAATTGTTAATAACTAGTGGCATCTGTGACTAATGAATGCTATATTGGTTTAGACTGTTACTAATAGAATAAATGTTTTGAAAAAATCCTTATGTTAGTATATTATAAACAGTAATCAGGTCATGATGGATCTGTTACGTGAATATGGACGGGGTAACCATGGGAAGTTTCCTCATTCTTTTACATTATTTTGAAAAGTTGATTAGCCTGCTTCAGTATTTGCTTCCAATTATGGACTAGCATTGTTTATTTGTTTATTTTTTATCATCTAGTGAGCTAACTGAAAGCACTTCAGTTAATTAAACCTCATGATCTGTTATATAAGGAGATTAACGGTATGATTTGTAAAGAAGATTGTCTATATATAATTAGCTTTCTAGCTAAGCCACTTTTAACTGGATTTTTTTTCTATATTCTAAATTTATCGATGATCTGAACCTAATATTTTAGGAATTTCTGAGCTATTATAGATTGTTCTTGGTTCTAATAAAAAATACATCCAACCTAATCAAAGTGATTTTTGGTTTATCAATAATAGTTGTTGGTTATCTCAACAATAAAAGCCCATATATATGAGGCAAATATATTAATCCTTGACCCAACATGAGAATGTTATTACTTTTCAACACTCAAATTTGCCAATGGTGAAAACCTTGTTGATCTCTTAGGTTGAGAGACGAATGTAAAATATAGAAATTGAAAATCTGAGAATTATTATTAGTTCTTTATTTAGAAGCCAGAATCTATTTCATCCTTGGGTTTTAGCCTCAAGTTTCCTACAGCCTGCTGGATGTTTAATTTGGAATGTCTTGTAATTATTTTATGATCAACCTACTTAAAAATAAATTTATCTTCTTTACTACCAATCTAGTAGCTCTTCCGAAATTGCTGTTTTGCTGAAGGCATTATCATTTCTTTATTTCCTCTCTTATACTTATTATATGAACTAGTTGCTTGTTTCTTGGATTCTTTCTTTACAACTTCTGCTCCTTATACTTTCTTCTTTAATCTCATTTCGCCACCATATCTAAAAACTTAGAGAATGCTTTACTGTTGTAATAACTTCTGGGTTAGCTAGAAGAAGCTGCAAGCAATGCATTTGGAGTCCAGATGCCTAGTCCACATGTGTGGGGGGAGGCAGAAACCCACCCCCAAAAGACATTGAGGAGTCCAGCAGAGCAGATGTTTTGAGCAATGTTGTCCATATTTTTCTGTAATATCAAAGTTACTGGTTTCATTGAATTTATTCTTTTTTTTTTTTAAAGGAGGGTGGTGGTCACAGCACCTTCCTTTTTTTTTTTTTTTAATATTTTATTTATTTAACAGAGAGAGAGACAGCCAGCGAGAGAGAGAACACAAGCAGGAGGAGTGGGAGAGGAAGAAGCAGGCTCCCAGCAGAGGAGCCCGATGTGGGGTTCGATCCCAGACCGCTGGGATCAATCCCTGAGTCGAAGGCAGACGCTTAATGACTGAGCCACCCAGGCGCCCCTCATTGAATTTAGTTCTGAAATTGATTTATAAATATCTCTGATGATGAACATACTAATGCACTTGTTAGAAATTTTAAGAAGTAACTTATTTTGAAATAATTTAAAATTTACAGGAAAGTTACAAAAACACTTCAAAGAAATCAGTATCTGCTTCATTAAGATTCCCCAGTAGGATCACATTTTACCACATTTGTTCCCTCTCTGTCTCACTGTCTCTCTCTATATATGCTAATTATCATTAGTCATTTCCTGAACCATTTGAGAGCAAGCTGCAAACACGATGCTCTATCACTCCGAAGTATTCCAACGTGTGTTTCCCAAACAAGGACATTCTCTTATATGGCTGCCACTCAAACCTCCAAATCAGGGATTCAACATATATGATATGACATTCAATTCAATCCACATACTCTATTTAAATTTTCTCAGCCATGTCCCTTTTCCCTTTTTGATCCAGGATCCAATAAGGGATCATGTGTTGCTTTTAATTGTCATGACTCTTCAGAAGTGTCTTTCTATCTGGAATGAGTCTGTCTTTTCCTGTCTTTCATAATCTTGACAGTTTAAAAAAGTACCAGTTTATCTTTCCATAGGATGACATCGTCAACTTTATATATCCTTGTCAAATTAATATTTTGGAAAAGTTTAATCAAATCTCTCAGGTAGTACAAGTCTAAATCCTACACTGACTCTCTTATGCTTACAGTTGAGTTTGGAGGTCAAGAATTTTTCAAATATTGTTTTGTCACTCATATATCATTTATTGGATATTGCCATATATTATGCTTACGGTCATCTATATGTTGATTCATGTATTCTTATTCAGTCATTAGATGATTTTATAAACATAATAATAAGAGACATTGAAAGCCAGTTACATTATATGCATTATTTCACCTACTGCTCATAATTTCTTATCAGACAGTTTTCATTATTGGCCCCAATATTCAGACAAAAAAACCTGAAACTTAAAGAAGTCAAGTAATTTGCCCAAAGTTGCATAGTTAACAAACTGCAAAGCTGGGACTCTGATGTCAAAACTATAGTGCTCTGTGAGCTTATCTAATGACCACTGGAGATGTACAAATTGAGACTTCTGTCTCACAGCTTAGTGGAGAATACAGGAATGCAGATGAATAGTGTTAAGTATCTAGATGCAGGGAATATAATTCATCCATTTTGAGTCCTCGCAATGCTTTGTAATACATAGACATCCAATATGTCCTGTTAAATAGCTAAATATATTAATGGGGAAGGGTTAAAAAACACCCTAATTAATTACATAATTATACCTAAGATTTGCAAATGTATTTTAACTTAAACTCTATTTTAATTTGAATATTCAGTGAAAATAGCTTACATTTAAAACAGTATGTAATTTTAAAAAGTGGTTGCAAACTGTCTCTACATAGTCAGACATAGAAAATTTTGATCATTACTAGTAAATCTGTATGATAAATTATTAAATGAATCTTCTTGTGGGGATGTATATTATCCGAGATAAATTACTGCATTTAATTCATAAATACTTTCTAAATTCATAGCATTTAATTCATAACATACTTTCTAAATTCTCCACCTCACTTTATTTCTGTAGTATACTACCAGCTATATTTCTGTAGTATACTACCAGCTATATCTCTGTAGTATACTACCAGCTATGTAATTTCACTTATGTAAAGTTTTTGTTATGCCCCTTCCTGATTTCACAGAACAATTGTAACTAAAGTATTTATGAATGTGAACTAATCCAATCCTCTGTTCCTAGGTGGTGTCCCAGAAAGAAACTTATTTGTATTATTATGGAAATCTATAACAATGAGCTCACTTTCTCTAAGATATTTTGATATTTAATATATTTATTATTTGAATGAAGTTGAAATATATCAACATGAATCATTAGAAAGACGCCCAGTTGACTTATCAGGGAAAATAAAGTATTTGAAATTAGAGAACGTGAATTGAAGATTAAAGTCCAGCACTTACTAACTGTATGGATACTACAAGTTGTGTATAAAAAGGAGATACTAAAAAGGACATGACTTCTTTTTAGTATCCCCTTCCATAAAAATCTTTTGACAATTAAATGATATGTTTATGATAGTGATCTATAACTTTAAAAATAATTGACAATAGAAACATTTACTTATTTATTCAAGAGAGAGTGGGTCTGGGCAGAGGGAGAGAATCCTCAAGCAGGCTCCCTACTGAGAACAGAGCCTGACACAGGGCGTGATCTCAAGGCCCCAGCATCGTGACCTGAGCCAAAACCAAGAGTCCAACACTCAAATGACTGAGTCACTCAGGCGCCCTAACAATAGAACTTTTAATGATAATTATAAATAATAGGTTAAAAATTTATATTAGCATAAATTGAGCACTGTATATCAAGAATGCTAAAAATAGGTTATGTTATGTGTATACACACACACACACACACACACACACACACACAAAACTGCTTAGTTGATAATCTTGTTAACTTTTGTTGTTATATCAGGGTAATTATTTTAACATTATTTTCACCAAGACTTGCTTAGTATTTATTATGGAGGACCAGTAACTTATTCTATAAACACATATTGAGACCACAATGAAATACCATTGCCTACTCACCAGAATTGCTATGGAACAAATGGACATTCTTACACATTACTGATGGGAACGTAAATATTACACCAACTTTAGAAAACTGTTTGTCAGTTTCTAATGTAGCTAACACATATCTACTCTGTGGCTCAACATTTCCACTCCTAGAAACAGACCCAAGAGAAATGAATGCTTATGTCCACATAAAGACTTGTATGGTAATGTTTAGAGTAGCTTTATTCATAATTAGCTCAAAATTGGAAACAACCCAAATGTTGATGATCAAGATAGTTAAAATTATACTACCCAAAACAATCTACACGTTTAATGCAATCCTTATCAAAATACCAACAGCATTTTGCACAGAGCTAGAACAAACAATCCTAAAATTTGTATGGAACCATAGAAGAACCCTAATAGCCAAAGCAACCTTGAAAAAGAAAAGCAAAGCTGGAGGCATCACAACTCTGGACTTCAAGTTATATTACAAAGCTGCAGTAATCAAAACAGTATAATACTGGGACAAAAATAGACACATAGATCAATAGAACAGATTAGAAAACCCAGAAATGAACCCACAACTATTTGGCCAATTAATCTTCCACAAAGCAGGAAAGACTATCCAATGAGAAGAAGAATCTCTTTTTCTCTCTTTTTTTAAAGATTTTATTTATTTATTTGACAGAGAGAGAGAGACAGCCAACGAGAGAGGGAACACAGGCAGAGGGAGTGGGAGAGGAAGCAGGCTCCCAGCGGAGAAGCCTGATGTGGGGCTCAATCCCAGGACTCTGGGACCATGCCCTGAGCCGAAGGCAGCCGCCTAATGACTGAGCCACCCAGGCGCCCCAGAAGAATGTCTTTGAAACAAATGTTCAGAAAACTGGACAGCAACATGCAGAAGAAGGAAACTAGACCACTTTCTTATGCCATAAACAAAAATTCAAAGTGGATTAAAGATCTAACCTTAGTGAGACCTGAAACCATAAAAATCATAGAAGAGAGCACAGGTGATAACTTCTTTGGCTGTATTAACATTTTTTCTAGATATGCCTGCTGAGGCAAGGGAGATAAAAGTGAAAATGAACTGTTGGGATTACATCAAAATAAAAAGCTTCTGCACAGAGAAGGAAACATAGAAAAAATATATATTTATTTATAATACATATATAGACAACATATATAATGGATTATTACTCAGCCATAAAAAAGAATGAAATCTTGCCATTTGTAGTGACATGGATGGAACTAGAGGGTATTATGCTAAGTGAAATAAGTTAGGCAGAGAAAGATGATTATCATATGATCTCACTCATATGTGGAATTTAAGAAATAAAACAGATGAACACAGGGAAAAAAAGAGAAAGGCAAACCAAGAAACACTCTTAACTATGAAGAACAAACTGATGGTTACCAGAGGGGAGGTGGGTCGGAAGACAGGTTAAATAGGTGATGGGGATTAAGGAGGGCACTTGTGATGAGCACCCGGTGTTGCATGGAATTGTTGAATCACTAAATTGTACATCTGAAATTAATATTATATTGTATGTTAACTAAGTGGAACTTAAATAAAAACTTAAAATTAAAATTGTGTCCTATTCATATAAAGGAATATTTGGAAGCTGTCAAAAGGAACAGACAACTGATACATGCAACAACATGAATATAGTCTAAAACCATTGTATTGAGAGAAAGAAGCCAGACAAAAAATAATACAAAATTGATTTTTATTTATATGAAGTGATAAAACAGACAAAACTAATCTATGCTAAGTGGTGGGGTGGGTTTGAGAGTATGGGGAGAACTGATTGGAAAGGAACAGGAGGGAGCTTTCTGGAATGATGGGAATGCTCTATGTACTACTATACCTTGATATGGGTGATGCTTACATGGGTCTATTATATTTGTCAAAATGTAACGGAGTCTACATTTGATAATTTATGTATTTTATTGTATATTAATTATAATTCAATAAAGTACTACGAGCTATATCTATATCTACATTGAGTGCTTTCTACTTTGAGCCATCATTCTAGGTCTGGATTAATCAGACAAAGTTCTGGACTTGAGGGGTTCACATCCTAGTGGAGACAGAGAGTAAGAAAGTTGGAATAGATACACAATGACACTAATACTACAATAAAGGTATGTATACTATGAAGGAATAGCACAAAGGATGGAACAATTTATTTATTTGTTGCATGATGTTTTCAGAAAGTTTCCCAGAAGCTGATTTTTGAAGGTTAAGTAGAAACTTGTCGGGAGTGAGGGAGGGAGGGGCTCAGCTGCATGAAGGTGTTCGGGGGGGGCATTCCAGGCAGGGGAAAGAGGATTGTAAATTTTAAGAGACTGAGCTGAATTTAAATGAAGCTTGGTCAATCCTTTAGAATTTGTTCTTTTGCACTATAAGGAAAACAGCTTAAATCTCTGCATTAGCTATCCATTACTGCATAAAAAAATCACCTTAACAGTTAGTGCCTTAGAACCACAACCATTTAATCTATATCATGATTTTGTGGGCCATGTTGGCTGATCTCATGCATCTGTTGTGAGCAGGCCCATCAGTTGACATTAGCAGTTGGTTGATTTAGGATGGCCCCACTCATAGTCTGGTGGTTGGTGGGATGTTGACCTAGCTTTGTTGATCCTCTTTCATTTGGCCTGTCATTCTCTACTTTGTTTAGGCTCTTTTATATGGTGGTCTCAGCAAGAAATCAAGCCTCTACATGTAAGCTCTCTTCTGTCTTTTGTAACACTTTTGGTAATATCCCATTGTGTAAGTTACATGTTCAACCCAGTTTCAATAGATAGAAAGGTACACTTTACCTTTTGATAGGAAAACAATAACAGCATTTTTTTGGTAATCTATATCAAAATTTCTATTCATCAAGTTGCTTTATATATTCATTTTTCTAAACATATTTTTTTCTTTTTCTTTCTTTCTTTCTTTCTTTGCAGAAAACACCTACGCAAAGTAATTTGTAAAGAGGTAGTTAAGTAAGACTATCAAGTCCAGTTATGGAATTTATAACAGTTTCAATTTAAAAAACTAAGTAGCAAAAGGAAAGGCTGGCTGGAATAAGTTTTCAGAAAATTTTAGAAAATGGAAATAAACCTATTATGGGTATATTAGGAACTGTTATCATTTTTATATTAGTTAATGTTCCTTTGATGTCATGTAAGAGAATCCCAACTCAAACTAATTTAAGCACAAAGGGGAACTTATTAAAGAGGTATGGGAATGACACATAGATTCCAGGGAGAGTGCTGTCTTGCCCTCAGGGTTCTTCAAAGTCTCAATCTTCTCTGAGTCTCATCTATACATCTTACAAGTTTTTCTTTCTCTTGCTCCTCAGTCTACATAACAGAAATTGGCTGCCAACAACACCTGGAAGCCAATATGTTATAATTCAGACTCTTAGAGACAGAGTGATTTCCAGATCCAAAATTTTGGGTCACTGATTGACCTAATTGTCATTGGCAGACACCCATTCCTTGAGGGCAGGTAATGGTGCACAAAATGACCATTTCTATGGCTATTATATGTACGGAACAGGAACAATTTCCACTAAATTTTGGAAGAATGTAATGCGAGGACATGTATCCAGAACATTCCATATGGCTTTATACTTTAAATATAGTTTTAAAATCCCTCCCCTTCAAATTTAAATTCCAGTATAGGTGGGGTTAAGGACAGACTAAAGTTTTTTTTTTAAAGATTTTATTTATTTATTGGATAGAGAGAGACACAGTGAGAGAGGGAACACCAGCAGGGGGAGTGGGAGAGGGAGAAGCAGGCTTCCCGTTGAGCAGGGAGCCCGATGCGGGGCTTGATCCCAGGACCCTGGGATCACGACCTGAGCCGAAGGCGACACTTAATGACTGAGCCACCTAGGTGCGCCTAAAGTTCGTTGTTGAAAGAAAAGCCAGCCTGGGTTATTTAAGAAGTCATTCCAAAGTTGCTGACAAGCCATCAGGTCGGTTTTGGGCTACAATTTAATGTAATTAATTAATTTTATTCTTTAAAGAAATGCTGGGGAATAATGAGGAAGGTCTCAAAATTTTGTCTAAAACATGGTCTACAATATGAGAAATGATGATTAGTACCTATCTTGATAATTTAAAAAAGAATTACTTTAAAATAAGCAAAATATAGATCATGCTTTGTTCTAAATTTAGGAGTAAAGAGGGACTAAAGATAGGTTCCCATCTCAATCTAGGTAAAGTGCGTGTGTGTGTGTGTGTGTGTGTGTGTGTACATTTTGTTGAGGTTTTAACTTCTCTAATAATGTAACATGAAAATAATACAATGATGGCAAACACTCAAACACTAAGCTGTGTCCCAATCATTTGCAGTTTTATTTTATTATGGTTGAATCAATATTTGAAAAATTCTTTGTGGATAAAGTTAATAAGCTTTCATATTTTTAAAGTTTTAATATATACTACTTTTTCATTTCAGATATAAATCAAGAGCTGGGAAATTCAAACAATACCTAAATACCAATTGTAGATATTGAGAGCTCTCCAAGCTCTCTCCCTCCCCACCTTTACCCTTACCTCATCAACAGTTTGGCATCCATCCCCTCAATTATTTTTGATATTGTTTTTTTATTTTGGAGAGGAGGGAAGAATTATAATAACAACAGGGATGTTAGAAAAATAGAAACTATCATTGGTCAAGCTTTGAACGATTTATTTATTTATTTTTAAAAGATTTTTATTTATTTATTTGAGAGTGAGAGCAAGAGTGAGAGAGAGAGAGGAGCACACACACGAACAGGGGGGACGGGCAGAGGGAGAGGGAGAAGCAGGCTTCTGGCTGCGCAGGGAGCCCAATGTGGGACTCATCCCAGGACCCTGGGATCATGACCTGAGCCGAAAGCAGATGCTTAACCAACAGCCACCCAGGCGCCCCACTTTGACCAATTTCTAGGCAATTTCCACATATTGGCACTGATTCTTACAAAACAACCCATCAAGGCAGTTATTTTCTTTCTTTTGCCTATGAGGAAGCAGATGGAGAGTAAATAACTTACCTAAACTCACAGTAGAGGAACAGTCAGGATTTGAATTTAGGTCTGCCTGATTAAGAATCTATGATCTTTTCACTATAAGAGTACTAGTCACCACGTAATGAACCCCTATTATGTTTCTGGACTTTAAAAATCATTTTCTTTCTTTCTTTCTTTCTTTCTTTCTTTCTTTCTTTCTTTCTTTCTTTCTTTCTTTCTTTCTTTCTTTCTTTCTTTCCTTCCTTCCTTCCTTCCTTCCTTCCTTCCTTCCTTCTTTCTTTTTTTTCTTTCTTTCTTCTTCTTCTTCTTCTTCTTCTTCTTCTTCTTCTTCTTCTTCTTCTTCTTCTTGTTTTACAAAAACAATGATCATTCCTTTTTTTTTTTTTGAAGAGGAGGAGTGGTTTGCCAAAGCCATGGGTAAATTAAGGACGGAGCCAGGATTCATCCCCAGGGCACTTAGTCTCCAAAGTCCCTGCTTTTTCTTCTACACTCTTATACTACAATATTTTAATGAAGTAGCATTCTGTATTTCTACACATTATTTTGCATGGCATGTTCTTTAAGGGATAAATTTAAATAGTTGTTTAATAGGTTTTCACTCCTGTGCTAACTCCAATAGATGGATGGTGGCTGCTCAGAGTACTTGTTTGAGAAGGATTCTGGGGCAGAGAAGTGGCATTTGTCTTGTGTTTGGAAGGAGAGGGGTTGTGGCTTCAGTGCCCAGAATTTGCCATCCCTGGCATGATTATTTTAATAAAATATTAGAATCTTTTTTTTTAAAGATTTTTTATTTATTTATTTGAGAAAGAGACAGAGCACAAGCAGGGGGAGGGGCAAAGGGAGAGGGAAAAGCAGACTCCCCGATGAGCAGGGAGACCAATGCCCAGCTGGATCCCATGACCCTGGGATCATGACCCGAGCCTCAGGCAGAGGCTTAATGACTGAGCCATCTAGGTGCCCCAGAAAACTTTAGAAACTTAACTATTAGTTACAGTTCTACAATGATCAATGGTTCCTTCCACCCCTAAATGGCCTATTAAAAAAAAAAACCTCTAGTTACAATAAAAGAAAGAACCATCTACAAGGGGTTGCCATATAATAATTTTTAGATAAAATTCTATATATAGATGAGCTCTCTTTTACACCCAAATAAAAATTATTTGGTACAATTTGACGAGCAACCTTATTCACTCAGCCTGCTTTATTTCATCATAGTGTTATGTTCTACAGAAAGAGAAAATTTTAATAATCTGCTCTAATAATTTTCTGCCCCTCAGTCTGATTTTATGCTGGCAGATTATTTTAACTCTTTGTATGTCTTAAACACAGTCATTAATCTGTAGCTAAAAGAACAATTTTAATCAGTTTTCCAACTGGGTAGAATATCTGATCTTTTTTTAATATGGTACTTTGGCTTGTAAGTATAGATGGTTCTGAGAAATAGAAGGGACTTGGAATCAATACGGGAGAGGGGACTTTGTATAGTGACAGTAATTACACTTATTGTGGTGAGCATTTTGTAAGGTATATAATTGTCCAGTGCTGTATGATGCTGTACACTTGAAACTAAGATAATATTGTATGTCAACTATACTTCAATTAAAAATAAAGATAAAAAAATATATAGGAGAAGGGAGACAGATCAGGTAATTGCCTTCACACAGTCTGCTCCTCTGTGTCTGAAGTGTAGTTTCTTTAGATGTGCTATTAATTTCATTAATTGCTTGAAGCCAAACAAGGAGAAGGTAGGCACATTTTCATATGGCTACTTTGTACAAAATGACTGGTGGAGACTGTAAAAAAAGTTCGATTTTGGGGGAAAGACTTTTATGGCTTTACTTTAGGAAAGTAAGAGAAAAAGAGTTTGCAGAAGAGTTTGGGAATGAAAATGTCTAGGTTATAATCCTAGTTCAATAAGTATTGTTTTCTAGCAAGTTACTTATATTTTCTTGGCCTCCATATTTCCTTGTCTTCTTTAATGTAAATCACTTTTATATGTGAAGTATATATATACATGCATAAAAATTTGACACATAATTATAAAGTAAATATCTATGAAAACCGAATCAACACTGACAGTGTTCTGAATAGAACACTGCAGAACCCAGAAGACCTCACCTTTTGGGGTTAATGTAGAGCATGAAATCATCCATAATACCAGGCTTGCTTAAAATGTAACATGTAGGCCGCTGGGGGCGATGGAAGTTTTCCGAGAAGGGCGTAGGCCTTTGGAATACTGAGGCCTGCATGACCACTCTGCCATAGGAATGCCGCGGGGAGTTACCTTCCCCGGAAGCTTTCCTAGCCCGAACAGCCGCTCTGTGATCCAAGAGAAAGCTATGTTTAGCAGAACTCGTAGAACAAGCTGATCAGCACATTGTATTTTTCCCGTAATCAGACTCTTCTATTTTCTGTTACGATCCCTTGCCACACATCACTTGCTTGAGACAGAGTAATAAAGATTTATAATAACTCTGAAGCATGAATAAAGGTGAGACGAAAGAAGAGTAAAGGTTTTTTGTCTCTGAGCATTGACCCCCTTGCCTTCTCCTGTCTTTCACAGTAAAGTCTGGAGTAATTTTTCATCCATTGGTACAAGGATTGCTGGCCATTCCCGGCACTCACCCATTTGTCCCTTCCAGATATCCCTCTATTCCTCCACCATCCTACCTGAAGTAACTACTTTCCTGACTTTTATCATAATCCTTTTCTATTTTTCTTTAGTTTTCCCACATTTGTATGCATTTCTGAATCATAATTTTGCCGTGTTTGAACATTATATAAACAAAATGATATGTTGTATGAAACCATATATTCATTTATTGAGCATAGTATTCTATACATCTATTAGGCCAAATTTGTTAACCATGTTCACATCTTCTATATCTTACTTAAAAAAAAACCAAATACATAAAATCCCTTACTGTGATTGTTGACTTATTAGCCATCATAGATCTGTTAATTTATGGTTTCTATATTTTGATCCAATATTAATTAGGTACGGACATATTACAATTTTATCTTATTGGTGAATTAAAAAACTTTCCTTAGCATCTTCATCTATGTCTGCTAATGCTTTTGCTTTAAAGTATATTTTACCTGATATTAATATTGCTGCACTAGCTTTTTTTCTTTTCTGTTTTTACTTAGCATAGTGTATATTTTCCTTTTTCATATTTCCAACTATCTGTATCATGTTTTGGATGCATCTTCTATAAACAGCATATACAGTAGTTGGATATTATTTTTTAGCCAGTCTAATAGTTTTTATCTGGACCATTTAGTGCATTTATATTTAATGTAAATTATCAGTATAATAGGTTTAAATGTCTCGTCTCACCAAATGTACAAAATGACAGCAGTCAGGTCTGCCGTTTGACCTGCTTGTTCTGTTTATTCATTTACTAATTTTTGCCAAGGAGAAGGGGTGTGGTGGGAGCAGCCTGTTCTGGTGGTAAGTGGTACTGAAGATTATTATTTAGCATTGTTAGTGTATAATGAGAATAAAAAGCAGACTACATTTTAGTCTTCCTTATTATTGTTTTTTAATTATCTAAAAGCAATGTACTCTCTTATTACCTATAAGTCTCTCACTATTCCCATCACCCCTTCCTCCTTATTATATCCATACACCTTCTTATCTTCTTTAACAACTATTTTTTATTACTTCTTTTTTTCTCCCACTAATGGTTTGGATGATATCCACCTTGTTTCTATTCATTTTGTGGTTACTTTAAAAATTCCTTCATTTATCTTTAATCTGTCGAACTTTAATACATAATACCTTCACTCCTCTCTAAGACAACTCAAAGACTTTAGAACATTTAACTTCAATTACTCTCTTCATGACATAAATGTTGTTATTTTTTGATCTCTTATCTTCTTGCTAAAGCCCAATGAAACATTAGTCTTATTATTATTTTATGTAGTCAAAGTTCTTTCTGATTTACATGCACAATTCATCATATTTGGCCCTTCATTTCTTCCTGCATCTTAGACCTGTAATCTGACATAACTTTCTCTTCACCTGAAGTACCTTTATTGAAATTTCTTTCATGATAGTTTACTGAGGCAAATCCTCTCATTTTCTTATTTAAAAATGTCTTTATTTAACCTACATTCTTGAGGAAAGTTTTTCTAGGTACATTATTTTGGCAGATTGAAAGATTATCATCCCATGGATTCTAATATTGCTGTTGAAAAGTCACCTCTCACTCTAAAGTTTGCCCCTTTGAAGATAATCTTTTTTCTCTGCCTGTTTTAAAGATTTTCTATCTCATATTTGTTTTTTGTAGCTTTACCATGAGGTGTCTAGGTATGTACTTCTTTTCATTTCTTATTATGAGATTTGTTGGGCATCTTAAATCTGAATTAGTGTCTGTAACAGACTACATCCCAGTGATTGCTGCCTGCTGGCATTCATGCCCTTATGTAGTCCCCTCCCAAATTTATCAGGATTGGTTCATGTAGCCAATAGAACATGGCAGAAGTCATTGTATGTCACTTCCAAGATTAGGTCTTGGCTCCTCTCTCCATCCCACTCTTGTTTTCTCTTGAATCATCTCCTCTGGGGAAAATGCCATATTGTGCTATATTGTGAGCAGCCCTTTTGACAGGCCCATGTGATGAGGAATTGAAACTTCCTGCCAACAGCCATGCTACTGATTCTGGAAGGAGATCCTCTAGCCCAGTCAAGCTTTCAGATGACTCCAGCTCTAGCAGATGTCTTAATTGCAACCTCATGTAAAGCACTGTGCTAGAATCACCCATCTAAGTCACTTCTGGATTTCTGATCTTATTTTTGAAAAAACAGTAAATTTTGTTGTTTAAGCCACATTTTAGGGTAATTTGTTATGTAGCAATAGGTAATTAATAGTGATTTTCATCATGTCTGGAAAACTCCCAGCCATATCTTTTCTGGTATTGTTCCTGTTTTGCTTTATTCTTTCTTTTGCCTCTTTTGATTCGTCTCATTAAAAAAATCAAGGTTTCCTTCTCTCTGTATTTTCCATTTCATTTTTTCTTGTATTGAATTCTAGATAAATTCTTTTGACTTACTGTATCTCATCAAATCAGACACCACTGATTTTTTTTACTGAGATATGATTGACATATAACTATGAGTTTCAGGCTGACACCATTGATTTTAAGAGAAATAAATTATGAAAAATGTTTTCTTATCACATTGATGTAAAATGCCTACAATTTCAAAGATTTTAAAGTGGAAAATATTTGTTTTAAAACTAATTAAGTGTGTCATCATCAGTTTGCAAATTCCATTTTCAGCTGTCTTATCTGTGTTTAAACTGAACCACCAACATTATAATTTTGTTTATTGAATTTTAATTTAAGAAGTTCAATAGTATTCTTTTTTCAAGTCTCCTAGGTCGATTTTTATATTTCCCTTTTCCCTATAGATATCCTTAAATTTGTATTTTTGTTATCATTATGAGCACAGGGGTTCTATAGTCTGTGTTGGAGGGCCCCAAGACCACCCCTCAGCTCAGTGATTTCGTAGGAGGACTCTAAGGTTTCATCACCTACTTCTATTCATGGCTAAGATTTTCACAGTGAAAGGACGCAGAGCAAAATTAGCAAAGCGAAAAGGTGCACGGAGGTGGTCCAGAGGAAGATAAGTGCAAGCTTCAAGGGATCTCTCCCAGTAGAGAAACACAAGATGAGTTTAACCTCCCCAGCAATGAGTTGTGACAACATATGGAACATTGTCAACTAGGGAGGTTCACTAGAGATACATCATTCAGAGCTTTTATTGGGGGATGATCACATGGGCACTCTGTGCATGGCACATACCCAGACTCCCAGAGCGAACAGGAGTTCAGCATAAACCATATTGTTTGCACAGTGTGGGCACAGTAGGGTACTCTAATCAATTATTGGTGGTGGAAACCTTCCTGAAATCCAAATCCCCAGACATCAGCCAAGAACCAACACTGTAAGCAGGACTATCAAAAGACAGCAGTCAGGCCTGCTCTGCTAACTATTTTCTACACATAGTTCATGACTGAAGTCTTTGTGGGTCTGTTTATTGTTTCTCAGTTTTGCTGTTTCTTGCTCATGGAATCTAGTTTTCTCATTATCTTTGTGCTATTCTTGGTTATCTGTATGCTGTTCCTTGTATTTGAACAATACTTTGCAGGAATAATTTCAGTACCCGATGAAGTTATCTTGTTTTAGAAAGGATTTGCTTTTGCTTTGCATCTGTCCTGGACCATTCTAACTAAGCTCAAAGTTTGAGTTCTTTGGATGATTCTAGTGACTGGAGTTTGAACAAAAGTTCTAGACATGAGCTGCTCCACTTCTGAGACTGACAAAGACTCTCCTTGACCAATTTTCAGTCAGGCTCTTCTGAGTTCTTTTTCAACCATGCTGTCTGTGGGCATGTTCTCAAGAACCCAATTTTAGCAAGGGTTCTAAGTCAGATTAGCCAGAATCCCCCATACTGGATATCTGATCATCTTTCTCATCCTTCACTGTCCCCAGGGGGATCACTCTGGACAGTCTTCAGCAAGACTCTTGTTAGATCAGTTATTCTCTACCTACCAAGATGCTACTCTGCTCCTTGGGTATAAAAATCCCACTTTTCCTCGTTGTATTTGGAGTTGTGCTCAATCTTTCTCCATTACTGCAAAATCCCCCTGCAGTAGCCCCTATATCTATTATAATAGTTCCCTTCAATAAAGTCTGCCTTACCATTTTAAAGTGTCATAAATAATATTTTTCTCTAACAGTTCTTTTCTCTAACAGTTCACTCTTATACTAAGGGCACAATCTCCTTGTATCCCAGTTTTTTGTGGCTCCTGCATGGCTAAATCCTGTGTGGCTCCTGGGTTCTGATCTTTGATTGCCTAGAGAAGCCATCTAAATGAAATTTCAAAATTAATCACCATTCCTAGTCAAATTCATTTGGTAGGGTTTGTTTGCTTACCCTCAACTTTTTCTCATAAAATTAAAACTAGATAATAAAAAAATAGGTATTATTATTAGGTATTATTTATAATGTTATAATAATTATGAAATAACATGTTAACAAAAGAAAAGTTTTCAAATTCTTAGACTTCTACTATGTAGAAATCACATCAATCCCCATCTCCACACTCTAACCATAACACTTGCCATTTGTTAACTAATTTGTTCAGATGCATAGGTTTTGTTTTTTAACAATAAGAAGAGATTTTGGTTGAGGGAAAGCTTACCTCCCCTCCCCAATAATAAAATAAAAAGAAAAAGGAAAATGGGGAATGTGTGTAAAAGTGGAGGTGATCATCTGGTTGACTGGAAGGGACAGAATCTACTCTGTGCAGGGGGATCTGTCAGACTCTGGAACAAACAGCACTATGCTGGGACCCAGGGAATAAAGTCTGCATGACTCCACATATAAATTTGCTAACCTTGAGAATATACAGTCCACCCATATCCAAGGTAAGGACAGTGCAGTTGTCATGAACTGCAATGGCAGAGTGAGGCAGTAAGAAGAAATAAGCAGTTTTGTGGGTGGTGCACATGGACAAGGGAAAAGCCAGAGCAGGGGATAACTTACAAGGAGGAAGTAGGATGAACTAGTGGTGCTGACAGCCTTGATTACGATGTGCTACTTTTGGGACGATCAGAGATCAATGGAGACATTTTGAGAGGAGCCAAGATGCTACTGTGACACTAGAGAAGGCTCCTGTGAGTTATACACAGTTGAGATGATAATAATAGCAAATGTTTATTTGGCATTTACCACATGCCAGGGACTGTTCTAGATGCTATATATACACATGTGTGTATCTATACATATAGATGTATATGTATATCTATATGTATAGATACACATACACACATGTATATGAGCTCATTTAATCTCCATACCACTTTCTGCGGTAGGTATTATTATTTTATAGATGAGGTACATCTGAGGCACAGGAAGGCTGAAGTGAGGTCTGAATCCAGGTAGTGTGGCTCCATGTCTATGCTGTTGATCCCCATGTTGCAGTGAGATTCACGAATCCATAAGAGGAACTCTTAAGCCTTAAAGTTATTCATCAATGTATCATCTAATGATGGACTACGTGCAGGTCTGGAGTACACCCATCACTTTTATTTAAACTCTGCAAGCTGAGCTTTTATTAAAAAAATTTTTTAAGCATGAAATATGGCTTTACCCCTCAGAAATCCTGATTTCATTAGCTTAGGGTACGTCCCAGGAAGTCATTGTTGCTAAATATTAGACTGTCTAAATGTTTTTTCACCCTTTTTGAAAACTAGTATTGGTATGTTATATTTTACATTTATTTCTCTATTTTACCTATCTAATCTGCCTATATTATTAGATAAGTTCTCAATACGTCCGTTGTAAGTCCACACTAATGGATTTGGTTTAGATAAGGCTGCATAGTAAAGCTTTATTCTGCATTTTCCTTCAATAAAGCTTGTATGGAAATTATGAGTTATTTTCCATCTACTAATATCCTTATAATATTTTGGTTAATAAACCTAAAATGTTGGAAAACAAAATAGATTTTGATTAAGAAAATACTTCTGGGGAATAAATCAGGAGTTAAGAAGTGGTGTATATAAAATCTAGTCTCCTACTTCTTTTCTGATTTTTTTTTGTTATGTGAATTATAGTAATTGTTTCAGTTAGGGAAGTAAACACTTGGAAAGCCAGCTGGCAGCTTAGACAAGGTCAGAATCATTATTTGATAAGGTCATCACGTTACTGAGTCTGGTTCTCAGCTCTGCAGGCCCAGAAATTAATTCTTCAAGCTTGCCCTTACGTGACATCCTGTGGGCATTCTTACCAAACCAAATCCCTAAGGGACTGGTGTGTTGTCCAGAGTTTTTATTAACTCATAATTTTAAATATCTAACTTTTAGGTAGTGGAATATTTGCATTGGTATGAGTGAATTCTCTTTCCTTTCAGCAAAAGAAAAGACAAATTATAATCAGAAGGATACTTGGTGAGCATGGAGCCAGTCCAAGGGGAATAAATTGAATGATCAAAATGTCTATTACATCTTCACTTGGTGAGTATTTGTGAAAGGGATTGGGTACTTATTTCTAAAATCAGGATATGCCCTCCTCTGGATTGTCTGGGATGCTTTCTCTTTAGAGACCCCTTCTTATTCTTTCTCTTGATCATTTCCTTTTTGTTAATATATTTTTTCTTTATGTTACAGACAATACAGTTTATTTGATAATATATTTTAATAGTCTTTGTCTGCAGAGGCTATATACTAATCTCAGTGAATGTAATCTGAAATTTACCAGACTCCCCAGGCACCAATTTACAGATTTTTTAGGGTGAAATATTATTGTTTTTATAGAAAATCACTCTAATTTATTGTATATTGATTCCTATACTTTCATTTTATTTTAAAAGTATAATTTTAATGTTGTGTACCTGTGCATGTGCACGCGTGAATGTGTGTGTGTTTGCTTGTGAAGGTAAGATGTTGGCCTTCTGTTGTGTTTTATCAAATCCAGGCCATCATTAGTGAAAAAAAAATATATTATAGTGCCTGGCAAAAAAAACTCTGCCTGTTATGATATAATGCTACAGCACTTAGAATTTACTTGATATTTATAGAAAAAAAATACTTTAAGACTCACTTAAACATAAATTAAAAAAATATTAAATCACTCTTGTCCATATCTAAAAGGAAATAGAAAGATAGACTGATTAAAATATTTTAAATGTCTTCACACACAGAACCCTATTCTTCTAAATCACTTTTCAAAATAGAGCCATTGACAGGCATGTCTTCAATACAATATCACCATTAGTGCCATCAAAAGCACTGATGATGCAGTATTTTTATGCAGTTTTTATGCTCTACTGCACTGCGTGTTATATGCAACTAATGAATCATTGAACACTACATCAAAACCTTATAATGTACTATATGCTGGCTAACTGAACATAATAAAAAATAAAATAAAAAAAAAAGTTCTCTACTGATAGCCATTTTATATGTTTTGATTCTGGTCTTTTCCTAATTGACTATACTCATAGTTCCACTTCTTTCCTCCATTGAATCCTTAGTAGCTGGGAGGTAAGGTCTTCTCTTCAAAGTCAGCAAGAAGTTTCTGACTCCTGGTAGTTCTATGCAACATACAGATTAATCATGCCAGTCTCTCATTGCTTTGAATTTTTTTACATTTATTTAGAGGGAATCAGCTATTAATCCTACCTTCATTTGCATTGCTTGTGATGTGAAGAGATAATTCTTCAGCACCTTGCAACAACAGCATCACCTGGGAACTTGTTAGAAATGTAATGTCTCTAGGGCGCCTAGGTGGCTCAGTCATTAAGCATCTGCCTTCAGCTCAGGTCACGATCCCAGGGTCTTGGGATCGAGCCCCACATCGGGCTCCCTGCTCAGCTGGAAGCCTGCTTCTCCCCCTTCCACTCCCCCTGCTTGTGTTCCCTCTCTTGCTGTGTCTCTGTCAAATAAATAAAAAAGAAATCTTAAAAAAAAAAAAAAAAAGAAATGCAATGTCTCTAGCCCCACCCCTGACTCACTCAATCAGAATCTGCATGTTTAACAAGATCCCTAGGTGACTCAAGTTAGAGAGGCATTACCATGCATCATGGCTTTATCCACTTGTGGGATTCTTCTTTTCTTAATTGCTATACCGTTGATGGTTGTTCCTTTGCAAGAAAATATGGACTTGCCATCATTTCTCCAACAGTGATTATTTACTTAATCATTTTCCCAATTCTCTTTTTTTTATGTCTTTCTGCACACATAATAACTTAGCTTCAAGGATGAATTATAGTCTAATTTTTTGAAGACACTTTATAATTACACTTCTACCAATACTACACATAATTCAGTTGAAGCAATAACAGTATGAACAAATGAACAATTAAGTTCATGATCCCTGGCCTACAGTTTTTATAAAATGACATATCTCACTTTCAGAGATATGAAAATATGAACAAGATGAGTATGCTTTAGGCTTAATGAAATACAGCAATTATTTTGTTAAACACTAGAGTCTTTCCTACCCTTTGCTTCTTCATTCCTTTTGTCCTGAAACAAAGTAGATGGTAAAGGGGTTGAGATTACAAGTTTAGACTTATGTATAGAGGATGAGAGCTCTTGAACTCTGCAGAGATAGGAATAGACAACAGAACTGGGGAGACTTCAGGATGATAGATCAAGCCTATGTCTTCAGAGCCAGTGATCTCATTTTGTAAAAATATTTCTTTTAGTATTCATCCTCAAAACAGCAATAACAAATTCCCCTACATTCTTGTAGTCATAGGTCTCACTTCTCCAGACTCTCCATGGCTCTTTGGGTGAGCTTCTTACATTTGATATTTGCATTGTCACCAATTCCATCAGGTATTGTCAGTTGTTAATCTCATAGAGTGACTCAGGGTTCAAGGTCAGAGGTAAACACCTGGTCAAATTAATTTGGCTGGAGTAAAATAGGGATATAAATTTAGCCTAATTCAGAATTGTTGCATTGCTCACTCCATATTTTTTTCTGGTAAATTCTCAAATAGTTTGGGGCTATTATATAGTTAAGGTATTAAAGAGTTGGAATATTGAACACAGGACAATCCAAATTGATCCACATGAAAGTTTCCAGATCTTAAATGCCTCCATATTTAATTTTCATACAGTCATCTTTCCCCCCTACGTCTTACCAAATGCCTTGCTCATTGAAATTCTGTAACATTTTTGGGCAAATTTAGCCTGTAGTCATGTATTGATGGGAAATATATCCTTCTGAACTTTAGTATGTCTTTCAAAATCTTTAGTATAATATTCATGCTGAAAGGCAACCCATATACAAGCATAGCTCATTTTATTGGGCTTACTTTATTGTACTTCATAGATACTCCTTTCTTTACAAATTGAAGGTTTATGGCAAGCTTGTTTAGAACAAATCTATAGGTGCCAGGGGCGCCTGGGTGGCGCAGTTGTTAAGCGTCTGCCTTAGGCTCAGGGCGTGATCCCGGCGTTCTGGGATCGAGCCCCACATCAGGCTTCTCCACTGGGAGCCTGCTTCTTCCTCTGCCACTCCCCCTGCTTGTGTTCCCTCTCTCGCTGGCTGTCTCTCTCTGTCAAATAAATAAATAAAATCTTTAAAAAAAATCTATAGGTGCCAATTTCCAAACAGCATTTGCTCATTTCATGTCTCTGTGTCATATTTTGGTAATTCTCACAATATTTCAAAATATTTCATATTATTATATTGGTTATGGTGATTTGTGATCTTACTACTGTAATTGTTTTGGGGTGCCATGAACCAGGCCCATATAAGGTGGCAAACTGAATCAATAAATGTTGGGTGTGTTCTGATTGCTGCACAGACCATCCTTTCCCCATCTCTCTTCCTTTCCTGAGGTTTCCCTATTCCCTGAGACACAATAATATTGTAATTAGGCCAATCAGCAACCCTGCAATGGCCTCTAAGTGTTTAAGTGAAAGGAAGAACTGCATGTCTCTCACTTAAATGATAGGGTTGATTAATCTTAATGAGAAAGGCATGTCAAAAGCTGAGATAGAAACCTAGGCCACTTATGCCAAAAAGTTAGCTAAGTTGTGAATGCAAAAGCAAGTTCTTAAAGGAAATTAAAAATGTTACTCTGGTGAACACATGAATGATGAGAAATCAAAACAGCTTTATTGTTGATATGCAGAAAATTTGAGTGGTCTGGATAGAAGATCAAACCAACCACAACATTCCCTTAAACCACAGCCTAATTCAGAGCAGGGCCCTCACTCTCTTCAATTCTAAGAAGGTTGAGAGAAGCAAGGAAGCTGCAGAAGAAAAGTATGAATGTAGTTTAAGGAAACTGGGTTTAAGGAAAGAAGATATGTCTATAATAAAAAAGTGCAAGGTGAAACAGAAAGTATTGATATAGAAGACATAGTAAGTTATCCAGAAGATCTAGTTAAGATAATTAATGAAGGTGGCTACACAAACAACATATTTTCAATGTTAGATGAAACAGCCATATATTGGAAGATGATGACATCTAGGACTTTCATAGCTAGATTGGAGAAGTCAATGCCTAGCTTCAAACTGTAAAAGGACAGGCTGACTCTCCTGTTAGGGGATAGTGTAGCTGGTGACTTTAAGTTGAAGCCAGTGCTCATAGACCATTCTGAAAAATCCTACAGCCCTTAAGAATTATGTTAGGTCTATTCTGTCAATGTTCTATAAATGGAACAACAAAGCCTGGATGACGGCATATCTGTCTACAACATGTTTTTTTTTTTTTTTTAAGATTTTATTTATTTATTTCAGACACAGAGAGAGAGAGAGAGAGAGAGAGAGAGAGAGCAAGTGTGAGCATGAGCGGGGGGGTGGGAGAAGAGGCAGAGAGAGAAGCAGGCTCCCGGCTGAGCAGGGAGCCCAATGCAGGGCTCAATCCCAGGGCCCTGGGATTATGACCTGAGCCGAAGGCAGACACTTAACCGACTGAGCCATGCAGGCACTCCTACAGCATGGTTTATTGAATATTTTAAGCCCACTGTTGAGAACTACTAGACAGATTCCTTTCAAAATACTACTGCTCATTGACAATGTACCTGGTCATCCAAGAGCTCTAATGAAGAAGTATAATAAGAAATTAATGTTTTTTTGCCTGCTAACACAACATCCATTCTGCAGCCCATGGATCAAGGAGTAATTCTGACTGCATTATTATTGTTATGATTATTATTACTAAAGTCATTATTTGAGAAATACATTTTATAAGGCTATAGTTGCTATAACTAATGATCCTTGTGATGGATCTGGGCAAAGTAAACTGAAAACCTTCTGGAAAGGAGTTACCATTCTAGATGCCATTAAAAACATTCTTGATTCATTGGAAGAGGTCAAAATATCAACATGAAGAGGAGTTTGAGAGTTGATTCTCTATTCCCTCACGATGACTTTGAGGGGTTTAAAACTACAGTGGAGGAAGTAACTGCAGAAGTGGTAGAAATAGCAAGAGAACTAGAATTAGGAGTGTAGCCTGAATATGTGATTGAATTGCTGCAATCTCATGGTAAAAGTTGAGTGGATGAGGAGTTGCTTCTTATGGATGAGTAGAGAAAGTGTTTTATACTGTGAAGATTATATAAATGAAAACAAAGGATTTGGAATATTTCATAAGCTTAGTTGATAAAGCAATGGCAGGGTTTGAGAAAACTGACTCCAATTGTGAACGAAGTTCTACTGTGGGTAGAATGTGGTGAACTTCATTGCTGCCTTCTTTTAGCAAATTGCCATAGACACCCTAACCTTCAGCAACCACCACCCTGATCAGTTAGTAGTCATTAACATCAGGCAAGACCCTCTAGGAGCAAAAAGTTTACGAGTCACTGAAAGCTCAGATGATGTTTAGCATATTTCAGCAATAAAGTGTTTTTAAATTAAGGTATGTACATTGTTTTAAGACATAATAGTATTGCACACTTAATGGCTAACGTGTAGTTTTATTTTAGCTTTTCTATACATAGGGAAACAGAAATTTGTCTCACTTTGTTGTGATATTCACTTTATTGTAGTGGTCTGGAACTGAAACTACAGTATCTCCAAGGTATGCCTACACTATTTACTAGATTATTTTTCTTAGATTGAATGTATAATCCCTGATCATTAATTTTTTCTTCAGGTATTTTTATTTTTAGAGTAATCAATTACTGGGGGAAAATCCATACCCATTTTATGAACAAGGTTCTATAAGCCTCAGGGCTCTTATTCATCAAAGAAAGAAAAAATTTGTGTTTTTTTCTTTCAGTAGAGAGTGAAAATAAGAGATGGGTTGCTTGCATCTACCTTGAGTAACCTGTAGCTTCTTGGGAAGCTGAAATGTGCCACGATATCAAAGAGATATATTCCTTTAAGCTCTCATGTTGTCTGAACTTTGCCAATACTTCTTTATTCTGCATTGACACTGAGACTCCTGTTCTTTTGTCATGAATATTTAAAGCCTGTCACTATAAAAATCATATTAGTTAGTTTCAGGTGGAACTTGAATAGCAAACATTTTAGAGAGCAGAACTGGAATAGTTAAAAATTAACAAAACAAAATGAAACAACAAAAATCAAGATATGTGAAATTCAGAATTTGAAAAGTGTGGATTTATTGTAATTATATTCATTAAAGAGTTAGGCAGATTTATTTCAGTCCAAATCGTTACTGTTTTGAAACACTGGATGAGATCTTATCTGAGTATCACAGGGATCCTATTTAGATGTCATTTGCTTACCTTAACGTGTAATGTTACACTACTGCATTCACCTGGCCCTCTGGAAAGATGCCTTTAAAATATTTCTGTTGTACAATTACAAGGTTACGGGACATTAGGCCTTTCTGAGATTTTGGCATAATGCCAAAAACATACTTTTACTTCTGTTTCATTTGGAACTAAATTAACATCTAAAAAAAATAGCTGTTCACAAGGCACAAAGTGGGCATCTTTGCAATAGGGCTTTTTAAATAAACAGTATGTAAGGTGAATTCAAAAGCATGTTTAGTACAGAAACACATGTGCATATAAGAAATATAGGCAAGTAGAAAGGGCTATAACTAATTTTGGATTCTCCTCTTTAGAGACAATTGCTATAAAAACTTGAGTTTTTAAATTTCTCTCTTCATATGGGTAGATATCAGTATAGATATCTATTGATAAATAGCTATACTTGAGGTCACACTGTCCATACTTCACTGCTTTTTCATTTAATAATAACATGTCATGAACATTGTTCTGTGTCAGTAAATATTAGACCACAACCTTATTTCCAATGCCATATACATTGTATGGATTTAACAAATTGGTTAAACAAATTCCTTAATGTTGAACAATTTTCCATGAAATGGAAACTTACTAAAACAAGTCCTTGAACTTTGATTATTGGATTGTGTTTACACAAATGAGGGATTAAAAAGTGTGGAGAAAAAAAGGGTTCAGGGATTAATTGTATGTTGCCTGTATACAAGACACACCAGAAAATAAGTTGTACTCAACTTTTAGGTTAAAGTGTGATGACAGCAATAATATAAGATGGGATAGTCTTCTTTACCACTTATACAGATTTAAGGAAATCAACCCCAAGGACTCTTGCCACAAACCTGAAATTCTCACCTGGGCTTGGACAAGACTCTGAAACATACCTGCTGTGTGTTTTCTTCCTTAGGGTAATCTGAAGCTATTAACCATTCTAAACTTGACCTTTAAACTTGAGAAGATTGTGTTAGGACCAAAGAATAAAGATCAGATTTTGAAAGCTGTTCAATCTTGAAACTAATATAATCATATGGAATTATTGGCAAATATCTAGTTCATACCATAGCAATTATGGTATGTCATAAGTCAATGGTAAAATGCTTTTTTCCTCCCTTTCTGAACTTCCATACTTATTGAAGGATTATTTTCCTCCAAATAATAATTTCTGGTTTTGATAAATATCCTACATCTGTTATTTTAATAACATATTTTGAAATGACTGGATTTAAGTATACTGTGAAATATTTCCGCATCTAAAAGTGTATGGATTCTTCTTGCAAGCTCTTCATGATGTGTGTGTGTGTGTGTGTGTGTGTGTGTGTATTAAAACTCTCCCACCTATTTAGCCCATACTATACATACATTCTTCAACTTTTTGCTCTAATATAAATATAAACAGAACATGGTCATTTTCCTGCAGGGCCTCATAATTTATGCACTAGGGTTATGCTCATGTGGATATAGCAAACACTAATAAAAAGCAGTTTATAATGGAGAAATATTACAAGAAAGTATTCTGGAAGTATTAAGGGGATAAGATGAATTTGGTTCTGATTAGGAAAGATTTCCTGGATTAGTCAAGATTTGAGCCATATTTTTAAGGAAGGACAAGACTCCCAGTAGGCAGATAAAAGGAGTATTAGGGAGAGGGGTTTTATAGCATAGGATTCAGTGTGAGGATGTTAGATTTAGACAGATAGGGTTCAAATTTAGGCTTTTTCTGTTCTGACCACATAGTCCAACCCCATAAACTCTTAAAATCTCAGTTTCTTATCTAAAGAATAGAAAAACAGTAGTAATATTATCTAATTTATATGCTTTTGGGGAAGATTAGTGGGATAACATTTGCGCAAAATAAACATTCAATAAACTTCAGCAGTGACTATTACTACAATCTGAGCTCCAGCACCTAGGAGGCAGGGCTTGGAACATAATAGGTGCTCAATGAATACCTGAAGAAGAAATGAAAGGTCAGCTTGGGCAAAGATATAGAGGTGTGTATCTTGGGCAAGGTAGGAAAATGGTGACAAAGTCTGTATCATTGTTCGTAGGGAAAGCAGTGATGGTATTGATTAGATGGGTTTGTTTCTATGAGTGGGTGGCACCAAGAAAGGTAATGAGGGCATGAACAAGGACAATGTCAGTGAAGTCAGATAGCGGGAATAGATGTAAGACTGTAGAACATTTAAAGAAATTTATATAGTTTTATGTAGTGTGAGGGAGGAGAAGGTATGAAAATGGCTCTGATGTTCATAGGAGAAATATTCCAAAGGGTGGATTTAATACATTTGGTTTAAATATTTTAAGTTTGATACTCTTATGAGGCAATCTGTTTAAAATAGAATAATAGTACAAACACCGATTTTAACGACTGAAAACTTATGCTTATTATTTGGCTCTTTCACTTAACATATATGTTACTTTAGGGAAGTTACTATACCTCGGTTTGTTAATTTTTAAAAGAAGGATGATCATATTCATTATATTTGTGTTTTTTTTTTGTAAATAGTAAAATACTTTACAGAATTAATTGCTTTTGCTTGACTTTGGTCCAGAGATTTTGAAACAAGGTAACAACTAGAGGCAGATTTGGAAATATATAATGATAGTTGGTTTAGCAATCAAAGTTGTTAGAAGAAAAAAAAGGATGAAAGATCTATATATCACATCTACATTTTGATGAAGAAGCAAATCCAGAGACTAAATGGAGGACAGATCAGAAAATTGGGAGAATGTAAGCTCCACTCTAGCAGGGACATTATCTGTTTTTTCCTTTTTTGCTACTATATTTCTAATATCTAGAACAGTGCTAGGCATACAGTAAGCCCTCAATAAAGATTCACTGTAAACTAAACAAAAGCCAGAGGATTGCAGATTTGGGAATACCAAGAAAAAAATTGCTCAGTTTGCATATTAAAAAGAAGTTGAACAATATAGTCACTTTAATTGGAGATAAATAGAATTCAGATGATCTTTCAATACATCAATTTTATTTAGCTTAAGGCAGAAGGAAGCACAGAAAGAGATGAGACACAATAAATACTGACTAGCCATCTATCAAGTTTGTAGGAAATGGAAAGTGAGTACTAGTACTGTTAGCCTGGAAGAACAGACAGTGTTGGCACTGTGCTCTTATTCTGTATAGTTCTCCTGGGTGAGAGGATCCATTCCTATGTCCTTAATGGATGTCTATTGGAATGTGACTCCAAAGTTTCGTCCTCCAGCTTAAATTTTTCCTCTGAGGTTGAGACCTATAGATCTAATGACCTGCACTTATACATTTCTATTTGGATTTCATTTAAAAAAAACCCTCACAAACTCAAGTGTAAAAACCTGAACTAGTTTTCTTCCCCCAAATCACTGCTCTTTATATATTTTCTATTGTAGTAACTAGCACCCTGATCCACCTGCTGCCTGACTCAGCAAATTAGCACTTCCTACCCTATTAAAACATTTAACCATTCATTTAGTTATGAGGGAAGGAATCCCATTCAATGTAACTTTAAAACATTATAGGGCTTATTGTAAGAACAGAGAAAGTCTTTTTTTGAATACAGGAAAATTAATAAGAATTCAAATGTTTTCTCAGAAATAAGATATTTAAGAAAGCATAGCTGGTACTCTAGATGTTACAGACTTAACAGTATGAGGGCAAAGACTATTAATCTCTTACAATATTATTTCCCCAATGATTAACACAGGGCTTGGCATATAATAAGGGCTCACTGAATCTCATTAGAAATCAGAAGACATGTGCAGATCATGGAATGGGAGGAAAAGAAAGTAGCTAGACCAATGAAACAATTAACTGAGTCTATAACAAGAAGAACTATCCCGTAAGAACTAGTGGCTCTATTGACCAAAATCCTAGGATCTAGAAGACAGAATCAGTATCAGTTTTGCCTCCAGCTTGCTTCTCTCCCCATTTATCCACCAACATGAATGGGTAACCCTAATTCTTTTTTACTTTTCCACTCCCTAGTTCATGTCCTGCTGTACTTTACATTAATGATATTTGATTGTTGATGATGAGGGTCTGGGAGATGTCTTGCATACTGGCAGCCCTTCACTGGCACATTCTTGCCCAGAGACAAGCTCCACATAGACACACATTACACCATTTTTCCCCCTCTTGTAAGAAATAGCTAAATCAGCACAAGGGAGTGGGAGATTTATAACTTTAACAATTTTATCAGAAAATGAGAAAGATTAAAAACAAACCAGCTAAGTGTTCAACTCATGAAGTTAGAAATAGAGCGATACAGTAAACTTGAATATGCAAGAAGGAAAGAAATAATAAAGGGCAGAGATCTGTGAAATACAGTACAAAAATAACACCATCAGGAATAATAGTGAAGATTAACTAAATCCAAAACAGGCCTTTGAAATGATTAATAAGATATGAAGACCTCTGGCAAGATTGATACAGGAAAAAAAAAAAGAAAATGACAAGCAAATAAAATACAGAATGAAAAGGGAAAAGTTATAATCCAACAGATTAAAAAATAAAAGAATATTAAAGTAGCTATATTCCAATCAACTGAAAGTCCAATATGAACTTCATACATTTCATATTGGATTTTAAATATATTATTTAAATATTAGATTTCAAATACATACATATATTTGAAAAAAACATAAAATGCCACAAAAGTGGAAGAAATAAAAAATTGAATAAACTAATAAACATGTAAAGAAATTGAAATGGTATTCAAAGACTCCTGGACCCAGACGAACACTTGGGGTGGGGGGAAGAGAGAGGGAAACAAATCATGAGAGACTCTTAACTACAGAGAACAAACATGGAGGGAGGTGGATAGGGGGATGGGATTGATGGGTGATGGGTATTAAGGAGGGCACTTGCGATGATGAGCACATGTAAATGATGAAACACTGAACTGTATTCCTGCAACCAATATTGAACTGTATGTCAACTAACTAGAATTTAAATTTAAAAAAAATTCAAAGAAACAGAAAAAATAAAAAAGAAAACTTGCTGAAAAAAAAAAGGAATTCACAAATGGGCAAGCTAAAGGACTAAGCAAATGATTACTGGTAAAATGTAAGGTAATAAAATGGCTTTAATTTCCTTATCTTTCATGGCAAAAAATAATGAATATATATTTACTCTCAAAACAAAACAAAACAAAACAAAACAAAACAAAACGAATCAAACCCCAAAGACTCCTGGACCAAAATTCTACTCGTCTTTCAAAAAGAAATTAATTCCAAACTTATAACTTTTCCCCGAAATATAAGAAGTTGCAAAATTTGCCAAGCCTACTTATATAGTTAGGTTACTAAGCTTGATTCTAAAATTGGGTAATAATAGTACAAGAAAAATGCCTATTTTAATACAAATACAGATGTGAACCTTAGCCATCTGAACTCAAAAGTATATAAAAATAATACAGTACAAAGCAGAATTTATCTAGGAATACATGAATGTCTCAATATATAAAAAAATCTAAAAATTTAATTTATGCATTACTTGACCAAAGGTAACAAATCATAGCTATCTTAAAATTGCAGAATGACACACCGATAAATTCTATTATAATATCCTTAGAAGACAAGGAATAGAAGAGAATTTTTTTAATTTGGAGAGGTTATATACCAAATTCTTATTGTAAGCATACTTAATCAGGAATGAGATGAAGATTCCTATTATCACTGCCACTGTTGTACACAATAGTGGATGTTCTGACAAATACTATAAATAAAGCAAAAGCAAAATAAGTGAATTGTAAAGATGGGTAGGAGAGAAATGCAACTGTCATTATTTACAGACAGTGTGATTATCTACTGTATTACTTCCTTAGCGCTGGCATAACAAAGTAACACAAACTGGGTGGCTTAAAATAGCAGAAACTTATTCTATTACAGTTCAGCAGGCCAGAAATCCAAAATCAAGGCCAAAATCAGCAAGGTGGTTCTCTCTGGATGTTCTAAGGGAGAATCTGTTCCATGCCTCTCTCCCGGCTGTTGGTGTTTGCCAAAAATCCCTGACATTACTGGGTTTATAGCTGCAATGCTCCTATCTTGGCCTCCATCATCACATGGCCTTTCTTCAATAGTGTATTCACAAGGCCTTCATATTAAGGATACCAGTCATTGGGTTTTGAGGCATACTTTTTTTTTTTTAAGATTTTATTTATTTGAGAGACAGACTGAGCAAGAGAGAGAGCATATTTATTTGACACAGAGAGAGATTGAGAGATTGAGAGATTGAGAGAGAGAGAGGGAACACAAGCAAGGGGAGTGTGAGAGGGAGAAGCAGGCTTCCCGTTGAGCAGGAAGCCGGACACGCTCCATCCCAGGACCCAGGGATCATGACCTGAGTCGAAGGCAGACTCAGCCACCCAGGCACTGACTGAGCCACCCAGACACCCCAAGACATTGCATGTTTTACACATACAAATAAAAAGATAATCATCAACCATATTAGATTGGATACCTATGAGAAGTGAGGGCAATAGGAATGAAAACTAAAGGTAATAAATACAGCAATGAATGAAGAGGCACCTTGTTCAGACCAATGTATAAATAAACCGAGGCTTAAAACAAATTACTTGGTGAGCATGGGGTCAAAACAATGGCATTTAAAAAACTATTTTATGTTTATCTGAGAGAGAGAAAGAGAGAACGAGCAGGGGGAGAGGGAGAAGCAGGGGTCCCTGCTGAGTTGGGAGCCTAACATGGGGCTCAATCCTAGGACCCTGGGATCATGACCCAAGCTGAAGGCAGACATTTAACTGACCGAGCCACCCAGGTGCCCCAACAATGGCATTTTTGAAGTGAATTCAATCTCCATAAGGGATAATATGTTTAACATTTCTATATATTAGGTATCTGTGTGCCAATTGTGTGTTTCTACAATCAATAATCTCTCCTCTCCTCTTCTCTTCCTCCCCCCTCTTTCTTTTCCCTTTCTCTCTTATCTATCTATCTATGCATCTATCTATCATCTATTTCTATTTCAGGTACCACAGCATCCCACCTGATGAGTATTCTTTTCCATATTCAATAGATGAATTAACTGTTGCTCAAGGATATCTGGTGTCTTTCTCCCTCACCTTAATGTAATCTGACTTCTGCTTCCTTTATTTTTCTGCAGTTCTTAGTTGTCTTGTCTGATGGGTATTTTTCAGCCCAATCATTACTGGGTATATTTGTACTCTTTATCTTACTTTCCCCCCCTAATTGCTTGCTTGTTGACATGACCTCTTAGTTCTCATTGTTCTCTGAGTGTTAAGTACTTGTTTCCCTTGTGGATATCCCCTGCTATTCCTTCACCTTAACTGTTAGCATTCTTTCCTCACTTTTCATATTCTTTTTCTCTGGGACCTGAACATATACTCCTGAAGTACAAGTTATTGGGCCAGTTATAGAGACCTGCTAGTTATAATTTGCACAGGCTCTGTTCTTTCCTGCTTTCCTGACATTTCTTATTCTCTCTCAATATGCAATGCCCTTCCCTTCAAACACTCTGCTCAGTGTTCCTTCCCTTCCCCACTCTATGCACTCTCTTTGCACCCAGCGAAATTCCTGGTTCAAAGTAAGCATTCCATAAATAGGAGTCAAATGAAGGAAGGGAAAGAAAAGAAAGGAAGAAGGAAGGGAAGATGACCTAGCTGACCACACTGGTAGGTATGGCAGAATTCAAGATGAAATCTAAACTTTCCAACTGCAAAGACTGCCCTCTCCAGTATGTTATTTGTTTTCCAGTCCAAACAGCAGGCCTGCATAACCCATTTGTGGGTTTGGGTGGGGGTGGGGTGGGGCTGACTCATTGTTTTCACGTATGCCTGATTATATATAGTCTAGTATATTCGTGTATGTCTAGTATATACTACATTATTGACTTGACCTCATTCTGAAAGTCTGAGACTAATTCTGACTTGAAATAATCTGTTGTCAATTGAATAGACTGGGTACCTCAACAAGTTATGTTGACTATGTCCTTTAATCCTAGCAAACAGGTCTTCCTAGTGAGTCTAGCCACATTGGTTATCTTTTCATGCTTTGAAATAGTCGCTTAGTTCCTCTTTCATATTGCTTCACTGAACAAATACTGTGCACTTACTAAGTGCTAGGGAGGTCCTGGGCACTGGGGATACCACAGGGAACAAAACAGACCAAGTGTCGCCACAAGCTAACATTGGGGATTGAGGGATTCATACATAACAAATTAAAATACAATATATACTATATATATATACACACACACATATATAAAATATAAAATAAGTATATATATAAATAAATAAAATGCAACAAAATACTATATATATATTATATATTACACACACACACACACACACACACACACACACACACACACACACAGTATCTGATGGTGGTAACTGCCATGGAGAAAAATAGAACAGAGCAGTGGATAGAGAATAAGAGTAGAAGCAAGAAGCTGGTATTTTAGATGGGATGGAGGGAAGACTTCTCAGAAGATAATGTTTGAAATGAGACCTGAGGGAAGCAAGAGAGTGAACTCTGGCTCTCTTCATGTAGGAAAAATAGGAAGTGCAGGTAGAAGTGTGGTTGGTATGTTTGAAGATCTAGGGGAATGCCAGGGTGACTGGAATGGAGGGTGCAAAGAATAGCAGTAGAAGATATCTTTGGAGGAGTAGCCAGACCCACGCAGTAAATTGTAGGCCTGGTAAAGGCTTTGAACTTAAAGTCTGAAAGTCTTACAATGGCTTAGAAGATTCTGCATTATCTGGCTTCTTTGGCTGATGTCAGGGACTATGGTGAGGTTAGGGATGCCATTTTGGTATTCCCTCTTAAGTTCCTACACCCTGATGCCTCACTTGTATAATCCTTGACCAGGCCTTGCCCGACTGTGTCTCCAACCTCATCTGCCAGTTCTTTCCCTGCTACTCACACTACTCTAGCCACACTGACCAATATGTTGCTTCTTGAGTACACCAAGTACATTCCTCCTTTAGTGACTCTGCACTTGCTACTGCTTCAGAACATTCTTCACCTATATATATTGGAATGGCCTAATTCCTTACTTCATTTAAATCTTGATCAAATATTATCTTTTCTGAAAAGCCTTCCTGATGATTCCATTAGAAATAGAGCCTTCATGATTTTTATCCCCTTAACCTGTTTTATTTTTTCTAACTAGTGCTTACTGCTCTTGACATATTATTGTTTAATTTTTTTCTATTTTAGAATGGTAGAGTCTTTATCTTCAATACCATTTTATTACCATGATCTACAAAAGTGTCTGGCATATAGAAATGTTAATAAATTTTTGTTAAATGAAATGATCCAAGAAAAGATATGGCAAATTTGCTTCTGTGAATCACATAGGAAGCATTTACCAAAGGCTTTCTATGAGCCAGGCATGGTTCTTAAAACTCTAAGGATATTAACTCATTTCATCCTTTCAGTATTGCAGATGAGAAAACTGAGGCCTGGAGAGACCAGATAACTTGTCAACTGACACTATGATTAGTATTAGAACTGGGCCTGAATCTAGATAATGTGGCTCTAGAAAGCAACACCTACTCATGTTTATTTATTTATTTTTTAAGATTTTATTTATTTATTTGACAGAGAGAGACAGCCAGAGAGAGAGGGAACACAAGCAGGGGGAGTGGGAGAGGAAGAAGCAGGCTCCTAGTGGAGAAGCCTGATGTGGGGCTCAATCCCAGACCTCCAGGATCACGCCCTGAGCCGAAGACAGACGCTTAACGACTGTGCCACCTTCTCATGTTTAATCTCACATTGTATTTTTATTTTTCATGACTACTATAGGATGTTAAATGTTAATATATACTACAGTGTGCTATCAATTTTTAAAATTTGACTAACTGTTCTAAACATAACAAATTATTTATTTGAGTGAAGTTTAATATTATTGAAAGCTTTATTAGGAGTTTCTGGATAAAATTATGGGAGAGGGAAAATTTACTGAGCATTTATTAATTTGTCTAGATCAGGTTGTTAGGGCACTTAAATATTGTTTCCATTCTGGTGCATTCCCTGGAAATGTAATTTTATCTTGACTATTCTTTTTTCTCCCCAATAAGTCCAGAAAGAGAGAAAAGAAGGGAGTAACTTATGTGGATAAACTTCATAGGGTGTCACAGAATGAGAAACAGGGCAAGGGCTAATTTTATAAATTACTAAAAATATGAACTTGGGAAAATTATTCTTAATAAGCGAGAGTGTTGAAATTTAAGAGATGTGTGCCAGATGGTCTGATGGAAACTCAGCACCATTTTCCCCCTCCTCTCCTTTCCCCTGAATTCTTGGTAACAACATTTTTCCGAGACTGTGCCAGCAGGGTTCTGGATTAGATTTCACCCATGAGAGGCTCTTGTGCAAGATTTGGAAGGCAGAAGAGAAGCAGAAGCCATTATTGCTCCTGCAGGCAGGTTCATGGGCTTCAGCAGATGGGCATATATGAAATCCTGCCAGCAGTTTCCCAGCATCCTCCTGTGAATCACCTACTTTGAGGCTTCAGGCAGCTGAGCTCACTGGTGGTGGTGGTAGTGGTCTATAAGCTTGTACTTCGTGATTCCCCGAAAACCAGCAGAAGTTTTCCCTGGCCTGTGCTGCCCCAACCCTTGAACTGGTTTTTGTAAGCCTCTTATTCATTTTATTAAATTTATTTCTGCATGAACCTAGACTGGCTTCTGGATTTCTGACCTGACTCCTGATTGCTATACACAACATTTTCTCAGGAAGAATATTTTATTTGATATGTGTTTTATAATTCATTTTCTTCCACAGATATTAAAAAAAATTTTTTTTGTTGGAAAATAAATGGAAACATTAGTGTCAATTACTGCCTTAAACTATTTCATTTGGGTTGTTAAGGTAAATCAAACCAGTTATTCAATAATTTGTATTTGATATAATATTTATAACTTATTTAGTACTCTATAGTTTCTGAATAAAGTTAGAGACTCCCTGGTTGGTAAGCATCGGCAGATATTGTAGACAAAGTGGAAGTTTTTCAAATACTCTTCAGAATTTTTGGATACAAGGATCGAAGGAAGATATTTACACCATCTCCTGATTCTTCTGATCACCTCCGCTTTAACATGTTCTATGTTTTTAAACTAATGTTAAACTAAGGCTAGAAGTACAATGACTCATCTTTGCATGGAACTTTTAGTTTACAAAGCACATTCCACATATTGCATCATCGGCTCCCCACATATTTAAGCTCACTTCCTGTATGTTTCTAAAATTTCATGTGCTTTCCCTTTGTAGCTCTACGTATTGCTTTTACATTGTTATGCCTCTCCTATCACTTCTTGATTTCAAACTTTTTTTTTTAAAGATTATTTATTTATTTATTTGACAGAGATACCCAGCTAGAGAGGGAACACAAGCAGGGGGAGTGGGAGAGGAAGAAGCAGGCTCCCAGCAGAGGAGCCCGATGTGGGACTCGATCCCGGAACTCCGGGATCACGCCCTGAGCCTAAGGCAGACGCCTAACGACTGTGCTACCCAGGTGTCCCGATTTCAAACTTTTTGAAAACAGGAATCATGTTCTAGTTATCATTATTTGCCTGATGATTAGCTCAGGGCCAAGCAGATGGTCAGAAGTATATTTAATGAATGGATGTAAGTGGCTGAGACTGAGTTGACCCAAGGCATTTTGGACTCTGAAATTCATGACCTTTTTGTGATGTCACTTTATATCTCATTCAGAATATATGATACCAAAAGAACTGGTGAAATAATTGAAAAAAGAAAACAAATTCCACAACATATTTCAAGGAAACTACTTGATAAAACCAATCAAAAGGATCAGGGGGAACATGAATTTATCATTGCTTTTGACATGTATTAACTCTAATATACCTTTTCAGGTACATGTCCCTTAACTCTCCAACATAACTACTCCTTGCCATCCAATAACTGTTAGTGATAGGGAGACGGTTAACAAAAATAATTCATGTCCTGTGCCTGGAAGACTTGACAAATGCTTCATTTTAAATGCTATGTTTGAGAAATTCAGGGAAGCAGAGAAAAAGCAGTGACAGATGGGGTGGTTTATTTTGAGCCAAATTTTAGGCAATCTTTATATTGATGAAGAAGAGTTATTTAGTCTAGAATACCACTATGTGCAAAGAGCTATACTAGTGTTGAGGAGACAAACGTGTTCGGTGTGGTGTCTGTTCTCAAAGAGTACAACAGGCATAAGGTATTCAACAATTACAAGGTATTCAACAGGTACAATATGGTGTGATAAGCACCGAATAGCAGACACAGTAAATGATGGAACTTAATATTGTGCTGAAAGAAGTAGCCCCTTCATGCCAAACCAACAGGCATAGAATCAAAGAGTAGGAGGGACTGACAGTCCCTCTACCAATCATCTGCTTCTAAGTACAAACTGCAGCCTACTCCAGAGGCCATTGTCCTGATTTTTAGAACAGTTAGTTTAGAACTAACTGTTCCCAGCACAGAAAAAAGTCATTAATAATTCATCTGCTCAACTATTTTTTAAGGTAAAGACAAATTCCTGCTGCAGGTTAGAATGGATGCATATACAAAGAGTACAGGGGTGCCTGGGTGGCTCAGTCTGCCTTGGGGTCAGATCCTGATCCTGGATGGAGTCCCAGGATTGAGCCCTTCCTCTGTCTCCCTGCTCAGCAGGGAGTCTGCTTCTCACTCTCCCTCTGCCCTTTCCCCCCACTTGTGCTATGCTCTCTCTTGCTCACTCTCTCTCTCTCAAATAAATAAAATCTTTTTTTTAAGAGTGTATATTTATTTAAATGTTTAATTTGCAGGTAGAGTGCCCAAGAACAGGTATTGGAGTGAGTGGGAAATGTAGTAAAAGCGAAGGTGGACTTGGATTCAGGAATGGGTTCTTTCATGAATGCAAGGCAATTTAATACTTATATTTTGCACTGAATTGAATTCATGCAGGTGTGTATGCTAATATTACATATTTTGGCTTGTATATCCATAGTACAGAAATTAAAAAAAAATTATACATCATCTTAATTATACTAGTCAAAAATTTTTGCATGATTTAATCCACTAAATTTTTTTTTCCAAAGCAGTGACTTTTTATTTTGGTAGACGTTTCTTACCAGATAAAGAACACATTCATCAAGAATTGCTGTGATTGCCTAACAGAGGGGGAAAAACCCACCCTAAATTAAAAATAAGACCCATCTACTTTAATTATAAAATGAAAATGATTACTACTACTTACTGATTACTTAAATATTCATAAGAAAAAGTCCCCAAATTTAGATGGTTGCATATTTAAAGATAAGGGTATGTTCCTATGTTTTATAAGGAAATAGAGTTAATCCTTATCCCCATGGTGGAGCTCTGGGAGAACTCTGAAAAATGTCTTTCCTGCTTTCTGTACATTTAAAAGGTAGTGAGTAGCAGTGAGGGAGTTTTCCTCCTGAATCAGATGCAGTGGATCAGGATGATTTTGCCTCAGATGCACAAAAATAATTTATTCTTTTATTCTTTTTGATTGCATGTGATAATTCAAAAGCTCAATATCTGAATTATAAAAACTGACATGTCTTTTTGGACTTTAAAAATCAGCGTTTAATGGGACATTGCTAGGTGTCCAGGGGAATTCTGAGGCTGCCTCGAAAATATTGGAAGAAGTGGGAGAAAGATCCCACACACCCCAGATGGATTGTTGTTCTAATGCCTCAATGTTAGAGCTGGAATGGATCTTGGTATAATCAAATCCAAGCCATAATTTTACTGACAATAAGCTGAAGGCTCAAAAAGGGCCAGTGATAAAAAACCAAATTTAGTAGCAGAAATGAGATCAAAATCAGGCTTCCAGAGTCCCAGTTTAATGCCATTCTGATATTTTGCAACATTTGGGCTTTCTTAGACTTCAAGGGTAAGAATTTCAATCCACTTATCTGTTTTTGTTTTTGTTTTTTCTTTTTCCCAGTCCACTTTCTTACCCTATTCTGTGTGCTTTGGCTTGTTCCTCTTTGCCTTTAGAAAACCTGCTATCCCACTAAAAGCTTCCATTAGAGACTGCCACGTAGTTCATTTACCAATAAAGAGGATGGGATGAAATGGGATCGATGGGTGAAAAGGAGGAAAGGTGAATCATCTTTTCTCTGACATGGGATGTTCTGTTTTATTTTGGTTACTGTTTTTTAAATTTATATTATTATTACTTCCCTTATTAGTTTTTGTACATCGGGAGGGCAAGAGCCATGACATTTTCTCCTTTTTCTGTTTATTTGGCAGGAAAAAAAGAGCACAGTGAATATAGTAAGTGCCAATACCTTTGTATTTGAGTAGCACTTCAACTGAGCCAGCAATAGAACACATAATACTGCTACCCAAGATTAGCTGACTTAATCAAATCATAAAATTAAGGACACATTTCCATTAATTTTTCTTCAATCTTATAAAATCTGCTAAAAGCTATACACCATCTTAGCAAATTATAGCATGTACTGTCCAAAGTTTGGTTGGGAAAACAAAACCACTCAAGATCCCTCAAGCAGAAAAGGATTCGATAAATTAGATGATAAGTGAATTAAATTAATTCAATAAATTAAATTAGATAATAAGGTAATGAGATGTTTTTGAAACCACTGGCAGGGTTGGAAAAATGAAAGTCAGAATAGTGCCATTTACTCTCAGGTGTTGTAGTTTTCAGAAAGTCTCCAGAATCATAGGAAACACTGGTTATGTTTATAGCTGCCTCCAAAAACTGAGCTAGGTGAAACACCCAGAGGCACATGCAAAATATCCTTTTTGCTGAAGCCCATCAATCTGTGGTTTTGTCTGCTTCCAACGGAGAAACAAGAGTATGGTTTCTGCCTCTCTTTTTGCCTCTCAAATCTCAGGTAAGTGCCTTCTGGCTGGCACATTCTAACTTGGAACCCTGCTGACAAGAATTTTGAGGAATTGTAGCTTCCAGGCTTCTAGCTTCTTCAATACCAAGGACAGCATGGGGCAGGTGGGTAGAAATGGTGCCAACATTCTAAAGGCAATCCAGTACATAAGGATTTCCAAAGCTTTTAATTCCTTCACTTTCACCAATTTTTTTAGATTTTACTTTTTTTTAAAGATTTTATTTATTTATTTGACAGAGAGAGACAGCCAGCGAGAGAGGGAACACAAGCAGGGGGAGTGGGAGAGGAAGAAGCAGGCTCATAGCGGAAGAGCCTGACGTGGGGGCTCGATCCCATAACGCCGGGATCACGCCCTGAGCCAACGAAGGCAGACGCTTAACCGCTGTGCCACCCAGGCGCCCCTATTTTAGATTCTATTAATTAAAAAAAAATCATCCTGCGTCTTTTACTCATTATTTATCTGGTGGTTTGAGTATGTACCTCAGGTATGCAAAATACAGCTCTGATTTTTCCAAGAAGAGTAGTTTGAGGAATTATTTATCAGAATATCCTGTAGGAGAGAACATGGAATTTAGATCATTTGAAAAATTCTTCATATAAAGAAATGCTGTGGCTATACTCTGACAAAAACCCACCTCAGGGAGATATCTTGGCTTGAAAGAATTTTATTTTTGAAAGGAAGGCATGGTGAATGCAAATCATTTTAAAAAACTATTCCATTTGCTTTGGGAAGAGACTAGCTTTAGGGATCAGAACTCTGAAATAGATTACTCCTGTAATTTATAGGTGTATGATTTTTCTTTGCTTGTGCCAGTGATAGTTATCTAAATATGACACATACCTCAAAAACCTTTATGGTAGCAAATACAGAACTACTGACACTTGAGGGAAAGTAAAAGTTCTTTTTCTAGAAATAATACTATTTTCTTGCCTTTGATTATTACCTTCCTTTGCAAATATTTAATAATCTACACATTTCAATGCTATCAACATGTGGAAGTTAAACATGTTTTATTTCCCAGAGAAAATACCATTTCCTAGTGGCTTTAGGAAGGAGTCACAAGAAAAGATAATGGATTACCCATACAGATATCTATAAATAGGGAGGGAAATAAACAATATCCTTCCATTGTTGTTATTGGAAGGAAAATTGTACTTTTGTGGTGTGATAAATTGTAAATAGGATACAATCCACTGACGTTATCCTGATCATAGTCTATCACTTTCCCTGGCCCATATTGTTAGGGAGCAGTATTTGTAAACACTACACAGGCGATCTAGGTAGCAGACAGAGTAGGAAAATTTGGGGTAGGGAGAGGGATTGATAAACAGGAGTGTGTAGGGAGGGTGAAAAAAAGGGGGGATAAAAAGGATTAGTGTGGAATATGACCTGTATTCCTTTAATGCCCTTTGAAAGACATGAGTAGAGACTGAAATTGTGCTTTATTAATTATTAATGTTAGTAATATTATTTTCCTGTTTGGATCATACTTCTTTAAATGTATCCCGATCCTGAATTGAATCATATGGGTGATGGCTCAAACAGGTGAGCTCATGAGGCTTATAACTGGGAGACCAAATATGGGTAGGAGTGAGCCTAGGGGAGCAGAAGAATTTCTGCTTGCTACTCACTCACCTGGTCAACTGCTATACAGCCTGACATGGGAGCTTCATTTTGGGGAATAAATGCTCATGCAATGAATAAATCTTTCTTGTGGTGTGAAACTTCAGTCTTCTCCTCTCACATATACATGGTTAGATAATCCTACAAACAGAAGACTGACTTCCATAATTATCAAGCTAGTTGACAGGGTAGTTCAAGAAAACCCAGCTTTTTGTTCAGCCATCCTCTTTACTTTGTGTATTTCACCTACCTTGCATGTGAACAACCTATGAGTTTGAAATTCTGGGTAGGGGCTTTCATTGTCTTAGCTTTAAAGGCCATCCATACTTTTAGATATTTTTCTGTCAGGACTCAGTCATTCATTCAATAAACATTTACTGAGCATTTATTATGTATCAAGAAGTATGCTCAGTTCTAGAAATACAAGAGAAAAAAGAAAGGTAAAGTCCCAGGCTTCATGAAGCTTTCATTTAAGAGGTAGAAATGGACATTTCCCAAGTAAAAAAAATTGAGATAATCACAGACTCTGATAAGTACACCATGGACAATAAGCAAGGTGATTAGATACAACAGAAGAGGATACCATAGGTGAAGAAAGAACTCTGTCTCGAAAAACATTTCTCAACAATGAGAAAGACTCCTCTGTAGGAAAAGTTGGTTGGAGAATATTTTAGGCCAAGAGAACAGTCGGTACAAAATTTCAGCAGCCAGAGGGAGGATCAGAATTTGCCAATATGGCTCCAGGGTTGCAAAGATCTACTTTGCTGACTCTCTGTCTTCTTTCTCTTCCATTTCACAACTTTGAAAATTTTCTTAACCTTTCTAAGCCTCAGCATCCCTATCTTCATTGCAGAATCATATATATAATTTTTAATATTGTTATGTAAATTAAATAAGACAATAAAACATCTAGCAATGTCTCTAGCACATGTCAGGTGTTTAGTAAATGATCATTCTTATCATTCATCATCACCATTATTATTAGAAAAATAAAATATAAATTAAAGGTGACAGCAGGCTTTCCAGATTCTTACTATGCCCTTTTAGTTTTATCCAGTTTTTAGAATTGCTTAAGTTGCCACTGATGTTAGGTTGTAGTTGATTTTAGAGCTCTGCAACTGGGAGAACATCTGGGCAGAAACATTATAGTTGTTACTATGAACCTCTCCCTACAACTCAGTCACATTACTATAATCATTGAAGAAGTTTTAGAAATCACTGCATGAGAGGGAAACACTTTTATCCCAATCCCCCTGCTGCCCCAATCCATATGCCATAAAAGAACAAACTGGCTCTCTTCCAATGGACTGGGAAATTGAGTTCAAAATTTGTAACCATGGATATAGAAAATTTAATAGCACCCTATAAATAAGTAATTAATTGCCAATATTTTTAGTTTGATTGTCTAGGCTCCAATGATGAAACTTAGGACATATTTTATACTTGGCATTCTGCCCTAAATATTTCCATGAACTTCAAAAACAACTCCCCACTCAAATCAGCTTCATTGGAGTGTGCAGTTAGATAAGCTGGGGTTTTTCAAGTGTGAAGTGTGGATTTCTTCTAATTCATTTCACTCATGAGACATACTTGTGAAATTCTCACTTATTATTTAAGAAGTGCTTTATAAGGAAAGGAAAATGTACCAAGTTTAAATTTGAAATACATACATATGCAACCCTTGCCTTATCTATCATTCTTTGAATATATCTTTCACTTACTTTGAATCTATCTATCCTTTACTTTGAATAAAATAACCCACAATCCTTCTAGAAATAGCAATACTAAGTGGTATTATATAGAAGAAATATATTTTAAAAGACAAGTTTCCTGAAAAGAGACAAGAGTTTCCAAGTGGCTATTGAAACCAGCAGTTGCAAATAGCATTGACTTCTTCATCAGACCAAAGCTTCAGTAAATTGTCTTTTGCAAAAGGCAAAAAACCCCCTAAAAACAAAAAACAAAACAAAACAAAGCAAAAACAAAAACAAAAAAACCCCAAACAAACCCTGGAATAATCAAAGTTGTGATTATTATGGGTATTAAATGCATGTAAAGTTATGGCACATATAAATAAAAACAACTATGCCAGACTCAAAGAAAAACTATAGAAGAAAAAGTTTTATGCTTAAGTACCTTAACTGTACTTTAGTTCCATTTCCCTCTGCTTTTTTGAACAAGTGACCCCACATTTTCTCTTTACAGCAGGACCTCCAGCCCTGCTCATATTCATCCTTTCCTTTCTGTTACTATTATCAGCATCTCTCTAATCCAGACCCTTGCAGTAGCTTTCCACCTGGCTTCCCTATAACCATACTCTTTTCTCTCAATGGTGTACGTCATTTGTCATTACTATCAGTGAATGATTATTATCATAACTAGTAATGGACTTTCCAATAAGATAAACTAAGCAGTCCTAATAATACGAGTTGTTAAGAAAAACTGACTCTGTGAATGACTGCTTTGGTAAAAAATAAATTGAATATTGTTATGCTAATATGCTCGTGAAGGGTTTTGAGTGAATGATTTTCTGTGTAAATTGGTAAGTATGTGTAAAAGTGTATACATGGAGATTATTCTGAATAAGAGCTTTAATATTAAGAACGTACCCTCCACTTTGCCGCAGTGCAATTTGGGTGTTGTTTGAGTGCTAGGCCTCTTAAATCAAAATGTAAACTAAGAAGAAAAATTGGGATCCAAGGAGAGGCGGTGCAATATATTAAGGAACAAACAGGCTTTGGGATTGAAAAGTTTGGAGTTTGAATCATTTGCTCCACCATTACTAGCACGATGACCTTGGAAGAATTACTTAACCTCTGAATGTCAATTCTTCCCTAAATTTTTTTTCCTAAAAATATGTCCTAAAAATTCTTACTTCTTCCCTCATAGAGCTGTTTTAAATGTTGTATTAGGTAACACAAGCAAATTTATAAATATGCTGCCTGGGAAAAAAGATAGTTACTAAAACTGTGGTTATTAATACAATGATGTAAAGAATAACTGGTAAAATGTCCATTTTCCTGGACACTGGGATACTAAACCATCAATGTAGAATGGTATTTTAAAAACTCCTAAGCAAAGGAAATGTTTCCGCAACACAGATCATCTCTATGCAAGAAGGAAGGTATTTCACATTCCTAGATAATGAACAAGGATCACAGAAATGGAATTTGATGACAGCTTGCTATTTGAAACAAAACTGGAACTTTTCTTACCCTTTCTAAAATATCAAGCCATTTCTCCACCAACTTGTGGTAACTTATGAATTGAATGTATGAACTATAAGAACAGGAAAAGTAGTGTGTGAGTTTATGTGTGTGTCGGTGAGTGTTAGAATTTGGCCCTTCCCCTCTCGTCTAAAGACTTTCTACTCTTCTCTACCTGACCTAGAATCCCTGTAGACTAAACTCCAAGTACCACCTCTTCTGAGCTCCTTTGCCCTGTAGCTTTTATTTGGTTTAGCCAATGGTCTCCCATTGGCAAGACTGGAAGAATGGAAGAGAAAGGTTGGAGTATTGATTTCCTCCTTACCCCATTTTCTCATCCCATGGAAGCTCTGTCTGTGACTATCTCTTCCTTTACCCTATTGGAAATTGCTTCTATTAGTCTTATTTGTATGGTAATAGATCTCACCAAGTTCAAATAACAAGAATTCTCCTTTTACTCTTTCAGAACTCCTTGGATAATGGTTTTCTTCTGGGTTGGTCCCTGGATTCCCTTAACCCTGCCTGCATACTGTCAATGAGTCCCTCCCTTTTTTTTTCTTATTTGAATGTAGCTGACACACACTGCTATATTAGTTTCAGGTGTACAACATAGTGATTTGACAAGTTTATACATTATGTTATGTTCAACACAATTGTAGCTACCATCTGTCCTAATACATTGATATTACAATAAGGCAATGAGTTCCTTTGAGGACTATTTATACTTTCTGAATGTATCATCTGTTTCCTGCTAGGACCTTGACCAATATATTGTTTGTGTGTATTTATGTGTGTTTATTTCAGGGAAAAAAAGAGAGAGGAAAAGGATGATGATTAACTTTTCTGTAAACCAACCAAAACCTATGACCTTTTGCAATTTAATCACTTAATAACTTCTTACCAATACATCATATTGAAAAGAAGATTAAGGAGGGCACAGAGGAAAAAAGAGAGATAGAAGAGAGGAAAAAATACATAAAAGGAGGAAAGAAACAAGTCTTAACTTCTAATTAATTTTTTTTAAAACCCATTATTTTAATAGTGAGTTCATTAATGGTTAAAGTAGTAAGAAGAGGAGGGAAAAAAATACTAGCTCTGTTCATTGTCAGAGGAGTCCCAAGAAGTAGAAATTGTGAATTGCTATATTTTTCTACAGATTTCCATTAGCAAAGAGCATCTTTTAAAAAAAAGAGAGTTAGCCTTTTCATGATCAGCAAGGAAATTTTATGATTGAAGAGTTGTGAATGAAAATAACATTTATCTTTAGTTGTTTAATTTTTAGAAATAGCAGGAAAAATCTGGATTTACCTCATAAGGCCAAAATTTGAGTCTACTATATTTGTTCTAGAAATATATTAGTTTGGATAACTGAGCTGGATTAATAAATGGTTTTGAAATAGTAGGAGCACCATTTGTTAAAAGAATCATATGGAAACAGAAATGATCTATACCACATGGTACTTACATCCTGCTGCCAGAGGCTAATCAGAAAAACCTAAATGAAAATTGTAAATACAAATGAAGAAGTAAGTTCTACAATACTTTACCTACCTACCTCACGATTTTTTTTTTCCTACCTTACATTTGCTGATGAAAAAAAAAAAAGTATAGCTGTGTAGGGATGCCCTTCTTGGAAGAACAGACTCTAAGAGAATTTATGTAAACAGAATCAGATTTCCCTTTTAAGCACACTAAAAAAGGAGGTAGATTTACATAAAAATATTTTTAGCCAAAGATTAAAGATATTTTAGATACAGACTTAGAATAATTTATAATATATAAATGCTGTGCAGAAATTATTTTAAGTCTAGATGTTTTGGATGGGGAAATGAAACTGTAGGTTTATAAGATATTTTATAATTAAACTTTAGCTCCTTCTCTGTGCCAAGTACATGACCCTAACCTTTAAAAACTTATGGTTGAAGTGTTTATTTTAAGTGATATTTTCAAAATTATGAACCTTACTTAATAGTTGTGGATAAGGCTATTCAGTGACTAGGGATATATTTTGATTTCATCCTTTATAAAAACTAACTTAGTAAATAGAAAAGATACTATTAAAAGAAGACAGATGTTTGTTAAAAAAGACACTTTGTTGGAGAGGATTTTTTTTTATCTTTTTTCTTTTTATTTTTATTAGGAAGTTCAGATTTGGCTCCAAACATTTCTTGCTTTCTTTAATAATCCACAAAGATTTAGCCTCTAAATTCTTATTGATCAATTTTTAGATTGAATCAAATTTTGGTGCAAATCGTTTCTTCAATATGACACTTGATTAACTCTTTCCTCAAAAGCTTTTTCTTTCAGTCTCTGGGGGAGAGTTTACTGGGGCTTGAATACATCAGAATTTGGTGAAAAAGTTAACAATCACTCTACCTATTCCTTTAAGGGTATTGCTCATTTTGATCAGGCTCTTTTTAATCATTAATTATTAAAATTAACTTTTTGGTCTTCCTTTGTCCAAACTGAAAGTATTCATTTTTTTGAAACATAAATTTTATGGAATGATTTTTACCCTTGACTTGAAACTTTCAGTAAGTCTTCTCTTAATTTTATCCAATTTATTAACATCCTAGTTATGTAGCATTATAGAGTATTATATGTTTTCTTTTAATTACTACAGTTTTTGAAAATTTGGACTTCTGGTTGGTTAGTTTCTTCTGATTAGGAGAATATTTATATATGAAATATTTTTCACCATGTATTAATTGAACATTATCTGCTGTATTTCTGATATATTGAAAGTTCCAATAACATAGTAATATATACTTAATATCGTAACCTACTAAAAGTCAGAAAATACTTTTATTTAGCTCTAAATATATTGCTTATGTACATATATATTTTTCACTACATGCTTCATAGGTCATTTTTTTGGATGGCAATATTATGTTGCAACACAGATGTAAAAGTCTATTTGTATAATTAAAAAGAACCCAATTTGAAGAACTTTTCTAAAATAATTGAGTTCAAAATTTACTTCTAGTTAGATTGTTTAAAAAAATCTCTTACATATTTCTTCAATTTTTTCTGTGTATTCATAGATCCAGTTTAGGAATTTGGGTTCCACCTTTTTCTAAGCTGTTGCATAATTTATATACAAGCAGCAATACAAAGAAGTTACAAAAATATTTTCGCCTTAGTGTGTAGTGATGAAAAAAAATAGAAATAATCCCAAAGTCTGCTTTTCATAGCCTGTGTTGTAAGAGATTTTTTTCTTATTTGGATATAAATCAGTTTGTGTGTGCAACATCTTTCCAAAACTTCTATTTCATTACTTGTTTTGCCTCTGGAAATGTTTATTTTCACAATTTCAAGTACTTTAAAACTAGTTACTAAACAATGTATCATTTTCTAAAATTTACGATATTTACAAAGGCCACATCTTGGATATACTGCAAACCAACTTTATAGGCACTTTAAAATAAAGTTGTTTAATTGCATCTTTCAAGGAAGAAAATTTTAGTTTTTAAAGAATTGTTTGAGAAGAACTTAGTAGCCATTTGAAACATTTCAATTTATCCTAATTATCTTATTTTTCACTTTATGTCAGATGAAATTATAATTCTAAAAGTACTTCAATTTGATATTTAGTTATATTTAAAATCTATTATATTTAATTCATAATAGATAAATGACATCACATTAATTTTATTAATCTTACAACTTTTTCATTAAAAATAATATATTCTCAAAAATTTGGAAATATGGATACTAAAAATAGAAAATAAAAAATTGATAGCAATTAAAGATATTATTTAATTGAACATTTATTTTAAGGAAAAATGATTATGCTATGGGTCAAATTTAGGCATTTTGAATAGGCAGACTTAATTCGAGAAACCTTATGTAATGAAACAAAAGACCTTTTAAAAAACTTCATTTTGGCAAAGAAATCATGACTTTACTGGTTTTAAGACATTTGATGTTCAATTTAGGAAAATTTTAAATTCTATCATTCATAAATCATTATGCCTATGAAAGTAAATCTAATCTATATTAACTTTTTAGAAAGCATATGAGGACAAATATTAAACAAGGGGAAAATATATTTTTTTCTTTTTTATGACCAAAATCATGCCCTTCCCAAATCTACTAAAGAAAAGAACAGGACATTTCTTATGGTATAGATTTTGAGGAGGTTTTGCTCAAAGTTAAAGCTTCATTCAAAAAAATTCTAAATTACACCTGAAAGTAATATAACACTGTATGTTAATTATACTGGAGTTAAAATAAAAAAAAAAAAAACTTTAAATCAGTCTTGAAAAGGTACATAAGAAGAATTAACTTACAACTAAAACGAATATGGAACAATGGAAGATTGCTATCAAGACTCCATCTATTGATATTTTTTAGAAAAAATGGTCATTTTTATAAACCAAATATATATATCTAGCAAGATGATTACTTTTTTAAAGTTACCTCTGAAGATTGGCTAGAAAAAATTAATGTTAACTCCTATATAATCTCAACAAATTTTTCCCTGGTAGTAATCAAAGACAATGAATCAAAGACTGAAATTATGGTCAGTAACATATTAATAGGTTGTAAATGTTCAACATAGTATTAAAGGACAAACTATGAAGAAGTTATATATTTTTTTCATATGTACAACTAACATTCTTAGAAACAACTTTTATAATTGTGTCTTTACATATTGTGTTAAATGTAGCATAGTATGGTAAACATGTCATTCAAAGAAATAACATCACTTGGATAAAATGAAATTTTATCAGCCCTAGAAATATTTTTCTATATATTTTTCTATATATTTTCTATATGTTTTTTACATAATTTATAAACTGTAAAAAACCATTTTATATATATTTATAAATGTGAACACATTGTTTCATTGAAATAATACTGCAGGTTTACATATATAATTACCGTTCTTAGAAATATCTTTAAAAAAAGAAATATGAAGATGTTTTATTACAAGCTTAAGAAAAATGATATAGGCAGAAAATAGTTACATTTTTACCAATGTTCATTTCTTTCTTGAGTTCTCTTCACTACTGAGAGAAAAAGAATATTTTCTTGAGGGGAAAAAAGAGCAAGTTAAAGGAAGACCTATGGTCACTGATAATTGTGGTTATCTATAAGGGTGAATGTTAAATTTCCATAAAATTAAAAATGAATTTTCAGTAATAGCCAAACATATTTTTGGGGAACATTGGTTATAGTGGGGGCACTTTTTGAATTTTCTCTACCAGCCTTACAATGATACCATAAAATATTAAATCAAATATTTATGCTACAAGTGTGAATATTTTTAGCAATACACCATTTAGGATTTGAAATCTTTATAATTTCCTTTCTCTCTTTGATTAGTTTGGAGCTGGGGAGAAATTTGTTGAACTGGAAATCACCTTATTTCTATCATCTACTCTTTTCAAACATCTCAATTTTTATTCATTAATTCAATAAATATTTACTGAGCCCCTACTATATACCAGGGATGTTCTAGGCATTGTGACTATCCAGTGAAAGAAACAGACAACAATCTCTACCTTCCTGAAGCTTACATTCTGTGCTTTTCCATAGGTCCCTTCTTTTCAATGTTATCTTTGTTCTCTGAACACACTTTACACTTCTAAAATTCTAAGATTTTGGTGTAGGAAAGAGCTGAGGAGAACAGAAGTGAGGAATGACAAGCAAATTAGTGGGATGCTGAGACTGAGCATGTAGAAATAGACATTATTTTGTTTCTTTCATAAAAACAGAGGTATCTAGTATTTACTCTTCAGTTGTTCAGGTTGCCATAGCGTAAGCTCCCTCTATTTCTGCTAATGGTCTGGAAAACATATTCAGACAAAGGAAAAGGAAAAATAACAAATGTTCAACTGCAAACCCATAAGGCAGCTGAATTTTTCATGCCTTCCAAGCACTAGTTAGGTATTAGGTTTAATTGTCATTGCCTGACAATCTTATTGCCAGGAGCAATAGAATTTATTAAATTGTGCATGTGCTGGTTATGAAAGAAAGGAACCTCAAATTAGAGCAGGTGATGAAACTGCCACCATCGTAAATTTCTCCAGTGTCATGAGAGAACGTTAATATTTCAAATACCATTCTTTGAGAGAAGTGACAATATGCAAAGTGTCGACAGCATGGTAAATATTTAGGGCCTAAATTAAACAGCTGAGAGCTTTTTCCCAATTGAATTTAAGTTTACAGTTCTTAGATTCTGAACAATTGGCCTAAACTGACTGGCATCTTGTGGCAAGGTGGAAAGCAAGATAATCTGTAGGTCTTATCCTTCCCTCAAATGCTGGTGAATGTCTGCTGGGGTCTTTGGCACAATTAAGGGTTGTTTCTTGGAAATATTATTTTGCCTGATAACTAACTGTTTAGTGTTGGAGACTGGTTACTTTGTAAACTTCTAGAATGGGGCCTCTGCAACATGTGCTACATTAACTTGTTAGATTTCTTAAAAAGTGAGGCATGTTAGTGACTTGGTATTGAATGCACTCAACTACCAATATCCTGAAGATACCACATCGAGACTAGTTTCACTAATTTATATGCCCCTAGAATATCATCCATTTTGTACAGGATTTCAAATACAGGGAAGTAGCCTCTAATCCTGTCTTTGAGTCTTCTTCCTGTTAATAAATTCTCATTTTGTGCTTTTGTGTGCCCTTTGTATTTATTTTTTCTCTTTCCTTCCTTCATTAGTTTATCTAACAGCCTGCTAAAAGGTGCCTCCCTCCAAAGAATTACTTCTTGGAATCCTTTAATTTATATTTTAATTTTTATCAGTTTTTTCCTTCTGGTATCATTATGTTTGTTTCCTTGCTTAATTTTTGCCTAGGTTCTTTAATTGGGTATTTATTAATTTTTGTTCTTCCTTTTTTCAAGTATAAGTATTTAAGGCTATGAATCTTCCTGTCACCATAGCTTTATCACATAATTTCTAATACAAGTTAGTTTCCTTATTACTATTCTGTAGATGTCTTGCAGTTTATTTTTATTTCCATTTTGACTTAGTTTTTTAAAAATCAGGGGGTATGTTTTTATTTTCTGGTTTATTATTAATTTCTAGTTTTATTGTTTTGTGATTAAAAGTATGTTACCTTTACTCTTTCTACTTTTTGGAGCTTATTGAGTTCTTTTTGCCTATTAAAGAACAAATGTTAATGTTCCACAGACATGTAGAAAGTAGGTATATTCTCTTTTTTCATGATGTAAGGGTTGAATACACAGTGATCACATGCTACATTATCAATTATGTTCTTTAGGATTCCTGTATTTTTACTTATTATTTGTCTACGTCATGTATCAAGGACGGGAGAGGTCAATTAATATTCCTCCTACAAATGCATTTGGCTATTTCTCCTTATATATCGTATACTTTTTGTTTTGTAAATATTAGTGCTTTGTTATTTGATCATAATTAATTCTGCACTGTGGATTGTGCATTTTCTTATAGAGCATGTTTCTTCATGTGGTTTATGCTTTTGTATACGTGTGCTTCATATAAAAATAATTGACATCTGTTTTTTTTTAAATTTTGTTTTGTATATACCTCTTTACCTTTTTATTTCTACCTCCTGAGTTATTTTAGGGGTCTCTATGGTCAAATTAATAGGTGAATTTTGTCCACTACCATAAAAGATATGTTTGGTGTTTTGTACTTTATCATATTATTGTATTTTTTTATATTTTATACTTTTGTTTGTTTTTGAAATTTGCAATATTAAATTTGTTTTGCTGCTTTCTTGTGTTATGTCATTTCTAATTTGTAATTATTTATTTGTAGTTAGTGATTTTCTTTTAATAGGTACATTTCTAACTGCAAATTTATATAATACACTTAATTCTCTAAGTGGAGGATTTATTAATGATAAAATAATTATATTTTTGCGTTTTCTCACCTTAGAATCTTTCCTTTCCATACCTGATTTTAATTAATAGTAACACTTTTCTTCATTTTTACATTTATCCTTTTCCTTATTTTCAGGCTTCAAGTATAAGTATTGCATTTTTCAGATTTAATGACTCCTCCTTCCCCCACTCCCAACCATAAAAGATAATGAAAATTAGGAGCTTAACTAAGAGATGCTTTGGTGTTGGACTTTTTGTGTGCATTCCCCCCACCCTTGCCCTGAGATATTCAGTGTCCTGTGAAGCTTTAGATATAAATAATTCCAAATTTCTGGGTAATTTTCTTAAACCAAATCTTTTATTTTTCCTTACCGTTATGATAGATTTCTTTTCTTAAATCAATATCAATTTTGTATATATTGGAATTTCATTTCACCTTCATATGTATAGTTTTCCCTATTGATTTAATTTACTAATTTTCATCTCATTTTGCTTTCCTTTCCCTATCCTGCCTTCCATATCCATTACTGTGTTTGCAAGAATATTTACTAAGTGTACTTCCCACATGGACCTCATTTCTGTTTTTTTCCCCACTTTCTTTCTAAGTTCAGCCACAGCAAGTTTTACCTTATTCTGTTTTCCTATGATTTTTCCCCAGAGCTCAAGTCTTTTTGGTTTGAATTTTTATTTAAAAAATTTATGGTGGGGTGCCTGGGTGGCTCTGTAGGTTGGGTGTCTGCCTTTAGCTTGGGTCGTGATCTCAGGGTCCTGGGATCCAGCCCTGTGTTGTGCTCCCTGCTTAGCAGGGAGCCTCCTTCTCCCTCTCCTGCTCTCCCTGCTTGTGCTCTCTCTCTGTCAAAAAAAAAAAAAAAATCTTTAAAAAATTCACAGTGACACTGATGACTACAATTTTCATTTGCTTCTTACTGGTATTTTACTGGCGAAGTTAACTCATTTCTCTTGCTCTTTTACTCCTCTTATTTTCTTTTGGTATGATAGGAAAAATCTTGAACAAGGTCCTGGCATATTATTATTCATTTTGTTCAAAGAGATGGGTTCTACTTGGACTACATACTTTCCAAGATTTAGTAAGAGAAAGGTGCCAAGGTGGTCTTTTATATTGGTAGAAGCTCTTGTTATAAGCATGTGTGCGAGTGAAGCATTTTATAGTCTTTACTTCCTACCAGTCATCTAAATTGGCAGCTACAGGGTTATTCATGATCGTGTCTCTTTCTTCCTGTCTCACCAACAGACTATTTCTTGACAATACAGCCCGCCTGTGTGATTCCTCATCCATCTCTACTTCCAGCTTCCCTTTAATGACAAGCCATTTTGGAGATGCTCCCACAGCTAGCCTGTGTGCTCTGTTTTTGTTAATCCCTGGGTATCTCCTACTTTAAGACATAAGGTGTTGTGTTTCAGGGTTTTTTTTTCCTCCTTGTTCTGGATAATTTCTAAGATGAGAAAGGTTCAGTAGTGTTTTAATATCAGAAGCTCCATGTTCACTATGGATCTTGCTTATCTACATCTCTTGCTTTATTTTCTGCAAATATGATACCCTGATTAGTTGTCTGTCTTTATTAAACCATCAGTGTACGCACAGCGTTGTATCTTAGAGAAGTTAGTCCTCTTTATTCAAAGTTGGAGGCATGGTGTGAGGGAGTCATCTGTTTATTTCTAAGACAAAGGCAGAAAATACTGATATTAATAACATAATTGCCTAAAACATAAGTTTGGGACTCCACTACCAGAATTAGAATGTGGGTCCTATTTTTCACTGGTTATGAAATCTATGTGCCTCAGTTTCCTCATCTATAAGATAGTGAAGAACAATAGAATCTTCCCATAGAGTTGTTGTGAGGATTAAATGCTTATAACTGTACTTGGAACATGGTAGGTAGCTGTTATCACTATCATCATCATCATTATTTTCACTATTGTTTTGCATGTTTGCTTCATTAGGGATAAGTTTATTTTTTTAAGAATAAGTTTAAATGTAATAGAAAACTCTGTTCACTGGGAAAAATTTTGAAGCCAGTTAAAAGGGGGTGATCAAATTATAAATTCATAAAAATCTAAGTGGGTAACATTTATGATTTTTTTTCCTATTTTGAGGTCTTTGCAACTACACATAAACAGTGATGCAGAGGTCCTTGTGTCTTGTACTTTATCTAGTTCTATGTGGGGCATATATCTGACAGCTAATGATTCCTTACTGTTTTCTATATACTGTGTTTGAAAAAGTCACAGATACATGTGGAAATCTGAGGTGGCAAGTGATAGGTATGCAATAAAAACATTATATGAAGTTGTCTTGTTTTGGAAAACCATTTCATAATTGAAACAGAAGTTAAGTCTAAAGTTGTCATATTGCATTTTAAAATCTAATTCTTCCAGGCAGCTTCACTTCCTTCAAAATAGCTAACTCACAGGAGTGGTGCAAGATGTAATTGAGAGGTAATTAAAATCAAGTCTTAATTTAAGGTTTTGAAGAAATGATGTTGAATACTAATTTGATATAGACTATGCTGAGCATTTAAAAACTGCTTAAGGAAGCCAAATGTTTCAAATTTCCCTGTGATTTGATAATGTTGAAGTGGAATAATCAACAAAAAAGCTTTCGGGTAAGAATTGGTTGGAAGACTTTAGAAATAATATGATCAATAAAAAGACCAATGATATTAGATAAACACCCAGTCCTTTTAGAGTAAAGGCCATATTCCTTATTATTTTTAAAAATAATTTTATTATACATCTCTTTATGTGTGGATCATCAATGTTTACTTAGTTCAGTAATTATATTACCCATAGAAGAAAATTATGGTTTAACTGACTTCCAAAGTTGAAAGGGACCTCCAGTGCAAGTATTCTCCCTACAGTACTCCAGGCATACAGCAATTCAGTCTTTGATTAAATTTCCATCTGAAAAGCAGGCCAGCCTGATTTGGGGCATTTGTACAGAAACCCATTGAACTGAAATTCCTGTCTATATTCCTTAAACCCTTGGAACCAACGTTTTCCTCCTCTGTTACCTTAAGTACAGTCACTTTTCCACTGCCACAAAAGACACTGCTCTATAGTGAATGTGAAGCTTTGGGTCACTTGGTCCTGAATTAAAATGTTCTCTGTTCTGTTCTCAGTGGTGTGACAGGTTATTGATTTTTCTCAGTCTCACCTGAACCTGTATTTTTTTTTAATGAAGTGTAGTTGACACACAATATTACATTAGTTTTAGATATACAGTGAGTCTATACCTTATGCCATGCTCACCACACTTGTAGCTACCATCTGTCACCATACAATGCTATTGTAATACCACTGACTATATTCCCTATGCTGTGCTTTTCATCTCCATCACTTATTTATTCTATAACTGAAAGCCTGTATCTCCCACTCCCCATCACCCTTTTTTTCCAGTCCCCATTGTCCTCTCCTCTGGCAACCACCAATTGTTCTCTGTATTTGTGGTTCTGTTTCTGCTTTTGTTTGTGTGTGTTTTGTTTGTTCATTTGTTTTGTTCTTTAGGTTCCACATATAAGTGAAATCATATGGTATAGGTCTGTCTCTGTCTGATTTATTTTACTTAGCATAATGCCCTCTAGGTCCATCCATGTTGTTGCTAATGGCAAGATCTGCAACAACAGAAAAGATCTCCTTCTTTTTTATGACTGAGTAATACTCCACTGTGTGTGTGTATCTGTGTGTGTGTGTGTACCACTTTTCCTTATCCATTCATTTATTGGTAGATAAGTAGACAGTTAGGTGCTTCCATATCTTGGCTATTGTAAATAATGCTGTGGTAAACATATGGGTGCACATGTCTTTTTCAATTAGTGTTTTCATTTTCTTTGGGCAAATACCCAGTAGTGGAATAGGGGATAGTACAGTATTTCTATTTTTAATTTCTTGAAGAAACTCCATACTGTTTTTCACAGTGGCTACAGGGGTGGAACTGTGGCTATCTTTGTTCACATGTATGTCCTGAGTAGTGAACACTATATTTGGCAAAAAGTAGGTGACTTGTATGATGTCTGGCCATAGTAGATGATCAATTATGACTCATTATTAGTTCATTAGAGTCATTTGAAGTCATCTGATATACAACTGGACTTGCAGCTTGAAGCCTTTATTTGTTATTTAAGTTATTTTATTAAGTTATTTTCAATGGTATGCAATCTAGATTCACGATGAGACAAACTATTCTTGTCTTTTCTTAACTTATAATAACCTTTTCCTCTCTCTACCTTCTCCAATATGATTTATTCTTCAAGGCCCAATTAAAATTCCATCATTTTCTCAAGTCTATCTTGAATACTCTAATCCATAAAGCTTTCTAAACTTCAACAGCACTTTTTTTAAGTTGGTGGTAGTCATTTAACACATAATAAACTGGTTTGTGCAGTTTAACATTCTCAAGTGTATTTGTTGTCTTTCATCTTTCAGTGGAGCAATTTTGTATTATCCAGCATCTTTTATGGTGCCATAATGAAACTAAGTAGTTAATATATATTTGTGGAAGTGTTGATTAATCTCTGAGAGAGGAAAGTCCTGAAGTGTCATCTGTCTCATTAAGGAAAGTTTAAAGGATATTTAATTTAATTTTCACATCAATATGTTAAAGGTAGCAACAATAATCATGTCTCAGCTTGGAGAGATTGGGCTTGTTAAGACCCTCCTGGTGTCTGTGTGAAGACTTGGCTAGGTTTCCAGATCCCTTGCATTTTTGGGTTTAACAATGTTTTAGGGCATAAAGGTGGCTAGCCATATGGCATAATTAGGAAACCAAATGAAGTCTTGTCATGTACAGTGTCACCCAATGGGCAGTCAATAAGTGAGGTATTGCTTATGTACAGAGTGAAGTGCTCTCGAGCACTGATGGTTGAACATCCAGAGGGAGCACGCGGTGGGAGGTTCTGACTGAGAAACGGGTAACAGGTAAAGACTGAGCAATTGAAACAGGGTAACTGTTTCTTGGTCCAGAAGATTAGACTCCTCTTTGGTAGTAGCCATTCTTACTCTGGGCAACTTCTCTGGGATGAATTCTGTGATTCACAGGGCCCCACCTGGTAAACTCCAAAGGTAAACTTGTTCATTTTCCCTTCAGATTCTATTCCTTATACCTTCTTGGTCACAATTTCCTTCCCCAATCCTCTGTCACTCCAATCCTTTCATACTCTTTAAATTTTTTTCCAATAGATACTGAAAACCCATTAAGTTTGAATTATTAGTAAACGAAAACTAGAGGTCAAAAGAGGCAAAAGCTTTCAACTCTGTCAGGAGTTGAGGAGAAATTAATTACTTTATTTTTCCAATGTAGTAGACATAAAAAGAAAAATTAAGTTTTCATATTAAAACAAGATGAATGTTCATATCCTGCTACATGTTTCTTGATATGTTTTTAGATATTTTTTAAAAATTTAAGTCCATCCCAACTGTCCATTAACAGATCAGATGAATGGATAAAGAAGATGTGATATGTATGTGTGTATATATACACACACAATGGAATATTGTTCAGCCATAAAAAGAATAAAATCTGACCATTTGCAACAACATGGATGGATCTAAAGAGTATAATGCTAAGCAAAATAACACAGTCACAGAAAGACAAATACCATATAATTTCACTCATATGTGGAATTTAAGAAACAAAACAAATGAACAAAGGAAAAAAAAGAGACAAACCAAAAAAAAAAACCAGACTCTTAACTATAGAGAACAAACAGATGGTTACTAGAGGGGAGGTGGGTAAGAGGATGGGTGAAATAGGTGAAGGGGACTAAGAGTACACTTCTCTTGATGAGCACTGCGTAATACATGGAATTGTTGAATCGCTATATTGTATACCTGAAACTAATATAACACTGTATGTTCACTACACTGGAATTAAAATAAAAAAATGGAAACAAGAAAAAATAAATTTATGAGTGATATATACCTCCCATATCTCTCTCTCTCTATCTGATCTATCATCTTTTAATATCTATCCTCTGCTTGTGTAACATAAAACAGTCTATTACATATATTTTTGGAATGGAAATTTTAGATTATTTTGATTAGCTTTTTAGCTTCTGTTAATCAGTGAACCTGGGAATTCTGAAATAAGAAAATAACTCAGGAAGCACATTATAACATTTTTACATATACAGTCCATATTGGCAACAACTATTCCAAACAGCCATCCAGAGTAATTTGGGTCAATTCTGCAAAATTGTGATGAAACAGGCATTGTTTTTAAAGACTACATTCTGTTCAGATTTCCTTTAATCATCTTGATTCCATAAGATTGTATGTATGCAGTCCAAAGAATTTTTTGTTTGAGTTATTTATCTTGAGCTCATCTTCAATTCCTAAATATCAGTTAGTGCAAACAATATGAACTCTAATTTGGTGTGATTTTGTTGATGATATTCTGCTCAAATTGACTGTTGCCCCTGTTATGCTGAAGTTCTTCTTTCTCTCCATATGTACCTGAGCAAGGAGGATCAGTGCCTATGCAGTTAATGGCTCCAGCTTCACATTTTAGGAAACTGAAAAGACGGGTTTTCTGTAGTCAGGCCACAGCTTTCAAACTTTCTCTGACCTCAATTAAAATATTCCTTCATGAACTTCTGGACATGGAGGAAAATGCAATAATTCTTTTTTTTCCCACTTTGGTATTCAGTCATGGTTGATTAAAATTGTTATTTATTTAGGGTTTAAATTTTATGATTTCTTTTGATTTTTAATTTTTTCCTGAGTCTTCCGTCAGTGAATTTAAAAAGTGAAATTTGTATTCAAGTTTAAGCAAAGACTTTGATACCTATTTTCTAAAAATTCTAAATATCACATGTGAATGATCCTAATTTTTCTTTTTCTGAGAAGAGTTTATATAAGAATAATCAACACAAAAGAACTAGGAATAAGTGAGGGATACATTCTCTGAACTTCAAGAATGTGTTTTCTTTTGCTTTTTAAAATGAATAGAGTTTATTATACAAGTTAGGTGGGTTTGGGGGCACAGAACTCAAAATGCACTTTTTTTTTTTTGATAAAGATCAAAAAGCCATACTGTATCTGAAAACATCAAAAGTTTAGGAGAGGATTTATAATGTGTTGCCAGAAAGCTTTTCTTTATGAATGTGCACTTATGTGCTTTGTTGTGCAGCAAATCTCCAAGAGTGTCTCTTAATGCTCATTGACACACATTTCTCAACAACACAGGCAGGTCTATCATGTTTTCTGAGTAAAACCTTGCTTTCGCAATGCAGCTAAAACCATATATACATCCTCATGACAGCTTGCAATAGCTTATGTGTAATGTTTCTAGTTTTTCCTATAAAATGTATTCTTTTAAATCTTCCATATTTATGTTACATGTTAGCTCTTGTTCTTAAAGTATAATGTGCATTTGCGGACAAATACACTTTTAAAATGTCCTTAAAATGAACAATAAACAAATTCCCAAAATGCATATTTTCAAGGCTTGATATTATAGTGTCTTTAAAATTTTTATTAATAGAAATGTGAGAATAAAATATATTTTAATGTTTCTTCTTAAAATTTTCAATTTTTATTTCATTTTTCAAAGTAGTTTGTATTTATTTATTTATAACTTTAATAAATTCTAGTGTAGTTAACATACAGTTAGTTATATTAGTTTCAGGTATACAATATACGATTCAATAATTCCATATATCACTCAGTGCTCATCAAGATAAGTTTGCTCTTAATCACCTCCATCCACTTTCCCCATCCCCCACCCACTTCCCCTCTGGTAACCATCTGTTTGTTTTCTTTTCTTTTTTTTTTTTTTTAAGATTTTATTTATTTATTCGACAGAGATAGAGACAGCCAGCTAGAGAGGGAACACAAGCAGGGGGAGCGGGAGAGGAAGAAGCAGGCTCCTAGCGGAGGAGCCTGATGTGGGGCTCGATCCCATAACGCTGGGATCATGCCCTGAGCTGAATGCAGACGCTTTAACCGCTGTGCCACCCAGGTGCCCCCCATCTGTTTGTTTTCTATAGTTAAGAGTTTGTTTTTTGGTTTGTCTCTCTTTTTTTCTTTGTTCGTTTGTTTCATAAATTCCACAAATGAGTGGAATCATATGGTATTTTTCTTTCTCTGACTGGCTTATTTCGCTTATCATTATACTCACTAGATCCATCCATGTTGTTGTAAATAGTAAGATTTTATTCTTTTTTATGGCTGAATAATATTCCATTATATATATATACACACACACACACCACATTTTCTTTATTCATTCATCTGTTGATGAACACTTGGGCTGCTTCCACAGTTTGGCTATTGTAAATAATGCTGCAGGAAACACAAGGGTGCATATATATCTTAGAATTAGTGTTTTTATATTCTTTGGGTAAATACTCAGTAGTGTGATTCCTGGATGGTAAGGTAATTCTATTTTTAATTTTCTGAGGAACCACCATACTCTTTTCCACAGTGGCTGCACCAGTTTGCATTGCCACCCACAATGCACAAGAGCTCCTTTTCCTCTGCATTATTTCTTTCTTGAATTTTTGATTTTCGCCATTCTGACAGGTGTGTAGTGATATCCCATTGTGGGTTTCATTTGCATTTCCCTGATGATGAGTGATGTTGAGCATCTTTTCATATGCGTGTTGGTCATCTGTATGTCTTCTTTGGAGAGATGTCTGTTCCTATATAAAATTTTCAATCTTTAAAAATCATTGTTTAATCTGCAAATTCAAGGTTTTTTGTTTTCATTTTAATTCAGGGTGTTGTTGGCATGTAGCAATCAATGAAGAGATGTGTAATCTAATATAGGGAGTGACACTGTTGACTAAGTCAATGTAGAGAAACAGACCTGTATGTCTAATTTTCCCAAAGAGAACAAAATTCCTCATCCCCTCACTTTAACTTTGAATTACAAGTTCCTTTGTTCCATTTTCAGTTAGTTTGTGCACTGTTTATGGCATTGTTCCTACAATGCTTGAAGGGGTTGGAAGCTTGGAATTTAGTCACTGATCGATGTAGTCAAAACTGTCTTCCTACAGAAGAGCAACTTTGACTACTTTCATTATTAAACTGTGTTTCTTTGTAGAAGGCATGTTTCAACCCTTTCATTTCACTGTCACTTTAAAGCACTTAAATTGATTGGACAAACATTTCTTGGAGTCTCTTGGTTACAGACTCCATGCGATTTGCATAAAGAGCAAGGAAGGGGATGGCAGCATGACGAAATCCCCAGCCAGAGAAGACAATCTTTTCCCTTTTCATGGATCTCACAGTTTAGAGGGGAGACATGAATACACCAATAGTTGCCATATGCTGTGATTGATAAATGCTGTAATGGTAATATGGCCAGAATGCCATCAGTGACTTCTACCTGGGGGGGAGAAGAGAGAATTCAAAGGAGAAGTTGTCCTGAAAAATCCGTATATTCAGGATCATTAAAAAGTGAATCAAAGGCCAATTAGGTCCACAAGAAAGGATATACACAATCTTCTACACAAATCTACAAGGAATGGGTTGTCAACAGTTACTAATAGTTGAGAAATAATAAATTGGGATGTGATTTGTTTCTCTTCTTGTAAACCTTAGTGTGTTATACATATTTATTATGGTCCTTGCTGTGCCCATGACTTATGATTTTTTAAAAGTATTTTTTAAGAGCAATTTTAGGTTTACAACAATGGTACAGAGATTTCCTACATATTCTCTGCCCACACATGCAAATACTCCTCCATTATCAGCATCCTCCACCAGAGTGGTGCATTCGTTACAACTGGTGAACCTACCCTGACATGTCATTATCACTTGAAGTCCATAGTTTACATTGTGGTTCACTTCTGGTGTACATTCTATGGGTTTGGACAAATGTATAATGATATGTATTTGTCATTATTGTATCATGCAGAGTAGTTTCACTGCCCTAAAAATTCTTTGTGCTCTGCCTATTAATCTCCCCTTCCTCCTTAACACCTAGCAACTACTGATCTTTTCCCTGTCTCCATACTTTTGTCTCTTACAGATATTATATAATTAATATCATATAGTATGTAGTCTTTTCAGATTGACTTGTTTCAAACAGTAATATGCTTTTAAGTTTCCTCCATGTTTCACGGCTTGTTTTCATGGCTTGATAGCTCATTTCTATTTAGTATTGAATAACATTCCATTGTCTGGATGGGCCACAGTTTATTTATCCACTCATCCACTAAAGGACATCTTGGTTGCTTCCAAATTCCAAGTTTGAATAAAGTTGCTATTAACATTTGTATGCAGGTTCTTCTGTGGACATAAGTTTTCACCTTCTTTGGAAAATTAAAAAGGATTGTGATTGCTGGATTGCATGGTAAGAGTATGTTTAGTTTTATAAGAAACAGTAATTTTTGATTTGTTTTCTTCCCCTTATATAGTACCTTGAAGACAGACAGTATGTTTATTTTTCTCAGTACCAGTCCCAGTGTCATCTAGCTGAGTCTTACCCTGAGTAGCCCAACACATTTTCTCAGTAAAATCTTAAATTACCTGTAAGTATAAATGCAATATACAAATGTATATACAATGAAGTGTTCTTTTATGAAAAGCAAAACATTCTGACCTTAATATAGTTTTATAATAAGATATTTTAGCCCAATTTTAAATAATCACTGCACTAAGATCAGTGTCAAAGCATTTAACTTTTCTGATAATCATTTTTAAAAAGTTCTTTAAGATGAAGGAGTTAAATGCTCCTAAAGATGTCTTCCAATTTAATATTCTAAAATGCTAGTTACTATGTTTTATTTATTTTTTGAAATTTAAATTAGGGCTTAAAAACACAGCATGTGAAAATAATGTACAGATTTGTATTCTCTAATGTTAATAGGAAAAAGAGAAGTATGGTTGTCTTACATTAAATAACTAATATCTCTAAAGAACTTTATAAGGTACTCTCACAAAAGATTTCACTTGTTCATTGATGTAGATACTGGTATTAGAGATGAAGGAAATGAAACTTTGAATGTTAAGTAACTTGTACAAGCTCTCTGTAGAAAGCAGCAGCGCCACCAAACCTCCTAAATTCTCGGGATGGGCTCTTTCTATCAAACCAATGCTGGTGCTTTCAGAAACTAAACTCCAAGGATGCTCTAAGTCCACGCTTGCTGTGATTAAGGGCTCTGTTTTTCCCTTTGACTTCTTTCCCTGTTTTCCAAAGTGAATATTCTGAAGAACTAGCTCCCATGGTGATTTCTAAATGCAGTGTCTGCTGCATTGATGTGGATGGATGCACACAGGATGGAGAGTGTTATCAAGAGTTGATAAAACTCTTTCTAGGAATAGAGAAGAAATATTTATATGCTTCTGGCGATATCACCAAGAAATTCTGCCAGGACAGGGAATTAGGTCATTGGTGAAGAACAGATTTTGCCAAGAGGTATTTTATTCAGGAGGGGTATTGATAACAATATGCTAAAAGATTATAAACTCTTTTCCCTAGAAAAGAATTGTGTATTTTAACAGATTGTTGGAGCAGATGGAGATATGACATTCACTACCATAATTTACATTAACATGCTACAAGACAGATTTGCCTTGATAAAAAAAAAAGCTGAAACCCCTTCAAAGATTCAGAAACAGCTTTTCATCAAGTTCATTTCATCTCCCTGAAACTTGATTTGATTTAGTCAATTTTGAAAAACAGAACACATAATAAATTTACACCAGGTACGATGATGTATTGCAGCAAAGTCCTTTAAAATGTCCCATCTTCAAAAAATATAATTCATAAAAATGATGGTCTCTTGTTGCCAAATGTGTCTGTTTATTTCATTACGATGTTCCCTGCTTACTGAAATAGAACAGTGAATGATGCATCTGCTCAAGGAAGCAGCCTAACATTTAAACATCTGTCCAGTATTGTCACATATGTTTATACCTGTACTGAAAATTTCTTTTTCTTTAATCTTGTGGCCTTACTTTAATGGATTAAAATTCTTTGTTTTAGATTTTTCTCAATCAATTCAATACTAGAATTTTCTATACTTGACACTAATAATGTACTCTTCATCTTGGAAGACTCAATTTAAGCTCTTCTGTTATTAATAGTATTTTGATTACTGAGAGGATTCTAGAAATAGAAACATGAGAGGGTCAAGCAGATAGGATCTAATCATAAGAAAGTGTGGAATAATGACTATTTATGTGAAAAAAAATTACCCGGTCAGTCTTAATAGTCTGTTTAGACCACAATTAGATATTCTATATAGATGTCTTTCTTATAGTATATGCTCAGTATATATTAGGTGAATGGGGTTTACTTCTTACTAATTGGGCATATAACTGAAAGCTTAACTAAGTGAAGTTCTAAGCTTCAGGGTTAAAGATGGGCAAATATTACTCTCCTGAGTTTAAACTTAATACATACTATTTGGGGTCTCAAAAATATGTGGCTGTTTCATAGTTTCACAGTAGCCTTGTCTAAATGTACACAATAATGGGCTGCTGCAATTTATTAAGTTGAAACATGAAAATCCATTTGTAGTAATTTACTACCATCAAAAGAAAATGTATATAACAAAAACACATGCAGTTTTGTTCTCTACTATATTGTTTTTATTCAATCAGTTGAGACTTGTATATGAATCACCTTTTCCAAATAAAGTAAGATTTATGAACTCTGACGTAAACAATGACATGTTATGAGTCAGAATAAGACCAAGTAAAGTAGTCAGTATGTTCAAGTAAGTTTCACATATGTCTGGGATTTTATGAAGTTGTGCGTAACTCCAGGGTAATGTACACAAGCTTATGGTACTTTATATAAGGAACCTATTAATTATCACCAACTATAGGAAAATGTTTCCATGAAACAAAGAATTTATACTTAACGAGATGACAAAGTTCACAACTCTTGCAATGACGTGGGTAGGAAATAAGGTAGGCCCTGGATAATCTGGAGATAAACAGTTTTTCTGCTCAGAGTCATAGTAAGAATATTTAAGATGTAATATTTTAAATGACTGAAAGAGGAAAATCCCTGCAGTACCAATTAGAGTAGGAACATTACTCTTTATGGCACATGCTAATAAACTATTTTTAAGTGCATTTTTTAAAGTATAACCAAGACATCAAGGATTGGAGCAGAATAATGATCTGTTATTTTTAGGCAGTGAAGCCTCGAATACTATCAAGGAAAAAAACTGAAAGGAAATGATTTAAGACTTTATAAGGAAATAAGACTGGTGTACGGATGACTGAAGAAAGCTGGAAGACAGAATCTCCTAATGGAAGTCTGTTTAAAGGAGGATGGTCTGAGGGAATGCATTATGTATATCATTGTCCTGTGACCTCATTCCATAGACAGTGTATCAGGGAGGGCTAGAGAAAGAAGCAAAAATAATTAAGAGGGGTCACCTGGTCCTTTCATTGGTTAATCCTCTCTTATTACACTTAGTGAACACAATGCAAATTATAACCATTATATTGTTAAATAGAAGGAAGACTTCTATTTAGGGATCATAGAGATGGTTGTGGATGAGTGGGTAAAATTCCCATACATATATGATGTGTGTCTGTAGGGTTATAAAGGGTATGTGTAGGAAGCAGGTGGGTTGCAAGGAAAGGGGAGTGAAAGTTGGAGGGTGGGTACTATGGGACTATATTATGTGCATTGTTGAGAGCAAGCGAGAGCTAAGGTAGATGTTATATGATGATCTGTCTCTTTCCAATGCACAATTTCTCTTTCTGCACAGAGCCAGAGCCTGAATATGGGCTTATGTTGTTGCCTCTTTATTGGCATCTGTGCAATTTTCCCAGATACCATTTTTTTCATAGACTCTGACGATGGAAATGCTAAAACTTTCTTGTGAAATGCTCTCTGGAAGAGAAATGCATAATTCTAAACTGGGCATATGTTCTTAGCCAGGAATTGTTTCCAACTCACAACTAAATACAGGCTGATTTAGATACACTGTTTCTTTGAAATGTCTGTCATGGCACTTAAAAAATCCCAATTGTTATTTATTCTATCACATTGGTAAGCATTCTAAGTTTTTAGTCTCTGGCCTCAAATATTCATCCTAATCTTCTATAGTTGGATTTTCATCCAAAGCTGCTAATATATTAAAAGGATATCAAAATAGTGATCTGTTTGCCTACTTATCTATGTATCTATCTGTCTGAGTGAGAAAAAATACACATAAATACCATTAATAAGAACTATGTGGACTGTGCCTGATGAGGAATATTGGTATTGATCCGTAAGAAACCAGTAGTCAGACTTCCTGTATTCAATCAATAGGTAGCGCTGTGTCCTTGGGAAAACCACTTACACTTTGCAGACTTTATTTAGTTCTTTCTCTTTAAAGATTTTATTTATTTATTTGAGAGAGAGCAACAGAGAGAGCACAAACAGGTGGGAGGGGCAGAGGCAGAGGGGAGGGGCAGAGGGAGAAGCAGACTCCCCGCTGAGCAGGGAGCCCAATGCAGGACTCGATCCCACGACCCTAGGATCATGATCTGAGCCAAAGGCAGACGCTTAACTGACTGAGCCACCCAGGTGCTCAGCCTTGTTTAGTTTTAAAAGGGTGAGAGGATACAACATAGTGGGATCACAATGGTGAGAAAATGGAAAAAGGTAGCTTTAAGGATAGATGATCTGATAGAATTTAAAGATATTAGGGAAAGAATGTTTTGGGTGTGTTTGTGTGTATATATATATATATGCCGTGCATGTATATATTTGTGGGTAAGCATGGATATGGTGGGACATGTAGGGAACTATTAAGGGTGGCCATGATAACTGTCTTCAAATATTTAAAAGAAAACTACCCAGATGAGGGATTAGGTTGTTCAGCATAGTCAGAAAAAAAACAACCACCCAAAAAACCCCAAAAAACTTTTCTCAGTAGGTGAAATTAACAGAGAGATAACTAATTTTTGATGGTTTTCAACATGAAGAAAGGCTGACAGGTTTATCCTAGGATAGAATATTCAAATATTAGTTAGACAAGCACTTGAATCACTGATGGTGAGGCAGGTATAAGCATTGACTATGGTATTAGGCAGACCTTGATTTACCACTAGCTAAATACTAATTTTACCACTTAACTTGTTTTGTCATCTTTGGCAAATTCCTGAATAGCTCTCAGCTTCATTTTCCTACTCTGCCTGGAGATAGTAGGGATTAAACACTGGACTTTTTGTGAGCGTGAAAAGAGGTAATAGATATGAAATTACCCAGCATAGTAAGAACTCAATACCTTTTTATGTTATAGGAGGGAGTAACTTATGGATCATATGAAAATGGCTGGATATCATACAGAAAAATATGATGAGCAAAACCAAAAAAAAAGGCCTATTTCACCATCTGGATGATTCCTGTTGATGTGGGGGAAAAAAGTAATTGGTGCACATTGTTAGATAATTCAAATGTACGAAAAGGTATAAGATAAAAAATAAAAGCTTCCCTCCTTCTCAGTTCTTTCATCCATGGTAGCCACTACCATGACTCTTTTCAGAAAAAAATTTAGGTTTTTACATAGAAGGTTTACAATGCTTTTGGTTGCAAGCAACAGAAAGCCCAACCAAAACTTGATTAAATAATAAAGGGAGAGTATATAACAAAAATATCCAGAAGAACAAATTTAAGGGAAGAGTTTAATTAAAAATGATGTCATCAGGGCACCAAGTCTGAGTTTTTGGGGTTCTCAACTCTCTTTTCTTCCATGTATTGACTTTATTTTCAGATTGGTTTCCCTCGTGATTGAAAAAACAAATTAACTCCAGGAAGTCCAAACTGTCAACAAGGAAAACACCTATTATAGAAAATTCCAACACTTTTAATAGTCATCCTGAATATTAGAGTCTGGCTTAATTCATGTGCACTTGTGTGAACTAGTCTCTGTAGCTAGAGGAATAGCACTGCCAATTGGATTACCCTGTATCACATATTTCACACTTGGAGCTGGGGGACAGCTCAGTTATCCGAAATGACATGGAACCCAAATGAACTGAGGACATCTGGAAAATGAAAAATGGGAGAAGGATGTTGGGGAAGCATTCTGGTTATCTACTATTGCATAACTGCTCCAAAATTCTGTGGTTTAAAACAACTATCATTTTATCATGCTCACTGGTTCTGTGTATGAAGAATGCGGAGAAGTCACTGTGAGAAAAGCTTGTCTACATACTGTCTAATGTGTCAGCTGGGAATATTTGAAAAGCTGGGGACTGAAATATTCTGGAGACTTCTCTATTCGTGTTTCAGGAACCTGAGCTGGAATGTCACATAGGCAGGTCTCAGCTGAGACTGTTGACCAGAACACCTGCACAGAAGTGCCCTCTCTTTCTCTCTCTTTAACTTAGAGGAAACTTTATTTAGTTTTCTTTTTAAAGCAATCTAGTTTAAAAATAAGTTGGGGTTAAGAGAAGAAAGGACATGAACCCTTGTAACAGAGTTAGGCAGACAGAAAAACAGGAGGGAGGATGGGTACTGATCAGGGACTTCCATGTCAGATCTTCTCATCTAGGAAATGAGGTTGTCACAGATTGTGGTCAGCTCATTGGTTTCTTTAGTCTTCTTCAGAGAGTTAGATGTGCATCTCCTTCTTCTTCAGGCTCACCTGGAAGGCCATAACCTCATTTTGGGCCTTGCTCCAGTACTGAGTGGTGTCCTCATTTGCCAGCTTGAGTTTCTTTTCTGTGTGGGCCTTTATTTAGCACTTGGTATCTCTGGCCTTCCTTTTCAATTCTTACTATTTAATCCTCAGTACACATCTTCAGTGATTCTTTATGTGGAAGCCTTTGATTACCTCCTTCTGTTCTCAAACCACTTAAAGAGGTCAGAGAAAAATTTTTCCATGGAGTTTACATCTGCAGTCAGTTCATCTTTTTCTTTAAGTACCTTTTGGATTTGGAGAGGTTCTAGCTCAAAATGATGATGGAGAAGGATCCAGGGAACACCTGTTCCCATGGACACACTGAATCTGCAGCTACATATGGAACAAATTCCTCTGAAAAAAACCCTAAAACCTGTCTGAGAAACTCCTATACATCTGGAAAATGAAAGAAGCTCCACATCAAAGCAGATTGAACTCCACATTGGGCACCCCTGTACCTGAGACATGAAACCCCAAAACGTCTAACTTTGAAATCCACTGAGGCTCACATCCATGGTACCCACAAAGCTATAACAACCTGATAAATGACTCTTAATGGGTTTGTGCACTTGGGCTCACCTGCCCCAGGGCCCAGCATAGAAGCAGCTGATCAAGAGGTGCCCATACATAAATGAGGCTCATTTGCTAATATTAAATTGTTGGCCTGAGGGGCAAGCATCTAATTTAGCACACATTCTAGGAGCCTACTGACTCCATCTATGTTTTCACTTTGCCTCACTCAGTGGGTGTCATTTCTTTTTTTCTCTTTGTTCCTGTGGGCACCATCTATATGCTTCCCCTCTGCCTCTTTTCAGCTGGTAGGTGCCATCTTTGTGCTCTAGCTGGCAAGCTCCATCTTCTCTTTTTAAATTAAAAATTTTTTTTCTTTCTCCTAGTGAGTGGCATCTATATGTTCATTTTAGTTGTTGGGTATGATCTTCAAGCTCTCCCTCTGCAGTGCTCCAGAGTAACAGCAACTCCCAGTGGGGAGCTTTTACATGCATCTTGTGCCTTAGGTTTTGTGCTTGCCACCCATAGGACACCCCTTAATCACCCTGCTCTAGAGACCAGAGGAACTTGGGAATCCTGAATCCTATGAGACTGTAATACTTGGAGAGACAGTTCTTGGTAGACTAACCCCCAGGGCACTGCATCTGTCTTTCTATGAAAGAGGCCTATCTGTTTCTCGCGGAGCTTTGGCTTGAGGGCAGGTTTTTTCTGGTTTGCCGTTCAGCTAGGGGCCTAAGAAGGTGTTCTCGGGTAATGGAGGCCAGTGGACAGAGTCCTTGGTTGCTCTCTCTGCCTTGCTACAGCTTGGAGCAATAGTGATTCCCAGAAAGGAGTTTATACCCTTGCCTGGCACCCCAGTTTTTGCTTGTTCAAATATAATATCATCCAATATCAATGAATACTAATAAAATTGCCAGGGGTATCTTAGGAATGGAAGACATCTTTTTTCATGTGTTATTTTGCAAGTTTTTGCTTATTCTTTCCAGTGTTACCATGGATCCAATAATGGAACAACAAAATATGAGAGGAAAGGCAGGAAAAGAAAAGAGAACACATGCTTGACAGAGTTTCTTTCTTTCTTTCTTTCTTTCTTTCTTTCTTTCTTTCTCTTTCTTTCTTAGATTTTGCTTATTTATTTGAGAGAGAGACAGAGAGTGAGAGAGAGCACGAGTGAGGTGAGGGGAGGAGGGAGAAGCAGACTCCCTGCTGAGCAAGGAGCCCTATGTGGGACCCAATCCCAGGACCCCGGGATCATGACCTGAGCCAAAGGCAGATGCCCAACTGACTGAGCCCCATAGGTGTCCTGACAGAGTGCATTTCTAATCATCTTAGTTTGATGCTACAAAGATGACAAGAGTGGACAAATCAACATCTTCTTTTTGCAGATGAAATGAGGGCTGGACGTGAATTCAATGCCAGTAATTGCACTATCATTACAGTTAGTTCTCTCAAATTTATTATATCCATTTCCAACAGCAGTTGAATTTATGCTTAAGTGTGAAAATAGCACATAGAAAAGAATCTGTGAGAAGTTAAATTTCTTGTAACAGCCTTTAAAAGATAATAGCATAATGGCTGAAATCCATTATCTGAATTATCAACTGGTCAAGTTCACATTCTGATCTCTATTGATGCCTGTCACCACACCACCACAAAGTTGCCAGGAATGAAACATACTGTTTCAAAATGGGGGGAAATGACCTCCAAATAACTCCATTGGAGAGAAAATGAACAAGAATGAGAGTGAGAGAGAAAATGCTACAAATGGACAAAGGATACTGGGAAAGCAATCGCAGAAGCAACAAATCTCTGAGGGTGAATTTAAGTTTACAGCTTAAATTTACATTATTTTAGGAACTTTCATCTGATAAAACAACATGGAGAACTTAGTACTGTATGTGATACTCAATTATTGTGCATTGCCTATTACTTAATAATTTTATTGCTGATAACTTTTTCATGAGTGTTTCTCTGGAGCCAAAATGTCAAGATGAAGAGATGTAGCACACTTAAATTATTTTTGATTACTGAATTGCAAAAACTATATGCTTTGTACTTCAGGGAAACAAACTGTGTGAGTTATTTTTGAACAACCTTTTATAATTAATACTTTTTTAGAGGATTATTTTGCTGTTGAATATACTATGACTTTATGGACTACATTTTTTATGGACTAGAATATAATAATTGATTTTATCTTTTAGAATCTAAATACTGAGAGAAAATGAGAAACAAAAACATTATCTTTTTCCAATGCTTAATTCAGTCCTATGACCTAAATAGAATAGATTGGAATGTTTCATACCTGGTTAAATACTTATCACAATGATACACTCTGTGTTTATTAAATTAATCAGGACTTATAAAATTTAATATGGGCTGAATTCATCCTCTTATAGAATACTTTCATATATGATGATATTATATGGCTTTCTGTTAAATGAATATATTTTCCATTTTTTACTGTTTCCTGACTTTCAAAAATTTGATCTTTTAAAATAAATTTATTTAAAAAAATAATTTTGGTGCCCAAAATGATTCTCTAGCACATGGATCAAACAAGAAAAACACAGAAAGGAGTTTGCAGATGAAAGAACAGATTGCTAAATAAGATGTCTAAATGGAGACTAGTTTTACTTGTTGAGCATTATTTAAAATAAATTCCCTTTGGACTTCTGGGGAAGATGGCAGAGTAGGAGGATCCTAGGCTCACCCTGTCCCAAGGACATATCAGGATAACACCAACATCAGAGTAAATAAACAAAAAAAGAAGACCTGAAGACTTGTATAACAGACTCTCCACAGCTAAATATAGAAAAGAGGCCATGACAGATAGGCTTTTAAGGGAAGAGACATGGCTGGGAGCCAAACTCCCTCCCTGTCTGCAGGAGGGAGGAATGCATAGAGATGGGAGAGGAGCAGATCCTGCACCAGGCCTCCTAGGCACAGGGGACCTGCACTGGGAAGACAAATCCCCATGACATTTGGCTTTGAAAACCAGAGGGCCTAACTTCCTGAGTTCTTACAGTCAGTGGGGCTTAACACCTGGAACTTTAAAAATGGCTCTGGAGAGCCAGAGGGTGTTAGGAAACTGAGTCCCCACTCTTAAAGAGATAGTACAACAAACATCCCCATGGAGAAAGTGCACAGCTAAAGTGGACTCTGAGTGAAAAGGAAAGACCATACGCAGGAATAAGAAAAGTAGGAAGCATAAAAGCAGTAAAGTAAGTATATCTATAAAAATCAGTCAAGGGATTCACAAAATAAAAGGATTTAAAGTGTGGCACCATATACCTAAAACCTGAGGGGAAGAGGAATAAAAATTTAGTGCTTTCAAAATGGGCTCAGACTTAAGCAACCATCAACCTAATATAGAATGCTGTATACATAAGATGTTATGTATAAACCTAAAGGTAACCACAAATCAAAAACTGGTAATAGATATGCAAAAAATAAATAGAAAGGAATCCAAGTATATGACTAAAGAATGCCAGAAAACCATGAGAGAAGAGAACAAGAGAAGAAAGGAACAGAGAAAACTACAAAAACAACCATAAAACAATCAGCAAAATGGCAAGAAGTATGTACTAATCAATAATTACTTTGAATGTAAATGGACTAAATGCTCCAATTAAGAGACACAGGATGATGGATGGATTAAAAAAAACAAGGACCATCTAATATTTTACTTACGGAGACTCATTTCAGACATAAGGACACATGCTTATTGAAAATGAAGGGACGGAAAAGCATTTATCATGCAAATAGAAGTGAAAAGAAAGCCAAGGTAGCAATGCTTACTTTGGATAAAATAGACTTTTAAACAGACTGTAACAAGAGACAAAGGACACTACATAATCATAAAGGGAACACTCTAACAAGAAGATATAACGATTGTAAATATATATGCACCAACACAGGAGGACCAGTTACATAAAAGTTAATAACAAACATAAAGTAATCGATAGTAATACGATAATTGTGAGGGACTTTAACACCCCACTTACATCAATGGATGGGTCATCTAAACAGAAAATCAATAGGGAAAGAGTGTCTTTGAATGACACTTTGGACCAGACGGATGTAACAGATACATTCAGAACATTTCATCCTAATATAGTGGAATATACATTCTTTTCAAGTACACATGGAACATTCTCCAGAACAGATCATATGTGAAGTCAAAACATGTCTCAATAATTTCAAAAAAATTGATACCAGGAATCAACCACAAGAAGAAAGTCTGGAAAGGACACAAATATATGGAGGTTAAATAAACATGCTACTAAACAATGAATGGATCAACCAAGAAATCAAAGAGGAAATCAATACATGGAGACAAATGAAAATGAAAACACAATGGTCCAAAATCTTTGGGAATGCAACAAAAGCTGTTCTAAGAGAAAAGTTTATAGCAACACAGGTCTACCTCAAGAAGCAAGAAAAATCTCAAATAAACAACCTAACCTTGTACCTAAAGAAGCTGGAAAAAGAAGAAGAAACAAAACCCAAAGCCAGTAGAAAGAAGGAAATAATAAGGATTAGAGCAGAAGTAAATGAAATAGAAACCAAAAACAATAGAACAAATCAATGAAACCAGGAACTGGTTCTTGGAACACACACAAAAAAATTAAGAAACCTTTAGCCAGACTCATTAGAAAGAGAAAGAGGACTCAAATAAACAAAATCACAAATGAGAACTGACACCAGAGAAATACAAAGGATTATGACAGTATATTATGAAAAAAAATTATATGTCAACAAACTGGATAAACTAGAAGAAATGGATAAATTCCTAAAATATATAAGTTCCCAAAATTGAATCAGGAAGAAATAGAAAATTTGACAGACTACTTACTAGCAATCAAATTGGATCAGTAATCAAAAAACTCCCAACAAACAAAAGTCCAGGACCAGATGGTTCCACAGGTGAATTCCACCAAACGTTTTAAAAAGAGTTAATATTTATTTTTCTCAAACTATTCCAAACTTCCAAATTCATTCTATAAGGCCAGCATTACCCTGATACCAAAACCAGATAGGGACACCACAAAAAAAGAGAACTACAGGCCAATATCTCTGATGAACATAGATGCAAAAATCCTCAACAAAATTTAGCAACCTGAATCTAACAATACATTAAAAAAATCATTCACAATCAAGTGGGATGTAGTCCTGGGATTTAAGGGTGATTCAATAATCATAAATCAATCAACATGATAGATCACGTCAATAAGAGAAAGGATAAAACCATATGATCATTTCAATAGATGCAGAAAAATCACTTGACGAAGTACAACATCCATTCATGATAAAAACTCTCAGCAAAGTAGGTTTAAAGTGAACATACCTCAACATAATAGAAGGAACATATCACAACACACCTCAACATACATGAAAAATCCACAATGGACACCAAACTCAATAGTGAAGAACTGAGAGTTTTTCCTCAAAGGACAGAAACAAGACAAGGATGTCCTTTATCACCACTTTTATTCAACATAGTACTGTAAGTCCTAGTTAGAGCAATCAGACAACAAAAAGAAATAAAAGGCATCCAAATTGGTAAGAAGAAGAAATAACTGTCACTGTTTGCAGATAGCATAATACCATATACAGAAAACTCTAAAGATTCCAACAAAAAACTACTAGAACTGATAAATGAATTCAGTAAGGCCACAGTATACAAAATCAATATTCAGAAATCTGTTGCATTTCTTTCTATAAACTAATAATGAAGTAGTAGAAAGAGAAATTAAGAAAACAATCCCATTTGCAATTGCACCAAAATAATAAAATACCTTGGACTAAAATTAACTGAGGTGAAAAACCTGTATTTTGAAAACTATAAAACACTGATGAAATAAACTGAAGATGACACCAAATGGAAAGATATTCCATGCTCATGGATTGGAGAACAAATACTGTTAAAATGTCCATACTACCAAAGCAATCTACAGATTTAATGCAATCCCTTTCAAAATACCAACATTTGTCATAGAACTGGGACAAACAATCCTAAATTTGTATGGAACCACAAAAGACCCCAAATAGCCAAAGCAATCTTGAAAAAGAAGAACGAAACTGGAGGTATCACAATCCCGGGTTTCAAGATATACTACAAAGCTGAAGTAATCAAAACAGTATGTTTCTGGCACAAAAACTGACACATAGCTCAATGGAACAGAATAGAAAATCCAGAAATAAATCCACTATTATATGGTCAATTAATCTTTGACAAAGGAGGCAAGAATATGCAACAGGAAAAGGGCAGTCTCTTCAACAAATGGTGTGGGGAAAACAGGACAGCAAGATGCTGTACCTGGACCACTTTCTTAAACCATACACAAAAATAAATTCAAAATGGATGAAAGACGTAAATGTGAGACCTGAAACCATAAAAGTCCTAGAAGAGAGCACAGACAGTAATATCTCTGACATTAGCCACAGCAACATTTTTCTAGACATATATCCTGAGACAGGGAAACAAAAGCAAAAATAAACAATTGGGACTACATCAAAATAAAAAGCTTCTGCATAGTCACAGTGAGGGAAACAATCAACCATACTAAAAAGACAACCTACGGAATAGGAGAAGATATTTGCAAATGACATATCCAATAAAGGGTTAGTATCCAAAATTCATAAAGAACTTATACAACTCAACACTCAAAAAATAAATAATCCAATTTAAAAGTGGCTGAAGACATGAACAGACACGAACAGATTTCTCTAAGAAAGACATACAGATGGCCAACAGACACATGAAAAGATGCTCAACATCATCATCAGGGAAATGCAAATCAAAAGCACAATGAGATATCCCCTCACACCTGTCAGACTGGTTAAAATAAAAAACACAAGGCACAAGAAACGTTGGTGAGAATGTGGAGAAAAAGGAACAATTGTGCACTGTTGGTGGGAAGGCAAACTGGTTCAGCTACTGTGGAAAACAATGTGGAGGTTCCTCAAAAACTTACAAATAGAATTACCATATAATCCAGTAATTCCACTATGGGGTATTTACTCAGAGAATATAAAAAACACTAATTAAAAAAGATATATGCAACCTTATGTTTATTGCAGGAGTTTTTACAATAGCCAAATTATGAAAGCAACACACGTGTCCATCAACCGATGAATGTATAAAGAAGATGTGATTGTGATACATACACACACACACACACACACACACACACACACACACTGGAATTTTACTGAGCCACAAAAAGAGTGAGATCTTGTCATTTGCAAAAACATGGATGGATCTAGAGAGTATAATATTAAGTGAAATAAGTCAATCAGAGAAAGACAAATATATGATTTCACTCATATGTGGAATTTAAGAAGCAAAACAAATGAACAAAGAATAAAAGAGACAAACAAACAAAAACCCCCCAGACTTTTACATACAGAGAACAAACAGATGGTAACTAGAATGGAGGTTTGTGGGGGATGGGTGAGACAGGTAAAGGGGATTATGAGTACACTTACCATGATAAATACTGAGTAAAATATAGAATTGTTGAATCACTATATTGTATACCTGAAACTAACATAAATTATATGTTAATTATACTGCAATTAAAACTAAAAAATAAATAAGAATAAATTCCCTTCGAATGGGTTTTTAAAAATAATTTTTTTGGTAATTTACCATGCCACTTATATAATATTGTTTTTAAACCTGGGCAAGATAGGGCCCTTTCCTGCTCTCTTTCCTGTAGAGGTCCTCCTCTGACTTTTCTGTAGCTCAGCTCTTGCCCAGAGATGTGCCTGGCTGGCACCTGCATCCTACCCCACTTAATGCTTTGAGATTCTAGACTAGTTTCCAGCCTCCAATGTGATTAAGTATAGAAACTGGAGTAAGTCTTTCAAAATTCTATGGCAATTTGAAAGAGAAATTTTGTTTGGTTAATTTTATAATGAAAAAACAATGGGATTGTATTTATGTGTGTTATTATTTCATTTTTCTAGGAATTTATTTATTACCTTATGTATACATAGTAGGCCCCAATAGTATTCCCTTTTAGTTCTCATTTTTTCAGGATGAAAACAAAAACTATAACAACTCCTCCAAACCTGTTCTTCTTTCTTATTTTAATGCACACTTGACTTCAATTTCAACCTCTCTCCACCCCCTGCAACATGGATTATCATTGCTCAACCACAACTAGTTGTCTATCTCTGAGCCAACTACAATTCCATTCTGTGCTTCTTAAGGTATGGTGGATAAAAAGGGCTAGTATTTTACATGCTCTACATGTTTGGTTACGTAACTCAAATTGTTTTGTGACTTCATTTTTAACACCTCCTCTCGCTAAAAAAGCTCATCATTTTTATCTGGATGATGAGCCAGTAGATATTTCACTATACTGGACTAATAGCTTCCAAACTAATCTATAGTTCCTCCTAGACTTCCTTGTGGTTTTATACCTGATTGTTTGGATTTCATTATATTGTAATATTGTATTAAAAATTGCAAGCCACAGAGCTAATTTGATCAGATTTTTTTTACTTGTTTTAGGGAAGTGTTTAAAATAACTGAAAATTACATATTAAAAATCTGAATTTGTGGTTTCTTTTGACAAACTGGCAACCCTAGGCCTGGATTATCACATAGCAAAAATTGGCTGGAACTATCTTCTGCTCCCTTTAGAGAGGGCATAGGTTCTCCATGGATAAAGAAAATGTAGTATATATACAATGGAATACTACTCAGCCATAAAAAAGAATGAAATCTTGCTATTCACAATAACATGGGTGAACCCAGAGGGCATTATGCTAAATGAAATAAATCAGAATAAATAAGACAAATACCATATGATTTTACTTATACATGAAAACTAAAAAACAAAGCAAATGTATGAAACACAACAGAAACAGACTCACAAAGATAAAGAGCAAGCTGGTAGTTGCCAGTGTAGGGAGTGCAGCGGGTGGTATAAACAAGTGACAGATGGTAACCACATTTATCCTGGTGAGCACTTTGTAATATATTGAATTACTGAATTACTATGTTGTACACCTGAATCTAATATAATATTGTATGTCAACCATAAGTTTAAAAAATTGATTTCATGGATTTTGACTCTGTTCCCCAATCCTTTATCCCAGTGGGTAAATATCTTTCATATATTGTATAATGTCAAGGAATGTGGAAAAATATTCAAATATTATCAAAATTCCTCTATTTTTAGGTATTTGTATCAAATTAGAGAAAGATAAAAAATGTGTGGATTTTTGGTTCCAAAGCCCAGAAATACTGATTCAATAAGTCTCTTAGGGGGTCCAGAATTCTACATTTTAACAAAGTGGACCAGGAACTGTGATGCAAAAATCAGGTTGACAGAGCCTGAATTGCACATCAACAGTTATGAAGGGAATTCTGAGAGAAACCATACTCTAAGTTTTTGAGGTACACAGCAGAGAAAACAATATAGCCCCCCTGTAACATCTGTTCATGCCACTATCATATACAGATTATTGGAATGAATAGTCCAAGAACTGGGCAGTAAATAAGTTCTTAACATTTTCCTTTTTTCAAATACGTTCACTCTTTTAGTTTGCATTAAGAACCATATTTAGTATATTTTAATTACCTCAGCTCTGAGAGCGGTTCATTGCTAACTATGTCAAATGTCAAACCACTGAAAAACTCCCAACTTCAGTTCTTGATGGCTAGGTATGATTTTGCTGCCAGTGAGTAAGTAGCCCCCACCACCAGTATCAGAGTCTCTAGGATCAAATTTATACTTGAATTTCCAGTCTACCTTTTTTCTTTTTTCTTTTAAAGATTTTATTTTTAAGTCATCTCTACACCCAACATGGCGAATAAGAGTCTCATGCTCTAGCAACTGAGCCAGCCAGGTACCCCTTTTCAGCGTACCTTTAATTCTGTGGGGGCAAAAGTGTTTTCCAAAACAACACCCAATCAAGCACTCTGCAATTTCACTCTAGGCTTCCATTTCCAGTGGGCTCCTACCTGGCAATGGATTCTAAGAAATTGTGTTTGGATCAAATACCTTAAGCCTCATTGAGGAAGGACTGATAAATATACTATATGTAAGCTGATAACTAAGTTTGTATACTTCTATTGGTGGTAGTGGGAGGAACTGATGGAAGAAAAAGGGTTAAATTTCATAAAGACCTGAGAGGTGAAGTCAAGAATGAAACACTAAGAACTTACATTTGGAGCACTGTCCTGGAGTCTGCAACTTCACCCCATCACCAATTGTCAAGGTATCATAGCCAATCTCCAGATCAAATTCTTCAAAATTTATCTGGATAACCTAGCAATGACCAGAAACAAACACATCAAATGCATCACAGTATAAATAAAAAAACAAAAAGAAAGCAATGGCAGAAAACATTTAAAATGCACAATGAATATCAGACTGTATATATATACACATATGTTAAATATACCAAAGCAGCAGACCATTTCAGATTATTCCTAAAGTTCAATAATTATTATAACGTAATTTTTATTTGCTGTATTGTACCTTCTGTAATACTTTTCCAATGAACTGCTATGGTTTCTGTTTTAGAACCCTTTTATTTGAAGCGTTTGAAGCATAATTAATGCAAATCTACTTTAAGAAAGCTTTATAAAAAGTACATGTAGGTGGACAGTGGTTCTCCATACATTGTCATCAGGTATACCTTGTTCTATTGTGCTTTACTTCATTGGGCTTTGCAGATATTATGTTTTTAACAAATTGAAGTTTTCTGGCAACCTGGTGTCAAGCAGTAGCATTTTGCTAACAGCATTTGCTCACTTTGTGTCTCTGTGTCACGTTTTGGTAATTCTCACAATATTTCAAACTTTTTCATTATTATTATATTTGTCATGGTAATCATATCAGTGATCTTTGGTGTTACTACTGTAATTGTTTTGTGGTGTTATGAACCGTGCCCATATAACACAGCGAACATGATAAATGTTGTGTCTGTTCTGATTGCTCCACCATCTGGCTGTTTCCCCATCTCTTGCCCTCCCTATTCCATGTGACACAACAATACTGGAATTAGGCCAGTTTATAAACCTACAATAGCCTCTAAGTGTTCAAATGAAAGGGAGAGTCACATGTTTCTCACTTGAAATTAAAAGCTAAGAATAATTAAACTTAGTGAGAAAGGCATGTTGAAAGCCAAGAAAGGCTGAAAGCTAGACCTCCTGGGTCAGTTAGCCAAGCTGTAAATGCAAAGGAAAAGTTCTTGAAGGAAATTAAAAATGCTACTCCAGTGAACACATGAACGATGAGAAAGCAAAACAGCCTTATCACTGATATGGAGAAAGTTTGAGTGGTCTGGTTAGAAGATCAAAACAACCACAACATTTCCTTAAACTACAGCTTAGTCCAGAGCAGGGCCCTAACTCTATTCAATTTTAAGAAGGCTGAAGAGAGGTGAGGAAGCTATAGAAAAAAAGTGTGAGGCCAATGGAAGTTGGTTTGTGAGGTTTAAGGAAAGAAGTCAGCTCCATAACATAAAAGAGCAAGGTGAAGCAGCAAGTATTGATGTAGAAGCTGTGTCAAGTTATCAAGAAGATCCAGCTAAGATAACTAATGAAGGCAGCTACTCCAAACAACAGATTTTCAATTGTAGATGAAATAGCCATATATTGGAAGTAGATACCAGCTAGGACTTTTATAGCTAGAGAGGAGAAGTCAATGGCTGGCTTCAAAGCTTCAAAGGGAAGTCTGACTTGTTAAGAGCTAATGCAATGTGGCAAACTTCAGTGTTGTCTTATTTTAAGTCATCCAACCTTCAGCAACCAGCACCCCCATCAGTCAGCAGCCATGAACATCTGGGCAAGACCCTCCACCAGCAAAAAGATCATGACTCACTGAAAGCTTAGATGATGGTTAGCATTTTTAGCAATAAAATGTTTTTTAATTAAGGCATGTACAATATTGTGTTTACACATAATTATATTGCTTACTTAATAGTCTACAGTATAGTGTAAACATAAATTTTATATACACTGGGAAACAAATTATTCATCTGACTTTAGCATGATATTTGCTTTTTTGGGAACTGAACCCACAATGATATAGTACTGAGGTACTATAAAAAAATAACAGGTAAACCCAAAGTTAGTAAAAGGAAATAACAAATATCAGAGTGGAAATAAATGCAATAGAGGCTTAAAAAAACAAAACAACAGAAAAGATCAGTGAAACTAAGACCTAGTTCTTCTTTTTTTTTAAGATTTTGTTTATTTATTTGACAGAGAGAGATAGTGAGAGAGGGAACACAAGCAAAGGGAGTGTGAAAGGGAGAAGCAGGCTTCCCGCCGAAGCAGGGAGCCCGATGTGGGGCTTGATCCCAGTACCCTGGGATTATGACCTGAGCTGAAGGCAGATGCTTAATGGCTGAGCCACCCAGGTGCCCTAAGACCTAGTTCTCTGAAAAGATAAACAAAATAGATAAACTTTAAGCTAGACTCACCAAGAAAAAAAAGAGAGAGAGGAACCAAATAAATAAAATCAAATATGAAAGAGGAGACGTTAGATTTCGTATCAGAAATAGAAAGAATCAGGTTGGGGAGGGATGGTGAAATACGTGATAGGGATTTATGAGTACACTTATCATGATGAAAAAATAAAAACTACACAGTATTGTATGTCAATTAAATCTCAATAAAATTGCAAAAACAAACAAAGAAATACAAAGAATCATAAGAGTACTATGAACAATTACCTTGCGACACATGGGGCAGCCTAGAGAAAATGGATTAATTCCTAGAAACATACAACCTTCCAGGACTGAATCATGGAAAAACTAGAAAATCTGAACAGACTGATTACTAGGAAGGAGATTGAATCAGTAATCAAAAACCTCCCAATAAGCAAAAGTCTAGGATCAGACAGTTTCACTGATGAATTCTACCAAACATTCAAAGGAGAATTAGTACCAATTCTTCTTAAACCCTTCCAAAACATAGAAGAGGAGGGAAAATTTTCAAACTCATTTTATGAAGCCAGCATTACCCTGAAACGAAACCAGACAAGGACTCCACAAGAAAAGAAAATTACAGGCCAATATCCCTGATGAACATAGCTGCAAAAACCCTCCACTAAATACCAGCAAGTGAAATTCAACAATACATTGAAAGAATCATAGAGCATAATCAAGTGGGATTTATTCCAAGTATGCAAGGAAAGGTCAACATCTGCAAATCAATTAATGTGCTAAACCACATTAACAAAATGAAGGATAAAAATTATATGATTATCTCAACAGATTCAGAAAAAGCATTTGCCAAAATTCAAAATCCATTTTTCATAAAAACTCTCAACAAAGTGGGAACAGAGAAAACATACCTCAGCATAGTAAAGGCCTTTTATGACAAGCTTACAGCTAACATTATTATTATTTTTTTTTAAAGATTTTATTTATTCACTCTACAGAGATAGAGACAGCCAGCGAGAGAGTGAACACAAGCAGGGGGAATGGGAGAGGAAGAAGCAGGCTCACAGCGGAAGAGCCTGATGTGGGGCTCGATCCCACAACGCCGGGATCACGCCCTGAGCCGAAGGCAGACGCCCAACCGCTGTGCCACCCAGGCGCCCCCAGCTAACATTATATTCAACCGTGAAAAGCTAAAAACTTTTTCTCTAAGATCAGAAACAAAACAAGCATGCCCATTCTTGATCATAATACTATTTCAGTATAACCACTTATATTCCTAGCCAGAGCAATTATATAAGAAAAACAAATAAAAGACATCCAAATTGGAAAGGAAGAAGAAATACTGTCACTATTTGTAGATGACATGATATTAAATATAGAGAAGACCTAAAGACTTCACTAAAAAAATTGTTGGAACTAATAAATGCATTCAGTAAAGTGGAAAGATTCAAAATCAACATACAAAAATTTGTAGCATTCCTAGACACTACAAATGAACTATCAGAAAAATTAAAAAAACAATTCCATTTACAATTTCATCAAAACAAATAAAATACTTGGCAATAAATTTAACCAAGGTGGTGAAAAGACCAGTAAACTGAAAATTATAAGACATCGATGAAAGAAATTGAAGACACAAATAAATGGAAAGACATTCTGTGCTCATGGATTAGAAGAATAAATATTGTTAAAATGCCCATACTACCCAAAGCAATCTGCAGATTCAATGCAGAATAGATAACCCAGGAACAAACCCAAACATATATGGTCAATTAATTTGTGACAAAGGAGACAAGATTATATAATGGGGAAAGAGTCTTTTTAATAAATGGTGATGGGAAAGCCGGATAGCCACATGCAAAAGAATGAAAAGAGACCACTATTTTGCATCATACACAGACATTAACTTAAAATGCATTAAAAACTTGAATATGAGACCTGAAACCTTAAATCTCATTGAAGAAAACATAAGCAGTAAGCTCCTTGACATTAGTGTTGGCAACGCTTTTTGGATTTGAACCAAGAACAAAGGCAACAAAAAACAAATAAACAAGTGGGGTTGCATCAAGCTAAAAAAAGCTTTGTGCAGCAAAGGAAACCATCAACAAAATGAAAAGGCAATCTATGGAAAAGGAGAAAATATTTTTAAATCAGATATTGAAAAGGGGCTAATATCCAAAACATATAAAGAACTCATACAAGTCAACAACAACAACAACCAAATAATCCAATTAAAAATGGGCAGAGTATCTGAATAGACGTTTTTCTTTTCTTCTTCTTTTAATTTTTTAAAGTATATTTGACACACAATGTTACATCAGTTTAAGGTGCACACCATAGTGATTCAGCTTCTCTATGTTATGCTCTGCTCATCACAACTGTAGCTGCCATCTGTCACCATATAATGCTATTACAGTATCATTGACTATATTCCCTATGGCTTTTATTCCCGTGACTTCTTCATTCCATAACTGGAAGCCTATAACTCCCAATCCCATTCACCCATTTTACCCATCCTCTGACACCCTCTCCTCTAGCAACATTCAATTTGTTCTCTGTATTTGCAGGTAAACAGACATTTTTCAAAAGGGGACATACAAATGACCCACCAGTACATGAAAAGATGCTCAACATCACTAATCATCAGGAAACTGCAAATCAAAACCCCAGCATAGATCACTTCACACCTGTTAGAATGGCTATTACCAAAAAGACAAATAACAAGTGTTGGTGAGGGTGTGGAGAAATGGGAGCACTTTTGCACTGTTGTTGGGAATGTAAATTGGAGCAGTCACTATTTAAAATAGTATAGGATTTCCTCAAAAAGTAAAAAATAGAATTACCATATAATCCAGCAATTCCACTCTGGGTATTTATCTGACAAAAACAGAAACACTAATTTGAAAACACATATGTACTCCTATGTTCACTGCAGCATTATTTACAATAGCTGTGGCATGAAAACGACCTAAAATGTCCTTTGATGAATGGATAAAGAAAATGTGTTTATATATATGTAATGGAATATTATTCAGCCATAGAAAATAATGAAATATTGCCATCCACAACAATATGGATGGACATGAGGGTATTATGCTAAATGAAATAATTCAGACAGAAAAAAGATAAATACCATATGATCTCATTTTTATATATAATCTAAAAATAACCTCTGAGCTCATGGATATAGAGAAAAGATGGGTGGTTGCCTGAGAGAGGGGCACGTGGGTGGCTGAAATGAGTGAACGTGGTCCAAAGGTACAAATTTCCACTTACGAAATAAATAAGTAATGGGGATATAATGTACAGCATGGTGACTATAGTACTGCACTGCATATTTGAAATTATCTAGGAGAGTGGATCTAGAAAGTTCTCATCACAAGAAAAAAAATTAACTGTGTATGGTGATGGTTGTTAGCTGTATTTACGGTGGTGATCATTTTACAATATATATGAATATTGAACTATTACATACATCTGAAACTAATGTCACGTCAGTTATACTTCAGTAAGCAAATAAAGGCAGTTGGGAATGGGAAAAAAAAAAAAAGAATTAAAAATAGAGGTATTGATTTGCCAAAAAAAAAAAGTAACTAACATACTGTTTAAAAATAAGTTTACCTTAGGGGCGCCTGGGTGGCACAGCGGTTAAGCGTCTGCCTTCCGCTCAGGGCGTAATCCCGGCGTTGTGGGATCGAGCCCCACATCAGGCTCCTCCATTATGAGCCCGCTTCTTCCTCTCCCACTCCCCCTGCTTGTGTTCCCTCTCTCGCTGGCTGTCTCTATCTCGGTCAAATAAATAAATAAAATCTTTAAAAAAAAAATAAGTTTACCTTAAGTTTTCTGCTGTTCTGGACATGTTTCCGAATGCTCAAATTGAAGGACTATTTTCTTTGGTAAAGAGGCGGTACAAGTTTTACTCGGCATAGGAATGACCTCAGCAGTATTTGGAGACTGAAACTATCTCCCGAATGCGAGGGGAGGGTCTTTGCAAGACCACGGCAGAGGCTTCTGTAACAGCCTTACGGTCCTTCCAGTCAGATTTGTACAGACACCCGAACTGAAACACACACGCTTTACCACATTTAAATGTATCTTTCATGAGAAACCACCAAGTAAAGTACGGGTTGAATGGTTTAAAAAAAAAGAAAAAAAAAAAAGAAAGAAAAAGAAGAATCTTTTGGATTTCGGCTTTAGCAAATTCCTTGTTTTTGTGCCGCTTCTAATGCCTGGTGCAGGATCCCCTCAAGCCCATCAGTGTTGTCCGCCATCTTCAAGTTCTTCAGGCGCAGCTCCTCACACTTGCTTTTCAGAAATGGGTACTCCTTTTGTGTCGCTTCCACTGCTGTGTCCAGGTCCTCTGGCTGTACTTCAGCTCGTTCACGATGGGTACCATGGGCAGCACCAAACTCCCAGGCCTGAGAACACACGGGTTGGAGGACACACGGGAAGATTTGAAACTTGTAAGTAATCAAATTCCACCAGCTTTGCCTCAGGAAAGTTCTTGAGAAAGGTGCGACCGCATGGTGCGCGCTACTTGTCTCAGGCACCACCGACGCCTGTCTCTAAGGGCTGTCCTTCGGGAGCGGGTCGACCTTGAGGTATAAAGACTGTTTCTTCAAAGGCGACTCTTTAAACAAGGAAGTCCCAAACTGCTCCAGTTTATCTACCTCAGCCTTAGTGCCTAGAACCTCAGCGGGTTCCCCGCAAGCGCTGATCCCTTCCCAGCGCGGCAAGCGCTGACCCCCGCTGAGGAGGCGGGGCATCGGCTGAGCCCGCGCAGCGTGCGGCTCTCGGCGGGAAGGCTGGTGGGAGCCCCAGCGCGGGAAGACTGGCGGTCCCTCCTCGCCCGTGGCTGCCGAGGCCCTAGAGCAGTCTGCACCCTGGAAGTACCATCCGCTGAGGCTGAAAGCACCGACTTGCTGGGAGGTGAGTCTTCTTCCGCTCCAGTCACCACACTGTTTGCTCAACCGTAGGCCTGGTTGGCCCGCACTAGGGGCGTCCTTGGGGCCCGCCTTCTCCACCACCTCCTGACAGGTTAAAGTGTGGGTCATCCAGCTTGTCCCACTGCAGTTTTGTAAGATCCCCCGGGGAGCGGAAACGGGACCCTAGCCCACCTCCTCAGGGGGCCTTTTCCTCCCTCGCCTGCCGTCTCGTTTCCTCGAGGCAGTGGATTGAGGCAGGGTCTCTTTTGCAGTTTTCATGATGGGGGTGGCTCTTTGCTGGCGGCGAGGTCAAAGCAGTCAAATTCTAGCCTTATGGCCTGCTCCTCGAAGAGGTGGCCATTTGGCTGTTGGCTTCTTTCTTCTGAGGACTTGGAGACGTGGCCCCTCCCATCCTTCTGAGGGCCCTCCTGGGCGGTGTTCCAGGGCCAGAAGCGTCCTCAGGGCAGGTCTGCGCTCGCTGGATCAGGGAGAGCACCGGTAGGCGCGCGGCCTCAGTGGCCCCGGCCTAAGAAACAGAGACCTGGTGTGAGCTTCCAGGAGCAGCCCTGTCAGGGTCCTCTGTTCTTTCTTGGGGCTCCAACCCCTGTAAGGTCTAATAGGATTAAGGAGGTGGATGTAATGCTTTTCTAAGGAATATGAATATTTTCCTCCAAGCCTTGCTCAGGGCTGCAAGACATTCGCCTGGAGATGCCGCTTGGATTTCAAGACTCCCCAGAGTCTGGGGAAAGCTTGAGGGATCCAGGCCAGCCAGGGGAGACCAGGCAGGCCCACTGGAACCCCTGTCTTCGGAGGCCGGTCTTACATCCCCTGGAGGGGAGTCCGCATTGGTCACTGCTGGTTTCTGGAGAATTCCTTTGGTTGTTTTGGTGTGCACTTCCTTGGTGAACTTTAGTTCTCCTTCTGGGTCCAGATTTGATGAAAAATTTCTAATCCAGTGGTGTCTTCCAGAGCAAACAAGCCTCAAGTTTGCTGCTTAAAATCCTGTGTTTTTGTGCTCCTGGAGAGATGTCTGAAAAGTCATCTTTATAGCCTTGGCTGTGTTCTTGGGTGGCACATTTTCTTTCTGCAGCGTATGATTTTCTGGTGTGTGTGTGAGACTGAGAGAGAGAGAATGAGATAGAGCATCAGAACAGGGGTCATAGGAGAGCAAGTATAGCTAGAGACAGGTGGAAGTTTTATGGTCTTTCCTGACAGCGCCTCAGAAGTCACAGTTACACTGCAGTATTGTTCAACAGCAAATCACTTAAGGAGTACAGATTCAAGGAGGGGGCTATGGTGTTTAGACTCCACCTCTTGATAGTGGTGTGGCAAAGTCACGTGTCAGAAGAGTAACTGTGATACAAGGTATGGTTGAAAACTTAAAGTACAGTCTGTCACCAGAGGCAACCAGCTAGTGAATATCCTTTAAAATGCTTACCAAAGAGACAATGCTGTATGTGCACTATGCTTCCTTTCGTTTAATATTTAATCCTGGAAATATCTCTTATGCTAATTGTAAATCACATTCATTCTTTGTAATGATTTCAGGCTGTTCTTTTCCATGGATTACCATTATTTTAAGAAATGCTTTCATACTTTAAAAATTTAGATTTTTCTTTTTCTTTTCTTTTTTTTGGCTAATGGAAAGTAATCTTGTGGTGAATATCCTTTTAGATATTTTCATGAAATTTTGCAAGATTATCTTTGGGTAAATTCTTGGAATTGGTGAATGGCTGGTGGTGGATTGGTGAATGGATTGGAATGGTGATATGGCTTTGACATATGCTAAAGTTTGTGATAGATATTGCCAAATTTCCTCTCCAAAGGCCATGCTAATTTACGTTGTTATCAATAGTGAATGAAAGCCCCTTGCTTCCCATATCTTGGTCTGTACTCGGTATCATCAAACTTTAACATCTTTACTAATGTGACAGATGAAAAATAGTATCTCGTTATTTTGATTTCACTTTCTTTATGTATGAATGAGGCTGAGCATTTTCCCCTGAGCTTATTGGCTTTTCAAAATTTCATTTTTACTTGGGGGTGGGAGAGGGCTATTATCTGTTTATATTATCTTTTCGTCTTATTAATGTGAGCTTTTGAATATTAAAAATTAGTGTTTTATTTATCATATATATTGCACACTTTAATCCATTTTGTCATTTGCTTAAGGTATTTATTTGCCATGATTTCAAAAGTTTTTTTTGTAATTTAAGTGATTAATCTTACACATTTTAATGTATGGGTTATACAAACTATAACTGTCTTTCACTGCTAAATTACAAACCCAACTCCATATGGTACATTTGATTGGCAAAATTTAGGCCACATGGTTATGCCTTAGGTATAAGGGATCCTGGGAATGCAGAAAATTGGACTTAAAATAAGTTGGCACCATGAAGGTCCACTTCAGTCTCCATCTATTCTCTTCTGGTTTGTTACTAAGTTTGTATTGTTTCTTGGGGACAGAGATATATCTGTTATCTACATAGTTCCTAAGGAAAGTAGAATTTTCTAGCACACTACTGTGGTTCGAAAGTCCTCTCATGCCTTTTTATCAGGAGACAAAAAGGAACTTGAATACAGTAGTCCCCCCATTATCTGGTTTCTCTTTTCATAGACTCAGTTACCAGCAGTCAACTGTAGGCATATGGCCAGAAGGTCAGTAGTAGCCTCATGCTATAACACAATGCCTACATTCTTTACCTTAGTACATCTACTGGGTGTCTTGAAACATATCTCCTATAGATAAGGGGCAACTACTGTGTATCTGTTGGTTTTGCCCCTAGTATGCGGATGAGGTAAATATACTTACAGTAGAGAATTTTCAAGGTGAATAACTCATCTGGAATTGTGTTTTTAGAATTCAGCATAAAGAGTTAATTCATGTATGATTTAGTTATTTTTATTCAAAACAAAATATTTGAAAACCTAGATCCAATTTAATACACTTTTGTTGAACGTATATTATGAATAAGGCCCTGTTCTGCTCTCTACATTCACTGAAGTTACGAGAATTCTTTTATATCCTATAATAACATTTTCAAGTTTTATAGCTTAGTATTCAGGAAGAGGATGAGAAAATGCAATTGTTCATATTAAAAGCATCCAATTTTGGCAACTTTTTGATGGTCTTTTGAGCCAAAGTATATTTATTGCTGCCACACAATAATTGAACACAGTCATAAAAAAAGAAATTACACATATAAAATTAAGTAGAAATGATTAATCTCTTAAAGCACTCTGGTATATTGAATTATTAAGTTAAAAAAATGTATCAACAGTACACTTGTCAGCTTTAGACTATAATTTCCTTTGTAGTGCTACTAAACATGAAATTTGGGGGGAATTTTGAGCCTCACTAAGTCACAATTTAGACATTCAGTTGGCATATATTAGATTTTTACTCTTAAATTTATTACTTTGACTATTTTTATTTATTACTTTCATTACTTTTCTATAAACGAACAGATCTTAAAGAGCATCACATCCAGGTACATGAAGACAGAAATAGTCTGTAATAGAAATGCAATAAGAAATTCTAATTACCCTTTGGCTTTTCTTAATTTTCATGGAAAATCTATTTTGAAATTGAATATCTTTTGATTAAAAAATAATTATCATCAACTCTATTATCTAATGTAAAGGTATTTTTAAGTGCGTGAAATAAAGCAAAAAGTGAATCCACTTTTCTCCTCAATTATTAGGGGTATATATTTTTGTATGGGGGTTATTTGGGAGTGGGTCAGTTATGGTAAGGTGTACAAATGGACTTTAGAGTCAATGCAGAGGAAGAGAAGTAGAGAAAACAGAAATAAGTCATGAAATATGATTTATAAAGACCACATCCTTTTTATTTATTTTTTTTTATTTTAATTTTTTTAAAAGATTTTATTTATTTATTTGACAGAAAGAGACAGCCAGCGAGAGAGGGAACACAAGCAGGGGAGTGGGAGAGGAAGAAGCAGGCTCCCAGCAGAGGAGCCTGATGTGGGGCTCGATCCCAGAACACCGGGATCACGCCCTGAGTCGAAGGCAGATGCTCAATGACTGCGCCACCCAGGCGCCCCAAGACCACATCCTTTTTAAAAACATAGAATCATTATCACCTTAATAAAAATTCAAAAGCCTCCAGAGTGTCACAAGTAGAAAGTTAACTCAGAAAAAGTAAAGCAGAGCTATGCATCCATCCAGTCATTTATCCTATATTCCAGAAAAGTGTCATGGAATACACTTTATCAGTATGGTGACTAAGGTTCCAGGATTACTAATATTTTTAACAAGATTGCTTAAAAGGCTTTGTCCCTTGTCCACAGCACAATGGTTGTGGCTGTGCTCTCATCACATAGCCTCTCATGAAAGTATTCTGGACACTGAAAGTCCCTATGTTAAGTGACTAAGGTTGAAGAAAAAGGAGAAGACCACAGCTTGCAATGCATGAATTAACCAGAAGAATAGGCTGGAGCTGGATAGTTAAAATTGGATTCCATTTTTAGTATCTCTGGTAGTAGTGATAATATGTAACTATAGCTAAAACTGACTAGTACTTTCTCTGTTCAAGTTTCTGTAGCCAGCCTTTAGATGCATCATCTTACTCAACCTTCATCTTCATTCAACCTTCAGCAACCTTGTGAAAGTGGTGCTTTTATTATCCCTATTTAAGAGATGGGGAAACAAAATCTTCAAGAGTTTAAAAATATACCCAATGTTATATGGGCAGAAAACCATTGAGCTAGGAGTCAAATCCAGTTTTATAAGACTGCAGAACTTCAACTCCAAATCACTGAATTTTACTGCTCTTTCCATAGCATCTTTTTATGTGATAAATACATCACCACTCTAGATCTCTTAAAGTGGGGAAAAAAATCAAAGGGAAATTTATTCTACTTTCAAAGTTAAAAATTTAGTCCCTAGGACGAATAGACTACTCTAAATAGGATAGATCTAGTATTTATTTATTCATTTCAATTAACATTTATTGAACACTTACAATAAGCCAGGTCTTCTTCATATTATCCCTCTTCTAAAGATATTACAGTCTAAAAGACAAGTGTGATTGAATTTCAGAGATTCCATAAGACAGATCTGATTAGAGAAATAAAGAAAGTAAAGGTAAATAATAATTATATCAGAATACAAGTGGTAATGGTTGGAAGTGTGGTAGGAGTTTCCTGAGAAGAAAGTTTTTATGAGATAAATTCTTGAAATGAGTCTTCACAGGAAGATATATCTTTGCCAGTCCAGCCTAAGGTAAGGTATAGGGTAGGATGAGGGTTATTAGGTAGTGCTAGTCAGGGATACAGATGGGGGTAAGGAAAAAATCTTGGATAGAGGAGACTGTTAGAAAAGATATGGAGACATGGAAGTGCGTTGACTGCTCTGGACACTGTAAAATCTAGGAGGAACTCCTTGTTTTAAAAGGAAGAAGAAGTTGAAGAAGAAGGTGAAGGAGGAGGAGGCAGCAGGGAGGAAGAGGGGAAGGGAGTGGAAGGAAGAAGAAGAGGGAAGGCCAGACGAAAAAGATGAAGAAGGAGGTGGAAAGAGTGAAAAATAAACCTGGAAAGCAAATCAAGAGTTTTGACTTTAATCCATGTGATAAAAAGAGTTACTGATGAATTTTAAGCCATGAAAAAAAATCATCAAATTTATGTTTTGGAAATATTACTGTTATATGAAAGATGAATTTGAATTGTGGGGAAAGTGGTATGGAAATTTAGCCTACAGAGTAGAATAGAGATAGAAAAAATATCTGTGAAGTATGAAAATAAGTTGATAACTCCTATCCCCATATCATGTAATCATTATAATTCCAAACCTACAGGACTATAATTAATTAACACAGCACAATGTCTGGCAAATAACACATGCTCAATACATACTTGGCTCAGAATTATGGCCTTGAGGTAATTTGAAGGAAAGAAATAATTGTTCAGTAGAATAAATTTTCAAATGATTGTAGGTGATCATGGGAACTTTAACACATTACTCTTCACAGTCTTCATCACTTACTCCTGAGGAGTACAGCATCAAAGTGAAAATGAACAAAATGAAAAATATATCGCATTGGTGTTTCAGATGTCACTATATGTGCCCATTAGGAGGGAATGGAGAGGGACTTAAAATAATCAATTTATGACTTTGTTTGCAAAAAATTCCCTTTGAAAATAGTTTTTGTGTAAATTACCTTCTAAAATCTCTAAACACTTTGGGAAATATGGTTTTTTATTATAAAATCACTTTTGTACCTGAGAGAAATAAAAGATTTAATGAGTTTTAGAATCATGGTTGCAAATCTTCATGTTGTACTAGTTATACTCTCTGAAATGTATCCCCCAGCTATGTCAAATAATTTATTTGTTTTCAAGTGAAAAATGCTTCTGGATTAGAATGGCAAATCTCATTTCATTTCTCACTTATAATATCCGCATATCCATTATTGTACTGTTGTTGTTTATCAGTGAAATTGGGGAAAACTATTTCAGGTTTCTTAGTGAGTAAATAACAGTTAAAAGATGATAGAATTTACTTTGTTATCCAAATTCAAATTATGCTAGAAATAATTATTGCTTAGAGGGAGTACATGATTCCCTCCCAAATCAAAGTGCATAGCCATTCAACAAGGTAGGAGTGTCTGTAGACCTTCCTCTTAGATTTGTACACACATAATGCATAACCAAACCATCAAGATTGGGCAGTAGTCCTGCCTCAGTCCTCCTTGAAATCACCTCAGCATTCTAACAATTCACTATTTGAAAATAATGGCAGGTTTAGGCTGTGACCTTGTTTCTAGGTTGCAAGGAGACAAAAAATTTTTAAGGTACCAGAGACATTTCCATAACAAAAGAACAAATATAATTCTTTATATATTCATCTAGCCAGGCTGGAAGACATTTCCTTACTACTTACCAAGGTCATGATTTTCTTTTGGTTTTCCTTTAGGACCTTATGTTAAAATATTGCCGTCTTGAATTTTCATCTTTAATCATTCCCTCTTACTTGGCCTAGAAATATGCTCACATTTTGCATATCAAAAATTCTTTCCCTTAAGGGTTTTTAAACACCTAAAATTAATATCCTTTCTCTTTCTCTTTTTTCCTTTACTATAATAATTGTGGTTCTCCATCTCTTATTTCTGGGAAAAACAATAGTTTCTATCTTTCAAACATCAAAACTGAGTCCTTTCAACTCCTTTACCTTCAAAATTCTCTTCCAACCAGTCAAATAGTCAATTCTACCCCCCCCATGTCTGTCTTCTTTCTGATCGTGCTGTCCAGGAGGAAATTTTCATGATCTCGTGTCTGAATTATTGTAATTGTCTTTGCTGGGGAGGAAAAATTTTACTGTATCCTTCAAGCTTCTGGTTGGTCTAAGAATCAAATTGATATGAAAAAGATTAACAGGAGAAAATCAAATTTAATTTTGTACATATGAGAATCCCATAAAAGTGAGATTCCAAAGACAGGCAAAATGAGATATATATGTCATCCCAAACTAAGAAGAAAGGGGTGTGGGCTGGGATTTCAAAGGGAAGGAAAGCAAATCACAGGAAGATGAAAAGGAGTTCATATTTGGTAAACAAATGTTTGCTGGGCCATACAGAAACAATGGGACACAGAAAGGAATTTTAACCAATAGACTTTGCTTAATTTCTTTCTGTCCACTATTCTAGTTAATATTATACTGTATTTATCTACGGTGATAGCTCTCTTCCTAGAGTAGGTTCTCTATCTAAATTCTTTTAGACAGTTGGGAGAAGGTCAAAGTTTCTTCCTGAGTCTTTTGGGCTTTTATTGTTTTCAGTTCAAACTGATCTGTATGCAAAAGTGACACATTTTGGGGTGACTGATTCTGAAATCCTACCTCTTCAAACTGTTTTTTTCCGCTTTAGAACCCCTCCCTTTGAGCTATTCTAAACAAAGCTGCAGGATTAATTCTTCTAAAGCACAGCCCCCCTCCCCATACGTAAGTAATACTCATGCTAATAACAATAACAACAACTACAAAATTCAATTGCTTCTCATTTTCTTCAGAATTCTTTACCTAGCATCCATAACCCTTCTAATTCTGGAAGGTTTGAAACCTATTTTCACAGTTATATTTCTCACTATTCTTTTTCGTGCATCCTATTTGCTTTCTCATTTTATTCCCACTTCCCATCACCTCAGGCTTTCCACCCATATGCTTTTTTTGTTTGTTCTTTTCTTTGTCAGAAATCCTGTGTTCTTCAGTTGAAATCTTACCTATCATTTAAAACTCATCCCATCCCATCTTCATTAAAACTCGTCCCACAAAGAAGATGGGATGGGATTCTTAATAATCAAGAATATTATCAATTCCTTGATAAGTTGTCTCTGTCCTATGAACTAAGTTTTAAAAACAATTTTTGCTTTTGGTAGAAACAAGTTATCTAGGCAGAAGTTTTCTTTTGATCCAGTTATTTTCTTTTGCATAAGTTCATTAACACAAGGAAATTTGTAGAGAGGGGCTGACTGCATTTGTTGGACTCAGAGAAAGTTTAGTTGTAAATGGAATATTTTGGATATTATCATCATTCATCTACAAAAAGCCCCCTCTTGTTTATTTTTTTCCCTTCGTCCCCATTCCTTTTGCCATTTTCCTCTGCTCATGTAATAAGTGCAAATAAATTGTGTCTTTTGTTTATGTGTTCTTATAAAATGAGTACTGTTGGTGCAAATATATTTAATTTAAATGGTTTTCTTCTATGCATCTAATTTTATTTCTTATTTTTTATCTATGTTGCAACGTGACTCTGTAGTTTACTTATTCTAACCAATGCCTAGTACTCCGTGTAGCTGTTTTTTAGACATATGTGTGTATCTTCATAAAAGTTATTAAAATATAGAAATGACTTTATGTGGATTGTTAAATAGTCTCTACTTAGGGTTTCCTGAGGGCTCCTTCACTAGATCTTTGGATCTGTCCACAATCCAGCATCTACAGGGTTAACATGGAGCCCTCTTTTTTGGGGGGGTGTGGAAGTGGGAGGTCTCTAGGACACTGCTTTACTGCTGAGGCTGATACTCATTTTGACTGGCTGGGGCTGGTGTTATGAAATGTGTTACATATTTTGAGTATCACCCTAATTGGTGTGAATCTACCATATTTGGCTTATTTGTTCTTCCAGTGACAGACACTAGATTGCTTCCAGTTTGCTGCTGCCTCAAACAATGCTTGATGAACATCTTTGTGTATGTCCCCTTATGGACAGGTGTGAGAATTTCTTGTGATATGCTATTTAATATGTTACAGAATTTCTGGGTCATAGGTTGAAGCTGGGTTTTTGACCCATCATCTGTTCACACAGGAATGAGTAAACAAAGAAAGCCCCAGGGAAGCAAATCTCCTTTAGGCAGTAGGGTGGGATTTACATAAAACCTATTGTAGAGAACTTAATCACATGGTCATGAGTAGCTGCAATGAAGGATGGAAGATGTAGTTTCTAACTGTTTTGCTATGTGCTCAGATAAAATTATTACCGTATAAGAAAAGGAGATAGATTTTATAGAACTATTAACAATCTGCCATGTGAACAAGAAAGGGTTAACTTAGAAGGCCAGGGTTGCTCAAATTCTGCACATTCAGAAGAAAAGCTTGTCTTCAGGACTGACCCTTGATCAGTTCTTGGGAGATGAGCTCTGAGTTTTTGGAATATTTTGCCTGGTAAGTGTTTTTGTATGCATAAGTCCCTAGTCCTTGAGGTAACAGTTTGATCATCTAATTTATGTAAACAATGTGATTTATGATAAACACTTGTGCTTTGTGAGGGGCTGGAGTCTAAGTAGCTGAGGTCAGTCACGCAAGCAAGTACCACATGCCTATGTTACTGCCCCCACTAAGCCCCTTGAACTCTAAGGCTCAGGTGAGCTTCTCCGGTTGACAGTGTTTGGCACACATTTTCACACACTTGCTGGGAGAATTGAATGTATCCATGTGATTCCACTGAGAGAGGATACCTGGATACTTGTGTCTGGTTTCTCTTGGAGTTTGCACCATAACCCTGTTCCCTTTGCTGATGTCAGTTGACATCTTTTTGCTATAATGAACCATCAATGTAAGTTTATTTTCTGAGTCTGGTGATCTTTCTAGCAAATCATCAAGGCTAAGTGTGGTCTTGGGGATTCTTGACACAAACCCAAAGTTCATCCTTAAAATACTGAAAAAGAAGAAATTCAGTACTGTAAAATATTTACAACCCAATGCATAAATATATAAATTTTTTGGAATTTTCTCCTCTCCCCCCACTCCCAATTTAAAGTTTCTGAGAATAAATTGAGTATATGAGAAGTTGCATTAATTCTTTCAAATCACAATGATACTCTGTAGCTCAGTAAATCCGATACTGAATCACATCAGAGAGTTATGCAGCATCAAATACATCCCTAAAACTCATTCAGAGTCAAACTTATCTGGTCTTACCACTGAGGTTGGAGAAGGGCAGGCATCTTCAAGTACGTTTCCCACACTTGATTAGTTCACTGTTCACTGCTTGAAGGAGCTACCTTAAGGAGAGAATTGGAAAAATAACACCCTTTTTACTAGTTATCATTTGAGTTGGCATGGAAACATTGTTACAATAAGTTGGCATGGTAACCGTCTTCTCCATGATCCTGAAGAACCTGAAGAGTAGGGCTTGAAATTTTGGCGCACATTTTAGAAGGTTGCTAATCCCTGATACAACACAATACTTTTGTGTTTTGGATTCCTATTTGTTCTCCTATTTATAGTTATGTACTTTTCTTGAAAAGAAATATTTCTTGCTTATTATTCTGAATATATTACTCTAACTTGAGCATCTAGCACAATCATTTTGCATGATAATTGTCTTCAAAGCTATTCAATTTATTTATATAGTGGTTGTAAAATTTTTTCCTCTTGGACTAATGCTAATTCTCATTAGCCATATAGTCTACTTTCTATTCTCTATGTTAATTTTCACCCATTAAAATGTACTCATTTTAATAGTGTCAAATATAAAACATGCCACAAAATTATTTTGTTTTGAGTCTGCAGGTACTACTGAAATCCTAGTACTTAGGTAAAAGAAATAAAGGTGAATGTTTGGGTAAATAGAGGTTAGTGCTGTCAAACACTCAATGCACATTCAATTTATGCTATTTTTTATAAATTTGAGAAGAATTGTTATGGGGATAAAAACAAACGATAAGCTGCCTGTGAACTCTTAGGATTTGATAATTTAATGGTTTATTTTTGGTTAGCCTAAGTTTTAGGTTGACTCGTGTTAAATTGCCATTTTTATAAGTGAAAAATGATTGAATATTAGTAATTACATACAGTTCAACCCAATATATTGACCTCATTTTTTCAGGGTATAGTGATTTAGTGTGATTCTAAAGCAACTGTGACTGTAAGTTTCTTAATGGCAGGATTCATATCTGGTTTATCTTTGATGTCTCTTCAGTTTTTTGAAGACAGCTTTGCATATAATATAATGCATATTCATGGGGAATATTTGTAACTTTTCTGACTGGCTAACATTAATTTCCTTTCTTAACAGCACCCTGTCTTTGTTTTGTGGAATTTTCCCTCTTCATCATGTGTATTCTTGTTGGGAGGTAATACTGGTAATAGTCTCCCCCTATGAAGGCAGAAGTATTGAGGACCTCCCTCGCCCTGCTAACTGATGGGCTTGTGAACCTAAGCCAGGTTGATTGGCCACTTGGAGAACTTTAAAATACAAGCAAGTAATGCCAGAATGGAAGAGTAGTTGAAGTAACAGTGGAGTAATCAGAACGTTATATGCTCACAACTGCTCTTTGGTTTCTGCTGCCTTTCCTTGTTGCCTCTTAGCCCCCTGCCCACTTCCCGTTGTGATCTTCCTAATACATTTCCCATCAATTGCTTTTATTTTAAATTAGAATTTATTTCTATTGCTTATAACCGAGAACTCTACTGACAGGACATTTGTTGTTCTTCTTACTGACTCATATTCATGAGTCATTAATGGGTAAATATGAGTAAATAATTAAGTAAATCACGTTCTATGAAAAGTGAAGATAGTACTGATTACCTAATAAGCCTCCAAAATACCTAACTTACCTGTAAAGCAATTCTTAAAGGAAAATTTTAGAGGAATAATCTACTACTCAGGTATGTTGAAGAATGATTTTTTTTTTCTTCAGAATTTTTGCATCTGTCTCCTTTCTGATATTTATTTCAGTCAGCTTCAGATGGACTAGAGAAGGACTAAATATAATTCAGAAGTGCTGAATGATTAACTCTCTACTTCCTAATATTCAATCATTTAATCAATTGATCATTCAGTAGATGTTTATTGAGTCCTTAATATGTCCCAGGAGTTATGCTTTGCCTTGTAGATACAAGGTTAAATAAACAGTAGGTGCTGATGACAAGGTACTTTTCTTAAGGAGGAATCAGTCTAGTACTGCAGCGAGAAGTATACATGATGAAATAACATAAGCTTTGTGTTGGAATTTTGTGCAAATGCAATAGAAGCCTAATGGAGGAGCACCTAAATGTCTGGGAAGGGTCTCATTGATGTCTTCTATTATTTCTCAAGCCCAGTGAGTATCCTTATGATAGCTGCTTTAAATTCTCCATTAGGCATGTTACTTATATCTGTTTCATTTAGATCTCTGGCTGTGGCCTTTTCTCGTTCTTTTATTTGGGATAAATTCCTCTGTCTTGGCATTTTGTTTAAGGCTCTGACTTCTTTCTGTTAGAAAAGCCAGCTATGTGTCCTGCTCCTGAAAGTAAAGGCATTATGAAGAAGAGGTCATGTAGTACCCAAGGCCTGGTGCTTCAGGGCGTGTCTCTGGTGTGTGCTGTGTGTGCTCTGTTATTGTGTTTTGGCCAACTTGTGCCAGTCTTCTGGGGGAGGAGCCCACTGCACTGGGACTGAGGCAAGCTTGGCTGAGAAGGGCAATCCTGCCAGAGCACAGGGGACTGGAGGTTAGTGTAAGCAAGTTAAGCAGCCAGTGTCAATGCTCTTCTGCTTCTGGCAGGTAGCTCTATGTTTATGCTGCAGGGGTGGGTGAGGGAAATGGCATCAGCCAGCTACTTTGTTCCTGGAGGGGTGTCTCCATGAATGCTTCATCTCAGGGATGCCCTCCAAGAAGAGCGAATGATCTCCTCACTGTGTGCCCCAGACATTCTTCAGATCGCTGCCTCCATGTTATCTGCCCCTGGGTTGTTTGCCTATCTTTTCTCCTGGAGCAAGGCAGTGTCCTCCAGGCTCTATCCCAGCCAAGGCTGCTGACCTTTAAGACTCCAGGCTTTAAGCCTTGCTGGTTTTAAGGACTTACAAAATTCAGCCCCTGTCGTTTTCCAAGCCAATGGCTTTGGGGAAATGTATTCCTTCTGTGTTCCACTGTGTGCTTCTCTCTCTCTTTTTCTCTCTCACCCTTCTCTGCAACCATGGCTCCCTCCCCTCTGCAGCACTCATAATCTGTTTCTCCCCTAAACCACATCTCCACACTTCCTACCTTCTTTGATGTGGCCTCTTCTCTCCCTTCACTTGTGGAGTTAGTTCTGTCAATCTTCAGTTGATTTCTGGGGTATTTAAGACGATTTAATAGTTAACCAGTTCTGTTTGTGGGATGAATTGAGCAAAGGGTCCTGAAGAATGAAATAAACAAGATTGGCTTGATGCCCTGAACAGCAGGCTGGAAGAAGCAGAGGAATGAATTAGTGACCTAGAAGACAAAATAATGGAAAATAATGAAGCTAAACAAGACAGAAAGAAGAATTATGGAACATGAGAATAGACCTAGGGAATGCAGTGACTCCATCAAACATAATAGCATTCATATTATAGGAGTCCCAGAAGAAGAGAGAGAAAAGGGGACGGGAAACTTATTTCAAAAATAATAGCAGAAAACTTCCCTCATCTGGGAAGGAAACAGACATCCAAATCCAGGAGGCACAGAAAGCTCCCATCAAAATCAACAGAAGCAGGCCAACACTAAGACATATCGTAGTTAAATTTGCAAAATATAGTTATAAAGAAAAAAAAGTCTTAAAAGCAGCAAGATAAAAGAAGTCCTTAAATTACAAGGGGAAACCCATAAGGCTGGCTGGAGATTTCTCAACAGAAACTTGGCAAGCCAGCAGGGAGAGTCATGTGCTGACTGGGAAAAACCTGCAGCCAAGAATACTCTGTCCAGCAAGGTTATCATTCAGAGTAAGAGTTTCCTAGACCAAAAAAATAAAAAATAAAAACAACAACAACAACAAAAAAACAAAACTAAAGGAGTGTATGACTACTAAAACAGCCTTGCAAGAAATATTAAAGGGGACTCTCTGCATGCAAAGGAGAGACCAAAAGTGACAAAGATAAGAAAAGATCAGAAAAAATCTCCAGAAATAATGATGAAACAAGTAATAAAATGGCAATAAATAACATATCTATCAATAATTACTTTGAATGTAAATGGACAAAATGCTCCAATCAAAAGACATAAGGTGTCAGAATGGATAAAAAAATAAGACCTATCTATATGGCACCTACAAGAAATTCATTTTAGACCTGAAGACACCTGCAGATTAGGAGTGACGTGGTGGAGAAACATTTATCATACAGATGGATATCAAAAGAAAGCTGAAGTAGCAATACTTACATCGGACAAACTAGAGTCTTTTGTTCTTGTATAGTTTTATTCTGCTTTGGTATCAGGGTAATACTGGCCTCATAGAATGATTTTGAATGTGTTTCCTCTGTTCTAGTCTTTGTAAGATTTTGATAAAGATTGTCATTAGTTATTTTTTTAATGTTTGGTAGAATTCACCAATGAAACCATGTAGTCTTGAGCTTTTCTGTGCTGGGAGATTTTGATTTCTAATTCAACTTTCATTCTTGTTATTGGTCTAAGAAGATTTCCTATTTCTTGGATTCAAGATTCATGATTCAATTTTGGTAACTAGCATGTTTTTAGTAATTATCTGTTTCCCCCCCAAGTTATCTGACTTGTTACTATATAATTGTTTATAGTAATTTTTTATCACACTATTCTTATCTGTGGTTATCTGTTGGATTGTTTTCTCTTTCATTTCTCATTTTGGTTTTTGAGCTTTTCTTTTTTTCTTAGTTAATGTAGTTAAAGCATTGCCAATTTTGTTTATTTTTTTTGGAAAAACTAGTCATTATTTTCAGTGTTATGTTATTGTTTATTCTGGTCCCTTTTCTGATTTTTCTTTGTGACTTCCTTCCTCTACTAAATTCCATCTAAGTTTCTTCTTTTTCTAGTTCCTTATGGTATAATGTTAAGTTGTTTACTTAAACTTTTTTTTTTTTAAAGATTTTATTTATTTATTTGACAGAGATAGACAGCCAGCGAGAGAGGGAACACAAGCAGGGGGAGTGGAGAGGAAGAAGCAGGCTCATAGCGGAGGAGCCTGATGTGGGGCTCAATCCCACAACGCCGGGATCACGCCCTGAGCTGAAGGCAGACGCTTAACCGCTGTGCCACCCAGGCACCCCTACTTAAACTTTTTTTCTTAAAACAAACAATTATAGCATAAATTTCACTCTAACATCGGCTTTTGCTGCATCCCCCCCCAAGTTATACATTATTATAATAAGCACTGAGTAATGTATAGATTTATTGAATCATTATACTGTACACCTGAAACTAATATAATACTGTATATTAATTATATTTCAATAAGATAAAGAAAGTTAAAAATCATAGTGATAAACCAAATAAATAAATGTCTAGGAAGGAGGAAAATAAGTATGTCAAAGCAGAAAATGTGATACTTGGGTTTAGTATTGAAAGAAGGAAAAGATTTTTACAAGTGGAAGGAACAGGAAGTAAGTGGATATATTTGATTAGTCATAATGAATGTGTCCTAGGTAATGGGCATATCACTGATAAAAATTTAGTGGTTTAATACAAGCATTTTAAGATAGATGAATGGATTGATGAATAACAGTGTGTAGGTTACAATGACATTTTGAATTAACTTAGAGTTTTAAGGATTCTTACTCTCTCTTTTATTAATCCACATAGGTAATTATGAATTCAAATTGAGAAATTTCCCAGGCTATGTTACATAAGAGCAATGTGAATGTATCATAAATAAACCTGGTATCTCAGCAGATTTTGTGCAGAAACCCAGAACTTTCCTTAATATGAAAATGGAATTATCTGCAATGAACAAAATTGAATTTAAGCACTAACCATACTATACTCCTTTCTCTGTATGGGAAGGCATACTTCTTTCCATACTTCTAGCCATTGGGCTAGATAAATTATCAATTTTATATGGCTGTCCCTCTATCCAAATGACATAAAAGTACTAATGGTCTTAGCAAAAGAGGAGTTTCTTGCTGAGTACAGAAGCAGTAAGAAAAAAACTTTGATGGATCAGAAGAATAAACATAGTTAAAATGTCCATGCTACCCAGAGCAATCTACACTTTCAATGCCATCCCAATCAAAATACCGATGACATTTTTCAAAGAGCTGGAACAAACAGCCCTTAAATTTGTGTGGAACCAGAAAAGGCCCCGAATCACCAAGCAATTGTTGAAAAGGAAAAACAAAGCATGGGGCATCACGTTGCCAGATTTCAAGCTATACTAAAAAGCTGTGATCACAAAGACACAGCATGGTACTGGCACAAAAACAGACACATAGACCAATGGAACAGAATAGAGAACCCAGAAATGGACCCTTGGTTCTTTGGGCAACTCATCTTTGACAAAGCAGGAAAAAACATCCAGTGGAAAAAAGACAGTCCTTCAATAAATGGTGCTGGGAAAATTGGACAGCTATATGCAAAAGAATGAAACTTGACCACTCTCTCACACCATACACAAAGATAAACTCCAAATGGATGAAAGACCTCGATGTGAGACAGGAATCCATCAAAATCCTAGAGGAGAACATAGGCTGCAACCTCCTTGACATCAGCCACAGCAACTTTTTTCATGACCCTTCTCCAAAGGCAAGAGAAACAAAAGATAAAATGAACTTTTGGGACTTCATCAAGATAAAAAGCTTCTGCACAGCCAAGGAAACAGTCAAAAAAACTAAGAGGCAGCCCACAGAATGGGAGAATATATTTGCAAATGACACTACAGATAAAAAACTGGTATCCAAGATCTACAAAGAACTTCTCAAACTCAATACACGTGAAACAAATAATCAAATTAAAAAATGGGCAGAAGATATGAACAGACACTTTTCCAATGAAGACACACAAATGGCTAACAGACACATGAAAAAATGTTCAAAATCATTAGCCATCAGGGAAATTCAAATCAAAACCACACTGAGATACCACCTTATGCCAATTAGAATGGCAAAAATTGACCAGACAAGAAACAACAAATGTTGGAGAGGATGTGGAGAAAGGGGATCCCTCTTACACTGTTGGTGGGAATGCAAGTTGGTACAACCACTTTGGAAAACTGTGGAAGTCCCTTAAAAAGTTAACAATTGAGCTGCCCTATGATCCAGCAATTGCACTACTGGGTGTTTACCCCAAAGGTACAGAAGTAGTGAAGAGAAGGGTCATATGCACCCCAATGTTCATAGCAGGATTGTCCACAATAGCTAAATCATGGAAGGAGCCGAGATGCCCTTCAACAGATGACTGGATTAAGAAGATGTGGTCCATATATACAGTGGAATATTACTCAGCCATCAGAAAGAACGATTACCCAACATTTGCAGCAACATGGACAGGAATGGAGGAGATTATGCTAAGTGAAATAAGTCAAGTAGAGAAAGACAATTATATGGTTTCACTCATTTAAGGAACATAAATAGGAAGATCAGTAGGAGAAGGAAGGGAAGAATGAAGGGGGAATGAACCATGAGAGACTATGGACTCTGGGAAACAAACTGAGGGCTTCAGAGGGGGAGAAGGATGGGGGATTGGGATAGGCTGGTGATGAGTATTAAGGAGGGCACATATTGCATGGAGCACTGGGTGTTATACACAAATAATGAGTCATGGAACACTACATCAAAAACTAAGGATGTACTGTATGGTGACTGATATAACATAATAAAAAATTATTATGAAAAAAAACAACTTTGGATAGAAAGTAGTCATAATGTGGTCTTTTGTGTACAAACCATCAGAGGGAGTATATCTCTCAGCTTCCACATTTGCCTCCAGGGTGGAGCTTCATGTGTGTAATGTTACCCAAGGTGGGTGTTTGGTGAGCATGCCCTAGTGAAAGGAAGCCAGAGTTTCAGTTGTCCAGAGAACTTTTAGGCAAAGATGGTCTGGATCTATGTTTAGATGGATGCTGCAACTCTAGCCAATAGCACAGACAGAGATGTCAGAGGAGTGATATGCTCTGGACTTGACCATATGTTTGGGAATAGGAATGATATTAGAACTTCCCTATTTTGAAGTAGCGATACGTCTCTAGTTTTCTACTGGAGCCATGGAACACATTTTCACTGAGTATCTTATAGGGCTAGATAGAGAAAAACAACTCTTCAGTAGATTGCCCAAACACTTCTTATGAAATGTTTCAATTTGTCCTGAAATTTAGATAACATCTTCACATAGCATTTTGCTAGTGTCTTCTTTTTGAACTTGAAATCAGAACGAAAGAATCTAATATAAAAAGTTTAGTTTTTAAGTTTCTGGTCAAATAGTCTTCAAATTTTTACTTAAAACTCAGTTCTTTAAATAGGTAATTTTTGATGCTCTTTTGCTTTTGTCATGTTGTAATAAAGAGTATAATAGCGGGAAATTAGGTAGTTTTTGGCAAGTAGGATTTCTGTACCTTGAGTTAGCAAATAAATGGTCTCTTGTTTTCTTGTCTCACTCATTTTTTTCTGGAAATCATATTATATATTCACATCTTATTTTTTATCTTGGATTAAATCCATATCTTTTATTTTTCTCTTTGACTCTTTTTAGCAAATACCTATATTCATTTAACATTCTGTTTCAATTTGCTAAGCATCTTATTTGTGCTCTGTGTTGTATTTGATATTGGGCTGAGGATGTGGCCAATATTTGAGAACTTATAAGAGGTTGTATATATGCTTTCCTTTCTCAGCCACCAGAATCAGAAAATCAGTGGATTTTTTCCTAACTTTGAACATCTGAGCTCTACCATGTGAGAATAACACTTAGAACCAACACCTCTAATTTCTAATTCCAATTCTTCTACTTACTCTAAATCAGTTGAAAAAGTCACTCAATCTCTCTGAGCCTCAGTTTTTCACATCAATGGGATGATCATTGTATTTAGTATTTACTTCAGAATGGCTGTGAAGGTCAAATGAGATAATATTGGTGAGAATGTTTCATAAACTGTAAAGTGTTATATATGCATTATATGCTATTGCTCTATTAGTTAATTAAGGCACATTGACAATTTTGAACCCTTGAAGACATAGATACCTCTAATGAGTTCTGGATGTGGTAAGTAAAAATATTTATTGTTTATTATTTTCCGGGCACTGTTTAATGGACTGGGGACAGAACAGAGAATAAAATATATTCTCCAAAATTTAGGCAAGATGATGTGGCTCTAACTGCCTTTAAAGGATAGGAAACGAGTCTCTTGTCGCTTAGGGATCCTTCAGAGAAAGAGTGGATCAGTCCAGTTTGGCCTAGGCCTTCAAAGATAAAGGTCGTGGACTGTCCTCATCATTTCAAAATGATTATTCTCCCAGAGAACAATCTCCCCCGCCCCCCGCCACATTTTTTCCTGTGACCCTTTTTGTACCTCCCCTGGTTCTTTGGGTTGCAGTGAATTTTGTTCTTTTAACTTTAATACTAGCTTTTTCTCCATGCCTTATCTGTTTTTGACTCGTTCTGATTTCAGTTGTGTGCTTTTATCTACTAATTGTTTGAATTCAGTTAACAACTAGATTAGTCATTTGTTTTAATGCCATAGCTGAATTTCACAACCATGACCTACTCCACTAAATCCAAGGTCCTAGCCTGTTTCCAATTTTGAAGTAATAAGATGTTTGTAAATTCACTATCACTTCTTTCTTAGGGGTGTTTGTTTTAGCAGTTCAATTTTTGGCATAAAACACCAAATCACCTAAAGAACAATTGTAATTGTGGGGATTATATACACTTGTGTATTTAGGAGGAGGTAGTGATGACTTCTGGAAAAATCAATCATGATTTAATTTTCTTTATTTTTCCGTAAAAAAGTTGTATGATTATAATTTTAAGAGACACAGATATTAACGGGCTAAGATTATTTATGGGAAATTTATATCTCTTTTATTTAATCACATTCTGAAAACTCAGATGCTAATTTATGTTTCTCGGTTGTTTATATTCACCTATGAAAGCAATCATATAGTAATTAGCTTAAGAAATACTTCCCTTATCTGATTCTTTGGGGACATGCTCAACCATCCATGAATAATGGCTTCTCCATTTTAACAAAGTTATTCTGGACCTTTACTCCTGTGTGAAGAATGTTGTGTGGAATTGGAGGAAAGCTACTTTGTCTTCCAAGATCAAAACTGTATGTTGCAAACACTGAAAAGGATACAAAAGAAGAGCATTCACGCAGTTAAAGTGATATATGTAACTGATACACAGAGGTAATTTGAGCTATCACTCTCTTGGATCATTTCATTTATTCCAATAGTAGCCGTAGATGATATCATAAAATAAAATATTTTTCAGTATTGCGTTTGCACAAAGTTTCAGAAATCAATCATGTCAATGTGTGAGCCTGCCCCAGTTTGACCAGTGTGTAAGTACACAGAGATCGGTGTGAACTTGGTTGTAGTAAGTTTCTTCAGAAGTCTTGGGTCCCTTTTGGCTGTGGGTGCCTTGTACTGGTTAATAATTCTCCTTGACTTGCTTGAATCTTTGTTGTGGAGACTCTTGTTTGGGCCCACATTCCCTCATGGCCTGCCTATCTTGCATGTTTTCTGGTTCCTCATCTCACTCAGTAGGTGGGATTTCTGATGAGTATTCTGCTCCTTCAGGACTGTCATGCTATAATGCTCCCTGAATTGAGTTGAACTGAGGAAAAGAAAATGACTTATCAGATTTAGTATTTAGTTCCTCACTGTAGTTTCAAATCTACGTTAGGTGTTTCTTAAGTACATCTTTATACTTGAAGTATTCTGGCGCTGAAGAGCACTGCAATGCCTCTTAAATCAATTGGTCCATAAATAGTAATTCTAAAACTGTAAGTCTCATGAGATGTTGCTTTTAACTTAAAATTGTATATTGCTTGCATTCTTAGTTGTCTCAGGTATCTGTTCTAACATTTCAACTCATTCTGAAATTTGCTTTTATTGTAGAGTATAATTCAGGCACTTCACTAAAAGAGTAAATGCTCTTAGGAAAGAAAAAATATACAACGACTTTTCTTTGATGAGAACTCAAATTCAAAGGCCAAAGTTTATTGGTAGTTTTTTTTTGTTTTTTGACTTTTCATGAATAGACAGATATGGCTGGAACCTAACATCAATTCCAGACAGATTTGACAATTTACCAGGAGACTGAAGAATGACTTTGATGCTTTTGAAAATATAGCTGAGAACAGACATCTCAACTAGGGTCATCATCAGTCAGCTGTTCAGCTTGACAGTCTTTGTCAATGTTTAGTCAAGGCTGCACTGGAGTATTTTTTTTCTTTGAAGAATCTTTATGATATTTTTCCTAGAATATCTGCTTTTAAAACTTAAAAATAGATATGATGTTCTAAATTTGGGGCTCAAAACATGTTTTAGACTTGACTTTAGTTCAGTAAGTATAATTTAGTATGAAATAAGCAAGTATAATATTGAAAATCTTTTTAAGATTTTTAAGTGATTCATATTCTGCTTGTAGATTCTTAGCAATGACTGATGGTAATACAACCTCACTTATTCTCTCAAAATACTGATGACCATCATTATCATTATCATCATGCTCAAGAAACTTTAGAACCTAATTACGTGCAATTGTATGTAGAACTTTTAAAAGCAAGTGATCTGTTTTTTTGAGCCGTTGACTAAGAAAAATACTATTGGTGAGGGTTATTTCAAAACATTTGCTTTGCAAAAGGATAATGGGGATAGGTGTCAAGTCTTTTACTCTATTCCATTGTGAAGTCACAGCATGGCTAAATAGAAGGCAGCAAGTTTTCAGTACACAATTCATTTTAATTGCTCAAGAAAGATGTACACTCAAGTTTAGAGATAAATTCCATAACCCCAGTTACCAGTTGAAAAGACATACTAGAAAAATATATAACTAAGGGTGCCTCGGTGGTTCAGTAGGTTAAGCATCTGTCTTTGGCTCAGGTCATGATCTTAGGGTCCTGGGATCAAGCCCCACGTTGAGCTCCCTGCTCAGTGGGGAGTCTGCCTCTCCCTCTCCCTCTGCCCCTCCCCCCCACTCCTGTGTTTGTGTGTGTGTGTGTGTGTGTGTGTGTGTGTGTGCATGCGCACGCGCGCGCTCTCTCTCTCTCTGACTCTCGCTGGTGCTCTTTCACTCATGCTCTCCCTTTCAACTACATAAATAAAATCTTTAAAAAAACGGAAAAATATAACTCAGTTGAATTTGCGAAGAAACAGCTGACACAAAACTCCAATTGTGATGAAATCCTTTTAATTAAACTGCCAGTTAAGTCAAAAGCAAAATTACTTCTTATTTAATCAAGGAGCAACACATTTATATAAATTACAGTGAAAATCATTAATAATTAAAAACTTAAAAAATAAAATATGTAAGACAGTGGTTTTAGAATTTTAGAAAAACATCATGGTATATTCAGAACACACCCCAGTAGTAATGTTTTGAAAAGATAGGTTTCATCAAATATAATGAAATATAGCAAGAGTTGTGATATTTTAGGACGTTTAGACAAACTCTTTTCTCAAATAACCAACCAACCATCCTGAATGATGATGTATCATCTTTCTCTCTCACACACATCTATCTATCATCTATCTATCTATCTATCTATCTATCTATCTATCTATCTATCATCTATCTATCCTTAGGGAACAAAATGGTGAAAAATTTAAAAAAATGTTTTGGTGCTTAGGAGTTTAAGTTCAGTTATCTAGAAAATTTTTATTAGTCTACCTGATGATACCTAGTCATCTTATGATACTGTTTTCTGATCTGGCTGTGGGCAAAGTGAGGGGTGCAAGAATGTGTGATGTGGTTCATAGAATCAGTGGACCACTCTGTGTGGCATGTTTTTAAGAGAGGGAATGAGGACAGAGCTGAGGGAAAGAGAGTCCAGAATTGAGCTACTTGTGAAAGAAGCCAAATTGAGATTGGGAACCAATTTGGGGGGACAAAAAAGAGTAAGAAGGGTTGAACTAATGAACAAAGGTTATTAGAGCACACACATGAAAGGCAAACCTGAAGGAATTTGCAAGGCTGAGGATGGGTGCCCATGGGGGCTTTTAGTGCACTTTGCACAACAGCCTGAAGAGGGTGGCATGGGATGAAGGATACATTTTTTTTTTTAAAGTTGGTGTAAGACTGTATGTTGAACTATGTTATGTGATGAAGCATGGATAGTGCATTAGTTTCCTAAGTCTGCTGTAATAAAGACCAAAAATTGGGTGACTTAAAATAACAGAAATTTATTGTTTCACAGAGGCTAGAAGTCCAAAATCAAGTATTGGCAGGGCTGTGTCCTCTCCGATGTCTTTAGGAGAGAATCCTTCTTTGCCTCTTCTAGCTTCTGGCAATCCTTGGCCTTCCTTGGCTTGCAGATGCATCATTCCAGTCGTATAGTTCCTTGTGTTTTCTCATGGTCTTCCCTCTCTGAATGTCCAAAATCCTTTTTTTACTAGAGCACCAGTTATACAAGATTAGAACCCACCCTGATGTCCTTATCTTAACTTGATTATCTCTGTCAAGACTCTGTTTACAAATAAGGCCACATTTTGAGGTACTAGGAATTAAGATTTGTTGAAATAAATTTCTAGGCTCAGGATGAGGCCCAAGGTACCACATCAGCAAACGGAAACTTAGATAACTCACATTCCTGTAAACGCTGTGCTTGACCAGAAATACAGTATATCCAATAAGCCAATCCCTGGTTGATTGCCAAGAATCCATAATGATTTCCTCCTGTTCTAAGTAAGGTCAGATATGCAATTCCAGCCAATCAGCTAAGCCAAATACTGTCTCCTTGTTCCCTTATTGCTTTCTTCTATGAAAACTGCAACCCTGTTCCTTGCTTTGCAGTTCTCTGGACTCTTGAGAGTGGAGACTGCTTGCTTCAAGAAGTGTGAAATAAAATTTGCTTTGATCAACTAAGTTGTTCTTTTTGATTATTTTAACAGACTTAAACATATCATTTTTGGGGGACATATTTCAACCCATTACAGGTAGATTCTCATCAGTTCTACTCCATATGCTTTAAAATTTCAGAGTTCTTCCAGATTTTATCATTATGGTATCTATCACTTTTAAGTTCCAGTATTACACATTTTGTCTTTTGTGGAATTTTTGTGACTACTTTATTGAAACCTCAAAAGAACTATCCTGGAGTTGGTATCTAGATACCATTTTGAACCATATTGTTGCTCTGTTCTCTTGAATGTATCTTGCATGATGATTTGGTAGTTTGTCTTAATACTTTTAGGAGACTGTTTAGGGGAAAAATGGAAATCAGATAAGTTAAAAGATGAGCAATGAGTTGATAAGATGGATTTATATTGTGTTACTGTGTAAGCTCAAATCTCTATAATAAATCCCTTATTTCATATATTTTCTAATAGTTCTGCTTTTCTGATCAAACCCTGACTGATGCAGTTGATAGAGGAAAGAGCTGTTCAAGCTCTGAAAAACTTGTAGGATTTTTTCTTTTTTGGATCCAGCCCATCAAAAAAGTGAATCATGCACAATTTTGAAGGACAATTTGATATATCACAGAAAATAGATAAAGCATCAGAATTGATGTGATCCAAAGCTGTGTTTCAGCCGGCTTTTGCTGCATAGTTCTTCTTCTCTTGTATTTGACCTAGTAAAGTCAGGGATTTGCTTCAACTATACCATTTGTCATTGCCTGTAAATCTGTACTGTTTGTTGCAGATACTATGTAACAAAGTAATGATTAATAAAAATATTCAAATGGGCACCAGCTGTCTTTCATGTGAGCTACAGTTTAGGAATGTATGAACCCATATGTACATCTTTTGTTCAAAGATACTGTGTCTCGTAAGCACTAAAATGTTGTTTTAAACAATAGCAGCCACCAAACGACTACAAAAAACCTGGAAATATATGACTGGTAATAGGCTTTCTTTCTGAACAATAAAATGTGACTAATAATTCTCTAGAGAAAAAATGCACAACAATGGATATTTACCTAAGTAACATTTTATGCCAAAATAGCACAATGATTTATAATATTATAGGCCATTTCACAAGTTTCTACAGGACACCTCTTGCAGATAGTGCACTGTGTAGTGCAAATTATAGTGATTTGTGGAAGTGTAGATGGGAAGACTGGAGCAATAAAGAAAGAAGAATAATGTTCTTCCTTGAATCATTGGGGAAAAGCACAGCTCAGCACCTGTCCCCAGGCAACTTTGAATAGTACAGCACATTGAAGTTTAAGTCTCTGAAATGTCAAACCTAAATGACAATGAGATTGCCTTAGAAAAAAAATCAATATGACTAGTGGCTCATTTGATGTTGTGAATGGTATCTTCATAGAAGTCACTTTTGGTGTGGTAAACTGAAAAGCACTGCAAGTTATTGGGTAGAGGGAAATAATATTCACTTCTTAAAAAATGAGGGAAGGGACACCAATCAAGAGGGAGAATTTAGCTAGACAAAATTTGTTCTGATTCATTATGTGACCTTTAGAAAGTTGAACCTAGATTGGATGAAGTAGTGAGTCCAGTTCTGTCTGCTGCACAAGTGAAAAGGAGAATCATATGTTCAGGAAGCAGAAGGTGCACTGTAAGTTCACCCCAAGAAGGAAAAAAATGCTTCATGCTGTTCACAGGCTCTATGAATTTTGCCATGTCCATATTTTACTCCTCTGGCCTCATAATCCCACAAGTTAGAAAATAAGGCTGTGTGAGGAATGGACAGGGTTGGCCATACACACCTGTTTGACTCTTCTAGATGCTTTTCTAGGCAGCTGTGAATATAGCCAAAGTTAATCTTTGAGAATATCAAAGTCATACTAAAGAAAATGCAAGAGAGAAAGAAAGAGAAAGGGACATTGGTTTTTTTTTTTTTTCTTTTAGGTAAGGGAGACATGGTTTATGTCCTCCTGCATTTAAGATGGATACTGTACTTATAAATTTAAATGAATTTTGAGCACCTGCAGAGCAAAATGTTGTGAATTCAAACTAATGTACCTGGAGAAAAGTCAAGAGAACAAATAGATTGTGCATCTAAGAAACTATGCCAGTGAGTATTCACAGCATGCAAGAACAACTGGTAATTCACAGCATGCAAGAACAACTGGTTCTTACACATTGTTAAGAACACTTACTTGCTTAAATAGGGGCTTCCTTTTAACAAGAAGCATTCACATTTAAAATAGGTCTGGGGGGCACTGGGTGGTGCAGTCCATTAAGCCTCTGACTCTTGGCTTCTGCTTAGCTCATGATCTCAGCATCTTGAGATCAAGCCCCTCCTTGGGCTCTATGCTCAGTGTGGCATCTACTTGATATTCTCTCTTCCTCTCCCTTTCCTGGCTGTGCTTACTCTCTAGAATAAATAAATCTTTAAAAAACATAAAATAGGTCTGGGAAAATGATTGTTGATCATCTTTTCCTTTGCTTGAGTGGTTGCTGAAACATCTGGCTGAAGAGTCAGCCAGAGATTGAATCCTGATATGCATATCCATGGCTGGAAGACCTGAGAAATTATTTATCATCACCAAGACTTTGTTTCCAAATCTGTAAAATGGGAATAGTATCAGTTTCCACTTCATAGGCTTTCACAAAGATTGAATTAAATAGAAAATAATGCATGGAAATCACTTAGCTTGGCAATTGGAATATAGTCCACAGATGTTATCAGTCATTTAATTCTTACTGTTGTGAGAATAGAAATTTGAACAGAAATGCTATGAATTAGCTTTGATTCACCATATTATTGATCAAATGAACTCAAAGAATTTTGTAGTAAGTGGAGCACAAATGGGTTTGTGGCTTCAGAGTGAATTTTGAACAGACATTAAAATACTAGGGCACTTCATAATCTAGTAAAGTGAATGTTTTAACATGCTACTCTGGTTAAAATTCTTGGTAATGTAAAATTTTGTACCCTTTATTTTATTTAGGAAAAATCTATCTTCAATAAGGAGACTCCATCTGTTTGTGAATGCCTATAAAGGGAAAAGATTTTAAAGTCAGTAAGAGAATATATTTTTAAAGTTTTGTGATATAAATAATTTTATTTAAAAGCCATCATGGGAATTGCTAATAGCAATTAAGTCTGACAAGGGTTTCTGATCTCAGTAGTTTTTCAGACTACATAGTTGTTATAATGTTTAATTATTTCCTTGAACAGTTGATTTCATTTAAGATATTTTTCATTTACAATCATCAACAGTCAATAACATCTTGATCATTTTAAACAGTTATCCTTCAATATTAAGATGCCTTGCCTTTCCCCCTGAATATTTATATTTCTTATAAAAAGGGCTGGCATGAAGTGTTACTTTGGCCGGGCTGGTTAAGACTATTAAGAGTCATTTCAGACAGATAGTTCATGTGTATGTTTTAAGAAAGCATTTGTTATTATCATATCTGTTGAGAAATATCCTTAATTAAAAAAAATCAAATTGCATCTGGATTCATCTTCATAGTGATTTCTGTATTAAAATAACATTCTTATTTGTAAATGAGATCCCAGATTTCTATATAGGCATTTTCTGAAGGATATAGACAGAGAAAACGATTGTTTTTTTTTTTTTAAAGATTTTATTTATTTATTTGACAGAGATAGAGACAGTCAGCGAGAGAGGGAACACAAGCAGGGGGAGTGGGAGAGGAAGAAGCAGGCTCATAGTGGAAAAGCCTGATGTGGGGCTCGATCCCACAACGCCGGGATCACGCCCTGAGCCAAAGGCAAACGCTTAACCGCTGTGCCACCCAGGAGCCCCGAGAAAACAATTGTTAAGATTCCTGGATAAAATATAGGTTAATCATTTTGAGGAAGGGGAGGGGAGCAGATGTCGCATGTCTTATCTTTTCCTAATCTGCTCATTCTTTCACAAACTTCTAAGAATGCCTTTTCAGGTCCAGCCTTTCAGGTTCTTTTGCTATAGGTTAAAAGTAAGACCTGCTCTGACCTTTATGGTCTTCTTACCTTTATGTACCTCACTTTTCTTAACTATAAAATAGGCTTAATAAATTGTATCTACCTCGTGGGATTGTGAGGGATAAATATGTGGGGTGTGTCCAAATTGATGCCTTGCCAAAAAGTGCCCATTAAATTTTGGCTATGTTATCATTATTATTTTTATCATCATCATCATCATCATATCTGCTGGTCTCTTATTTTGGTTAGTGTAGTTGCATCTACCCCAAAATGAAATGCAAATCCTAGAAATTCAGTAACGCACTCTCTCCAGCCTCCACTGCTCATCGGTCTTACTCTCTTTTCCTTCCCTATTGTCCTGCCCTAGTTTAAACCTTCATCATTAGTCTCCTGAACAAATCCAACAGCCCCTTACATAGTCCCCTTCCCTCATCTTGTCTTCTTCAATTTATGTTCCATAGCTTCAGAGTTCCAGCTCTGAAACAGACCTAATTAAGAATCTCAACCACTGTGCAGCTGTGTAGTTTTGGACAAATCACTTATCCTCACTATTCCCCAGTTTCCTCATTTGAAAATAACTACTTGCCTTTCTCATGTGGAAGTGTTATGATGCTGAAATAGATACAGAACCTTTTTACTTTATAAAGCATGATGTGACATGAGTTATTATTAAGATATAATCTAGAAGAAGCCTGTATTAGAAGAGATGTAAGTGGCTATGAGATGTGATTGGTTTACCCTTATGTTTTCAAAATGATTTACATCATTCATTGACTAAAATATATATATATATATATATATATATATATATATATATATACACACACACATACTCTGGAATAAGATTAGGCTACATATACAAAAAAGAATGTGTCAGGAAAGTGCAAATCACTCAGTGCATGATTATTATTGTGTGCCAATATTTGCCAGAACTGGGGACACAAAGCTAAGGAGCTCAAAGTGTCTGTTCTGTTTTTAATATTAGTATAAAGATGGCGTGCTCAAATTGGTACTCAAATTAGGTAGTGGATTCTACCTAAAATAACAGCAGATTTATTAGTTGAAAGAGCTAATATTATTACTGTTGCTGTCATGGTTGCTACTGATAATACCTAATCACATCTACCACTTACTGAGTACTTACATGTTGAAGGCACGATGTTAAGCATTGTAAAACTTTATCTCCAGGAATCACTCATATGTGAAATTTGAGAGACAGGGCAAATGAGCAAAGGGAAAAAAAGAAAAAAGAGAGAGAGAGGTGAACCAAGAAACAACTCTTAACTATAGAGAACAAGCTGATGATTACCAGAGGTGAGGTGGGTGTGGGGATGGGTTAAATAGGTGATGGAGATTAAGGAGTGCATTTGTTGTGATGAGCACTGGGTGTTTATGGGTGTTGAATCACTGTATTGTACACTGGAAACTACTGTATGTTACACTGTATGTTAACTAACTGGAATTTAAATAAAAACTTTACAAAAATTATCTCAGTAAATCCTTGCAATGATCCTGTAAGATTGAGCTAATATGGTCATTAAACAGTAATATAATGTATATATAGAGAGAAAACTAGAAAATATAAGAGCTAACATTAATTGGACGACTGCTATACGAGCTGTTAGGTGATCTCTATTTCTTCTCTCTCAAAATAACCCTATAGATAGATAGTTTTCCATTTTACAGGAAGCTAAGGCATATAAATAACTTTTTCCATATGGCAGAGCAGTGGAGTGGCTGAGCAGGCATCTGAGCCTGTGTCTACCTGATCCTTCGTCTGATAATAATGTAAAAGCACAGTGTAGTTTACTTTAATTGATTATTTTTCTACATTGGTTACGGATGAAACTCTTAACACTTAGGAGTGGCTAGTGTATTTTCTTTGTCCTACTTATCCTTCTTTGTTCTTGTTTTATAGTTTCTGAGTCAAATGCTAATCCACTTTGCCCGTACTTCGAGGTCATTTTCTTATGGTTTTTCAGATTTTTACGTATTACCTTTCTAGGCTTTGGCAGTTAAAAAGTTACATGCCTGATCTTAAGGGGTTACAGAAGCATTGGAGTTGTAATTAATCTTCATCCAATAAAGCTGTTTGAATATAGCATATGTTATACTTGTGAATCTCTAGACCGACAGGGGAATTGTTTTGGTAAATCTTCTGAGATCTATTAAACTATGCAACTTTATCCTAATTTGACATCTTCTTTCTAATAAATAAAGTTACAAATACATTATATTGGAATGAAACGCTGAAAATAGGTCTTAGTTCGCAAGTGTAGTGATTAGTACAGTTCTGGAAAAACTATCTTAACTCTAGAGCAACAAATTATACAAATGTGTGTAGCTAAATCTGTTGAGAAACTTGGTCCCCTTCTTCAGGTAAATAAATCATTCAAATGGAAAATCTTTTTTCTTGTGTGTGTGTGTGTGTGTGTGTGTGTGTGTGTGATTTGAATTCAGTATGCATTTAAAGAATATGTATATCTTTGGCAAGTGCCATGAATATTTGCATGTGAATATACTATTGCTTAGGCCACATATGGTAAAAGACTGATATGAATCAAAAACAGGAAGATTTTTTTATTATAGGTAGTATATTATTTATATATTACAGATAGATATTCAAATGTGTGTACACCAATATATCATTCTCTATTGGATCTGGAAAATTGATTTCTCTCTTTAATAATGTACTGATAAATTGGAGTTTAAGTTGTTTATAAAGTAATCGTACAAAAAACCATTTGGGAGGACATCAAAATTATACTTCAGAGCAATTTAGAATAAATGAAACAGAAAAAAATTGTTTAAGTCAGAAGTTAATGACAGTGTTTTTGCACTGAATGTTCATTTTCTATTAGCAACTTTGACATACATGGAACTAAGCAGTACAAATTACCATGTAAGTTTCACTTCCATATATGCATATATAAATAAATATTGTACTTTATTAATTCATTGCTTTATAAACCTTTATTTATATAAAATTATATATAGATTATGTATATTTTGGTTAACTTGGATATTATTTTTTTTTTTAGAGAGAGAATGCATGTGAGCAGGTGGGGGGGTTGGTAGGGCGGGGTGGTAAGGAGGGGCAGAGGGAGAAAGAATCTTAAGCATGTTCCATGTTCAGTGTGGAGCAGGTGTGGGGCTTGATCTCTCTATCCTGAGATCATGACCTGAGTGAAATCAACAGTCAGATGCTTAACAGACGGAGACACCCAGGTGCCCCAATTTGGATATTATTTTTAACTATTCATGTGAACCCAATTTGGATATTATTTTTAATTATTCATGTGTATATATATATAATACATATATAATTTACTTTAATTTGGAGTCATTATAGGCATGTGCACTTGTAATTTATGCAGTCCTTTCAAAGAACAGATTGGCCTGTGATATAATATGTAACACTCCATTTTATGTGAGTTTTGATCTAATCAGTTTTAATTTATATAAATGTTTTGATTATTATATATTTAATTAATTAATAAAAACATTTTTTACTGGAGTATAGTTGACACACAATGTTACATTAGTTTTGGGTGTGTAACATAGTGATTCAACATCTCTATATGTTCACCATAAGTGTAGCTACCATCTCTTACCATACAATGCTATTACAATTGATGATTGTATTTTTAAATATAAATGTGAATTAAAACAATTGTTTTAATTTTAATTGAAGCATTGGTTTTGGAATTAATTTATTTGGAAATGTTAGGCATGCATAGAAAATTATCGTAGTAAATTTGGTTATTATTATTACTGTTTTTTGTGATAGAGAATCAATATCTAAGCTGTATCTTGAACAATAAATCTGTAATACCCTACTGCTGACTATGTAGAAGGAGTGAGTGGAACCCATATGAAAAGTAACATTAAGAAAAAGTAAAGTATTTAAAAAGTATTAAATCCATGTGAATTTTACTTCGGCAATATTACTATTATTATTACTAATCAAAATTATAGTTGAGTGATTACTATATTTAGAAACTGTGCTAGGATCTTCAGATTCATTTTTAATTTAATCTTCATAATGTTTGTATGATGCATTATTATTACATATATAGAACATTACATAGTAATCTTTGTATTGCTTTAAGAATCATTATATATATGATTGTGTTATATGTATAGATTAGGATATTGAAACTAAGGCAAATTTTGTGACTTGACCAAGATAATTTTACATATAAGTGTTTGAGAAGTGATCAGATTTATGAAGAATTTTCAGGCATTGACAAATAACTTAATGCATCTTTCCATCAAATACAAATCATGTGATTATGTGATCTATATATTATTGTTCTTAGAATGAATCTTAAAAGGACTCAGAATACATTGAAAGGACTAATCAAAAACATTTGGAGGAGCTGATTTGTGATTTGATGGATTCTTTCTGGACATGTACCAGTAGATACTAGCAAATACACAAAATCATGAAGATCATATAAACTTAGATAAAATTAAGTGAGCTTTTTAAACTGTTTTTCTGTTTCCTCCTTAATGTTATTTCCTTACATTGTCAACTTTCTGTATTTTTTTTTAAAGAGTTTTCAAGCAAGGTTGAGTTCGATGTGAAATTACTATGTTTCATTGTATGTGTTTTTTAATATAGGAAATATAGAAAAGAAAAAAAGAAAAAGTGAAAATTTAGAAAAGAAAAAAACTTAGAAAATAAAAATAAGAATCGATGGAATTGCAATCAGAGAGGAAATTGATCATTATGAATTTAGGGCCTTTGAAAACTTCCTTTCTTTGATTTTTTTGATCAAAACTACTCGTCAAAGGAAAAAAATCATCTAATAGAGTCCCATCTGTTCAAAATCCATGAAAAATGCAAAAGCACTTTGTAATTAACTTCTATAAAGAGGTTGTTGGTTATTTGAGTTTTAAATGTGAGAATGGGAAGAGAATAGATCTGGGATGTCTGTCAAATGAAGGCTGTAGGGATTACCAAGGGGGTACAGTAGGGATGTCAAGGTAGCATTCTGTGATAGGAGATATACAGTTGAAGATAGGTGACTACTATAAAAGAAATACAAAATGAAAAGCAATGATAAGACTCAACAGATTTGAACCTCCAGTGAATCCAGAGTTTATAAAACTGGGAACAGGAAAATATATTCGATTGAAAAGTTATGATGAAGTAAGTTTATTATGCAGATGCTATTTATTTATTTATTTATTTATTTATTTTGTGCAGATTTAATAGGAACTGTTGCAGGATAAATGTATTGCTTTTGTAATACAACTAAAGCTTTCAATTCTGGTTATTAATGTTTTCTAGATGAAGTTAGTCAATAAACTGTTACCATTCTAGTAGTCAGTTGCAGTTCTTTCGTGTATTATTTATTATAGTTATGACACCAGGAAAATATTTTTAAAGGCCTGGGAGATAACATAGAATCCAAAGATACATTAATTAGAACTCTAAACCCTAGTCATTATAATGAGCCTTAAGTATTGTGAAGCAGCAGAAGATACCAAAACATATACCATACTGCAGTAGAATATGGTTACATATAAGCAGGGATGAGTTTATTGATGTATAATTAGAAAAGGTGTTTTACCCTATTTATGTAGCCGTGGAGAACAGTATAAACATCCTATTGGCGCTGCTACAAATAGGTCTCTAATACCTTATGTAAACATTTACTAGGCAGAAAAAGGGCTCTGGATTTAGGATGACTAATGAAATGAATTTTTCTTTCATTTAATCTGGACTTCTGTGCTGTTGATTCTGTTGTATCTGCCTTGTGAAATTTCCTTCTTCATTCTTACTATTCCCTATAGGTCACAAAACCCCCTTAATAAATTCCACTGGATTAGGACTAAGATATAGCTTTTCCCGGTCTATATTTAACTCTTGGAAATGCTGTGCACTGTATAAGAACTGTGAACATGAAGATTCCGTAGTACGCAGCTATCAGCCTATCAAAGAGTACCTTGAGGGTTCTGCTTTATGATGCCTCAAGGCAAAGAAGGATTCTTTGTCTCTCAAGTAGCCTTTGATCAGCTGCCTTTGAGCCGTCAAGATGCCTTTGTCTTCTCTTCCAGCAGCTATTTTGTCTCATATGATAGCTGTAAACAATGTGCCTCCTCCTCCACTTCGCAGTTTACCAAGTGAGTGAGGAATATGTCAAGGGTTTGTCATTGTTTTCAGTGGTATTTACCCCAGATATGAGAAACAGGGCACTTGTGAGTTGGTAGAGAGATGAGGAGGAATCATTTTGCTAGAGAAGTGAGATGGGAAAAACATAGATATGCAAATCCTGCTTTGTCCCCCTGAAGTCATTTCAATTCTCTAGATGTCAAATATTTTAATTTGTAAAGTGAGGATCTTTATGAACTTTCAGAACTTCAAATAAGAAATACTTTTAAAGAGAAAAGAAAACAAAGGCTTAGAAAGAGCACATGGCTCACCAGTGATCAAACCCCTTGTTTCTGGTAGGTCTTCGAGTGCCTACCCAGTCAGTCTTACTGCCCTGCCCTTTGTGGGCTAATTAATACTTAATTTTCACTAGGAGAATTCTCATTAAAATTTTCAAGGAAAAAAAAAAAAGAGAAACAATGCCTGTTACTCTTCCCCTGAAATTTATTCTTACTCCATTTTATTTTTATTTTGTAGTCTTTGATTTATAGTATCATAGAAATTATAGAGTTAAATATTTTGAAGTTTATGCGTTTGAAAGTACTTTCTTATTTTATATAGTCAGTCTGAACCTGGAACATTTTCTCAAGGCTTCTTGTCATAACTATCAAATTCATTGATCTATTATTTGATCACTAATATACTAATAATATGGAATAGTTTCATGATTGTTGAGATTTAAAAAAAATCTTCTGGATAACAAAGATAATAATCTTGATTTTTTTCAACTTCAATAAAGCATTTACTCTGTTTTTTAAATATTTATTGGGTAATTTGTTGTATTATTTGAAAAAGCTAACCTGTCTGTTCTTTTATCTTCTTGTGATCGTTAGCTCTTTCAAATCATTTTTTAAAAATTAATGATCATAGTCTCCAGGGGAAAGGGTGCAGCAGTTGACACCTTTTTGAAGGGGTATACTTATGTCTTGAACAGTGTCAGACAAAGTCCTTATGTCAAATCAGACTAATTCCTATATGTTTTTATTATTGCGAAAAATTATTGAATGTAGTCAAAGTTTTATTTTTCTACGTGAATTGAAATAAATATTAAATGTAATTTTGCCAAAACCCACAGCTTATTTGCCAAAACCCACAGACTAATTCCTATATGTTTTTATCATTATTGCGAAAAAATTCTTGAATGTAGTCAAAGTTTTATTTTTCTATGTGAATTGAAATAAATATTAAATGTAATTTTGCCAAAACCCGCAGCTTCTACTGGACAGGTCTTATTTGTGCAAAAGAAAAAAAAGTCACCCTAAGACAATTTCTTTAGCAGCCTACAAAGCACAGTAGCTGGGAGTTAAAAGATCAAATTAATTTAGAATCAATGGGAGGAGATATGTGCTACCCTCTGTAGTGTCTCCCAAGGACACTTAACTTGTGTGAAGTGATAAAAAGATGAAAAATCAGCAGCAATTTAGATCTCAGAACAGAAAAGAGCATAATGGAAAGCAGTGGAGCTCCCGGTTTTCCCTTTAGAGGTTCCTACTTGATGTTCTATGTCTGTGACTTCTCTTTGGAGACGTGTCCTGCTTGCTTAGTATCTGTGTCTTTGTGCTAACTCTAGCAATTGACAATTTCCCTTAGCAAACTCTGTCTCTGCTGAAACAATGATCTCATGAAAGCACATGTGAGGATGCTTTCAATCGATAATATGACTAAATCTGAATTATAAAGAAGATATAAATGGGAATGATTCAAAATGCAATGGGCATAAATAGGAAGGTTCAGTTAAGGACCTTAAAAAAAAATCCAGCTAAAATTGTCTCCATTTGCAGATGACATGATTTTATATATAGAAAACCCTAAAGACTCAACCAAAAAACTGTTAGAACTAATCAAGGAATTCAGTAAAGTTGCAGGATACAAAATTAACATATAAAAATCAGTGTTTCTATACACTAACAATGAATTTTCTGAAAAAGAAAGAAATCAATCTCATTTAAATAGCATCAAAAACAATAAAATACTTAGGAATAAATTTAACCAAGGTGGTGAAAGATCACAACTCTGACAATCATAAGATATTGATAAAAGAAAGGTCTTGGTAATGCTTTTTTAGATATGACACCTAAAACATAAGCAATAAGATAAAAATTAAAAAAGTGAGACTGTATCAAACTAAAAATATTCTACACTGCAGAAGAAATCACCAACAAAGTGAAAAGACAACATACACTTGGTAAAAGATATTTGCAAACTATATATCTGATAAGGGATTAATATTTAAAATATATGAAGAACTCATACAACTCAATAGCAAAAAAAATTCAATTAAAAAATGGGCAAAGGACCTAAATAGACATTTCTTTAAGGAAAATCTATAAAAGGCCAACAGATACGTGGAAAGAGGCTCATAATCACTAGTTGTTAGGGAAATGCAAATTAAAACTACATTATCACTTTTTAGAATGGTCATTATTAAAAAGACAAGAGATAACAAATGCTGGTATGAATGTAGAGAAAAGGGAACCCTGTGCACTGTTGGTGGGATTGTGAATTGGTATAGCTACTATGGAAAGCAGTATGGAGTATAGAATTACCATATCATCCAGCAATTTCACTTTTAGGAATTTCCAAAGGTAATGAAAACATTAACTCAAAAAGTTGCACCCTTATGTTCATAGAAACATTATAGGCAATACGTGGAAACAATCTAAGTGTTCATTAATGCATGAATGGATAAAGAAGTTGTGGTACATATGCACAATTGAATATTATTCAGCCATTAAAAAATAAGGAAATCCATTTGCAACAATATAGATGGACCCTGAAGCCATTATCCTAAATCAAATAAATCAGACCAAGACAAATATTGTATGATCTCATTTACATGTAGAATCTTAAAAAAAAGCTCATAGAAAAAGAGATCAGATTTGTGGTTACCAGATGTGGGGGGGTGGGGTGAGGGGAGGAGAAACTGAGGGAAGGTGATCAAAAGGTAACAGACTTCCAGTTGTAAGATAAATAAGCACTAGGGATGTAATGTATAACATGATGGCTGTAGTTAACACTGCTGTATGATATATAGAGAAGTTATTAAGAGAGTAGATCTTAAGAGTTCTTATCACAAGGATAATTTTTTTAAATTTTCTTTTTATATATTATGAGATGATGGATGTTAACCATGCCTATTATAATCATTTCACAGTATATGTAAATCAAACAATTATGCTGTACACCTTAAACTTATACAGTGATATATGTCAATTATTTCTCATTAAACCGGGAAAAAAAAATCCAGCCATTATATATATCCTTGCTTACTTTGGGTGAGGTTAGTTAGGTTACCTTTAGTGAGTCATGTCTACCTTATCTATACATTTTATATGTGAATATTTGAGGGCTTGTGTAGGCCTCAAATAGGCAGTTTGTAAGCATTTTGCATGTTATGTTATTTCATTTAATTGTCACAAGATACTTATGAGGTCTATAGTAAGCAAAATAATGTCTTCCAATGATGAGCATATCCTAATACCTGGAACCTGTGAGTAAACTATGCTACATAGCCAGAGCGATTAAGGTTGTAAATGGAATTAAGACTGCTAATGAGATGACCTTGAAAAGGGAAAAGATTCTGGATTTTGCAATGGGCCCACTGTAATCAAAGGGTCCTTTATAAGTGGAAGAGGGAGGCATGTGACTTAGAATCACTGAGATTCAGGGTGAGAAAGGCTCAACTGGCCATTGCTGGCTTTGAGATGGAAGGGGGGGACATGAACCACAGAATTGGGGCAGCCTCTACAAGCTGGACAAGGCAAAGAAATAGACTCCCCTGGAGCTTCCAGAAGGAATGGAGCCCTGCTGACAACTTGATTTTAGCATAGTGAGATCTGTTTCAGACTTTTTCAGAGCTCTAAGTTCATAAATTTGTGTTTTAAATTGATATATTTGTAGTAATTTGTTTCACCAGTGATATAAAACTAATACATGGTCCATTTTACAGTTAAGGATAGTGAGGCTTGGGTTTCATACCAAGGTTCACACAGTTGTCAAGTGGTAGAGAATTTTCATAGTATCATTTATACGAATTTTCTCTTAAAAACAACAGTCAGTAGCTGTATAGTTTCCTCCTACCCACCAACCTGAAATCCCCTCCACAGTTTACCAGTTAAATGATATATATGCATTTGTTGCATTTTGCCATTTCGACCATTTAGACACTTAATTTAAGGAGAGAACATATCATGCATCTTTAAACATCCTTCCGGTACTGTCTCATTAACTCTGAAATCCAGATTTACAGGCACTGCAAGTAGTTAAGCTTGAATCCCTTATACATTTTTTCTTTAAAACTCTCCAGTCTTCTCCTTCTGTAGTCTTTTTGACTTGTGTCTCAGGATTCTTAAGAGCTTACTAACCCAAAAGCGAAAAGCCATGCCACTTATTCTGAATGAGAATTGTTTTAAAACCTTACAGTTAGCAAAATCTACAGTAGTTTTACAACCCGGGTGAAATAGCATCTGGGTCTAGGTACACACATGGCCTGTTATTATTAGAAGTTGATATTCTGAAGAGACAAAGGGAGGAAAAATATCTTAATTTCTTTTTTTTTTTTTAAATAGAGGGCAGGTAGCTGTCCTTTAGCACTTGACTGGAGGAAAACCCTTACACACTTATCATTAGGAGTATGGTCTAGTTAGCTACTTTTGTTTGGGCTAATATGCTATGCTTCTGTTTTCTTCATGCTTATTAGGCTTATCCTTCTGCAAAGGACAAGCTGACAAATGTGCTTTACATTTTAACTACTTGTTTATCTGGGAGAAAGAATTCCTGTACTTTAACAAAAGGGTTTTTTTGTTTGTTTGTTTGTTTGTTTTTATTCCAGTAACAAAAAGAGTTTCAGGTTTGCAAGAAATTTTAAGTATATCTTGCTTTTTCCAGTATGGGAAGATGTAGAAGGAAAAAAAATGGCATTCAAGAGAAGACCAGAGATAACTTCAAGGAATTTAGAAACAAGATAGTACTCCTCTAAGTGAATGTTTTCCTTGCTTTTTTTAAAATTTTATTTTATGATGTACATTTACAGAAAACCTGAAAAAACTGTGTCATCATTCCTAACACTTCAAGGACATTTCCTGTAATTTGAGAGACTTTCAGTTTTTTAGTAGCTAAAGATGAAAGGAGTATCAAGATATATATTTATCTGGAAAAGTAACTGTTGCTCCATTTTAAAGTTTTAAACCATTCAAATCCTAGGAGTGCAAGTAAGAAAAAGGGTGGCCTGTTAGTGGAGAAGACAGAGAAGCAGACTGTGTAATGTACACAAGAAAACAAGGTTGAAAAACAGAGCTAAAAGATGAGAATGGATGTTCCAAGAAGGAATAAAAGATGGAAAACGTGGTTGAATCTTTGTATATGCCTCTGTGTTTATTTAATCAATAACAGTCCCTTTGGAAAATGCCACTTGATTATTTAGGAAAAGAAGTATCAGAAAATTATTTTCTCAACTTTATTTTTCAGTGCAAAAGTCACTTTTTTTTAATCCTAAAGGAGAAAAGATTAATGTTTTATTGAAAAACCAAGCATTTACTTTTTTTTTCTTACCACTCGTAACTATCTCAACGTACTTGTACTTTTTGTCAGAAAATCTCAAGTGACCTTTAGAAATTAAGTAATTGCAACTTAAACTTGAGCTCAAATCATTTCTGGGGATTCAGGCAAGAAACCCTGCAGTAAACTGCAATACAATGAAAATCTGATCTCTCCACTACTGGTCACACTAGGTCACAGCTCATGTCTCAGGTTACTGCTCTGTTCTAGGCAGTCTATCTCAGAAATACTTTCTGGATTAGTCCTCTGTTCCCTTCAACCACCTAGATTAGATCTCTGTTACCTTTGACTGAACTGATCCCTGGACTTCCTTCCAACATATATTATGGACCAGATTCCCTTTTTTAAATATGATGATTTAAAAGGGAATTTGATCATGTTAACTGCCCACTTAAAAGCTGTCAGGGTTTTACTCTTTTCCAAAACTTAGATTACAGTCCATTTTCTTCAGTCTGGCATTTTATTTATTTTTTTTAAATTTTTTAATTTTTTTCTTTGTTTGTTTTGCTTCTTCTTTTTTTTTTTTTTTTTTTTTTAAAGATTTTATTTATTTATTTGACAGAGAGAGACAGCCAGCAGAGAGGGAACACAAGCAGGGGGAGTGGGAGAGGAAGAAGCAGGCTCCCAGCGGAGGAGCCTGATGTGGGGCTCGATCCCATAACGCCGGGATCACGCCCTGAGCCGAAGGCAGACGCTTAACCGCTGTGCCACCCAGGCGCCCCCAGTCTGGCATTTTAAATTTCAAGCTTTGGCTAAAATCTCTCTCTGATGTTCAAGACTTTATAGTTCCTAGAACTCTCCACTACAGCTAAAACGCTTTGATGGATGTTCTTTAAGCCCATCTGCAATGCTGCTCAAGGCAACCGGAGGCCTTTCTAGGTTCAAAGCAACATTCAGATGACCACAGTTTTTACATCTGCTCCAAAGGACATAAGACAGAATCGAAATCTTGCAGAAGGACGGCATCAGGTGTTCCCCTTCTGTGGGAGCTGTTCTCCCAGCTGTTGAGGCAGCAGCACGACAACCCTCTTTGGCCCCCAGCATGGTAGTTCAGGTTCAAGGTAATGAAAATCACATAGGGCAGGTGCTGAATTATCCTGAATTAAAAGCCTCATACCCTGAAGGAGCCAGTATCTCTTATTATAAAAATTCTATAGGTACTGTTTCTAAGTTTCCTGCAAGGTACTCTCAGTTATAAGAGTCACTGTAGTTTCCATATCTTGGCCATTGCAAATAATGCTGCAATAAACATAGAGGTTCATGTATCTTTTCAAATAATTCATGTTTTTGTTTTCTTTGAATAAATACCTGTAGTGGAATTACTGGATCTATGTTATTTCTATTTGTGACTTTTTTGAGGAATCTCCAAACTGTGTCAACTGTACATCAATAAAAAAATTAATAACAAAAAAGAGTCACTGTAGTCAGGGAAGTCCATGTCAGTGACTGTTCATTAGGTATTTGTAGATCATCTATAGTTTTCTTGGTCTAGATGCAACTAACCAATCAGGGGTCATTGTTAGCATAGCCGATGTTACCTGGCAATCTGGTTGATAGCTCTGCCTTTATCTGTTCTCTAGAGATCAGAGCTGGAGAGTTCTCACACTAGGGGAAAGTTACTCTGTGAGTTACACCATCATACTCTTCATCATACTCTTGTGCTTTAGCTGGTGTTTCCTCTTGGAGTTCTCATCTATCCTGCTCTATTTTTTTTTTTTTTATATCACTCCAGTTCTTTAAAATTCTGGTCAATGACTTTAATCTCTACAAAGACAATCTTGGCCTCTTCAGTATGAAATAATGTCTTCCATATCTCTAAACTCCCTTGGTACTTTTTCTATACCTCTTCTATTATTCTTACCACCTTTTAACCTCACATTAGATATTTCATAGACATGTGCCTTAGGGTTATGGTTCTTATTAGATATATATCTAGAGATAAATGTTTATCCTTCACATGTCTTTGTATCTCCAATGCCTAGCATGCAGGTGATAAGTAAATAGCAGAAGCAGGAACAAGTCTTACACAATTTATGGAAATTTTGGTGAGTAGGTCTCTTTTAAAAGTTATTATGTACTAATGTATGCATTAGGCACAAGAGAATATTGAAATGATGAGTGAGTCTTCCTCCCAACCCATACTAATCTTACACTCAGAAGTAACTATCATGAAAAAATATTATTTTTTGAAATTTTCCATGCATATTCAAGTATGTAAATACATAGGCACACATGTGTATATATTTTTAATATTAAAATATATTTAATTTTTAATACACATAGTAGGGCATTTTTATTATCTTATATCATACCTTTATTTTGCACTTAATGTTACATTTTATGAAGGCCTTTTCATGTCAATATGTAGATATGTACCTTATTCATTTTAGTGACTATATTTTATTATTTGAATATACCAAAACACTACTAATGGATGTGCTATTTAACCTATTGCGTCTCACCTTTAAACCCACCCTTCTATATATTCTGCTTTGTGATGCTGGGGCTAGGGCTCTGCAAACTAGTTTTTCCCAGAAAGCCAGCTGGCTTCTTGTTAAGAATCTGTCAATAACAGGTATTAGAGGGAGATTGGAAGACAGGAGCAAAGTTAAGGAAAGTGTTTATCCTTTTGTTTTCTATTTCTGATTTGCTTCTCCTTGTGAGTGTCTCTCTAGCAATGTCTTTTTCACCCAAGCAGTGGCTGTTCGTTCCAGCAACAGCAGTTAATTCTATTTGCAGTTTTCCCAGTGTTCCCAGAAATAGCTTTATTGCACCCCCTCAACAATTCAGCTCCAGCTGCTGGTGCTCTCTCCTCAGAGGTCCAAATCTCAGCTTCTTAGGACCATTGCTTCCCGCTTCTAAGTTTTAGTAATTCAACCTCTTCCCTTTGCTTCATCAGCAAAAAGAGTGGTGGTAGATGCTTTCTGCATATTTGCTGCTCCCTTTTTGTCTCTCCAGTTCTCTAATATCTGACCAACAGTTCTTTGTATCTTTTTTTTTTTTTTCCATTGAAATTACTGGTGTGGTTTCAGTCTCCTGATAGCTGAATCCTTACTAATTCAGTGGGAATTTGTTTCTAGTTAGTTTTGCTGTTAAAATCAAATAAACATCTTGTACTATGTTCTTTTTTTGCTAAGCAAGTGTATTAAAGAACTGCAAGGCCAAAGGATGTGTGCATTTTAAATTTTGATAACTATTAACAAATTGTCTTCCAAAGGGGTTGCACTAATTTCTACTCCCACCATCAATATATGCAAGTTTCTATTTCACAACATTTATACTAATATCATGCATTATAAAACAAACATTTTGCCAATAAATTAGTTGGAAATAGTTTTAATTGCTCTATAAGTTTGCATTTCTTTAAAAGTGAGGTTTAGAATCTTCTCATATATTTGCGGTCATGTGTATTTATGTGAACAGCCTATTTGTATGTCCCTTGCCCATTCACTGAGGTTTATTTTTCCTTTTATTTGAAAGAAATCTTTGTGTATAAAAGAAATTAGCCCTTTGACATGTACTTTACAGGTATTTTTCTCAGTTTGCATTTTTTGCATGTTTATGATTTTTGTGTCCTACAAACATTTTAGATTGTGTAGTTTTTGTCCTCTGTTATTGATTCTTGCTTAGAATGCCATTCTTCATACCAAGATTTAAAAATAATTCTTCCATGCTTTATTAGTTATATAGTTTTATTTTTAATATTAAGCTTGTTAAATACCTGGTGCATCTGGAATTTATTTTTGAATAAATTTACTTTAGAATAGTGATGTATGGCTGCAACTTAATATTATTCCAAATGACCAATCAACTGTTCTAATACTACTTGTTGAGTAATCTGTCTTTTTCCTACTAATTTGAAATGCCAGTTTTTAGTGTATGCTAAATTTTCATATGTATTCTGGATCTATTTCGGGAAGCTGTTTTTTACTTTTTCCGCTTATCTCTTGTCTGTTTATGCATTTGTGTTGAATTGTTGTAATTTTTTTTTTTTAAAGATTTTATTTATTTATTCGACAGAGATAGAGACAGCCAGCGAGAGAGGGAACACAAGCAGGGGGAGTGGGAGAGGAAGAAGCAGGCTCATAGCGGAGGAGCCTGATGTGGGGCTCGATCCCATGACGCCGGGATCACGCCCTGAGCCGAAGGCAGACGCTTAACCGCTGTGCCACCCAGGCACCCCTGAATTGTTGTAATTTTTGAAGCATTATGATGTATTTCATTATCTAGTAAGATTAACCTTTACTGATTACTCTTTTTTAAAAGACTTTTTCAGGCCTTTCTTCTAAGTTTATTTTTTTGTATGACCTTTAGAAATATTTGGGCTTTTTCAACAAGTGAACGTGGGTATTTTAGTTGGAAATGTTTTAAACTTAAATATTCATTTTTGGAGAATTGATGTCTTTATGTTATTGAATATTCCTACTCAAGAACTTGTATTTTTATAATATTCAACCTTCCTACTTCCAATTTTTGCAAGTGTACTTTTTTTTTTTTTAAAAGATTTTATTTATTTATTCGACAGAGATAGAGACAGCCAGCGAGAGAGGGAACACAAGCAGGGGGAGTGGGAGAGGAAGAAGCAGGCTCACAGCAGAGGAGCCTGATGTGGGGCTCGATCCCAGAATGCCGGGATCACGCCCTGAGCCGAAGGCAGACGCTTAACCACTGTGCCACCCAGGCGCCCTTGCAAGTGTACTTTTATGCCACAATAAAATTTATTTCTGGGCATTTTATCTTTTTTTTCTTTGTTATTATGAATATCTTTTTCTCATATTTTCTAACTATAGAAGTCATGTGAGAAAGTTATTAAATTTTTGAAAATAAAATTTAAAAAGTTTGAAACTACAATCTTACAGAAATGTTGTAAGTTTAATGTAAATAAGCTTACTTTTCAGAGCCATTTGACACTCCATTTTCCTTAACTATTTTAGTATGTACATCTTAAAAACAAGGAGATACTCTTATTACATAATCACAATACATCCATCAAAAAAAAATTAACACAGATGCAGATGCTGTAATCTAATTCTTAGACCCCTCCCACTTGAATTTATCCAATTGTTCTGATAATGATTTTTATAGTAAAAAGATCCAATTCAAAATCTCATTTTGCAGTTCATTTTCTTGTCTTCTCTGTTTAGACTGGAACAGTTTCTCCATTTTCCTTGCCTTTCATGACCTTAATTTTGGTAGATTACAAACAAGTTATTTAGTAGAATATACTTCTGTTTGGTTTCTTTGATCTTTCCCCGTGATTAGATTCAATATCTTTGGCAGAAATGTCCTAGAAGTGATTTATGTTCTTTTTCTATCTTATGTGGCACATGATTTCATTTTAATCAATTGATTAAGGTGATTATATGGAGAACTTCGCTGCAGTGAATTTACCTTTCCCTTTTGTAATTAATAAGTATTTTGCAAAGTATAGAAATACTAAATTTTCATAAAATATTAAATAAATAAATGTAAAATTATGATTTCCTACTCTGTTCATAGGGTTTTAAAGATTTTATTTATTTATTTGAGAGAGAGAGAAAGAGCACAAGCAGGGGAGAGGCAGAGGGAGAAGCAGACTCCCCACTGAGCAGGGAGACTGACATGGTGCCCAGGATCATGACCTATGCTGAAAGCAGATGCTAAACCTTTTGAGCCACCCAGGTGCTCCTAGGGTTTTAATGAGTTATTATCATCATATATTTTGATGCTCAGATTGTTCAGTCTGTCCACTGGAAGTGCCTTCCTGTTGGTCTAACCATTTCCTTGCTTTCTGGCACAGTAAAATTTTTCAGGCTCATCTTGTGCTTTCCCCATCTGAGCCCTAGAGCCAGCTCTCTTGAATTTAGTTTTCTACAGTTTTTTCTGCTTTATAAACCCATTTATTTCTGCTTTTCTATTTTCTCCCTTGCATTTCTCTTGCTTTAATTTTCTTTTCCTAACTTTTTGAGTCAAAATGCTTAACTCTTTTGATTTTATTTTTTCTCTTTTCTTGTAATATAAATATTTTGGGGAGTGCATTGTCTCCAGAGAAAGATTTTAATTATATTCCATAGGTTCATGAAAACATTCACTTTTTTTACTTTCTTGATATTTTGTAGTTTCAGTTTTGATATGCTCTTTGATTTAAGAATAAATTTGATAATATGTTTAATATATCTCATTAATTATGTAGTTTATATTTATATCCTCAGTGATTCAGTAGTTACTTGATTTGTAGGTAAGAAGGAAAGAAAGTTACTGTGGAGGTTATTCTGTCTCCATTTATTCCTAAAATTTTTGCTTTATGAATTTTAGTGCCATATAATTTGGAACACAAAAATATTTAATAGATTCCATACCTAAACTTGTACTTCTTGATTTATCAACTTTAGACAATGAATATTCAGAGCCTAGTATAAAATGAGAAAAATTTCCCTCTTCACATCATGGTTTGCTTAGTAAGAAAATTAATGTCTAACTTTGACTAGTTGCATTCATACCTTCAAATATTATTATTAAGGTCCCATTATTTTTAAATATTCTTTAAACTGTAAATCTTAATTATTTACTATATGAGGGTATCTGTACAAATATATTTTATGATTTACTTCTCTGCTGAAACTTCCAAGTTGTTACTCATTACTATTTATACCTTTTTATTAGAATCTGTGAAGAATTTATTATTTGTGTTAAGGCTTACAGAATTTACTTAACCTTTATTAGTATAGTGTCCATACGCTTTAAGCTTCAGTTGTATGTTTATCACATTGTATTTTTCAAAGAGATCTTATGGTACTGTGTATTCTCTAAGGTCTTATATTTATTTACTACCTTTATAGTTATTGGAGAATAAAACTCATGATATATGCCCCCCACCCCATTGTCTGTTTGTTTGCCAAGACTTTGCCAAGACTTACAGAAGACTAAGGCCACACTAAATTTTGTCTGGGAGCTAAAATAATTGTTTATCTTCAGAACATGGTAACATTTAATTATTCACCCAGTCCAGAATATCTGGTCTCTTTGTAAATCATGTATTCTGCTTTCTCTTTCCCTTTCTGGGTCATGGTATTTAATTCTTCATATTCAAGTCTTTACATGAGAAAAGTGTTCTAATATGTTTGAACATTTTTTTTCCCTGTACCATTACTTCTGTTTTCTTATTCAGGAAAAGTTTTCACATGTAGTATCTGTTTTCTATCTTCATTTATCATTTTCTCTTTTTCTTTTCTCTATTTGAATGTGTTAGCCTTTATGTTCTGATTTATTAAATATTGTCATTTTTGCTATTTCTAACATAAATTTTGTCATAATTTTATCTTTCTCTTCTTTCCTGAATATAGCCTGTTTATTTGTAATTTTTTCCTATTGTCTTATTTATATTTAATGCCATGTAGCTTTTGTTTTTCTTTCATCAAGGATGGGAGTGTGTGTGTGTGTGTGTGTGTATGTGATTGTGAGGGCTTCCTCCCAACTTCCACTATTTCTTCTGGTGCGTACTGTTTGATTTTTATTTGGTAACTTAATTGTTTCTCATTGTTTTTCACACTTTCCCTTAGGGTGTGTTTTGCCTAGGTACCCAGATTATTGAATGGTGGTTATTTTTTGAAGATAGGTTACTTGCTTGAAGAAAGATAGCAGTAGGGAGTAAGCTGGTACAGCAGACATTGAATTTTCTTGTATATTAACTTTGAATACTTTCTCGTTAACTTTGAGTACTTTCTCATCAACGCTGTTCTGTAGTCTTCCCTAAATGATATATCTCTAATTAGTACTGTCATAATTCATATTCCAAAGGTTTCTTGGTAGTGACTTGACATCTATTTTTAATTTGAGTATAGTTGACACATAATGTTACATTAGTTTTGGGTGTACAACTTAGTGATTTGACAAGTTCATACATTATGATATGCTCACCACGAGTGTAGCTACCGTATGTCTTGTTGCATCACTATTACAATATCTTTGACTGTATCCCTTATGCTGTTTATTTGGCCTCTATTTCACTTCAGTGACTGAGACAAGATGCTTCTGTGTTGATTGCCACCTAGCATTTGTCATCCTACCACTACAACAACCTGATTCTTAAAAAAATATGAGTATATGTGGAATCCTTGTTTGGCTCTACATTCCATATATGTCATGGGCTTTGGGTTCCCGTTTGTCTGAGTCTCCAGAACTTTCCATCTCAAATAAGATTTCATTCATTATATTCTTTAGGGCTATATAACCTTCCCCTAAGGAACTCTGATTATTTCCTCAAACAAGATAAACTTTTGTACCTCTTTTAAAGTTTATTGAAGCTACACTAATTAGCTGGTATATTTCAGTTTGTAGTTTGGAAATATGTAAATACTCAGTATTTTTTCCTTTTTCAAGTTTTTATTTAAATTCCAGCTAGTTAATTTACAATGTAATATTGATTTCAGCTGTAGAATTGAGTGATTCATCACTTACATATAACACCTAGTGCTCATCCCAAGTGCTCTTCTTGATACCCATCACCCATCTACCTCATCCCCCCCCCCCCACCTCCTTTCCAGAAACCCTCAGTTTGTTCTCTATAGTTAAGAGTCTGGTAAATACTCAGTTTTAATGAAGATCAAAATTGTTTCCTCTTTTTACACTTTGTTATTTAGTGGGCTCTTTGCCATTGTGAGATCTTTAATGCCCCAAATGACGTTGACATGATCTTCAATCTTATGTAGAAGAGAGGTAAAATGATTAAAATATGATAACCTGCAAGGGGCAAGGAGTATGTGTGTGTGTGTGTGCGCGTATGTATGTGTGTGTATATGCGTGTGCGCACGTGTGTGTGTGTGTGTGTGAGAGAGAGAGAGAGAGATTTTAAGTAAAGTTTCTATTATCTTGACATTGATTTTCAAGGATGACTTTCATGTGAATATTAGTGGAGTGCAGGTTAGAGTTTTGTGCTGGAGAGATTGATTCAAGGATCCTAAGTGTATGTGTGATAATTGGAGATGCAGGTGTAGGTGAGATCATGCAGGAAAAGGTTCTAAACTGAAAAGATAGAGGGATTGAGAATGGATTCATGGACAATGAAGATGAGCCAGCAGAGCAGTCTAATGAGGAAGAAGCAATCAGGGAGAGAATATGCCACAGAAGCTAACCACAGAAGTAGGTAGGCTTCCCCAGAGCCAGATGTTACTCAGAATTTAGTGCAAGGAAGACTGAGAAGTGGTTATTGGATTGGAAACTATAGGATTTCCTATATTCTTAATGAAACAAATTTTAATGAATAATGAAAGTGGAAGATAAATTATAGTGAGTGGAGAAGTGAATTTGAGTTGAGGAAATGAAGATGAATTTAGATTACTTTTCCAAAATTGTTAGATATAAAGGGAAGTTATTTTGATAATTTGTTGCATAATATTCCCCTCTTCTCATCCCTTCTCAGTTAATATATGTACATTTTAACATCATAACCCACTCAGACAAGGGGCAGGAACAACATGAGTGTACTTGTGTAATTGTCCATGTTGTACATCAGCTTTTAGTTATAGAAGTCCTTGATTAGGCTGTATTCCTCTGCCTCTTGATGGTTTATTTAGCTGACATTTTTCAGGTCCCTTATGTTTATTCAATGTTATTTTGAAGGAGAATTTACTTGGGTATTTTAGAAAACAAAATTAGTTGAAGGGAAACAAATAGACTATTTTTTTTAAAGATTTATTTTTTATTTGAGAGAAAGAGAGAGAGAGTGCATGGGGAAAGGGGCAGGGGGAGAGGGAGAAACTTAAATAGACTCTGTGCTGAGCATGGAGCTTGGTGCGGGCCTCGATCTCATGATCCTGATGCTTAGCCAACTGTGCCACCCACATACCCCGAAGCAAATACACTATTAATCATCAATGTAGGTATGTTTAATCCCTATTATTACACAAATATAGACTTACTTAAAAGCCTTGAACTGGATCACTTATCCAAGTATATAGAAAGAATTAGTCATGCTTATAGTGTCTGATGGATCATTTATTTTCTCCATGCTCTGTATTTCAGTCCTATGGTAGAATTCACCACCTGCTTATTGGTAGAAGTACTGTTTTCCTACCATAAAAAAATTATTGATAATGTTTCTCTTGCTATTGCTGCTGAACTCTTTCTTTGTGCCCTGAATATTGCATTAAGCAAAGTTCTGCTTATCACTGGATTAGTTATTAGAGTATATCCTGCAAATAATTTTGAAGAGGTCTCAGCTTTCTGTTTTCCAGCTTTCTGTTTTCCAGGGTATGGTTATACCCTGACAATTTCACATGGTCACTGTCACATTTTCTCTTTGGCTGTGCTATCCATCTCTCTTATGTTACCCAGTAGCCACTCCAATAAGCCTAATTTCTCAGTAAATAGTGGTTTTGCATTTACATATTTCTAAGGCTTCACTTATTCTTAGCTTTTTTCCCTTTTTTTTTTTTTTAAGATTTTATTTATTTATTTGACAGAGATAGAGACAGCCAGCGAGAGAGGGAACACAAGCAGGGGGAGTGGGAGAGGAAGAAGCAGGCTCATAGCAGAGGAGCCTGATGTGGGACTCGATCCCAGAATGCTGGGATCACGCCCTGAGCTGAAGGCAGACGCTTAACCGCTGTGCCACCCAGGCGCCCCAGCTTTTTTCCCTTTTTAAGGGAAAGTTTATTGGGGGGAAAATAGTTTAATTTTAACACTCACAAGACCCATTTTAACAAATTTTTATAACCCCCACAAAAAGCATACATAATTGACTCTACCGCACAAATATAAAAATACATATCTACCCCTGGACAGACATTAAGACATATAAACAAAAGATCACCAAGGTATCACTCAGATAAAACATTGGATTTTACTTTCTCTGTTTCAATAATATATAGTGAGCATTATATCTGTAAAGAACATTGTTTTTTTTAATTTCTTGTTTTTTTGTCTCTAGTTTAGGATTTACTTTGTAACCACCCTTTTATATCAGCTTCTAATCTTCTTTCAAACAAACTGTGGTCAAAATCTGTGATTTTACCCTTATCATAGGGTTAAGCCCCCTCTGCTTCTGTCAAAAGCCAAGCTAAGACATATTCATGAGGGAAAACAAGACTGGAAAACAAATGTAAACTTCGTGCCTCTGAAACTCCTTAAGCTTTATCCTGGTATTAAATTTGATCACCAGAAAAGCTCAACTTCTGGTCTCTACAAAGTTACAATTTCATGTTGAAATCTTTTGACTTTTTCTTAATGAAATTGCTTCAAAGACAAGATCCATTATGTTGTTCAACACCCTTTATGTAAAGTCGCTTGTCAAAAATACCTCTTGGAAATGAGAATCAGTGAAGAAATTTTTTGGTGAATTGCAAAGTGCCCTTCTAGGCTGTGAGTACTTACTACATAGGCCTTTCTGGTTTTGAGTTTACTTGGTTGTGCCAAGTTTAGGGCAAAGGCTTACCCTCAAATGGTGTAGCTCTTCTTAGGCAAGTTGATTTCTTAATTTTTCTATTCTTTGCTAGCAATTCTTCATCTTATAATACCCATCCTGTGATTTTTTTTTTTTTTTTGGTAGGCTATTTTAACTGAAGGATGAAGATATTTACTTTTTAAAATCCCTCTGTTAAGCCAGGATTTCTCAAACCTTGAACTTTTTAAAAAAATATCTATGGCAACCATCTCCCTTTCCTGTCCATACCAGACACTAGGGCTATTTCTGATCCTGTTTTTAAACTGGGTTGGGAAATTGGACTAAACTAACACTTCGAAGAAGTCTCTTCTTAATCCATCAATCTAAAAATCTATAATTAAGATTTTATATGATATCCTATATTAGAAATATGAACATACTTAAAAGTATTTTTGATAAAATGTAGCTATAACTTTGCTCCTTTAAGATAATTATTCCTTATGTTGCTAAAATGCAATTAGGTAATTTTCTGATTCTTAAAACTTAACCAAGTAATATAGGTAAGAGAATACCTAAATCATGTAATTAGTACTTTCATGTTTATTAAATGGTAATGATTTATGTGGATAGAAAGCAGTTTACTGTTTAAATTTCTTTTATTCCAGTTTCATTTTTAAAAAGTAGTATATGTTATTGATGATTAATTTTGGATCACAAAAGGCTTAAAGTGTCAAATTTTGTAATTCAGTAATTTGAAAATAAAATTGTTAAGTTTGGACTTCGTCAAATTCTACTGGGATGTGGTTAATAAATACATTTTAAAAAGTTTGGAAGTGCATTAAGCTGCTGATTTTCTCACTACCTTTTCACTAAGGGAAGGAATAACGTGCACGTTGGTATTACTGCTTTCTGTTTTGCAACATTTCTAACAGCATGCATTCTCCTGGAGAAAGGAGAGGACTTGTGATGTGAGTGCCCATCATTGTAATGATGCTTATCGCACTCAATACTCTATCTTCCTTTTCATCTCCTTTGAAGGATGTCAGTTTTTTCTGGCACTGAAGGAGAATGGCAATTAGTTTGCTTCCTGGCTATGATTACTATCTTTCTGCTCTTAAGGTATATTGTGTGATTTGCTTATACATTAACTTCAGATGGGATTTTAAACCGAATCCAGATATTGGAAGGTGCTCTGAAAAGGGGCTGGCCAAAGATGGGGGCCTGCATGGATCAAGTAAAAATTAGTAGTATTCCAGAGAAAGAGAAACAGAGACAGAGACAGAGAGACAAGGACCTCAAGTAAACTCTACTTTGAATTGTCATGGCATTGTCAGTTCACATTCTAAAGGTATAGGATAGGGATTCTGAAAGGCTTTCTTCCAGAGGAGGGACATTATATGACACATATAAACTCCAAAAAACAAAGCCAGACCAGATTTGACGTCAATGAAAAGCATTACATTATTTCTTTGTATTATTTAATCACCTTATTCAGTTCTGCTTGTATATCAAAGACTGATAATACTTCACTTCCATGGTCACTGAATTCTTTTACTATGATGAATGTTTGAAATTAAACTCTATTTATAATCTTGGTTAATAAGATTACAGAAAGTTACTCAAATTTTTAATTGATTTTTTTTCAGGGTTGAAAATGTCTAAGTACATTGATTATGGCCAGTTGAATGCGTTGTGCCATATAAGAGGACTACAATCCAGGTAAGTTATTCATGTGTTTCTTTTTTTTTCATTCAAATGAATATGAACATGTTTGTTTTATGGAAAAAGTATAATAGTAAACTATTGTTGACTCCATAGGTACTTGATTTACCACATAGATAAAAAACATTTGAAAACCTGGAGGTTATTTCTCCAGATTAAAGGGGCAGAATATATGCTATATTTTAAGGAAACAATTGAGTGTGAAACAAACAATTCATCCCTAGCTGGGCCCTTTCTAGTACTTAAAAAACAGTCATAAGGGAAGAAAGCTTTAAATGGTTGAAAACACAAATCCTGAGTGAAGTACTTTGGCATGCATAGGAGATACCTAGTTGAAAGATACTGGAGCCAAAGAATTAGGAAATATTAGGGCTCAAAGCTCAGATTTCCTAAGGTATGTGATACTTGAAGATATAATTTGAAAAAAAAATTATTGTCTTGCCAACACTGTTTCTCAGGTTGTATTTTTGGAATTATAAGGCTAGTTAGTTTCTTACATATCAGTCAAAGTCCATCCACTCTTCCACTTTCCCTTATTAAGAGAGGGCCTTGCCTCATCTTTAATGGCACTGCTGAGAAAATGTCCCTCTATATTCTATTCTATTCTATTCTATTCTATTCTATTCTATTCTATTCTATTCTATTCTTTATGATAAGAATTAATTTGGTACTTGTAAATAGCCCTAGGTAGGCCTTCTACCTGTAATACTCCAAGAGTTAAGGCAGCAGAGGGGTTTAGAAAGAACCTTTTTTTTACAGTCAGTTAATTTACCATGTAAAATTGCTGTAAATGATAATGTGTACAGATTTTCTGTTCAAATATTCAATTGTAAACTTCTTGTTAAGACTGTTATGTTTCTTTTGCTTTTGTATGGAATGATATTGCAAAAATAAAAAGAAAAGAACCTTTAAAAATGAATCTTCTTAATCCCTATCACCTATTTCCCTCATGCCCCCACCCACTTCTCTGGTAACCATCAGTTTATTCTCTATAGTTAAGACTCTGTTTTTTGGATCATCTCTCTCTCTCTCTCTTTTTCCCTGTTGGTTATTTGTTTTGTTTCTTAAATTCCACATATGAATGAGATCATATGGTATTTGTCTTTCTCTGACTGACTTATTTCACTTAATGTTATACTCTTTAGCTCCATCCATGTTATTGCAAATGGAAAGATTATTCGTGTGTGTGTGTGTGTGTATGTGTACATACCATATCTCCTTCATCCATTTATCTATGATGTACATTTGGGCTGCTTCCGTAGTTTGGCTATTGTGAACAATGCTGCAATGAGCGTAGGAGTGCATGTATCCCTTTCAATGAGTGTTTTTGTATTTTTTGAATAAATACCCAATAATGTAATCCTGGATCACAGGTAGTTCTATGTTTAACTTTTTGAGGAACCTCTATACTGTTTTCTATAGTGGCTGTACCAGTTTGCATTCCTACTAACAGTGTAGGAGGGTTCCTTTTTCTCTACATCCTTATCAACACTTGTTTCTGGTGTTTTTGATTTTCTTGTGTTTCTGATTTCAAATTATTTCTATATCTTCATCGAACTTGTCATTTCTTCTTTTTCAGAGAAGGGGAGGAGGACATGCTTCTTTTATATTTCTTGGATTTCTCTCTAGAATGATTTTTTTCCCCCTTTCACTTATGCCTCCTTCTCACTCTGAGTGCCTTTCCGCGCTGAATGAAGAATCAACATGCACTCCCAAGTCATGCCACTTTGCTTGAATCCTGGCTCAGGCACTCATTGAATGTGTGACCTTGGTTTGGTTATTTAATTTCTCTTTACATCAGTTTTCTTATTTTTAAAATGGAGATAATAATAGTACCTATTTTACAGAGTTATTGGGATGACTACATGAGCTAGCGTATGTAGAGTAAAGAGGGTTTGGCACATAGTGAGAGCTATATAAATGTTATTTTAAAATGATTATTGCTGTTCAAAAAGGCTCATCCAAGTTTTCAAGTGTTGAATATATCTGATATGCTGGACTCTTTTCTAACACATAAGAAGCTAGTTCAGGCTTTTGGAGCCGAATGTCTTTTGTCCTGTCATTTTCCTTTTGCTTTTTCACCCAGGCATAAAAAACAAAAAACAAAAACACCAAACATGTTTCTAGACCTCTTCCCCCACCCACCTTGGGTGATCATAGTAAGAGAGATTGAATCATCTAGATGTGGAACTGCCAAAGTCTCCATTCGACATAAATCTTATCATCCTTCATCTTCCTGGTTTGATAATCTCTCCTAAGTAGTGTTCTCTCATCAGACAATATGCTGCTCCAAGCCTAGTCTGGTTGTCCAGCTTGACTTCCTTCTAGTAAGTCTTGAATTTACTATGCCTTTTCTTAGACACCAAATCCTGTGAATTTCTTAGATGTTTTCTTTTGATGCATTGGTACACACCAGGGGCCTGGGAGAGGGCATGTTTTCAGGTACCTATATATATATATATGTATATTGGACTTAGGTTTTAGAAAAAGAATATGAGATTACAGGTACAAACAGATTTGAAAATAAATATCTTTTTAGAATAAGATAATAAATTACAACAAAATGATGGGTTGGCAATATAGGTCCTTTTTCCCACTAAGATTTCTTTATGCAGTTTATCAGAAATATATACATTGAATTTTTCCAGAATTACAAAGCTTTCAGTTGATTTCAATGAATTGGAAAGAGATTTTAAAACAATGTATTTCTCCATATTTATTATTTATCTATTTTATGTTAAAAACGACCAATGAAATATTCTTCTTTAATAAAAAAAAGAAAGGCTGAGAATTAAATGACTCAAGGATTGAAATTTTTGAACATGAAAACTATCAAGGGTTTGATTATGTATTGTATGTATGTGTGTGTATAAACCCTACCAAGGGTTTGATGATACATTATATATGTATAATATATATAATATTCATATATTTTAAATATATATTTTAAATATATATATAATCTTCCTTATAGTTGTCCTTCCTTTCTCCCAGGGTGGGAGGATGGAGGGGAGGCTGCTACTCTCTACTGCTTCTTATATGCCTCTACCTTGTACTCAATTCCAACTGTTGAAGTTACTCTTGTCCCCACCTGGGCATATGAGAACTCTTCTCACTGGATTTTATACCCTTGTGCCTGTGTGTCTGTATATATATATAAACTTTGTACAAAAAGCAAGTCCCACTGTGTGGTGGTTGCTGCTCAGATGCATGTAGTCAGTCAGTTGGTGTCTGTCTGATGTTTCTTCTCCTCTGAGAATAAAGGCAGTATATTAGTACGTTATTCTGGAATTTTTTATCACAAGTAAAAGAAAAAATGTATAACAAAGAGGAATGATGTCACTCTAGATTTTTAAATTCTTGGATATAGGACTTTTCTTTTTTTTTTATAATAATATTTTTTATTATATTATGTTAGTCACCATACAGTACATCCCTGTTTTTTGATGTAAAGTTCGATGATTCATTAGTTGCATATAACACCCAGTGCACCATGCAATACGTGCCCTCCTTACTACCCATCACCAGCCTATCCCATTCCCCCCCCCCTCCGAAGCCCTCAGTTTGTTTCTCAGAGTTCATAGTCTCTCATGCTTCATTCCCCCTTCTGATTACTCCCCCTTTCTTTATCCCTTTCTTCTCCTACCGATCATCCTAGTTCTTATGTTCCATAGATGAGAAAAACCATATGATAATTGTCTTTCTCTGCTTGACTTATTTCACTTAGCATTATCTCCTCCAGTGCCGTCCATGTTGCAGCAAATGTTGAGAACTCGTTCTTTTTGATAGCTGAGTAATATTCCATTGTATATATGGACCACATCTTCTTAATCAGTCATCTGTTGAAGGGCATCTTGGCTCCTTCCACAATTTAGCTATTGTGGACAATGCTGCTATGAACATTGGGGTGCATATGGCCCTTCTCTTCACTACGTCTGTATCTTTTGGGTAAATACCCAGTAGTGCAATGGCTGGATCATAGGGTAGCTCAATTTTTAACTTTTTAAGGGATCTCCACACTGTTTTCCAGAGTGGCTGTACCAACTTGCATTCCCACCAAAAATGTAGGAGGGATCCCCTTTCTCCACATCCTCTCCAACATTTGTTGTTTCTTGCCTTGTCTATTTTTGCCATTCTAACTGGCATAAGGTGGTATCTCAGTGTGGTTTTGATTTGAATTTCCCTGATGGCTAATGATTTTGAACATTTTTTCATGTGTCTGTTAGCCATTTGTGTGCCTTCAATCAAAAGTGTCTATTCATATCTTCTGCCCATTTTATGATTTGTTTATTTGTTTCTTGTGTATTGAGTTTGAGAAGTTCTTTGTAGATCTTGGATAGCAGTCTTTTATCTGTAGTATCATTTGCAAATATCTTCTTCCATTCCGTGGGCTGCCTCTGAGTGAAAAAGTTGCTGTGGCCGATGTCATAGAGAGTGCTGCCTATGCTCTCCTCTAGGATTTTGATGGATTCCTGTCTCACATTGAGCTCTTTCATCCATTTGCAGTTTATCTTTGTGTATGGTATGAGAGAGTGGTCAAGTTTCATTCTTTTGCTTGCGGCTGTCCAATTATCCCAGCACCATTTATTGAAGAGACTATCTTTTTTCCACCGGATATTTTTTCCTGCTTTATCAAAGATGAGTTGCCCAAAAAGCTGAGGGTCCATTTCTGGGTTCTCTATTCTGTTCCATTGGTCTATGTGTCTGTTTTTGTGCCAGTACCATGCTGTCCTTGTGATCACAGCTTTTTAGTATAGCTTGAAATCCGGCAACGTGATGCCCCCAGCTTTGTTTTTCCTTTTCAACAATTGCTTGGCGATTCGGGGCCTTTTCTGGTTCCACGCTAATTTGAGGGCTGTTTGTTCCAGCTCTTTGAAAAATGTCATTGGTATTTTGACCGGGATGGCATTGAAAGTGTAGATTGCTCTGGGTAGCATGGACATTTTAACTATGTTAATTCTTCTGATCCATGAGCATGGAATATTTTTCCATCTTTTTGTGTCTTCTTCAATGTCTTTCAAGAGTGATTTGTAGTTTCTAGAATGTAGATCCTTTACATCTCTGGTTAAGTTAATTCCGAGATAACGTTACGATTTTTGGTGCTATTGTAAATGGAATGGATTCCCTAATTTCTCTTTCTTCAGTCTCATTGTTCGTGTATAGAAATGCATCTGATTTCTGAGCATTGATTTTGTATCCCTCCATATTACTGAATTGCTCTAAAACTTCTAGTAGTTTGCGGGTGGATTCTTTTAGGTTTTCCATATAGAGTATCATGTCATCTGCGAAGAGAGACAGTTGGACTTCTTCTTTGCTGATTTGGATACCTTTTATCCCTTTTTGTTGTCTGATTGCTGTTGCAAGGACTTTTCCCCTTACGGTTGCCTTTGCAGTATCCCATAGGTTTTGGACCGTTGTGTTTTCATTCTCATTGGTCTCCATAAATTGTTTAAATTGATTTTTGATTTCCTGGTTTATCGAATCATTCCTGAGCAGGACAGTTCTTAGTCTCCAAGTGTTTGAGTTTTTTCCAAATTTTTCCTTGTGAATGAGTTCCAATTTCAAAGCAATGTGGTCTGAGAATATGCAGGGACTAATTTCAGTCTTTTGGTATTGGTTGAGACCTGTTATGTGACCCAGAGCATGGTCTATTCTTGAGAATGTTCCGTGGGCATTAGAATAGAATGAGTATTCTTTTGTTCGGGGGTGTAGTGTTCTATATATATGTATGGGGTCCAACTCATCTAGTATGGCATTCAAAGCTTTTGTTTCTTTGTTGATTTTCTGCTTAGGTGATCTATCTATTGCTGATAGTGGAGTGTTGAGGTCCCCTACTATTAATGTATTATTATCTATATGTCTCTTTATTGTGGTTAAGAGTTGGCTTGTGTATCTTCCTGCTCCCCTGTTGGGGACATGTATATTTATAATCGTCATATCCACTTGTTGGATACATCCTTTAAGAATAATATAGTGCCCTTCTGTATATCTAACTATAGTCTTTAGTTTAAAATTGAATCCGTCTGATATGAGAATTGCTACCCCAGCTTTCTTTTGAGGTCCATTGGCATGAAAGATGGTATTCCATCCCTTTACTTTCAGTCTGGATGTATCTTTAGGCTCAGAATGAGTCTCTTGTAGACAGCAAATGGATGGGTCATGTCTTTTTATCCAATCTGCAACCCTGTGGCGTTTATGGGAGCATTTAGGCCATTCACATTGAGGGTGATTATTGAGAGATATGATTTTAATGATGCCATGTTGCCAGTGAAGTCTTTGTTTGTATAGATTGTGACTTTCTGTTCTGTATCACTCTTGGGGCCTTTTTACCTTTATAGAACCCCCCTTAATATCTCCTGTAGGGCTGGTTTCGTGGTTACGAAATTGGTCAGTGACTGGAGATTCTGGAATGCCTTTATCTCTTCATCCATTCTGAATGACAGCCTTGCTGGATAAAGGATCCTTGGCTGCATGTTTTTCTCTGAAAGAGCTTTAAAAATGCCCCCCCCCCCAACTCTTTCTCTCATTCCAGGTCTGTGTAGACAGGTCTGACGTAATTCTGATGACTTTGCCTTGGTACGTGAGAAATTTCTTTGCCCTGGCCGCTTTCAATACTGTATCCTTGGATCTAATATTTGCGAAATGCACTATGACGTGACATGCTGTAGGTTTGTCGTGATTGAGCTTGGGAGGGGTCCTCTCTGCCTCTTGGACACGGATGCTTGTTTCCTTTGCTAGATTAGGGAAGTTTTCAGCTACAATTTGTTCGAATATCTCTTCTAGACCTCTGTTTTTCTCCATCCCCTTGGGGATGCCAATGATTCTGACATTGGAACGTTTCATTGAGTCAGTAATCTCCTGTAATCTACATTCTTGAGATTGGATTTTTTTGAGCCAAGTTTCTCTTTTAGCTTTCTCTTCTACTAACCCATCCTCCAATTCACCGATTCGTTCTTCTGCCTCATTTACCCTGGCTGTCAGAGCATCTAGTTTTGACTGCATTGGATTCATAGTATTTTTAATTTCTGCCAGATTCGCTCTCATTTCCACCCTTAGAGATTCTATATTCTCGTTAATATTTTCGTTAATAATTTTTTCAAGTCTTCACATCATCTTGACCATTGTTACTCTGAACTCCATTTCTGATAATTTGGTTATATCCATATCCATTAGTTCTGTGGCAGAGGCCAAGGACTCATTGTCTTTTCTTTGCTGGGGGGGGGGGGATTTCTCCTTCTCATCATTCTGATGAGGAGAGGTTGCGGGGTTGTCCAGAGCCCAAATTATTGACCAGGACCCATGCAGTGTGCACTTGTTTTATAGGGACCTTAGGGATGTGGGCTTCTTGATATTTCAGCCTGCCTTCTGGGGGAGGGTCCTGCCACACGGATACTCAGGCAAATCTGTTTGGGTAGAGTCTCCCTGTCCCCTGTGAGGGGGGATGGGGAATGGGCACAATGTGAGCTGGTATTTCCAGGCTTTGGTTCTTTGGCGGCTTTCCCTGGCGGTTTGCTGTGCCTCTTGTAAGAGTCAGAGAAGCAGTGGCCGAATCCCAGCCTCTGTCTCAGAACAGAGGGATCACAATCCGCTCTCCACTGAGCTCCTCTGGCCACTCTAACTGTGCTTCTGTTGGTGCTTCTAAACCCTAAAGCCTCCGGGGATGTGCGCGCCACACCCGGCATCCCAGCCCACACTTCCAGGGCCGGCACGTCTCTGTCCTATGTGTTTCTAACACCGCCACCCGCCAGCTGCCCCCGCGCGCTCCACAGCTCCGTTTCAGTGTGGTTCGAGTGCACTCCAGAACTCTGGTTTTCAGTCTGGTCGCGGCATCCCCCGGCTCAAGGTCTCAGTCTGCTCTTTCACGGGTGCCGGTCTGCGAGTCAGCCCACTCCCTAGTGCAGGTGGCTACCGCTTCCCGGTGCCTGAGCGCGGAGGCTCCCTCCCCCTTCCGTTTATCTTCAGATATCTGTGCTCGGATTCACGGCTCCCCGCTTTGTACCTCAATACTAAGTGCTGGAGATGTTCATTTGTAGAGATCCAGATGTATCTTCCTGCATCTCAGGCTGATTCCGTGGGTGTTCAGGATGGTCTGGTACCTATCCAGCTCGACTCAGGGGACCAGTTGAAAAAGGGAACCCCTACTCCTCCGCCATCTTAACTCCGATCCAGATATAGGACTTTTCATCTCTAGTAGACTATATGTTCCGTGAGAGCAGAAGATTAGTTTCTTATTGCTTCCTACCCCTAGACATTTGCCATATAGTTCAATGTTTGGAATTGAGTTACATTCTAATGTTCAGTAGATCTAAATATCTTCTTGATGCTTTAAAAATATATATGGGTTTTCTACCTGTTGATTAGGAGGATAGCTGCATATTTATAGTGTGATATTTATCTATCTATTTATTCATTTATTTAAAAGATTTTATTTATTTATTAGAGAGAGAACGATTATGGGGGGGTGCAGAGGGACAGAGAGAAGCAGACTCCCTGCTTAGCAGGGAGTCAGATGTGGGGCTGGATCCGAGGACCTGGGATTATGATATTAGCTGATGGTAGATGCTTAAGTGACTGAGCCACCCAGGTGCCCCTTTATTTATTTTTTTATTGTTGTCTAGAGAGCTAATCATTTTTAAACTTTTTTTTTTTCAAAGCAACTTCTGTTGATTGACATTCCATCCATTGGATTTTTTTTTTCCCTTTTGTCAAAGTACTTTATGAATAGTCAGCTCTTATTTTTAACTTTCAGTTTACTTAGTAATAAACAGAGTAATATGGTTTAAAAGGAAATGTATGTTCTCCTAAGTTTCAAATAAACAAACTTGAGGCTACATGTTTGCAACTACTTTTTCTTATGTGGCCAATTATTCTTGAAATTTCATGTAAAAGCCTTTAAACATGTCTGAATTTGGAAATATAAAAGACAAATACAGTGATGATGCATATGCATTTGTGCATTTGTATGATGGTGCTTATCAAACAATTAGCTTTGTGACTGGGATATAGAGCTCAATACTTATTAGTGATTAATAATACTAATATATAGCCACTTACCCTCAAATACAGGTGTAGTTGTGCTGACTATGTATTTTTTATGCTTACAGAGATTATAACTCACAAATAGGTTTCAGCCCAAAATCCATTGTTAAGTTGACTCTCTAGCATCACTTCCCCATACGCAGAATGTTACAGAGTCAGAGGATTGTGCAACAGGAAGTTAACTCAGAAATCATCTAGTGGAAACTCCTCAATTTACAGATGATTAATTTTGCCTAATTTTCCCAAACTGTACCTTTTATTTTTATACTTCTATATTAGAAAAGATGAAAATGATATCATTAAAGTGATAGTAATTAATTGAAATATAAAAAATAGCATTCAGTAATTGTTTCTTTCTCATTGCTTCAGGTTAAGGTTAAGTACATTAAATTACTAGAGTATTAGAGCTTGATAGAGACAATAGAAATTATTTTAAGGAGGCTCCTGGACAAGTTTAAGGCTCTTAGAGTCTATTGATAATGGTTTGTTCTTCATTGTAACTGTTTTTATTTCAAAATATATTATCTTTCTTTTTCTTAGTGATGGTGTTTTGCTAATTCTATTGGCATATCAGGCATAAACAAACATTATTTTTTGACATAAAAATTAAGATATGAAGAGATGGGTGATTTTTATTTTTAAGGAAATAAAGTGTGGCTCTTAGAGAAAGGCGACAAGAAGAACTTTGAAAATATGGCTCATGTACAAATAAAAGAAATTAACCAAGCTGTGATTCTACAAACATTTATCTGGAATGAAGTCAATTTTTTTTTTGAACTGTTTCTACTTAAGACCATCAGTTGGTACTGTCAATCCAGTGGTGGCAGAAAAGGTGGGCAGAGACAGAAGGAATCTTGCAGGGTCAACACCTTCCCCAGGGAGCCTTTGGAAATGTGAACAGATTTATCAGTGTCACAATGACTAGTAAATGACACTGATAATAAGTGGGTAGGGGCTAGGCATTGTAAACAGTGCAGTGTGCAGTAAAATCATACACATTGTTCTATCCAAAATGCCGGTAGCACTCTGTGATACTGTGTTTTATAAGAAATACATATTTTGTCTTCGCCCTTGTTTCTGGCAGGGAGCTCCTGAAACTGTTGGAATTTCCTAAATGATAGAGTGAAAGAAAGATGTCTTTTGTTATGTAAATGAGGTGACAGGTGGACCCCACCTAGGGGTTGATTGCCTAGGATGGAGAACCACCCACGTATTCAGAGGGTTCTAACTTTTAGTCCCACCCCCTGACCTCCTGGGAGAGGCTGGAGGTTCAATCAATTGCTGATGGCCAATGATTAAATCAGTCATGACTGTATAATGAAGCTTCTATAAAAACCCAGAAGCATGGGTTTTGGAGAGCTTCTAGGTTGGTTAACACACAGAGGTGCTGATTGAGTGGCCAGCCTGGAGAGGGCATGGAAGCTCTTGTACCCCTTACCACATACCTTGCCCAATGCATTTGTTCCATTTGGATGCTCATCTGTATCCTTTATCATATGCTTTTATAATAAACCATTAAACATAAGTAGAGTTGACCCTTGAACAACATGGGTTTGAGCTGCATGTGTCAACTTATGTGTTTTGTTTTCAAGTTTTTATTTAAATTCCAGTTTTTATTTCAATTCCAATGTAATATTAGTTTCAGGTGTAGAGTTTACATCACTTACATAAAACATCCAGTGCTCATCAACAAATGCTCTCCTTAATGCCTCACCTGTTCCACCCATCATCCTGCCACCTGCCTTCTAGTTACCATCAGTTTGTTTTCTGTAGTTAAGAGTCTGTTTCCTGGTTTGCCTCTCTCTTTCTTTCCTCCCTGTGTTATCTGTTTTATTTCTTAAATTCCCCACATGGGGGTGCCTGGGTGGCTCAGTTTGTTGAGTGTCTGACTCTTGATTTCTGCTCAGGTCATGATCTCAGGGTCTTGAGATCAAGCCCGGTGTCTGGCTCTGTGCTCAGCAGGGAGTCTGCTAGGGATTCTCTCTCTTCCTCTCCCTCTGCCTCTCCCCTCCCCATCTCTAAAATAATAAATAAATGAATCTTTTAAAAAATCCACATATGAGTGAAATCATTTGGTGTTTGTCGTTCTCTGATTGACTTTAGAACTCTATGGTCAGTAGACATGGCACCTTTGAGGGTTTTTGCTGGTTTTCTGGGGGAAGGGGCCTGCTGAACTCCTTAGGAACACTTGTCTGAGAAAAGCAGTACTAGCGAGCCTAGGGGGTCAGGATTTGTTGTAAGCAGGTTAGGCAGCCAGTGTTGACACTGTGCTGTTTAACTGAAGTTGGTTTAGCTGACGGGTGGGGAAGGGAAATGGTGCCAGCCAGCTCCTTTGTCCCCGAGGAGAGGATTCTGTGCTTCCTGCTCTCAGGGAAACACTCTTAGAAGAGTGAATAATTTCCCCTTGTGCATCCCAGGTGTTTTTCAGATTGCTATTTTCATGCTCTCTGTTTCTAGGTTGCTTGCCTGCCTGGAGAAACTCAGTGCACTTTGGGCTCTATTGCAGCCAAGTCTTCTGACTTTTAAAACTTCAGACTTGAAGGACCTTGTGTGGTGGGGACTGGTGCTGGTTTTCTGGGGGAGGGTTTTGCCACACTGGGACTGATGCAGGTTTCACCAAGAAGGGTAATCGCATCAGAGTGCAGGAGCATGGGATTTGGAACAAAACAGGCTAAACAGCCAGTGTCTGCTTTAGCCACCCTCAGCAGGTGTCTCTGGCCTATGCTGAGGGGTGGGGGGAAGGGAGATGGCACCCACTGGCTCTTTAGTCCCTAGAGAGGTGACTCTAAGAACACCAGCTCTCGCAGATGCACTCCAAGAAGAGTGAATAGTCTCTCCCTGCATACCTTAGGCCATCCCTTGATGGTCCCATGTCCAGCAACCCCCCCCTCCCCAGCCTCCGGGTTGCTTGTGTGCCTTCTCTCCAGAAATAGGGCAGCACCCTCAGGTCTCTATCCCAGCCAATCCCACCGACCTCTAAAATTCCTGTCTTTGAGATCTGCTGATTGGAAAAACACAAAAATCAGCCCCTCTCAGTTTCCCAGACAATGGCTTTGGGGAAACGTTCTCCTTGTGCATATCACTGTGTCCTCTATTCTCTCTCACCTTGCTCCTTGACACAGCATCCTCCTCTCCTCCTCTCCACAGCATCATGATCCACTTCTCCCCCAAACCACATCTTTGCACTTCCTTACCTTCCTTGTTGTGGCCTCCTCTCTCCTCTAGTTGTGCAGTTTGTTCTGTCAATCCTCAGGTCAACTTCTTGGGTATTCAGAATGACTTGGTAGTTATCTAACTGTCTTCCAGGGAAGAAGCAAGCCTAGGGTCTTCCTACTATGCTGCCATCTTAGCTTCCTCCACTTATGTATGTAGTACAGTACTGTAAATGTATTTGCCTCATAACATTTTCTTTTCTTTAGCTTGCTTTACACATCTAACATAAAAATATGTATTAATTTAATTTTGTTATCAGTAAGTCTTCTGGCAAACAGTAGGCTGTTAGTTAAGTTTTGGGGGCATCAAAATTTCTACATGGATTTTTTCAACTGCACAGGGGGTTGGATGGGGGTGGGTGGGTGGTGCCCCTAACCCTGTGTGAGTCTCTGTAGCAAATTAACCAAACTTGAACTTGGAGGGAGTCATGGAAACCTCCCATTGTAGCCAAATTGAACAGAATTGTGGGTAATCTGGAGATCTGCTACATGTGATTGTCTTCTGAAGTGAGATGGGAGCAGTCTTGCGGGACTGAGCCCTTAACCTGTGAGATCTAGTACTACCTCCAGGTAGTGTAAGAACTGAGTTGAATTCTCAGACACCTTACTAGTCCCAGAATAGCTTGGTATTTTGTGGGGGGACCCCTCCATACACATTGGAATTAGTTCCAGGAACCAATAATCCCCCTCTCCCATTTCTTGCCCTCTTAAGGAATTCTGGTCTAGAGGATGTTTTCTTAAACTTTCTCAAGTTAGAGAAGCTATAGATAATCTCTAAGATATGATTAACCCTAAAATTTCCCTGTATCTTGATTTAAGAAACAAACTCATATTCTTATGAAAACTTGCTTCTCATCTCCATTCCTTATCAATGTTATCACAATTAGGCTCTAAATTCCCAGAAGAAAACAATCATATGAATTTGGTTCACCACTGCATTTTCATTGCCTATTTCAGCTCAAGGAACATAGTTGGCATTCACAACATATTTGCTGAATGCCTGCCATTTACCTAGTAATTGAAGCATGAAAATCTTGCGGGCATGTTTTATTCACTTGTTTCTTTATTTTTCCATATGTTGTACTTAGATTCTACTGTTCCTTTGTATTTCTAATACTTGCTACATATCTTTTATCCAGTATACAACTCTAGCTCTTATTACCTGTCTCTAGGACTACCATATTTACAATTAGACTTCCATTGTCAAGTCTCTTCTTACCTTAATTCCTCATTGTGTACTACAACAAAGTAAATGTTTTTATTTCATTCATGTATTTTTAATAGACTTTATTTTTTGAGCAGTTTTATGTTTACAGAAAAATTGAGCAGAATATCGTTTCCAAATACCCTTTACCTCTCTCCTAGTTTCCCATATTATTAACATTTTGCATAAGTGTGGTATATTTGTTACAATTAATTAGTCAATATTGGTATATTACTATTGACTGAAGTCCATGTTTATAATAGGGTTCACTGTGTTGTACATGCTATGGTTTTTGACAAATGCATAAGGACATGTATTCACCATTGCAGTATCATATGAAATATTTACTGCTCTAAACATTCCTTGTATTTCACCTCTTCTTCCCTCCTTCCCTAATCCCTGGTAACCACTGATCTTTTTACTATTTCTATAGTTTTACCCTTTCCAGAATGTTATATACTTGGAAAAATACAGTTTATAGCCACTTCAAATTGATTTCTTTCTCTTAGCAATGATGCATTTAAGGTTCCTTCATGTTTTTTCATGACACGATAGCTTATTTTCTTTTGTCACTGAATAATATTCATTGTATGGATGTACTACAGTTTATCTATTCAATTGAAGAATATTTTAGTTGCTTCCAAGTTTTAGCAATTATGAAGAAAGCTGCTATAAATATTCATGTACAGGTTTTTGTGTGAATGTTAAGTTTTCAACTTGCTTGGGTAAATACTGAAGAGTGCAATTGCTGTATTGTGTGGTAAGAGTACGTTTAGTTTTGTAAGAAACCACCAAACTGGCCTCCAAAGTGTCTGTACCACTGTATTTCCGCCAGCAATGAATGAGTGTCTATTGCTCCAATCCTTGACAGCAATTTGTGTTGTCAGTGTTCTGAATTTTAGCCATTCTAGTAGGTGTGTAGTGATAATCTTGTTTTTGTTTTGTTTTGTTTTGCTTTGTTTTGTTTTTTAGTGAGAGAGACTCACACAAGTGGGGGGAGGCACAGAGGGAGAGGGAGAGAAAGAATCTTAAGGAGGCTGTACGCTCAATGCAGAGCTCTACATGGGGCTCGATCTCAGGACTCTGAGATCTTGACCTGAGCCGAAATCAAGAGTTGGACGCTTAACCGAGTCACCCACACGCCCCTGATGTCTTGTTATTTTAATTTGCATGTCCTGATGACATATGTTGTGGAGCATCTTTTTATATGCTAATTTTCCATCTGTATTTCTTCTGTGTGAGGTGTTTGTTCATATCTTTTACCGATTTTTTAATTGGGTTGTTTGTTTTCTTAATGTTGAGTTTTAAAAGTTATTTTTATGTTTTGGATACCAGTCCTTTATCAAATAGGTGTTTTGCAAATATTTTCTCCCAGTAGGTGTATTGTCTTTTCTTTCTCACAATAGTGTCTTGCAAGCAGAAGTTTTAAATGCTAATAAAGTTTAAGTTATTAATTTTTCCTTTCATGAATGATGTTTTTGGTGTTTAATCTAGGAAGTCATCACCACACCCAAGGTCACCTAGATTATTTTCCTATGTTTTTTCCTGCAAGTTTTATACTTAGGCATTTTACATTTAGGTCTGTGATCCATTTTGAGATAATTTTGTGAAGGGTGTAAAGTCTGTGTCCCCATGTGTCTTTTTCCCCAGTTAGATGTCCGGTTGTTATAATACCATTTTTGGAAAAAAATTATCCTTCCTGTATTGAACTGCATTTGTGCCTTTGATTTGATCATTTAATTGTATACATGTGGATCTATTTCTGGGCTTGCTATTCTGTTTCATCGACCTTTTTGTCTACTCTTGTTGCCAATATTATTTCTCTGAAGTGTTTGGGAATTTCTACAGATACATCTTCAAATTTAATTTCTTATTCAACTCTCTCTAATTTTATCTTTAACCTTTTCATTTTGTTTTTAATTTTAATAATTTTAATTTTCATTTTGGAAAGTTCAACCAAGTTTTTTTTTCAAATTTGTCTGTTCATTCCTGATAGTCTTTTTTTATTGATCATCGTTATTCTTTTTTTTTTTTTTTAAAGATTCTTTATTTATTTATTCGACAGAGATAGAGACAGCCAGCGAGAGAGGGAACACAAGCAGGGGGAGTGGGAGGGGAAGAAGCGGGCTCACAGGGGAGGAGCCTGACGTGGGGCTCGATCCCATAATGCCGGGATCACGCCCTGAGCCCAAGGCAGAGGCTTAACCGCTGTGCCACCCAGGCGCCGCATGATCATCGTTATTCTATCTTTCATTTCTACAAATATTTTATACCATTCTATATTCTATATCTAACATACCCAGATTTATAGTCTTTAGGAGTGTAAATCTAATGTTCCACTCATGGTAACTTGTCTTTGCAGATAATCTTTCTGTGAAAGATTTGCTTATTCTTAACATGTGATAACATGTGACCTAAATTGTGGATAATTTCCCCCAGGGAGAATTTATAACTGTTTCTTCCTAGAACCAGGGTGTATCAAGAACCTGGCGCTACTTCATTCTCCTTCAAGAGTTTTTCTCTAAAGCAAGGTCCTCAGGCTGGGCTCCCCCCTTCTGTTCCTGGGTCAAGTTGCATTTTCCTCCTAGCAGTGCTTTACTTAGTGCACTCCTCAAAACCCTGCCCTTCCTGTCTACTTCTTGCTCACATCTCAGGTACCCACTTACTTTCATTTCCTTTTTGTTGCAATGTGGTGGCCCTTGGAGACCCCAATTACTTACTACTTGCCAGATCAACAATGCAACAGAAAGTTCTTATGCATGATGTGTGCAACAACAGAGTTCTTTAGAGAATCAAGACTGCCGTGATGTAGAAACTGTGACGATCTTTTTTTCTAAGGTGTGATGTTCTACACAATGAGTGCCAGATATTTTCTTTATAATAGTTCTGTTACAACAATGAAAAGTTTCCCTTAGACTCATTGTCTAAGTCCTTTTAATAAAGAAGTCTCTCTCATGGCTAGACTATTCTAGTCTTAACATTTAACACAAGAACTTCATATGTGTTGTTAAAGAAGGCTTTAATATTGACTCAAATTCTTGTCCTCTTTTCATTGAAAGTAGAGTTTATATCTCTACATTTAAAAAAAAATATTTATTTTAGAGAGAGAGAGCACAAGCAGGAGGAGCAGAGGGAGAGGGAGAGAGAATCTCAAGCAGACTTTACGCTATGCTGAGCATAGAGCCTGACGTGGGGTTTGATCTCAGGACCCTGAGATCACAAACTGGGCTGAAACCAAGAGTTGGATGCTTAACCGACTGAGCCACTGAGCCACCCCTATAACTCTAAAATTTGTTATTATATACTACATATTCTGTAGTTTATAGTAATAGTTATATTACTGGGTTTATAGTAATAGTTATTATTTTTACATGCCTAATATATTATAAACAATGGGCCAGAGCTTTGCTTTTATTACTTTGAACTACTACAACAATCCTAAAGGTAGATAGTCCTTTTCTAGAGATAAATAAATGAGAAGTTGAAATAGTTTATAAAAGATAAAGCACAACTTCAGTTTATATGCTAATCAGATATTTCTTTTGAAAATAGGGGAAGTAAAATTTTATGACAGATCAATATCCCTTAAAAGGTTTAGTTTCGGTCTTCAAGTCTTATCTTTGAATTGTCTTTGTCAAAACAGATCTTTTAATTTTTTTTCCAGGAACTTTATGAAAACAAAAAGTTAGGGATTAATCTTTATGATGAATATATCTACTAATCAATTATAATGGCATAAGAGTGGAACTCCTTTGAAAAAATAATCAAATGATTTTGAAGCCATGAATTCATTGGTAATGAGCTGTATCCATAGATAAGGAAGATGATCAAATGAATTCATAACTAGAGACTAACATTTCCAAAAAATTTAAAAGTAAGTACAGAGGAAACTGAACAGAGTGACACTTTATAGTGGCATTATCTGAAGATTACTGATTGAGTGATCTTTTCATTTAGTAGCTAGGGCATGTTAAATACATTGGCCTTATTACAGAGCATTTTTTCTTGAACTTAATATTGCAATAGAATAATAAAATCCATTATATACAATGTAGTATATACTAATAAATAAAATAAAATGTAAATCCATTTTATGTAATGTATAATATATTATTTCTTTCTCTATATATATATGTAAAGTGAACCTAATTTGCATCAAATTATACCTGCACCTTCTTCTAATGTACTAGAATAACATTCACATTTTTTTTCAATTTTCATCAAATAAATGTGTAGATGCTACAATATTTAAAAGACAAATTCAGGAGGAAAAAATCTCTAAGAGGTTGAATAGATCCAAGTTTTATGACTTGTTTTAATTAATTTAAAATGAAAAATGTAAATTGCCTTTGGGAAGTCACATAAATATAATTAATCAATAAGTATTTTATTAAAAGTTTATTATGTTCCCAGATTTGTAAGCAAGAATAGGATGTAGGAGATATAAGTTGTTAGGGTATTCTAGCTGTTATAGACAAACCCTTAATCTCAGTGGCTTAACATAATGGAAGTTTCTTTATTTCTCAGATCAAGCCTTATAGGGTTATTTTTGATTGGTAGGCTGATTTAGGAACTCAGTCCTTCCAACTTTTGTTCTCCCATCTTTGTGTGTGGTTTTCAAGTCTACCCTGCTCATTTGCTTCAAGCTGGAAGGGAAAAATACATGGAGAATATTTTGTAGGAGAGTTTTTTGGTGAGATTGGGGGCAGATTTTGATGAGCCTGGTCTGGAATGGTACACATTACTCCCAACCTCTCTTCCATGTTCCATTGGCTAGAGCTCAGCCATGAGACTACATCTAAGTGCAAGAGAGGTTGGAAGTTTAGCTCTGTGGCTAGGAAGAAAAAGACATAGTTTGTTGTAGTATAGAGAAGTTTTTGAGATTGATAAAAAATCATTGTATATTAAAAATTGAATTGTTATTATTTTGACATGTATCTATCATTTGGTATATAAGGAACTCAGGCATATAAAGTTTATTTATTTATTTTTAAAGATTTTATTTATTTATTTGAGAGAGAGAGAGGGAGAGTGCACAGAAGGAGAGTGAGGAGGAGAAGCAGAATTCCTGCTGAGCAGGGAGCCCGACGTGGGTCTCAATCCCAGGACTCTGGGATCATGACCTGAGCCAAAGGCAGACACTTAACCAACCAAGTCACCCAGGTACCTCACATACAAAGTTTAAATGACCTGCTTAAGTTTATATAAAGTAGAAAAATTAATATACAAATTCAGGTTATTTTGACCATGAGACTATGATTCTTTTATTTCTTATCATAGGCACAGTCTAGTAGAGGATACAAGAAGTAACTACATGTCATGCAATTAGGGAACACTGCCAAGGCCATTAACCGGTGCTCCTTCCCTTGGCCTGGGATAGTGTAATTGGTGTACAACCCAAAGATTATTTTGATTGATTCACATGGTAATTTTAAACTTTTTAAAAAGTAAGTTACTGTCTTAGTCTACTCAGGCAGCCATAACATAAAACCACAGATTGTCTTAAACGACAGAAATTTATTTCTCACAGTTCTGAAAGCAAGAAGTCCAAGATAAAGGTGCCAGTTGATTCAGTTTCTGGTGCAAGCTCTCTTCCTAGTTTGCAGACAGCTGCCTTCTTGTTGTGTCCTCTCTTGGCCTTGGTGTGTGCATTTGGAGAGAGAGATCTTTTTCTTCCTCTTCTTAGAAGACTACCAATACTATCAGATTAGGTCCTTACCCTCATGATCTCACTTAACTTTGTATCCTAAAAGCTTTATCTCCAAATACAATTGCATTAGGGGCTGGGGCTTCAACATATGAATTCTGGGGGGACATAATTCAGTCTACAGCAGTTATTAATATTTAAAAATCAAAATTTCACATGAAACTTCAGGCTTCTGGCTTCTGTAAAAGCAAACAGAACAAAACAAAAACCTTCAAGGTCTGACCACTTTTGACTTATCTTAATACATGACAAAAACAAGAAAACACCAATAACAGAGAGAGAGGGGTGTTGTGGCTTTATGGGCGTTCTTTCCCTTTCAGCACAGTCCCCGCCTTTTAATACCTGCTTTGCTATTTTAAACATTTAATATTGTGATCCTTGAATATAGAACATCCTGAAAGAGTTCTAGAGCTCTTGTGTGTAAATCTATAGGTTTGTAATCTATAGGTGTGTAAATCTATGTATCTCCTCTTCATCTGCTTGAGGAAATTGACGTTCTTTCTTTAGATGAGTTTCCTTGCAGGTGAGCATCAATAAAGTAGTGAATTTTTTCCATAGACAGTGTTTACTTGTACCCAGGAAGTTATGAAAGTTATCTTGTGGACAGTATTCAAGTGTGAAATAGTTATTTGGATCCATGGTCTACTCTCTAACCTTGCCATAATTCTTAATCTTTCTGTGTCCCTGGCTTTCTAATTATATTTATATCATTTCTCTTAATCTACTTCTTAATCTACTTCTCTTATCCATATTTAGCGGCAGACTTCACATAGTTTTAGACAATAATGCATACCTACTGAATTCTGAGAACTATATGTTTTTATTTCAAAAGAGACTCAGAAATAGAAATATACTGTCAAATTACATTTTGTGATATAGAATATACATCACAGCATCATGGGGCACTTAGGGCCTCATTCTGAAAATTATATCATTCCTAGTTCTAACATTTGACTCTTCCCATTTTAATTTTCCACATCTTTTACTACTTTGAAGACAGATCATAAACACTGGTCCATGTACACCAATCACCATATCTTGAAAGTTCTCAAGGATAAGATGAAACAGGCAACTCAGTCATACATATAGAAAATGACAAGAGTGAAGGTCTTAGCATTTTGGTATAAACTTCTTAGCTACTCTGAAGATGATCTACCCAGATCACAGATTGGGGTAAGTTTCCAAGTCTTGTAGCATAGGCTCCATGTAGACAAAGGAAAGAGATCATATTTTAGTACTTCTTGGGTCTCAATTTCTTTATCTACAAAATGAGGATGATTAGAATATCAGCTAATATAGTTGTATAAGGATAAATTATCTGAAGCATTTAAACTGCCTAGAATAATGGCTAGCACTTAGTAAGAACTAATACATTTTATTATTTAGGGGGGCAGTATGTCCAAAAGGTAAAGACAATTTTTTAAAAGATTTATCTATCTGTCTATCTATCTATCTATCTATTATTTATTTATTTATTTATTTTAGAGAGAGAATGTGAGAGAGGGCAAGCAAGGGAAGGGGCAAAGGGAAAGGGAGAGAGAGAATCCTCAAGCAGACACCCTGCTGAGCATGGAATCTGACCTGGGGCTCCATCACCGGACGCTGAGCTCATGACTTGAGCCAAAATCAAGAGTCCATCGCTTAACCAACTGAATCACCCAGGCACCCTGACAATGGATTTTCAAGTCAATTTATTTTCCTTTGTATCCTGTGTCCTCCACTTCCTACTTATATGAATCAAGTTTGTGATTTCTTTATGTGTAGAATGGGCAATAAAGAATAGCAGCCTTGTCAGGTTATATAAATATATAATGAGACAGAAATAGCGTAAAGATCTTAGTCCAATGTTTGGCATATAACAAGTACTTGATATATTACAAATAGATGTGTTAAAATAGATAATTGTAGAATGCTAGTTCCAAATGGGGGAAAAAAAGGATCTTGGAAAAGCTTCTAATAATATCAGTGACTAGATTTAAAAAAGAGTGGATTCTTGCTCTGTGTATCTCCATAGTGTGAGATTAGGCATGAAAATGCCTAATGTCATATTAAATCAAATTCACATTGCATTATGTGACTCAATTAAGTTAACTTACATAGCATTCTTAAAGCATATAGTATTTGTTTTGTGTAAAGAATTAATATGGTGTTTTAGGAACTTTGGCGAGGAGAAAAAAGCTATTACAAATATTTTATAATGTGTTGTTATTATTTACATTGACAGTGAAACAAGAAAAGCCTTCTCAAGGATTTTTGTATTCATTGCCATGTGGCAAATATTGACTAAGATGTTTGTCAGTGTTCATTATTAAGTATGATCATTTTTGAAATTATTGAAATAAGCTGTCAAGATGAATGCTTAGCATTTTAAAACACTGACCAACTTTTCATGGTGGTTGTCAATTAAAAATGGAATGAAGCAGATTTTCCAGAAATATATGTCATTACCTGACACTGAATGATAATTTACTATATCCAGTGGATCTTACTATTGGCATTTTTAGTTATTTGCCATGGATTGAAACCTGGCTACAAATAGGAATCACCTGGAGAAGGTTTTTATTTATTTATTTATTTATTTATTTATTTATTTATTTATTTGACAGAGAGAGAGAGTGAGAGAGAGAGAGAGAGAGAGCGAGCATGAGCACAGGGAATAGCAGCAGGGAGCCTGATGTGGGGCTTGATCCCAGGACTCTGGAATCATGACCTGAGCTGAAGGCAGACACTTAACTGACTGAGTCACTCAGGTGCCCCTTGGAGAAGGATATTTATAATAGAGAAGTCCACACGGACTTCTATCCTTGGAGATCTTGTTGCCTCAGGAAAATGATCAGAAATCTGTACTTATAAGAAGCATCCCAATGATTCCAGTGATCTGGATTGGGAAATGCTGATCTTTTGCTCTAACACGTCTTTATTCCAGGCCTAAAAATACAGTGCATGAGATATTCATAAATCATTGCAAATATTCAGATAAATATACTTTTCAAATATATTTTTTGGTAATGTATGTGTGAACCCTATTTGAATCATTTGGAGAAATTTAAGTATGTAGCATATTTTATGCAAGGGCTTTCATCAATTATAGAAATAAAAGTTTTAAGAAGGCTCAACTTAAAAATTAAATTTTTGACGTTGATATTCCCATAAATCTGATGTTCATAAAATATTTCTCACCGAGGCACACTATGGACAATTTTTATATAGTGGATATTTTTAAAGCACAGAATGTTTAGGTTTCATATTTTTGTCATTTGCTTTTTAGGCTAAGTAGTTGTATGTTATAAGTTAAAATTCTTTCCCTAGGAAACTATTATCTGATGATACTTAAATTTTAATTTTTCTCTCTTTTTATTTTTAAAACAGGAGTTCTTGCACTCTGTTATCAGCTCACACTATGTTTATAAAGCAATATCCTAAAATATTCCTGCAGAAAAAGCACAGACTGCCTAAACTTTTCAAACAGGAGGGAAAAAGGTAATGATGTCTTCTTTTGGAAGCAAGGTTGATGTGTGTGCACATTAAAGAATAAATGGAACTCAAATAATGAAAGTATTTGATCTGTTTCCAGCACTCCACTCTAGGGAGCTGCCAAGGAAATGGAGTTTGATAGGGAAGAGTAAATTCACACAATCGTTTTGGAAGAATTTTAATTATATGGTATGATAGTTAGGACTAATAAATGTATGTTGCTCCTTTAGTTTTATCATTAGAATGAATAAGCAACTAGCCTTATATAATAAACATACTAAAAGAAAATACTATTAGGAATGTGAAAGATAATACAAATAATGATACAAAAAAACTAAGAAAATTATAAATTATGATAGAATACTTTATATAACTTAAGGCTAATTTGATAAGCTAGATCTTATTGATTAATATTCTAAAAAAATGTGCTACTGAATTTATTCAAGAAGATAAAATTAAAAAATTATTATGGTATAAATAGAAATTGTGAAAAGTGTTCTTCAAAAGCATATTTTGAAGCAAAGAAGAACAAAAGCAAAAATTAAAAACCCATAGTCTGAGTGATATCACTAGAAGTTCTTTTCAAATGTCCAAAAAAAGGTAATTTCTATGCAATTTGATTTTCCCAGAGTGTTGAAAATAAAAAATAGTTTGTGAATTTGCCATGTACGTGTAACTCTGATATAAAAATTTGACGAGTGTTTACAATAATAAACAAGAAATGCCAATTTTAATTATGATTATATAAGCAAATATACACAATAAAATTTTAGCAAATAATACAATAGTGTATTAGATTTGTACATCATGGTTAAGTTGGCTTCATCTCATGAGTGTAAAGAAGGTTCATCATTAGAAAAGCTATTGCTATAATTTTATAGTATTACTAGCTCAAGGAGAAACTGTATGATCTATCAATGTTGAGAAGGTATTTGGTGTAATTCAGTATCTATATCTCATAGTAAAAAAAAAATCATGCTTTTACATGTAATGTATGCAGTAGGTGGCTATTAAATAGTACAAAACGTTTATATTTTCAGCCAGAAAGAAACTACTCTAAAGTAGCAATAAAAATACCTTAAACTGAATTAAAATAAAATTTCATAAAATATATTAAGAAATTCTAAATCTCTAAGCTTAGCTTACACTGGTCCTTCATGTAATGTGATGAGCCCGTATATGTCTGGATGGTGGGACTAGAGCTCAGGTAGTTCAGAGAAGCTTTTGGAAGAATATAATTGATGAGGAAACACGAATCTTGGCAGACACTAAATACCTGCACTATTAAAATTATTCATCAATAGCCTTTACCTATTGTTATTGCCATATTCAGCACTCTATAATTCATTTAACTTAAATGTCATGTGACAGATATAATAGCTAGACTTTGAAGTATGGGATGTGTCTGGTTGTGAACATCTGGTGAAAATGCCTGATGGCAGGGCATTTGCTAAATATTGAAGTGCAGGAGAATAGAAGAAATGCTTCATACAACCATTAAATCCACTTGGAGCAATGCCACATTAATGCAAATAAATGGAAGACCGGGCTGAGACATAGCGAAACAGTTCTACCTGAGCAAAAAAATGTGAATACAGAGCAAAAATGAGGTCAAGAACTGCTCAGAACTATAATGATTATCTAAAATTTATTTTATTTATGAATTAACTAGAGAGAAGGTAAATTTTTGGTAGATTCACAGACATGGGATATCAAATAGACAATTCTTTTTAAAAAGCACTGAATTTTCACCCAGATGACTTGGATTTATATCGTTTCTGTTTTGCCCAGTTGTGGCAGCATGACTGGAATAGTCTCTGAATATTGACTGCTCTGTTTTTACTCAGGAAAAGAAGATAATATTAATATCCTACTTCAGAGTTATGCGTGGAAAAAACTTTTTAATTGTACTAGCTCTTATTATTATAATGGACTATAGATATAGGCACTGATGTCTTATGTAGATTTATACCAACTGTCAAGAAATTCTGTCTCTTTTCAAATGAGTTAATCAACAACAGCAACAATAACAAATTAATGCCTATAGTACTAACAGTAACAAATCACTGCATTCTTCTCTTCAACAAGTTTAATATTCACCCTTTTTTAAACAAAAAAAGATGGACTTAAAATTTTTTTTAAATTGAAATATAGTTGACACACAAAATTACATTAGTTTCGGGTGTAAAATATAGTGATTCAGCAACACTATATATTTTGCTATGCTCACCACAAGTGTAGCTACCATCTGTCACCGTACAGTGCTATTATAATACCATTGACTATGTGCTCTAGGCTGTGCCTTTCATCCCTGTCCCTTATTCATTCCATAGCAGGAAGCATGTATTTCCCACTCCCCTTCACCCATTTTGCCCATCCCCCTCTCCCATCTGGAAACCACCAGTTTGCTATCTGTATTTATGGGTCTGTTTCTGCTTTTGTTTGTTTATACATTTTTTGTGTGTTTTAGATTCCTCATGTAAGTGAAATCGTATGGTATTTGCCTTTCTCTGTCTGATTTATTTCATTTAACATAATACTCTTTGGAGCCATCCATGTTGTTGCAAATGGCAAGATCTCTTTCTTTTCTTATGGCTGAGTAATATTCCATTGTATATATACCACATCTTCTTTATCCATTCATTTATCAATGGACATTTTGTGGTTCTTTTATATCTTGTCTGTTATAAATAATGCTGCAATAAACAGGAGTGTATATATCTTTTTTAATTAGTGTTTTAATTTCTTTGGATAAATACCTAGTAGTGAAATTATTGAATTGTATGGTATTTCTATTTTCAATTTTTTGAGGAAACTCTATACTGTTTTCCACAGTGGCTATACCAATTTTTATTCTCATCAACAGTGCATGAGGGTTCCTTTTTCTTCATATCATCACCGACACTTGTTATTTCTTAGAAAAGACATAGACTTTTAATCAGTACACCTTTTTATCAGTTCATTTCTGGAGGAAAAGAAGTTTAAGGAAATGATAGTAACTGAGAAAACAAATAACACATGCCACAGAATGTGGTAATCTTTGTTGAAGATATATTTATTAAATAACATTTTGGGAGGGTAGGAATTCACATATTTACAAGGAAGCCTATATTCTTATTTGACTTTTATAAATCTTTTGACTTACTTTTTTGGATAGTAAACCTAGAGACAGTATAATTCTTTTTCTTTTAGAGAATGAAAAAAATGACTAAATTGCAACTTTTCTACTGGGAAATTTTAGCCCACATTTTTAAACATTTATTAATTTGTCTATGGGCTTATCTTAATGTTAAACTACAAAGCTGTGTATGGGCTTTGGTTATAATGTACTTGTCTCATCAAATTTATCATCAGATCAAATTTTGCACTTAATATTCAGAGTGTGGCATTTTAGAATTTTTTGGTATATTTTTATTCAGGAATTTTAATGAAGTCCAACAGTATCTATTATCTTAAAAAATTTAATTCTAATTAGACATAGGATCAAATAAGGTCAAAAAGGAAGGAGTAACTTGCTATGTTTAGAAGGAGTTTCAGGTTTATAACAGGTTATAACAGGTTTATAACCAGGTAATGGTAAAATTTAGTAAAACCATTTTAATTTAGCTTCTGTTATATAACTTACAACTGAATAATTTGACCTGGGAAGAGTAAAAGTATTTTAGCAGTGTGCTATACTGTGCTTCCTGCCCACCAATCCCAAGATTTTACTAAGAGTATTCTTCGGTGTGCTAAAGGCATCCTGACCAGGAGAGGTCTGCTGAGATGCTTCTGAGGAGCCCAGAAGTCTGTATGCTCTGTTGGCCGAATTACTAATCTCTCCAAATGCTGTCAAAGCATGTTTTGTGCAGAGTTAGTGCTTCAGTTTGGACTTTAGATTCTAAAGAGACTAGGACATCCCAGCTAGTTGAATTGAAACTCAGAATTTTACTTCTATATTTAAAAGCAGCAGTAACATGTACCTTTGATTTGGGTTAAAGTGATGTGGAAGTTTTCTGTAATATATATATTTTTTCCAGACACATTTTAAAACAGTTATTTGGTATAGTACACATACTACCTTGATGGATTATAAATTCTCTCTAAAAGTGTAAGTGCAGAGAATGCTGGAAAACAAAGATGAATATCAGGAGATGAAGCAACTGAAAACCTAGAGCAAATGGATTCTGATAGACTGACTTAAAAAAAAAATCTCTGCAAAATTGTTTTCTTAGCTTGTGGTTTTCTTTTGAGATTTGGACTCCATTCCATTCCCTAGCATTGTGAAAATTACCCATGTGCTACAGCTACATCTAAGTAGTGCTTATTTCATGCTAGCTTGAATCTGGCCTCAGGGTATTTGGGTATACATAGGGTATTTGAAAAATATGTATTTAACATTAGAACAAATGAAACTATCCTTTTTATGATTATAAAACCCCAAAATTTCTGAAGTTCTGAGGTCTGCTGAATGAGATGCTCACTGTGTTTTTTTAAAGTCAGAACTATAATAATTGTTGCACTATTTTTCTCTAAAAATAAAAGCAAAAATTTACATTATCTGGAAGAAATCTTATGATAATGCTTTATCATTTGTTTGTTCATTTAAGTAATATAAACTGAGTACTGACCATGTGTTAAGTACAAGTCGCATGAAGTCTCTACTCAGAAGGTATGGCTTGGTGGCACTGACAGGCACTAAGAGATAATAAAAAAAAGTATATAAGTATCTGAAGTGACAGGGTGGGAGGCGGTTTCCACTGAGAGTGCTTATGTTAATAGCAGATAATGTACTGGAAGATCAGCGCAAGCATCCCTGAGGAAGTGATGTTGAAGTTCAAGGATAAGTAAGAATTGGCTAGGAGAAGATGGTAAGCAGTCCCTGAGGCAAAAACAAAACAAAACAAAACAAAACCAAAACACCCAAGTGCATGTGATGGTCTTCACACTGTTTAGTATGTAAGTGCTGGTGAAGCTATTTTGTCTGCTATACTAATTGCCCAGTTTAGTAGTTGCCTCCAGAAAGCTGTTGAAAACAATTTTTTCAAAATCTTTAGATAATTTCTTTCATATATATCAAGATGGGAGTGCTGGTGGCTGAGGGTGCAGAAAGAGAAGATAGGAAGAAAGAAAAAAAGAAAGAGGAAAGAAAGAAAAGAAAGAAAGAAAGGGAAAGAAAGAAGGGAAAGGAAAGGGGAAAGGAAAGGAAAAGAAGGAAGGAAAGAGAAAAGGAAGGAAGGGGAAAAAGGAAAGAGGAAGAAAGGGAGAAAGGCAAGGGAGAAATGAAGGACTGTCATGCTAGCTCATGAAAGCAATATTTGGACCTTTTGGAGAATTCTATGAAAAGAAGGGAAGGGAAATTTATAGAAATCTAACTAGTTGCCTCACCCATGGTCTGATGTCCTTTGTGGCCCAAATTAAAGCCTTTACTATAGCATAAAAATGAAACCCTAGAGGACTTGGGGCATTATTGTAGCAAAGTGGTGGCAATTTGTAAAAATTGCCTAAGTGGGTAGAATTTCCCTGCATTAGAGTGGACTGTTACAAAAAAGTTTCAACTCTGAGTCTAAAACAAAACAAAACAAAACTGCCATCCATGTTTACAACTGCCACTGAGGAATGGCAGGTTATGCTAAAAGGAAGGCCCTTTTGTCATACTTCGTTCCTGATCATTTTGGTTAGAATTGTCTGGGAATAGGTGCTGAGGAGGGTTGAATGGCTCTGCCTAGGATAGAGGCATTCTAACTTGGAGTTGTGGAGCTATCCGGGAGTGAGGAAAGGCAGAGACAAGGGGCAGACGAGAAGCAAGAGCAGCCAGGAAATAACTGGAGAAGTGTGCACTGAGTAAGGAGAAACCATTGGTCCTAGGCATGGGGTTGAGGACATTGATTTCAAGTATAGTGTGCTATATGTGATACAGCATCTCTTTAGGATAACCCCAGTGTTTGATGAACTCTATTGCACTTACAAATGCTCTAAATATTTGATTTAGTTTAGTTTAGTTTTGTTGAGGAAATATAGGCAGAGTCGGTTTTATTTCTGGATAAACAAGACCTGGAATAAAGAGTATTTAAGGAAGAAACAGTGGCAGAGGTGACATCAGAATGTAGTCTGGGGAAATGTTAAAATCTTAAGGAGAGCTTTGTACTTCTGTGGATTTGCATGGGACTTTATCTTGATTTTAAGAGGCCAGTAGAGCCCAGCTTTTGTAATTTGTATTGCATGGAATTCCTGACCAGCATCCTGATAATGGAAAAATGTGCTACCATCAGTTAAGAGATAGGTAGTGGACATGGTACAATTATGAATTCAGCTGGAGGAGTATTGTAAATGCTGATGTTTTTTTCTTACAAATTCCATTCATCAAAGGCCATATGCAACTAAGGGGGAAAGCCATCTTTGATTCAAAGGGAGTCAGTTCTATGCTTTGAAAGGCTACAGTTGAAAGTTTGGATCTTCTTCCAAAGAAGATTTTTATTTTTCTCTTCGATAAATTAAGTTCAGCGTGAGTGACAGTATCGTTGAATGGTTAGAATGGTGTTTTATCATTGTTTCTCAACAGTCGGTAATCATCAGTTCCAATACTGAGGTCAGGTAAAGAGCAGTGGTTACTGAAGCAGTGTTGTCTATAGAGTATGGAAATGAGAATGGAAAAAAAAAACCAGATAAAAGCCATTGAAGTGAGTGTGTAAGAGCTTAACAAAGCTAATTTAAGAATGCTGAGAAAAATTAAGGGTCAGTAAAAATTAGATAATGTAGATTTGTAATCACTCAGGTGTGTGACCAGTTCAGTAATGTTCTGTGGGTGGAAAAAGTAGGGTGATTAAAATGGAAAAATTAAAATGATTCATACTGGAGAACTGTGAGAGTGAACAAAATAAATGCTTCCTTGTTTGGGTTTGGAGGTTAGCAAATATTTGTTGGATTGTGAAGAGAGGGAATTTAGGTTATAAGTGAAGACAGAGCATGGTATTTGATTATTCTTTTATAAGTATATATTAATATATTATTGTATTAAAGGTTGTCTTTAGATATCCTACCTTTTTAAATTTGAACTTCTTTACTTTCAATTAATCCTTAGTAGGTAAATGATCTTTTTGAAATAATTTCACTTTCTTGCATTTTCATATGGCTTGTCATATATTATGGAAAATGTATTGCTGTTTTAGTCCATAGAATACATGTTAAGTCCAGCTGTTCACATTTATCTTTCGATTTTCTGTTGTTCTTTAGAAAATAAAAGAGGAGACTTTGAGTTTGGCATAGACATTTATTTAGTAGAAACTAGGGAAATATTGCTTACCTCTGTCTAATCTTAAAATATTCTTTCTTATATTATAAGAGATGACAGGATTCCAATGTTTGCTGTCAAGAGTATATAATGGAACTTGCCTTTGAATCCTCAATTGTAACTTTGGATATGTTGGCAATGTGTAGAACAAAGTCAGCAGTATTGTACAATATAAGAAAAAAACTTTCAATTTATGATCTTATATCTTGGGGAGGAAATTTACCCATAATTATTTCCTTGGTTTGTCGTTAGTGATAGTTAAGCTAAGCTTAATAAATGGAGTTAACATAGTACACTTAAAGTGAGAGTATTTATTTGTATTTTTATAAGTCAGGCTGACTTTAGTTTCTAAAAAAAAGGATTGAAGAATCCTATAGCAAACATCATAAGAAGATCCCATATATTACTCTGGCTCTAACTACTACCTAGTAAAATTTATGTGGATTTACAAAAAAGTGGGGGAAGGAGTTACAGAAAGATTAGGGGAACTTATTTTAAAAAGTTCATTCAGAGCTATAATACAAGAATACATGGATTGCAGTATGTTGTGATGGCCTTTGGACTAATCACATCTGGGTTTGAATTTCAGTTTTGCAATTTGGCAGTTGTGTTGCCTTAAGATTACCTAAAACTTTGAGTCTTAGTCTCTTCATCAAAAATGGAGACAATAATACATGCTCTACGGTGCTGTTGGAGGACTGAATGAGATAATGTATACTAAATTTTATTTTATTTTATTTTATTTTATTTTATTTTATTTTATTTTATTTTATTTTATTTTATTTTGCTTGGTGGTGGTGCTAATCCCTATCACCTGAATTAACTGAGGTTATTTTTTTTATCTTTAATATGGCCATTTTAAAAACATTGATAGCTACAAAAACTATGATTTTGCACAAAAACTATTATTTTACTAATGCATGATTTACTAATGCAGTGTAATATACACTCGCCATTTAGAAAACATTGGTCCCCTACGTTATACAGATTTTACAAATGTTGATATGTTTATGCAATATATGAAGATCACAATTTTTAATATCGTCACTGATCATCAGAAAATCCTTAAGTGTTAGGAAGCTGTCAAGTTTACTAAAGTGGATACAAGTTTTCCAAAAATCAAATTTTTACTTGAAAGCTTGAATTTTATCATAAGCAACAGATACTGTATATTTGAAGTGACAACTACACTTCACTCATTTTTGAGAAAATACATTCCAAACATCCAAGTCATTTATTATAGTTTGTTTTTAGGCTGTTCTTTCCAGTAAATATGGAGTGCAGTGAAAAAAGTGGATAGTTTAGCTTACAAATCGGGATAATAGCTCACTTTTACTTGAGACAAAAATCTCTTTGAAATGCTGCAAAAATTCTTTATACTTTTCATTTTGTCACACAGTATCACAAAGAAGTGTATTCAGGGTCAGATGGTTGAGATTTGAGAAAATTAATATTTTTTCTGGCTTTTTAAAAAAATGCAAGTGTGTGGCAGTGAGGAATTCCATGACTGCTAGTATAGTTTGGTCTCATTATTTTGAATCATGCTTAGTTGCAAATAGTTTTACCCATCATTATTTTTGTATGATTAAATTTCAACACAGCAAAAAGAAGCAAATCACATCTTAATGGTATTATGATCTTTTTAAATAATATTTTTTCTCTTCATAGTTTAATAGTATCATGGTGGCAGTGAGAATGTAGAGCAACTGAAACTTACCCCTTGGCTACTGTTTTAGCCATTTTAGAAAATTATTTGTCATTACTAATATAATTGAGGATGCACATACATTATGACTTAAAAATTCTAATTCTGTGTGTATTCCCTGGAGAAGTTGTGCATATATATATATATCTATATATATAGATATATAGATATATAGATATGTATATATATATACAAGACCAATCATAATAGGCAAGTTTGTATACAGCAAACAAACAAACAAAGGCAAAACAAACCTGGAAACAAAAATCCCTGTTGCCCACAAACTAAGAAAAGAGGAATAGAAAATCCCCGTTGTGATATATATATATATATATAATGAAATCTTACGCAGCAGTAAAATGAATGAACAATAGTCATTAAGTCTCATAAACACAATGTTGGAAAATAACAACAAAAAAGCGAGTTACAGAATACTTAAGAATCACTTCATTTTTATCAAGCGCAAAATTAAATATGCAAAATTAAAATTAGGTTTTTAATGGTATGCATACATTTTTGATTTGTCTGTATAATGAAAAGCAAGGGAATAATAGGAACAAAATTCAGGGTAGTGGTTATCTCTGGAGTGGATGCCATGTGTCTGTCCATGGAGGACAGTGTACAGGGCCACAGGTACTTTAAAGATCTGAGTGGGTACATTAACACTATTTTATGGTTACTTTTAAACTTACAATATATTATGTATTTTTTAATTTAATAATCAATAGAAAAAATGCCAAAACCTTAAAAAGTTAATAGAGAAATGAATAGAATTGCCTAATTACTAGCTCGTTATGGTAACTATCCAATTCTATAGATAATTTCATGCATCCCTATCATTTACCTTTAGTAAAAATTAATTCAGAAATAATCAGATACAACGATATCAAAAAGTTTGGAAAGATTAATAGATGATATTAGTTTATTGTACAGTGCCTATGTCTATTTGACAGGATCAAAATATTTTTGAGCAGAATTTAGCATCTTTAGAAATTTCTTCTGCAGAAAAATTCCTTGTACTTTCTTCTGGAATATTCTTTTTTAAACTCTTTTCATCTTGAATGACTCAGTTTAAATCTCTCTGTGAGAGACATTGTCTTTTCCTGGCAAGCAAAATAGGTCCCAATAGGTCCCAAAGGATTCAGTTTTCAAGTTAGACTCCTAAGAATCAGAGATTTTACCCCATATCAAACTTCTTTTAAAAAATTTAAAGGTACAAGTTATTATGAAATGTAGAGAGATGAAGAAGTCTGAGATCACCAGCATAGCTCTCCAGAAAAGATCTGAATCATGTCCATAGCTTTCTATACTCCCTCTTGCCTTGTCTGCTTGTACAAGTTATTAACTTCTCATAAAATGATTTTCGAATTTTGTATGACTTAATTTTTTAGACTATGTATTGTGTTATTGCTAGTTTTACTGTATAATGGTGAGGATAATTTTCTACCATTTCCCAAAGAGCATAGGACACAATTTAATTAATTAATCAATTAATGTATATGGCCACCTATTTGTTCCTGTTGCTTGTGGTGGTTTAGTATCTCCTGGTGAATTTCAAGAAGCTTAAATGTCACTGGGGTCTATTCTTAATTCTTTGGCTGCCTTGAGATTTTCAACACAAAGTAGGAAGTCCAGGAATCACCTGCCTTGGGCAAATATGATGAACTTAGATCAGAATAATACTAAGTCCAGTGGAGACTTACTTTCCACATTCCTGCCACAAAGTCTGCCATATCTACCTCCCACTCTCCCTCCAGTCCATGGACCTCACTTCTTCAGAATATAAAAACTTTATTTCATTTGCATTGTAACATCCAGGCTGGGTGGAGGAAAGCCAATTGCTTTATAACTGAATTCTTATCATTGCTGAGTTTTACTGTGCTTACTATTTACGGGAGTAACTAGGGATAGAGTTTTAAGTGGAGTTCTAGGTCTGGAAGGAATGGTTGAGGTTCTGTGAAAGTGATGGAAGGGGAAATGGATTTTGGCTTTTAATTTTATCTTTGTAAGTTATGCTAGGCTATCTCCTTTCTGTATACATCAAATAAATAAGCTTTATTACTAAGCTTTAACATCTGCAGACTTTAGAGAGATTACGGAAACTCTAGCTCTACTAACTATGAGTGGTAAGACAAATTATATAAACTCTTTAACCTGAAATGTCCTTATCAATGGAGGATAATGTTGCTTATTTCACATAGATAACATTAATAAGATGTGTATATAATGTTTAGCAGAACAACTAGCATAAAAATTCAAAGTATGTGTTAGATGTTAATGTGATTATTTACTATTATTATTATTCCACATAATGTTTATCTTATATTTAAGTATGATTTTTATATTTTCATGTATATAATTGCAGGTCAGTAATCTATGATCATTTGGGCTTTTATCATTGCCTCCACTTTTTTTTTTAAGGATAGACAGCATTTGTTAGTTTTTGCTCTTAGGTTTTTAGTGACTTCTTAATAGGAATGCTTAGAGCTAGAAAAATGAATGGGGAATGGTCATTCAGTCATACATCTCCTGGGGACTTGGGTGTATAACATACTATAGCACAAGAATAAAGAACAATGGCTGCTTTTAAGATGTTCATAATTTACTATTTGGAAACAAAAGTTTTTAAAAAGCACTTTTGTCGCTGATATGAAGTTTACACCAAAAAACAAGTGTATGGCTGTAAAGAGAACGATATTAACCATTGACTTCAAATATTTCCTTAAATTATGAACACCTAATTACAAAAGATGTTTCAATCACTTAAGACAGTTATAATATGTATAATCAAGTTCTGTATGTAGAAAATATTTTATGAATGTCAGTGTTTAGGCTTAACAGTATGATGTATTTAACTGTATTACTGATGATTGAAAAGAAAAACTAAGGCATTGAAATGGCATACATGATTAAAATGCTAAATTATAACAGAGCCTTTCTACTCTTGACAGTAAAGAGTTCTTATCAGTCATTTTTGTACAATATGCAACACCGTAATCTTTATGTTCCTTTGTTCAGAAAATCTGCTGAAGACATAGTAGAATATGAACCCCAACAATGTGATGATTCTCACAATATAGCTATCCATGTTAAAAAAGCACGTGGTGGCCTTACTTTATATGAGCCTAAAAATTTTGAAGAGAAGTTGGTAGAATTCCTGGATATTTTAAAGAAATTGTAAGTATTTTTAATATATTACTTCTTGTAGTTGAATAATGCTTTTGAATAGCTCCACTTTTTTTGTTTGTTTGTTTTTTAAGTTAGTTGCTTGCAGGTAAGTGTGCTTTAATTGTATTCTACCATTAGTGGTTGATTCAGGAGAGGTAGAAATACTGAAGACTGTTCTAGATGAATGCAGTCGTCATCAATTCCATCTTCATGGCATATCATGGATCTATTGGTAATATATCCAACTGTGGCACATTTTAATTTTAAGTTGCAAGCAAAACAGGTGTTATTTACTGATTGTGTTAAATCAAAATTATGTTTAAGATTTCATCAGCTTACAGTTATTTGTCAGCTCTTCACAGCATTTAAACTGTCTTCCCCATCACAGAGGCTTTAAAATAAACTTACCTCATATTCTTTTTAACTTCTTGGAAGACTTTGTACTATGATTGGGGTACAACTGCCTGAAGGAGAAGGAGAAGAAGGAGAAAGTAGGGCTTAAATTTAGATGGAGCCTGGTTTCCAGAGATGGTATTGGATTTGTGAGTAAAATTAAAGTTGAAATGAGACCATGGGAAAATGTGATAATAGAATAAGGATTGACAACACAAACAAAATGAATAGAAAGTGTCAAGACTAGAATTGTGTCTGAAATAAAGACCAGTAGCATGGAATTAGGAAATAAAAATCTGGCATTTATGTTTGGAGGAATACACTAAGAATTCTATCTATAAGTACTCTTCTTCAAAATTGTCATTGCAGGGGCACCTTGGGTGGCTCAGTTGGTTAAGCAGTTGACTCTTGGTCTCAGCTCAGTTTTTGATCTCATGGTCCTGAGTTCACACCCATAATAGAGCCTACTTGAAAAAAAAAATTGTCATTGCAAACTTGAGAAAATATGGTCAGAGCTTCCAGGAAATTTGAGGATAGTCAGATTTTTGATACTTTTACTTACAACAACGTGAACGAAATAAACACCGCAATTACTTGTCCCTTTATAAGAAAGTGGGTATGAGGGAATTGTAGAGAAGGAAATCATAACCACCTGCCATACACGGTAAGTTGCATAAATAGAAAATTTAATGAGAATGTGTTCAGTGATTATGTTAAAAATTTTGGTAAGTTGCATAAATAGAAAATTTAATGAGAATGTGTTCAGTGATTATGTTAAAAATTTTGGTAAGTTGCATAAATAGAAAATTTAATGAGAATGTGTTCAGTGATTATGTTAAAAATTTTGGTAGAAAATCATTAAAGCACTGAAAGTTACTGGAGCTATAGCCACTTTCATTCCATTAAACCATAATGTTGACAAAAATTGCATTGGATTAAATTTTTGAAGTGTCTGGAAACCCGTGAGACACTCACTGCTGATTTCAGATTGTGCTGGGCTGCAGGATTTTCAATGGGGTAATCTCTTCTTCCTGAAAATAACAAAGTGGCACTTCCCAGACAACAAAGGTTCTCATCTAAGATGCCGAAGGAGCTCAAGTGGCTATGGTTCTCTGGCAAGGTGTTAAAATATTAAGAAGTAAATGTAGGTTGAAGTTAGGATGGAAACTGCAAATGGATAAAAACCCAGTACCATGTTAGCAATAGACTGAAGCAGGAGCCCTGATAGAAGGCTATCCAAACACAGGGTGGAATAGACAAAGAATCTCCTGCTGCCTCCTTATGTGGACTGCCGTGGAATTCATTTAACAACCAATCTCCAAATACCCTAGACAACAGATGTTGGGAGAGTGGTAGTTTCCAGAACCTACTCCCTCTCACATGTGAGAGAATGGGTGGGTAGGTAGAGGAGATCCTGAGGTACTCTAAGCTCCCACTTTCAGTGGCTCAGAATTGGCCAAGTATGACTCTTCAAAATGAAGGTAGCAGGTCTTGATGGCTGCCAGTGGGTGGGGCTGTGTCACTCACTGAGTTACAAGGGCAGAGTATTTGAGAAGGGAACTCACTCTTATGTTTAATATTCACAGAAGACTTTAATTTTTTTTCTTTTTCTTTTTTTTTTAAAGATTTTATTTACTTATTTGACAGAGAGAGACAGCCAGTGAGAGAGGGAACACAGGCAGGGGGAGTGGGAGAGGAAGAAGCAGGCTCCCAATGGAGGAGCCTGATGTGGGGCTCGATCCCAGGACTCTGGGATCACGTCCTGAGCCAAAGGCAGACGCTTAACGACTGAGCCACCCAGGCGCCCCAAGACTTTAATTTCTATACATAAAAATTCTGATTCATCCTCATATCAGTGCTTTGAAGTGGATATGATAAGGTAGTCAGTAAAAGAGCAGTGCATGTGCTAAGTTCGCAATCTATATTTGTTCTTCCACAGACATGGTTTTTATCTTCTTGTCTCCTCGGTACACTAGTGTATTCATTTTCCATTACTGTGTAGCAGATTATCATAAATGTAGTGGCTTAAAACAACATCTATTTATCATCTCTCTGGGCAAGGCTTAGTTGAATCCTCTGCTCATGTCTCATAAGGTTTCAGTCAAGGTGTTCGTGGAGTTACATTCCTTCTGGAGCATGAGGTCGTCTTCTAAGCTTGTAAGTGTTGGCAGAATTTAGCTCCTTGTAAAAGTAGGGCTGAGGTCCCTACTTTCTTCCTGACTCTCAGGTAGGGGCGCATTGCGGCTCCTAAAAGCCTGCAGATCCTTGCTGAATCACCATCTCTCAGACCTTCCCACAACATGGAAGCTTAAATATTCAAAGCCAGCAAGGGGTATTCTCTCTTTCTCCTGTTCTGCTAAGATGAAGTGTTATATAACTGTATATCCCATCACCTTTGTCATATTATATTGGTTAGAAATGAATGTTGGTTTTGCCCCATCCCCATCCCCAAAAAACTCAGGGGCTGGATGGGGGGCCCTTAGGGTATGTTAGCCATATTTAGTAACATCATAAGTCTCTGTGACTCAATCACATTTGTAGTGGGGCTGTATGCTTAATGTACTCATACAAAGTAGTTCAACTAAAATCTGTTAATTGATGGATAAGTTGTTAGCCTCCTTTATCTCTAACTGAACCATGATCAGATTGATGGGCTGCCTTAGTGATGTGATTTAACACATTTTTAAAAGTAGCTACCTTATGCTTTCTAAAATTCTTCACTTTGTTATCCTGCCTGAAATTTTAACAAATAAATTTTGAGTAACAGTAGTTTCTTTTTAAAGAAATGCAAATATGCATGGCAAGATTAAAAAGCTGTTGCTTAGGGGCACCTGGGTGGCTCTGTTGGTTGAGCATCTGACTCTTGATTTTGGCTGGGATTATGATCTTGGGGGTTGGGATCTACCCTC